>NC_092710.1:232734473-233948652 GCF_047496885.1 Scyliorhinus torazame | reverse complement strand
CCGTTACCCCTCCCCGGGGTAAACAGCGGGCCGTTACCCCCCCCTCCCCGGAGTAAACAGTGGGCCGTTACCCCCCCTCCCCGGGGTAAACAGTGGGCCGTTACCCCCCCCCTCCCCGGGGTAAGCAGCGGGGCCGTTACCCCCCCCTCCCCGGGGTAAACAGTGGCCGTAACCCCCCCCTCCCCGGGGTAAACAGCGGGCCGTTACCCTGCCCTCCTCCCCGGGGTAAACAGCGGGCCGTTACCCCCCCTCCCCGGGGTAAACAGTGGGCCGTTACCCCCCCTCCCCGGGGTAAACAGTGGGCCGTTACCCCCCCTCCCCGGGGTAAACAGGGGCCGTTACCCCCCCTCACCCGGGGTAAACAGCGGGCCGTTACCTGCCCCCCCCCCCTCCCCGGGGTAAACAGCGGGCCGTTACCCCCCCCTCCCCGGAGTAAACAGTGGGGCCGTTACCCCCCCTCCCCGGGGTAAACAGTGGGCCGTTACCCCCCCCCTCCCCGGGGTAAGCAGCGGGCCGTTACCCCCCCTCCCCGGGGTAAACAGTGGGCCGTAACCCCCCCTCCCCGGGGTAAACAGCGGGCCGTTACCCCTGCCCTCCTCCCGGGGTAAACAGCGGGCCGTTACCCCCCCCTCCCCGGGGTAAACAGTGGGCCGTTACCCCCCCCTCCCCGGGGTAAACAGTGGGCCGTTACCCCCCCTCCCCGGGGTAAACAGTGGGCCGTTACCCCCCCTCCCCGGGGTAAACAGCGGGCCGTTACCTGCCCCCCCCCCTCCCCGGGGTAAACAGCGGGCCGTTACCCCCCCCTCCCCGGGATAAACAGTGGGCTGTTACCCCCCTCTCCCCGGGGTAAACAGTGGGCCGTTACCCCCCCTCTCCCCGGGGTAAACAGTGGGCCGTTACCCCCCCCTCCCCGGGGTAAACAGTGGGCCGTTACCCCCCCCCTCCCCGGGGGTAAACAGCGGGCCGTTACCCCCCCCTCCCCGGGGTAAACAGCGGGCCGTTACCCCCCCTCCCCGGGGTAAACAGCGGGCCGTAACCCCCCCCGGGGTAAACAGCGGGCCGTTACCCCTGCCCTCCTCCCCGGGGTAACAGCGGGCCGTTACCCCCCCTCCCCGGGGTAAACAGCGGGCCGTTACCCCCCCCCCGGGGTAAACAGCGGGCCGTTACCCCCCCCGGGGTAAACAGCGGGCCGTTACCCCCCCCGGGGTAAACAGCGGGCCGTTACCCCCCCTCCCCGGGGTAAACAGCAGGCAGTTACCCCCCCCCCGGGGTAAACAGCGGGCCGTTACCACCCCTCCCCGGGGTAAACAGCGGGCCGTTACCCCCCCTCCCGGGGTAAACAGTGGGCCGTAACCCCCCCCTCCCCGGGGTAAACAGCGGGCCGTTACCCCTGCCCTCTTCCCCGGGGTAAACAGCGGGCCGTTACCCCCCCTCCCCGGGGTAAACAGTGGGCCGTTACCCCCCCTCCCCGGGGTAAACAGTGGGCCGTTACCCCCCTCCCCCGGGGTAAACAGTGGGCCGTTACCCCACCCACCCCCCCGGGGTAAACAGCGGGCCGTTACCCCCCCCCCCCCCGGGGTAAACAGCGGGCCGTTACCCCCCCCGGGGTAAACAGCGGGCCGTTACCCCCCCTCCCCGGGGGTAAACAGCGGGCCGTTACCCCCCCCCGGGGTAAGCAGCGGGCCCGTTACCCCCCCTCCCCCGGGGTAAACAGTGGGCCGTAACCCCCCCCTCCCCGGGGTAAACAGCGGGCCGTTACCCCTGCCCTCCTCCCCGGGGTAAACAGCGGGCCGTTACCCCCCCTCCCCGGGGTAAACAGTGGGCCGTTACCCCCCCCTCCCCGGGGTAAACAGTGGGGCCGTTACCCCCCCTCCCCGGGGTAAACAGTGGGCCGTTACCCCCCTCCCCGGGGTAAACAGCGGGGCCGTTACCTGCCCCCCCCTCCCGGGGGTAAACAGCGGGCCGTTACCCCCCCCTCCCCGGGGTAAACAGCGGGCCGTTACCCCCCCCCCCTCCCCGGGGTAAGCAGCGGGCCGTTACCCCCCCTCCCCGGGTAAACAGTGGGCCGTAACCCCCCCCCTCCCCGGGGGTAAACAGTGGGCCGTAACCCCCCCCTCCCCGGGGTAAACAGCGGGCCGTTACCCCTGCCCCCCCCTCCCCGGGGTAAACAGCGGGCCGTTACCCCCCCCTCCCCGGGGTAAACAGTGGGCCGTTACCCCCCCCTCCCCGGGGTAAACAGTGGGCCTTACCCCCCCCCTCCCCGGGGTAAACAGTGGGCCGTTACCCCCCCCTCCCCGGGGTAAACAGCGGGCCGTTACCTGCCCCCCCCCCTCCCCGGGGTAAACAGCGGGCCGTTACCCCCCCCCTCCCCGGGATAAACAGTGGGCTGTTACCCCCCCTCTCCCCGGGGTAAACAGTGGGCCGTTACCCCCCCCCTCCCCGGGGTAAACAGTGGGCCGTTACCCCCCCCTCCCCGGGGTAAACAGCGGGCCGTTACCCCCCCCTCCCCGGGGTAAACAGTGGGCCGTAACCCCCCCCCGGGGTAAACAGCGGGCCGTTACCCCTGCCCTCCTCCCCGGGGTAAACAGCGGGCCGTTACCCCCCCCGGGGTAAACAGCGGGCCGTTACCCCCCCCCCCCGGGGGTAAACAGCGGGCCGTTACCCCCCCTCCCCGGGTAAACAGCGGGCAGTTACCCCCCCCCGGGGTAAACAGCGGGCCGTTACCCCCCCCCCCCCCGGGGTAAACAGCGGGCCGTTACCCCCCCCCCCCCGGGGTAAACAGCGGGCCGTTACCCCCCCCCCCGGGGTAAACAGCGGGCCGTTACCCCCCCCCGGGGTAAACAGCGGGCCGTTACCCCCCCCCCCCCGGGGTAAACAGCGGGCAGTTAACCCCCCCCCCCCGGGGTAAACAGCGGGCCGTTACCCCCCCCCCCCCGGGGTAAACAGCGGGCCGTTACCCCCCCCCCCCCCCGGGTAAACAGCGGGCCGTTACCCCCCCCCCCCCCCCGGGGTAAACAGCGGGCCGTTACCCCCCCGCCCCCCGGGGTAAACAGCGGGCCGTTACCCCCCCCCCGGGGTAAACAGCGGGCCGTTACCCCCCCCCCCCGGGGTAAACAGCGGGCCGTTACCCCCCCCCCCCCCGGGGTAAACAGCGGGCCGTTACCCCCCCCCCCCCCGGGGTAAACAGCGGGCCGTTACCCCCCCCCCCCCCCGGGGTAAACAGCGGGCCGTTACCCCCCCCCCCCCCCCGGGGTAAACAGCGGGCCGTTACCCCCCCCCCCCCGGGTAAACAGCGGGCCGTTTCCCCCCCCCTCCCCGGGGGTAAACAGCGGGCCGTTACCCCCCCCCCCCCCCGGGGTAACAGCGGGCCGTTACCCCCCCCCCCCCGGGGTAAACAGCGGGCCGTTACCCCCCCCCCCCGGGTAAACAGCGGGCCGTTACCCCCCCCCGGGGTAAACAGCGGGCCGTTACCCCCCCCCCCCCGGGTAAACAGCGGGCCGTTACCCCCCCCCCCCCCCGGGGTAAACAGCGGGCCGTTACCCCCCCCCCCCCCCCCGGGGTAAACAGCGGGCCGTTACCCCCCCCCCCCCCGGGGTAAACAGCGGGCCGTTACCCCCCCCCCCCCCCCCGGGGTAAACAGCGGGCCGTTACCCCCCCCCCCCCGGGTAAACAGCGGGCCGTTACCCCCCCCCCCGGGTTAAACAGCGGCCGTTACCCCCCCCCCCCGGGGTAACAGCGGGCCGTACCCCCCCCCCCCCCCCCCCCCCCCCGGGGTAAACAGCGGGCCGTTACCCCCCCTCCCGGGGTAAACAGTGGGCCGTTACCCCCCCCTCCCCGGGGTAAACAGTGGGCCGTTACCCCCCCCTCCCCGGGGTAAACAGTGGGCCGTTACCCCCCCTCCCCGGGTAAACAGCGGGCCGTTACCTGCCCCCCCCCTCCCCGGGGTAAACAGCGGGCCGTTACCCCCCCCCTCCCCGGGATAAACAGTGGGCTGTTACCCCCCTCTCCCCGGGGTAAACAGTGGGCCGTTACCCCCCTCTCCCCGGGGTAAACAGTGGGCCGTTACCCCCCCCTCCCCCCGGGGTAAACAGTGGGCCGTTACCCCCCCCTCCCCGGGGTAAAACAGCGGGCCGTTACCCCCCCCCCTCCCCGGGGTAAACAGCGGGCCGTTACCCCCCCCTCCCCGGGGTAAACAGCGGGCCGTAACCCCCCCCCCGGGGTAAACAGCGGGCCGTTACCCCTGCCCTCCTCCCCGGGGTAAACAGCGGGCCGTTACCCCCCTCCCCGGGGTAAACAGCGGGCCGTTACCCCCCCCCGGGGTAAACAGCGGGCCGTTACCCCCCCCCGGGGTAAACAGCGGGCCGTTACCCCCCCCGGGGTAAACAGCGGGCCGTTACCCCCCCCCTCCCCGGGGTAAACAGCAGGCAGTTACCCCCCCCCGGGGGTAAACAGCGGGCCGTTACCCACCCCTCCCCGGGGTAAACAGCGGGCCGTTACCCCCCCTCCCCGGGGTAAACAGTGGGCCGTAACCCCCCCTCCCCGGGGTAAACAGCGGGCCGTTACCCCTGCCCTCTTCCCCGGGGTAAACAGCGGGCCGTTACCCCCCCTCCCCGGGGTAAACAGTGGGCCGTTACCCCCCCTCCCCGGGGGTAAAACAGTGGGCCGTTACCCCCTCCCCGGGGTAAACAGTGGGCCGTTACCCCCACCCACCCCCCCCGGGGTAAACAGCGGGCCGTTACCCCCCCCCCCGGGGGTAAACAGCGGGCCGTTACCCCCCCCGGGGTAAACAGCGGGCCGTTACCCCCCCCTCCCCGGGGTAAACAGCGGGCCGTTACCCCCCCCCGGGGTAAGCAGCGGGCCGTTACCCCCCCTCCCCGGGGTAAACAGTGGGCCGTAACCCCCCCCTCCCCGGGGTAAACAGCGGGCCGTTACCCCTGCCCTCCTCCCCGGGGTAAACAGCGGGCCGTTACCCCCCCTCCCCGGGGTAAACAGTGGGCCGTTACCCCCCCCTCCCCGGGGTAAACAGTGGGCCGTTACCCCCCCTCCCCGGGGTAAACAGTGGGCCGTTACCCCCCTCCCCGGGGTAAACAGCGGGCCGTTACCTGCCCCCCCCCTCCCCGGGGTAAACAGCGGGCCGTTACCCCCCCCCTCCCCGGGGGTAAACAGCGGGCCGTTACCCCCCCCCTCCCCGGGGTAAGCAGCGGGCCGTTACCCCCCCCTCCCCGGGGTAAACAGTGGGCCGTAACCCCCCCCTCCCCGGGGTAAACAGTGGGCCGTAACCCCCCCCTCCCCGGGGTAAAACAGCGGGCCGTTACCCCTGCCCCCCTCCCCGGGGTAAACAGCGGGCCGTTACCCCCCCCTCCCCGGGGTAAACAGTGGGCCGTTACCCCCCCCTCCCCGGGGTAAACAGTGGGCCGTTACCCCCCCCTCCCCGGGGTAAACAGTGGGCCGTTACCCCCCCCTCCCCGGGGTAAACAGCGGGCCGTTACCTGCCCCCCCCCTCCCCGGGGTAAACAGCGGGCCGTTACCCCCCCCCCTCCCCGGGATAAACAGTGGGCTGTTACCCCCCCCTCTCCCCGGGGTAAACAGTGGGCCGTTACCCCCCCCTCCCGGGGTAAACAGTGGGCCGTTACCCCCCCCTCCCCGGGGTAAACAGCGGGCCGTTACCCCCCCCCTCCCCGGGGTAAACAGTGGGCCGTAACCCCCCCCCGGGGTAAACAGCGGGCCGTTACCCCTGCCCTCCTCCCGGGGTAAACAGCGGGCCGTTACCCCCCCCCGGGGTAAACAGCGGGCCGTTACCCCCCCCCCCCGGGGTAAACAGCGGGCCGTTACCCCCCCTCCCCGGGGTAAACAGCGGGCAGTTTACCCCCCCCCCCGGGGTAAACAGCGGGCCGTTACCCCCCCCCCCCGGGGTAAACAGCGGCCGTTACCCCCCCCCCCCCGGGGTAAACAGCGGGCCGTTACCCCCCCCCCGGGGTAAACAGCGGGCCGTTACCCCCCCCCGGGGTAAACAGCGGGCCGTTACCCACCCCCCCCCCGGGGTAAACAGCGGGCAGTTACCCCCCCCCCCCCGGGGTAAACAGCGGGCCGTTACCCCCCCCCCCCCGGGGTAAACAGCGGGCCGTTACCCCCCCCCCCCCGGGGTAAACAGCGGGCCGTTACCCCCCCCCCCCCGGGGTAAACAGCGGGCCGTTACCCCCCCCCCCCGGGGTAAACAGCGGGCCGTTACCCCCCCCCCCCGGGGTAAACAGCGGGCCGTTACCCCCCCCCCCCCGGGTAAACAGCGGGCCGTTACCCCCCCCCCCCCGGGGTAAACAGCGGGCCGTTACCCCCCCCCCCCCCGGGGTAAACAGCGGGCCGTTACCCCCCCCCCCCCGGGGTAAACAGCGGGCCGTTACCCCCCCCGGGGTAAACAGCGGGCCGTTACCCCCCCCCCCCCCCGGGGTAAACAGCGGGCCGTTACCCCCCCCCCCCCGGGGTAAACAGCGGGCCGTTTCCCCCCCCTCCCCGGGGTAAACAGCGGGCCGTTACCCCCCCCCCCCGGGGTAAACAGCGGGCCGTTACCCCCCCCCCCCCGGGGTAAACAGCGGGCCGTTACCCCCCCCCGGGGTAAACAGCGGGCCGTTACCCCCCCCCCCCGGGGTAAACAGCGGGCCGTTACCCCCCCCCCCCGGGGTAAACAGCGGGCCGTTACCCCCCCCCCCCCCGGGGTAAACAGCGGGCCGTTACCCCCCCCCCCCCCGGGGTAAACAGCGGGCCGTTACCCCCCCCCCCCCCCCCCGGGGTAAACAGCGGGCCGTTACCCCCCCCCCCCGGGGTAAACAGCGGGCCGTTACCCCCCCCCCCCGGGGTAAACAGCGGGCCGTTACCCCCCCCCCCCGGGGTAAACAGCGGGCCGTTACCCCCCCCCCCCGGGGTAAACAGCGGGCCGTTACCCCCCCCCCCCCGGGGTAAACAGCGGGCCGTTACCCCCCCCCCCCGGGGTAAACAGCGGGCCGTTACCCCCCCCCCGGGGTAAACAGCGGGCCGTTACCCCCCCCCCCCCCCCCCCCCCGGGGTAAACAGCGGGCCGTTACCCCCCCCCCCCCCCCCGGGGTAAACAGCGGGCCGTTACCCCCCGCGGCCCGCGCGCTGGCCATCCTTACCTGTTCGATCAGCTCTCGCGCTCATTCGGTTTGAAATTCCCGAGTGCACCACGGGATAATTGAGGACGGGTGTGAATGCGCATGCGTGTACTTGGAGCTGCTCCAACTCCCAGCAGAGAGAGGCTGGTGGAGATGTGGAGGGGAGAGAGGGGTTTCTGGTTTTTGTGCACTGGATTCTCGTTGACAGTTATAACATAGCTTTTATTACAATGTTGCAAATAAGAGGAGCAGAGTAAACATCATCGAATGATGGTGATTTAATAACTGGAAAAAGGAGTCAGTCGAGTAACAAACAGAACTTATTTATTAACATCGTAGTATGGGGCAGCACAGTGGGTTAGCACTCCCGCCTCACGGCACCGAGGTCCCAGGTTCGATCCCAGCTCTGGGTCACTATCCGTGTGGAGTTTGCACATTCTCCCCGTGTTTGTGTGGGTTTCGCCCCCATAACCCAAAGATGTGCAGGTTAAATTGCCCCTTAATTGGAAAAAAAAAATTGGACACGCTAAATTTTCAAAAAATGCAGTAAGTAGTATGTACAGAAGGGACCTGGTTGAAAGTTACCAGTCCTTTGTCGGCCATTACGTTCCGGCCAACCTTGTATACAATGTAACCCCGCCCCTTGGTTAGCCAGGGAGTTCATCTCGTGATACACGGGGAATCTTAGTAAGTTTGCCCTGTGTTTGTCCCGTGCGGGTTACTACACCATTCCCTCCTGAAGTCTGAAGACGCCCTCAGGGACAAATGACGATAGCAAAGAATATGAGAAGACAATGAAGTTTGAAGAACTGAAGGCACAGTTGAATCCGGCACCAGTGATGCAGGCGCTTCTGAAAATGAAATGAAAATCGCTTATTGTCACAAGTAGGCTTCAATGAAGTTACTGTGAAAAGCCCCTAGTCGCCACATTCCGGCGCCTGTTCGGGGAGGCTGGTACAGGAATTGAACCGTGCTGCTGGCCTGCCTTGGTCTGCTTTAAAAGCCAGCGATTTAGCCCAGTGAGCTAAACCAGCCCCTACTGCTGGGGCATCTCGTCTCGCGGCGGAGAAACCGGGGTAGCCGACGTTTACCAAGCCGGAGAATGGCATTTGCAGTTGGATCACTGTGGTGGGGAACCAGCAGGCGGTGGCTGGATGACGACATTGGAGTTGGAGATCTCAGAAGTCTGTTTCTGCATATCGGAATCTGACAGCTACACAGCAGGCATCTCGATATCCCTAGGAGACAAATAGGGGACTGGGTACATAGGCCATAACAGCGATAGGACCTGCCGAGCTAGGGTTGAGGTCACCCGAGGCATTTTCAAAGTGGGCGTTGCGACCCACGTGTGGCTCGCGGTCGGGTGTTGGGAGGGTCGCGAAGCTGTCCCGATCGCAGAATTAACGCGCAACGGTCGCAGCAGCAGGCTTTTAACAATGCCGACTGTGAGCGGCTTTGAAAATGACGGCCGCAACCGTATAAACAAATGCGGGCGCGCATTGCACATGCGTGCCCGCTCATCAGTGCGCATGCGCTGAACCCAGCGAGAAGCACCGCCTCCTCCTGATGTCAACACGCGGACGCAGGAGGAGATTTAGGTGAATTGGACATTTTGAATTCTCCCTCTGTGTTCCCTAACAACCAGAATGTGGCGACGAGGAGATTTTCATAGTAACTTTATTGCAGTGTTAGTATAAGCCTACTTGCGTCAATAATAAAAATTATTATTCTGCTAGGCCATTCAAAGCTGGATGATAGGGTGCCGTGCAGACATGGTGATGGGAAAGGCATGGGTGACCACCAGGCAGAGCAAGAGAGCTAGGCAGGCAGTGCAGGAATCTCCTGTGGCCATTCCCCTGCAAAACAAATATAACGCTTTGGATACTGTTTACGGGAATGACGTCCCAGGGGAAAGCAGCAACAGCCAAACTCATTGCACCACAGTTAGTTAGGGGAGGAGTAAAAATTGTGGGAATGCAATAGTTAATTGTAAAGGGAATAGATTCTGTGGCAGAAAACGAGACTCCAGGATAGTGTGTTGCTTCCCTGGTGAAGGACATTTCGCAGCGGTTATAGGACGTTGTGGACGGGGAAGGTGAAGAGCTCGTGGTACACATAGGTATAAACGACATAGGTAAAAAAGGGACGAGGTCCTGAAAGCAGAAGATAGGGAGTTAGGAAGAAAGTTGAGAAGTTGGACCTCAAAAGTAGTGATCGCAAGATTACTACCAGTGACATGTGCTAGTCAAAGTAGAAATAGGATATATCAGATAAATACGTGGCTGAAGGGATGGTGCGAAAGGGAGGTGTTCAGATTTCTGGGGCATTGGGCTGCTTCTGGGGGAGGTGGAACCTGCACAAATTGGATGGGTTACACCTGGGCAGGATCAGGACTGGTGTCCTTGGGGGGGGGGGGGGGGGGGGGGAGGGAGGTGATGGAACTGTTGGGGAGGGCTTAAACTAATATGGATGGGAACCTATGTAAGGATTCAGAGCAGGGGAAAATCAAGGACAAGAGAAAAACATAGCAAGGAGAATAAGAAAAGTGATGGGCAGAGAAACATTATTATTATCATAATAATAATCTTTATTGTCACAAGTAGGCTTACATTAACACGGAAATGAGGTTACTGTGAAAAGCCCCTAGTGGCCACACTGCCGCCTGTTCGAGTACACAGAGGGAGAATTCGGAATGTCCAAATTACCTAACAGCACATCTTTCGGGACTTGTGGGAGGAAACCAGAGCACCCGGAGGAACCCCACACAGATACAGGGAGAACATGCAAACTCTGCACAGACAGTGACTCAAGCTGGGAATCGAACCCGGGACCCTGGCGCTGTGAAGCAACAGTACTAACCTGTGTGATACCATGCCGCCCCCCAGATACCGTGCCAGGTCAGATAACGACACTGTAAAAAATAGTAGGGACTGGTCAAGGAACATTAAAAGGTCCAGCCTTGAGGTTTTGTACCTGAATACTTGGAGCATTTGAAATAAAATGGATGAAATAGTTGCGCAGATACATGTAAAGGTGTATGATATAGTTGGATTACGTAGACATGCACCCAAGGTGACCAAGGTTGGGAATTAAACATTGAGGGCTCTTCCAGCAAAGGGCAGTAGAGCGGAGATGCTGATTGGTGTTGCAAGGGCAATTTGCATACGTCCGTTGTGGTCACCCTAACTTGAAGGTGTACCTGAGCTAGAGACCCTAGCTGTTCGAGTGACGACAAGCATCCAGCAGAGGGCAGTAGAGTGGAGCTGCTGATTGGTGTTGCAAGGGAAATTTGTATTCCTCCGTTGTGGTCACCCTAACATGAAGGTGTACCTGAGCTAGAGATCCTAGCTGTTTGAGTGAAGACAAGCATCCAGCAGAGGGCAGTAGAGCGGAGCTGCTGATTGGTGTTGCAAGGGAAATTTGCATACCTCCGTTGTGGTCCCCCTAACTTGAAGGTGTACCTGAGCTAGAGACCCTAGCTGTTCGAGCGAAGACAAGCATCCAGCAGAGGGCAGTAGAGCGGAGCTGCTGATTGGTGTTGCAAGGGAAATTTGCATACCTCCGTTGTGGTCAACCTAATTTGAAGTCCTAGTCTGTGGAGGAGCTGCTGTCAAGTGACACTTAAACCTGAAACACTTCTTCAGTGTTTCCCTCCCTACCCCCTCCTCTAACCAAAAAAACAAACAACCGCTGTCAAGATCAAGAGGAAGGCTCGAGGTCAGGTAGAAGTTGAACCGTGACGCCACAGCCTGCAGGTAAGGGATTGGTTGGTGACTGGTAAGTAGTTTTTCTTTTCTTTTCCCTCAAGTGTTATCGTGCAGGGCGCAGAGGCTGCTGAGTGAGTGCTTGCTGAGAAGGGGAGTGAATAATAGGTAAGCTCTTTCTTTCTTTTTCTTTTTTTAATCTAGGGGGATGGCAGGGAAGGGAGTGCAATGTTCCTCCTGCAGAATGTTTGAGGTGAGGGACGCCGACAGTGTCCCTGCTGATTTAATCTGTGGGAAGTGCACCCATCTCCAGCTCTTTAGAATGCACGTTAGGGAGCTGGAGCTGGAGCTGGATGAACTTTGGATCATTCGAGAGGCAGAGGTGGTCATAGATAGAAGCTTCAGGGATGTAGTTACTCCGAAGAATAAAGATAGATGGGTGATGGTGAGAGGGGCTGGGAGGAAGCAGTCAGTACAGGGATTCCCTGTGGTCGTTCCCCTTAGTAACAAGTATACCGCTTTGGATACTGTTGGGGGTGGGGGACTTACCAGGGGTAAGCCATGGGGTGCAGGTCTCTGGCACAGAGTCTGTCACTGTTGCTCAGAAGGGAAGGGGGGAGAGGAGTAGAGCATTAGTCATTGGAGACTCCATAGTTAGGGGGATGGATAGGAGATTCTGTGGGAATGAGAGAGACTCGCGGTTGGTGTGTTGCCTCCCAGGTGCCAGGGTGCGTGATGTCTCGGATCGTGTTTTCGGGATCCTTAAGGGGGAGGGGGAGCAGCCCCAAGTCGTGGTCCACATAGGTACCAACGACATAGGTGGGAAAAGGGATACGGATGTAAGGCAGGAATTCAGGGAGCTAGGGTGGAAACTTAGATCTAGGACAAATAGAGTTATTATCTCTGGATTGTTACCCGTGCCACGTGATAGCGAGACGAGGAATAGGGAAAGAGAGGAGTTGAACACCTGGCTACAGGGATGGTGCAGGAGGGAGGGTTTCAGATTTCTGGATAACTGGGGCTCATTCTGGGGTCGGTGGGACCTCTACAAACGGGATGGTCTACACCTGGACCAGAGGGGTACCAATATCCTGGCGGGGAAATTTGCTAATGCTCTTCGGGAGGGTTTAAACTACTTCAGCAGGGTCTTGGGAACCTGAATTGTAGCTCCAGTATACAGGAGGTTGAGAGTAGTGAGGTCATGAGTCAGGTTTTAAAGTTGCAGGAGTGTACCGGCAGGCAGGAAGGTGGTTTAAAGTGTGTCTTCTTCAATGCCAGGAGCATCCGGAAGAAGGTGGGTGAACTTGCGGCATGGGTTTGTACCTGGGACTTCGATGTTCTGGCCATTTCGGAGACATGGGTAGAGCAGGGACAGGAATGATTGTTGCAGGTGCCGGGGTTTAGATATTTCAGTAAGCTCAGGGAAGGTGGTAAAAGAGGGGGAGGGGTGCCATTGTTAGTCAAGGACAGTATTACGGTGGCAGAAAGGACGTTTGATGAGGACTCGTTAATTGAGGTAGTATGGGCTGAGGTTAGAAACAGGAAAGGAGAGGTCACCCTGTTAGGGGTTTTCTATAGGCCTCCGAAAAGTTCCAGAGTTGTAGAGGGAAGGATTGCAAAGATGATTCTGGATAGGAACGAAAGCAACAGGGTAGTTGTTATGGGGGACTTTAACTTTCCAAATATTGACTGTAAACGCTATAGTTCGAGTACTTTAGATGGGTCCGTTTTTGTCCAATGTGTGCAGGAGGGTTTCCTGACACAGTATGTAGATAGGCCAACGAGAGGCGAGGCCGTATTGGATTTGGTACTGGGTAATGAACCAGGACAGGTGTTAGATTTGGAGGTAGGTGAGCACTTTGGTGATAGTGACCACAATTCGATTACGTTTACTTTAGTGATGGAAAGGGATAGGTATATACCGCAGGGCAAGAGTTATATCTGGGGGAAAGGCAATTATGATGCGTTAAGGCAAGACTTAGGATGCATCGGATGGAGAGGAAAAGTTCAGGGGATGGGCACAATGGAAATGTGGAGCTTGTTCAAGGAACAGCTACTGCGTGTCCTTGATAAGTATGTGCCTGTCAGGCAGGGAGGAAGTGGTCGAGCAAGGGAACCGTGGTTTACTAAGGCAGTAGAAACACTTGTCAAGAGGAAGAAGGAGGCTTATGTAAAGATGAGACATGAAGGTTCAGTTAGGGCGCTCGAGAGTTACAAGTTAGCTAGGAAGGATCTAAAGAGAGAGCTAAGAAGAGCCAGGAGGGGACATGAGAAGTCTTTGGCAGGTAGGATCAAGGATAACCCTCAAGCTTTCTATAGATATGTCAGGAATAAAAGAATGACTCGGGTAAGAGTAGGGCCAGTCAAGGATAGTAGTGGGAAGTTGTGCTTGGAGTCCGAGGAGATAGGAGAGGTGCTAAATGAATATTTTTTGTCAGTATTCACACAGGAAAAAGACAATGTTGTTGAGGAGAATACTGAGATTCAGGCTACTAGACTAGAAGAGCTTGAGGTTCATAAGGAGGAGGTGTTAACAATTCTGGAAAGGGTGAAAATAGATAAGTCACCTGGGCCGGATGGGATTTGTCCTAGGATTCTTTGGGAAGCTAGGGAGGAGATTGCTAAGCCTTTCGCTTTGATCTTTAAGTCATCTTTGTCAGCAGGAATAGTGCCAAAAGGCACGAGGATACCAAATGTTGTCCCCTTGTTCAAGAAGGGGGTAGAGACAACCTATAGACCAGTGAGCCTTACTTCTGTTGTGGGCAAAATCTTGGAAAGGTTTGTAAGAGATAAGGTGTATAATCATCCGGAAAGGAATAATTTGATTGGACATAGTCAACACGGTTTCGTTAAGGGTAGGTCGTGCCTCACAAACCTTATTGAGTTCTTTGAGAAGGTGACCAAACAGGTGGATGAGG
Organism: Scyliorhinus torazame; assembly: GCF_047496885.1. Lineage (NCBI taxonomy): Eukaryota > Metazoa > Chordata > Chondrichthyes > Carcharhiniformes > Scyliorhinidae > Scyliorhinus > Scyliorhinus torazame. The sequence goes on along the minus strand of NC_092710.1, from coordinate 233,934,906 downwards.
GTAAAGCAGTTGATGTGGTGTATATGGATTTCAGTAAAGCGTTTGATAAGGTTCCCCACAGTAGGCTACTGCAGAAAATATGGAAGCATGGGATTCAGGGAGATTTAGCAGCTTGGATCAGAAATTGGCTAGCTGGAAGAAGACAAAGGGTGGTGGTTGATGGGAAGTGTTCAGACTGGAGTCCAGTTACTAGTGGTGTACCACCAGGATCTGTTTTGGGGCCACTGCTGTTTGTCATTTTTATAAATGACCTGGAGGAGGGCGTAGAAAGATGGGTGAGTAAATTTGCAGATGACACTAAAGTCGGTGGAGTTGTGGACAGTGCGGAAGGATGTTATAAGTTACAGAGGGACATAGATAAGCTGCAGCGCTGGGCTGAGAGGTGGCAAATGGAGTTTAATGCAGAAAAGTGTGAGGTGATTCATTTTGGAAGGAATAACAGGAAGACAGAGCACTGGGCTAATGGTAAGATTCTTGGCAGTGTGGATGAGCAGAGAGATCTCGGTGTCCATGTACATAGATCCCTGAAAGTTGCCACTCAGGTTGAGAGGGTTGTTAAGAAGCCGTACGGTGTGTTCGCTTTTTTTGGTAGAGGGATTGAGTTTCGGAGCCATGAGGTCATGTTGCAGCTGTACAAAACTCTGGTGCAACCGCATTTGGAGTATTGCGTGCAATTCTGGTCACCGCATTATAGGAAGGATGTGGAATCATTGGAAAGGGTGCAGAGGAGATTTACCAGAATGTTGCCTGGTATGGAGGGAAGTGAGGAAAGGCTGAGGGACTTGAGGCTGTTTTCGTTAGAGGGAAGAAGGTGACTTAATTGAGGCATACAAGATGATCAGAGGATTGGATAGGGTGGACAGTGAGAGCCTTTTTCCTCGGATTGTGATGTCTAGCATGAGGGGACATACCTTTAAATTGAGGGGAGATAGATATAAGACAGACGTCAGAGGTAGGTTCTTTACTCAGAGAGTAGTAAGGGTGTGGAATGCCCTGCCTGCAACAGTAGTGGACTCACCAACACTAAGGGTATTCAAATGGTCATTGGATAGACATATGGACGATAAGGGAATAGTGTAAATGGTCTTTAGAATGGTTTCACAGGTCGGCGCAACATCGAGGGCCGAAGGGCCTGTACTGCGCTGTAATGTTCTATGTTCTATTCAGGTTTTAGGAAGGACAGAAAGGAAAAGGTGGTGGCGTTACATTGTAGATTAACGAAAATGTTGATACAATATTGAGGAAAGATATTAGGACAGACAAATGGAATCTTTATGGGTTAAGAAGCGCCATGGGGCAAAAAACATTCGTTGGGGTAGTATACAGACCACCAAACTGCAGTGGTAATGTTGGGAATAGCATTAGACAGGAAATCAGAGATGTGTGTGTTATAGAAATATCTGTGATTATGGGTGACTTTAATCTCAACGTAGATTGGGTGAGTCAAATTACTCACAGTACAAATAGAGGAGGAATTTCTGGAGTGTGTACGGATAGTTTTCTGGACCAATGTGTTGAGGAACCAACAAGGGAATAGGCCATCTTGGATGGGGTATTGTGCAATGAGAAAGGATTAGTTGCCAACCTAGTTGTGAGAGAACCCTTGGGGAGAGTGACCATAATATGATAGAATTCTTTATCATGGTGGATAATGAGGTATTTGATTCTACCACTAGGGTCGTGAACCTCAATAAAGGTAACTATGATGGTATGAGGCATGAGTTGGCTATGATGGACTGGGAAACATTACTGAAAGGAAGGACAGTGGACAGACAGTGGTGTGCATTTAAGGAGCGAATGGGTGAACTCCAAAAGTTGTTTATTCCTATTTGGCACAAGAGTCTGATGGGAACCGTAGCCAAACCATGGCTTACAAGGGCTATTAGAGATAGTACTAGATTCAAAGAAGAAGCAGACAAGTGAGCAAGAAAGAGCGATAAACCCGAGGAATGGCATCATTTTGAAATTCAGCAGAGGCAGACCAAAGAATTTATTGAGAAGTGAAAAATACAATATTAAAGAAAGCTGGTGGCGAACATGAAAACTACCTGTAAAGGTTTCTGTAGGTATGTAAAGAGAAAAAGATTGGTAAAAACAAATGAAGGCCCCTTACAGTCAGAAACGGGGGAATTCCTAACTGGTAACAAAGAAATGGCTGAGGAACTAAATTAAAATTTTGCTTCTGTCTTCACAGAATCCGAGAGATTGAGAGGGTGATGTCGGACCAGCGATCGGGTGTTGGTACTGGAGGCGGAGGTGAGGCTATTAGGAGACCTTTGCAAGAGGTTGAGAGTAAAGGTGGAGGAGCAGGTAAACGGGTCGAGAAGGCAGAATCTGGGAATAGTGGGTTTGCCTGAAGGAATGGAAGGTGCAAGTGCCACAAGGTACGTTTCCAGGATGACAGCAAGGCTGGTGGTGGAGCGAGTGCTGGACAATGCCCCTGAGGTGGACAGAGCACACAGGTCTGTGAGGCAGAAGCTTAGAGCTGGGGAGCCGTCTTGGGTGATGATGGTGAGGCTCCACATGTTTATGGGGAAATAGGAGATTCTGCAGTGGGCCAGGGAGAAGCGGAACTGCGAATAGGACGGGAACAAGATCCAAATATACCAGGACATTGGAGCTGAGCTGGCAAAATGGCATACGGGGTTCAACAGTGCCAATGCAGTGCTGTATTGACAGCTGATCAGGTTTGGGGTGATCTACCAGACAAAACTATGGGTGACTCATGAAGGCCGGGAATACTAATTTGAGACCCCAGAAGCGGCCAATGACTTTATCAAGGAGCATGAACTGAGGTAGAACTGAACAATTTTGGGAGACGGAGGTGCTGGCACTTTGAAGTAATTGAGGATATGGGTAAAGTGGAGATTGGAGGGAGTTTTTTTTTTCTTTTCCTCCGATGTGGAGGGTTTTTCTTCTTTTATCTGTTGGGTCAACAAAGGGTAGCAGTTTGTAAGGGGAAGGCTGTCCCCATCCCCTCCTGCTGCCTATGGCTGTGTTTTATTCTGATCATTATTAATGCTGGTTAACGGAAGGGAGGTGGAGGAGAAGGCAGAGAGAGGTGGCGGGGGAGGGGAGATGGGTTGGGGGAGAGGGTGGGGGGTGGGAAGGGAGAGAGATGCAACTCGGCGAGGTTGTAGTAGAAACATGGTCAGGGGTGGAGAAAGGGCCATCTTGGATGGGCCAGGTACAGGGTGAAATTAACTGGGGTAGTGCCGAAAGGGGAGGATGGCGGATGGTAGGGGGAATGGAGGCTAATAACATGGAACGTGCTCAATGGATCGGTGAAAAGATCTTGGGTTTTCATGCATCTCAGGAGTTTAAAAGCGGAGGCGGTCTTTCTGCAGGCGACGCACCTCTGCATGTAGGACTAGGTTAGGCTAAGAAATAGGTGGGTGGGTCAGGTGTTCCACTCAGGGTCTGATTCAAAGTCGCGGGCGGTGGTCATTTTGATGAGCAAGAAATTGGGGTTTGTGAGCGCGAAGGAAGCGAGGGACCCGGGTGGGAGATATGTGATGGTGAGTGGGGTATTAGGGACGGCAGTGGTGTTGGTGAATGTGTATGCATCGAATTGGGACAATGTAACGGGTTGCTAGCAGCGATCCCGGACTTGACCACGCACCAGTTGATTATGGGATGAGATTTTAATTGTGTCCTAAAGCCGAAGGTAGATAGGTCGAACTCCAGGTAATTGGGTAGAATACGAAAGGCAAAGAAGCTGGGCGGGTTTATGGAAAAGATGGGTATGGTGGACCCGTGGCACTTCAAGAACCCAGGGGGAAGGAAGTATTCCTTTTTCTCACATGTGTATAGGGTGTATTCAAGAATCAACTTTTTTTGTGGTGAGCCAGGAGGTCTTGGTTGGAGTGGAGGGGGCAGAATACGCGAGTATAGTAATCTCGGATCATGCGCCCCATTGGCTGAAGATTCGGCTCAGGGTTGGGAGCAGAAGCAGGGGTGGATGTTCGATTCAGGGTTGTTGGCAAATAGAGAGTTTTGCGATAAAGTGCGGGCTGTGATTGAAAATTATGTAGAATTTAACCAACACGGGGTGGTGTTGGCGGCCACATTTTAGGAAGCACTAAAAGCGGTAGTCCGAGGGGAGATTATAACAATAACCTTTATTATTTGTCACAAGTAGGCTTACATTAGCACTGCAATGAAGTTACTGTGAAAATCCCCTAGTCGCCACACCAGCGCCTGTTTGGGCACACAGAGTGAGAATTCAGAATGTCCAATTCATCTAACAACTGTCGTAATATACATCTATGTATACAACGGAGTGCAGACAGGCAGTGATTGACACACAAGATGACCAGTAAGCACACAGAACAGAGCAGCCAATCACCAGACAGGACACGACCACTATAAAGCCAGAGGGCACCAGTTTTCCCGCTCTCTCGGGACCCAGCCTCCGAGACAGTCAGAGTTAGTGAGCTGGCCAGTGCAAACACCATGTGGTAGCTAGTAAGTCTGGTTAGGCTAGTATCAGGTCTCCAGTCAAGTCAGCATAGTGTCAACCCACAGTTGAACATGTATAATAGTTTAGATGTTAAATAAAATCGTGTTGCATCTTATCAAGTGTTGAAGGTCTGTCTCTCGCTACGCTGCATCAAGTGCAGTCCACATCAACCCAGCCTACCCAACACATCATGGTACCAGTGAGTGATGCTGAAAATTGACAGACCTACCTTGAGTGAATCAGCATTGACCAGCAAACAGCCATCCGGTGACATGGAAAACGTCCGCCCTCCTCCGCAGCCCGCATCGCCGGCAACCTCGGTACAAATTGGAAGATCTTCAAACAAAAGTTCCAACTCTATCTAGAAGCCACTGACCTCGAGGCCGCATCGGACGCCAGGAAGATCGCACTATTCCTCTCCACAGCCAGGGACCACGCCATGCACATCTACAACTCCCTTATATTCGCTGAAGGCGAAGACGAGACAAAATTGAAAACAGTCCTACTGCAGTTCGACAGCCATTGCGACATTGAGGTGAATGAGAGCTTTGAACGGTACGTTTTCCAGCAGAGGCTTCAGGGTAAGGATGAACCTTTTCAATCCTTTCTGACCCATTTCCGCATCCTCGTGCAGTCATGTAACTCTGACTCGGCCACTGATTCCATGATCCGGGATCAGATCGTTTTCGGGGTCCACTCCGATTCCCTTCGCCAGCAGCTCCTGAAAGTCAAGCAGCTCACCCTCACCATCGCCATCGAAACGTGCATTCTCCACGAACATGCTAACAATCGGTACTCCCACATCAGGGCGGCAGAAAGGGCAAAGCTAACCTCCCACGAGGCGGAGCGGGTGCAGGCCATCGCACAAATGCAGGACCTAAGTATCGACGAGAGTGGTCATTTTGCACGCTTTTCCCGGGCCCCTGCGCATGCGCGCCACGACCGAGGGGACGGCGAGACCGACGACCAGACTGTGCAGGTGCGAACGTCGTTCGACCGCACTGCGCATGCGCGATGGTGCACGGAACGCGCTGACGTTGGCGTCATGACGTGTCCGAATTGTGGCTCTGCCCATTTAAAGTGGCAATGTCTGGCAAAATCACGACGGTGTCTACAGTGTGGCAAGTTTGGCCACTACGCAGCCCTTTGCAGATCTGCTTGACTGCCCAGCATCCAGCGATCCCAACTGCTGCGCAGAAGCGTCCATTCAATACAGCAGGCCATGCCAGACTCCGACCCCGACAGCCCAACAGATCCTGATGCTGCGTGCCTCAAACTCCATACCGGGTGGGGATCATTACGAAGCATGCGTTGCCTTTCTCGAAGACAGCGAAGCACCTCCCGATCCTCAGCGTGGATCCCGACGACGAGTGGTGTGCTGTCCTCACAGTCAACAAGGCTCGCATCCGGTTCAAGCTGGACACCGGCACATCGGCATACCTCATCTCCAAATCCGATCTCGATACCATCCGCTTCAGACCAAGCATTCTTCCACCGGCCTGCCAGCTCCTTGACTACAATGGCAATGCCATAGCTGCCAGTGGCTCATGCCAACTCAGAGTTTTGAATAAGTCATTTAAAGCGACACTGCGATTTGAGACGTGGAACTGACAGAGGATCCCTGCTCGGTGCTCGGGTCTGCAAACTCCTGAACTTGGTTCAGCGAGTCCACACCATGTCATCCTCACAGGCGACGGCCTCACCTGATGAGAACTTCCCGGCTAAAATTGATGACATCCTCACGCAGTACCACAGCGTGTTCGACGGAATGGGCACACTCCCATACCGATACAAAATCCTGCTCAAACCGAACGCCACCCCCGTGATCCACGCACCACGTTGGGTGCCGGCACCCCTCAAGGACCGCCTCAAGCAGCAGTTACAGGACCTCCAGGACCAGGGCATCATATCAAAGGTCACAGAACCCACGGACTGGGTCAGTCCTTGGTCTGCGTCAAGAAGCCGTCAGGGGAGCTTCGAATCTGCATCGACCCCATGGATTTAAACCGCAACATCATGAGGGAACATTACCCGACCAAAACGAGAGGAGTTGACCAGCGAGATGGCTCATGCCAAACTCTTTATGAAGTTGGTCACCTCCAAGGGGTTCTGGCAAATACAGCTGGATGCATCCAGTTGCAAGCTGTGCACATTCAGTACCCCGTTCGGTCGCTACTGCTACAACCGGATGCCTTTTGGCATCATCTCTGCCTCAGAGGTATTTCACCGCATCATGGAACAGATGATGGAGGGTATCGAGGGGGTGCGCGTGTATGTTGACGATGTCATAATCTGGTCCACAACTCCTCAAGAACACATCGATCGCCTCAAGCAGGTATTCCACAGAATCCATGAGCATGGCCTCCGACTCAACAGAGCCAAGTGCTCATTCGGTCAATCAGAAATCAAATTCCTTGGTGACCATATCTCGCAGCAAGGCATGTTTGACGGTATGGGCACACTCCAGATGCTGACACGGTCTCGGCAATCAACGCCACGAAGACCCCAGAGGACAAGAAGGTGGTCCTCCGCTTTCTAGGGATGGTCAACTTCCTCGGGAAATTCATCCCAACATGGCGGCACACACCACAGCCCTCCGCCATCTCGTCAAAAAGTCAACGGAATTTCAGCGGCTGCCTGCTCATGAGAACGAATGGTGTGAACTGAGGGCAAAACGCACCACAGCCCCGGTTCTGGCGTTCTTCGACACTACCAAAGAGACCAAAATATCCACTGACGCGAGCCAGGACGGTACAGGGCGGTGCTCCTCCAATGGGATGACTCCTCCTCATGGGCCCCAGTTGCACATGCCTCCAGAGCCATGACGCCCACTAAGCAACGGTACGCTCAAATCGAGAAGGAATGCCTGGGCCTCCTAACGGGAATCAACAAATTTCACGACTATGTGTATGGCCTCCCAAAATTCACGGTTGAGACGGACCACCGGCTACTAGTCCACATATTCCAGAAGGATTTGAATGACATGACACCTTGGTTACAACAAATCCTTCTCAAACTACGCCGCTATGACTTTGAACTGGTCTACACGCCAGGCAAAGAACTCATTGTTCCAGATGCCCTTTCTAGGTCTATAACCACACCGTGTGAACAAACTGACTTTGTCTGCCAAATCGATGCGCAGGTGCAATTGTGTGCCTCCAACCTACCGGCCACTGATGAGAGGGTCATCCAAATTCGTGAGGAAACGGACAAGGATCCTCTGCTACAGCGTGTGATGCAGCACCTCATGAATGGCTGGCAGAAGGGACAGTGTCCCCAGTTTTACAACATCAAGGACGATCTGACGGTGGTGGGCGGCATCCTCATGAAGCTCGATAGGATTGTGATTCTGCAGAGCATGCGAGCTATGGTGCTCGGCCAACTCCATGAGGGTCACCTGGGGGTCGAGAAATGTTGACGCAAAGCTTGAGAGGCAGTCTATTGGCCGGGAATCAGCCAGAACGTTGCCAACACGGTCCTCAATTGCCACACATGTCAGAAATTTCAGCCAGCTCAACCGAAAGAAACTCTGCAGCAACATGAGATAGTGACCTCCCCATGGTCCAAAGTCGGTGTCGACCTTTTCCACACCAAGGGCTTGGCTATGTCCTCCTGGTCGACTACTTCTCCAATTACCCAGAAGTGTTGAAACTGTCCGACCTCACGTCGATGGCGGTGATTAAAGCATGCAAAGAAACGTTTGCCAGGCATGGGATACCGCTCACGGTGATGAGTGACAACGGTCCCTGTTTTTACAGCCAGGAATGGTCTGATTTTGCCCACCGTTACAACTTTCGTCACGTAACCTCCAGCCCCCACTACCCGCAGTCAAACGGGAAGGCCGAAAAAGGGGTCCATATCGTCAAGAGATTACAATGCAAGGCTGCAAACTCAGGCTCCGACTTCAACCTGGCACTGCTGGCATACAGAGCATCCCCGCTGTCCACTGGGTTGTCTCCCGGGCAGATGCTCATGAATCGCACTCTGCAAACCACGGTTCCAGCCATCCATGTTCCAGACCGTGACCACCTCACGGTCATACAAAAGATGCAGCAGTCTCGGGTCCAACAGAAATCAGCATTCGACGCTTAGGCCACGGATCTCCCCGAGCTGCTCCCAACTGATCGTGTTCGTGTGCAGTTGCCTGACGGCGGCTGATCCAACACAGCTGTGGTGGTCAAGCAAGTGGCCCCACATGGCTGATGGCTCCTTCCTACAGCGCAACAGCTGGGCGCTGCGCAGAGTTCCACGCCCGCCACCTAACCATGATGTCCCGCCTCACACAATGCTTCCTCCAGACGTGCCCTACCATGAGGCCACCCATCTACCAGCAATCCTGCCGACCTCTGCGACCACCGCATTGGCGGCGGTCCCGCCTATCCAAGTGCAGGCGGCCCCTGATCCACCCTTGAGGCAGTCAACCAGAATTCGTCGCCCGCCACAGAGACTAACCTTGTAGACTGAACTTTTGCACAACTGTGTTACCTTATCGTTTTGACCTCTGTAAATATCATTGTTACCGTTTCATCTGCCCTATATCTGCACTAGCGACACCTTCCTGTGTACATAAGGTCATTTTAGCACATTCTGTATATAGTCACGCACATATACACATCCACACGCACATGCACCTTAATATTTATTATCTCAACACACACATAGAACATAGAAAATACAGCACAGAACAGGCCCTTCGGCCCACGATGTTGTGCCGAACCTTTGTCCTAGATTAATCATAGATTATCATTGTTCCAGATGATAATACACAATACAGAACAAAAAAATAAGGGGGGGAATATACATCTATGTATACAATGGAGTGCAGACAGGCAGTGATTGACACACAGGATGACCAGTAAGCACACAACAGAGCAGCCAATAACCAGATAGGACACGACCACTATAAAGCCAGAGGGCACCAGTTTTCCCACTCTCTCGGGATCCAGCCTCTGAGACAGTCGGAGGTAGTGAGCTGGCCAGTGCAAACACCATGTGGGAGCTAGTAAGTCTGGTTAGGTTAGTATCAGGTCTCCAGTCAAGTCAGCATAGTGTCAACTCACAGTTGAACATGTATAATAGTTTAGATGTTAAATAAAATCGTGTTGCATCTTATCAAGTGTTGGAGGTCTGTCTCTCGCTACACTGCATCAAGTGCAGACCACATCGACACAGCCTACCCAACACATCAACAACCACATCTTTCAGGACTTGTGGGAGGAAATCTGAGTACCCGGAGGAAACCCAGCAGCCGCAGGGAGAATGTGCAGACTCCGCACAGACAGTGACCCAAGTGGGAATCGAACCTGGGACCCTTGCAACAGCTCTAACCATTGTGCTGTATCTTGTCCAAGGCGCATGCGGATAGGGAAAGGAGGGAGGAATATGAATAGCTAATGAACGAGATAGTGGAGATAGTACTCGAGGGTGCTCACCACGGAGGGATTGGCAAGGAGGAAAAAAGTTACAGGGCAATTCAATAGGTTGACGACAAGGAGGGCGATAGGACAGCTGGATAGGGCAAGGGGGGTGCAGTACGAATACAGGTAAAAGGCGAGTTGAATATTAGCTCATCAGCTAAGTAGGCGGGCCACGTCCAGGGAAATATTTAAGATATGGACTGGGGTAGGGGATGTGGTGCCGGAGCCGGGGAAGATAAACAAGGTGATTAGGGATTACTATAAGGAGCTGTGCATGGCGGACCCGGGGGCTGAAGAGGGGGATATGGGACGGTTTTTAGACGAATTGGAGTTTCCACAGTTGGAGGACGAGAAGAGGCAGCTAGAGGAGCCCCTGGGGCTGAGGGAGGTGTTGGACAGTGTACAGGGTATGAAGTCGGGGGAGGCCCCGGGGCCCGATGGTTACCCGGCGGAAGCCTATAAGGAGTTCATGATGGACCTGGCATTGCATCTCTTGCGGCCCTTTAATGAGGCATTGGAGAAGGGGGAGCTGCCGGAGATGACGAAGCAGGCAACAATCACATTAATACCAAAGAATGGGAATGACTGGTTGGAATGTGAGTCGTATCGGCCCATGTCGCTATTAAATACGGATGTGAAAGTGCTGGCTAAGTTGGTGGCAGAAAGGATAGAATGTGGTGTCCTGGGGGTTGTTGCGGAGGACCAAACAGGTTTCATGAAGGGTAGGCAGATTTCTAGTAATATAAGGAGGGTGTTAAACGTCATCATGACCCTGTCAAGAGCCCAGGTACTGGAGGTAATGGTGTCTATGAATGCAGAGAAGGCATTTGACCGGGTGGAGTGGCGATACCTGTTTGAGGTCCTGGGTTGGGGTTTGGGCTGAAGTTTGTGGCGTGGGTGCACCTGTTATATGTGGCACCGATAGTGAGTGTATGGACCAGTGACATAGGTTCACAAAACTTTGACCTGCATAGGGCAACAAGGTGGGGGTACCCGCTGTCGTCGCTGTTGTTTGTGTTGGCAGTAGAGCCTCTGGCAATGGTTCTTAGGTGGCCGGCAGAGTGGCGAGGGATTACGAGGGGACGAAGGGTGTCGCTATACGCAGACAACATACTATTGTATGTTTTAGACCCACTGGAGAGATAGACCTGTTGGGGAAGTTTGGCGCATTCTTGGGATATAAGCTAAATGTAGGGAAAAGTGAACTATTCCCGGTGAACAAGTTGGGTAAGCGAGCCAATCTAAGGGGAATGCCATTTAAGGTGGCCAGAGACAGGTTCAGATACGTGGGGTTTCAGGGAGCGAGGGAATGTGCGATGCTACATAAATGGAATCTAACAAAGCTGGTGGAAGAGGTTAGGGAGGATTTGCAGTGGTGGGGGACACTGCATTTGACTCTGGCAGGGAGGGTCCAAGTTGGTGAAGATGAATATTCTGCTGAGTTTCCTGTTCATATTCCAGACACTTACGATCTTTGTACCGAAGGCCTTCTTTCGAAAACTGGATATGATTATCTCAGACTTTGTATGGGCAGAGAAGGTGCCAAGGGTCAAGAGGACCCTGTTACGGAGACAGAGGCAGAAGGGAGGGTTGGCATGGCCGAACCTGCTACATTATTACTGGGCAGCGAATGTGAAGAAGGTGAGGCGGCGGTGGTAAGGTGAGGGGGCAGAATGGGTGAGGATGTAGGAAGAATCCTGTTGAGGGTCGAGTTCGAGGGCTATGGTGATGGAGGCATTGTCAATGATGGCATGGAAATACGCGGAGAGCCCGGTTGTGCCATCCACAGTAAAGGTCTGGAATCAGCTGAGGAGGCATTTCAGGATAGAAGGGATGTCGCTGCTGGCATCATTGTGCGAAAACCATGGTTTCAAACCGGGAGGGGATAGGTGGTATGTATAGGAAGTGGAGGGAAGTGGGGCTGGTTAAGGTGAGGGATTTGTACCTGGAAGAGGGGTTTGCCAGTATAGAGGAACTGAAGGAGAGGGTAGAGCTCCCGAGAGGAAGTGAGTTTAGGTACCTGCAAGGTTTCGAAAAAGTTCCCCAGGTTGCCAAGGTACACCCTGTAATGATATGTAAAGTGTTAAGATGATGATGTTCATGTATCTCAACACTAGATGGCACCACAGAGTAGTCTTCGAAAAGGCTGCATCCCTAGGTATTCTGGGAGAAGGTTGTGAAGTAGGATAGTGAGAGGCTGGGATAAGTTGTTAGCTGTACTGAAAAGATATAGATTTTTGTAACATAAATTTTATACTGTTGTTTTATTAGCTATTACTTATTGAAGTGTGTGAACCAATTTTAGTAGTGTAAAATAAACTAGCTTTGTTTTAAATACATAGCTTGATGTTCTTTGTCAACACTTCGACTTTTAGCCATCTTGGAGAACTATTACAAGGAATATCACATACCCTGTTGGACCAACTGCTGCTTCCGGATGTGGAAGGGGAGGGCAGGATGGGAGACATATTCGGGTGGCTGAGAGAGCAGGTGGCGAAGATTAAGGAGAAGTGGGAGGGGAGATGGGGAGTATGGAGTGAGGCGCTATGAAGGGTAAAAGCAACCTTTTGCGTAAGGTTGAGCCTGATACAGTTCAAGATGGTACACAGGGTACTTATGACACGGGCAAGAATGAGTGGGTTCTTCCAGGGGGTGGCAGACGAGTGTGAAAAGTGTGGACGGGGACCAGCGAATCAGGCTCATATGTTCTGGGGCTGCGAAACGTTGGAGAGATTCTGGGCGGGAGCGTTCACGACTCTAACAAGGATAGTGGGGGAAGAGGTTGAGCCGAACCCTTTGGTGACGATATTTGGGGCATCAGAGAGGCCGGAGCTGATGGAGTGGAGGAAGGCCGACATTGTGGCCTTCACCTCTCTGATTGCCCGGTGAAGAATTCTGTTGGAGTGATGGTTTGTAACTCCACCTGGGGTGGCGACCTGGCTGGGGGACTTATATGACTTTCTTCAGCTGGAAAAGATCAAGTATGAATTAAGGGGTTCTGTGGAGGCCTTTGAGACAAGGTGGGGGATGATCGTGACCATGTGTGAGGAGCTGTTCGTCGTTGGGGGGGCGGGAAGAGGGGGTGAAAAAAGGAAACATTTGTACAAACTACAGTTGTGTGTTGGGGAGTTTGTTCCCCAAATTGTTTATGTTTTGTAACCTTTTATATAAGTTTGGAATAAAATACACTTTAAAAAATGGTATAATTCCAAACACCAATTCTACGCAGACCTCACTGCCTTTCACTGCTTGCTGGCATTAACCCTGAACACCTCAGTCTCTCAATTGCACATTGCACAAAAGAAAACCAGGGTTGAAAAAAAAGGGAAGCAATTACAGAGAGAAAACAAATCCATTTGTGTGCACTGTTGTCAATTGCTTTACACATTTATTATTTAGGTGTTCATGTAAGCAAACACACCCATCCTTCTGTGCCAGGGAACCACGCACAAACAACAATGAAATGAATAACATGTTAACCTGTGTATTTTTGTTCTTGTTGTATTGGTTGAGGGAGGGACCCTTACAGCATTATAATGTTTCTGTCCTAAAGCAGCTGTCTCACCATCAACAAAGTAACAGGAGAAAAAAATCAACAAATTAGATTGGAAAATTAAGAGATATTCAATGTTTATTTTGTGATCTTCATCATCCAGTTTGCTTCCCAAGTGAAGTGAATGATTCATTGCAAATGTCAGTGTTAAATGTTTGATACTGAGTTGTTGCCATGAGAATGCTGTTGCATGAATCTACCAGCCATCTGTAAATGTTTATCCAGCTGTTTAGGTTTACTTACTGCAATTACTTCATTGTAACATACTGGAAAAGCAGAACAAAATCAACCAAAACTCAAACTGGACTTTAGGATTACTGCCAAAAAGTCTCTTTATAACTAAGACTAACATGATATGGTCTGTTGCTGCAAATGTTTCATTTTCCAGACAATCCATTTCCAGGTTCTCAGTTTGTCATCAGAACTTTTTTTTTCTGTCTCAATGGGGCAACCTTGAATAAATTTGTACTTACAAATAACACCATTTTATGAGAAATGGACATTTGAATTCCCCCCAAAACTACTTACATAAACAACTTGAGCTCAATAAAAAATCGAACTGCATATTTGTATCCCTTTGGTAATTCATTTATAGAGAGTAAAGAGACCCGTTAAAGCCAAGAGAATAGGGCCAATATTGTGAATTTGTGCTGCAAGTGGGGATTGAATTCAAATGTTATTTCAAGACAATCATGTACAAATATCATCTAAGATAAACATTTTTACACATTTTGGTAAAAGTACCAAAAAGATTAAAGCAAAAATTTCATTGAAATGCAGTACATTACCAAGTCCATTTTAGCTATTTAAGTGGTTTTACATTTTTTTACTTTATAGACTTGTACTGTCTGACATGAGTCACATTTATATTGCTGAAAAAAAGATAAAACCTTTCTGTCCAAGTATTTTGTCTTGCAATAACTTACAAGGATAACTTGCAAGAGTACCAAATATAAAGGGAACAACAATTTATACTGCATGACTCTCTTCTTCGTTTACATTTGGTATTCTTGCAAATTATCCTGATGAATGCAAGCCGAAAAGCTTTGACAAAGATATGTCTCTTTTTTCAGCAATACACAAGTTCTGTACTACAAAGGATTATTCGTTACATTTCTAATGAGACTTATTATTCATGCGCCAGTTTGAGTTAGTCAGTAGCTTTCTTGTCTCAGTCAGAAAGCTGTGGGTTGAAGACTCATTGCAGGAATTAAGAACACAATCCAGGTAGATAAATCCGTGTGATACCATGTGAGCCTTGTCAGTGTTGCTGTCCTACAGATGCAATGTTAAACCGACGCTTGGTTTGTCTTCTTTCTGTGATTTTAATTATAACATGGTCCATTCAGATGTGAGATTGGCGTTCTTGCAACAGTTTAATTGGTGATTTATATCATTGAGGAAACTTACTGTTTGTAATAACTTTGCAAAGGCCAGCCTTCCAGCACAAAACCCTTTTATTAAGGCAACTAAAAAGGCCACTGCCGTGGCTTACACATTCAAGTGTGGGGACCGACGCGATACCAGCCCAGGTTGGAGCAGTGATTTTTAAATCTCCCGCTGTACATTTCCTATTAGGCGAACTACGCTTGCTTAATAAAGGAATTCATATTTCAAAAAGATCTGTTGATGATTCCCCATGTCCTTTGTGGCTACTATAACATCCCTCCCTCCTCGAGTCCATTTCTCCATCAGTATTCCTGCAGCAAGAAAGTCCCTACCACTGCTTAGCAATTAGTCTGAGGTCCATTGAGGGTGGAACTAGATCTGGAGGTGTGAACTGAATTGAAGACCTTCGCTTCTTAAGGGAGCGTTGAAGACGTACTGCCCCCCCCCCCCCCCCCCCATTGGTTTCAGCACCCTTCCTCTTCTCTTGTGATTCCGGCCCCCCCCCCCCCCCCCCCCGGGTTGCACAGTCCTTTGGTTCCCTGGCTTACTCCTCGTTGCTGGCCTCGAACAGGTTTTGGAACAGGCCGGCAAACTGCCCCCAAGTATCCAGGATCCTTCCTCTGACCCTCGGGTGGCGTACTTAATTTTCTCCAGGTGGAGAAATTCCGAGAGGTCAGCGAGCCAGTCTGCAGCTGTGGGTGGTGCTGCTGATCACCAGCCAAGTAGGATTCTCCAACATAAGATTAGGGAAGCGAAAGCAAGGGCATTGGCCCCCTTCCCCTTGTGTAGCTCTGGCTGCTCCGATACCCCGAAGATTGCCACTATTGGGCATGGCTTCACACCCACAACCTTGGACATTGCCTCGTAGAAGGCTGTCAAGAACCCAGCAAGCTTGGGGCAAGCCCAAAACATGTGGGTGTGGTTGGCTGGGACCCTCGGGCACCGCTCACATTTGTCCTCCACCTCCGGGAAGAACTGCTCATTTGGGTTCTGGTCAGGTGCGCTCTGTGCACCACTTTGAGCTGCATTAGGCTTAGCCTTACGCAGGAGGAGGTGGAGCTCACCCTGCTCAGTGCTTCACTCCAGAGTCCCCATCCTACCTCTGTCCCCAGTTCGTCCTCCCATTTTTGTCTGGTCCCATCCAGTGGTGTTCGGGCTCTGTCCAGTAGCTGTCTGTATATTTTCCCACATAGCCCCCTCTTCTTGCTGCTTGTGCCTATCAGGTCCTCTAGCAGTGTGCTTTCTGGGGCCCCGGGGTACCCTACTATTTTGGTTATCCCGAAGTGCTGTCTCAACTGGGTCCACGTTTTCAGCGTGGCCGCTACCACTGGGCTCGTTGTGTACCTTGTTGAGGAGGATGGCCAGGGCCCGGAGGGTTGTTCCATTACAGGATGCCTCCTGGTTTAGCACAGGGCTAAATCGCTGGCTTTGAAAACAGACCAAGGTAGGCCAGCAGCACGGTTCAATTCCCGTACCAGCCTCCCCAAACAGGTGCCGGAATGTGGCGACTAGGGGCTTTTCACAGTAACTTCATTTGAAGCCTACTTG
Organism: Scyliorhinus torazame; assembly: GCF_047496885.1. Lineage (NCBI taxonomy): Eukaryota > Metazoa > Chordata > Chondrichthyes > Carcharhiniformes > Scyliorhinidae > Scyliorhinus > Scyliorhinus torazame. The sequence goes on along the minus strand of NC_092710.1, from coordinate 233,918,537 downwards.
TGACAAGCGATTTTCATTTCATTTTTAAGTTCCAATTGTACCCAATCTGTGTCGGGTTATTGTACCCATCCCCTCACTTTTTCTGCCGTTGCTGCCCAGTGGTAGTATTGTAGGTTTGGTAGAGCCAGGCCCCCTTTGACTTTCCCTCTTTGCAGTGTCGGTTTGGGAATTCTCGGGTTTTTGCCCCCGCACACAAACGCCATGATTAGCCTGTCTATGTTTTGGAAAAAGCCCTTGGGGATGACGATCGGGATGGATCTAAACAGGAAGAGGAACCTTGGCAGTACGTTCTGGACCTTCACTTTGCTGGACTCTGGTCCCATTTTCTCCATTATGACTCCAGGACCCAGCCGGAATCATCTCCAAAGTTCCTCACACAAACCAGATCACACATGTTGACTATTCTTTCGGTTCTCACGGAGTCATAATTTTTCTTCTGGTTCTCTTTTTGGGACTCCACCCTCCCTGCCAGGTTTGGGAATAGTAGGCATAGTCTCGTACGAAGCGGCCATCCCATTTACAGTTCTGCTGGGACGATTCCTGTTGTTGTATGAGGAGTGGTCCTATAATTGAATAAAAACCATGCCAATTTGGTCTCTAGGAATACTGGCAGTTGTTTCTCCATGCCTATTTTAAAGGTCTGTACTGCTTGTTCTGCCAGCCCATTTGGTGACGGACGACAAGGTGATGTTCTGATATGTCTGATGGAATTGGACTGAAGCTCTGGAACTCACCACTGGTGAAGGCAGTGCCATTGTCAGAAACCAGAGGTGGGATTTACCACCCACATTATGCCCGATTTGGTGACATGATGAGGCCGTTGAATCTCACAAGAGGCCACTCGTGGGATTCGCAACACTTGAGACGTCTCCTGAGATTCAACTGAACCTCACGAGATGTTGCGATTTGGATCTTGCACTCGCTGGACAAGATCCAGATCAGCATATTTAAATGAGCTGTTAGGCTCATTTAAATATGTCTGCGCTGGATTCTCCCGGCATCTGGGAACTAATGGCCTCCCTAGCAAGACATCAACCAAGCGTTTAGTATGGCAGGGGGGTGGGAACCAGAGGTTAGCTTAGAAGGTGTCATAACTCAAGGGGAAATAGAGAACAAAAATAAGAGAACAACATCACCCTCAGGCAAAGTAAAAAAGGTGACAAGTGTGAGAAGGGAGGTGGTCAATGCAGGACTGAGGGTGTTGTACCTTAATCCGCGCAGTATACAGAACAACGTAAATGAGCTTGTTGCGCACATTGAAATTGGCCGGTATGATGTTGTGGGCATCACAGAGACGTGGCTGCAAGGGGATCATGGCTGGGATCTATATACAAGGATATGTGTCCTATCGAAAGGACAGGCAGATGGGCAAAGGGGGTGGGGTTGCATTGTTAGTAAGGAATGAAGTCAAATCGTGGTTCCTTATTCTAGGCCCCATGGCCTCTGCATCAGCTGTTTTCCGGCCTCCTCTTTTTTCCCTAGTCTCCCCCCCTTAACCCCCTCCCTTTCCTATCTGCTCACTGTGGTCCTGTTGGCTCCCATGCATTCTCCCCTCCTCCCCCCCCCGGCTATATTGGCTGTTAGCTTCGAACGGGTCCTGGAACAAGTTGGTGAATGGCCTCAACGCTTTGTGGGAGCTTTCCTCCGACCTTCGGATGGTGAACTTGATCTTCTCCAGATGGAGAAATTCCGACAGGTCTGCCTACGAATCTGCAGCTGTGGATGGTGCAGCTGATCGCCAACCGAGCTGGTGATTGGAGAAGCAAAGACAAAGGTGTCGGCTCTCTCTCCCGAGTAGTTATGGCTAGTCCGATACCTGGAAGACTGCTACTCTTGGGCACGGCTCCACTCTCACCCCTGTTGATCCTTCATCTGAACCATAAGACGTGAGTACGTTCCTTGTATTGGACAAATGACCACACAACCAGTGATTTAGTTCAATTATTGTTTATTATTAAACACAGGCTTGGTTCTATGCGTAATAATATATACACGGCTACACATTAAACTACACCTAACAACTGAAATTACCTTTACTTAACTTCCAAGTGACCAGCTCTGTGCAAGTTAGATAAGGCCTTTATCGGGATCCTCACGTGTGGCGTCTGGAAGTTGTCAGGCTCGGCTCGGCTGCGGCTCGTCCTTCAGGTAGTGATCGTGGGTCCTTGAACTTGGCTGGTCGATGTGCTGCGATTGGCGAGGCAGAGGCCGGTCCCCGATCTTTCACGCTCTTTTGGGCGGTCCCAACTCGGGATCCAATGGATCGATAGGGTTTCGATCATCCTAATCGATTCTGGCCAATTAGGAGCGGGTACCTCGATGGTTGGGCGAGTCCTAGCTGCTATTGTCCAAGGCATGTATGCACTCCCAAATAAGGTAAATAGGTGCCCCCGAGTCTGCTACTGCTGCTATGTTTCAATCTGTGTTCCATTATCCTGGGTAAATCGGTGATTGGCCTTTAGCAGGTGTGAGTTTCTGCACAGGTCTGGTTTCCCTCTGCACAATACACAGGGGCTGTGCACCGTCTGTATCCCAACCTGACCACAATTCCCATTATCCTTTGCGGGTGGACATTTTAGATGGCCACATATCCATCCTCTTGATCCTGAACGCGAAGCCTGGTGGATCACAGACCTGAGCCCATATCTGCCCTGCTTTCCCCAGTCACCTGTTGGTCAATTCTGGTCCTACTCTACTCTATTCTAAATGTATTGCACAGTTTTACCTAAGTCACTATTACATACCGGCTCATCAAAGTTAAATCATTAATACCTACAAATTTCATTTTTAAATTAAATTCATTTACAGACAATCAGTTGCTAAGCTAACCTACTCATGCTGCTTGCTCATACAGTTAAATAACTTATTTACAACACAAACATTTTAAACCAGCAGCATCCTATTTCATTCTACCTATCTTAACAGTAATACAAAGGCACAGATGCTTTATTTCAGTAGCGATTGTTTACATTCGTTCACACATTTGTTCATGAGGTATACATTGTCAGGGTACCTTCTTATTGGATTCCAAAAAGGAAAGCTCGGACCGTGTATATCTGTGGGTGGGAGGCTTTTGCCTTCCATTTGTGGAGCTGGCATGTGAGGACGACAATATATATTACTGCAGTCAGGAGGAGGGCCTCCACTATGTAGGAGAGGGGGTTCCAATTTGCCACGTCTTCCCACCAGATGGGTGTTTTGGTGTTTTCTAACAGTTGTTGGGTGGTATCCTGAGTGTGGTGGTCTCGGTTCGTCGGGTGGTGGTGTTTGGGGCTGGCTTATGCCCTATTTAGATTCTGTGCAAGACCATGTTACCTTTAGTAATTTTGTCCGATTCCCAATCCTTTCCCTGGGCTTTTCCTTAAACATCCAATTTCGGGACACCCTTCATTAATAAGTTCTCACCAATCCCCTTTTTCAGTTTGATGTACCGTCAATTACCACGAGACGAGAATGGTGGAACAATCGAGGCTTTATTGAACAAGATGTTGTGCCTCCTGCAGCTGGAACAAGAATGGCTTCAACTCAGGAGAGCCTACACTTTTATACGCTGCCTGCTGGGCGGAGCCAGCAGGCAGGGATTTACCATCGTACCTCTAATATACGTGCAGTGCCGTAATACATATAATATACCACTAGTGGTGTTCACCACATTCACCCCCTGTTAAAAAAGAGTCCGGCGGGGGTAGTGGAAACATTACAAATTAAGTCTGTCGGATGCCTTGACCCTCCTTCGCAATCGCCTCAGTCCTGGTGGTGATCTGGGCGCCGACCTGGTCACCTGCGACTCCGGGAGCGTGTTGACTCGTCTTCGCCACTCCTGAGTGGATCCAGTGGGAGGACGGATCCTGCTGGGGTGGGGGCTGCGGTGAGGTTCGCTGGAGTGAGGGTGAGTGGCGCAGGGGTGAATAAGGCAACCGGGGGACGGGGGGAAGGGGGGGAGGACAGTGTCAGGTCGGGGGACGTGGGTGGGCACCCAGTGGGTGCTAGGTCCCGGAGGGAGACTGTGTCTTGGCACCCGTCGGGGTGTGCCAGGTAGGCGTACTGCGGGTTTGCATGGAGGAGGTGGACTTTCTCAACCAAGGGGTCCGATTTATGGGTCCGCACATGCTTCCGGAGGAGGACGGGTCCAGGAACTGTCAGCCATGTTGGGAGCGAGACCCCGGAGGTGGATTTCCTGGGGAAGGCAAACACACGTCCATGAGGGGTCTCATTAGTCGCGGTGCAGAGGAGAGATTGGATGGAGTAGAGCGCGTTGGGGAGGACCTCCTGCCAGCAGGAGACCGGGAGACTTTTAGACTGCAGGGCCAGCAGGACGGCCTTCCAGACCGTCCCGTTCTCCCTCTCCACCTGTCCGTTTCCCCGGGGGTAGCTGGTCGTCCTGCTCGAGGCGATGCCCTTGCTGAGCAGGAGCTGATGCAGCTCATCGCTCATGAAGGAGGATCCCCGATCGCTGTGGATGTAGGTGGGGAAACCGAACAGAGTGAAGATGCTGTGCAGCGCTTTGATTACCGTGGCAGAAGTCATATCGGGGCATGAGATGGCGAAAGGAAACCGGGAGTACTCGTCAATCATGTTCAGGAAGTACGCGTTGCGGTCGGTGGAGGGGAGGGGCCCTTTGAAGTCCACCCTGAGGCGTTCAAAGGGGCCTTCTCTGGTGGCGGTCCTGACCTACTCAATGGAGTAGGGCAGGTTGCGGGCCTTGACAAAATGGAAGAACCGGGTGACCCCCGGGTGGCAGAGGTCATAGTGGAGAGCCCGGAGTCCACTTGTGCGCTGGCACATGTACCGCGGGATTGGGCATCAGGGGGTTCGTTGAGCTTCCCCGGGCGATACAAGATCTCATAATTATAGGTGGAGAGCTTGATCCTCCACCTCAAGATCTTGTCATTTTTGATCTTGCCTCACTGTATTATTAAACAAAAAGGCAACCGGCCGTTGGTCAGTGAGGAGAGTGAATCTCCTGCCGGCCAGGTAATGCCTCCAATGTTGCACAGCTTCCACAATGGCTTGGGCCTCCTTTTCGACAGAGGAGTGCCGAATTTCAGAGGCATGGAAGGGGCGGGAGAAGAAGGCCTCGGGTCTGCCCGCCTTGTTGAGGGTGGCGGCCAGAGCTACGTCCGATGCATCGCTCTCCACCTGAAAGGGGAGGGACTCGTCGATCGCGGGTATCATGGCCTTGGCGATGTCTGCCTTGATGCGGTTAATGGCCTGGTGGGCCTCAGCCGTCAGGGGAAAAACTGTGGACTGAATGAGTGGGCGGGCCTTGTCCGCATAATTAAGGACCCACTGGGCGTAATAGGAGAAAAACCCCAGGCATTGTTTCAGGGCCTTGGGGCAGTGGGGGAGAGGGAGTTCCAGGAGGGGGCTCATGCAGTCGGGGTCGGGCCCTAGGACTCCATTTCCCACTACGTAGCCAAGGATGGCTAAGCAGTTGGTGCGGAACATGCATTTCTCCTTATTGTATGAGAATAAGGGGCAAAATTCTCCGGAAACGGCGCGATGTCCGCCGACTGGCGCCCAAAACGGCGCAAAACAGTCGGGCATCGCGCCGCCCCAAAGGTGTGGAATGCTCCGCATCTTTGGGGACCGAGCCCCAACCTTAAGGGGCTAGGTCGGCGCCGGACGAATTTCTGCCCCGTCAGCTGGCGGAAGAGGCCTTTGGTGCCCCGCCAGCTGGAGCGGAAATGACATCTCCGGGCGGCGTATGCGCGTGAGCATTAGCGGCCGCTGACGGCAGTCCCGCCCATGCGCAGTGGAGGGAGTCTCTTCCACCTCCGCCATGGTGGAGACCGTGGCGAAGGCGGAAGGAAAAGAGTGCCGCCACGGCACAGGCCCGCCCGTGGATCGGTGGGCCCCGATCGCGGGCCAGGCCACCGTGGGGGCACCCCCCGGGGCCAGATCACCCCGCGGGGCGCGAAGGACCCCAGGACACTGGAGACCGCCCGCACCACCTTGTCTCGCCGGAAAGGTAGGTGGTTTAATCTACGCCGGCGGGACAGGCATTTTAGCGGCGGGACTTCGGCCCATCCGAGCCGGAGAATCGCGCGGGGGGGTCCGCCAACCGGCGCGACGTGATTCCCGCCCCCGCCAAATATCCGGTGCCGGAGACTTCGGCAACCGGCGGGGGCGGGATTCACGCCAGCCCCCGCCGATTCTCCGACCCGGTGGGGGGTCGGAGAATCTCGCCCAAGAAGTTTGGCGGTATGGAGGAATTTTTGGAGGTTTGCATCGTGGTCCTGCTGATTGTGGCCGCAGATGGTGACGTTATCTAAGTACGGGAAGGTGTCCCGCAGTCCGTACCGGTCAACCATTCGGTCCATCTCTCGCTGGAAGACCAAGACCCCATTAGTGACGCCGAAGGGAACCCTAAGGAAGTGATAGAGGCGGCCATCTGCTTCAAACTCAGTGTATTGGCGGTCCTCCGGGCGGATGGGGAGCTGGTGGTAGGCGGACCTCAAGTCTACTGTGGAAAAGACTCGATACTGCGCAATCTGATTGAGCATGTCAGATATGCGTGGGAGGGGGCACACGTTGAGCTGCATGTACCGATTGATGGTCTGACTGTAGTCAATGACCATCCTGTGCTTCTCCCCAGACTTCACTACCACTACCTGAGCTCTCCAGGGGCTGTTGCTGGCCTCAATGACCCCTCCCCGCAGAAGCCGTTGGACCTCCGATCTGATGAAGGTCCTGTCCTGGGCACTGTACCGTCTGCTCCTAGTGGCGACGGGTTTGCAGTCCGGGGTGAGGTTCGCAAACAGGGAAGGTGGATCGACAAGAACAAGAACAAAGAACAAAGAAAAATTACAGCACAGGAACAGGCCCTTCGGCCCTCCAAGCCTGCGCCGATCCAGATCCTCTATCTAAAACTGTCGCCTATTTTCTAAGGATCTGTATCCCTCTGCTCCCTGCCCATTCATGTATCTGACTAGATACCTCTTAAATGATGCTATCGTGCCCGCCTCTACCACCTCCGCCGGCAATGCGTTCCAGGCACCCACCACCCTCTGCGTAAAGAACTTTCCACGCATATCTCCCTTAAACTCTTCCCCTCTCACCTTGAACTCGTGACCCCTAGTAATTGAGTCCCCCACTCTGGGAAAAAGCTTCTTGCTATCCACCCTGTCTATACCTCTCATGACTTTGTAGACCTCAATGAGGTCCCCGCTCAACCTCCGCCTTTCTAATGAAAATAATCCTAATCTACTCAACCTCTCTTCATAGCTAGCACTCTCCATACCAGGCAACATCCTGGTGAACCTCCTCTGCACCTTCTCCAAAGCATCCACATCCTTTTGGTAATGTGGCGACCAGAACTGTATGCAGTATTCCAAATGTGGCCGAACCAAAGTCTTATACAACTGTAACATGACCTGCCAACTCTTGTACTCAATACCCCTTCCGATGAAGGAAAGCATGCTGTATGCCTTCTTGACCACTCTATCAACCTGCGTTGCCACCTTCAGGGTACAATGGACCTGAACTCCCAGATCTCTCTGTACATCAATTTTCCTCAGGGCTTTTTCATTTACAGTATAGTTCGCTCTTGAATTGGATCTTCCAAAATGCATCACCTCACATTTGCCCGGATTGAACTCCATCTGCCATTTCTCCGCCCAACTCTCCAATCTATCTATATTGTGCTGTATTCTCTGACAGTCCCCTTCATATCTGCTACTCCACCACTCATCTGCAAACTTGCTAATCAGACCACCTATACCTTCCTCCAGATCATTTATGTATATCACAAACAACAGGGGTCCGAGCACAGATCCCTGTGGAACACCACTGGTCACAGTTTTCCATTTTGAGAAACCCCCTTCCACTACTACTCTCTGTCTCCTGTTGCCCAGCCAGTTCTTTATCCATCTAGCTAGTACACCCTGGACCCCATGAAACTTCACTTTCTCCATCAGCCTACCATGGGGAACCTTATCAAATGCCTTACTGAAGTCCATGTATATGACCTTAATGGTCGTGAGGCCGCAGACGGTGAGGGGGGTAGGGGTCCGCCGAATTTTAAAGTCAGGCTTTGGAGATGGCACTGAAAATCCAGGCCGAGTAACAGGGCAGCGCATGAGATGGCGGAGGACATAGAGCCGGAAGTTGCTGAACTCTACGCCTTGGATGGTGAGGGTCGCGATGCAGTACCCCCGAATTTCCACAGAATGGGTTCCAGAGGCCAGGGAGATTTTCTGGGTGATGGGGTGTACTGGGAGGGAGCAGCGCCTTACCGTAGTGGAGTGGATGAAGCTCTCTGTGCTCCCGGAGTCAAAGAGGCAGGTCGTCTCGTGCCCATTGATCTTCACCGTTGTCGTAGCGGTCGCGAGGTTGCGGGGCCGAGACTGATCCGGGGTGATGGAGGCGAGCTGCGGAAGATGCTGGGAGGTCCCGGGCTGATCAGCGGTGGCGGAGGTAGCGGTAGGTAGGCGACGAACGGTCAGACGAGCAGAGGCCGTGAGGCGCGGTCCAAAATGGCGCCGAAGATGGCGGTGCCCACGGGGCGCACATGGTGGGCGGCACCAAAGATGGCGGCGCCCACGGGCCGCACGTGGCTTGCGGTGGGGAAGATGGCGGCACCCATGGGCCGCACACGACTTGCGGAGGGGAAGATGGTGGCACCGACGTCCAGGGTCGCACGTGGGAGGTGTAGAAATGCCGGGCCTGGAAACAGCGGCGACCGACCTGGCAAAAAGAAACAAAGTGTCCTTTCTTCCCACACCCGTTGCAGGTTGCGCTCCGCGCCGGGCAGCGCTGCCTGGGGTGTTTGTTTTGTCCGCAAAAATAATACTTGGGCCCCCCAGAGTTGGCTGGCTGCCGCGCGGCGCAGGCTTGCGGTGAGCTGGAGTCGGCCGCTGGTGGGGCCCACGAGGGTGCCGCGCGGTCGGGGGCGTAGGACTGAACATTATGGGAGGCTACTTCTAACGAATTAGCGAGCTGCCTAGTCCTCGCAAGATCGAACATACCCCCTTCCAATAGCCGCTGGCGGATGTACGCAGACTTCATGCCCGTAACATAAGCGTCTCTAATTAAAAGTTTGGTGTGCTGGACTGCCGAAACTGCCTGGCAGTCACAGTTCCTACCTCGGATCTGCAGGGCTCCGCAAGAAATCGTCCAGGGTCTCCCCGGGGAGATGCTGTCTCGTAGCCAGGAGGTGCCTGGCGTACACTTGATTCACCGGTCGAACGTAATGTCCCTTCAGGAGTGTCATCGCTTTGGAGTAGGTGGGCGCATCCCCGATGAGGGGAAAAATGTCAGGGCTCACCCATGAATAGAGGACTTGGAGATTCTGCGAGTCCGAGGGTTCTTCAGCGGCTGCTCTGAGGTAGCCTTCGAAGCAGGCTCGCCAGTGGTCGAAATGGATGTGGCGTTGGCTGCTTGAGGCGATCAGGCGATCGGGCTTGATGAGGAGATCCATCGTTTAAAAATCTTGTTCAATAAATTGATGTACTGTCAATTACCACGAGACGAGAATGGTGGAACAATCGAGGCTTTATTGAACAAGATGTTGTGCCTCCTGTAGCTGGAACCAGAATGGCTTCAGCTCAGGCGAGCACGCACTTTTATACGCCGCCTGCCTGGCAGAACCAGCAGGCAGGGATTTACCATCGTACCTCTACTATGCGTGCAGTGCCGTAATACATATAATATACCACTAGTGGTGTTCACCACATGGTTGTGCTGATCTAGCATGCAGATGTGGTCCCGTTGGGCCTTTTGTATATTGCCCTTTGATTATTATGTTGAATCCCAAATTTCTTTCTCTGTCAGTCTGGCCTCAATAAAAGTCGAGATGGATTTGCAAGTAAAAAGAAGTTATTTTATTCAGCTTGCAAGCTACCTAGTCCACAGTGATACAGATAACATGTTGCTTTCTGCAGCCCCGGGAACTAAGTGAAGGTCCCAGACAAAGAGATCAGTACTCATACATTCAAATGACATCAAGTTTCACATACTCGACACCCATAGGTCATCCTATGTCCCTCCTGACTTGTTTGATCTATTCTGATTGGCTCACTTCCAATCCCTTTCTCCGGCCCCTATCAATGCAGCATCACTCTCATAGACACACCTCTTCCTGCTTTTTCCATGCGGTCTAAAATCCTTTGTCTCTACTTGCCAGAATCAAAGTGGCTTATTTCTACATTACATTAACTAATATCTCTAAAGTAACTATTTTATATCACATTCGTCATTCCCTCCTTTTATCATTCCATGATAACCGAACTATCCAATCCATAGCTACGGTTCCTCATCTAAAAAGATCCTTCGCTGCATTTCCAATTCCTGTCTTAGCCCCCCTTCATCTGCTTCACCCTCATGGATTTTAACAGTTACATTTTTTTTGGCGGTGATCTGATCCAGTGCACCCCGCATTCTACCCATCACACATTTAAGGATGGCCAGGCCCACAAAGATGCAGCCGATAGTTACCACTAGATACATGGCCATATTTATCAACTAGTCCTTCCAACCTCCAAATCCCCAGTTACCCCAAGAGCCAGGATCCTGCATCCCGTCCAAGTGATCCCGTATGCGATCCATAAATTTAGTGATGTTATCCTGAACTCCCATGATACACTTGCCCTGCACTATGACGCATACCCCACACTCACGGGCCAGAAGATAGTCAAGAGCATACCGGTTCTGCATTGCAAACAACCGTAGCTGAGACAATTCCTTGGTTATTGCCCCGAGGGCTCCCAAGGTTTACTACCCGGGTTTTCCTCAGTTTGGCCTTTAACTAACTTAAGTGTATCTCCCGGTAACCTACGTTCTAGCTGTACTTCCCTTCTCATACGCCCCGTCCTCTCTCTAGTCCCTTTCACTTCCTCATAGCCTCTTCCTACGCTCTTCTGACAGCCTGATTTTACCTTTATTGTACCACTCTTAACACATCCAAAATCAAATTTACATGTATTCCAAAAACAAGGCAATGTCCATATAATGTTCCCTTCCCATCGCCGGGACCGGTGCAACTGCTTCATGACTCCTGCATTCTCCTTAACTTTGCTGACCTTCCATGAGTCGATACCATGTCCTCATATATGGGGGCAGCGAAGAACATCACCTTTGCAGAGGTGATGTAACCTTGTAGATTGGTTGGGGCTACACAGATACATAATATTCCCCTTTTCCATGTTCATCGCCAATAACACGCCAAGCGAAGTGAGGCCAAATATCATACAGACGATGCGTAGCCACTCCATCATGCTCCACACCTGTAAAATAGCACTGGAGAAGGGAGGCAGGTTAGTATCCGACCTTTTACAGTTGTGGAGATGGACTCAATTTACAGTGATGTAGGTGGACCCAAGCACTTCGCCCCTCCACTTTAACTGCTGTGGGTGTGGTAAGGAGAACTTGGAAGGGCCCGTCCCATCGCGGCTCCGACCCCTTCCTAGTCCAACTTTTGACCATGACATAACTACCGGGCTGGACTGAAAGTGAGCTAGGTACTGGGGGCGATGGCTGGTGAGCCGCGCGGACCTGGCCATGGAGTTCCTTGAGCACTTGCGTGAGGGCTAGAACATAGGTGGTCATCTCTTCAGTCATCTGATGAAACTGAACCAGTCTGGGAACCTGCAGGCTCCAGGGAGTCCTAAGTGGCCTGCCGTAAAGAATCTCGGCGGGAGATAGCCGGGCCGGTCCCGCAGGTGTAACCCGCAGCTGGAAGAGGGCAACGGGGAGCAACTTAAGCCATGTCAGTCCCGTGTCTGCTCTTAATTTAGCCAATTTAGTTTTGAGGGTCTGATTGTGTCTCTCAACCAACCCGGCCGCCTGCGGTCTGTAAGCACAGTGTAACTGCTGGCGTATGCCCAACTGGGAGCAAAACTCCTTGTTAATTTGTCCAATAAAATGAGGCCTATTATCAGAACTTAACTGAGCTGGTATACCGTACCGGGGAATGATTTCCCTCATCAAGACTTTAACCACAGTAGCAGCTTTATTATCGATAGTCGGATATGCCTCGACCCATCTGCTGAACACATCCACAATGATCAAAACATATTTATAACATTGACACCTTTCCAACTCAATGTAATCCATTTGGAGCGTCTCAAAGGGACCACTGGGCAACGGGGTTTGCCCCTTCCCACAAGGGATACCTTTTCCGGTGTTATATTGCTGACAAATCAAACACCGATTACTGATACTTTGGGCCAACCCCTGCATTTTAGGGTGCCACCAAGTGTCCAGCAACAAATCACTAGTCCCTCGAGCCCCACAATGAGTTGCAAAGTGTACACATTCAGTGACCCATAAAGCCAGCACATCAGACATACAAGTCTGATGTGCAGGCGTGGTCCATAAAGAGGAAACAGAATCATATGTACAACCTAACCGTTTCCACATTTGTTTATCACTCTCAGGAGCGTCCTCCTGTAACCTTATGACGTCTTGGATGGTTGGCATTGACTTGTCAGAAGCAGACATATTTATAGTAGATCGTTTAGTCTGACTTAACATCTTAGGCACCATAACTTGCTGAATTTGCGCGGCTGTTCGCGCTGCACAATCTGCTCGTTCATTACCAACGTCAACTGGGGTTGTACCATTCGTGTGGGCAGCGCATTTAATAACGAAAATCTGCGCGGGCATAAGGAGGGCCTGCAGTAGGTCATTAACTAAACCCCGGTGGGATATTTCCGTGCCTGCCGAGGTAAGGAATCCCCTATTCTTCCAGAGTTGTCCGAAGTCATGAACTACCCCAAAAGCATATCGGGAGTCAGTGTAGATATTTACCCGGCGATCTCCCCCAAGTATACATGCACGGGTGAGGGCAAAAAGTTCGGCTTGTTGTGCTGAGTAAGGGGTCTGGAAAGCTGCCGCTTCTAGAATCAGACCATCCTGTTCTACGATTGCATAACCGGACAGTCTCCGGCCAGTGGGGCTTACTAATGCACTGCCATCAACATACATAATCATGTCAGGTTGTTCTCACGGAATATCACTCAGATCGTCCCTTATTGTTGTAGTTTCCTGAATCAAGGCTAAACAGTCGTGACCAGGCGCGTCCTCATTGACAGGGGGACCGCTAAGAAAACAGGCTGGATTGATAGTGGTACATTATTTAAATGTCAGACGTGGATTGTTCAAAAGGTATATCTCATACCTATTCTGACGAGCTGCGGTATGATGCTGAGTCTGCAGTTGCCTCAGTAGTGCGATGACCGAGTGGGAGCTATACACCGTAATATCCTGTTGGAGGGTGAGAGCATGTAACGGCTATGCGATGGCATTGATTGAACGTAAATCCTGTACTAATCGGTACTGGTCTGGTTTGGCTGGTTTAGGCACAGCAAGTATGGGGGTGTTACATTCTGATTGGCAGGGGACCAAAATACCCTGTTTCAACAGCTCTTGAATTAATTTATCTATTGATGGAGCAGCTTGAGATTTCAGGGGGTATTGTCGAATGGAAGGTAGCTTTACATGATCCTTAATCATCACCTTAATAGGTGTAACATTTGTCTTTCCCACTTGTGATGGGTATTCCGCCCAGACCTGTGGATTGACATATTCCAACACATCATGGCCCCTGTGATGCTGCAGTCGAGTGTTAATCGTTTCAGGGACCTCAAAATATTTTATGGTAGTGTCGTCCGACATGACTTGAAGTGCGTAGTCTGTTGGATCCGAATGATCCACTGCCCTCCTTACCATTCGCCCCATATCCCTGGCATGGTACTGGTCTTGGACCTGACGTGTAATATGAGGGCTTACCGAAGCTGACTGTGGCCATAAATGTGGTGATATTGTAACAAAATCGGCTGTACCTTCTTTTCCCATGACTGTGGCTGTAACCTTGACTGGCCATTCGGTCTCAAGTAATGGCCGGTATTTGTCCTCCAACTCCCTGTTTCGTCCAGTTCTGTCATAGGCCAGGGTAACGTGATGCAGTGACTGTTCAACGTCTAACGTCCACCACTGGGGGTGATAGAAATATAGCACTGTTGTCTCATCCTCCATGATGTAACCGTTACCCCCTCATCTCCGCATTCTAGCTGTAGCTGGAAGATACACTGCAAATCTCGGGCCAACAAGTTACAGTCCAATCCAGTAGTCACTACAAACTGATGCTCTGCAGACTTATTCTCGTAAGTGACTGTCATAGGTTCAGAAATAGGATACTCACACACCTGTCCTCGGAACCCTGACAATTGCTGCGTGTGGTCGGATAATGGTAATTTAAGTGCTGATTGCACAGAAGACATTTATGCCCCGTCCTCTTCTTCCAGTAGACCAATGGCCCCTCAGAGGGGGCTACGGTTGTAGAGCTGTTGATTCGTTCGGTGGGCCATAAAAAGGGGGTGAGGGTCCCTTTGGGTGGGTTTGGTATCCTCCTCTTCGCTGATCCACCCACCCAAAGTCACTATATTGGGGCTCCTGCTGGTAAACTACCATTTCTGCCGCTTGTTGGGATCGCCAATCATCCTTTTTCATTACATACTCAGTCTTAACCTTTGTAACCGAGCCTCCTTCTTGGCCTACACCCTCCTTCCAATAAAATCTGACTGCCCTTGCCATCTGGGAAGGGTCGTTCTCTGTCCAATTCATGTTATTACATTTCACAGCAGTAACCACAGAAGGTGGTAGGCAATGCATTAACATAGCACAATATTGAGGGGAATTCTGACCATTTTGATACAGCAAATCGCCTGACTGCCCCCGGTAGATTTCATTAAAACGCTCCAGAAATTCCTCTGGCTCTTCAGTCTTCTTAGGTTTTAGGTCTAAGATAACAGAAAGATTTATGGGCCTTTGAAATGTGCTATTCAACGCATTCAAGATCTGTGTCTTTCTATCGTCGTCTAACGCATAGGCCTGCTGAAGTGCGGCATGACTAGCATAATTCAGGTGGTTAAGATAATTGCGGTACTCTGCTGGGGTTAAAATCTGCTGGACTAGGGCCCAGAGGTCCCTTAAATCAACTTGATAAATTGAGATGGTAGTTCTCAAGGAATCCATGAAGGCAGCAGGAGATTTTTTTCTATCTGGGATTGTAGACATAATAGCCATCATCTCACTGGGTGTCCATGGGAAGTAAACGTCTATCATGGGGTTCGCTCCCACAGTCACTGCGTCGGGGTTTCGCATCTTCCTAATCGGTAACTGTCTCCGAATGTCACCAGGGGGCACTCTAGCTATTTCCCCTGGTTGTTCCAGGACTTCAACATCTCTCCCTGTCACTAGGGGGAGTTCTTTCTCTTCAAAAGAATCTGTTTCAGCTTCCTTTGTTCCCGAACCTTGTGGTTTCTGCTTAGTTTGGAGAGACTTAGGTGATATGCTTACTTTTCCAAATTATTGAATTTTTCTTTTTCTGTCAATTCAAGGCCAGCCATTGAACTACGTAGCTCATCGAGATGGATTTGCAAGTAAAAAGAAGTTATTTTATTCAGCTTGCAAGCTACCTAGTCCACAGTGATACAGATAACATGTTGCTTTCTGCAGCCCCGGGAACTAAGTGAAGGTCCCAGACAAAGAGATCAGTACTCATACATTCAAATGGCATCAAGTTTCACATACTCGACACCCATAGGTCATCCTATGTCCCTCCTGACTTGTTTGATCTATTCTGATTGGCTCACTTCCAATCCCTTTCTCCGGCCCCTATCAATGCAGCATCACTCTCATAGACACACCTCTTCCTGCTTTTTCCATGCGGTCTAAAATCCTTTGTCTCTACTTGCCAGAATCAAAGTGGCTTATTTCTACATTACATTAACTAATATCTCTAAAGTAACTATTTTATATCACATTCGTCAATTACACCGGAATAGGATACTTATGTTGGGGTTTATCCATAAAGTACCGTCCTCACATTCCCCTGCACTAGGTGGTGCAAACCATAGGTACCCTGAATGTCATGGTTTTATATTATCTTGTACATTTAGATTATCCTGTATGTTGAGTCGGGTGGCTCCGACCATCAGGTGTACGATGAGCATCCTTCCTGGAATCATTCTGTAGTTTGTCTGTCGTCTGTGTATTCCTAGGGGATCAAGCATAGTATCGTGTTATTACTCTTGTTTAACATCTGCATTTATTTATCTCTCTCCCTTGTTCCAATTACCCGTTATAATTGAGTGTCACCATGTGTGACTCCCCTATTTTTTGTTTTAAATAAGTTTAGGAGAGAGACCAGAAATTTAAAATAAAGTGCTGAAAATCAAGTATATGTTTCTCTCAGCCTGTCTGGCCGATGCATAGAGTGGTCGGACACTTTCTTCGACCAGTCTCTATCTTACTCGCAAACATGGGTGGTTGAGGCTTTAGTTTAACCAGCCGAATTTTAGGGTGGCCAGTTTTATAAAATTTTGTCCCAGGAGCACAGAGGAATTCAGTGTATAGCAGAAGTGATCAACAACCATTGTGTGTTTGAGTGTAAATAGCATGTGTGGACGACACAAAGGGGTCTGGAAAAAAAGAGTTGAAGAGATAAGGGTTCAGACGGTTAGGTGTTGTGGAACTACATTCCTCATCCCACAACCAACCTGAAGGTAGAGAGTCAGTGTTGAAGCGAAGATTAAGGCCTGCCCAGGTCAAGGTAGTGTGTTGAAAACCATTCCCAAGAGCTTGGAGGTGTCTTGAGGTGCGTATGGGCCGCGACGGGTGACAAATGTGTGGGATTCCTGGGTAGGGCGAGGTAAATGCCATTTCTCCACTACCTGAGCTTTACTTGACCAGTTTTGGAATCCTCAGACAGGGCGGGGATCAGTGCCGTGTCTCCCTACCTGAGTGACCGTGAAGAACGGGAAGAGTGTGTGTTCATGTGGGTGGGATTCTGTGCAGAATGTCAATTTGGTGGTATGCTATATTGTGGGTGGCAATTCTGCGGTGTACTGTTATGAATTCAATTCGGGTGTCCCCGTATTGAACCGTGAATTCTGCGGTATACTTTTATGAATTTGATTCGACATGTCGCCGATGTGTGAGTCATGCTGAACCGGTAATTCGGTGATCTACTTGTATGAGTTCAATTTGGCATCTTGCCGACGTAGGAGTCCTACTGAGCGTGAATTCTGCAATGTACAAAATGAGTTTGAGACGTGTGTCTAGCGACATGAATTAAAGCCAGGGGTTGAAAAAGGAAAGGTTGCGGAAGAAGAATAAGGAGGGCAGGCTCCATCAGAAATTGGACACCTTAATTCTCAGTGGGTGTCCGCTTGTCATCATCTGGGCACCTCAGATATCTGCTTAGAACAGTGCATGCATCAGCTGTTCTGTTAAATTCCCCAAAAGAGGCTCATCCCTTGAATCGTCCACCTCTGCTGGCTACCAGATTTGCGTCTGCAGTTCATGACATTAGGCGTGCTGTGTGGGCCTGTGAATTGTCTGATCCGTCATTGTGCACCAGTCTGCGAGTGGGGTCATGGTGCCATAGTGGAGGGTTGCGGTTGTGGCGTGGCGGAGGGTAGTCATGGTCATGGGTCACGGAGGTGGGAGTGCAGATAAATCGGTGGTGGGCGCCAGGCAGTCATGGGGCCAAAATGAAGCAAGTCGTTGGTGTGGGGAGAGTCAAGCCAACCATTTGTCTCAAGTAGGCCGGGTGGATCCCGTAGAGTGTCTCGAACGTTGCGGGGGTCGCTGTCCTCAGAGAAATCGAGCAAGTCACAGGGTTACTGTCAAGGTCAAGGAGGTCATCATCTGAATCAAGTTCAAGTGTGAAGGCAGCTTGTGTGGGCGGGGCTAAGGGAAGGGTGTCGTCATGAGGTGGGAGTGGTTGGTCGGTGGGTGGGGCGTCGGCCTCTCCCATTGCCAAGTTGACATGGTGGGCGTGATTACATTGAGCTCCGTACATTTTGAGTTGATTGATGTGGAGCTAACCAGTCTTGCCATTAAGGTGCTATCTTGTAAACGGAGGGGCTTACTTTGCCTGAAATGACGAAGGTGCCTGTGAATTTAGGGGATAGGAAGGAGCTTGGATTGTACAACGAGATCATAACTTGCAGGCCAACTGTGTATTCTATGGGGTGGACCTTTTTGTCAAAGTAGGCTTTACTCTGCCTTTTCCTAGCACCTAGTCGGACGGCAGCAGCCAGTTGTGCTGCTTTAATGGCCTCTGTGACCTGTTGCACTTCTTTTTCGTGGGTGAGGGCGGTTACTGCGGGATTGGCCAAATTAAGTCCTAATAAATACTCAATTCCTTTCATGGGTCTGCCAGTCATAAGTGTGAGGAGGGTGAAGCCTGTGGAGCTGGAAATCATGTTCCTAATGAAGGGAAGTACTGTGTCCCAAGTGGTGGTTGTTTTACTGCACCGCTTTCCTAATAATTGATTTTAAAGTGCGATTCAGCGCTCGACGATGCCACTGGATTGGGGGTACGCTATATCAGGCATTGTCAAACTTGGGGTGCGACCCGCGGGTGGATCGCGGAGCCATCAATCGCGGCGCTCCTGATCGCGCAAATCTGCGGGCAACAGCCGCAGCAGCTGGCTGTTAATAACACCGGCTACAAGAGGCCTTCAAAATGGCCACCAACATGTAAAATAAATACGGCCGCACTGCGCATTCGTGCCAGATAATCGGCGCGCATGCGCAAAACTATCCGCATGCGTGCCGATGATCGGGCACACATGCGCAGTGCAGCCATTTTTTTTAAACGGTCGCAGCTTTTTGTTATTCGTTTTATTCATTTATTTTATTTTCATTTTTTCCATTTATTTTATTCATTTTATTTTTATTTTTTTCATTTATTTTATTGATTAAAAAATGTTTTTTTTTACAAGTTTGGGGGGGGGGTTTATTTGATAAACTTTTACAGGAAAAAAAATGCAGAACTTTAGACAGATGGAGACTCCATACTTTCCGACAACGGAAGGCTTCACCTTCATCCAGCAGGTTCCATTGGAGTAGCGTGTGCGAGGGCCAAAGGGACCGAAAAGCATTTCCTCCATTTTTGTCAGCAGCAAACAAGGTAAGAGAAAATGGTGGGTCGTGCATGTCAGCCGGCGTAGGCCACGAAGGTCGGCTGGCATGGGTCGCAAAGGTCGGCCGGCGTGTGTCGCGAAGGTCGGCCGGCGTGGGTCGCGAAGGTCGGCCGGGTTGGGTCCCGAAGGTTGGCCAGTTGGTAAAAATAGATCCCCGCAATAAAAGTTTGAAAAGCACTGCGCTTTATGAAAATTTTGTTTAATTCCAAATATTGCCAATACGTTTTGCATTACCCTGCCGGTGAAGTGGGTGCCTTGATCTGACTCAATGCTGTGTGGAAGACCCCAGCGCGTGAATATTTAATGGATCAGAATTTTAGCTGTAGAATTTGCTGTGTTGGATCGGATGAGAAAGGCTTCGACCCATTTGATAAAGGTATCGATAATGACCAGAACATATTTGAAACCATTTCTGCAGGGGGGGAGGGGACCAATGTAATTGATTTTCAGGTTTGTCCAGGGGCCTTCTACAAGACGGGTGTGTCTTAATTGTTCCTTTGCATAACAATTGAGATTGTTTGGGGCGCAAATGAGGCAGTTCTCAACATAATGGGAGACGTCGCTCTTCAGTTCAGACCACCAGCACAAAGTTTTTAAATGGGCAATGAGTGTCTATCCCCTGATGTCCGTGTCCGTCATGGAACTGGTATATTAGCTGATTTCTGTCCTGGGTGGGGACCACATAAACTCATGCCTTTAAAACTATGCCATCCTGTATAGTGAGTGTGTCCTTCCATTTATCATAAGGGGCTGGGTAGGTGCCTTTAAAATTTGTTTGAGAGACTCGTCTGCATTCTGGGCTTGGGATAGATCTGCGATATTGGTTTGCGATACCTGGATTGCATGCATTTGCTTGCCTTTGGGTGGCTGCCAGAAGTGACCATTGCGGGCTCCAGCTTTAGCTAAGGCCTTGCAGTTATTGGGTGGGGAGGTGCGGTGAAGACTTTTCACTTTAATTATGCCGTATGTGTGGCCGGTGGCTTTTTAAAGGATATATTTCAGTAATGGGGCTGAAGGTAGGGGTTTCCCGTCGGTGGACACAAAACCACGGGCTTCCCATAGGGGGAGGAATTCGGTCAAACTATTGCAGACATACATGCTGCTTGAGTGTATGTCCGCAGGCATTGGAAAAGACTCCGGGTGGGCGATTACATCGGCTGTGGCTGCAAGTCCTGCTGCTTGGGCTCCTAGATGTCCTGGCAATTTTAAGCCTACCATCTAACGGAAGCTGAGTCGGGGTGTGCTCGGTGAGAATTGTGACCGGATTGAGGCCCATAATGTATGCAAAATCTTGAACTGCCCAAAAGACTGCAAGCAGGTGCCGGTCACAGCCAGAAAATCCTTATTCTATGGGGTCTAAGTCTCTAGAAGCATAGGCTATTCGTCCTAATCTGTCATGTCGTTCTTGTAGGAGCACTGCTGAAAGGGTTTGCTCCATGGTTGATGCCTCAATGACATATGGCAAGTCAGAGTCCGGAACTTGTAGAGCAGGGGCTGTTGCTAAGGTGCGCTTTAAATCATTTACTGCGTCTGTGTGCTGTGGAAGCCAATTCCAGGAGGTGTTCTTTTTTAAGATTTCTGAGAGTGGGGCGGCTTTGGTGGCAAAACCATCAATGTGATTCCTGCAGTATCCTACTGTTATAACCTGCCTGCTTACCACTGGCTGGGGACTAATGGCAATCCCACAATCCTTAGGGAGTATGAGCTTCCCCAATGAGGGGGGCGGAGAAATCATTAGCAGAGTCCCTGCATTAATAGAGCTGGCCAGTATGGAACCAGCTAGAGAGGAGTGAGCAGCAAGAGAGTACTGCTGCTGTATATATATGTAATTGTAAATAGATGTTATTTCTTTCTATTCTACAAACTCTTCGTGACCCTCACAAAACTGGCGACGAGGGTTAAAGTGGATAGCTGTCTACTGCTGAAGCCACCTCCCTGGATTTTTGTTGGATACAAGTTGGAAGTTTTTTTTCTGTTACACCATGCCTCTGTATAGACGTTTGGATGTCTTTGATGCTGCGCTGGACAGTTGGAACCAGTACACACAATGGATGCATTACTATTTCTAGGCAAACAGCATCACCAAAAACGAGCGCCAGGTGGTCATATTGCTCACCGCCTGCGGCCCGCATATGTTTGGGGTGATTAGGAGCTTTACATACCCAGCTGCGCCGGACACCAAGACGTTTGATGAACTTAAGACCTGAGTGGGGCAAATTTTTAACCCAACCCCATCCATGATAGTCCAGCGTTACCGGTTTAATACCGCTGAGAGGACCCCAGGAGAATCCCTTGCAGAGTTTCTATCCAGGCTACGCAGGATTGCGGAGTACTATGACTATGGTGAGACATTGTCAGAAATGTTACGCGACCGTTTGGTTTGCTGTATTAACAACGCGGCCATCCAGAGAAAGTTGTTAGCCGAACAAACATTGACTTTTCAACAGGCCATTCAAATAGCGTTGTCCCGAGAGAGTGCAGAACGGGAAGTACAGGAGCTACAAGGAATGGAGGTGCATGCCTTGGGGCACAACCCCTTCCGTCCAAAAGCATCTCCCCGCACCCCTGCGGTATCTTGGGCGAGGCGATGTCCAGATCGACGCCAGTGACTGTCAGACGTTCCTCCCCGAAGGGAGCCTTCTCCAGAACCGATGGATGAGGAGCCATGTCAGTGTCGGACTTGTGGGCGCCGACCCCGTCGCAGACGCCGGTCCTGGGTGCGTCAGAGGCGCCGTCGTTCCACCAGAAACGGGTCAGCCCAGGGGCCGTACCTTCCATTTGGATGAACCTGCAGCGAATACTCCCGAGGACGTGGAGACGGAGGATGACTGCCTGCAGCTGCATTGTGTGGCAGCTCCCCATGTAGCAATTCAATATTAAGGTGACAGTACGGGTCAATGATCACCCACTTAAGATGGAGTTGGACACTGGTGCAGCGGTCTCCGTGATCGCCCAGAGGACATTTGACGACAGCAAGCAGGATATACAGACCCTTACATTAACCGATACACAGGCCAGGTTGGCCACCTGCACGGCGGCACCATTGGACATTACAGGAACTACGATGACTCCTGTTGTTTATGGACGCCAGGAGGGGCGTTTCCCACTTATCGTGGTGCGTGGCCACGGGCCCAGCCTGTTGGGTTGGGATTGGTTGCGCCATTTGCGGCTGCAGTGGCAGCACATCCACCAAACAGGTTCTGGAGGGTTGACGGAGGTACTAGGATGGTACCCAGATGTATTCCAGCCCCATTTGGGGAAAATAAAAGAGGCCGTAGCCCATATCCAAGTCGAACCAGGAGCCAAGCGGCGCTATTTCAGGGCGCGTCCGGTGCCTTACGCCTTGCTCGAGAAGGTAGAAGGGGAGCTCACTCGTTTGGAGTCCTTGGGTATTATCAGGCCCGTCCGTTTCACTGACTGTAATGAAGCCAGATGCTACAGTTCGCTTGTGCGGCGCCTATAAACTTACAGTGAATGCAGCTTCCCGGCTTGACCGATATCCAATGCCTCGCATAGAAGATCTATACGCGAAGCTTGCAGGCGGACCCTCGTTCACGAAGTCATGCCTACCAATAGTTGGAGCTGGACCCTGCCTCCTGGCCATATGTAACTATTAATACACACCGGGGCCTGTATGAATATACACGGTTGCCCTTTGGGGTATCCTCTGCCTGCGCTATCTTTCAACGCGTCATGGAGGGCATCTTGAGAGGTTTACCGTGTGTCGCTGTCTACTCAGACGATGTTTTGATTACAGGGAGGTCGGAGCAGGTACATTTGGAAAATTTGGAGGCTGTCCTTAGACGCTTTTCAGAGGCTGGTGTCCGTTTACGTCGTACAGTGTGCATCTTTAAGGCGAAGGAAGTAGTCTACCTGGGTTATTGGGTGGACCGCAAAGGTTTGCACCCCGTCGCAGAGAAGGTGCGCGCGATTCAACAGGCCCCCGTCCCGACTGACACTTTGCATCTTCGTTCTTTTCTCAGCCTCGTAAACTATTACGGGAAGTTCCTCCCCAATCTGGCAACTACGCTGGCCCCGGTGCACCTTCTACTAAAGATGAATCACGTCTGGGTTTGGGGTCAGCCGCAAGAAACTGCTTTCCGGCGAGTAAAACAGCAATTGTCGTCTTCTGGGTTACTAACCCACTATAATCCTGGAAAGCCTTTGCTCATCACGTGTGATGCATCCCTGTATAGTATTGGGGCCGTCCTGTCCCACAAGATGGAGAACGGGGCCAAGCGGCGGATAGCTTTCGCCTCCCGTACATTGACTGCAGCGGAAAAGAAGTACGAGCAGATCGAAAAGGAGGGCCTGGCGGTGGTCTTTGCGGTGAAACGCTTCCACCAGTATGTGTACGGCTGCCACTTCACTATCGTGACTGATCATAAGCCTCTGCTGGGACTTTTCAGAGAGGATAAGCCAATACCGCCCATTGCTTCCGCACGGATCCAGCGCTGGGCTTTGTTGCTTGCTGCCTACGAGTATTCTCTGGAGCATAAACCTGGGACCCATGAAGTGAATGCCGACGCACTGAGCCGATTGCCTTTGTCAACCGGCCCCATGTCGACCCCCACGACCGGTGAGGTGGTTGCAATTTTATGGACTTCTTGCCTGTCACGGCATCACAGATCCGTGAGTGGACGCAGATGGAGCCAGTCCTGTCAAAGGTTCGGCACATAGTCCTGTATGGTGGGCAACATAGACAGCTCCCAGGCGAGTTGTGGGCATTTTCCTCCAAGCTGTCAGAATTTAGCATGGAAGACGGTATCCTCTTGTGGGGAACGCGTGTGATTGTCCCGGAAAAAGGACAGGAGCTGATACCAAGGGACTTGCACAATGGGCATCCTGGTGTGACCAAAATTAAAATGTTGGCCCGGAGTTTTGTCTGGTGGCCAGGCCTCGACACCGACATTGAGAAGGTGGCCCAAAACTGCTCTATTTGCTAGGAGCATCTGAAGCTTCTGCCAGCCGCACCCCTACATCACTGGGACTGGCCAGGGCGGCCTTGGGCGCGCTTGCATGCGGATTTCGCTGGCACTTTTCACGGATCCATGCTCCTTCTGTTAATCGACGCCCAGTCTAAATGGTCAGAGGTGCAGAAGATGGTAGGCGCAGCGTCCTGCGCAACAATCGAGAAGATGCATTTGCCTTTCAGTACGCATGGCCTCCCCGAGGTGCTGGTCACGGATAATGGCACTCCATTCACCAGTGAGGTGTTTGCGAGGTTCATGAAGATGAACGGCATATGCCATATCCGCACCGCTCCATACCACCCGACTTCCAATGGGTTGGCGGAGCGCGCAGTGCAGGCATTCAAATGGGGCCGAAAGAAGCAGTCTTCCGGGTCTATGGACACGAGACGGGCTCGTTTGTGTTTTCATACAGGACCACGCCACGTGCGGTGACTGGGGTAGCTCCCGCGGACCTCCTAATGGGCCGAAGACTTTGCACCCGCCTTATCATGGTTTTCCCAGACATTGGCACAAAAGAACACCGCACTCAAGAATGGCAGGGACATATCTTTCACCGAGCGGGCCGTATCTCTTACCAGGTGCAAGCCCAGGGTCGTCCCCAGTGCAAGCATGTAGACCACGTACGGTCCAGAAGACCATTTCTTCCAAAGATCCCCCGCCCCTGGAGCTCACTTCTACAGCCACAGAGACCAGACACAGTGGAGAGTATTCCTCACAATCTTCCTCTGGTGCCGCACTTAAAGTCTGTGCAGGTCGTTACAGAACCGCGCGGAGATAGGGATGCCGAGATGACGGAGGCAGTGGACTCCGACTCCGAGATGGATGCACTTACATTACGGGGCAGGGGCAATGTTACGGTGGTGTCTATGCGCTTCTGCTCAATCTCCCTTTTACCATGGGTGATAATTGTCCCTAAATAGAGTACCTTCTCCCTCATTATTTGGGCTTTCTTGGGGCTTACCTTACATCCGATGGAATGGAGCAGGGCTAACAGTTCGGCTAGCAGAGCCACGTGCTCGTCCTTGGTGTCGGTTTGCAGGAGCAGGTCATCTACGTATGTACTAGGCATTCGGGACGGTAGAATCTCGAGAGACCAGCAGCTAATTGTCTATGGAAAATGGAGGGGGTGTTGTGGAAACCTTGTGGGAGACAGGTCCACGTGTACTGCTAACCTTGGAATGTAAAAGCAAATTTGGATTGGCAAGCCCGGTCTAGAGGAATGGACCAGAAACCATTGCTAATATCTAGCATGGTGAAATATTTCGCTTGCACTCCCTGTTTAAGCATGGTCGTGGGACTCGTGGTAATGGTGGGAGCTGTTAAAGGGGTTACTTTATTCAATTCGCGGTAATCAATTGTGAGGCGCCATGAGTCATCTGTTTTTTTAACTGGCCAA
This sequence comes from Scyliorhinus torazame, assembly GCF_047496885.1. Classification (NCBI taxonomy): domain Eukaryota; kingdom Metazoa; phylum Chordata; class Chondrichthyes; order Carcharhiniformes; family Scyliorhinidae; genus Scyliorhinus; species Scyliorhinus torazame. Next base: position 233,893,230 of record NC_092710.1, on the reverse strand, counting down.
ATCGGAGCATTGTTGGTGGACGCAAAATGGTTGAATTACACCTTGTTTCAGAAAACTGTGTATTACCTTGAAGATTTTGTCCGCAGCCTGCTGGGGAAAGCCATACTGTTTCTGAGGTTTAGGGTCTGGGCCTGAGATCAGAACGTCCCCCGATATTTGCCCACAATCGTGTTTGTGCGGGGCAAAGACGTTTTTGTGTTTGTTGAGCACCTCCCAGATGGTCGTGTTAGTGCTATTTGCTGAAGGATTGAACCAATACTCCCCCACTGAGCAGATCCTATTACAAAGTCGCCTATTGATAACGTAACAGGGGCCCTTGTTATTATAGACATCTGCCATACACATCTAATTACGGGGTCAAATAAGAGGTTATTAGCATTCATGAAATCCATTCCTAAAATGTGCTCTGCGGTTGGGGGTAGTTCGACTAGAATGACAGGGTGAATAGTGGCTATGGTTCCCAGGTGAACAGGTATAGGGGCTGTAATGTATCCTTCCTGCATGCGCCCAGTAAATGCACTTCATGTGATGGTGTCCGTAATTGGCCAGGGGGTTTCGAGGAACAGGGTGGATGAATTTAGCATGGTCCGGGAGCCTCCTGTGTCCCAGAGAAAATCGACTGACTGACCCTGGACTTTGCCTGTGACTACCGGCCTTCCGACATTATCCCAGCGTGTATCACAGATCCACGTTGGGGATGCCGGACACCGTCAGTCGAGGGAGTTATAGGACAGATCATCTGCGCGGGCGTTTGCAGTATGCATGGGGCGAGCGTTGCCTTCAAGCTCGCGTGGGTGGCGATCATGGTCGGGCCTATTGTTTCTTGGCGTGGGGTTAGGCTGTCCCTGTGGTCTTTAGTATCGGTTATAAGGTACCGGATTCTGTCTACAGTCGCGGGCGAAGTGTCCTGATTGCCCACAATTATAACATGACCCTTGGGGTGCATGGGGTGGACCTGGTGCTCTGGTGTATTGCTCTCAAGGATATTGTTCCTTTGGATATTGGTCCTCTCTTCTGCCCTCATTTATCCATGCGGGTTCCTGACTAGTCCTAACTGGGTGCATGGCACCTTGTCAGCCATTCCGTTGTATTTGTTCCTGCAGCGACTGTTCCCATGCCCTAGATAGATGCCTAAGTACCCATGCTTCGTTCTGCGTCTGCTCTGCTGGGTCGTAGTTTGGAAAAGCTTTCGCACCTGCTTCTGTGGCATTCGAAACTAAAGTGCGGGACCATTTAGTAGTGTCTTCAGCATCTAGGTTAGCGCGGTTTAAATTCCCAAATACTGCCTTGAAATGTATCCAGAGGCGACCGGCAAAGGCAGTCGGATGTTCCCCTTTCCTCTGTCTACATTTGTTCAAGCCCTCCACTGGATCCCCTTTATTATATCCGATAGCAGCTAGTATGGCGTCCTTCATTTCGTCTAGGGTTCCCCCTCCTACATTTTGGGGTTCAGGTAGACCTGATCGTACGGATTGGCCAAGGCTCATCGCTATGGATGGTTTAGCACGGTGGGCTAAATAGCTGGCTTGCAATGCAGAACAATGCCAGTAGCGCGGGTTCAATTCCCGTACCGGCCTCCCCGAACAGGAGCTGGAATGTGGTGACTCGGGACTTTCACAGTAATTTCATTGAAGCCTACTTGTGACAATAAGCTGTTATTATTATTAACTTCACCTCTTTTTCGTCTTGACCATACATGACTTTCTGTTGGCGCATTTCTTCAAATGAGTTATGCGGGTCCGCAGTGGGCTCAAAGGTTGTGATTTTGTTACACACGTCCCTTAACTGGGTTACCGTGAGTGGGGTGGTGTAGGTAATAGCGGGGCCTGGAGTATTCCCTATTCTTCTCTCCGTAGTGACTGGATTCATGGGTGCTGGGGCAGCTTCACTACTCACTGGGGTTGGGGTGGCCTGTGCAACCGGGCCTGCTGGTGCGGCTGGTGCAGTTCTTGCTGGAATGGGTGGCAGTTGCTTTCGACTTTCGGTTCTGTCTACATACATTTGCGCGTTTTCCTGTAACTCTCCCCATCAGCCATCTCTTCCTCCTCTGTCCCTGCTGTCATAATGTACACATAAATCCATTTTGAACCGAAAGTAGCGCCTGTAATCTTTCGATCTCTCTCTGGCACTTGATGTGGTCAGCGGTACTTTGCCTTTGCTCCTTAGTGGACTGGTGGAGTGCTCTTAAAGCTGCCTGTAAATTGGCACAGTTGTCTGTTAGCTGAGTGACCTTTTGTTCAGTCTCCTCTCTTACCAAGATAGCACCTTGTGTGTTCTGGAGGCCTTGTTGTACTGGATCTGGGAGCTGCTAAAATGGATTATACTGGACTGGTGGGCGCATTTAAAATCTGCGATTTCCCTGTCCGTAGCGGCTAACATCTCCCTGAGTTTCTCATCATTTTTATTATTCTCCTCCTCCTTCTCTATTAACTGACCCCGGAGCGCCTCCAAGTCCTCTACGGCCTCCTCAGTTCCTCTCAACTGAGCCAAGCAGCACACTATGGCCATTGGCTTCTTAAACTTTGTCGCATTTTTCTTGTTACACAAATCTTCCCACCAAGTTTGTCCTATCTTCCCTGACCTGACTCGGTGTTCGCACAGAAATTCGCTCGTAGGGGCCATCCTTTCCCCTTTAAGTATTTTCTCAACACATCCTCCCATACGGTACACTGCTCTGACATGTCGACTACCTTAACCTCGGTTTGCTGCTGCGGATTCATCTTCTTCACTAACAATTGCTGTGTCATTTCCTCACTAATTTAATTTGGAACAGGGGGAATAGGTAGTCGATCGAACAATGGCTATGGCTTATGGCTATATTCTGGTTCCCAATCCCTCTGGATTTACGTGCATGTCTGCAGAGTTTACCCTATCCTTCCCTAGTTAGTTACGCATGCGGTCATTGCAATTTTCCGAAATTCGATAATTTGGCCAATACAAAACTTGCGCTTGTGGTTCGTTTTTCCTTTTTCCAATTTAATTCAAAGTTGTGGGATCTTCTCGGAGCAACAAAGTCACTTCTAGTCGAATCGCCCCGGAGTCGCCAGTAAATGTTGCTCTTTTATCAGAACCACAAGATGCGAGTACGTTCCTTGTAATGGACAAATAACCACATCCAGAATATTAGTTCAATTGTTTATTATTAAACACGGGCATGGTTCTATGTGTAATAATCTATACACGGCTACACATTAAACTATACCTAACAACTGAAATGACCGTTACTTAACTTCCAAGTAACCAGCTCTGTGCAGGTTAGATAAGGCCTTTATCGGGATCCTCATCTGTGGCGGGTGGAAGTCGTCAGGTTCGTCTCGGCTGGGACTCGTCCTTCAGGTAGCGATCGCGGGTCCTATGGGTGAATTTCTGTGCGAACACCGAGTCAGGTCCAGGGAAGATAGGACAAACTTGGCTGGTCGATATGCTGCGATTGGTGAGGCCGAGGCCGATCCCAAAAGAGGCCGAATACTGGTTGCGCAGTTCTTCTTATCCCCCGATCTTTCGCGCTCTTTTGGGTGGTCCCAACTCAGGATCCAATGGATCGATAGGGTTTCGATCACCCGAATCAATTCTGGCCAATTAGGGGCGGGTACCTCGATGGTTGGGCGAGTCCTAGCTGCTAATGTCCAAGGCATGTATGCACTCCCAAATAAGGTAAATAGGTGCCCCCGAGTCTGCTACTGCTGCTATGTTTCAATCTGTGTCCCATTGTCCTGGGGAAATCGGTGATTGGCCTTTAGCAGGTGTGAGTTTCTGCACAGGTCTGGTTTCCCTCTGCACAGTACGCAGGGGCTGTGAACCGTCTGTGTCCCAACCTGACCACAATTCTCATTATCCTTTGCGGGCAGCCATTTTAGATGGCCACACCCCCATAATCTTGGACATTACCTCGAAGAAGGCTGTCCAGAACCCGACAAACCTGGGGCATGCCCAGAACATGTGAGCGTGGTTGGACAGGCCTCTCTGGCACCCTTCATATTTGTCCCCCACCTCCGGGAAGAACATGCTCATTCGGATTCTTGTCAGGTGTGCTCTGTGCACCACTTTCAGCTGCATGAGGAGGTGGAGTTGGCCCTGTTCAGCGTTTCACTCCAGAGTCTCCGCCCTATTTCCGTCCCGAACTCTTCATCCCATTTTTCCCTTGTCTTGTCCAGTGGGGAGCGCATCCTTTCTAAGAGTCGTCTGTGCACGTCCCCACAGTTCCCCTTCCCCAGACTGTCTGCGTCCAGTAACTCCTCAAACATTGTGTTTCTCCTTACAGAGAAAGTCAGATGTCGGAGCTTGTTCCCGTTTAGTAATTCCAGTCTCTACGTCAGTACCTCTAAGGTCGCTAGCCTGTCTTCCAAGTAAACGTTCCTAACCATCAATGTCCCCATGTCCTGTCCACCTCTTAAAGGTGTCATCGAGCATGGGTGGTGCAAACTTATAGTTGCTGCAGATGGGGCCATGGTGGACATTTCGGTCAGACCAAAATGCTGCCTCATCTCGTTCCAAATTCTCAGGGTAGCTACCACTGCTGGGCTTGTTGAGATTTTGCTGGCGGGGATGGGAGCTCTGCCATGGCGAGGGTCCGGAGAGTTGTTTTTGTACAGGAGAACTTCTCCATCCTCACCCATTCAGTGTCTGGGTCCTTCACACATTCCCTCATATTTCTGCCTTTGCTGCCCAGTGGTAGTACTGTAGGTTTGGGAGGGCCAGGCCCCCCATGTTTCTTCTTCTTTGTAGTACTGTTTTAGGGATTCTTGGAATCTCCCCCTCACAGCACAACTGCCATAATCGTCTTGTCTGTAGAATGGGAAAAGGTCTTGGGGATATAGATCGATTTGGATCTGAACAGTAAGAGAAACCTTGAGTGTCTGCACCCTCCCCGCCAGGGAACGCAGGAGTGCATTCCATCTCAGAAGGTCCTTTTTTACTTCCTCCGCCAGACTGGTCAGGTTCCACTTGTGGATCAGTGTCCAGTCATGGGCTATCTGGATCCCCAGGTTGCGTAATTTTCTTTGGGCTAGTTTAAATGATGGGCCCTCCAGCTCTGCCCCTCCCTCTCTCGGGTTCACTGGGAATACTTTGCTCTTGCCCACGTGAAGTTTTTTTAAAAATATATATTTTTATTCTCCTCCTTTTTCACATTTTCTCCCACATTTACACCCATCAACAATAAACAATAATCAGCAAGATATGTCAATCCCCATAATAACAACGATCCCATCCGCCCACCAACCCCCAAACATCAGCCCGTATGTTCACATAAACAAATGACAAAAAGGAATCAGGGATTACCCGTAGTCACCCTTAATCTACAAGCCCCCCCCCCCCACCCCCCCACCCCCCCACCCCCCCCACCCCCCAACTAATGTTCGATGTTATCCAGTTCTTGAAAGTGCATAATAAATAGTGCCCATGACTTGTAGAACCCCTCCGAGCTTCCCCTCAGTTCGAACTTAACCTTCTCAAGGGTCAAGTATTCCAACAGGTCCCCCCGCCACGCCAGGGCACTGGGTGGAGAGGCTGCTCTCCGTCCCAGCAGGATCCGCCTTCGGGCGATCAACGAGGCTCAGGCTATAATATCTGCCTCCGCTCCCGTTTCCAACCCTGGCTGGTCCGACACCCCGAATATGGCCTCCTGGGGACCCGCGTCCAGTTTCACACGCACCACCTTGGAAATTACCCTAAACTCCTCCTTCCAGTACTCCCCTAGCTTTGGACAGGACCAAAACATATGAACGTGATTCGCGGCCCCCCCCCCCGCAACGCTCACACACATCCTCTACTCCTTCAAAAAATCGGCTCATCCTCGCCCTTGTGAGGTGCGCTCTATATACCACCTTCAGCTGTATCAGCCCCAACCTTGCACATGAGGTGGAGGCATTCACTCTCCGGAGCACCTCACACCAGATCCCCTCCTCTATAACCTCTCCCAGCTCTTCCTCCCAATTTACTTTGATCCCTTCCAGTGGTGCCTTATCCTCTTCCAGAATAGCTCCGTACACCGCTGACACTGCCCCCTTTCCCAGTCCCCTTGTCGTCAACACCTCCTCCAGCAATGTGGAGGCCGGTTCCTCTGGGAAGCTCTGTATCTCCTTCCTGGCAAAATCCTGAACCTGCATGTACCTAAACACTTCTCTCTGCTCTAGCCCATACTTCGCTTCCAGATCCCTCAATCCTGCAAACCGACCCCGAAGAAACAAATCTTTTAGCGCCTTAATCCCCTTCTCTTCTCATTTCCGAAAACTTCCATCCCACTTCCCTGGCTCAAATCTGTGGTTCCCCCGAATCGGCATTTCCCTTGACCCTAAACCCAACCAGAAGTGTTGGCGAAACTGCCTCCAGATTTTCAATGAAGCTAATATTACCGGACTCCCTGAATATTTCCCCGGAGCTATCGGGAGCGGCACTGTTGCAAGTGCCTTCAGCCCCGACCCCCTGCACAAACTCTCCTCCATTCTGACCCACTGAGAATCAACCCCTCTGACCCAGCTCCGCACTTTCTCCACGTTCGCCGCCCAGTAGTAGTACAACAGGTTCGGGAGACCCAAACCCCCTGCCTGCCTTCCCCTCTGTAGCAGCACCTTTCTCACTCTGGCCACCTTCCCTCCCCATATGAATGAGGTAATCCTTCCCTCAATCTCCCTGAAAAAAGACTTTGGCAGGAAAATCGGTAGGCATTGAAAAATAAACAGGAATCGCGGCAACACATTCATTTTAACCGCCTGTACCCGACCCGCTAGTGACAGAGGAAGGCCATCCCATCTTGCCAGATCGGCTTTCACTCTCCCCACCAAACTAGTGATGTTGTACCTGCGAAGCCGCCCCCACTCCCGGGCAACCTGCACCCCCAGATACCTAAAATGAGTCCCTGCTCTACGGAATGGCAGCCCCCCCACCCCTGCCCCCACCCCCGGCCAAGACACCACAAAGTACTCACTCTTGTCCAGGTTCAACCTGTACCCCGAGAAAGACCCAAATACCCGCAATAGCTCCAATATTCCTACTATCGACGCACTCGGCTCCGACACATAGAGCAGCAAGTCGTCGGCATATAAGGACACCCTATGCTCTATCCCCTCCCACACTATTCCTTTCCATGCTCCCGAACTTCTCAATGCGATGGCCAACGGCTCAATCGCAAGTGCAAACAGCAGGGGGGACATAGGACATCCCTGTCTCGTCCCACGGTGGAGAGAAAAGTATCTCGAACTGACATTATTTGTGCGGACATTCGCCTTCGGTTCCTTATATAATAGCTTTACCCAGTTCACAAACCTTGGTCCAATCCCAAACCGCTCCAGCACTGCCATCGGGTACCCCCATTCTACCCGATCAAACGCCTTCTCGGCGTCCAATGCCACAACTACCTCTGTTTCCTTTCTTTCCGCCGGTGCCATAACAACGTTCAAAATCCTCCTAATGTTCGAAAACAGCTGCCTCCCTTTCACGAACCCCGTCTGATCCTCCCCTATCACCTTCGGAAGGCACTCCTCCAGCCTACCCGCCAGTACCTTCGCCAACACTTTTACGTCCACATTCAGAAGTGATATGGGCCGATATGACCCACACTCCGTCGGATCCTTATCTTTTTTTAGTAACAGGGAAATCGATGCCTGCCCCAAGGTTTGTGGCAACACCCCCTTCCCTATCGCCTCCTCAAACATCCCCACCATCAGTGGTGCCAACCTATCCTTAAATTTTTTATAACATTCCACCGGAAACCCATCCGGCCCTGCCACCTTCCCCGACTGCATCCTCCCAATCGCATCCTTTATCTCCTGCTCCACTATTGCTCCTTCTAATGTAGCCCTGTCCCCCTCCCCTAGCCTCGGGTACTCCAACACATCTAGAAATTCCTGCATCTCACGGTCCCCCCGAGTGGCTCTGTACAACCTCTCATAAAACTCCTCAAAAACCTTGTTAATCAGCACTGGGGCCACCACCAACTTCCCTGCCCTATCCTTCACCTGAAGAATTTCCCTTGCCGCTGCCTCCCTCCGGAGCTGACCTTGTCTCTGTGGTAGTATGAATTAGGGGTCATGTGGGACTGGAAGCCCTAATGTCATTGGCTGACAGATCCCGGGTCCTGGTTGGCCGTTGACCTCTAGCTCCGCCCTGAAGGCGGAGTATAAGAAGCCGGAGTCCTCCCCCGCAGGCCATTCTACTATCGAGCTGCGGGGGAACAGACACGCTTAATAAAGCCTCATCGACTTCACTCTATTCGTCTCACGGAGTCTTTGTGCGCTACAATTTATTAAGCGTGCCTAAAAAGGACTATGGAGCTCAGGATCATCCCGGAATGCCTGAGGATCAGCCCCCACGCAGTGAACGCGGCAGCAGCCTTCAAGCACTGGCAGACTTGTTTCGAGGCCTACCTCAGAACGGCCACCGGCCGGGTCACAGAAGACCAAAAACTACAGGTCCTGCACTCAAGGTTAAGCACGGAGATTTTCTCCCTCATCGAAGACGCGGAGGATTTCCAGACGGCGTTCGCAGCACTGAAAAGTCTCTATGTCCGCCCAGTTAACCAAATCTACGCTCGCTACCAGCTCGCGACAAGACGGCAAGGTCCCGGAGAATCGATGGACGAATTCTACGCCGCGCTGCTGATTTTGGGACAAGCCTGCAGCTGCCCTTCGGTGAACGCAAATGAACACATGGACATGTTAATGCGCGATGCTTTTGTGGCAGGTATGAATTCCTCCCAAATCCGCCAAAGACTTCTAGAAAGAGAGTCGCTAGGACTCTCAGAGACACGGGCCCTAGCAGCCTCCCGAGACGTGGCCGCGTGTAATATCCGCGCCTACGGCCCCGACCGCGCGGCAGCCCATTGGGCTCCGTACGCACCCGTCACGACAAACCCACCCCCCCCCCCGGACACCCCACAGGCTTGCGCGGTCCAAACGCCAAGTCGCACCGGGGGCGCCCGCTGCTATTTCTGCGGCCAGGCGAAACACCCCCGGCAGCGCTGCCCGGCCCGCGCAGCAATCTGCAAGAGCTGCGGGAAAAAGGGCCATTTCGCGGTTGTGTGCCGGTCCCGCGAGGTCGCCGCTGTCCCGGGAGAACAGGGAGCCCTGCAAGCCGTTTACGCTCCCCACCCCCCCAGTGCCCCATGTACGTCCCGCAGGCGCAGCCGCTCTGGGTCCCGACCACCGCGGTCCCGGGAGAACAGGGAGCGCTGCACGCCGCTTACGCTCCCCAACCCCCCCCCCCCCGCGCTCCATGTATGACCCGCCGGCGCTACCACTTTGGGTCCCGACCACCGCTCTCCCCGGAGAAGAGGGAGTTCTGCGCGTCTCTAACGCCCCCCAAACCCCCCCCCGCGCCCCCGTCTGACCCGCCGGCGCTACCAATTTGGGTCCCGACCACCGCTGTCCCCAGAGATGAGGGAGCCCCGCGCAGTCCTAACGCTCCCCAACCCCCCCAGCGCCCCATGTGCGACCCGCAGACGCCGCCATTTTGGGTCCCGGCCACCACGAGGGGAGGAAGGGTGCCGCCATCTTTGACCACCCCAGACCTGTACGACGCGTGGGGGTGGCCATTTTGTCCACCCCCGCCGCCATCTTGGACGGCAACAACGGACCCCACTCCACTACTACAACCACGTCTCGCTTCAATTACGCTCGATCAAGCTCGGCCCCGGACACTCCAGACGACGACGACAACGGTGCTAATAAACGGGCACGAGACACCATGCCTAGTCGACTCCGGGAGCACGGAGAGCTTTATCCACCCCGACACGGTAAGACGCTGTTCCTTGACCACCTATCCCAGCGCACAAAAGATTTCCCTAGCTGCAGGATCCCACTCCGTACAGATCCAAGGTTTCTGCATAGTTACCCTAACGGTGCAGGGGAGGGAGTTCAAAATCTACAAATTACACGTCCTTCCCCAACTCTGCGCCCCCACTTTACTGGGATTAGATTTCCAGTGCAATCAACAGAGCCTTACGTTCAAATTCGGCGGCCCAATACCCCCACTCACTATCTGCGGCCTCGCAACCCTCAAGGTGCAACCCCCGTCCTTGTTTGCGAACCTCACCCCGGATTGCAAACCCGTCGCCACTAGGAGCAGACGGTACAGCGCCCAGGACCGGACCTTCATTCGGTCCGAAGTCCAGCGGCTACTAAAGGAAGGCATAATCCAGGCCAGCAATAGTCCCTGGAGAGCACAGGTGGTAGTAGTGAAGACAGGGGAGAAACAAAGGATGGTCATAGACTATAGCCAGACCATCAACAGGTACACACAACTAGACGCGTACCCTCTCCCCCGCATATCTGACATGGTCAATCGGATTGCCCAATATAAAGTCTTCTCCACCGTGGACCTCAAGTCCGCCTACCATCAGCTCCCCATCCGCCCAAGTGACCGCAAGTACACAGCCTTCGAGGCAGTCGGGCGATTATACCATTTCCTAAGGGTCCCATTTAGCGTCACAAACGGGGTCTCGGTCTTCCAACGGGAGATGGACCGAATGGTTGATCAACATGGGTTGCGGGCCACGTTCCCGTATCTCGACAATGTAACTGCGGCCACGACCAGCAGGACCACGACGCCAACCTCCAAAAATCCCTCCAGACCGCCAAAGCCTTGAACCTCACGTACAACGAGGACAAGTGCGTTTTTAGCACCAACCGGCTAGCCATTCTGGGCTACGTAGTGCGCAATGGGATAATAGGCCCCGACCCCGAACGTATGCGCGCCCTCATTGAATTTCCCCTCCCGCACTACTCAAAAGCCCTGAAACGCTGCCTGGGGTTTTTTTCATACTACGCCCAGTGGGTCCCCCAGTACGCAGACAAGGCCCGCCCCCTAATACAGACCACGACCTTCCCTCTGTCGACAGAGGCTTGCCAGGCCTTCAGCCGCATCAAAGCGGATATCGCAAAGGCCACGATGCGCGCCATCGACGAGTCCCTCCCCTTCCAGGTCGAGAGCGACGCCTCCGACGTAGCTCTAGCGGCCACCCTTAACCAAGCGGGCAGACCCGTGGCCTTTTTCTCTCGAACCCTCCACGCTTCAGAAATCCGCCACTCCTCAGTGGAAAAGGAAGCCCAAGCCATAGTGGAAGCTGTGCGACATTGGAGGCATTACCTGGCCGGCAGGAGATTCACTCTACTCACCGACCAACGGTCGGTAGCCTCCATGTTCGATAATGCACTGCGGGGCAAAATCAAAAACGACAAGATCTTAAGGTGGAGGATCGAGCTCTCCACCTTCAACTACGAGATCTTGTATCGTCCTGGAAAGCTGAACGAGCCGTCCGATGCCCTATCCCGCGGCACATGTGCCAACGCACAAATTAACCGCCTCCAAACCCTCCACGAGGACCTCTGCCACCCGGGGGTCACTCGGTTTTTCCAATTTATCAAGTCCCGCAACCTCCCATACTCTTTAGAGGAGGTCCGTACAGTCACATCTGCGCGGAATACAAACCGCATTTTTTCAGGCCGGATGGTGCGCACCTGATTAAGGCTTCCCGCCCCTTTGAACGCCTTAGTCTGGATTTCAAAGGGCCCCTCCCCTCCACCGACCGCAATACATACTTCCTTAATGTGGTGGACGAATACTCCCGCTTCCCATTCGCCATTCCCTGCTCTGACATGACCGCGGCCACAGTCATTAAAGCCCTGAACACCATCTTCACACTGTTTGGTTGCCCTGCATACGTCCACAGCGACAGGGGGTCCTCTTTCATGAGTGACGAGCTGCGCCAGTTCCTGCTCAGCAAGGGCATAGCCTCAAGCAGGACGATCAGCTACAACCCCCGGGGGAACGGGCAAGTAGAGAGGGAGAACGGCACGGTCTGGAAGACCGTCCTACTGGCCCTACGGTCCAGGGACCTCCCAGTTTCACGGTGGCAGGAGGTCCTCCCGGACGCTCTCCACTCCATCCGGTCGTTATTATGTACGAGCACTAATCAAATGCCCCATGAGCGTCTCCTTGTCTTCCCTAGGAGGTCCTCCTCTGGAACGGCGCTCTCCACTCCATCCGGTCGCTATTATGTACGAGCACTAATCAAATGCCCCATGAGCGTCTCCTTGTCTTCCCTAGGAGGTCCTCCTCTGGAACGGCGCTGCCGACCTGGCTGGCGGCCCCAGGACCCATCTTGCTCCGAAAGCATGTGCGGGCACAAAAGGCGGACCTGTTGGTCGAAAGGGTTCACCTCCTCCACGCGAACCCGCAGTACGCTTACGTGGAGTACCCTGACGGCCGACAGGACACGGTCTCCCTGCGGGATCTGGCACCCGCCGGCAACACACACACCCCCCCGACACCATTCACCCAACCCCGCCCCTTCCTGCCACCGCCGCACCCCGCGACCGCCCCCTTCCCAGGAGGATTGGTTCCCCTCCCCTCAGGCCTGACCAAGAATAAAGCCCAAGCTGAAACCGTAAGGCTCCCGGAGACGACAACACCGGTACAAGCACCACCACCACCACCGGGGCCGAGGCGATCGACACGGACGACCAGACCGCCCGACCGACTCGTGGCGTCGATCTAAATCAATATATGGACTTTTCACAAGAACATTTTGCTTTTCTCCCGATACCTTCTGTAAATAGTTGAAACAGGACAAAATTGTACATACTGTATTGCCATATGAATGTTTTCCTCCCAGGACCAGCCCTGTAAACCCTTACCACCATGCGAAGCATCACCCCGCTGGGTTCATTTTTGACAAGGGGTGAATGTGGTAGTATGTATTAGGGGTCATGTGGGACTGGAAGCCCTAATGTCATTGGCTGACAGATCCCGGGTCCTGGTTGGCCGTTGACCTCTAGCTCCGCCCTGAAGGCAGAGTATAAGAAGCCGGAGTCCTCCCCCGCAGGCCATTCTACTATCGAGCTGCGGGGGAACAGACACGCTTAATAAAGCCTCATCGACTTCACTCTATTCGTCTCACGGAGTCTTTGTGCGCTACAGTCTCCATGTTCATAAACTGCACCCCTTGCTCATCTCAGTTGGCGCACCGCCTTCCTGGTGGACAGTCGGTCGAAGCTCGCCTGTAGTTCCTTCCTCTTTTCCAGCTTTGCTGGGTCCCCATCCTCTGCATACCTCCTATCTACCTCCAACATCTCATCTATTACCCTCTGCCGCTCCAACCTCTCCTCCTTATCCACCCTGGCCTTAAACAAAATTACCTCACCTCTCATCACCGCCTTTAGAGCCTCCCAGACGACTGCCTTCGACACCTCACCCGTACAACTGAAACCTACATATTCCTTTATTACCTTTTCAATTTTCTCACAGAACACTTGGTTCCCCAAAAGCCCCACATCCAGTTTCCACCCCGGTCTCTGCGCTACCCTCTTCTCCAGCACCATATCCACCCAATGTGGAGTGTGATCTGACACTGCAATTGCAGAGTATTCCGACCCCTTGACTCCAGCCAGCAAAGCCTTCCCCACCACAAAAAAGTCGATCCGCGAGTATACCTTATGGACCGCTGAGAAAAACGAGTACTCCCGCTCCCTTGGGTGCAGGAACCTCACAGGGTCCACCCCTCCCATTTCCACCATTAGCCCAGCCAGCGCCTTCGCCCCCCCCTGATGGGACCAGCGAGCGCGGCCGTGAACTGTCCAACCTTGGCTGCTGCACGAAGTTCCAGTCCCCCCCCACAATCAGTTCATGCGTGTCCAAGTCAGCAATAGCCCCAAACACCTTCCTCGTGAATCCCACATCGTCCCAATTGGGACTGTATACACTTAACAGTACCACTAATCTCCCCTCCAGTGCTCTTGTCACAATCACATATCTACCCCCCTGATCTGCCACCACCTTCTCCATCTGGAAGCGTACCCTTTTGCTGACCAGCACCGCTCCCCCTCGAGCCCTTCCATCAAATCCGGAATGCAACACTTGGCTAACCCAGCCCTTTTTAAGTCTCACCTGGTCCTTCACCCTCAAGTGAGTCTCCTGCAGCATTGCTACATCGGCTTCCAAACTTTTAAGATGTGCAAGCACCCTTGACCTCTTGAGCGGCCCTCCTAACCCTCTCACGTTCCACGTGATTATCCTTACTGGGGGTCTCTCACCCCCCCCACCTTTCTTATCCACCATCACCATACCACCGGGCCCTGCCCCATAAGCCTGACCCGCCCCTGTCCATTGTTAACATCGAACCCCTTCCCCCCTCCCAAGAACCCCCCTCCCAAGAACCCCCCCTACAAAAACATCCCCCAACATCCATCCCTCCACCCCCTCTTGCTCGCCTCGTAGGCCCATTGAAGCCTGCTATCCAGGCTCCAACGTCCGCAGTCCTCCTCTCACCTCACCCCCGTTCACTAACTGACTTTAGTTAGCTAGCGCGGGTGGCTCTCCCCGCCAAGACCTCTCGCCCCCTTCTGCCCAGTCCCAGAGAAAGAAACACCAAAACAAACCCAACAATCCAACCCCTACTATTCACTAACATAACATTTAACCGTCGCAACACAGAACGCCATTAACTTGAACTCTGTAACAATGCAAAGAGAAGTAAATTTCAATACAAATCAGTAAAAAGAAAGTTGTAATATTTGTACATTTTCCAGTCGCTCAAACACAGTCTACAGTCTCTCTTCCAGTTCCGCTCTTCACGTCTGTCCCAAGCCTTCTGCCCTCACGAACGCCTCAGCCGCCTCCGCTGTCTCAAAATAAAAGTCTTTGGCGTTATATGTTACTCTCAACTTCGGCGGGTACACCACACCAAATCGCACCCCCTTCTTGTACAAAGCCGCCTTCACTCGCCCAAACGCCGCTCGTCTTTTTGCCAACTCCACCGTCCAGTCCTGGTAGATCCGAACCGCAGTACCATCCCACAGCACCTCACGCTCCTGCTTCGCCCAGCTTAATACTTTCTCCTTCATGCAAAACTTATGGAAGCAGATAATTACTGCCCTTGGCGGCTCGTTCACTTTGGGCTTCGGCCTGAATGACCGATGAGCTCGGTCTAGCTCGTACAGGGTGGGGCTCTCACCCTCCCCCATCAGCTCCGCCAACTTCTTAGCGAAGTATTGCGTTGGCCTTGGGCCCCCTGTCCCTTCGGGCAAGCCCACAATTCTCAGATTGTGCCGCCTTGAGCGGTTTTCCAAGTCTTCCAGCTTTGCTTGGAGCCCTCTGTTAACCTCCACCACCCTCCGCAGCTCATCTCCCATCGGGGTGACCTGGTCGCTGTGTCGTGTCACGGCCTCCTCCACCTCCTTCATCTTCTCGCCCTGCTCTCTCACCTCGGCCGATGCCTTTGCCACCTCCACCCTCATCGGGCCGATTGCCTCCTCCAACAATGACCTCAACACGACCGCCATCTCTTTCCTCAAGGCCTCCATGTGCCTCACCAAACGTTTTTCCAGCTCCACCACCATCACCTCGGTCATCTTCTCCACCGTACGTAGTGCGGCCCCACCTTGCAGTTCGGCTTCCGCCATCCTGTCGACACTTTTGCTCGTCTTCTCCTTCGGCGGCGAACCCGCGTTTCCTCCTTTCTTCAACGCTGCTTTTCGCATCCTTTAGCGGCTTATTGTTTTTTATCTTCTTTCCTTTCTCCTCTCTCCCCCTTCACCCTCCTGCCCTTCATCAATCTGACATTCTTCTTTTTTGAAAAAAAAAACTTTTACCAAACTTCCTTGAATCTTTTTTCTTTCTCCTCTGCATTCACCTGGGACCAGGCTTCAACCTTCTTTCTTCTTCCTAGGTGGGAGCCATCCGACGTGGAGCACCCTCCCTACATGGTGCCCTGGCCTCGGGCCTGCCGCTTCGGCCTCCTCGTAGCTCCGCCCCCGCTGCTCTGACCTGCCACGCCGGGCCTGCCGCCTCAGCACCTTGCCGCCCGACACCCGCGCGGGGTTCTTCGCCGGTTTTTAAACCGGCCCCGCAGGCTGCTCGTGGCGGCCCCAAAGGCCGACGATAGTCGGGGAGTGTGTGAAGACTCGGGGATTTCCCTGAAATCGCCGCGAATCGCGGCCACCCGCGGGAGCTCTTGTTGCTGCGGCCGCCCTGCTCGCCCATGCCACCGGAAGTCGCCCACGTGAAGTTAATAGCCCGAGAAAGCTCCCAATTCTTCCAGGAGCTCCATGATTTCTTTCATGCCGTTTTGCAGGGCGGAGATGTAGAGGAGCAACATCCGCATAGATTGAGTCTCTGTGCTCTCTACCACCTCTTCGGATTCCCTTTCTTCGGCCTCTTGCCATTCATAGGCCGATTGCCAGCAGCTCAATCACTCAGCGAACAAGAACAAAGACAGCAGGCATCCCTGCCTTGTGCCGCTGTCCAGCAGGAAGCATCCGGAGCTGGTGGCGTTGTACAGGAGTTTCATCCATGAAGTGAAACCTATCCCTTGTCTAAACCGCTCTCGCACCTCAATGAGTTACTTACACTCAAATCTATCGAAGGCATTTTCTGCATCCAGGGACACGATCACCTCTGGTGCTCCCTTCCTGGATGGGGTGATTATCACGTTCAGCAATCGCCTGATGTTCACAGTTAACTGTCTATCGTTAACAAAGCCCATCTAGTCCTCTGGCATCCAGTTCTCCAGCCGCTTAGCCAAGACCTTTGCGAGTATTTTCGTGTCCACATTGAGCAGCGAAATGGATCTGTATGATCCGCACTCTGTTGGGTCTTTGTCCTTTTTGGGTATCAGCGATATGGTGGCCTGTGTTAGCATTGGAGGCACGGAGCCCCTCACCAGCAAGTCTGTGAACATCTCCAGCAGGTGAGGGGTCAGTGCTGTCACAAATGTTTTGTCGAACCCAAAGGGTGCCTTCCGGCGCCTTCCCTCCCTGCATGGAATTGATGCTCTCCATTACCTCTCCCAATCCTAGTGGTGCTTCCAGCTCCCTCCGTGTATCATCAACCATCCTCCACGACTGGCAGGTCCATTCCATTGAGGAACCATTTCAACCCAAGTCCCCATCGTGGGGTTCGGAGGTGTACAGTCCCTGGTAGAAGGCCCGAATGCTTTGGTGATCTTTTTTAGGTTCAGCTACCTCTGCTATCCTTTACTGGGCTATTTTCCTCTGGCTGCCTGCTTTCTCATCTGTTGAACCTGCAGGCAGCTAGCCTTGTCTCCTTGCCCTTAAAAGATCCCCCCATGTCTGGCAGAGTTGGTACACTGCTTTCCTGGTGGATAGCAGGTAAAAGTGTGGGAGTGTCTGGGAGTGTGGGGGTGGTGGAGGGATGGCAATTGCCGGGGGGGGGGGTTTAGGGGTGGTAACACACGTGCCTTGAGGAACTAAAACTCAATGGGGTCTCACTTGCTCGCCCGATGCCGACCTCCGCCTTGGTGACCCTGTCCCCGGGCCCGCTGATCAGGTCCAGTGCCGGCTGCTCAGCTGTGGTGATTAGCTGTAGGTCCGGCGGTCCCTCTCCAGATATTTCCCGCTCCCGGCAGTTGTGGACCACTGTCTCCTCGGGGGGGGGGGGGGGGGGGGAGACAGAGAACGCACCGTGTTAGACACATGCAGCATAGGGGGTGGATAGCCGGTGACCTTGATGGCCAGGGCAGCCGGCCATGGCGCCGGTATGGGTTCTGGCAGATGGTGCAGGGTGGGTGTTCGGTTGCCACCCTGGGGTTAGTGCCGGGGCACAGTGCTGCCTACTTAGCCTGGTCGTGCAGTTTTTTATGGCACTGCTGGCAGGTCTGGCGGTGTTGCCCACGGCGCTCCTGGTCTTTCCCACCTGCGCCCTGGTCTGGTGCACGGCGGTGGGTGGCAGCCCTCTCCCTACCCCGGGTACAGAGTGGCCTGCCTCTCCTTCACGCCATCCCAACAGGGTCTCGTGTTCAGCGTCTGTGAACCATGTTGCCACTCTCCTTGCTGCCTTCGTGTTGGCTGGGATGAGAGTGTGCAGGGAGTGGAATTTTTATATGCAGCTGTAGTTTGTCTGTCTTTCGATTGTCAATCGCAACTCTGGCAAATCAGACACCGTTTTTCATTGGAATGGGTCGTGTTCCACATGATGCCAGTGCAAGCTCACTAATGGTTCATGAATTGCCCAGGGAATGGCGCAATCCTCCCGTCATAGAACACCACTAATCCCGGTGTCAACACTGAATAATAATCGCTTATTGTCACAAGTAGGCTTCAATGAAGTTACTGTGAAAAGCCCCTAGTCGCCACATTGCGGCACCTGTTCGGGGAGACTGGTACGGGAATTGAACCCGCGCTGCTGTCTTGTTCTGCATTACAAGCCAGCTGTTTAGCCCACTGTGCTAAACCAGCCCCTAAGGGTGCGATAGAAACGTTTCTAAGTGTGCCAGTGGGAACGGCTGCGAGCTTCCCAGCGCTCGGCCCAGTGAGGCCCTCACTGCAATTCAATGTTAATTGGTCCACTTATGAAAGCCCTGTGGTGTTGGGTGCTCTGGTGCACAGATGAGCCAACACAGTTGTATGTGGTACAACTCTATTTTATTTTAACTCTTATAATACAGTTCGTTCTGGATACTCTGCACGTGCTGTCTCCCTGAGTGTTTCGTGTAGCAGGTCTGTCCTGGTCCTCCTCTCCAGCTAATACTGACCGCCAGGTGTCGTGTTTGTGCTTTTATATCTTTCTGTGATTGGTTGTGGTGTTGTGTGTTCTGATTTGTCTGTTGGTGTGTCTATCATGATGTGTGTGTTTGAATATCATGACATCCCCCCTTTTTACAAAGATATTGCCTACGTGGTTATAAATATAATCGTGTCGTGAGTGCATCTAAGAGTGTGTGCGTGTGTTGTGTACAGCGTGTGTATATGACGTAACTATTTACATGGGGCGATGTCGGGTGCGTCACACTAACAAGGTTGTACCATAACAAAACATGAATGCAAGAAAAAAAAAACAACTTGAACAGTGGTCCGGTCAGACGATATCTTGGACTGTTGGAGGTGATGCTGTTGCCGAAGTCTCTACTTTTCCATTTGTTGTACTTCGTGCAGTGCTTGGTTTTTCATTCGTGCAAATATAACATTCAACATCTTTGTTAGTGTTGCCTTGGCTGTGGTTTGGTTCTGGTGGCGATGGAAGGGGCATGATCCGTGGCATCTCCACGAAGCCATCCTTGGGAACCAGTGGAGGATCCGGCGTGTGCGTACGGTTCAGTTGCGAGCGTGGAAGGCGGCGCAAAGCTTGCTGATTGCGCCTACGCACCAATCCATCCGCCCTGCATGCCAGGAACAAGGTGGAGTCTTTTTTCTTTTTATGTTTGTGGTGGACGGCATCTTGTAGCCGATGGGTCGTTGCCATCGAAGTAGCACCATCACTAATATCATGCAAGGCGATGACTGTGCCAGATGTGGAAGTTGGCCGAGACCGTGCATGCCGGTTCCGGCCACCTGCTGTGTCGGAAGGGTGACTCCGCAGAGAAACGTCGAAGCATGTCGCCTTGGAGAGTGAATTGTTGCTCGCATCAGCATCTGGCGATGGCGCGAATTGGTGTGTCCGTCTTGGACCGCCGGTGCTGGTCGCCACTGCCGACCCAGTGGGACTGCCACGTGATCCATTCCCTGTCGCCGTGGCATCCGCCGTCACCCTGAGCGTGCCATCACCAAGGCCGCGACACTGCCCGTCCAGAGCAAGGTCTGGCGTGCACGAATCAGAGTCGGCGCTTGGCTGCTCCCCATCTGGAGTCCGGTCTGCCTTCCGTCGATGCTCCCCGTCCGGAGTCCCAACAGGTTCACTGGAGGCAGCCGAGATTCCCTGAAGCTGCACTTCTGGAGTCGGAACATGCAGGAATGCACCAACCAGTGGAGAGGCTCGAGCCATCGAGGGTGGAAATGGTGCGCCGCCACCGCAGTCGTCAGCGGTCCCACCGTGATCGTCGAGTGCCTCGGTACACACTAGGCGAGGTCTGTCACCTTGCACCTTTTGCATGGGAAGTGGGATGCTGTCATCACTCGTCTCACATCCCGTGGATAGATCCTCATTAGCAGCTTGCTGTTCACTAGGGTTGGGTAAATTGTCAGAGTTTTCATTTGGTGGTGCACACCATGTCGGTGGACTGTCATTGTCTTGCCATTGTCCTTCATTTGGGCTTTTCTTCTTTGGAATTTTAAATCTTCCCCCAGACATTGCAGAACCTTGTTTATTACCCCCAAATTCTCCCATATGTATGGTCTCGAATATAGGATCCAATGTTTCTATCGAAATTGTACTATTTTCCAAAGAACATTCCGTTTCACTTTTCTTCTCAGGTACCTCATATGTATCTTTGTCTAATGTACATGCCTTCATGGTCTCTGGGTCTGATTTTGCTGGGACTGGCATGGTCACAGTCTCTCTTTTACTGTTCTCAATTTCCCACATTATACTCCCCATACATAACTGCTTAATCACTGGGGTTAGTGTGGTACAATGGATAATCGGGTCGACCTTATCTGCATCTTCACCATTAGTGGAAAGCACACTTGGTTCACTTGAAACTGCTGCGGGTTTTAAATTCGTTATCTGGCTACTCGATGTCAGTGTCCTCAGGATTCTTGCTCCAATGTTCTGCTCATTTATCAGTGGAGTGTGTATAGGTTCAATGCAATTAATGTTCCCCTCAAGGTTTGAAGAGTCATTACTGACTAACTGCTGGTCTCCGAAGTTGGGACTTTGCGGCGTTGTGTTGAAGGGAGACATTTGTCCCTGCTGTAGATATGATTCAGGTTGTGTTATTTCCATTACCTGAGGATCAATGCTTGTCCATTTTTTCGATCCGTACTAAAACACTGGCAATTCTCAGTCTGCTCCTTGCAAGTTAAACATTCAATTAATTTCTTTAGCAAATCCTCAGCATCCTTCTGTGACCGTGCAGCATTATTAATCTCTGTTCGGCTATAATGATCCTGAAGGTCAGCGCATAAACCTTTTTTCTTCGGGCTTGGAAGAGGCGATTCCTTTGGCTTGTCTTCAGTTGGGCTTGAACAGTCTTCAGCGCTGTGCCCTTCATTGTAGCATGAGAGACCGTCATGGTCATGCTGCTGTGTAGTGGAGCATGGTAGGCTGTTATAGCCTTCTTGCTGTTCACGTGAGCATGGCATACTTGCATCGTCTGCCGCTGGTTGGTCAGGAGAGGTTGCTAGATCCTCATAGTCTTGTTCCTGCAAGGACCGCACATTGGAGTCTTGCGTTGCTTCTCTCGTGGAGGCTGTCCACGAGCTCTCTGTGGAGGCTTGTGACACTGAAGTCACTTCTTGTTCGTGGAAGGACTGCGCTCTGGAGTCTTGCGTTGCTTCTATCGTGGAGGCTGTCCACGAGCTCCCTGTGGAGGCTTGTGACTCTGGAGTCACTTCTTGTTCATGCAAGGACTGCGCTCTGGAGTCTTGCATGTCTTCTTTCATAGAGTCGGGAACGTTGAGCGGGACGTGGACCACGCTCTGTGTGGCAGCAGGGCGCTCTCCGTGTGCTTGCAGCGCTCTCTGTCTGTTAATGTCAGGCTGCAGCATCATCCGGTACTGATAAGTTGGGACGTCATATCTGCTGGATTGAAGATCCTCAAATCCGAAAAATGAATCCGCATCTGCGTCGGATTCAATGTGGGGGCCGCCAATGTGCAACACGAAAGGTTCGTCCGAGTCATAGTCGTAGAGGACCACGGAGCTATCATTGGGCTCGCGAGGTCCGGAAACACTGTAAAGTTCGTCATCGAAGTATTCGAGGTCGGAATCATCGGCTTGTGCGTAGGTAACTGCTTATCGGAGGGTTCTTCGGAGGTCAAATTCATCTCCTGGGTCAATTTGCGGCAATGTGCTGTCATTCCAGGTGAGGGACGATTGTTTTACAGCTTTAACAGATTTTTGTTTTTTTGATTTGGGACGTTTCCCTTTTAAATTGGATTTGGGACGTTTCCCCTTTAAATTGGTGCGGTCTGGGGCCTCTGACATCCTGATGCTCGGTATGTAGCACGTAGGAAGCGACTGCGCATGCTCAGATCGCTGTTCCTTTACCGATGGCCGTTTTCTTGACTGCGCATGCGCAGCATCTCGCGCATGCGCAAACAAAACTTCCGGTTCTGCACACTGCTCGCGCAACTGTGCTAGCGTGATACCTTTAGCAAGCTGGCCGCCGACCTCGACCCAGCCCTCTCTCAGGCCCGGGATTTCGGCCTCTGGGAATTCGGGCTCCGGGATCCCAGCCACGAGGTGAGTACTGCCGCTTTTCTTACCTTTACTTGCCGATTGGATTGCGTTTTCTTCACAGTATTTGGAGAATTTGTCCAGGACTGCCTGGTAATCGTACCTTTTCTGCCTCCTGAAGAACCTGAACCTTGTGAATATTTCTCTTGCCCTTGCACCGGCGATGGTGAGGAGAAATTCAATTTTTTCGCTATCATCCAGGTCTTGGAGTTCAGCTGCCACCAGGAACAATTGGAACACTTGCCGGAATCGCCGCCAGTTTTCGCGGAGATTGCCGTAGCACTGGAGCGGCTGCGGAACCGGGAGCTCTATCATTTTGCCTGGGCACTGCTGGTTGTCTGTGTACACTGAGGTGTGCCGGCAGGTATCGATCCACTCCTGTACCATGTGGTGTTGGGTGCTCTGGTGCACAGATGAGCCAACACAGTTGTATGTGGTACAACTCTATTTTATTTTAACTCTTATAATACAGTTCGTTCTGGATACTCTGCATGTGCTGTCTCCCTGAGTGTTTCGTGTAGCAGGTCTGTCCTGGTCCTCCTCTCCAGCTAATACTGACCACCAGGTGTCGTGTTTGTGCTTTTATATCTTTCTGTGATTGGTTGTGGTGGTGTGTTTTCTGATTTGTCTGTTGGTGTGTCTATCATGATGTGTGTGTTTGAATATCATGACAAGCCCCACAGGGGACTTCCGGTGACGGCGGGCGGGAGGCAGCTGTACTATTCTCGGGAATAGAAATTTTGGAGTTTTAACGCCCGGTCCCGGGGGCAATGGAGGCTCAAAAAGCTGTAAGAAGGCACAGGGAGGAGTAATGTCCAAGTTTGGGGAACAAACGGCCGTGAAAAAGGTGGTTAATGAAAGTCCACCGGTGAGTGGAAAAGTCAGCGCAGGAACTGTAAGGAAAGCGGAGGCTGGGGCACAAGGGGAGGCCGCATCGCACCCATCCCGCGTCCCAAACCATAGCCCTCGCATCCGGGTCCCACTCGGTACAAATCAAGAGGTACTGTACTCTCGATCCAGGGTGCCAAGTACACCCGTTTCAAATCTTATATCCTCCTTCACCTCTGTGCCCCACTGCTGCTCGGACTGGATTTCCAGTGCAGCCACCGAAGCCTGACACTGAGGTTCGGTGGACCCTTGCCCCCCCTCACGGTATGCTGGCTTGCGACACTGAAAGTCGCACCCCCCTCGCTATTCGCAAACCTCACTCCCGACTGTAAGCCCGTCGCCACCAGGAGCCGGCGGTAGAGTGCCCAAGATATGACTTTTATCAAGTCAGAGGTCCAGCGTTTACTGGGAGAGGGGGTCATCGAGGTGCCCTTGGAGAGCACAAGTGGTGGTAGTCCGGTCTGGGGATAAGAAACGGATGGTCGTGGATTATAGCCAGACCATAAACCGATTCACGCAGCTTGATGCGTACCCCCTTCCTCGCATCGCGGAAATGGTAAATCGGATCGCCCAATACCGAGTATTTTCCACGGTCGACATCAGATCCGCCTACCACCAGCTCCCCATCCAACCGAAAGACCGCCCCTATACTGCTTTTGAAGCAGCCGGCCGGCTCTTCCACTTCCTCAGGGTCCCCTTCGGCACAAATGGGGTCTCCGTCTTTCAAAGGGCGATGGATCAAATGGTGGACCAGTACGGTTTGCGGGCTACATACCCGTACTTGGACAATGTCACCATCTGCGGCCATGACCAGCAGGACCATGACGCTAACCTCGAAAAGTTCCTCCAGACCGCCCGAGCCCTTAACCTGACCTATAACGAGGACAAATGCGTTTACCACACAACCCGGCTAGCCATCCTCGGCTATGTCGTGGAAAATGGGGTCCTAGGTCCCGACCCCGACCGCATGCGCCCCCTTAAGGAACTCCCCCTCCCCCGCAGCCTCAAGGCCCTCAAATGGTGCTTGGGGCTCTTCTCCTACTACTCCCAGTGGGTCCCCAAGTATGCGGACAAAGCCCGCCCACACATAAAGACCACCATTTATTCCCTCTCGGCTGAGGCTCGATTGGCCTTCAACCGCATCAAGGCCGATATCGTCAAGGCCGCTATGCGTGCGGTGGACAAAACTATCCCCTTCCAGGTAGAGAGCGATGCATCAGACATCGCCCTGGCTGCTACCCTCAATCAGGCAGGCAGACCAGTAGCGTTCTTCTTCCGAACCCTCACCGCCTCCGAGGTTCGACACTGCAGTCGAGAAGGAGGCACAAGCCATTGTGGAGGCTGTGCGGCGCTGGAGGCACTACCTAGCCGGTAGGAGGTTCACCCTCGTCACCGACCAACGGTCGGTCACCTATATGTTCGATAACACGCAACGGGGCAAAATAAAAAACGATTAAATTTTGAGGTGGAGGATCGTACTCTCCACCTGCATGTACGATTTCAAGTATCGTCCAGGGGAACTCAACGAACCCCCAGATGCCCTGTCCCGCGGCACATGCGCCAACGCGCAGGAGGACCGCCTGCAAGCCATCCACAATGACCTCTGCCACCCGGGGGTTACCCGGCTCGTCCATTTTATCAAGTCCCGCAACCTACCTTACTCAACCAAGAAGGTCAAGGCCATGATCAGGGCCTGCCAGATCTGTGCAGATTGCAAACCGCACTTCTACCGGCCAGACAAGGTTCGGCTCGTGAAGGCCTCGGGGCCCTTTGAGCTTGGACCTCAAGGGGCCCCTCCCTCCCACCAATCGTTATGCCTATTTCCTCACCATTATCAATGAGTTCTCCCACTTCCTATTCGCCATTCCCTGTCCCGACATGACCTCAGCCACCGTGATTAAGGCACTGCACAGCATCTTCACCCTGTTCGATTTCCCCACTTATATCCATAGCAACTGGGGTACATTGTTCATGAGCGATGAACTGCATCAGTATCTGCTCAGCAAAGGCATCACCTCGAGCAGAACGACCAGTTATAACCCGTGGGGAAACGGGCAAGTGGAGAGGGATAACTTGACAGTGTGGAAGGCTGTCCTTCTGGCCCTGCGGTCGAGAAGTCTCCCAACTACCCGCTGGCAGGAGGTCTTACCTGACACCCTACACTCCATTAGGTCGCTCCTCTGCACGGCCACGAATGAGACACCGCACAACCGATTGTTTGTCTTCCCCAGGAAGTCTACCTCTGGGGTCTCGCTTCCACCCTGGCTGACGGCTCCGGGACCTGGTCTCCTCCAGAGGCACACGAGGAGCCATAAAACGGACCCCCTGGTCGAAAAGGTCCGATTACTCCACGCCAACCCCAGTTACGCCTACGTCGAGTACCCCGACGGCAGGCAAGATACGGTTTCCCTCCGGGATCTGGCACCCGCTGGATTCCCCACTACAGACGCCCCTTCCCGCGCCGCTCCCCTGCAGGACCTGGCACCCCCTACAACACCCCCCCTCCCGGCCCCACTCCCCGTTGGTGAGCACCTACTGCACGCGCCCCTTAGTGCCCCCCCTTTACACACCCCGCCGGCACCACTACCCCCGGCCCCGCCTATTCTCCCTGTGCCCCGTTCCCCTGCCCCGACCCAGACCGAAGCTCCGACCGCCGTGCTCCCGGACGTACCCTCAACCAAGATGTCAGTGTCCGCCGCACCACCACCCGAACTGAGGAGGTCGATGAGGACGATCCGGCCATCGAGACGGATGGACTTATGATGGCACTTCACCCCCACCGGACTCTTTTTTAAACAGGGGGTGAATGTGATGAACGGTTACTGTAACACTGTACCCTTGTCATCAGGTAAGGTGATGTCCCCTTTAAGACCGGGCTTGGAACCCTGGGGAACTCCGCCTCTGGCTCCGCCCATCTGGGAGCCGTATATAAGGGGCCGCCTTGTGGGCGGCGTAGCTGTTAGCATACGTTTCGGCACCAGACTAGTTCTTAGTTTATTAAAGCCTTCTTTATCGTTTACACTCTAAACGTCGTACGAAGTCTTACAACACCAGGTTAAAGTCCAACAGGTTTGTTTCGATGTCACTAGCTTTCGGAGCGCTGCTCCTTCCTCAGGTGAATGAAGAGGTCTGTTCCAGAAACACATATATAGACAAATTCAAAGATGCCAGACAATGCTTGGAATGCGAGCATTAGCAGGTGATTAAATCTTTACAGATCCAGAGATGGGGTAACCCCAGGTTAAAGAGGTGTGAATTGTACCAAGCCAGGACAGTTGGTAGGATTTTGCAGGCCAGATGGTGGGGGATGAATGTAATGTGACATGAATCCCAGGTCCCGGTTGAGGCCGCACTCATGTGTGCGGAACTTGGCTATAAGTTTCTGCTCGGCGATTCTGCGTTGTCGCGGGTCCTGAAGGCCGCCTTGGAGAACGCTTACCCGGAGATCAGAGGCTGAATGCCCTTGACTGCTGAAGTGTTCCCCGACTGGAAGGGAACATTCCTGCCTGGTGATTGTTGCGCGATGTCCGTTCTAAACGTCGTTATTGAGGATACCACACCCCACATCCCAAACAATCTCCCTTGCTTCTGGATCACATTCAGTGCAGATCCGGGGGTACTGTGTCGTGAACCTCGCGATACAGGGTGCCGAGTACGCCGATTTTAAACTATATGTCCTCCCCCATCTTTGCGCTCCTCTCCTGTTAGGACTGCATTTCCAATGCAACCTCAGGAGCCTGACCCTGAAGTTTGGCGGTCCCCTAACCCCTCTCACCGTATGTAGCCTCACGACCCTTAAGGTCTCCCCTCCCCCTGCTCTTGGTGAACCTCACCTCCGACTGTAAACCCGTCGCCACCAGGAGCAGGCAGTACAGTGCCCAGGAAAGGACTTTTATCAAGTCAGAGGTCCAGCGGCTCTTGAGGGAGGGGATCATCGAGGCCAGTAATAGCCCCTGGAGAGCCCAAGTGGTGGTCGTCAGGACTGGGGAAAAGAACCGGATGGTTGTAGACTACAGCCAAACCATAAATCGGTACACGCAACTCCCCCTCCCCCCGGATAACGGACATGGTTAATCAGATTGCACACTACCGGGTTTTCCCCACGGTAGATATGAAGTCCGCATACCACCAGCTCCCAATCCGCCCGAGGAACCGCCACTACACGGCCTTCGAGGCAGACAGCCGCCTCTCCCACTTCCTCCGGGTCCCCTTTGGCGTCACCAACGAGGTCTCGGTCTTCCAAAGAACGATGGACCGAATGGTGGGCCAGTATGGGCTGTGGGCCACATTTCCGTACTTGGATAACGTCACCATCTGCGGCCATGATCAGCAGGACCACACGCCAACCTTCAGAAGTTCCTCCAAACCGCCCAAGCCCTTAATATCACCTACAACAAGGAGAAATGCGTTTTCCGCACAACCCGACTGGCCATCCTTGACTATGTTGTGGCAAACGGAGTCCTAGGGCCCTGGCCGGACCGCATGTGCCCCCTCCTGCAACTCCCCCTCCCCCACTGCCCCAAGGCCCTGAAGAGGTGCCTCGGGTTCTTTTCATATTGTGCACAGTGGGTCCCCAACTATGCGGACAAAGCCCGCCCACTAATCAAGGCCACCATCTACCCACTGGCAACTGAGGCCCACCAGGCCTTCAGCTGCATCAAGGCGGACATCGCCAAAGCCGCTCCATCGAAAAAGAAGCTCAAGCCATTGTGGAAGCTGTGCGGCATTGGAGGCACTACCTGGCGGTAGGAGGTTCTCCCTTGTCACTGACCAACGGTCGGTAGCCTTTATGTTCAGCAATACACAGCGGGGCAAGATCAAGAATGATAAAATCTTGAGGTGGATGATCGAACTCTCCACCTATAATTACGATATTGTGTATCTTCCGGGGAAGCTCAACGAGCCCCCAGATGCCCTGTCCCACGGCACATGCGCCAGCGCGCAAGATCACCGACTCCGGGCCATCCACAATGACCTCTGTCACCCGGGGGTCATCCGGCTTCTCCACTTCATCAAGGCCCGCAATCTGCCCTTCTCCACCGAGGAGGTCAGGGCCATGACCAGGGACTGCCAAGTCCGCGCGGAGTGCAAGCCGCACTTCTATCGACCAGACAAGGCCCACTTGGTGAAAGCATCCCGCCGCTTTGAGCGCCTCAGCATCGATTTCAAAGGGCCCCTCCCCTCCACTGACCGCAACTTGTATTTTCTTAACGTCGTTGACGAGTACTCCCGTTTCCCCTTTGCCATCCCATGCCCCGACATGACCTCAGCCACTGTCATTAAGGCCCTGCACAGTGACTGTCCACAGTGACTGGAGCTCCTCGTTTATGAGCAATGAACTGCGTCAGTATCTGCTCGGTAAGGGCATTGCCTCAAGCAGGACTACCAGCTACAACCCCTGGGGAAAAGGACAGGTGGAGAGGGAGAACGCTGGCAGGAAGTCCTCCCCGACGTGCTCCACTCCATTAGGTCACTCCTCTGCACAGCCACGAACGAGACCCCTCACGACCGCCTATTTGTCTTCCCCAGGAAATCAACCTCCGGGGTCTCGCTTCCGTCCTGGCTGACAACGCCGGGGCCTGTCCTCCTCCGAAAGCACGGGAGGAGCCATAGGTATGACCCCCTGGTCGAGAGGGTCCAGCTCCTTCACGCCAACCCTCAGTATGCCTACGTGGCGCACCGCGACGGTCGACAAGATACAGTCTCCCTCTGGGACCTGGCACCCGCCGATTCCCCTGCGACCATCACCTACCCCCCCCCCCCCCACCCTACACTGAACACCGTCCTTGCCCCTACATGCACTACAACCCCCCTACCCCCATAGCCGACCTACAGTCATGAAGCTCCAGAAGACACGCTCCCGGAGTCAACGAGCCCAACACCCGTGCCCGTAGTGACGAGTTCAACACCTGTGCCAGCAGCAAAGACAGAGCTCAGGCGATCGCAGCGAACGATCAAGGTGCCGGACAGACTCGATCTGTGAGCCCACTTCACCCCCGCTGGACTTCAATTTTTAACAGGTGGTGAATGTGGTGAATGTGTTACTGCTACCATTCACCATTGTATTGCATTACATTGTATTGTATTATGTTGATGCCCTTGTGGGCTCCGCCTATGGCTCCGCCCCCTCAGGGGTGGTATATAGATCTGCAGCCTGTAGGCGGCACTCAGTACAGAGCAGTCGCAGGCAGGCACAGTTCTAGCTGATTAAAACCACTGTTCACTTCAACTCTTCGTCTCGTATGAATTGATGGTCGCATCACCTACAAATCCAAGGACTTTTATTTTGGGACGGCAGAAACGACGGAGGAGTTTGCGAAGGCAGAAGGACTGTGGCAGAATTGAGAAATGGGACTGAGAGCGGGTCGTGTACCGATGTAGCCTCATGTAACTTTTATTTTTTCACTGCGTGTTGGTGTATATACTAAATGAGTTGACGCTGTATATATTTGGACAAGAGACGAGTTGGGACTTTCATTTGCAATGATGTTACTTTGGGGCTTGGGTGTGTATGCGGGGGTTGTGTGCTAAAGGGGATTTCTTGGTTTTCCTGGGAACGGGCAAGGTGGAAGGAGACCCGGGTGGGACCTCCACGCTGGCCGGCTTAAGCTGGCCAGTGAACGAGAGTGAGGTGGGGGAAGGGGCTGCGGCCATCGGAGCCTGGTAAGACAGGTTTCGGTGAGTCCAGCTGGGGTGAAAAGTTGGGGGAAGGAACCGAGGTTTGGGGGGAGGAGTTTTCAAGAGGAAGTGGAGGGGAGGAGTCTGGGATTGGGGTGGGGGGGGGGTGTCTACAATTCATGGGTGTCATTCACCGTACTCTTTCGGGGATTGGATGGCATTGAATATTAGAGGGGAGGTTTGGGGGTGGACTATATATGTCAATGGTGACCATAGGCGATTCCTGATTCCTTTTTCTTTTTCCTTTTTTTCCACCATGGGAGGGTTTGTTTTATTTGATGCTTATATTGTCAGGTGGGTAGTTGTTTGGGGGTGGTGGGAGGATGGGATTGTTGATAAGAGGATTGACATTATTCGTTACCGTTTACTGTTTGTTCGTGGGGTGTAAATTCTGAAGAAAATGTGAAAATGGAGAGTAAAAATATTTGTTTTAAAAATGAAAGCCCCACAGGCTTCACGCTGAAAATCATGGCTCGTCAGCTGATTAACCGGGACCGCGCTCTCCAACCGCCCGCTAGCAAGGTAGAGCAGCACTTATACTGCTCTTGCACAGCCAACCCCACTCAGCTCGCACCCATGACACCGAGATGACGGGCCCCAAGATTTGGATACGCAGACCTAGGGAGGCTCTTAGAGGTGGTTGAGGCCAGGAGGGATGTCCTTTTGCCCCGAGAGTCCCAGAGGGTGAGCCACAGGGCAGCCAGTGCCGCTTGGGATGAAGTGGCAGCGGCAGTCAGCTTGGGCAACGTGACGAGGAGGCCTGGCCTCCAGTGCCGAATGAAGGTCAACGACCTACACCGGGCTGCAGGGTGTTGTGTTCTGTGATCTGTCTTACAATGATTCTACCGAACTGCTGGTCACTTAGCCAGAATGCTGATTTATTGATGTACACGTGGTAAGGTAATAATTAGAATGCTTTACAGACCAAGTTATTATCGAGTTACATTAGAATCTCCTGGAACTACCCTTATGTGCGACTGTCCTCGTGTACGCCTTACAACCTTCTGCTGGTAGCCGGATGTCACCTGACTGATGTCTGACGCCTCCTGCTGGTGGGAGGTCACACTACTGAGTATGCAATATTATCTACAGGCATACTACCACATCCTCCTTCCTAGGAGATATTGATATTTATGAACAAACATAATTAACATCTTTACTTTACACATTTGGTTTATGTATAATTTAACTCATGTGTCCATAGACAAGATATGCCCCTTGCGTACAGCGCATTGTACCTCCCTCACGGGAAGGCCCTCACATCACTTGGGCTGTTGCCAGCCTTTTTAAAGACTGGTTTGGGTGCCGGTCGTTTGCTTCATATCCTTTCGACACAATGCTTTTTGAAGGCATGTATCCTTGTTGGCCACACCTGCATCACCAGTTTTTCTTTTTTGTTTGTTCCCACAACGATGTTTGCTGCTTTGTTGGATGTTCTCTGTCTCTGGCTTGTCAGTCACAATAGCACAGAATTCTAGAATTTACAGTGCAGAAGAAGGCCATTCGGCCCATCGGGTCTGCACCGGCCCTTGGAAAGAGCACCCTACTTAAGCCCCACACCTCCACCCTATCCCCGTAACCCAGTAGCCCCATCTAACCTTTTCAGACACTAAGGGCAATTTAGCATGGCCAATCCACCTAACCTGCATATCTTTGGACTGTGGGAGGAAATGGGAGCACCCGGAAGAAACGATTCCTGGCTTGGGCCACTGTCTGTGCAGAGTCTGCACGTTCTCCCCGTGTCTGCGTGGGTTTCCACCTGGTGCTCCGGTTTCCTCCCACAGTCCAAAGATGTGGTTAGGTGGATTGGCATTGATAAATTGCCCTTAGTGTCCAAAAAGGTTAAGTGGCGTTACTGGGTTACGGGGATAGGGTGGAGGTGTGGGCTTGGGTAGGGCGCTCTTTCCAGGGGCCGGTGCAGGCTCAATGGGCCGAGTGGCCTCCTTCAGCACTGTATATTCTAGTAACTCTATGAAACCCACGCAGACACGGGGAGAACGTGCAGTTTCCGCACAGACAGTGACCCAAGCTGGGAATCGAACCTGGGATCCTGGAGCTGTGAAGGAACGGTGCTAACCACTGTGCTACCATGCTGCCCAAACATCGACATCCTCTCTTTTGTTTCAACCAGTGCTAGCTCTCCCACTCTTCTCCTCTTCCTCTTTTCTGTTTTAATGATAATTTGGTGAGTGTTTTTCCTTTTGCGTTTGGGTTTGCAACCCCTGTCTTAGTAGTGGTCTGCAAAACGTGCACAGAAGTGTGCGGATCCTCAGTTGAGACATCTGGCGCCGACATGCTTCCGAGGGATTGTGTAGCCATACCCAATTCTGTGCCCTCAACTGGAGGTTGGAGAGCCTCACTCTCTGGGGCCTGCGTGGAAGTCACATCTATAACTCCAGGTACTGTTCCTCCTTGGCTTGGTGGAACATTGATTAATGGCTCCTCATCACTGGAGATTATGATACAAACGTTCTCTAGCACTGACGATGCAGGCGATGGGTCATCCTGGTCTTGCGCTGCTATGCATTTGTGATCCGTCGAGCTACATAGCGATATAGTCATCAGCTCCTCTAGCTCATCGTCCGCCGGAGGAATCTCGAGCAGCAGGGAGTCGATTACTGGAACCATTTCACAGGCCTGAGACGATTCGCCATGTGCCTCCGGAGCCAGCTTCTCTACCATTGGTTTAATGTATAGTGCTATCACTTCATCACACCCTCAAAACAATCTTATCAGCGTTTTATCATCACCCTCCGCTGACTCACTCTAGGAGTCATCATTTTCGTCATCACATTTGCATTCTTCGCATGTGTCCTCATAGTCCTCATCATCAGAGTTAATATCAGCGTACTCGTCATCAATCCTCGTCCTCATCATCACTATCGTCGCATTCATCATCAATATCCTCGTACTCATCATCATCTTGCGGGAAGTATGTGCTCATGCAGAAATAGACCTATTTTTAAATCAGCAGCGAGTCTTGCTGCAGAGCTTCCATCTAACACTCCATGCTTCGGAACCTCAGGGGAGTGAAGAAATTGAAAAAAGAGTTATTTAGTACAGTTTTTGTGACTGCTTGATGAGTAGGCCGACCCTCATGCGACTGGTTCTGTCCAATAGTTTTCATTTTGACATTCATTCCATTCTTCCAGTGGATGTGGCAGCTTGTGCACTCCGTAATTGTAAATACGAAGAAGCCTGTACCATCAGGCCTCAACTCCATCTGGTATGCGTTAACGAGTACTTCATTCGTGAAGTACTCATTGGACTCAAACTTTAACTCCAGAGTGAAGCCCATTGGCTATCCAGGATCCGAAAATGTTATTGCAACGTCCTGTAGATGCTTTAAAATGGACCCATCATGCTTCTATACCGTGCATTTGAGCATATCCTCATTCTTGAAGACGGATAACCAGAATTCTCCATTTCCGTTCCTGGCTGATCCTCCTCCACTTTCACTATCGCTCATATCCCATCGGATAATTTCACCACTGTATCTTGTTGTGAATCGCTGTGACGTTTTGTCGGCTCGCTGACTGGGACGGAAAGCCGCTCCACCAGGTTCAGGGTCGCGCATACATCTGCTCCTAGGACGGATTCATGTTTCATGTCCACAATGGAGAAAGGTACGGCATGTCTTCTATTGTGTACCCAAGCTTCTAGGACACATTCCCCCAACTTCTCTACTCATTCCCACTAGTCGACCAACGTTCTTGGCCGGGTTATGACTTTTGGCAGCACCCGCAAGCCTTTCAGATCACACAAACTGAGGAGGTTTGCCTTCACTCCCTTGCCAAATTTGAATTTTATCAGTGTGTTGTTTAACATCACTGGAATTGTCCATCTGCTTTCGACAGCATCAACTGGATTGGAACTGTCGTTCCAATTGGTCATCAAAACTTCTTCCTCTTTTGTTTGCAGACTCATCGTGTCCTTGGTTGAGATTAGACCCATGAAAAATAATTCATCAAGGGTCATCTCATTAACTGCATTGATCGATTCCATCTGGTCTGTAGGATGCAAAAAACACTGTTTCACAAAATGGTCAACATGGCCACACCTGGAACAGACTTTTCCAAAGGCCGGACATTGCTGTGGGCCATGTCGATTGCCACATTTCTGGCACAAGATGACGACTCCTGTCAGCCGCTTAAAGTGGCCGCCCAGGTTTCGTTATGACGTGCGTCACAGTCCTAATGGTACTGGCGTCTTCCTCCATGTTGGCGCCAAAATGTTTCAAGCTGAGTGTGCTGATTTGCTGTACAGCTAACTCACTCACATGGCAAATCTTTATTGCTTGTTCCAATATCAAATCTTCTTCCCGCAGCAACCTCTCATGGAGCTTGTAATTTGATAAACCAAACACAATTTGGTCGCGGATCACTGACGATTTCAGACGGCAATTCAGAAATTGCAGGACTGGGCCTTCAGCCTCCAGTCAGTGACAAAACTGGTGAAAGATTCACCAGGTTTCTGGGTATGCGTGCAAAAAATGTTTCATTCTTTTTGGGGAGCAATGCCGATCGAAGTATCCAATGACTTCATCGTATCTCTTGCTCTCCTCTTCACTATCAATAGCAAAAATATTATATATTTCAATTGCTTGTGCATCTGCCACCGTGAGCAGCAACACAATTCGTCTTTCATTAGGCTGTGCCTGGAGGCCAAGGGCTGAGACATAGAGTTTAAACTGCTGTTTGAAGACTCGCCAGTTTTCATCTATGTTACCCGCTACTTGTGACTGGTGGGTGCCGTTAAACCTTCCATCTCAAACTTCAATGTCTTTTACTGAGTCACCAATGGTCGCAGTTCACTAGGTCGGTTCTTCAGTCAGTTTAACTTCGCCTTTCCTGATATTACCCTCACATCTTCAGCACTTCTGGAACCTTGTTGTTAACTGTGATTTAGTCTTGCAATGATTCTACAGAACTGCTGGTGATTTAGCCAGAATAATGATGTATTGATGTACACGTGGTAAGGTAACGATCAGACCAAGTTATTACAGAGTTACATTACACACTTCTGGAACTACTCTTATGTGCGACCGTCCTCACAGACGACTTACAACCTTCTGCTGGTAGCCGTATGCCACCTGACTGATGTCTGGCGACACCTGCTGGTGGGAGGTCACGCTGTTGAGTACATGTAATATTATCTACAGGTATATCATCATGGTGAGTTGGCACAGGAACCCCCCCCCAAAAAAAATCTTCTGTTCTCCCCCCCCCCCCAAGCCCTCTCCCCAGACTCCTCCAAATGCTTCCTTCCTCTCCCCCCCCCCCCCCCCCCCCCCACCCTACGGTGAACCATGCTTGCAGCTAACGATGCCCTCTCTGTGTCTCTGCAGGAGAAGTTGTCCACAACCGTTGAGAGAGGTCCCAGACTCGTGGTGGCGTGCCGGTCATAAACATCCTCACCACCTTTGAGGAACGGGCCCTGGAGGTTATGGGGAGAGGCAGAGGACAGCGCGGCCACCAACGCGGGGAGGTCAGCGCACGCCGATGAGGTGAAGATCCACCGGTCCCACCCAGATGACCTGTCAAATGTTAGTTGTTAATGCCATACTGAATGACCCATCCCTCCCACTGACCACATGTTCATTCCTCCGCAGGACCTGCAGCCAACGGCGCCGGCACCGGCGCCAGCCCATCCGCCGGGCTTCCCTCCCATCCTCCACCAGCCTCCCATGAGGACACCTCAGAGGAGAGCTCTGAGGATGCAACCATTGATGCATCACAACTAGCATCCCCACCTGCCACCAGTGCAGAGACACTCACCTCAGTGGGCAACGTTAGTGGTGAGGCGTCCAGGGCACATTCTGGTGAGCACCACACACCTGCTGATGCACATGAGGTGGAGGCAAGAATGCCCAGATGATTCAGCAGTTGGAATTCTGCCAGATCCCAGAAAACAGCTGGGTCCCAGTCAGATGCTGATCTCTGAACCAGGTTTGCCTGGAGCTGATGCAGACGCTAGGGTGTGATGTGTTGGGTGTTCTGGATCACAAACCGGTCACCAACACTGGAAGTGGCCCATGATGTATTGGGTGTTCTGGATCACAAACAGGTCACCAACACTCTTTTATTATAAGGTTAACTATATTAACATACTTGAACTGTGGATAAATGCAATACCAGCTTTAACTGTTGACCCTTGCCTAGTCCTAACCAGGTGATGCACTCAGCACATGGTGAATGTCTGTGATGCAGGCTGTGAGCTCTGTGCTCCGAGCTGGCTGCTACTAAAATGAGCGGGAACTCTCCTGTCCCCTGTCTTTATAGTTCGTGTGCTCTCACTGGTGATTGGCTGCGGTGTTGTGTATGCTGATTGGTCCCACTGCATGTCCATCAGTGTGTGTGTGTGTCTGCACCATGATATTCTGGTGAATATTATGACAGGGTGCAGCCATGATATGCAGAGGGGGATGTCAGTGAGACTCCAGCAGGTCCTTAGCTGATTGGAGGAGTCCCAGAGGCTACTGGAGGAGGCACCGAGGCCAACACTGCTAGGATGGCGACCGTAGTGGGAGCCTGGTGCACGATGTAGGCAACATGAGTGGAGGTGTCCAATGCGTGGCGCAGTTGGTGACGGCCATGGCTGAGGGCCTTGGTAGACTGTCCGACTCACTGGGGGAACGTGACCCAGTACCAGGAGACCTTGATGAGGCACTACGGGACATGTCCCGGTCTCAGATGGGAACGGCCGAGGTGTTGCAGAGATTTTCCTTGTCGCAGGTGGGCATTACTGAGGCATTGCAGAGCATGGCCCAGTTACTGAGGAGCATCGCAGAGGGCGTTTGCACCAAGGCAAGGCATGGGGGCACAGTGGTTAGCACTGCTGCCTCATGGCGCCAGAGACAGGTTCAATTCCAAACTCAAGTGACTATCTGTGCGGAATCTGAATGTTCTCCCCATGTCTGCATGGGTTTACTCCGGGTGCTCCAGTTTCCTCCCACAGTCCAGAGATGTGCAGGTTAGGTGGATTGGCCATGCTAAATTGCCCTTAGTGTCCAAAAAGGTTAGGTGGGTTACTGGGTTACAGGGATAGGGTCAGACCGTGGGCCTAGATAGGGTGCTCTTTCCAAGGGTTTGTGCAGACTCGATGGGCTGAATGGCCTCCTTCTGCATTGTAGGGATTTTATAGTTCTAAAGTGCAGACATGGGGGAACCGCAAAAGCTGGCAGGGCCAGATGACACTGGGCAGCCGGGGCTTAATCCAGCTGCCCCTCCATCTGAAGTGAGCCCTAGGGCCCTATGGACACTGACCAGTTGGAGGGGGAGCTGGAGAACACCCAAACCCATCCTACGGAGTGGCGACAGCGACCAACAGCTCCCCTGAGTTCCACACTTCTGACGAGGCTGTATCTCACAGTCAGCACTCGGAACTGGTGGCATGGCTGTGCATATACCGCTGGCAAGTGCAGTGGGACCCGCCAGCCTCAGAGCCCCAGAGGACGCCCGCATCGAAGGCCATGGGATGTTGTAAGCAGCTGGCTGCCTCTACTTCTGATGTGCATCCTGGGGAAACACCGAAACACAGCGTTGGAGCAAGGAAGGCTCCATGTTTAGGATCACTGTGAGGGGGGAGGGACGGTGGGGAAAGTGGGAGAATGGGGCAGTGGTGTACACTAGTTAGCGCCAAATTAATAACCTTCACCACAACCAGTATGGCACCTCATAGAATCCCTACAGAGCAGAACGAGGCCATTCAGCCCATCGGGTTTGCATCAGCCATTGGAAATGGCACCCTACTTTAGCCCATGTCTCCACCCTATCCCCGTAACCTAGTAACCCCACCTAACTTCTTTGGACACTAAGGGGCAATTTAATATGGCCAATCTACCTAACCTGCACATCTTTGGACTGTAGGAGGAAACCGGAGCACCCGGAGGAAACTCATGCAGACATGGGAAGAAAGTGCAAATTCCACACAGACAGTCATCCGAGACCGGATTTGAACCCGGGTCCCTGGAGCTGTGAGGCAGCAGTGCTAACCACTGTGCCGCCGTGCCGTCCAGTCTTTGTTCCACGTTACAGGCCAACAACCAATCCCATGCCCCCCCCCCCCCCAGGCTTGGGGGTTCTGGCTCCCCCTTGAAGCTTCCCCCCCTCCACCTGGCACATCCTGCCCATGCACAACCAGCCGCAGCGGGGGGCCCTGCTCACCGGACCCCACATCCTGCATTCCAGACACCCGAACATAACATTGCCATCCTCCGGCTGCAGACTTGTGCCCGGGGCTGGGGCCCATCCCCTGGGTCTTCGGATGTTGGCTGTTGTGTCTATGGTGTTGCCTCCCGCAGTGTTCAAACAAAGAACAAAGAACAAAGAAATGTACAGCACAGGAACAGGCCCTTCGGCCCTCCAAGCCCGTGCCGACCATGCTGCCCGACTAAACTACAATCTTCTACACTTCCTGGGTCCGTATTCCTCTATTCTCATCCTATTCATGTATTTGTCAAGATGCCCTTAAATGTCACTATCGTCCCTGCTTCCACCACCTCCTCCGGTAGCGAGTTCCAGGCACCCACTACCCTCTGCGTAAAAAACTTGCCTCGTACATCTACTCTAAACCTTGCCCCTCTCACCTTAAACCTATGCCCCCTAGTAATTGACCCCTCTATCCTGGGGAAAAGCCTCTGACTATCCACTCTGTCTATGCCCCTCATAATTTTGTAGACCTCTATCAGGTCGCCCCTCAACCTCCGTCGTTCCAGTGAGAACAAACCGAGTTTATTCAACCGCTCCTCATAGCTAATGCCCTCCATACCAGGCAACATTCTGGTGAATCTCTTCTGCACCCTCTCTAAAGCCTCCACATCC
Source organism: Scyliorhinus torazame (assembly GCF_047496885.1). Classification (NCBI taxonomy): domain Eukaryota; kingdom Metazoa; phylum Chordata; class Chondrichthyes; order Carcharhiniformes; family Scyliorhinidae; genus Scyliorhinus; species Scyliorhinus torazame. The sequence goes on along the minus strand of NC_092710.1, from coordinate 233,854,778 downwards.
TTCTGGTAGTGTGGCGACCAGAATTGAACACTGTGTTCAGTCACAGTGTCCAGGCATCACAGTCTAATTTGGACGGTAGGCAATAAGCCCCACATGCTTCATGGCATGCCTACCCAAGGGGATTTACTTGGGATGCGTGAAGTGCTCACTTAACTACAATTACCAATTCCCTGTTAGCAACAGCCTTCAGCTGTACAGCCAGAGGCATCCGCTGTCAGTGGGAGCTGTGGGTGCTTGGTGAGGAAGACAGGCAGGGATTAGGGTTGTCCTCAGAACAATCCAGGGATTTGCATGGAGGACCCGCGCACAGGTGACCCCCACTCTCCAGCAGGGACCCCGCTCTGATCCCCCCACCCCCCCATGGCCGTCCATCCCAAACGAGGCTGGACCCCCACGATTACCCCCCTCCCCGCCCTCCGGGCACAGGGGCAGTAAGCCCAGTTCCCCCGGGCTCTTTGCCTGTGAGCAAAGATGGGTATTCACCTCCTCAGGTCCCCAGAGCAACCCTTCCACCAGGTTCACGTTTTTCAAAAGGAGTACTAATCGACGCCAGCGAGACCACTTGATGTGGAGGTAATTTGATCATGGGAGGCCGTTGGATATGGGGTTGCTCCCGTTAATGCTCTGTAAATAGGGCTGAAGTGGTGATTATTGCTTTCTTGTCACATTATGGTGGGATCCTGATTTCGCCTATGGGAGTGGGTTGACGTGAACAGTTTAAACAAAGAACAAAGAACAAAGAAAAGTACAGCACAGGAACAGGCCCTTCGGCCCTCCAAGCCCGTGCCGACCATACTGCCCGACTAAACTACAATCTTCTACACTTCCTGGGTCCGTATCCTTCTATTCCCATCCTATTCATATATTTGTCAAGATGCCCCTTAAATGTCCCTATCGTCCCTGCCTCCACTACCTCCTCCGGTAGTGAGTTCCAGGCACCCACTACCCTCTGCTTAAAAAACTTGCCTCGTACATCTACTCTAAACTTTGCCCCTCTCACCTTAAACCTATGCCCCCTAGTAATTGACCCCTCTACCCTGGGGAAAAGCCTCTGACTATCCACTCTGTCTATGCCCCTCATAATTTTGTATACCTCTATCAGGTCGCCCCTCAACCTCCTTCGTTCCAGTGAGAACAAACCGAGTTTATTCAATCGCTCCTCATAGCTTATGCCCTCCATACCAGGCAACATTCTGGTAAATCTCTTCTGCACCCTCTCTAAAGCCTCCACATCCTTCTGGTAGTGTGGCGACCAGAATTGAACACTATACTCCAAGTGTGGCCTAACTAAGGTTCTATACAGCTGCAACATGACTTGCCAATTCTTATACTCAATGCCCCGGCCAATGAAGGCAAGCATGCCGTATGCCTTCTTGACTACCTTCTCCACCTGTGTAGCCCCTTTCAGTGATCTGTGGACCTGTACTCCTAGATCTCTTTGACTTTCAATACTCTTGAGGGTTCTACCATTCACTGTATATTCCCTACCTGCATTAGCCCTTCCAAAATGCATTACCTCACATTTGTCCAGGTTAAACTCCATCTGCCATCTCTCCGCCCAAGTCTCCAGACAATCTAAATCCTGCTGTATCCTCAGACAGTCCTCATCGCTATCCGCAATTCCACCAACCTTTGTGTCGTCTGCAAACTTACTAATCAGACCAGTTAAATTTTCCTCCAAATCATTTATATATACTACAAAGAGCAAAGGTCCCAGCACTGATCCCTGTGGAACACCACTGGTCACAGCCCTCCAATTAGAAAAGCATCCCTCCATTGCTACCCTCTGCCTTCTATGGCCTAGCCAGTTCTGTATCCACCTTGCCAGTTCACCCCTGATCCCGTGTGACTTCACCTTTTGTACTAGTCTACCATGAGGGACCTTGTCAAAGGCCTTACTGAAGTCCATATAGACAACATCTACTGCCCTACCTGCATCAATCATCTTAGTGACCTCCTCGAAAAACTCTATCAAGTTAGTGAGACACGACCTCCCCTTCACAAAACCGTGCTGCCTCTCACTAATACGTCCATTTGCTTCCAAATGGGAGTAGATCCTGTCTCGAAGAATTCTCTCCAGTAATTTCCCTACCACTGAAGTAAGGCTCACCGGCCTGTAGTTCCCGGGATTATCCCTGCCACCCTTCTTAAACAGAGGAACAACATTGGCTATTCTCCAGTCCTCCGGGACATCTCCTGAAGACAGCGAGGATCCAAAGATTTCTGTCAAGGCCTCAGCAATTTCCTCTCCAGCCTCCTTCAGTATTCTGGGGTAGATCCCATCCGGCCCTGGGGACTTATCTACCTTAATATTTTTTAAGACACCCAACACCTCGTCTTTTTGGATCACAATGTGACCCAGGCTATCTACACCCCCTTCTCCAGACTCAACATCTACCAATTCCTTCTCTTTGGTGAATACTGATACAAAGTATTCATTTAGTACCTCGCCCATTTCCTCTGGCTCCACACATAGATTCCCTTGCCTATCCTTCAGTGGGCCAACCCTTTCCCTGGCTACCCTCTTGCTTTTTATGTAAGTGTAAAAAGCCTTGGGATTTTCCTTAACCCTATTTGCCAATGACTTTTCATGACCCCTTCTAGCCCTCCTGACTCCTTGCTTAAGTTCCTTCCTACTTTCCTTATATGCCACACAGGCTTCGTCTGTTCCCAGCCTTTTAGCCCTGACAAATGCCTCCTTTTTCTTTTTGACGAGGCCTACAATATCACTCGTCATCCAAGGTTCCCGAAAATTGCCGTATTTATCTTTCTTCCTCACAGGAACATGCCTGTCCTGTATTCCTTTCAACTGACACTTGAAAGCCTCCCACATGTCAGATGTTGATTTGCCCTCAAACAACCGCCCCCAATCTATGTTCTTCAGTTCCCGCCTAATATTGTTATAATTAGCCTTCCCCCAATTTAGCACATTCATCCTCGGACCACTCTTATCCTTGTCCACCAGTACTTTAAAACTTACTGAATTGTGGTCACTGTTACTGAAATGCTCCCCTACTGAAACATCTACCACCTGGCCGGGCTCATTCCCCAATACCAGGTCCAGTACCGCCCCTTCCCTAGTTGGACTGTTTACATATTGTTTTAAGAAGCCCTCCTGGATGCTCCTTACAAACTCTGCCCCGTCTAAGCCCCTGGCACTAAGTGAGTCCCAGTCAATATTGGGGAAGTTGAAGTCTCCCATCACCACAACCCTGTTGTTTTTACTCTTTTCCAAAATCTGTCTACCTATCTGCTCCTCTATCTCCCGCTGGCTGTTGGGAGGCCTGTAGTATACCCCCAACATTGTGACTGCACCCTTCTTATTCCTGATCTCTACCCATATAGCCTCACTGCCCTCTGAGGTGTCCTCTCGCTGTATAGCTGTGATACTCTCCTGAACAAGTAGCGCAACTCCGCCTCCCCTTTTACATCCCCCTCTATCCCGCCTGAAACATCTAAATCCTGGAACGTTTAGCTGCCAATCCTGCCCTTCCCTCAACCAGGTCTCTGTAATGGCAACAACATCATAGTTCCAAGTAGTAATCCAAGCTCTAAGTTCATCTGCCTTACCCGTAATGCTCCTTGCATTAAAACATATGCACTTCAGGCCACCAGACCCGCTGTGTTCAGCAACTTCTCCCCGTCTGCTCTGCCTCAGAGCCATACTGTCCCTATTCCCTAGTTCACCCTCAATGCTCTCACCTTCTGACCTATTGCTCCCGTGCCCACCCCCCTGCCATACTAGTTTAAACCCTCCCGTGTGACACTAGCAAATCTCGCGGCCAGGATATTTATGCCTCTCTGGCTTAGATGCAACCCGTCCATCTTATACAGGTCACACCTGCCCCGGAAGAGCTCCCAGTGGTCCAGATAACAGAAACCCTCCCTCCTACACCAGCTGTTTAGCCACGTGTTTGTCTGCTCTATCTTCCTATTTCTAGCCTCACTGGCACGTGGCACAGGGAGTAATCCCGAGATTACAACCCTTGAGGTCCTGTCTTTTAACTTTCTGCCTAGCTCCCTGAACTCCTGCTGCAGGACCTCATGCCCCTTCCTGCCTATGTCGTTAGTACCAATATGTACAACGACCTCTGCCTGTTTGCCCTCCCCCTTCAGGATTCCCTCTACCCGTTCGGAGACATCCTGGACCCTGGCACCAGGGAGGCAACATACCATCCTGGAGTCTCTTTCACGTCCACAGAAGCGCCTATCTGTGCCCCTGACTATAGAGTCCCCTATAACTATTACTCTTCTGCGCTTTGACCCTCCCTTCTGAACATCAGAGCCAGCCGTGGTGCCACTGCTCTGGCTGCTGCTGTTTTCCCCAAGTTTGACGCTTGGTGCGGATCTGGGGCGAGATTCTCCGACCCCCCGCCGGGTCGGAGAATCGCCTGGGGCTGGCGTGAATCCCGCCCCCGCCGGTTGCCGAATTCTCCGGCACCTGAGATTCGGCGGGGGCGGGAATCGCGCCGTGCCGGTTGGCGGGCCCCCCCCCCCGCGATTCTCCGGCCCAGATGGGCCGAAGTCCCGCTGCTAGGATGCCTGTCCCGCCGGCGTGGATTGAACCACCTCTCTTACCGGCGGGACATGGCGGCGCGGGCGGGCTCCTGGCGGGGGCGCGGGGAGATCTGGCCCCGGGGGGTGCCCGCACAGTGGCCTGGCCCGCGATTGGGGCCCACCGATCCGCGGGCAGGCCTGTGCCGGGGGGGGGGGCACTCTTTTCCTTCCGCCTTCGCCACGGTCTCCACCATGGCGGAGGCAGAAGAGACTCCCTCCACAGCGCATGCATGGGGATGCCGTCAGCGGCCGCTAACGCTCCTGCGCATGCGCCACCCGGAGATGTTATTTCCGCGCCAGCTGGCGGGGCACCAAAGGCCTTTTCCACCAGCTGGCGGGGTGGAAATTAGTCCGGCGCGGGCCTAGCCCCTCAAGGTTGGGGCTCGGCCCCCCAAGTTGCGGAGGATTCCATACCTTCGGGGCGGCGCGATGCCCGATTGATTTGCGCCGTTTTTGGCGCCGGTCGGCGGACATCGCGCCAATACCGGAGAATTTCGCCCCTCATTTTTGGCCTCACCCACTATTCATTGGTCTCGTCTCGCTCAAGTGCAACGAGGCCACTGGATTGCACCCTTAGTCTCTAAAATGGATAATCCCGCCAATTATACCTGACTGAGGTGAAATAGCCAGCTTTGAGGTCAGCTGTTAATCTGCTATTAAATAGAAGTTGCAGCGTTAGGACATAAACAACCTTTGAATCAGTCTTGTAGCTCAAATATTTGAGTACTTAATTTAATCCAAAGGATTACAAATTTAGGTTTGAAGATTTATCTGTACTTTAAATATATGTGCCTAATTTCAGCCATCTCACCCAGCCACTAGAGAGCAGTATGGTTATTCTACTACAGAATAGAAGGGAAAATAAGTAAAATTAAATTACTCTTCAAATATTGCAAATTAATAGCATAGTGACATTGATTTACAATTAAGCAGAAAACTCAGACACGTGTTACCCTGATCTCTTGAGTGTAGGTTGCTAGAAGGCTAATCATAAACTGAAAAATGGGAAAATGTGATGCAACCTAAATTAACCCACTCAAAAACTGCTAAATTTAGCCTTTCATATTGTTATTAATATTTTGATTGAGCCTAAATTTACTACGACCAAATGGACAACCAAATTGTTTTATTAATATAAATGATTTGCATTTGTATAGACGGTAAACAAAAGAGTTGCCTTTATATAGTACCTTTCATGACCATTGGCACCTTAAAGTGCATTACAACCTAAGCATTGCCATGGGCATATTATAGGAAACACAGCAGTTATTTTGTGGAGAGCAACTTCCCACAAACAGCAATACAACAATGACCAGAAGATCTGTTTTGTGACATTATTGATTTTGGGAAAGAATGTGTATCCCAATGTTGATGGGGCTGAGGTTTAAACATTGGATACCATCTCCCAATGATGACAGTGTGTATTTTTAGGAAACGTGTCTCTAAGAAGTTATCTCAAATGATGATGATACCCTTCATTCTTCCTGTTTGTTTACCCGACAGTGAAACATCGGCAGCTCACCTGCCAATCCCAATGGACCAATGTTGACCTCTGAGGAGGAGGAAGAGGGAGCCTCAGAGGGTGGACTGCACATCCTTGCACAGCACCTAGCACAGGCATAAATACATTCACCTTGGTGGTGATGCATGAGTCGCTTCAATGGGATCCACACATTGGTGTTAGCACATCACAGTTACCAGACCAGCAATTGGAAACTGAGATAGTGCTTGGGGTTGCAATCTTGAAAGCAGGGAGGGTCAAAAGGATCTCATGGTAAGAGTGAGCAGATGCTCCATCATCAGAGGCGGGAGTGTTTTGGGGGGTGGGGGGGGGGGCACCTCTGCCATTGATGCAAATGCCTCAGAGTGCTGCAGAAATCCATGAGTCCCCTGTCACTGTGCTCCCACCATGCTGGGCCCTCGGGGCTTCAGGCATAACAGAGAATATTTGCCAAAGTCATCCCAGCCCAAGGGTCATAAGGGTCAACAGCCTGTCTCCAGCACAGCTGACAGGGAGGGGGAAGCACAAAGCTGCAGTATCTGTAAAGAATCTTAAAAACAACTTTGTTAGTCATCCATGGGTTTAGAAGGGTGATTGCTTAGTTTTGTTAGGTCTGAAATTTCTTGATATATGTTGTCAATAAATAATTGTTCTTTGCATTTGTATCTCCCCTGCATTAGTGTTTAATGGTTATTTTGATTCGGATTGACTACGTGGTCTTAAGGACATTTATGTCCATGTGGGCCCCTGTGATCAGTCTCATTTAGTGCGTCTTCATTGGCTCGCACACAGGTGGCCCTGCAGTTAATGACTGAGAAATACCAAGAGAAGATGAGGATGGCGAAAATGGATCATTAGGTCAAATCATATATTTCTGGTTAAAGCTTTCTATAATCAGCAAAACTTGTCACCCCCCCATCCCCGCACCCAAAGCATCCTGAGCACCAGCTTGCGCAGCTGGCTGGCTTGGCTCAAATTCTTCAGCATCATCCTCCATCCATAGACTCCTCATCGGAGGATGAACCTTGCTCCATTGGACTCTCCTGTTCCAAGACGTCCTCTCTGTGGAGCACAAGATTGTGCAGACCATAACCATGCGTGAGACTCGAGCAGGAGAGTATTGAAGAGTCCCATCTGACAGGTCCAAACATTAAAATCTAAGTTGAGCAGACAAATGGTATGTCCCTTCTCTTCAGCTCAGTGCACAGATTTTGGACTAGGGTCACGAGCAATCTCTTCAGGGGGTTTCCTTTGTCACACGGAAACCAGCCATCCAGGGGATTAAATGAACAGAACATCCCTGGTAGCTGAGAGTGTCTAAGCAAGTACACATCTGCAGGACAGCGTGGACACACCTGCATTATCCTGTGCATGTAGTCACATTGAAGCTGCACATTGATGGCTTGGAAGCCTTTTCTGAATACCCCTTAATGAGCGTCCCTCGCTAAATGAATGGTACCGGCCTCCCCGAACAGGCGCTGGAATGTGGAAACTAGGGGCTTTTCACAGTAACTTCATTGAGGCCTACTTGTGACAATAAGCAATTATTATTATTAATTGCCACATGTGTGTAATCTATCACCCTTGGAAATCCTGCAATGTTGGCAAAGCCTCTGGTTCTGTCTATCCGACTGGCATTGCCATCGCTTATTGTACCAAACTCATGGGTAGGCCTGAATATTGTATCTGTAAAAACCTGTAAAAGACCATTGGCTGAAAAATCCCATAAGGTTTTCCAGGTGATGCCCGGAAGGAGCCTGATGCAAAAAAATTCAGGGACACGATGACCATCAACTCCATCGGCAAAGGGTGTGTCTACGAACATAATTGAGCCAATCTGCCCAGCCGACATGCCACACAGTGATGTGACTGTCTCCCTGGAGAGATACCGCCTTCTCAGACACTGCTGCTCTGATATTTGGAGATATGTCATCTTTGTGTGGTGAATGTATTAAAGCAACCATTCATTGCATTGTACTATGCTGTTGCCCTTGTGGGCTCCACCTATGGACCATTGTATCACATCACATCGCATTGTATCATGTTGGTGCCCTTGTGTGCTCCGCCCCTGGCTCCGCCCCCTCGGGGGAGGTATATAGATCTGCTGCCCTGCAGGCGGCTCTCAGTGCAGAGCAGTCGCAGGCAGGCACAGTTCTAGCTGATTAAAACCACTGTTCACTTCAACTCTCCGTCTCGTGTGAATTGATGGCCGCATCACTTTGCCAGTTTACTCTGTTGGCAGGATAGTGCCTTCACCTACCTCTACATGCCCGATGCTATTATCTCTTCTCCACAGGCCCTTGTTCAGCAGCAGGTTCCACAATTTCCTGGACTAGAGTGCACCTGGGGTGGGATTCTCCGAAAACAGGCGCGATGTCCGGGATCCGGCACCCCCCAACTTCCCTGAGGCCCCAATGTATCTGCCTCCATCACTCCAGCGTCGGGCCACCCCAAACAACGCAAATTCTCCGGCCCCGAATGGGCTAGCAGCGGCGTGATGCCATTCGCGATGGCGTCACCCAACGTGGACAGTGACGGCTCAAAAGACGCGCCCCCCCACCCCAGAAGACCCAACAAAATGGCCGCCCGCCGCACAGCACCGAGGTTCCAGGACCGCGACATCGAGGCACTCCTGGGCGCAGTGGAGGAGAGGAGAGAGTCCGTGTACCCTGGACACAGCCGTAGGGTCGCCCCACGCCTCAGCTGGCGTCTGTGGAGGGAGGTGGCAGAGGTCGTCACCGCTGTGGCCCTGACACCACGGACAGGCACCCAGTGCCACAAGAAGGTGAATGACCTCATCACGGCAGCCAGGGTGAGTCCCCCCCCCCACTCCCTGCCCGATGTGCGGCACACCCCCAGGTGAAACCAACCCTAACCCTAACCTCTGCACTATACGCGCAACCGATGGCGTGCATTCATATACCTGTCTAACACTGTTGCCCTTTACCCCTGCCACCACCACCCCCCCCCCCCCCCCCCCACAGGAGAAGCGCGCACACAATAATAGGGAGCATGAGAGGACTGGAGGGGGCCCAGCTGATGAGAGGCCACTCACCGTACATGAGGAAAGGGCCCTGGAACTGGCTGGCGGACCTGAGGACCGGGAGGTTGCCGATGCAGAGGTCGGGGGCCCACCAGCAAGTGAGCCACCGATAGCCTGTCCCCATATCCCCCCTCCCCATATCCCTCCTCCCCCATATCCCCATATCGCCCCTCCTCCATATCCAACCTCCCCCATATCCCCCTCCCCCATATCCCCATATCGCCCCTCCTCCATATCCCTCCTCCCCCATATCCCCCTCCCCCATATCACCTGATCATCGCCTGCGTGTCTAACCATGCATGCTTCATTGTGTATCGCAGGAGCAAACGTCGAGGCACCCATCCCCGCAGACGCCGACCGTCCACAGGATGCCCCAGGGCAACCACGGGATATGGAGATACCTGGACCCTCTGGCACGCGATGCCCACAGGATGCCCCAGGGCGACCACGGGATATGGAGATACCTGGACCCTCTGGCACGCGATGCCCGCAGGATGCCCCAGGGCGACCACAGGAGATGAAGAGACCTGGAGCAATAGAGAGACGATGCCCCCGTCTCGTGCGGGTGCGGCAATGCAGGCGTGTGCCACCCAACGACGAGGGGGGCAGCCACAGGCCCCCGTCGCAGCCGAATCACGAACCCACTACCCAGGACAGCCCTACCCAGTACAGCCCTACCAACGACACCACTACCCAGGACACCCCTACCCAGGACACCCCTACCCAGGAGACCTCTACCCAGGACACCCCTACCCAGGAGACCCCTACCCAGGAAACGGAACATAGAACATAGAACATAGAAAATACAGCACAGAACAGGCCCTTCGGCCCACGATGTTGTGCCGAACCTTTGTCCGAGATTAATCATAGATTATCATTGAATTTACAGTGCAGAAGGAGGCCACTTGACCCCGAGCCCGCACCGGCCCCTGGAAAGAGAACCACACGCAAACCCAACACCTCCACCCAACACCAAGGGCAATTTGGACATTCAGGGCAATTTATCATTGGCCAGTTCACCTAACCCGCACATCTTTGGACTGTGGGAGGAAACCGGAGCACCCGGAGGAAACCCACGCAGACACGGGGAGGACGTGCAGACTCCGCACAGACAATGACCCAAGCCGGAATCGAACCTGGGACCATGGAGCTGTGAAGCAATTGTGCTAGCCACAATGCTACCGTGCTGCCCTTAAGAACAAATAAATCTACATTATATAATTTTACCGTCATCCATGTACCTATCCAATAGCTGCTTGAAGGTTGCTACTGTTTCCGACTCAACTACTTCCACAGGCAGTGCATTCCATGCCCCCACTACTCTCTGGGTAAAGAACCTACCTCTGATATCCCTCCTATATCTTCCACCTTTCATCTTAAATTTATGTCCCCTTGTAATGGTGTGTTCCACCCGGGGAAAAAGTCTCTGACTGTCTACTCTATCTATTCCCCTGATCATCTTATAAACCTCTATCAAGTCGCCCCTCATCCTTCTCCGCTCTAATGAGAAAAGGCCTAGCACCCTCAATCTTTCCTCGTAAGACCTACTCTCCATTCCAGGCAACATCCTGGTAAATCTTCTTTGCACCTTTTCCAGAGCTTCCACATCCTTCCTAAAATGAGGCGACCAGAACTGTACACAGTACTCCAAATGTGGCCTTACCAAAGTTTTGTACAGCTGCATCATCACCTCACGGCTCTTAAATTCAATCCCTCTGTTAATGTACGCGAGCACACCATAGGCCTTCTTCACAGCTCTATCCACTTGAGTGGCAACTTTCAAAGATGTATGAACATAGACCCCAAGATCTCTCTGCTCCTCCACATTGCCAAGAACTCTACCGTTAACCCTGTATTCCGCATTCATATTTGTCCTTCCAAAATGGACAACCTCACACTTTTCAGGGTTAAACTCCATCTGCCACTTCTCAGCCCAGCTCTGCATCCTATCTATGTCTCTTTGCAGCCGACAACAGCCCTCCTTACTATCCACAACTCCACCAATCTTTGTATCGTCTGCAAATTTACTGACCCACCCTTCAACTCCCTCATCCAAGTCATTAATGAAAATCACAAACAGCAGAGGACCCAGAACTGATCCCTGCGGTACGCCACTGGTAACTGGGATCCAGGCTGAATATTTGCCATCCACCACCACTCTCTGACTTCTATCGGTTAGCCAGTTCGTTATCCAACTGGCCAAATTTCCCACTATCCCATGCCTCCTTACCTACTGCATAAGCCTACCATGGGGAACTTTATCAAATGCCTTACTAAAATCCATGTACACTACATCCACTGCTTTACCTTCATCCACATGCTTGGTCACCTCCTCAAAGAATTCAATAAGATTTGTAAGGCAAGACCTACCCCTCACAAATCCGTGCTGACTATCCCTAATCAAGCAGTGCCTTTCCAGATGCTCAGAAATCCTATCCTTCAGTACCCTTTCCATTACTTTGCCTACCACCGCAGTAAGACTAACTGGCCTGTAATTCCCAGGGTTATCCCTAGTTCCTTTTTTGAACAGGGGCACGACATTCGCCACTCTCCAATCCCCTGGTACCACCCCTGTTGACAGTGAGGACGAAAAGATCATTGCCAATGGCTCTGCAATTTCATCTCTTGCTTCCCATAGAATCCTTGGATATATCCCGTCAGGCCTGGGGGACTTGTCTATCCTCAAGTTTTTCAAAATGCCCAACACATCTTCCTTCCTGACAAGTATTTCCTCGAGCTTACCAATCTGTTTCACACTGTCCTCTCCAACAATATCGCCCCTCTCATTTGTAAATACAGAAGAAAAATACTCATTCAAGACCTCTCCTATCTCTTCCGACTCAATACACAATCTCCCGCTACTGTCCTTGATCGGACCTACCCTCGCTCTAGTCATTCTCATATTTCTCACATATGTGTAAAAGGCCTTGGGGTTTTCCTTGATCCTACCCGCCAAAGATTGTTCATGCCCTCTCTTAGCTCTCCTAATCCCTTTCTTCAGTTCCCTCCTGGCTATCTTGTATCCCTCCAATGCCCTGTCTGAACCTTGTTTCCTCAGCCTTACATAAGTCACCTTTTTCCTCTTAACAAGACATTCAACCTCTATTGTCAACCATGGTTCCCTCACTCGACCATCTCTTCCCTGCCTGACAGGGACATACATATCAAGGACACGTAGCACCTGTTCCTTGAACAAGTTCCACATTTCACTTGTGTCCTTCCCTGCCAGCCTACGTTCCCAACTTATGCACTTCAATTCTTGTCTGACAACATCGTATTTACCCTTCCCCCAATTGTAAACCTTGCCCTGTTGCACGTACCTATCCCTCTCCATTACTAAAGTGAAAGTCACAGAATTGTGGTCACTATCTCCAAAATGCTCCCCCACTAACAAATCTATCACTTGCCCTGGTTCATTACCCAGTACTAAATCCAATATTGCCCCTCCTCTGGTCGGACAATCTACATACTGTGTTAGAAAAGCTTCCTGGACACACTGCACAAACACCACCCCATCCAAACTATTTGATCGAAAGAGTTTCCACTCAATATTTGGGAAGTTAAAGTCGCCCATGACTACTACCGTATGACTTCTGCACCTTTCCAAAATCTGTTTCCCAATCTGTTCCTCCACATCTCTGTTACTATTGGGGGGCCTATAGAAAACTCCTAACAAGGTGACTGCTCCTTTCCTACAGGACAGTGACACAGAGTGGATGGGTGGAGACGAACCGCCACCCCAAAGTACCATGGACTCCGAGTCGGACGATGCGCACGACACAACGCCACTGCTGTCTGCAAAACCCTCCACCATCGCAGAAACATTCACCTTGGTTGGGCACTTTAGTGATGAGGCGTCTGGTACACTCACTGGTGCGCACAACACAGCCGTCCCGGTACAGCAGGTGGAGGGAGGAGCAGCAGAGGGTTCGGGAGGTCGGAGGGCATCCTGGCGCAAACAAACATCTGCGGCCCAGAGGGATCCCGGGTTCCTGGAGTTACCACACCCACCCATAGCCCCGATGCAACCACCGAACCTGGGACGAGCGAAGAGGGTGACGGCCGGCATGCAGCGGGTGCAGTCGCAGGTGGAGGAGTCCAGCCGCGTGCAGGAGCTGGGAGTGGTGCCGATCATGCGTGCCACCCAGGCCGATACCGCACGGGTGGCGTCCGTGGTGGAGGCAATGGGTGCGACGGTGTCAGATATGGGGAGCAGTATGCGAGGCCTGGGGCTTTCCATGCAGGCGGCGTCTGTGGCCCAGGACATGGCTGCCCTCTCACAGGAGGCCATGAGCCAGTGCCAGTGCCAGATGGCAGAGGCGCTCAATGCCATGGCCCAGTCTCAGCAGTCCATAGCCCAGTCTCTGCAGGCCATGGCTCAGTCTCAGCAGGCAATGGCCCAATCCCTGCAGGCCATGGCCCAGTCTCTGCAGGCCATCGCTGAGGGCATCGGCGCCAGTGCCCATGTGCGAGCCGGCGTCGCACAGTCACAGACAGGGATTGCCAACTCCCTGAGCTCCATGGCTGCAAACCTGCAGACCTTGTCGATACCAGCACGGGCCTCCAGGACTGGCAGCGCCAGGTGTCGAAGGGGCGTCGGATGGCCGGTCCGTTCGCACCCCCGACCCATGTAGAGGCCTGGGGGCCATGGGGTACCCCGAGGGAGGAGGAGTTGCTGGCGCCCGTCCCTGGTCCCCCTGTAGGGGAGGTCCAGGAACACTGCAGCACCTCGGACTCCCCCCCTTCCGTCCCAGGTGCATCGAGTGGGCAACGGGCAGGACAGCCTGGCAGTTCGCCATCCCAGTTGCCCGGGCCGCAGCCTGGCCCATTTAGGCCAGGACGCCCCAGGAAACGGCAGCCAAAGGGATCCCGAGTCAGAGGGCAGGAATCACAGGAGTCCACCTCCAGTTCTGCTGTACCGTCTGGGGAAACACCTAGGCGTAGTCAAAGGGCCCGTAAGGCCAAACAATTAGACACTGAGTAAGTTGGCACGGGTGCAGGGCACAGATGAGTTTTAGGGGCTAGGACACGTGGATGCACTGTTTGTTATTAAAACCACTTTAACACCTACAGAATCTGCCTTTGTGCTCTGTCCGAAGCGTGCGGAGGTGTCATGTACGTTGAGCGCCAGTGTGTGTGTGAGGGGTGGTCTTACGTCGTCCCCAGGTGAGTCTGCCCCCTTCCCCCGGGCCTCCCTCACCATCCCCGCGGGCAGAGGACGGGACCGTGCGCTGCAGTGTCACAGCCGCATGCAGGGATGGTCCGGGTGGATGGTGGTACTGTGGCCTTGGGTCAGACATCGTTCAACGATGTGGAGCCAGGAGCTCATTGCAGAGCGGGTTGTCATCATCCTCCATGGCCTGCAATAGACACACTTCCACCGGCGCCCGTGAGTGCCCGGCTGTCGTGCCGCAGGTGGTTCTGCAATGGAGGGGTGGTGTGCATGCGGGTGGGGTGAGTGTGGTTGGGGGTGGGGAGGGTGCTCGGTGGGTGGATGGGGGGGGAGGGGGGGAGTGTTCGGGTGTTGCCATGGTGTGCGATATGTGGCCATACTCGCTGATTCGCAGCACACCACAATGATGCAGCCGACCCTATCTGACCGATACTGGAGGGCGCCCCCAGAGAGGTCCAGGCACCTGAAACGCATCTTCAGCACGCCAAAGCACCTCTCTATCACTCCCCTTGTCACTGCATGGGCATCATTGTAGCGGTTCTCCGCGTAATTCTGTGGCCTCCGTATAGGCGTCATCAGCCACGACCGCAATGGGTAACCCCTGTCACCCAGCAACTAGCCCCTCAGCCGGGGGTGGCGTCCCTCGTACATGCCGGGGATGTAAGACCGCGACAACACGTATGTGTCATGTACACTTCCCGGCTACCGGGCACAGACTTGCAGGATCATCATGCGGTGGTCGCAGACCCCCTGTATGTTCATCCAATAGGTCCCCTTCCTATTGGTGAACACGGCCCTGTTATCTGCAGCTGGCCGCACGGCGACGTGCATCCCATCGATCGCGCCCTGGACCATGGGAAACTGGGCCACGGCAGAGAAGCCCACAGCCCAGGCATCCTGGCTGGCCCGGTCCACAGGGAAGCGGATGCAGCGGTCCGCAATGGCATACAGGGCGTCTGTCACTGTCCGGATGCACCGGTGCACCGATGTCTGCGAGGTGCCAGACAGGTCCCCACCTGGCGTCTGGAATGACCCCGTGTCATAAAAGTTCAGGGCCACCGTAACTTTGACGGACACGGGGAGAGGGTGTCCCCCGCCAGTGCCACGCGGTGACAGGTGCGCCAGCAGGTGGCAGATGTGTGCCACAGTTTCCCGGCTCATCCGGAGTCTCCTCCTGCATTCCCGGTCCATGAGGTCCTGGTACAACAACCGGGGCGGGTACTCACGGGGACTCCTCGGGTGCCTCCGTTGCCATGGCGCCGCGACGTCCTCCTCCTCCTCGTGTTCCTCCTCCACTACGTGCTTCCCCTGCTCCTCCTCCTCGTCCTGTCGGGCGGGTGTCCCTCCAGCCTGGGCGGCTGCCGCCTGCCCCTCTGCGGCATGCTCCTCTGCGGCAGCCTGCACCGTCTCTCTGGCACGCTCCTCCTCCTCCTCCAGGGCAACATGGAGAATAGCGGCTGCTGCCGTGGCGGCCAACATCGCTGGCTGATCAGAAAACATGACGGCCTGCCGTTGGGGGGGGGGGGGGGAAATGACGACATGTCATCATTGACCGTACCCCCCAGCCAAGTGGCATGGGCTGCATGGGCGCGACTGTTGGAGGATGGCACCTGGCCAGGCGGACAAACTCCCTTGCCCTCGCAACCCCCTCCCCGGCAGTCACCCACCCCCTGTCCCCGGCACTCACCACCCCCATCCCCGGCACTCACCCCCCCGTCCCCGGCACTCATCCCCCCCGTCCCCGGCACTCACCCCCCCGTCCCCGGCACTCACACCCCCGTCCCCGGCACTCACCCCCCCGTCCCCGACACTCACTCCCCCATCCCCGACACTCACCCCCTCCATCCCCGACACTCACCCCCCCATCCCCGACACTCACCCCCCCATCCCCGACACTCACCCCCCCCCCCGTACCCGGTACTCATCCCCCCATACCTGGCACACAACCCCCCGTCCCCGGCACTCACCCCCCTTTACCAGGCACTCATCCCCACGTCCCCGGCACTCACCCCCCCCCCCATCCCCGGCACTCCCCCCCCCCGTCCCCGGCACTAGCCCCCCCCCCCCCGTCCCTGGCACTCATCCCCTTGTCCCCGGCATTCACCCCCCTCCATCCCCCTTGCCAGCATTCACCCCCCCTTCCCCGACTCTCCTCCGAAGCCCCCCACCCCCCTCCCCGCCGCACACACCTCTCCCCCACACACACAGACTGCGGCCACGCCATCACCTCTCCTGCGGCCACACCCCAGGCCGTGACCTACCTCCGCGCTAAACGGCGTCAACCATCAGCACTGGTTGACGCCGTTAAAAAGTTGTTTTGATTTACGCCGACGTGACCCTCACGTCGGCGGGACTTCGGCCCATCCCGCCGGGAGAATATGGGCAGTCCCGGAGTCCATTGTCTCACGCCCACCCCTGCCATTCTCCGAGGCGGGCGGCGCGATTGACGCCCCGCTGACTTTTCACCCTTCGGAGAATTCGGCGGGCGGCGGGGGCGGGATTTACGCCGCCCCCCCCAGCGATTCTCCGACCCGCGGAGAAAAGTCGGCGAGGCGTTAATGGCGCCGCTGACGTCGGAGAATGGCACGGGTCTGCGCAAGGCAGCCGATTTTGGGCCTGCCGATATTCTCCCTTCCGGATGGGCCGAAGTCCCGTCGACGTGATGACCGGTCACGTCGACGTAAATCAAACCTCCTTTTCATCGGCGTGACCCGGTGCTCCAGGTTCACGCCGACCAGCGTGGATGTGAGTGACGGCCTGGGGGGTTGGCTCTGGGCAGGCGATGGCGTGGCCGCAGTCTGAATGCGTGAGGAGAGGTGTGTCTCGGGTTGTGTGTGTGTGCGGCGGGGGGGGGGGTGGTTAGAGTGGGCTGGGCTCCGGGGGAGTGCCGGGAGGGGGATCCGTGCCGGGGAGGGGGATGGGGGCGGGGGGTCCGTGCCGGGGAGGGGGATGGGGGGGTCCGTGCCGGGGAGGGGGATGGGGGTTGGTCCATGCCGGGGAGGGGGATGGGGGGTCCGTGCCGGGGAGGGGGATGGGGGGTTGGGGTCCGTGCCGGGGATGGGGGGGGGTCCGTGCAGGGGAGGGGGATGGCGGGTCCGTGCCGGGGAGGGGGATGGGGGTTTGGGGTCCGTGCCGGGGAGGGGGATGGGGGGGTGGTCCTTGCCGGGGAGGGGGATGGGGGGGTCCGTGCCGGGGAGGGGGATGGGGGGTCTGTGCCAGTTAGGGCGATGGGGGGTCCGTGCCGGGGAGGGGGATGGGGGGGGGGGGGTCCGTGCCGGGGAGGGGGTTGGGGGGTCCGTGCCGGGGAGGGGGTTGGGGTCCGTGCCGGGGAGAAGGATGGGGGGGTCCGTTCCGGGGAGGGGGATGGGGTGGGGGGGGGTCCGTGCCGGGGAGGGGGATGGGGGGGGGGGTCCGTGCCGGGGAGGAGGATAGGGGGTCCGTGCCGGGGAGGGGGATGGGGGGTTGGGGTCCGTGCTGGGGAGGAGGATGGGGGGGCAAGTGAGTTGGTCCACCTGGCCAGGTGCCAGCCTCCAACAGTTGGACCCATGCGGTCCATGCCACCTGGCTGGGGGGAAGGAGGGGATATGGGCAATGATGACATGTCGTCGTTCCCCCCCCCCCCACCAGGCCGTCATGTTTTCCGATCATCCAGCGATGTTGGCCGCCGTGGCGGCAGCTGCTAATGTCCATGTTGCCCTGGATGAGGAGGAGGAGGAGGAGCGTGCCAGAGAGGCGGCGCAGCCTGCCGCAGAGGGGCAGGCGGCAGGCGCCCAGGCTGGAGGAATACCTGACCGACAGGACGAGGAGAGGGAGGAGGACGTCGCGGCCCCACGGCAACGGAGGCACCCGAGGGCGCCCCGTGTGTACCGGACCCGGCAGTCATACCAGGACCTCACGGACCGGGAATGCAGGAGGAGACTCTGGATGAGGCGGGAAACCGTGGCACACATCTGCCACCTGCTGGCACACCTGTCACCGCGTGGCACTGGCAGGGGACACCCTCTCCCCGTGTCCGTCAAGGTTACGGTTGCCCTGAACCTTTATGCAACGGGGTCATTCCAGGCACCGAGTGGGGACCTGTCCGGCATATCGCAGACTTCGGTGCACCGGTGCATCCGGGCAGTGACAGATGCCCTATATGCCATGGCGCACCGTTACATCTGCTTCCCTGTGGACCGGGCCAGCCAAGATGCCCGGGCCATGGGCTTCTCTGCCGTGGCCGGGTTCCCCATGGTCCAGGGCGCGATCGATGGGATGCACGTCGCCGTGCGGCCACCTGCAGATAACAGGGCCATGTTCACCAATAGGAAGGGGACCTATTCGATGAACACACAGGTGGTCTGCGACCACCGCATGATGATCCTGCACGTCTGCGCCCGTTACCCAGGCAGTGTACACGACTCATACGTGTTGTCGCGGTCATCCATCCCTGGCATGTACGAGGGACGCCATCCCCGGCTGAGGGGCTGGTTGCTGGGCGACAGGGGCTACCCATTGCGATCGTGGCTGATGACGCCTGTACGGAGGCCACGCAATGAGGCGGAGAACCGCTACAATGATGCCCATGTAGCGACAAGGGGAGTGATAGAGAGGTGCTTTGGCGTGCTGAAGATGCGTTTCAGGTGCCTGGACCTCTCTGGGGACGCCCTCCAGTATCGGTCAGATAGGGTCGGCCGCATCATTGTGGTGTGCTGCGTCCTGCACAACATAGCCCAGCAGAGGGGCGATGTGCCGCAGGCAGAGGAGGGCGGAGTGGAGGAGCAGCAGGAAGAGGCGCAGTCCTCCCCCGATGAGGGGGATGGGGGTAATGGTCAGGGCAGAAGGGCTAGACACAGGCGGGTGGCTGTCCACCGTTACCGGCTGGGCCAGCGGGCACGGGACAGACTGATAGTCGCCCACTTCACTGACTAGATGGGCCTGGGAATCGGGTAGTATGGCCACAGACCGCACACCATGGCAACAGTCGACCACCCACACCCCCCACCCATCCACCCACCCAGCACCCTCACCCCCCCTCCCCAAACCCACCCACCCCACCCGCATGCACACCACCCCCCCCATTGCCGATCCACCTGCGGCACAACAGGCCGGGCTCACACAGTTGCGGGTGGACGCGTGTCTATTGCAGGCCATGGAGGATGATGACAACCCGCCCTGCGGTGAGATCCTGGCTCCACATCGTTGGACTATGTCTGACCCATGGCCACAGTACCACCATCCACCCGGACCATCCCTGCATGCGGCTGTGACACTGCAGCGCACGGTCCCGTCCTCTGCCCGGGGGGATGTTGATGGCGGCCCAGGGGGAAGGGGGCAGACTCACCTGGGGCTGAGGTAAGACCACCCCTCACACACACACTTGCGCTCAACGTACATGACACCCCCGCACGCTTTGGACAGAGCACAAAGGCAGCTTCTGTAGGTGTAACATTGACTTTAATAACCAAACGAGTTCATGCACGTGCCCTAGCCCCTAAAACACATCTGTGCCCTGCACCCGTGCCAACTTACTCAGTGTCTAATTGTTTGACCTTACGGGCCCTTTGACTACGTCTACGTGGTTCCCCAGGCGGTACAGCAGAACTGGAGGTGGACTCCTGTGATTCCTGCCGTCTGACACTGGATCCCTTTGGCGGCTGTTTCCTGGGGCGTCCTGGCCTAGATGGGCCAGGCTGCGGCCCGGGCGACTGGGATGGCGAGCTGCCAGCCTGTCCTGCCCGTTGCCCACCCGATGCACCTGGGACGGAAGGGGGGGAGTCCGAGGTGTCGCGGTGTTCCCGGACCTCCCCTACAGGGGGACCCAGGACGGACCACACCACCACCTCCTCCCTCGGGGTGCCCGATGGCCCCCAAGCCTCTACATGGGTGGGGGATGCGAACGGACTGGCCATCCGATGCCCTGCCGGCATCTGGCGCTGCCAGTCCTGGAGGCCCGTGCTGGTATCGACAGGGGTCTGCAGGTTTGCAGCCATGGAGCCCAGGGGGTTGGCAAACCCTGTCTGTGACATGGCCACTGGCGCCGATGCCCTCAGTGATGGCCTGCTGAAACTGGGCCATGGCCTGCAGAGACTGGGCCATGGCCTGCAGAGACTGGGCCATGGCCTGCTGAGACTGGGCTATGGTGTTGAGTGCCTCTGCCATCTGGCGCTGGCACTGGCTCATGGCCTCCTATGAGAGGGCAGCCATGTCCTGGGCCACAGACGCCGCCTGCACGGAAAGCCCCAGGCCTCGCAAACCGTTCCCCATGTCTGACACCGTCGCACCCATTGCCTCCACCGCGGACGCCACCCGTGCGGTGTCAGCCTGGGTGGCACGCATGACCGGGACCACTTCCAGCTCCTGGACGCGGGTGGACTCCTCCACTTGCGACTGCAGCCGCCGCAAGCCGGCCGTCACCCTCTTCGCTCGTCTCCGGGTCGGTGGTTGCATCGGATTTATGTGTGGCTGTGGAAACTCCAGGAACCCGGGATCCATCTGGGCGGCAGATGTTCGCTTGGGCTGGGCTGCCCTCCGACCTACCGGCCCCTCTGCTGCTCCTACCTCCACCTGCTGTACCGGGACGGCTGTGTTGTGCGCACCAGTGAGTGTACCAGACGCCTCATCACTAAAGTGCCCAACCGAGGTGAGTGTTTCTGCGATGGTGGAGGGTGTTGGTGACAGCAGTGGCGTTGTGTCGTGCTCTTCGTCCCACTCTGAGTCCATGGCACTTTGGGGTGGGGGTTCGTCTCCACCCATCCACTCTGAGTCACTGTCCGGTATTTCGTCTACCTGGGTAGTGCTGTCCCGGGTAGGGGTGTCCTGGGTAGTGCTGTCCCGGGTAGGGGTGTCCTGGGTAGTGCTGTGCCGGGTAGTGGTGTCCTGGCTCGGATGTGACGGGGGCCTGTGGCTGGGTGGCACACGCCTGCGCCGTCGCTCCCGCACGTGACGGGGGTGTCGTCTCCCTGTTGCTCCAGGTCTCTCCGTCTCCCGTGGTGTGCGAGGGACATCCTGCGGGCGTCGCATGCCGGAGGGACCGGGTCTCTCCCAATCCCGTGGTGTGCGAGGGGCATCCTGCGGGCGTCGCATGGCGGAGGGTCCGGGTCTCTCCGTCTCCTGTGGCCTCCGAGGGTCATCCTGCAGACGGTCTGCATCTGCGGGGATGGGTGCCTCGACGTTTGCTCCTGCGATACACAATGAAGCATGCATGGTTAGACACGCAGGCAGTGATCAGGTGATATGGGGGAGGGGGGATATGGGGAGGGGGGATATGGGGACGGGCTGTCGGTGGCTCACTTGCTAGTACGCCCCCGAGCTCTGCATCAGCAACCTCCCGGTCGTCAGGTCCACCAGCCAGTTCCAGGGCACATTCCTCGTGTTCGGTCAGTGGCCTCTCATCAGCGGGGCCTCCTCCAGTCCTCACATGCTCCCTATTGTTGTGTGCAGCTTCTCCTGTGGCGGGGGTGGGTGGGTGGGGTTGGTGGCAGGGGTAAAAGGCAACAGTGTCAGGCAGGTATATGAATGCACGCCATCGGTTGCGCGTGGATTGCAGAGGTTAAGGTTAGGGCTGGATTCACTTGGGATATGGGGGAGGGGGGATATGGGGGAGGGGGGATATGGGGGATATGGGGGTGGGGGGGATATGGGGGATATGGGGAGGGGGGATATGGGGAGGGGGATATGGGGGAGGGGGGATATGGGGGAGGGGGGATATGGGGGAGGGGGGATATGGGGAGGGGGGATATGGGGGAGGGGGGATATGGGGAGGGGGATATGCGGGAGGGGGGATATAGGGGAGGGGGGATATGGGGAGGGGGGATATGGGGAGGGGGGGATATGGGGAGGGGGATATGGGGGAGGGGGGGATATGGGGGAGGGGGGATATGGGGAGAGGGGATATGGGGGAGGGGGGATATGGGGAGGGGGGATATGAGGGAGGGGATATGGGGGAGGGGATATGGGGAGGGGGATTTGGGTGAGGGGGATATGGGGGAGGGGGGATATGGGGAGGGGGGATATGTGGGATATGTGGGAGAGGGGGATATGGGGGAGGGGGGATATGGGGGAGGGGGGATATGGGGGAGGGGGGTTATGGGGGATATGGGGAGGGGGGATATGGGGGAGGGGTGATATGGGGAGGGGGGATATGGGGGGGGAGGGATATGGGGGAGGGGGGATATGGGGGATATGGGGGAGGGGGGATATGGGGGATATGGGGGAGGGGGGGAAATGGGGAGGGGGGATATGGGGGAGGGGGGATATGGGGGAGGAGGGATATGGGGAGGGGGATATGGGGAGGGGGATATAGGGGAGGGGGGATATGGGGGAGGGGGATATGGGGGAGGGGGCTATGGGGGAAGGGGGATATGGGGAGGGGGATATGTGGGAGGGGGATATGGGGTAGGGGGGATATGGGGGAGGGGGGGATATGGGGGATATGGGGAGGGGGATATGGGGGAGGGGGGATATGGGGGAGGGGGAGATATGGGGGAGGGGGTATATGGGGGAGGGGGATATGGGGAGGAGGATATGGGGGAGGGGGGATATGGGGAGGGGGATATGGGGAGGGGGGATATGGGGGAGGGGGGATATGGGGTAGGGGGGATATGGGGGAGCGGGGATATGGGGGAGGCGGGATATGGGGGAGGGGGGGATATGGGGGAGGGTCACCCTGCCTGCTCTGACGAGGTCGTTCACCTTCTTGTGGCACTGGGTGCCTGTCCTTGGTGTCAGGGCCTCAGCGGTGACGGCCTCTGCCACTTCGCTCCACAGACGCCGGCTGTGGCGTGGGGCAACTCTGCGGCCGTGCCCGGGATACAGGGCGTCCCTCCTCTGCTCCACCGCGTCCAGGAGCGCCTCCACATCCCGTGACTGGAACCTTGGGGCTGAGCGGCGGCCAGCCATCCAGTCGGGTGTTCCGGTCGGGTGGGGGGGACAGCGCGGCCTTATGAGCCGTCACGCCGTGCGGCGAGTATGGCGCTGCACGGCGTGAACCACGTGCGCAAGCGCGGATCCCGTCACGTTGCTGCTAGCCCATTTCGTGCCGGAGACTTTTGCACCATTTTTCCGGCGTGACGCAAATCAGATTTGCGCCGGTTTTTGCGCCGATCGGCGGACTTTGCGCCGAAAGCGGAGAATTTCGCCCAATATCTCATACTAAAGGCTCAAAATTATTATTAAAATAACTTATAATACCAGCAAATTCTCCCACCTTCTCCAGCTGACACTTCTGCTGAAGTCAGCCACAGTTTCGCTAGCAGCCTTTTATCGGCCTTTGGATTGCCTCCTCATACCCGGAGTAACTCGCTCAAAACGTTTTTCCCATGCACCCACCGGGAAATGGCATGTTAAATCTTACTTTATGGCCTATTAACAAGTTTAACAGTTTGTTAATTAGTATTATATTAATAGCAGGTAGGCTGCCGATATTAGTGCCCACCCAACTTCCTTATTATTGGAGATGGGTGTGATGATGTTGGGTTGGCATCATCATGCAAAATTCACCCCATGGTTACTTTTGTTATGTTGGCAAAGACAGTAGCCAGTTAGCACACAATGTTCATATGGATAACCGATTAATCTACTATTGTACTGGCTGACATTTTAAATGGTCCTTTTTTAAGGTTCTATTTCCCTCACTTTCAAAACCTCTGCCATCAAACCCTTGCACAAAAGCTCATTCTCAGCACCTCTGTCCTTGCAAATGGCTTCCCCACCTCCAATTTCCCTTTCTTCCCCAAGTCCTTGCATGTGCTGCCGCCTCCCAAATCAATGCCCATCCCTCCTCCTACTCCATTTATGAACCTCTCCCATCCGGTTTCTACATCTGCCAGCGCTTTAAGAAATCATCGGCTGGATTCTTCATTCCTGAAACTAAGTGCTGATGCTGGGGCAGGATTCATGGACTTCCACGACAGCAAAGCTGCCACTGCACCTGGACTGATTCAGCGACGGTGGAGGGGCTAGCACTGGCGCCACGTGGAACACCATCGATTCCAATGAGCGGGATTCGCCGGGTCCGTGATTGACATGATGGAGGCTGGCAAGCTTCAGCCGCATATACACACTGCACTTCCGACACACACTCATCCCAGCCAACAGGATGGCACTGGTAGTGCTGGAGCGTGCCCGTGCAGCTGATGGGTTGGCTGGAGCCAGAGGGCACCTAGGGGGGTGCCCTAGGGGGAGGCCCATGCGACCTGTGGCCCTAGGTTCACAGTGGGTAGTCAGCCACATGGCAGCCTTGCAGGCTGCGGCAATGGTGTTCCGTGCCCGTCCATCCAGACCCACAACCCACCTCCTGACCAGCACTCGCTACTCGCCCTGGCAGAAGCCCCGCAGCTAGTGACACGACTGTCAATGAACTATGGTAATGGACACTTTCCGTACTCCCCTCTCCCCCACAGCAGCCTGTTTCACGATTTTTAAAAGCACAAGTGAACCTCGCCGTCAGGAATTCGCCCCAGTGGAGGTGGAGAATCGCGGAGGCCTTGGAGAATTTCGGGTCGGGCCCGCTAATAATATGACAAGGGCGTTTACTGTACGTGCATTCTGGAACGCATTGACGCTGCTGTTGAGGCGACGGAGAATTGCGATTTGGCGTGAAACCGGCGCCCTCCACGAATTTGGCATCGGAACCAATTCTCCGTCCAATTGCCTTTCCGATTCCGGTGTTGGCCGACGGAGAAACCCGCCCCATGCATTCTTGCGATGATGGCCGTAGTTGCTCACCCTCCTGCTTGGCCTCTCTACGGCATTTGAGATGGTCGATTGCATCATCCTCCTCAAATTTCTCTCAATTGACTAACTGAATAGATTTTCTAAATAGGACCAATCTGTCCCATTCAGCCTGCTGCATTCAAATTTCCTGTTGCATTCAGTACATTGTAACAGTGATTACATTTCAAAATGACTGCATTGTCTGTGAATCCTTTTGGGGCATTCTGAAGTCATTAAAACTAGGCACTACATATGATTTATTTCTTTAGTTTAAAGCATTCTCCAACCCCCCAACCTGCAAAAACGACAAGGAGTGTTCTAGCGTGCACCAATACTAAAGTTGAAGTACTTAAACCCACATATGGAACAAGGCCATCACCTCATTAACACCTTGTGTAAAAATATAATAAATTAACGGATCAAAAAATTGGAGAGGACATTATCAGCGGGATTCTTCGTTCCTGCAAATAAGTGTTGACGCTGGTGCAGGAATCGTTGAGTTGCACGATAGCAAAACTGGCACCACACATGGACCGATTCAGCTACTGTAAAGGGGCTAGCACTGGTGCCACGTGGAACACAATCGAACATAATGATAAATGGTCCCCGATTCGCCAGATTCGCGATTGACACTCAGGAGGCTGACAAGCTGCAGCCGCATTTACACACTTCACTCCCCGCACACACCATCCCAGCCACCAAGATGCACCGAGGAGAGCGGTACCAAACTTCGCAGGCGCCAAGCCGAAGACCCTGCTGGATGCTGTGAAGGAGAGGCAGCTGGCCCTGTACCCCGGCCGGGGGAGGAGGCTGCAAACCGCCTCTATTCGCCGTGCCTGGGCGCGGGTGGCCAAGGCGGTGAGCACGCGAGCAACACTGTCCGGACTGGACTGCAGTGCTGGAAAAAACTGCACGACCTCCTCTGGGTGGCCAGGGTGAGTAGGCAGCACTGTGCCCCTGGCATTAACCCCTGTCCCACACACCAGTAACCCAACCACCCCCACAGCCCGGAAGTCGGCCGAACCCCACACTGCACCACATGCCGGGACCCAAACCGGCCATCATTGCCGCGTGCCCTGACCATTGAGGCCACCAGCTACCTACCGGGGCTCCATGTGTCAGACTGTCTAACACAGTCATTTTCTGTCCACCCCCCCCCCCCCCCCCCCCCGGCCCACCCCCAACGAGAAGGGCGCTCATAACCATGGAAGCAGGAGAGGACTGGAGGGGGACTGCTGGACCTGGGGCCCCTGGCCATGGCAGAGCATGGATGTGATCGGCAGTCCGGAGGAAAGGGTGGTCGCTGGGGTGGAGGACGGCTGCAGGCAAGGAAGTGAGACCCTGCTGAGTTGCGGATCCCTGTGACATGTGTGTAAACACCCCCCTCCGCACCTCCACGACACCCCCCCCCCTTCCCCCCCAGCCCTGGCAGGGCCTCCCCCACCACAGCCAGCCTAGCCAGTGTCTGGCCCGGCAGCCCACAGTCGTGCCTCTTCATGTCCCTACCTTCTCCTCTCTCCCTCATCAGCTACGATTTTTCATGATTCACGATTTTTAAACGCAGAGGTGAACTTTGCCGTTGGGAACTCGGCCCATCGGAGGCGGAGAATCGCAGAGGCTATGGAGAATACTGGGTCAGGCCTGCTAATGATATGCAAATAGTGTTATGGTACATGCGTTCGGGAATGTATTGACGCTTGGGCTGTCGAGATGACAGAGAATTGGAATTTGGCGGCAAACACAGCTAAAATGTCAGATATTGCGTTTGCTGCGATTTCGGGGTCGGAACCTGTTCTCCGCCCAATCGCATTTCGTGATGTCGGCATCAGCCATCAACGAATCCCGCCCTGTGTGTTATGAGCATCACAGTAGAAGACCAGATGATATGAACAAGTAGGCCCACCTTTAATATCACAGTAATAAAGAAATAGCATTTTTACAGTACAATGATGAGCTGCATAGTTCTGTCAGATTAGAGACTGAGAAGAAAAACTGCCCTGACATCAATACGGTGCTCCACTGTCGAGGAAATGATATCTGACATTTTAGCTGTGTTCGAATCAACAATGATCAGCAAAGTTCGACACATGGAAAGCATTTCAAAGAGCTTGCACTGTGTCCAGAAAGTGGTATTGGCTATCAGGTAGCTTCACAGTTGGTCCTGGCAAACCTTGGGATAAAATCAAGTTAAAAATGATATAAAGTTTGACACAGCGTATAGATGTTCATTGAACAATTAATCAGAATCAAAAGGTGTTCAAAGTAGCTCTTGAGTATTGTATATTATAACTTGGGTCATAGGTCATGAGTGTTTGGACTTTGATCTCAAGTCAGTGAAAATATTGAACAGTCCAGGTCACAGATCCACTCAATTTACCTTCTATATTGCAGTATTGATCATTATAAAATGACCTTGCTGCCTGTGGAGACACCTACACTGACAGCTCACCAAAGTCAAGTTTATGAGACCGGAGATCCAATTTCAGTCCAGCTTTCGGCTTCCCACTTGGGACACACCCTCCACATGTGATGCTCATTTCAGGAGCCCTGGAAACTGGCCTAAAGTGTGCGTGTGTTTTTTAAAAAATGAATTCCTTATTTTGTGTTTACCCTGCAGCTTCCTGCAATTATCTTGGCTGGGATTCTCCGATCCCGCGGCCAAGTTCCGATGCCGGCCGACAAAAGCGGCGCGAACAACTCCGGCGTTGAGGCCATCAAAAGTGCTCTAATTCTGCGCCACGGAAGGGGCCAGCACGGGCGTCACGGGAAGCGCGAGGGTGTGATCCGGAACGGGGTCACAGACGCGCGCGGCATAATTGACGCCGCGTGGCGTCGCTGTAAAATGGATGCCATCAGCAGAGAAGCAGTGCAATGTGGGAAGGTGGCCGGCCGCTGCACAGCGCCGAGGTTCCAGACCGGGACACCGAAGCGCCCCTGGATCCACCTGAATTGCGCCCCCTCACCGTTCATGAAGAGAGGGCCCTGGACCTCGCAGGCAGACCCGAGGACCGGGAGGTTGCGGATGCAGAGATCGGGGACGCACCACCAAGTGAGGACCCCCCTGCTTGCCCCCCCCCCACTCCTGCCCCCCTCCTCCCATCCCCCGTTCTCCTCCTCCCATCCCCCTTCCCTCCCTGCCAGCCCCTCCCACTCCTTCCCCCTCCTCTCATCCCTCCTTTCCCCCCTCCTTTCATCCCCTCTTCCCCCTCCTCTCATCCCCCTTCCCCCCCTCTTATCCCCCTTCACCCCTCCTCTCATCCCCCCTTCCACCCCTCCCATCCCCCCTTACCCCGTCCTCCCACCACCCCCTCAGTCCCGTCTGCATATCTAACCATGCATGCCGTATTGTATATTGCAGGACCACACGCCGATCCACCCATCCCTGCGGATGCAGACCATCCCCAGGCTGTGCCAGGGTGACCACAAGCCATGGATCGACCCGGGCCATCAGGCGTACGCTGTCCCTATCCAGTGCTGGGGCGACCACGATGTAGGGACTCATCCAGAGACGGGGAGGGCAGTAACACCGATGACACCGACACCCAGGACACACAAACCCAGGACACACAAACCCAGGACAGTCAGACACAGGGGATGGATGGCAGGACAGTCAGACACAGGGGACGGACGGACAGGACAGTCAGACAGAGGGGATGGACGGACAGGACAGTCAGACACAGGGGACGGACAGGACAGTCAGACACAGGGGACGGACGGACAGGACAGTCAGACACAGGGGATGGACAGACAGGACAGTCAGACAGAGGGGATGGACGGACAGGACAGTCAGACACAGGGGACGGACGGACAGGACAGTCAGACACAGGGGATGGACGGACAGGACAGTCAGACACAGGGGACGGATGGACAGGACAGTCAGATACAGGGGACGGATGGACAGGGCAGTCAGACACAGGGGACGGAAGGACATGACAGTCAGACACAGGGGACGGACGGACATGACTGTCAGATACAGGGGACAGACGGACATGACAGTCAGACACAGGGGATGGATGGACAGGACAGTCAGACACAGGGGATGGACGGACAGGACAGTCAGACACAGGGGATGGATGGACAGGACAGCCAGACACAGAGGATGGATGGACAGGACAGTCAGACACAGGGGACGGACAGACAGGAAAGTCAGACACGGGGAATGGACGGACAGGACAGTGAGACACAGGGGATGGATGGACAGGACAGTCAGACACAGGTGATGGACGGACAGGACAGTCAGACAGAGGGGATGGACGTACAGGACAGTCAGACACAGGGGACGGACGGACAGGACAGTCAGACACAGGGGATGGACGGACAGGACAGTCAGACACAGGGGACGGATGGACAGGACAGTCAGACACAGGGGATGGACGGACAGGACAGTCAGACACAGGGGATGGATGGACAGGACAGTCAGACTCAGGTGACGGACGGGACAGTCAGACACAGGGGACGGACGGACAGGACAGTCAGACACAGGGGATGGACAGACAGGACAGTCAGACAGAGGGGATGGATGGACAGGACAGTCAGACACAGGGGACGGACGGACAGGACAGTCAGACACAGGGGATGGATGGACAGGACCATCAGACACAGGGGACGTTCGGACAGGACAGTCAGACACAGGGGACGTTCGGACAGGACAGTCAGACACAGGGGATGGACGGACAGGACAGTCAGACACAGAGGATGGACGGACAGGACAGTCAGACACAGGGGACGTTCGGACAGGACAGTCAGACACAGGGGACGTTCGGACAGGACAGTCAGACACAGGGGATGGACAGACAGGACAGTCAGACACAAGGGACGGGCAGACAGGACAGTCAGACACAGGGGATGGATGGACAGGACAGTCAGACACAAGGGACGGGCGGACAGGACAGTCAGACACAGGGGATGGACGGACAGGACAGTCAGACACAGAGGATGGACGGACAGGACAGTCAGACACAGGGGACGTTCGGACAGGACAGTCAGACACAGGGGATGGATGGACAGGACAGTCAGACACAAGAGACGTGCGGACAGGACAGTCAGACACAGGGGATGGACGGACAGGACAGTCAGACACAAGGGACGGGCAGACAGGACAGTCAGACACAGGGGATGGATGGACAGGACAGTCAGACACAGGGGACGTTCGGACAGGACAGTCAGACACAGGGGATGGATGGACAGGACAGTCAGACACAAGAGACGTGCGGACAGGACAGTCAGACGCAGGGGATGGACGGACAGGACAGTCAGACACAGGGGATGGACGGACAGGAATGTCAGACACAGGGGATGGACGGACAGGACAGTCAGACACAGGGGATGGACGGACAGGACAGTCAGACACAGGGGACGGACGGACAGGACAGTCAGACACAGGGGATGGACGGACAGGACAGTCAGACACAGGGGATGGACGGACAGGACAGTCAGACACAGGGGACGTTCGGACAGGACAGTCAGACACA
The DNA here is from genome assembly GCF_047496885.1 of Scyliorhinus torazame. Lineage (NCBI taxonomy): Eukaryota > Metazoa > Chordata > Chondrichthyes > Carcharhiniformes > Scyliorhinidae > Scyliorhinus > Scyliorhinus torazame. Next base: position 233,824,338 of record NC_092710.1, on the reverse strand, counting down.
GGGGATGGACGGACAGGACAGTCAGACACAGGGGATGGACGGACAGGACAGTCAGACACAGGGGATGGACGGACAGGACAGTCAGACACAGGGGATGGACGGACAGGACAGTCAGACACAGGGGACGTTCGGACAGGACAGTCAGACACAGGGGATGGACGGACAGGACAGTCAGACACAGGGGATGGACGGACAGGACAGTCAGACACAGGGGATGGACGGACAGGACAGTCAGACACAGGGGATGGACGGACAGGACAGTCAGACACAGGGGATGGACGGACAGGACAGTCAGACACGGGGAATGGACGGACAGGTCAGTCAGACACAGGGGATGGACGGACAGGACAGTCAGACACAGGGGACGGATGGACAGGACAGTCAGATACAGGGGACGGATGGACAGGGCAGTCAGACACAGGGGATGGAAGGACATGATAGTCAGACACAGGGGACGGACGGACATGACAGTCAGATACAGGGGACAGACGGACATGACAATCAGACACAGGGGATGGATGGACAGGACAGTCAGACACAGGGGATGGACGGACAGGACAGTCAGACACAGGGGATGGATGGACAGGACCGTCAGACACAGGGGATGGATGGACAGGACAGTCAGACACAGGGGACGGACGGACAGGAAAGTCAGACACGGGGAATGGACGGACAGGACAGTGAGACACAGGGGATGGATGGACAGGACAGTCAGACACAGGTGATGGACGGACAGGACAGTCAGACAGATGGGATGGACGTACAGGACAGTCAGACACAGGGGACGGACGGACAGGACAGTCAGACACAGGGGATGGACGGACAGGACAGTCAGACACAGGGGACGGATGGACAGGACAGTCAGACACAGGGGACGGACGGACAGGACAGTCAGACACAGGGGATGGACGGACAGGACAGTCAGACACAGGGGACGGACGGACAGGACAGTCAGACACAGGGGATGGATGGACAGGACAGTCAGACACAGGGGATGGACGGACAGGACAGTCAGACACAAGGGATGGACGGACAGGACAGTCAGACACGGGGAATGGACGGACAGGACAGTTAGACACAGGGGACGGATGGACAGGACAGTCAGACACAGGGGATGGACGGACAGGACAATCAGACACAAGGGACGGGCGGACAGGACAGTCAGACACAGGGGATGGACGGACAGGACAGTCAGACACAGGGGACGGATGGACAGGACAGTTAGACACAGGGGATGGACGGACAGGACAGTCAGACACAGGGGATGGACGGACTGGACAGTCAGACACAAGGGATGGACGGACAGGACAGTCAGACACAGGGGATGGATGGACAGGACCATCAGACACAGGGGACGTTCGGACAGGACAGTCAGACACAGGGGACGTTCGGACAGGACAGTCAGACACAGGGGATGGACGGACAGGACAGTCAGACACAGAGGATGGACGGACAGGACAGTCAGACACAGGGGACGTTCGGACAGGACAGTCAGACACAGGGGACGTTCGGACAGGACAGTCAGACACAGGGGATGGACAGACAGGACAGTCAGACACAAGGGACGGGCAGACAGGACAGTCAGACACAGGGGATGGATGGACAGGACAGTCAGACACAAGGGACGGGCGGACAGGACAGTCAGACACAGGGGATGGACGGACAGGACAGTCAGACACAGAGGATGGACGGACAGGACAGTCAGACACAGGGGACGTTCGGACAGGACAGTCAGACACAGGGGATGGATGGACAGGACAGTCAGACACAAGAGACGTGCGGACAGGACAGTCAGACACAGGGGATGGACGGACAGGACAGTCAGACACAAGGGACGGGCAGACAGGACAGTCAGACACAGGGGATGGATGGACAGGACAGTCAGACACAGGGGACGTTCGGACAGGACAGTCAGACACAGGGGATGGATGGACAGGACAGTCAGACACAAGAGACGTGCGGACAGGACAGTCAGACGCAGGGGATGGACGGACAGGACAGTCAGACACAGGGGATGGACGGACAGGAATGTCAGACACAGGGGATGGACGGACAGGACAGTCAGACACAGGGGATGGACGGACAGGACAGTCAGACACAGGGGACGGACGGACAGGACAGTCAGACACAGGGGATGGACGGACAGGACAGTCAGACACAGGGGATGGACGGACAGGACAGTCAGACACAGGGGACGTTCGGACAGGACAGTCAGACACAGGGGATGGACGGACAGGACAGTCAGACACAGGGGATGGACGGACAGGACAGTCAGACACAGGGGATGGACGGACAGGACAGTCAGACACAGGGGATGGACGGACAGGACAGTCAGACACAGGGGACGTTCGGACAGGACAGTCAGACACAGGGGATGGACGGACAGGACAGTCAGACACAGGGGATGGACGGACAGGACAGTCAGACACAGGGGATGGACGGACAGGACAGTCAGACACAGGGGATGGACGGACAGGACAGTCAGACACAGGGGATGGACGGACAGGACAGTCAGACACGGGGAATGGACGGACAGGTCAGTCAGACACAGGGGATGGACGGACAGGACAGTCAGACACAGGGGACGGATGGACAGGACAGTCAGATACAGGGGACGGATGGACAGGGCAGTCAGACACAGGGGATGGAAGGACATGATAGTCAGACACAGGGGACGGACGGACATGACAGTCAGATACAGGGGACAGACGGACATGACAATCAGACACAGGGGATGGATGGACAGGACAGTCAGACACAGGGGATGGACGGACAGGACAGTCAGACACAGGGGATGGATGGACAGGACCGTCAGACACAGGGGATGGATGGACAGGACAGTCAGACACAGGGGACGGACGGACAGGAAAGTCAGACACGGGGAATGGACGGACAGGACAGTGAGACACAGGGGATGGATGGACAGGACAGTCAGACACAGGTGATGGACGGACAGGACAGTCAGACAGATGGGATGGACGTACAGGACAGTCAGACACAGGGGACGGACGGACAGGACAGTCAGACACAGGGGATGGACGGACAGGACAGTCAGACACAGGGGACGGATGGACAGGACAGTCAGACACAGGGGACGGACGGACAGGACAGTCAGACACAGGGGATGGACGGACAGGACAGTCAGACACAGGGGACGGACGGACAGGACAGTCAGACACAGGGGATGGATGGACAGGACAGTCAGACACAGGGGATGGACGGACAGGACAGTCAGACACAAGGGATGGACGGACAGGACAGTCAGACACGGGGAATGGACGGACAGGACAGTTAGACACAGGGGACGGATGGACAGGACAGTCAGACACAGGGGATGGACGGACAGGACAATCAGACACAAGGGACGGGCGGACAGGACAGTCAGACACAGGGGATGGACGGACAGGACAGTCAGACACAGGGGACGGATGGACAGGACAGTTAGACACAGGGGATGGACGGACAGGACAGTCAGACACAGGGGATGGACGGACTGGACAGTCAGACACAAGGGATGGACGGGCAGGACAGTCAGACAGAGGGGACGGACGGACAGGACAGTCAAACACAGGGGATGGACAGGCAGGACAGTCAGACACGGGGGACGGATGGACAGGACAGTCAGACACAGGGGACGGACGGACAGGACAGTCAAACACAGGGGACGTTCGGACAGGACAGTCAGACACAGGGGATGGACGGACAGGACAGTCAGACACAAGGGAAGGGCAGACAGGACAGTCAGACACAGGGGATGGATGGACAGGACAGTCAGACACAAGGGACGGGCGGACAGGACAGTCAGACACAGGGGATGGGAAGGACAGGACAGTCAGACACAGAGGATGGACGGACAGGACAGTCAGACACAGGGGACGTTCGGACAGGACAGTCAGACACAGGGGACGTTCGGACAGGACAGTCAGACACAGGGGATGGACAGACAGGACAGTCAGACACAAGGGACGGGCAGACAGGACAGTCAGACACAGGGGATGGATGGACAGGACAGTCAGACACAAGGGACGGGCAGACAGGACAGTCAGACACAGGGGATGGACGGACAGGACAGTCAGACACAGAGGATGGATGGACAGGACAGTCAGACACAGGAGACGTTCGGACAGAACAGTCAGACACAGGGGATGGATGGACAGGACAGTCAGACACAAGAGACGTGCGGACAGGACAGTCAGACACAGGGGATGGACGGACAGGACAGTCAGACACAAGGGACGGGCAGACAGGACAGTCAGACACAGGGGATGGATGGACAGGACAGTCAGACACAGGGGACGTTCGGACAGGACAGTCAGACACAGGGGATGGATGGACAGGACAGTCAGACACAAGAGACGTGCGGACAGGACAGTCAGACACAGGGGATGGACGGACAGGACAGTCAGACACAGGGGATGGACGGACAGGAATGTCAGACACAGGGGATGGACGGACAGGACAGTCAGACACAGGGGATGGACGGACAGGACAGTCAGACACAGGGGACGGACGGACAGGACAGTCAGACACAGGGGATGGACGGACAGGACAGTCAGACACAGGGGATGGACGGACAGGACAGTCAGACACAGGGGACGTTCGGACAGGACAGTCAGACACAGGGGGTGGACGGACAGGACAGTCAGACACAGGGGATGGACGGACAGGACAGTCAGACACAGGGGATGGACGGACAGGACAGTCAGACACAGGGGATGGACGGACAGGACAGTCAGACACAGGGGACGTTCGGACAGGACAGTCAGACACAGGGGATGGACGGACAGGACAGTCAGACACAGGGGATGGACGGACAGGACAGTCAGACACAGGGGATGGACGGACAGGACAGTCAGACACAGGGGATGGACGGACAGGACAGTCAGACACAGGGGATGGACGGACAGGACAGTCAGACACGGGGAATGGACGGACAGGTCAGTCAGACACAGGGGATGGACGGACAGGACAGTCAGACACAGGGGATGGACGGACACGACAGTCAGGCACAGGGGACGGACGGACAGGACAGTCAGACACAGGGGGTGGACGGACACGACAGTCAGACACAGGGGACGGACGGACAGGACAGTCAGACACAGGGGATGGAGGGACAGGACAGTCAGACACAAAGGATGGACGGACAGGTTAGTCAGACACAGGGGATGGATGGACAGGACAGTCAGACACAGGGGATGGACGGACAGGACAGTCAGACACAGGGGATGGACGGACAGGACAGTCAGACACAGGGGACGTTCGGACAGGACAGTCACACACAAGGGACGGACGGACAGGACAGTCAGACACAAGGGACGGGCAGACAGGACAGTCAGACACAGGGGATGGATGGACAGGACAGTCAGACACAGGGGACGTTCGGACAGGATAGTCAGACACAGGGGATGGACGGACTTGACAGTCAGACACAGGGGATGGACGGACAGGACAGTCAGGCACAGGGGATGGACGGACACGACAGTCAGACACAGGGGACGGGCAGACAGGACAGTCAGACACAGGGGATGGATGGACAGGACAGTCAGACACAGGGGATAGACGGACAGGACAGTCAGGCTCAGGGGACGGGCAGACAGGACAGTCAGACACAGGGGACGGGCAGACAGGACAGTCAGACACAGGGGATGGACGGACAGGACAGTCAGACACAGGGGATGGACGGACAGGACAGTCAGACACAGGGGACGTTCGGACAGGACAGTCAGACACAGGGGATGGACGGACAGGACAGTCAGACACAGGGGATGGACGGACAGGACAGTCAGACACAGGGGATGGACGGACAGGACAGTCAGACACAGGGGATGGACGGACAGGACAGTCAGACACAGGGGACGTTCGGAAAGGACAGTCAGACAGAGGGGATGGACGGACAGGACAGTCACACACAGGGGATGGACGGACAGGACAGTCAGACACAGGGGATGGACGGACAGGACAGTCAGACACAGGGGATGGACGGACAGGACAGTCAGACACAGGGGATGGACGGACAGGACAGTCAGGCACAGGGGACGTTCGGACAGGACAGTCAGACACAGGGGATGGACGGACAGGACAGTTAGACACAGGGGACGTTCGGACAGGACAGTCAGACACAGGGGATGGACGGACAGGACAGTCAGACACAGGGGATGGACGGACAGGACAGTCAGACACAGGGGATGGACGGACAGGACAGTCAGACACAGGGGACGTTCGGACAGGACAGTCCGACACAGGGGATGGACGGACAGGACAGTCAGACACAGGGGATGGACGGACAGGACAGTCAGACACAGGGGATGGACGGACAGGACAGTCAGACACAGGGGATGGACGGACAGGACAGTCAGACACAGGGGATGGACGGACAGGACAGTCAGACACAGGGGATGGATGGACAGGACAGTCAGACACAGGGGATGGACGGACAGGACAGTCAGACACAGGGGATGGACGGACAGGACAGTCAGACACAGGGGACGTTCGGACAGGACAGTCACACACAAGGGACGGACGGACAGGACAGTCAGACACAAGGGACGGGCAGACAGGACAGTCAGACACAGGGGATGGATGGACAGGACAGTCAGACACAGGGTACGTTCGGACAGGATAGTCAGACACAGGGGACGTTCGGACAGGATAGTCAGACACAGGGGATGGACGGACAGGACAGTCAGACACAGGGGATGGACGGACAGGACAGTCAGACACAGGGGATGGACGGACACGACAGTCAGACACAGGGGACGGGCAGACAGGACAGTCAGACACAGGGGATGGATGGACAGGACAGTCAGACACAGGGGATGGACGGACAGGACAGTCAGGCTCAGGGGACGGGCAGACAGGACAGTCAGACACAGGGGACGGGCAGACAGGACAGTCAGACACAGGGGATGGACGGACAGGACAGTCAGACACAGGGGATGGACGGACAGGACAGTCAGACACAGGGGACGTTCGGACAGGACAGTCAGACACAGGGGATGGACGGACAGGACAGTCAGACACAGGGGATGGACGGACAGGACAGTCAGACACAGGGGATGGACGGACAGGACAGTCAGACACAGGGGATGGACGGACAGGACAGTCAGACACAGGGGACGTTCGGAAAGGACAGTCAGACAGAGGGGATGGACGGACAGGACAGTCACACACAGGGGATGGACGGACAGGACAGACAGACACAGGGGATGGACGGACAGGACAGTCAGGCACAGGGGACGTTCGGACAGGACAGTCAGACACAGGGGATGGACGGACAGGACAGTTAGACACAGGGGACGTTCGGACAGGACAGTCAGACACAGGGGATGGACGGACAGGACAGTCAGACACAGGGGATGGACGGACAGGACAGTCAGACATAGGGGATGGACGGACAGGACAGTCAGACACAGGGGACGTTCGGACAGGACAGTCCGACACAGGGGATGGACGGACAGGACAGTCAGACACAGGGGATGGACGGGCAGGACAGTCAGACACAGGGGATGGACGGACAGGACAGTCAGACACAGGGGACGTTCGGACAGGACAGTCAGACACAGTGGATGGACGGACAGGACAGTCAGACACAGGGGACATTCGGACAGGACAGTCAGACACAGGGGATGGACGGACAGGACAGTCAGACACAGGGGACGGATGGACAGGACAGTCAGACACAGGGGACGTTCGGACAGGACAGTCAGACAGAGGGGACGTTCGGACAGGACAGTCAGACACAGGGGATGGACGGACAGGACAGTCAGACACAGGGGACGTTCGGACAGGACAGTCAGACACAGGGGACGGACGGACAGGACAGTCAGACACAGGGGATGGACGGACAGGACAGTGAGACACAGGGGATGGACGGACAGGTCAGTCAGACACAGGGGATGGACGGACAGGACAGTCAGACACAGGGGATGGACGGACAGGACAGTCAGACACAAGGGAACGGACGGACAGGACAGTCAGACACAGGGGACGTTCGGACAGGACAGTCAGACACAGGGGATGGATGGACAGGACAGTCAGACACAGGGGATGGACGGACAGGACAGTCAGACACAGGGGATGGACAGGCAGGACAGTCAGACACAGGGGACGTTCGGACAGGACAGTCAGACACAGGGGACGGACGGACAGGACAGTCAGACACAGGGGATGGACGGACAGGACAGTCAGACACAGGGGATGGGCGGACAGGACAGTCAGACACAGGGGATGGACGGACAGGACAGTCAGACACAGGGGATGGACGGACAGGACAGTCAGACACAGGGGACGTTCGGACAGGACAGTCAGACATAGGGGACAGATGGACAGGACAGTCAGACACAGGGGACGGATGGACAGGACAGTCAGACCCTGGGGACGTTCGGACAGGACACACCACCCGAGGTGTACCCGGACTTCGGGTCCGATGAGGACATCCACGGAACGCCACTGCTAACTCCAACACCCTCCACCGCCTCAGAGACTCTCACCTCGGTTGGGCACTTTAGTGATGAGGCATCTGGGACACTCATTAGTGAGCACTACTGTTAGATATACCATGCGGTTTTAGCAGCACTTTGCGATAACTAAAACTCAGTAGAAAATTAAGTTAAACTTTCTCAGGTGCAAATAAGAATCTGTTTTATTTGTCTCTATTGATTACAATCGAGTCATTTAAAGTCTTATTCTCTAATAAGTCCAGCCAGCATAGGACTCACAGAGAGGCAATTTGTAGACAACTGAACTTTCAAACAATCACAGAAATGATTTTGTTGTTTAGGCAAACAGCTCGCAGTAACTTCAAAAGTCAAAGTCAGAAAGTGAAATGTGAAAAACAGGGAGACAGCGATTAGTTAAGTCAAAGTATAAATTGATTCATGAAAGAGAGAGTGAGAAAAAGAAAGAGATAGATGGCCGAAAATCCCTCACGGAATCATATCAGACTTTAGCCATCTATCTACACCCCAATGCAATTCTAATTGGTTTGGATTAATATCAAATGAGTTTGATTTGAGGGTGAGTTGTCACTCATTAGTAGGCAACATTAACTGAAAATGTATTCTTGTATGAGCCATGGAATGCGATTCGGCTTCCTTATCGCAAGCTGCTTGAACTGGATTCTTGCTGAGGACAATAGTGCCTTTAGGTTACTGTGCCATTGCCATGGAGCCTGCCCTGTCCTTGGTCAGTTTATCTTGCAAATGTATTTGTTAGCTGAATAAGAATGCTGTTTTAATCTATCTGTTTCTGTGTTCTGTTGAAGCTATGTTTTGAAATGCTGAACGTGTGTTTTGAAATGACCTGAGGTTATGAGTGAGTTTTAAAATGGTATTTAATAGACTCGGAGCTTAATGCTAAATAGCTATCTTTTACCTATAGAAAATAGCTGGCTTCTACAACTACACAGCTATCCCGGTACAGCAGGTGGAGGTAGGAGCAGCCAAGGGGCTGGATGGTCGGAGGGCAGTCGGCCCCAGCAACCAGCTGCCGCCCAGACGGGCCCGGGTTCCTGGAGTTCCCCACCCATAGACCCGATGCAGTCAGAGACCCTGGGACAAGTGGAGGGGGTGATGGCCTGCTTGCAGCACCTGCAGAAGCAGGTGGAGTCCAGCCGCGTCCAAGAGCAGGGAGTGATGCCGGTCATGCGTGCCATCCAGGCCGACACTGCACGTGTGGCGTCCACGGTGGAGGCAATGGGGGCATTGGTGTCGGACATGGGTATGCAAGGCCTGGGGATTTCTGTGCAGGCGGAGTCCGCGGCCCACGACATGGCTGCCCTCTCACATGCAGCCAGGCGAGAGCCAACTGCAGATCGCAGAGGCACTCAATGCCTTGTCCCAGTCTCAGCAGGCCATGGCCCAGTCTCAGCAGGCCATGGCCCAGTCTCAGCAGGCCTTGTCCCAGTCTCAGCAGGCCATGGCCCAGTCTCAGCAGGCCATGGCCCAGTCTCAGCAGGCCATGGCCCAGTCTCTGCAGGCCATGGCCCAGTCTCAGCAGGCCATGGCCCAGTCTCAGCAGACCATGGCCCAGTCTCAGCAGGCCATGGCCCAGTCTCAGCAGGCCATGGCCCAGTCTCTGCAGGCCATGGCTGAGAGAACGGCGCCATTGGCCAGGTGCTGTCCGGCGTCGCCCAGGCACAGACAGGGATGACCAACTCCCTGAGATCCATGGTTGCAAACTTGCAGACCCTCGTCGATACCAGGGCGGGCCTCCAAGACTGGCAGCGCCAGGTGCTGAGGATCCGCTCGCACCCCCGTCCCATGGAGAGCCCCGGGGCCATCGGGCTCCCCGAGGAAGGAGGAGGGGCTGGGGCCCTTTCTGGGTCCCCCTGTAGGGGAGGTCCCGGAACACCGTGACACCTTGGGCTATCCCCCTTCCGTCCCAGATGCATCTGGTGGGCAACGGGCAGAACAGGCTGGCACCACGCCATCCCGGTCACCTGAGGCACAGCCAGGCCCATCCAGGCCAGGACGCCCCAGGAAACGGCCGCCAAAGGGGACCCTAGTCACATGGCAGGAATTACAGGAGTCCGCCTCCAGTTCTGCTGTACCATCTGGGAAACCACCTAGACATAGTCATAGGGCCCGTAAGGCCAGAAAATTAGACACTGAGTAAGTTGGCACGGGTGCAGGGCACAGACTAGTTATAGGGGCTAGGGCACGTTTATGAACCATCTGTCATTAAAAGCACTTTCACACCTACGGAAGCTGCCTTGTGCTCTGTCCGATGCGTGCGAGGGTGGGGTGGGAAGTGAGCACCGGTGTGTGAGGGGTGATAGGAGGTCAAGCTCAGGCGGGTGTGGTGTGCCCCCCACCCCCTGGGTCACCCTCGCCATCCTGCCCCAGGGCAGACGATGGGACCGTTCGCTGTAGTATCACGGCTGCATGCAGGGACGGTCCAGGTGGAGGGTGTTACTGTGGCCATGAGTCAGACATTGTCTAACAATGTGGAGCCTGGAGCTCATCGCAGAGCGGGTTGTCATCATCCTCCATGGCCTGCTATAGACACGCTTCCACCGGCGACCGTGTGAGCCCTGCCCCTTGTGCCGCAGGTGGATGTGTGATGGAGGGCTGGTGTGCATGTAGGTAGTTGGTGGTGGCGGGGTGAGTGTGGTGGGGTGGTGCAGTACTGTGCTGTCCGTGCCCATGCTCAGTGATCCACCCCCACTAGTCTGTGAACCGTGCGGCTATCAACTCGTCCCGTGCCCGCTGGCCCAGCCGGTATCGGTGGGCAGCTTCCTGTTCCTGTCCAGCCCGCATGTCCCGTGCATTCCCCCCCCTCCACATCCCCCTTGTCTGGGGAGGCATAATGTGGTAAACACCACTGGTCACACACTACGTGTATTACGGTACTGCCACTGTACTACAGTTAACACAGTAAATCCCAGCCTGCTGGCTCCTCCCAGCAGGTGCCGTATAAAAGTGTCTGCTCTCCTGCGCTGCTTCCATTCTGGTTCCAGCTGCAGGAGGCTCAACATCTTGTGCAATAAAGCCTCAATAGTTTCACCATTTCGCCTCGTGGTAATTGATGGTACATCAATTTATTGCACAAGATTTTATGAGATGAACGTCTTAATCAAGCCTGATCGCCAGGAGCCTGAACCCTCACGCAGCCGAAGTCACTGCCACCTTCGAGCACTGGCTAGCCTGCTTCGAAGGATACCTCGGAGCTTCCACAGAAGCACTCTCAGACTCGCAGAAGCTCCACATCCTCTACTCACGGGTGAGCCCACAAGTTTTCCCCCTCATTCGGGACGCGCCCACCTACACGGAAGCGATGGCGCTACTAAAAGGACAGTACATCAGGACTGTGAATCAAGTGTACGCCAGGCACCTCCTGGCCACGAGACGGCAACTCCCGGGGGAGTCTCAGGACGATTTCCTGCGTGCTCTGCGGATACTTGGTAGGAACTGTAATTGCCAGGCAGTGTCGGCAGTCCAACACACAGAACTGCTGATCAGAGACGCCTATGTCACGGGCATTAAGTCTAATTACATTCGCCAGCGGCTATTGGAAGGGGGTACGCTCGACCTTACAGAGACTGTGCAGCTCGCTAACTCCCTAGAAGTGGCCTCCCGCAATCTAGAGTCCTACACCTCCGACCGCGCGGCACCCTCGTGGGCATCGTGGGCCCCACCATCTTCCGACCCGGGTACACCGCAAGCCTGCACCGCGCCGTGGCCAGCCAACTCTGGAGGTCCCAAATGCTATTTTTGTGGCCAGAGCAAGCATCCCAGGCAGCGCTGCCCAGAGCGGAGCGCGACCTGCAACGGGTGTGGCAAGAAGGGCCACTTTGTCTCCGTTTGCCAGGCCCGGTTGGTCGTTGCCGTTTCCAGGCCCAGCATCGCTACACCCCCCACGTGCGATCCAGGGGCACTGCCATCTTCACCGCCGCCCGCCACGTGTGGCCCGTGGGCGCCGCCATCTTGGATGTTGTCCGCCATGGGTGCCGCCAGCTTCGGCGCCATCTTGGACCGCTCCTCCGGATCCCTGCTCGCCTGGCCGTTCGCGGGCCGCCGATACCTCCGCCACCGCTGATCAGCCCAACAACACCCACCATCTTCCGCAGCTCGCCTCCATCACCATCGATCAGTCTCGGCCCCGCAACCTCGCTACGACGATTGTAAGGATCAACGGGCATAAGATGACCTGCCTCTTCAACTCTGGGAGCACAGAGAGTTTCATCCACCCTTCTATGGTAAGGCGCTGCTCCCTCCCGGTACTCCCTGTCACCCAGAAAATCTCCCTGGCCTCCGGATCCCATTCCATACAAATCCGGGGGTACTGCGTCTCGACCCTCTCCGTACAGGGCGTAGAGTACAGCAACTTCAGACTCTATGTCCTCCCCCATCTCTGTGCTGCCCTGTGACGAGGCCTCGATTTTCAGTGCCACCTCCAAAGCCTTACTCTGAAATTCGGCGGACCCCTGCCCCCCCCCCCACCATCTATGGCCTCACGACCTTTAAGATCGATCCGTCCTCACTTTTCACAAACCTCACCCCGGACTGTAAACCTGTCGCCACGAGGAGCAGACAGGACCTTTATCAGGTCGGACGTCCAACGGCTTCTGTGGGAGGGGGTCATTGAGGCCAGTAACAGCCCCTGGAGAGCTCAAGTGGTGGTAGCTAAGACTGGGTAGAAACACCAGATGGTCATCGACTACAGTCAGACCATCAACCGGTACACGCAGCTCGATGCGTATCCCCTCCCACTCAGATCTGACATGGTCAATCAGATTGCGTATTATCGACTTCCGGGTCGCGGCGATGCGGAGCTAAGCCGCGCGAGTCGGCAGCTCCCGCAGAAACGGACTTTTGAGCCCGCTAACGGAGCCCCAACGGACCTTTAAAAAAAAAAAAACCCCGTGGGGAAGAACGGAGGAAGTCCCCTACAGACATGCATGAACCGGACCCGCAGTGAAACGGCGAGGAAAACGGCCCTGGAGCAGCGGGAGAAGAAAGAAGAAAAAAACAAAATGGTGGCACCCACGGACAGAGAGGAGATGAAAGAGTTCATCAAGGGCTGCTTCGAGGAGCTGCGTAAGGAGATAGTGGCATCTATACTGGCAATGGTGGAAAAACTTGGAGAAACCCAGAAAGCCCAAGAGGTGAAGATTCAGGAGATCCAGGAAAATGTGAGTGAGAACGACGACGAGCTCGTGGGCCTGGCGGAGAGAGTGGAGCGGCACGAGGCGCTGCACAGGACGTGGGCGGGAAGACTCGAAGACCTGGAGAACAGATCAAGGAGAAACAACTTGAGGATCCTGGGTCTCCCAGAAGGAATGGAGGAGGCCGATGCCGCGGCATATGCGGGCACGACGATTGGGGCGTTGATGGGCGCGGAGGCCCCCCCGGGGTTGCTGGAGCTGGATGGGGCGCACCGAGTGCTAGCGAGGAAGCCCAAGGCAAAAGAGCCGCCAAGGGCGATGGTGGTGAGATTTCACCGGTTTACGGACAGAGAGAGGGTCCTGAAATGGGCCAAGAAGGAACGGAGCAGCAAGTGGGACAATGCGGAGATCAGAATATACCCGGACTGGAGCGCGTAGGTCGCTAAGCGGAGAGCGGGTTTCAACCGGGCCAAAGCGGTGCTGCATCGGAAAGGAGTGAAATTTGGAATGTTGCAGCCAGCGCGACTGTGGGTTACACATAATGGCCAACACGACTACTTCGAAACGCCCGGAGAGGCGTGGACCTTTATACTAGCTGAAAAATTGGACTCTAATTGAGGGTTTGTGTGGGAGGGGGGTGTTTGAGGGTTGAAGTATGACGGTTGTTGTACATAGGGGGTCAACCACGCGCAGGAAAGGATATATGGGCTGGGGGAGAGGGACAAGGCCATGACAGGAGCTGTGCCATGGGAGGCGGGGCAGGCTTTGGGAAGCGCGGGGTTGTCTTTCCCGCGCGCGGTAAAAAAGGCGGGAAGGGGAACAAAGGAATGTACATTGATTGGGAGATTCCCACATGGGGGGGTTAAAGGGATGGCGGGGGAAGCCGGGGTCAGCAGGTGTCAGCTGACTTACGGGAGGGATATGGGGGGAGCAAAAAGGCTAGACGGGGATCTAGCGGGGGGGGGGAAGGGTTGCTGCTGCACTGGCCGAAAGAGAACGGGACACAGAAGAGGTGGCTGGGGCGGGGGTCCCCCAGCTGGGGGACTGGAGAGTGAGGGAGTCGCGGACAAGGGACTGGCCCAGAAAAGGAGATGGCTAGTCGGCGGGGGGTGTGGAGGGGGGCTGAGAGTCCCTCCAATCCGGCTGATAACGTGGAACGTGAGGGGCCTGAATGGGCCGATGAAGCGGGCTCGAGTGTTCGCGCACTTGAAGGGACTGAAGGCAGATGTGGCCATGCACCAAGAGACACACCTGAAGGTGGCGGACCAGGGCAGGTTAAGAAAGGGATGGGTAGGACAGGTATTTCACTCGGGATTGGACGCAAAAAATAGAGGGGTGGCAATTCTGGTGGGAAAGCATGTGTCATTTGAGGCCAAGACTATCGTAGCGGACAATGGAGGGAGATATGTAATGGTGAGTGGTAGGTTGCAAGGGACGTGGGTGGTGTTGGTAAATGTATACGCCCCGAACTGGGATGATGCAGGATTCATGAAGCACATGTTGGGGTGCATTCCGGACCTGGAGGTAGGAGGACTAATAATGGGAGGGGACTTCAATACGGTGCTGGACCCAGCACTGGACCGCTCCAGATCAAGGACGGGAAGGAGGCCGGCGGCGGCCAAGGTGCTCAGGGGTTTTATGGATCAGATGGGGGGAGTGGACCCATGGAGGTTTGCAAGACCGCAGGCCAGGGAATTTTCTTTTTTCTCCCACGTGCATAAGGCTTACTCCCGGATAGATTTCTTTGTTCTGGGCAGGGCGCTCACCCCGAGAGTGGGGGGGGACGGAGTATTCGGCCATAGCCGTTTCGGACCATGCCCCGCACTGGGTGGAACTGGAGCTGGGAGAGGAGAGGGACCAATGCCCGCTGTGGCGGCTGGATGTGGGACTGCTGGCCGATGAGGTGGTGTGTGGGAGGGTGAGGGGGTGTATTGAAAGGTACTTGGAGGCCAACGACAACGGGGAGGTGCGAGTGGGGGTGGTATGGGAGGCGTTGAAGGCGGTGATCAGGGGAGAGCTGATCTCCATCAGGGCTCATAGGGAGAAGATAGAGGGAATGGAAAGGGAGAGGCTAGTGGGGGAGATCTTGCGGGTGGACAGGAGATAAGCAGAGGCCCCGGAGGATAAATTACTTGGGGAAAGGCGACGGCTCCAGACGGAGTTTGACCTGCTGACCACGGGCAAGGCGGAGGCACAGTGGAGGAAGGTGCAAGGGGCGACTTACGAGTACGGGGAAAAGGCTAGTCGGATGCTGGCGCACCAGCTCCGTAAGAGGGCGGCAGCGAGGGAAATAGGGGGAAACAAAGATGGAAGGGGAGCCACGGTTCGAAGTGCAATGGAAATAAGTAAGGTATTTAAGGACTTCTATGAAGAGCTGTACAGATCCCAGCCCCCAGGGGGGGAAGGGGGGGATGAGGCGATTCCTGGACCAGCTGGGGTTCCCGAGGGTGGAGGAGCAGGAGGCGGTTGGTTTGGGGGCACCAATTGGGTTGGAGGAGTTGAGTAAGGGTTTGGGGAGCATGCAGGCGGGGAAGGCCCCGGGGCCGGACGGGTTCCCGGTGGAATTCTATAGAAAATATGTGGACCTGCTGGTCCCGCTACTAGTGAGGACCTTCAACGAGGCAAGAGAGGAGGGAACCCTGCTCCAGACAATGTCGGAGGCGACAATCTCCCTGATTCTAAAGCAAGACAAGGATCCACTGCAATGTGGATCGTACAGGCCGATTTCGCTCCTCAATGTGGATGCTAAGCTATTGGCGAAGGTACTGGCCACTAGGATTGAGGACTGTGTCCCGGGGGTGATTCACGAGGACCAAACGGGATTCATAAAGGGCAGGCAGTTAAATACCAATGTGCGGCGGCTCTTAAACGTGATAACGATGACATCGGAGGAGGGAGAGGCGGAGATAGTGGCAGCTATGGACGCGGAAAAAGCCTTTGACCGAGTAGAGTGGGAGTACCTCTGGGAGGTATTGCGCAGGTTTGGGTTCGGGGGAGGGTTTATTAGATGGGTTAAGCTCCTTTACAGCGCCCCGGTGGCGAGCGTAGTGACAAACCGGCGGAGGTCGGAGTACTTTCGGCTGTACCGAGGGACGAGACAGGGGTGCCCCCTGTCCCCCCTGTTGTTTGCATTGGCGATCGAACCCTTGGCCATATCACTTAGGGAGTCACAGAAATGGAGGGGGATAGTCCGCGGGGGAGAGGAGCATCGGGTATCGCTATATGCGGATGACCTGCTGCTATACGTGGCGGACCCAATGGAGGGGATGGTGGAGGTCATGCAGACTCTGAAGGAGTTTGGAGAGTTCTCGGGCTACAAGCTTAATGTCGAGAAGAGTGAGCTTTTTGTATTACAGGCAGGGGACCAAGAAAGAGGGATAGGGGACCTACCGCTGAGGAGGGCGGAGAGGAGTTTTCGGTATCTGGGGATCCAGATAGCCAGAAGTTGGGGGACCCTACATAAACTGAATTTGACGAGGGTGGTGGAGCAAATGGAGGAGGATTTTAAAAGATGGGACATGCTCCCGCTCTCGTTGGCGGGTAGGGTGCAGTCGGTCAAAATGGTGGTCCTTCCGAGGTTTTTGTTCATGTTTCAGTGCCTCCCCATCGTGATCACCAAGGGCTTTTTCAAGAGAGTAGGTAGGAGTATTATGGGGTATGTGTGGGCAAATAAGACCCCGAGGGTTAGGAGAGGGTTCTTGGAATGCAACAGGGACCGAGGAGGGTTGGCTTTGCCAAACCTAGAGAGTTACTACTGGGCAGCAAATGTGGCGATGATCCGCAAGTGGGTTATGGAGGGAGAGGGGGCAGCATGGAAGAGGATGGAGATGGCGTCCTGTAAAGGAACGAGCCTGGGGGCGTTGGTAACGGCACCGCTGCCGCTCTCGCCGACAAAATACACCACAAGCCCAGTGGTGGCGGCAACACTAAAGATCTGGGGCGAGTGGAGAAGACACAGGGGTGCAATGGGAGCATCGGTGTGGTCCCCGATCAGGGGTAACCACCGGTTTGTCCCGGGGAAGATGGACGGGGGGTTCCAAGGCTGGCATCGGGCGGGGATAAGAAGAATGGGGAACGTGTTCATTGACGGGACATTTGCGAGCCGAGGGGCACTGGAGGAGAAATTTGAGTTACCCCCGGGAAATGCATTTAGATATATGCAGGTGAGGGCTTTTGTGAGGCGACAGGTGAGGGAATTCCCGTTGCTCCCGGCACAAGAAGTTCAAGATAGGGTGATCTTGGGGGTATGGGTCGGGGAGGGCAAAGTGTCGGAAATATACCAAGAGATGAAAGAAGAGGGTGAAGCGCTAGTAGAAGAATTGAAAGGTAAATGGGAGGAGGAGCTGGGGGAGGAGATTGAGGAAGGGCTATGGGCCGACGCCCTGGGTAGGGTTAATACCTCCTCCTCGTGTGCCAGGCTCAGTCTGATACAATTTAAGGTGGTTCACAGAGCGCATTTGACGAGGGCGAGGTTGAGTAGGTTCTCTGGGGTAGAGGACAGATGTGGAAGGTGCTCAGGGAGCCCGGCGAACCATGTCCATATGTTTTGGTCATGCCCGGCACTGGAGGGGTTCTGGAGAGGTGTGGCGGGAGTAATATCCCAGGTGGTGAAAGTCCGGGTCAAGCCAAGCTGGGGGCTAGCAATATTTGGAGTAGTGGATGAGCCGGGAGTGCAGGAGGCGAAAGAGGCCGGAATTCTGGCCTTTGCGTCCCTAGTAGCCCGGCGAAGGGTCTTGCTATTGTGGAAGGAGGTGAAGCACCCTAGTCTGGAGGCCTGGATTAACGACATGGCGGGGTTCATAAAATTGGAGAGAATCAAGTTTGCTTTGAGAGGGTCTGCACAGGGGTTTTACAGGCGGTGGCAACCGTTCCTAGAATATCTCGCGGAGCTTTAGAAGAAGGTCGATCAGCAGCAGCAGCAACCCTGGGGGGGGGGGGGGGGGGGGGGGGAGTGAGAGACTGTTTGAGGGGATGGACGAGCGGGAGATAGCATGGAGGGTGGGGGGAAACAGAACGCCCGGCCAAGAGCCAGTGTATAAAGCTATGTAAATATACCATCTTGCTATGTATATATCTTGCTCAGGGAGAATTTGCGTTATTTTGTTACTGGGGGGGGGGGGGGGGAGGGATTTTTTGTAAGGGGAAAAAATTGTGTTGTTAAAAAACCTTAATAAAAATATTAAAAAAAAAAAATATTGCGCATTATCGAGTCTTCTCCACAGTTGACTTGAAGTCCGCCTACCACCAGCTCCCCACCCGCCCGGAGGACCGCCAATACACTGCATTCGAAGCAGATGGCCGCCTCTATCACTTCCTTAGAGTTCCCTTCGGCATCACCAATGGGGTCTCAGTCTTCCAGCGAGAGATGGACCGAATGGTTGACCAATACGGGCTGCGGGCCACGTTCCTGTACCTAGATAAAGTCACCATCTGTGGCCATGACCAGCAGGACTATAACGCAAATCTCCAGAAGTTCCTCCATACCGCCAAACCCCTTAACCTCACCTACAATAAGGAGAAATGCGTTTTCCGCACCACCCGCTTAGCCATTCTTGGCTACGTTGTGGAAAATGGAGTCCTAGGGCCCGACCGCATGCACCACCTCCTGGAACTCCCCCTCCCCCACTGTCCCAAGGCCCTGAAACGATGCCTGGGGTTCTTCTCATATTACACCCAGTGGGTCTCTAATTATGCGGACAAGGCCCGCCAACTCTTTCAGTCCACAGTTTTTCACCTGGCGGCTGAGGCCCGCCGGGCCTTCAACCACATCAAGACAGACATCGCCAAAGCCACAATGCACGTGGTCGACGAGACCCTCCCCTTTCAGATGGAGAGCGATGCATTGGACATGGCCCTGGCCGCCACCCTCAACCAGGTGGGCAGACCCGTGGCCTTCTTTTCCTGCACCCTTCATGCCTCCGAAATTCGACACTCCTCTGTCGAAAAGGAGGCCCAAGCCATTGTGGAAGCTGTGCGACATTGGCGGCATTACCTGGCCGGCAGGAGATTCACTCTCCTCACTGACTAACGGTCGTTGCCTTCATGTTTAGCAATACGCAGCGGGGCAAGATCAAGAATGACAAGATCTTGAGGTGGAGGATCGAGCTCTCCACCTATGACTACGAGATCTTGTCTCGCCCGGGAAGCTCAACGAGCCCCCTGACACCCTATCCCGCGGGTACATGTGCCAGCGCACAAGTGGACCGACTCCGGGCTCTCCACAATGACCCCTGCCACCCGGGGGGTCACCCGGTTCTTCCATTTTATCAAGTCCCGCAACCTGTCCTGCTCCATCGAGGAGGTCAGGACTGTGAACAGGGACTGCCCAGTCTGCGTGGAGTGCAAACCGCACTTCTACCGGCCGGACAGAACGTATCTGGTGAAGGCCTCCCGCCACTTTGAGCGCCTCAGCATGGACTTCAAAGGGTTCTTCCCCTCCACTGACCGCAACGTGTACTTTCTCAATATAATTGATGAGTACTCCTGCATTCCATTCGCCATCCCATGCCCCGACATGACGCCTGCCACGGTCGTCAAGGCCCGAAACAGCATCTTCACCTTGTTCGGTTTCCCCCCCTACATCCACAGTGATCGGGGCTTCTCGTTCATGAGCGAGGAGTGGCGTCAGTTCCTGCTCAGCAAAGGCATCGCCTCGAGCAGGACGACCAGCTACAACCCCCGGGGAAACGGGCAGGTAGAGAGTGAGAATGCGACGGTCTGGAAGGCCGTTCTGCTGGCCCTTCGGTCTAGGAATCTCCCTGTCTCCCGCTGGCAGGAGTTCCTCCCCGATGCGCTCCACTCCATCCGGTCGCTCCTGTGCACTGCTACTAATGAGACCCCTCACGAACGTGTGTTTGCCTTCCCTAGGACGTCCACCTAGCTGGACCCTCTCGACGGGTCTCGCTCCCAACCTGGCTGACAGGTCCTGGACCCGTCCTCCTCCGGAAGCATGCGAGGAGTCATAAATCGGATCCCCGTGTCGAAAAAGTCTACCTCCTCCATGCGAACCCACAATACGCCTACGTGGCTGATGTACCTTCAATCCACAGAGAGGCATCGAGAGCGAGTGAACATAAGGCTTTATTAGTCATGAACTTGTCTCGCCAGAGTCAGTATGAATGCCACCCACAAAAGGCAGGCCTATATATGCCCCGGTGTGGGCGGAGCCAGAGGCGGAGCCATACCGGGGTTACAGTACAGTACCTGGAAGCAGTTCATATCGCCACTTCCAGGCCATAGGTCGCAGGTTATGGTATCATGCATGCATTATGGTGAATGCATTCACCACATTCACCCCCTGTTAAAAAAATCAAGTCCGGCGGGGGTGACAAGGGTCATTACATATTCAGTCTATCTGCAGGCCGGATTGTTCTCTTCTACCTCCTCAGCTCTGGCGGTGCGGCGGGCACGGTTGTCGCAGGTGATGACTCCAGGGGCGTTGTGTCTGGAGCTTGAGTCTAAGTCCGGGGTGTCGGAGACGGTTGGGGTGCAGGGTTAGGGTGGGGGGTGATGGGTGGCGGAAGTGTCAGTGCGGGACAATACAGGTGACCCAGGGGGGCGTATGGGGCGCTGTGAGTGGCTGCGGGCAGCGCGAGGTGGGGGGATGTAGGCAGGGGGGGTCGCATTGGCGGGGGAACCAGCTGGCACCAGGTCCCGTAGGGAGACCGTATCTTGCCGTCCGTCCTGGTGCGCGATGTAAGCGCACTGGGGGTTAGCGTGGAGCAGCTGGACCCTCTCGACCAGGGGGTCGGTCTTATGGCTCCTCATGTGCCTCCGGAGAAGGACTGGTCCCGGAGTTTTCAGTCAAGATGGAAGCGAGACCCCGGAGATGGACTTCCTGGGGAAGACAAACAAACGATCGTGAGGGGTCTCGTTCGTGGCTGTGCAGAGGAGTGATCTGATGGAGTGGAGGGCGTCAGGGAGGACCTGCTGCCAGCGGGGAATTGGGAGACTTCTAGACCAAAGGGCCAGAAGTTTGGCCTTCCATACCATCGCGTTCTCCCTCTCCACCCGCCCGTTTCCATGCGGTTATAATTCATAGTCCTGCTCGAGGCGATACCTTTGTTGTGCAGGTACTGACGCAGCTCAAAACCGAACAGCATGAAGATGCTGTGCAGTGCCTTTATGACGGCGGCTGAGGTTATGTCGGGGCAGGGGATGGCGAAGGGGAAGCGGGAGTACTCATCCATGACGGTGAGAAAATATATATTCCGGTTGGTGGAGGGGAGGGGCCCTTTTTTTGCCCCGTTGTGCGTTGTCAAACATGGAGGCGACCGACCGCTGGTCGGTGACGAGGGTGAACCTCCTACCGGCTAGGTAGTGCCTCCAGTGCCGCACGGCTTCCACTGTGGCTTGTGCTTCCTTCTTGATCGAGGGGTGTCGAGTTTCGGAAGCGTGGAGGGTCCTAGAGAAAAATGATACTGGCCTGCCCGCCTGGTTGAGTGTGGCGGCCAGTGCGACGTCGGACGCATCGCTCTCTACCTGGAAAGGGACGGACTCGTCCACCGCGTGCATTGCGGCCTTGGTGATGTCGGCCTTGATGCGGCTGAAAGCTGAGCGGGCCTCATCTGTCAGGGGGAAACTGGTGGTTTGAATCAGTGGGCGGGCTTTGTCCGCATAGTTGGGGACTCACTGGGCATAGTATGAGAACAGCCCCAGGCATCGTTTTAGGGCCTTGAGGCTGTGGGGAGGGGGAGTTCTGCGAGGGGGCGCATGCGGTCGGGGTCGGGCCCTAGGACTTTGTTCTTCACAACGTAGCCGAGGATGGCCAGTCGGGTAGTACGGAAGACACACTTTTCTTTGTTGTATGTAAGGTTGAGGGATTGGGCGGCTTGGAGGAACCTCTGAAGGTCGGCATCATGGTCCTGCTGGTCATGGCCGCAGATGGTCACGTTGTCCAGGTACGGGTATGACGCTCGCAAGCCGTACTGGTCCACCATTCGGTCCATCGTTTTCTGAAAGACCGAGACCTCATTAGTGACGCCGAAAGGGACCCTGAGGAAGTGGAAGAGTCGACCGGCTGCTTCAAAAGCAGTGTAGTGGCGCTCTTCTCGCCGGATTGGGAGGTTGCCTTCAGATCGACCGTGGAGAACACACGGTACTGTGCGATCTGATTGACCATCTCCGCTATACGGGGGAGGGGATACGCATCCAGTTGCATGAACCGGTTAATTGTCTGGCTGTAGTCCACAACCATCCGATTCTTTTCCCGGATGACCACCACTTGCACTCTCCAGGGGCTGTTGCTGGCCTCTATGATCCCCTCACTCAGCAGTCGCTGGACTTCTGACTTGATAAATACCATGTCTAGTGAGCTGTACCGCCTGCTCCTGGTGGCAATGGGCTTACAGTCCTGAGTGAGGTTCGCAAAGAGTGAAGGGGGGAGACCCTGAGGGTCGCGAGGCTGCATACGGTGAGGGGGCAAGTGTCCACCGAACTGTAAGGTCAGGCTTCGGTGATTACACTGAAAATCCAATCCGCGCAGTAGGGGGGCGCAGAGGTGGGAGAGGATGTAGAGCTTGAAACGGGTATACTCTGCGCCCTCTATCGCGAGATTGGCGATACAGTAGCCCCGGACCTGGACCGAATGAGACCCGGAGGCAAGGGCGATTGTTTGTGAGGCGGGCTAGGTGTGGCGGGAGCTGCGCCTTACCGTGTCGGGGTGGACAAAGCTCTCCGTGCTCCCGGAGTCGAAGAGGCAGGGGGTCTCGTGCCCGTTGAACCGGACAGCCATCATGGAGTTCCTCAGTGGTTTCGGCTGCAACTGGTCGAGCGCCCAGCTGTGGGTAGCCTGCGTGGTCAGTGGAGTTGCAAGATGGCGGCCCCCATGTGTCGCACGTGTCGGACAGGGTTGAAGGTGGCGACCAAGATGGCCGCCCCCATCGGTTGCACGTGTTGGTCGGTGCTGGGGCCGGCGGCCAAGATGGCTGCCCCCATGAGTTGCATGTGTTGGTCGGTGTTGGGGCCGGCGGCTAAGCTGGCGGTCCCCACGATTTGCACGATGCCGATGACGCGTCTGGGGAGGGCGTTCCAGGTAGGCACGCAGCCACATTGCGGGGTCTGTGGGGCTGTGAGTCCATGGTTCGGGCCTGGTGCGCTTTCGATTTCTGGGCCTTGGATTGGCCCAGACAGACTCTCGCGTAGTGCCCCTTTTTCCCGCAGTCGCTGCATGTCACCGTGCGGGCTGGGCAGCGCTGCTGGGGGTGTTGGCCCTGGCCCAGACGCGCGGCGCAGGACTGCGGCGTAGGCGGGTCCGACGGGGCCGTGACGATAGTGTCCAGGAGAGGGTCGCCGGGCCCGGGCCCGTGGGGAATGCGCTGAGGTTCTGGTAGGCCACCTCTAGCGAGGTCGCTAGCTTTACCGTGTCCCGCAGGTCGGAGGTCCCCTTTTCCAGCAGACGCTGCCTGATATAGTTCGAGTGGACCCCCGCCACGTAGGTGTCCTGCATCTGTGAGTTCATATGCTCCTCCGCCGTCACATCTCGATAGCTGCAGTTCCTCGCGAGTAGAGTCAGGGTTTCCAGATACTCATCTAACGATTCGCCGGTGCGTTGATGGCGAGTAGTGAGGAGGTGTCTAGCGAACACCTCGTTCACAGGCTTCATGACGTGCGCCTTGAGGGTTGCGACCGCTTCCTCATAATTGCCGCTTTTTCAATCATTACTGAGATTCGATAGCTCACCCGAGCGTGGAGGAGTCGCAGTTTGAGGGTCTCCGAGGGAGCCGTTGCTGAGGAATCGATGTAGGCCTCGAAGTATCGAAGCCAATGTTCAAATATTTCCTTGGCTTCGGATGCACGGGCGTCGAGTTCGAGCCTGTCTGGCTTTAGGGCGGCTTCCATGACGCTGTCTATGACTAATAAATTGATGTACCTTCAATCCACAGAGAGGCTGCGAGAGCGAGTGAACATAAGGCTTTATTAGTCATGAACTTGCCTAGCCAGAGTCAGTAGTACAGATGAATGCCGCCCACAAGAGGCGCCTCCGTCACCGTGGCACCGCCTCCTCCTCCTCGTCCTGTCGGGCAGACGGCCGTCCGGCCTGGGTGGCCTATATATGCCCCGGTGTGGGCAGAGCCAGAGGCGGAGCTATACCAGGGTTACAGTACAGTACCTGGAAGCAGTTCATATCACCACTTCCAGGTCATAGGTCACAGGTTATGGTATCATGCATGCATTATGGTGAATACATTCACCACAGTGGCACACCATGACGGGCGACAGGACACAGTCTCCCTCCGGGACCTGGCACCCGTTGGGTCCCCACCCACCACCACCCCCAACCTGGTACCGTCCCCTCCCCCTCCGGTTGCCTCCCCCGCCCCTGCGCCGCTCACCCTCCCACCAGCGACCTTCACCGCAGCACCCACCCCAGCAGCATTCGTCCCCTCACCGGATCCACTACTGGGTGAAGAAGGAGAGGACAACATGCTCCCGGGACTGAGGCGATTGCGGCGGAGGGTCAAAGCCCCCGACAGACTCAATCTGTAACGTTGTTTTTTCACCCACGCTGAACTTTTTTTAGACAGGGGGTGAATGTGGTAAACACCACTGGTCACACACTATGTGTATTACGGTACTGCCACTGTACTACAGTTAACACAGTAAATCCCAGCCTGCTGGCTCCTCCCAGCAGGCACTGTACAAAAGTGTACGCTCTCCTGCGCTGCTTCCATTCTGGTTCCAGCTGCAGGGGGCTCAACATCTAGTGCAATAAAGCCTCAATACTTTCACCATTTTCGTCTCGTGGTCATTGATGGTAGATCACATGCCCTTTGTCGTGTTCCCCCTCCTCCTCCTCCTCTGCCTCCAGCACATCGCCTCTCTGCTGGGCTACATAGTGCAAAACGCAGCAGACCACAATACAACAATACCCTCTCCGATGGGTACTGGAGGGCATCTCCAGAGCGGTCCAGGCACATGAAGCGCATCCTCAGCAGCCCAAAGCACCTCTCGACCACACCCCTGGTCGCTGCATGGGCATCGTTGCAGCGGTTCTCCGCGTTGGTCTGTGGCCTCCGTATAGGCGTCGTCAACCACGAACGCAATGGGTAACCCCTGTCGCCAGCAACCAGCCCCTCAAACATGGTGGGGATGAACGTTTGTGCCAATATGAACTAGTCATGCACACTGCCAGGGTACCGGACGCAGACGTGCAGGATCTTCATCCGGTGGTCACAGACCACTTGAATGTTCATGGAGTAGGACCCCTTCCTATTCATGAATACGGCCCAGCTAGCCTATGGTGGCCGCATGGCGACGTGCACCCCATCGATCGCTCCCTGAACCATGGGAATCCTGGCGACGGCGGCAAAGACTGCTGCCCGAACATCCTGGTGGGCGCGATGCACAGGGAACTGGATGTACCGGTCCGGGATGTCATACAGGGCGTCGGTCACTGCGCGGATGCATCAGTGCACCAATGTCTGGGAGATGACGAACAGGCCCGCACTCGGCAACTGGAACGACCCCGTGCCATAGACGTTGAGGGCAACCGTCACCTTGACGGCCACCAGGAGAGGGTGTCCTCCCAGTCCCACGCGGTGCCACGTTTGCCATCAGGTGGCAGATATGGGTGACGATTTCCAGCCTCATCCGGTGTCTCCTTCTGCATGAACCGTCCGTGAGGTCCTGGTAGGACATGCGGCGCCAGCACACACGGGGCCTCATTGGGCGCCTCCGTCGCCGTGGCACCGCCTCCTCCTCCTCGTCCTGTCGGGCAGACGGCCGTCCGGCCTGGGTGGCTGCCACCTGCCCCTCTGCTCCTCTGCGGCAGCCTCCGCTGCCTCCCTGGCATGCCCTTGCTCAAGCTCCCATAGGGCTACATGCACGGCAGCGGCCCCCCCCACGGCAGCCATCATCGCTGGGTGATGGCCAAACATAATGATCTGCAGGGGGTGGGCGTAGACGACATTTCATAATTGCACATACCCACCTCCGCAACCTGTGCCATGGGTTGCATGGTCACCACTGTTGACAGGTGGCACCAGGCCATGCAAACCATGCCCCCCCCCCATCCCTGGCACTCCCCGCCCCACCCCCACTCTTCCCAGACACCAACCCCGACACTCCCCATCCCACCCCCACCTACCCCAGACACCAACGCCGACACTACCCGACACCCCCGACTCTGGGTGGCCTCTGCCCCCGCCAAACGCCCCCCCCCCACCCCCCCACAGCCACAGCCCAGCCGTCTCGACATGTGGCGGCCCCCCCACGCCAACCCCTACCTCCTTTGTCAGCGACAGCCAGCACGACTGGTTGACGGTCACATAGGCGGGACTTCGGCCCACCCGGACCGGGGACTTGCAGCAGGCCCAGGAACCAGCAATTCGCCCCAATTCTGGCGATTCTGCCGGCCACATGGCGCAATCTCCATTGGCGAGGTTTCCCCGGGTCGGTGCATCGCAGTCCCGGCGTTGAAGCGGCGCCCCCCCCCCCCCCCCCCCCCCCCCCCCCAGGGATTCTCCGATGCCATGCCGGCTCCTTCACCATCATATTTATCACCATCATCCATATTTCTCCAAGCCGGCGTGGCATCGGAGAATCCCGGCCCTTGTTTTTTAACAGTGAAAGAAATAGAGGACTATCAAAATGATTATCAAATTTTATTTTGCATAACCTGAGGTAAATTTTCAAGCAAATACTGTGCATTGTGGTAGAAAACAAGTTACAGACAGTGATACACAGGGACAACAGAGTACTTAGTTGTTAGAGCTGTCCAGGCACAAAAATCTGATTGAAGTATGAAAAAGGCATCAGAAATGAAAATTGATCCAAATCATCACAGTTAAACAGGTGTGACTTTCGTATAAAATATTACTTTGTGTCATGAAAAGGCTAATGGGGGATCTTTTGTAAAACGCTCCCAAGTTCTAAAACTTGATAGGCTGATGCTTTCACTATATTACTGAATTAATCTCGATGCTATTGTAAAAGATTTATAATAAATCCTCACCCTATCTCCCAAGGTAAAACAGGGAGAGGACATTTTACCTTTATGTGTAAAATAGTTCAATTCTAGTTAGCATTGATTTAAGATCTGCCGGAAATCTCAAGGGCAATTTTCATGTCACCTAATTTGCATATAAATTCACACTTATCGGTGACAAAGAATGCTTGCAAGTCAAAGTCAGAGGATTGAGACAATTGAATGGGAGGAAATGAAAGCAGGGGGAGATATTGAAATGCACCTCAATTCATCAGATACCTTTGCCATTGCAGAGAGGGCATGGAGTTTGTGCCATAAATTGATGAAAAGAGATCTGTAAGTTACTTGTACCCACAGGTAAGTATATATGGCACTTGGAATCTTCTTTAATTGCTGTTGAAGTCAAGATGATGCTGCTGTCAGGTGGAATTTTTTCTGACATTGCATATGAATAGTCTGGTATTTACAGAATAGATATTCTGTTGGATCATAAAGGGCTTTAATTGATTTCAGTGCTATTGCAAATAGGATTCTGAGCCAGCAATAATGAAGAAACAGGGATATATTTCCAAGTCAGGGTGGTGGTGGCTTGGAGGAGAATTTGTAGGTGGTGTTCCAATTGTGGTGAATGTATTGCTGTAACAATTCACCATGTGCATATCTGTATTACGCTGTTGCCCATGTGGGCTCCACCTATGGACCATTGTAAGGTATTACCTATGATGTAGCATGTTGGGGCCTGTGTGGGCTCCGCCCCGGGCCCCACCCCTTGAGGGGAGGTATAAAGAGCCCTGTAGGTGGCTCCCACTAACAGATCAGTCACAGGCAGGCACTGTTCTAGTTGATTAAAGCCACAGTTTACTTCTACTCCTGGTTTCATGTGAATTGATGGTCGCATCACCAAGCTGTCTGCTGCCTCTATGCTTCCAGGTGGTGGAGGTTGCAGATTTGAAAGGCGCTACTGAAGAAACCTTTGTGAGTTGCTGCAGTGCGTCATGTGTATGGTGCACATTGCCACCATTGTGTGATGGTGAAGGAGTGAATGTTTATGGTGATGGATGGGTGCCCAAATTTATGCTGCTTCCTTACTTGGCATTTGGAGCAGCAAACTCTCGGGAGTAGCATTGGTTGGTATATTCATGGGGATTAGGAGAATTTTTTTCTCACAGAGGGTCTTGAACATTCTTCCTTAGAGTGGGGCAGCATGGTGGCACAGTGGGTTAGTCCTGTTGCCTCACGGCGCCGAGGTCCCAGGTTCAATCCTGGCTCTGGGTCACTGTCCATGTGGAGTTTGCATATTCTCCCCATGTTTGTGGGGGTTTCGCCCCCACAACCCAAAGATGTGCAAGGTAGTTGGATTGAACACGCTAAATTGCCCCTTAATTGGTAAAAAAATGAATTGGGTACACTAAATTTATAAAACATTTTTAAAAAATTCTTCCTTAGAGGGTTGTTGAATATTTATTCTTGACGAACAAGGGTGTCAAAAGATATCGGGGACAAGCAGGAAAGTGGTGTTGAGGCCACAGTCAGATCAGCCATGATGTTATGAATTGGTGGAGCAGGCTGGAGAGGCTGAATGGCCTATTCCTGTTCCTAATTCATATGTACATACATGTGTATTTTGGAAGTTGCAGGGCCCCTTCAATATCCCACAGTGGTGAATGATGAATTCATCACCACGACTGACACAGTAAAATCTGGCGCATGATTAACAAAGATGAAGTTGTACGGAATTAGATTCAACAATGCTAGATAAATTGGTTTGGAGCTGGGAGACAAGTAGATATTTTTAAAGTTCATTCACAGGATACAGATATCACTGACGGGGTCAATATTACTCATTGATAATTACCCTTTCGAAAGGGATGGTGAACTAAATTTTTGACAGCTGAATGATTTACTAGGCCAGTTCAAAGGCAGTTAAGGCACTGCGTCATTTTTAGGAGGGTACCCTGAAGATGCACTGGGGGAGTACCCACCCACCCCTCCAGGAAGTCTCTTGGTAAGGATTGCATGGTGATTGGCCAGGAAGTGTAAAATTCTGATGGGTAATTGCCCTACACTGGGAACCATTCAAAAATGAGACTTAAATTGAAAACTTTGGTTCCGACTGTGTTACGTCAATAATTACCCAGGAGCAGTTAGAAGAATGAAAACCAATTGTAACTTCCGGGTAACTATTGTATCGGCCCACACCAACCCTCACGGGACTCCCCCGCAAACACCCAAACCCATGGAAGACTCCCCGCACCCCCATAATACGCCCCCACTATGGGGCTCCATGGGCCCCCGTGACTGGAGGAGGCACAGTGGCACAGTGGTTAGCGCTTCTCCCTCACAGCTCCAGTGTCCTGGGATCAATTCCAACCCCAGGTGACTGTCTGTGTGGAGTTTGTACTTTCTCCCCGTATCTGCGTAGAGTTTCCTCTGGGTGCTCCGGTTTCCTCCCACAGTCCAAAAATGTGCAGGTTAGGTGGTTTGGCCATGTTAAATTGCCCCTTAGTGTCCAAAGGTTAGGTGGGGTTACTGGGATACTGAGATAGGGTGGAGGAGCTTAAGTAGGGTGCGCTTTCCAAGGGCCAATGCAGACTCAACACCATCCTTCTCCCTGGCTTATCAAAGACCTTTAAACTTACCTGGTGTATGGCAGTTAATGCCGAAAACATGGCTGGGGTTTACTTAACTGCGGCACCTCAGCCCTTGAAGCTAGGCTTGGAGAAATGTTGCACTGCCCAGTTCTCGCCTGGCCTGAGTCGAAAGGTCAGGAAAAATAAAATTGAACTTTCGGTATAGAATAAGAGGTAGGGTTAGCGGAGTGGCAACCTGACTCAATTGCAACTCCATTGGAAGTTACGGTCCTCCGGCTTTAGTGGTTAGCACTATGGCTTCACAGCGCCAGAGACCCCGGTTTGATTCCCGCTTGGGCCACTGTCTGTGTGGAGTTTGCACGTTCTCCCGTGTCCACGCGGGTTTCCTCCGGGTGCTCCGGTTTCTTCCCACAAATCCCGAAGGACGTGCTGTTAGGTAATTTGTACATTCTGAATTCTCCCTGATCATGCGCCGGAATGTGGCGACTAGGGGCTTTTCACAGTAACTTCATTGCAGTGTTAATGTAAGCCTACTTGCGACAATAAAGATTATCAAAATTATTAATCTCCGTTCCCTTGCTGCCGATTCCATCCCTCAAATTTGAGCCCATGATGAACTTCCTACCACATATCTGCACTTTCACTATTTCTATGTGCAAAACAACACACAACTCATATCACATCATCATATCTACTGCAGAAACTCTAATCTATTTCTGTGTTACCTCTAGACTTAGTTATTCCAATGTATTCAAGACTTGTTTTCCACATTCTACCCTCATCAACTTGATATCATTGAAAATGCTGCTGTCCATGGGTAGAATTTAATGTAGCCACCTTGTCAATGTTCAGGAAAACCTGCTGCATTAAGTGCCAATCAGAACACAAGAAGTATGAGCAGGAAAAGGCCATTCTGCTGCTGGAGCCTGCTCAGCATTTTTA
The DNA here is from genome assembly GCF_047496885.1 of Scyliorhinus torazame. Classification (NCBI taxonomy): domain Eukaryota; kingdom Metazoa; phylum Chordata; class Chondrichthyes; order Carcharhiniformes; family Scyliorhinidae; genus Scyliorhinus; species Scyliorhinus torazame. The sequence goes on along the minus strand of NC_092710.1, from coordinate 233,793,272 downwards.
TAAAATCATGGCTTGTCTGATTGTAGCCTCAACTTCACATTCCTGCCTGCTCCCTTAGGATATTTTATATTTCAATAAGATTCATATTCTTCGAAATTTCAATGGATATAGGCCCAACCTTTCCTTATTACATAACGCCTTCATCGTACATAGAAACATACATAGAAAATAGAAGCAGGAGGAGGCCGTTCAGCACTACAAGCCTGCTCCACCATTCACCTTTTTGGAAATATTTTTATTCAAATTTTTAAGAATTTTAATACAAAACCTACAAAATCACAGAATAACAATAAAACAGTAAGAGCCACCTCCCCCACCCTCCGCCATCCCTTACAACAGTAAAGCTTAGTTACTAAATGCCCCCTCCCATCCTGTTCACCCTTTGCGCTAACAGCTAACACTGACCAGCTCCTTAAAATACAATATAAATGGCTGCCATCTGCAGTAAAACCCTTCCACTAATCCTCTCACCGTAAATCTCACGGTAAATCCTCTCACACTTCATGAGGTGTAAAAACTCCATCAAGTCACCCAGCCACGACGAGAGACTTGATGGTGTAGTCGACTTCCAGCTCTTGAGGATCTATCTCTTTATGACCAGTGAGGCAAAGGCCAGGGTGTCAGCCGCCGCCCTCGTCCGGAGTTCCGGCACAACCAAAACCCCCAAAATCTCCAACCCAATGTTGAGGATTGCCGACATAGTCTCAAAAAAGGAGCTCCAAAGGTCCGCTAGCTTTGAGCATGGCCAGAACATGAGCATATGATCCACCAGCTCCCCTATCATCTATCATCCACTCCTTCAAAAAATCAATTCATTCTAGCCTTTGTGAGGTGAGCTTGGAGCACCTCTTTCAGCTGGATGAGACTCTGCCTCCCACAGGACGAGGTCGAGTTCACCCTCCTCAGTGCCTCACTCCAAACCTCCTCCTACAAGATTGGTCTCAGCTGCACTGTCCACTTTACTTTCATGCCCTCAACATGCCCGTTTCCTTCCCCATCATCCGCTGGTATATACCCGATGTGCTGGCCACCTCTGGAAAGGGGACAAGGCGGGGTCCTGGGGGGGTGCCCCCACGGTGGCCTGGCCCGCGATTGGGGCCCACCGATCCGCGGGCGGACCTGTGCTGTGGGGACTCTTTCCCTTCCGCCTTCGCCACGGTCTCCACCATGGCGGAGGCGGAAGAGACTCCCTCCACTGTGCATGCGCAGGAATGCCGTCAGCGTCCGCTGACGCTCCCGCGCATGCGCCGCCCGGAGATGTAATTTCCACGCCAGATAGCGGGGCACCAAAGGCCTTTTCCGCCAGCTGGCGGGGTGGAAATTCGTCCGCTGCCGGCCTAGCCCCTTAAGGTTGGGGCTCGGCCCCCAAAGATGCGGAGCATTCTGCACCTTTGGGGCGGCGCGATGCCCGACTGATTTGCGCCGTTTTGGGCGCCAGTCGGCGGACATCGCGCCGTTTCTGGAGAATTTCGCCCCTGGTCTCACCAATGCCCTGTATGGCTTCCCTACTTTCATACTTGAATTAACTTGTAATAAAATCCAACATTCCATTTGTCTTCCTAATCACTTGCAGCACCTGTGCAGAAACAGTTTGTGATTCCTGTACAGGACACCCAGATCCTTTTGTACTATAGAGTTCTGCAGTTTCTTTCCATTCAGATATTATGGTGTTTTTCTATTTTTCCTACCAATGTGGAAAAGTTCACATTTTCCCACATTATACTCTAGCTGTCCAAACCTTTACCCACTCAGTTAACCTATCTAAATCCTTGTGTAAAATGTTTGTGTCCTCTTGAAAACTTCCTCCCTACCTTTTTGTCATCAGCAAATTTGACTATCATACATTTGGTCTCTTCATCTAAATCATTGCTGTAGTTTGTAACCAGTAGAGGCCTCAGCGCTAATCCTTTCCCTTCCGCCTTTCCCGGCAGCCACTTTCGCTAACACGGAATTTATGGGTTTATCTTAGTCTATGTTTCCTGTTAGCCAACCAATCCTCTATCCATGCTAATATGTTACCCCTTTCACCATGAGTTCTTGTATTGTGAAGTAACCTTTGATATGTTACCTTGATGATAGCCTTTTGGAAATCCAAGTATACCACATCTACAGGTTCCCCTTTATCCACATTGCTTGTTACTTCCTGAAAGAATTGTAATCAATTAGACCAGCTCAATTTAGCTTTCACAAAACCATATTGACTCTTGACCAGGCATTTATGTGAGCAATGGTGGGTCAAAATTCCTGAAGTATGAAATCCACCCCCCTCCCCCCTTGATTTTCACTAAGTCCCATTCTCCAATCATCATGTGCTTGCTGATCTAAGTTGATTCCGTCAAGCAACCTCTTGATTTCAACATTTTTAATCCTTATTTTTAAATCTCTCCATCACCGTTCCCTTCCCTATTTGTGTAATGTCCTTCAGTCCTACAACCCTACCATCCTTCCCCCCATCCCACCATCCCCTGCTCACTGCACTTCAACATTCTGGCATGTTTTAATTCCCGATTGTAATGATTTTACAATTGGCACCTGCATGGGTGTTAAAGTCTGGAATTCCCTCCCTATATCCCCCCGCCTCTCTTTCTTTTGACACATTCCTTAAAACCTACCTTTGGCCAAAGGTAATCTGGCATAATATCTCTGTGTGTGGTTTGGTGTCATAATGTCTGTGCTGAGTCTGCACATCCTCCCAGTGTGTGCGTGGGTTTCCTCCGGGTACTCCGGTTTCCTCCCACAGTCCAAAGATGTGCAGGTTAGGTGGATGGCCATGATAAATTGCCCTTAGTGTCCAAAATTGCCCTTAGTGTTGGGTGGGGTTACTGGGTTATGGGGATAGGGTGGCGGTGTTGACCTTGGGTAGGGTGCTCTTTCCAAGAGCCGGTGCAGACTCGATGGGCCGAATGGCCTCCTTCTGCACTGTAAATTCTATGCTAATGCTCCTACAAAGCATCTAAGGATGCTTTAGCATTTTAAAGGTGTTATATAAATAAAATTTGTATCACTGTTCCTTCATCATTGCTGGATCAAAATCCTGTAACTCCCTACCTAAGAGCATTGTGGAAATACCCTTAACACATAGTTCAGGAACGCAGCACACCACCAGCTTCTCAAGCACATTTTGGGATATGCAATAAATGTTGACCTTTCCAGTGGCACCCAAACCCTGTGAATGGATTCCAAAAACTGAAATTGTGGAGGAACAAAGAGATTAAGCATCCATGTACACAAATCATAAAAGCTAGGGCAGACTCCGGGAAATTACTTTTGTGCTCACCTGCTTCCTTTTGGCGGATATATTCTGAGGGCCTTCTGGCCCTTTGTGGAAATATCATCCCTATCCTCTCAACCTCATGCATTGAGGCCTCCAGTCCCATACAGATAATCTTGGAGTTCTGACTCATCCCTATTGCTCTAACTTTCCTACATTCCCTCCCACAATTGCTGACACCATTCCAGCAGCTGCCGGAGCATGAATTCACCTTCCCTTTAAGAGGGGCAGGTTGCCTTTAAGAAGTGTAGGTTAATCGTACTAGGTGCTAGCTACACACGGTCATGAGCTCCTTGCTGAGCGTACAACCAGTCAGCAGCATGTCTTGGCTGGGCTGCAGGCCACAGTCATTGAGATGAGCTTGATTTTTATGTGCTGCCTGCCTCGACTCACCCAGAAATAGGATAATCACACATTATGATCACTGAACTCTAAAACGTGAAGAATCCAAATTTTATTCCAAACTATTTCCTCTGGTGGGAGAATTGAAAACAGGAGGGTATAATCTTAAAGTTGAAGTCGGACTATTCGGAAATGAAATCAGAGAAAACTTCAAAATGCAGCTTGAAGTACTCTGGAACAATCCACCCAAAAAGGCAATAGATATTGAGTCAATTAAAACTTTTAAAAATTGAGATGATTATAAATATAAAATCAAAAATTCTGATGATCACAAGAAAAATGGGGCTGGATTTTACACTCCCTGCTGGTGGGTGCAAAACATAAAATCCAATGAGTGGCCCTACCCCCACCACAATTTTACCAGTGGAGATGAGACATCAGGCAGCCTGCCACCAGTGGGTCATTTGAAGATTTTAAGTTGGCAATTAATTCCCACTTAAGGGCTCCATTCGGCCATTGCGTTGTGCAACTTGCAATGAGAGATGCTCATGCCAAGTGGCCAACCTGCAGGCTTCCCTGCATGGGCAAGTGGCAGGCAGTCGGCAAGTTCCATCGAAGGGCCCCCAAGGTATAACCGTAACCTCCCCCCTTACCCCCAGCCCCCAGATTCTCCTTCCTCTGTAGCCTTTCAAGCCCCAAACCCCACACCCCTCCCTGGTGTCAACGATGGTTACCCCATCATCACCCAAGTGCAGTATCGGCAGTGGCCACCACTCTCAGTCCTGGAGAGCTGCATCCCTCTGATAGGCTGGCAGCTTTCTGAGGCTGGATGTAGTTCCCTCATGGGTGAAAGTCCCATGTCCATTCTATTAAAACCCATTCTTCACCTGGGCTCCTCCTCTTACCTTTTAGCCAGATGAGAGGGGACAATGGCACCCCATAAAATCCAGCCATGGGGTAAAGGCAGGTAATCGTGATCGAGGTGCAGATCAACTATGATCTAATTGAATGGTGGAACAGGTTTGAGGGGTTGAATGGCCTAGTCCCTATTCTTATGTTCTAACATGTTAAGATCAGGAATTTGCCATCTGGAAAGCCATGGTACAATTCACCCCATTCCATTGCTGAACAGATATGTCCGAGGATCTGAATAGTGAACCACTGGACAGATAAATGTGGTTAATCTTTAAACAAAATTGTGCCATTATTCTCTGGGTGAGAAAATAATCACTCTTATTGAATGGACTACTTGAAGAAGCATCTTGGAAAAAATAAATTATTGGGACAACAAATTAATGAGATTTTGGACATTTGGGGTTCCAACCTAGCCGAGATCATCCGAGCATACACATTGTAATGCAACACCAATATACTATTTGGAACAAATTACAGTAGTAGCATTTTCTGCTATTGCTGCTTTTCAATATTATGCCAGCAAATGCATAATAAAATCAGGGCCCATATTCTTCAGTGCATAAAATGGTGGTTATCAAATTATGTAACTATATTTATAATAAAGGTCTTGTCTTTTTCACACATAATACTTTTTGAATATAATTGCTCTCCACAGATGTTGTGGCATAAAAATGATAAACTTAGGGCAAGTAAAGAATAAGTTTGCTTTTAGTAAGGTTTCAACAAAAGAAAAAAAGGAAAGCAGAAACAAATACCATTCAAAATGAACGATGCCCTTTAAATGCTGAATGGTTCCCTTTTTGAATCAGTCAGTCTTGCAGATAACCCCTGCATCCTCCGCATGCCCACAGTTAGTCTTTCCCCATCCTGAGAATTTGCATTGAAGAATTGTGTCCTCTGCTCCTGTACAGGCAACATCATCCATCCAGATACGGCCAGTACCTGCAAATAATCAATCCATTCCTTTTAGTGGAAAAATTACCTTTTAAAAAAAAATACTCAAAGTAAAAATTCTCTTTACAAAAGTAAAAGTCAATCAGAATAAACTGATACTTTGAGGTGAATGACGTTCATGATGAAAACATATTTTCCAAATTTGTCTTAAATTTAATGCCCGTGTTTAAGTATGTTACTTGCTAATCTTCCCACAATATTTAATGTTATTGTTCCTGATTTAAAGTGCTGATAGTTTCTGGGGGCAGGAAATATGGCTTTATATGCTAGATTTAAGACACTAACATAATTATCCTTATTATGATCAACAATGAAATGAAGCCATCCGGAATTGTCCAAAATGTGCCTCTTTCAGTCTTTTTAAGGATCACAAAATTTGTCCAGTTTCCATGATTTCAGTTTTGGGACAAGTTTTGGTTGCATTGTGAACATTCTTGTATATTTTTCTGTAATTAAAGTGGACTGAGAAGGAACTTTTTTAAATTAATTTTTACGGGGTGTGATCTTCACTGGCTAGGCCAGCATTTGTTTCCCATCCCCAATTGCCTTTGAGAAAGTGGTGGTAAGCTGCCTTCTTGAACCGCTGCAGTCCATGTGGTGTAGGTACACCCACTGTGCTATTAGGAAGGGCGTTCCAGGACTTTGACCCAGCAACAGTGAAGGAACAACGATATAGTTCCAAGTCAGGGTGGCGAGTGACTTGGAGGGGGACATCCAAGTAGCAGTGTTCTCATACATCTACTGCCCTTGCCAGTCTAGATGGTAGTGGTCGTGGATTTGGAAGATGCTGCCTAAGGAGTCTTGGTGAGTTCCTGCAGTACATCTTGTGTCAGTGATGGGATTAGTGAACGTTTGTGGAAGGGGTGCCAATCAAGTGGACTGCTTTGTCCTGGATGGTGTTGAGCTTCTTGAGTGTTGTTGGAGCTGCACTCATCCAGGCAAGTGGGGAGTATTCCATCACACTCCTGACTTGTGCCTTGTTGATGGTGGACAGGCTTTGGGGAAGTCAGAAGGTGAGTTACTCACCACATGATTTCTAATCTCTGACCTTGTAGCCACAGTATTTATATGGCGAATCCTGTTCAGTTTCTGGTCAATGGTTACCCCAGGATGTTGATCGTGGGGGATTCAGTGATGGTGATGCATTGAATGTCATGGTGCGATGGTTTGATTCTCATTGATTGGAGATGGTCATTGGTGCGTTAATTGCATATGAATGTTGAGCTCATTTTTAATTCTAAAAGGACTTGATCAATAGCAATTTTTATTTGTGATGACATTTAACCCTGAAGTATCAGAATAAGGAAAATTTAAAACCTTAATTTTGATAACTAAATGTTGTTGTTCATGATTCAATTTCTGGGAACAGTAAACATAACTTTGCATGTCAGATTTATGACACTAGTATATTTATACAACTAAAAATATAGAATGCTTTACTGGAAAAGGATGGCTTAGAAATCTCATCGCGCTGTGCTTGTTTTTCAGGCACTAAAGTGCAATATTATTTGTTTTAAATTTAGAGTACCCAATACATTTTTTCCAATTAAGGGGCAATTTAGCGTGGCCAATCCACCTAGCCTGCACATCTTTGGGTTGTAGGGGCGAAACCCACGCAAACACGGGGAGAATGTGAAAACTCCACACGGACAGTGATCCAGAGCCGGGATCGAACCTGGGACCTCGGTGCCGTGATGCAGCAGTGCTAACCACTGCACCACTGTGCTGCCCTAAAGGGCAGTATTAAAGGGAGATGGTGGCATAGTGGTAATGACACTGAAGTAGTAATCCAAAGACCCAAGCTAGTGCTCTGGGGGCATGGCCTTGAATCCCAGTATGGCAGCTGGTGGAATTTAAATTTGGTAAATGCAACCTGAAATATGGGGCATGAATCTAGATATGAATTATACTGTAAATGGCAGAGCCCTTAGGAACATTAACATACAGAGGAATCTGGGTGTGCAGGTCCACAGTTCCCTAAAAGTGGCAACACAGGTGAACAAGGCGATTAAGAAGGCATATGGCCTGCTTGCCTTCATCAGCCGGGGCATTGAGTACAAGAGTTGGGAAATCATGTTGCAGCTATACAAAACCTTGATTAGGCCGCATTTGGATTATTGCGTGCAGTTCTGGTCACCACATTGTCAGAAGGACGTGGAAGCTTTGGAGAGAAATGCTTCCCGATGCTGACCCGGCGAGACCACCACCGGTCTCTAATGCCGATTAGGGCCATTAATGATCCCACATTCACGTTGCCACCATTGAGGCATCGCAGCTGTCATCACACCTCCACAAGCACAGAGACACAAACCTCGTTGGGTGAAAGTAGCGGACAGGCTTCTGGGGTACAGTCTGGTGAGCACTACACAGTCACTGATGCACATCAGGTGGAGGCAGGAACATCCAGAGGGAACAGCAGCTGGAGGTCTACTGGATCCCTGGACCCAGCTGGGTCCCAGTCAGATGCACAGCCTCTGGACAAAGTTATTCCAGAGCTTATGCAGACATTAGGGTGAGGCCGTGAGATTCAGAGGGGGATGTCAGTGACACTCCAGTGGGTCCATAGCCGATTGGATGAGTTCCAAAGGCTACGGGCACAGGAGATGGTGCTGGTAATGCATAACACCGAGGCCAACACTGCTAGGCTGGCGACTACAGTGGAAAACCTGGAGCATGCATCAGCACCATGAGTGGTGGTGTCCAAGGCATTGCTCAGTCAGTGACAGCCTTAGCCGAGGGCCTCAACAGGTTGTCCCAGTTGCTTGGGGACGTGTCTCTGAGGCAGGTGGACTTTGCCGAGCTGCTGCTGATCATGTTCCAGTCTCAGGTGGCCAAGGCGCTCCAGAGTATGTCCCAATCGCTGACGGCCATGTCCCAGACACAGGTGGACATTGGCAAGGCACTGCAGAGCGTGGCCCAGTAACAGAGGGGCATCGGTGAGGCCGTCAACACCATGGTGTAGCCACCAGGGCTGGCAGAGACAGATGGCTTAGGGGCCTCTGGAGCTCAATCCAGCTGCCCTTCCCTCCATCCCAAGGTGAGCCCCTGGGCCCTACGGACACCGACTGGGAGGAGGGTGCACCGGACGCCAACCCGGAGCCTCCCTACAGCGAGACAACGGTGGTCACCAGCTCTCCCGAGTCCCTCCTTCCTGACAATGGCACATCTCGGGGTCAGCAGGCAGAACAGAATGGCATGGTGAGGCAAGTGTCACCAGCGAGGTGACCAGGACCCTCTGGCCCCAGGATCCCAGAGATGCCGACCAGGTGCAATAAAGGCTACAGGGCGTGGTAAGCAGCAGGCTGCCTCCACCTCTGATGTGCATCCGGGGGACCGAGATGTAGCGGCAGAGCACAGAGGACTAAGCAGCTTGAGGATCACTGAAAGGGCATTGGGGGTGAGGGAGGGTGACGGCACCACTGGTAACTAAGGACAGTTAGGGTCATGGTTGTTCACCACTAAAATAACCAAGACATATGAAACGTCTGTCACATTATTCTGCAATGCGGGCTGGCCTGCACCCCCCACCCCCGTTGGTGGTGATCCTAGATCTGTGCCCCCCGAGTCATACCATGCACAGGTGATGGGTGTGAGCGTGCTGTTGGCTGAAACACAGGAGTCAGACTACGGCATAGATTGAGAAGCACCGGAGCTCAACACACAGTGGGTTATCATCACCCACTGATATTTTGACCCACTGACAGTGCCAAGGCAGATCCATTACCCTGGAGTGATGTAACACAGAGCCTGTGAGGGTGGGACAGTGCGATCGAGTGGGCGGAGGGCAATGGGTGGGTGTAGGACTGGCTGGGTGGGGAGGAGAATTGAGAGGGGAGGAGGGGGCTGTGGGTGGGTAGGGGGAGGGGATGAGATAAGGGACAAAGCTACATCTTATGAGAAGTGGGTGAAGATGAGGGCCTCCCTGGTCCTCCGGGCATGCCGGACTCTCGCCGCCGCCGCCCGTCCTCCATCCACTGGCTACTCCCACGGGTCCTCCCGGGATCATCTTCCTGTCCCTCCTGGTCTGGCCCCTGCTCTTCTTCCTCACCCGAGGCCGCATGTTCCTCCTTCACCTCCAGCATGTCACCGCGCTGCTGTGCCAGGTTGTGGAGGGCACAGCAGACTATCACAAGGCGGGCGACCCTCCAAGGGGTGTACTGCAGTGCACCACCAGAGCAGCTGAGGCCTCAGAACCATGTTTTGAGCAGTCTGATGAACTGCTCAATGAGAGTCCGGATGGCCACATGGCCCTCGTTATATCGGGTCACCGCATCAGTCACAGGCCTCCATACTGGCGTCAATAGCCAGGTCCAAAGCGAGTGCCCCTTATCCCCCAAAAGCCTCTAGTCATCCTGGGGTATCTGTCGAAGATGCGGTGGATCTCCGACTGCACCAGGATGTAGCCGTCATGCACTCTCCCTGGGAAGCGGACACACATGTGCATGATCCGCAGGTGCTGAGCCCATCACCCCCCAGCCCAGGGACGACCCCCACCAATGGCGGCCAAACCCCCTGAACGGGCATGTTTCCGCACCCCCTCCACCCACCCCCACCCCCACCCCCACCCCAGAATTCTACCATCTGACCCAAGCACACACTTGTGTGTACACCTGGGCTGACCGCGTGATTTCGAAGATGGATACTCACCTCCTCCAATCCCCACAGCAGCCATTGCGCTAGCTTCACGTTTTAAAATAGATGTTCTAAAGGGCGCCCGCATGACTGCTCCCTGTGGAGCCAGTTAGATCACGGGGGCCGTTAGATAGGGAATCCGTCCCATTAACGATGTGGAGATTGTTCTGAATTGGTGATTATTGGTTACTCGCCATGTCTAGGTGGGTTCCGGACCCTGCCACTGGGTGAGGGCCGGTTAGGTTGGAAGCCGATTGGCACCCGATGCGGATCCTGATTTCTGCCTCACCCACGGTCTAACTGGCTCGTTCGGATCTGCGCCGGGTGCAATGCGATCCGTTGGATCATGCTCATAAACATAGTTTCAGTGATAGTGACCATTAAGCTATCATTAATTGTCCTAAAAATCCATCTGGTTCACTAATGTCGCTTCAGGGAAGGAAATCTGCTGTCCTTCGCTAGTCTGGTCTACATGTGATTTCAGATCACAAACTATGATTGACTTTTAACTGTCCTCTGAAATGGTCTAACAAACCACTCAATTCAAGGCCAATCAGGCCTGGGGGAAAAATGCTGGCCTTAAAGTGATACCTACATTCCCGGAATGAATAAATAAAGCTAAGCTTCCAATATGGTGGGTGGAAAACATGGGTCAGAATTTTACGTCCAATGTTTGGCCAGGTGCCTGACCTGGAAGCATGTGAAATTGCGTGAGAAGATGTCAGATGCACGTTCAACATCAGCATGCACTTGCACGATATTTCGCTTGGTGGGCGTGCGCAAGAGTCGGAAGTGCGTCTGCTGACAATCAAGAAGCTAATTTAAATTAATTAAACACCAATTGATCAGAATTTTATGTTGCTATTATGTCTGCCTTTAAGTTTGACGGGCATACAATTGGCAAGGCGGCCTTTACGTTTAAGCTGCAATCTCGAGCCAGGGTGGGATGAAAGGTCAGGGCTCAAATAAAATTAACAAGTGTATTATGGGTCTGACATGTGTGTATGACTCTGCTGTCAAGACACTCGTGGCATAGCTTTTCCGTCAATATTTCATAGAATCATAGAATCTACAGTGCAGAAGGAAGCCATTCGGCCAATCGAGTCTGCACCGGCCCTTCGAAAGAGCACCCCACTCAAGCCCACAACCTCCACCCTATCCCCGTAACCCCATAACCCAGTAACCCCACCCAACCTTTTTGGACACTAAGGGCAATTTAGCATGGCCAATCCACCTAACCTGCACATCGTTGGAATGTGGGAGGAAACCGGAGCACCCGGAGGAAATCCACGCAGACACGGGGAGAACGTGCAGACTCCGCACAGACAGTGACCCAAGCCGGGAATCGAACCTGGGACCCTGGAGCTGTGAAGCAACTGTGCTAACCACTGTGCTACTGTGCTACCGTGTTGTCACAGGTCAACAGCTGTCCCTCTGAGGGAGCACATTGGGAGCACCAGCCCATCCCCCCCCCCCCCCCCCATTTCCTGGAGCCAGCCCTCTTCCCGCCCTCCGCAGCAATACTTAGGCTTTTACAGTGCATGTTTCATGCTGGCTGGCTGTTAATTGGCCAACCCGCGTGAAATCATGCTCTGGCAATGACTGCAGCCTAGAGTGGGATTCGCATGCGCTTCTGGGCCCGCCGAGTGGGCAAAAAATTAAGGTCATGTACTTATTTAGAGCTGATAAATGCCACAATGATATAACCATAAAAATAGGTGTCCTGAAAGCGTTTGCATAGCAATTTATGCCTATCACTTACCTGATAATAGCTGAAATATTATCCAACAAATTGATTTTTGTCACTAACCTCTGCAATCTCAGAAGTGGGCTGGAGTGCCACACTGGCTCTACGTTGCCCAATATCAACAACACCTTGGGCCTCACTATTCAGGAAAAGAAATGGATGCTTCCAAAATTCTAGGTGCTCCTCGTTCCTAATACTTTCAGTTTATTCTGGCATTCATGTCCCTCATCTTCCCTTCCTACCTAGTTAAGCAGGCATGAACAAAATGGAAGCGATTTTTAACCAGTGAATATTACTTGAGAGACACCAACATCCACAATCTATTCCAGATCTGTAAGAGAAGGAAGTAAACACTGGGATTTGAATCCCCAGCTTTGTGACTCATAGGCAAGGGAACAACAACTGATCCACAGCTAACACAAGAATTGAATCACTGAGCACTGAGAGCAGGAATTTATATGGCTGATCGGCAGCCTAGCCTGCTGGTTGCACATTGCGGGAAATTGCTGGGAAAGATTAGGCAGTATGCCCACTACATTTTGCTGTGGGCTCCTTGGGCGTGAGACCCCCCCCCAACTCCCACCCCTCCATCAGCAGCATCGACAATCATTCTTAATATGTCATGGCAAAACTACGAAGATATTTATGTCAGATGGTTCATGGCGTTTGGAATCGTGTTCAAAGTCTCAATTAAATGCAGACATCTGTCTTTAATCACAATTTTCTTTAAAGTCTAACAGCCAACAAATATGTAACCTATCACCCTGACATAGCCATCTGTGTAACAAATGGGTGCCTTTTTTTCTAAGGTGAAGCAAATCGTTTTTGAAATTTAAAAAAAACTCACTTGTAATATTTCTTTGATTTTCTGTTTCAAATAATAAGGAAAATATTCGTAACAGTTCTGCTTAATATACATGAATAATACTCTTGCTTTCCTCGTTATTGCATATTCTAATTTTTTTCAAGCATAAAACCGTGGGCTGGATTCCCCATTTCTGAGACTAAGGGCAGGATTCTCCGTCCTGTCGCACCCGTTCTCTGGTGCGGCACCCCCCCGCCAGCAGAGGGATCCTCCGTTCCAGCTGCCGGCCAATGGGGTATCTCATTGTGGGTACCCCCATGCTGTCCGTAAACCTGTGGGCGTGAGAGCGTTGCCACTGAAGCAGAGGATCCTGGCCAAAGTGTTGACGCCGGAGCAGAATTCATGGAGTTCCACAATGTCATAATATACATCAGTACATTATGGTGCAATCACATACACACACTGATGGACATGCAGTAGGACCAACCAGCATACATAATACCGCAGCTAATCACCAGTGAGAGCACACGCACTATAAAGACAGGGGACAGGAGAGTTCCCGCTCATTCTAGCAGCAGCCAGCTCAGAGGACAGAGCTCACAGCCTGCAACACAGACATTCACCATGTGCTGAGTGCCTCACCATAGCTAGTGATAGGAAAGGGTCCACAGTTAAGCTGGTATTGCTTATACCCACGTTTACAGTATGTTAGCACAGTTGAACAGTTAATAAAATAGCGTTACACCACTTCCAGCATTGTTGGCTTGTTTGTGAACCAGAACACCCAACACGACATGGTACAAGGAGTGGCCGCAATCTAGCACTTGTGAGACCTACCTGCAACTTCTCAGCATTCCGGCATCCTACAGCATGGAGAACATCAACCCGCCGCCGCCGCTCCGCATCGTTGGCAATCGCGGGGTACATTGGAAGATATTTAAACAGCGCTTCCAGCTCTTCCTCGAGGCCACGGACAGGGAGAATGCATCGGACACCAGGAAGATAGCCCTTGTTCTCTCCACGGCTGGGCAACATGCCATCCACATCTTTAACTCCCTGACATTCGTGGACGACGAGGACAAGACCAAGTACAAGACGCTGCTCCTCAAATTCGACACACACTTCAGTGTTGAAGTCAATGAAAGCTTCGAAAGGTACCTGTTCCAGCAGCGCTTGCAGGGTAAGGACGAGCCTTTCCAATCCTATTTAACACACCACACCTCCGCATCCTCGCGAAATCCTGCGGCTACGGGCCCACCTCCGACTCCATGATACACGACCAGATTGTTTTTGGGGTCATGTCGGACACCTTGCGTCAGCAGCTCCTTAAAGCTAAGCAACTAACCATAGCGACTGCCATCGAGACATGTGTCCTGCATGAGAATGCCACCAGCCGGTACTCCTACATACAGGCAGCTGAAACGGCGCGGCAAGGGCCCCATGAGGCGGAACGGGTCCAAACGATTGAACAGCTCCCGGGCCGCAGTCTGGAGGAGGGCAGCCATTTTGCGCGCTTTCCGAGGCGCTTGTACGCGCCAAACGAGGGGACGGTGACGTGGAGGAAAGTGATGCGCAGGCCCGCACCACGCAAGACCATACTGCGCATGCGCAGTGGCGCAACGAACGCACTGATGTCACGACGTGCGGCACCTGTGGCTCCGCCCACTTAAAGCGGCAATGCCCTGCAAAATCGCGACAGTGCCTACGCTGTGGCAGGCTTGGCCATTATGCTGCCTGCTGTCGAGCAGCCCAGCCTGCCAACTCACAATGATTTAACCAGCCTCGCAGGAATGTTCGGGCAATCCAACCCACCTTTTTTTTTTACATAGATTACATAGATTACACAGTGCAGAAGGAGGCCATTCGGCCCATCGAGTCTGCACCGACCCACATTAATCCCTCACTTCCACCCTATCCCCGCAACCCAATAACCCCTCCCAACCCTTATGGACACTACGGGCAATTTTAGCATGGCCAATCCACCTAACCTGCACGTCTTTGGACTGTGGGAGGAAACCGGAGCACCCGGAGGAAACCCACGCACACACGGGGAGAACGTGCAAACTCCGCACAGACAGTGACCCAGCTGGGAATCGAACCTGGGACCCTGGCGCTGTGAAGCCACAGTGCTATCCACTTGTGCTACCGTGCTGCCCTAAACCGAGCACCTTTACCGAGTCCGATCCTGACTTCATGCAGACCAGTGACACCGAGGACAGGGAGCCTTTTTGAGTTGCTGTCATGACCAAGAACAGGCTGTCCCCGAATTGAAAGCACCAGCCCCTGTCAGTGCACAGCATTGATCCGGACGACGAGTGGTGTGCCACCCTGATGGTCAACCGATCCCAGATCAGATTCCGTCTGGACACTGGTGCTTCCGCCAATCTCCTTGCATGGTCAGCATTTCAAACCCTGGGGGTCAAACCAACAATTCTTCCATCCAATTGCCATCTGGTCGACTATAATGGTAACGTCATCCCCGCCACTGGGTCATGCCAACTCGAGGTGACGCACAACTCGCGAAAAATCACCCTACCCTTCGAGATCGTGGGCTCCTCAAAGGACTCCCTGCTAGGCGCACAGGCGTGCCAGCTCCTCAACCTCGTGCAGCGCATACATTCCCCCTCTCCAGAGGACACGTCTGACTTCCAAGATGCGGACTCCAGGGCGCAGCTAAGTGCCATCATCACTCAACACCGAGAGGTCTTCGAAGGCATGGGCACACTTCCCTGCACATACAAAATCCTGCTCAAACAGGACGCCACGCCTGTGGTTCATGCACCTCGCAGAGTCCCAGCACCCCTCAAGGACCGCCTCAAGCAGCAGCTGCAGGACCTCCAGGACCAAGGAGTGCTTTCCAGAGTGACGGAACCAACCGACTGGGTCAGTTCCATGGTGTGCGTCAAGAGCCTTCCGGCGAGCTCCGGATCTGTATCGACCCGAAGGATTTAAATCATAACATCATGCGGGAGCATTACCCTATCCCCAAGCGTGAGGAGATCACGTGCGAGATGGCTCGAGCCAACATATTCACCAAGCTGGAGGCATCAAAGGGCTTCTGGCAGATTCGATTGGGCAAGTCCAGCAGAAAGCTGTGTACTTTCAACACCCCATTTGGCAGGTACTGCTACAATAGAATGCCATTTGGAATCATATCAGCATCTGAAGTGTTCCACCGCATCATGGAGCAGATGATGGAGGGCATCGAGGGTGTGCGCGTCTATGTGGACAACATCATCATCTGGTCCACCACCCCGCAGGAGCATATCAGTCGCCTCCAAAACGTTTTTAAGCGAATACGGGACCAAAACCTGTGCCTCAACAGAGCCAAATGTTCTTTCGGCCAGACGGAACTCAAGTTTTTGGATGCGGATAAGGTGGCAGCCATCACGGCCATGCAGATGGTGGCGGATAAGAAGGCAGTGCTCCGGTTCTTAGGAATGGTCAACTTCCAAGGAAAGTTCATCCCTAACCTCGCTTCCCACACCACGGCTCTCCGCAACCTAGTTAGGAAGACGACAGACTTCCAGTGGCTTCCCGCCCACCAGCGTGAATGGGAGGAGCTCAAGGTCAAGCTGACCACCACCCCGGTATTGGCGTTTTTCGATCCTGCAAGGGAGACAAAAATATCATCGGACGCTAGCCAATCTGGCACAGGGGCGGTACTCCTGCAACAAGATGACGCCTCGTCATGGACCCCTGTTGCCTATGTGTCACGGTCCATGACCCCCACAGAGCAGCGCTATGCGCAAATCGGGAAGGAGTGCCTAGGCCTGTTGACCGGTGTCGACAAATTCCATGACTACGTGTATGGCCTTCCCCAGTTCACTGTGGAGACAGACCATCGCCCGCTGGTCAGCAGCATCCAAAAAGACCTCAATGACATGACCCCTCGCCTACAACGCATTCTGCTCAAGCTCCGGAGATACGATTTCCAGCTCGTGTACACACCGGGTAAGGACCTGATCATAGCCGACGCTCTGTCCAGGGCAGTCACCACTTCGTCCGACCCAGAGGGGTTCGTTTGCCAAGTCGACGCCCACGTGGCCTTCACGGCCGCCAATCTGCTGGCCACGGATGAACGCCTAACCCACATTCACCGTGAGACTGCGGCTGACGCCCTACTACAACGTGTGATGCGCCACATGACTGACGGATGGCTCAAGGGACAATGCCCGCAGTTCTATAATATTCGAGCCGATCTGGCAGTCGTTGATGGCGTCCTCCTGAAGCTGGGCCGCATCGTGATCCCACACAGCATGCATCACCTGGTTTTAGAGCAGCTGCACGAGGGCCATCTCTGCGTGCACAAGTGCCGACGGAGGGCTCGAGAGGCTGTCTACTGGCCTGGCATAAATGAGGACATTGCCAACATTGTGCTCAATTGCCCCACCTGTCAGCGGTTCCAGCCGGCCCAACCACGGGAGACCCTTCAGCCCCATGAGTTGGTCACGTCCCCTTGGTCTAAGGTAAGCGTGGACCTGTTCCATGCGCTCGGCAGGGACTATGTTCTCATAGTTGATTATTTTTCCAGCTATCCCGAGG
The DNA here is from genome assembly GCF_047496885.1 of Scyliorhinus torazame. Taxonomy (NCBI): domain Eukaryota; kingdom Metazoa; phylum Chordata; class Chondrichthyes; order Carcharhiniformes; family Scyliorhinidae; genus Scyliorhinus; species Scyliorhinus torazame. Next base: position 233,776,061 of record NC_092710.1, on the reverse strand, counting down.
TTGTACGCCTGCATGAAATCACGTCATCGGCTGTTATCCGTGCCTGCAAAGAGACTTTTGCTCGTCACGGCATCCCACTCACTGTGAAGTCGGACAATGGCCCCTTTTTCGCGAGCCAGGAATGGTCTAACTTCACCAGCAGGTACAACTTTGTACACGTGACGTCCAGTCCCCTGCACCCCCAGTCAAATGGCAAAGCAGAAAAGGGTGTGCACATCGTAAAGAGGCTCCTCTGCAAGGCTGCTGATGCAGGATCCGACTTCTGCCTCGCCTTGCTGGCCTATCGCTCGGCTCCACTGACCACGGGCCTGTCACCAGCCCAGCTGCTGATGGGTTGCACCCTCAGGACCACTGTACCGTCCATTCACGTCCCAGACCTCGACCATGCTCCGGTCCCTCAGTGGATGCAACAGTCTCGTGCGCAGCACAAGGCGGCGCATGACGCTCGAGCGACTGATCTTCCTGCTCTGGCGCCAGGTGACAGCGTCTGCATCCATCTTCCGGAGGGTGGCTGGTCTGCGACTGCTGTGGTTCTTCGGCTGGTGGCTCCCCGCTCATTCCTGGTTCGTCTGCCTGAATGCTCCATTCGCCGCCGCAATCGTCATGCCCTTCGTCTGGTTCCATGCTCGCTACGCGATCCTCCACCGGTGCCATGCCCTCCTGTTGTCCCTGACCAGGACTTTGTAGAGCTTCCGGATACTCTGCATCCTCCTCACTTGGCCGTGGCCCGGCCCGATCCTCATCCAGTGGCTCCTGACCCACCCTTGAGGCGGTCAACCCGAATTCGTCGCCCACCTCAGAGACTGGATTTATGAGCCTTACAATGTTGGACTCAATGCTTTGTTCTTTCATCCTGTTTCAGCATTTCACTAGTTTGTTTAGAGCATTCGTTATTAGTTTTGTTGCTGGTGTAACACCTTGTTTTTCTTTTCTCTGCACCAGGCACCTTCCCGTGTATATAGACTAGTCTCATGTACATAGTTATGTAAATACTGCACACACATGGTCAGATACACTCATTACACGTCATTTATTCTCACATTGGCACATGTTCTTTGTAAAAAAGGGGGATGTCATAATATACATCAGTACATTATGGTGCATCACATACACACACTGATGGACATGCAGGAGGACCAACCAGCATACATAATACCGCAGCCAATCACCAGTGAGAGCACAAGCACTATAAAGACTGGGGACAGAAGAGTTCCCGCTCATTCTAGCAGCAGCCAGCTCAGAGCACAGAGCTCACAGCCTGCATCACAGACATTCACCATGTGCTGAGTGCCTCACCATAGCTAGTGATAGGAAAGGGTCCACAGTTAAGCTGGTATTGCTTATACCCACGTTTACAGTCTGTTAGCATAGTTGAACAGTTAATAAAATAGCGTTACACCACTTCCAGCATTGTTGGCTTGTTTGTGAACCAGAACTCCCAACACGACACACGACAGCAAAACTGGCGCTGCACCTGGACCGATTCTGCTACTGTTGAGGGGCTAGCATCGGCGTCACATGGAACACAATCGATTCCAATGAGAAACGGTGCGGGATTCGCCGGTTCTGCGATTGACACTGAGGAGGTGGAATGCAGCTGCATATACAGACTGCACTCCCCACACACACCATCCTGGCCAACAAGATGGCAACAAGACGCGCGGAGCCACGCTTCAGGGATGCCGAGCTGGAGACCCTCCTGGAAGCGGTGGAGGAGAGGCGGATGACCCTATACCTGGCCCATGAAGGAGGCTGTCTGCCGTCGCCATCGCTGTGCCTGGGCGCAAGTGGCACAGCGGTGAGTACCGTGGGCAACATCATCCAGACCAGCCAGCAGTGCCGGAAAAGTCTGCATGACCTTTTCAGGGTGGCCAGGGTGAGTAGGCAGCTCTGTGCCCCTGGCTCCAACCCCGTCCCACATACCCGTAATCCGACTCCCCTCCAACCCGGAGGGTGGCCGAACCCCCTCCCTGCCCCACATGGCGGTACCCATACCCGCCACCATGGTCGGGTGCCCTGACCACTGAGGCCACCAGCTACCCAGCCCCTGGGCTGCATGCATCAGACTGTCTAACACTGTCATTGCCTGTTTTCCACCCCCAGGAGCATGCCGCCCACAACCACCGGAGTGGGAGAAGACTGGAGGTGGAATGCCAGACTTGCGTTCTGGACTTGGTCGGTGGCCTGGAGGAAAGGGTGTTCGCCGGGATGGAGGTCGGCTGTGGATGAGGAAGTGAGACCCTGCTGGTTTGTGGTTTCCCGTGACACATGTGTCAATCCCGCCCCCCGCAAAAACCACCCTCACTCCCACACCAGCCTCACCCCCACCCTCATCCCACCCCACCCCTATCCCCACACCACCCTCACCCCACCCTCTCCCGACAGCACACCCACCCTAACCACCCTTTCACACCTACCTACACGCTCACCACCCCCACTCCCCCCGCAGCCCGCAGTCTAATCAGGCGTCTTGTCTTGTGTCTTGCAGGACCTGCTGGAGGTGGGGAGGGTCCATCTGGTGATGCCCCGCCCCCAGCTAGTGCTACAATCGAAGCCCCCCTGTGAGCTGGGTACTGGCGCTCAGAACAGCTCGGACACCAGCCCTCCACCCTAGACACAGGACACCCCGGAGCTCGAGTCTGAGAATGGCAGTGATTTCCCGTCTCAGCTGTCTTCAACACCCTCCACCATTCCCGAGACTCTCACCTCGGTTGGGCACTTTAGTGAAGAGGTTCCTGGGACTATCTGGTGCGCACCACACAGCTGATCCGGCAGAGCAGGTGGCAGTAGGAACTTCCGAGGTCGCAGTTGCAGAGTCAGGGACCATATGAGGGGTTGTCAGTGAGCATCCAACACCTGCAGGTGCAGTTGAAGGAGTCCGGCTGCGTGCAGGAGCAGGAGGTGCTGCTGGCCATCCGTGCCACCCAGGCCAACACCACACGGGCGGCGTCTGCAGAGGAGGCATTGGGGGTGACGGTTTTGGTTACGGATCAGCATGCCCAAGGCCTGGAGCATTCTGTGCAGGTGCTGGCCAAGGCCCAGTACAGGGTTGCCGCCTCACAGGCAATCATGTGCGGGAGCCACTTGGAAATCGCAGTGGTACTTCTGATCGTGGCCCAGTCACAGCAGGCCATGGCTGGGAACTTCAGGGGCATTGCCCAAGCATAGGCCAACGTGGTGCAGACACAGAGCGAGGTGGCCCAGTCCCAGAGGGAGATGGCGGAGTCACTGGCTGGTGTGACACAGACCCACAGTCAATGCCTGATGTGGCGCAGTCGCAGATAGGGATGGTCCACTCCCTGAGCTCCATTGCCACGAGTGTGCAGACCGTAGTCAAGACCAGATCAGGACTCCAGGACTGACAGTGCCAGGTGGCGGGGGAGCCCCAGGGGATAGCTCCGCTCATACTCCCGTCCCATGGAGTAGCCCAGGGGCTATCGGGAACCCCGAGAGAGGAGGTGCTGGGGCCTGTGCCGGTGACGCCCGCTGGGGAGGTGCCTGAACACCGCAGCACCTTGGAGCCCTCCACCCCCCCCCCCCCCCCCCCACCCCCTCCAGTCCCTGGTGCAACTTGCGGGCAGCACAAGGAAGCACAAGGCAGCACCATAGCCCCTGGGACATCCAGCAGCAGCCCATCCAAGCCCGGGTGCCCCAGAAGATGGCCGCTAAAACGGAGATGCAGGTCGCAGGACGGGAATCACAACAGGCCACCTCCACTCCTGCTGTACCGGAAAGTTAGACACTAGTGCAGGGCACAGTTTAGCTATAGAGGCTAGGGCACAAATCTGTATATACGTTGGCACCTTGAACACCTGTTCACATTGTTACAACCTGCCTTGGTGCTCTGTCAGGTGGGTGTGAGGGGTAGGCTGGTCTGAGTTGGCCAGAGGGGGGGTGGAATGGGTGGCCTGAGTCCCCCCCCCCCCCCCCCCCCCCCCCACCATCCCCACCTCCATCACCCCAGCGATTTGATGGGACCGTGTGATGGAATGGCCAGCTTGCATGCAAGAATGACCCAAATGGACGGTGCAAAGTGGTCCCATGGGTAGGAGTCAGATGTCAAACGATGCAGAGCACCAGAGCTCATCGCAGACACCCCAGAGGATACTGGGTCAGGCCCTTGGCACTGCCACCCTGGTACCCTGCCAATGACACCTGTCCACCCTGCACACCCTGGCAGTGTCACCCTAGCTTGCCCAGGGGTGCCCTGCATTTATGAGGTGGGATAAGGGGGGGGAGTGTTGCGGACCCCCTAACAATTAAGTTGAGGTGCTGAGGGCATCCAGAGGCTGTGGTGGGAGGTTGAGAGATTGGGGTGCCATTTTAAATACATTTGCCCACATGTGCTACATCTACGAACAAACTGGAAACCTGAGATATGAACAGAATATCAGAACTGGGGAATAAGGTGCACGGTGGCGCAGTGGGTTAGCACTATAGCGCCGAGGTTCACCAAAGAGAAGGAATTGGTAGATGTTGAGTCTGGAGAAGGGGGTGTAGATAGCCTGGGTCACATTGTGATCCAAAAAGACGAGGTGTTGGGTGTCTTAAAAAATATTAAGGTAGATAAGTCCCCAGGGCCGGATGGGATCTACCCCAGAATACTGAAGGAGGCTGGAGAGGAAATTGCTGAGGCCTTGACAGAAATCTTTGGATCCTCGCTGTCTTCAGGGGATGTCCCGGAGGACTGGAGAATAGCCAATGTTGTTCCTCTGTTTAAGAAGGGTGGCAGGGATAATCCCGGGAACTACAGGCCGGTGAGCCTTACTTCAGTGGTAGGGAAATTACTGGAGAGAATTCTTCGAGACAGGATCTACTCCCATTTGGAAGCAAATGGACGTATTAGTGAGAGGCAGCACGGTTTTGTGAAGGGGAGGTCGTGTCTCACTAACTTGATAGAGTTTTTCGAGGAGGTCACTAAGATGATTGATGCAGGTAGGGCAGTAGATGTTGTCTATATGGACTTCAGTAAGGCCTTTGACAAGGTCCCTCATGGTAGACTAGTACAAAAGGTGAAGTCACACGGGATCAGGGGTGAACTGGCAAGGTGGATACAGAACTGGCTAGGCCATAGAAGGCAGAGGGTAGCAATGGAGGGATGCTTTTCTAATTGGAGGGCTGTGACCAGTGGTGTTCCACAGGGATCAGTGCTGGGACCTTTGCTCTTTGTAGTATATATAAATGATTTGGAGGAAAATGTAACTGGTCTGATTAGTAAGTTTGCAGACGACACAAAGGTTGGTGGAATTGCGGATAGCGATGAGGACTGTCTGAGGATACAGCAGGATTTAGATTGTCTGGAGACTTGGGCGGAGAGATGGCAGATGGAGTTTAACCTGGACAAATGTGAGGTAATGCATTTTGGAAGGGCTAATGCAGGTAGGGAATATACAGTGAATGGTAGAACCCTCAAGAGTATTGAAAGTCAAAGAGATCTAGGAGTACAGGTCCACAGATCACTGAAAGGGGCTACACAGGTGGAGAAGGTAGTCAAGAAGGCATACGGCATGCTTGCCTTCATTGGCCGGGGCATTGAGTATAAGAATTGGCAAGTCATGTTGCAGCTGTATAGAACCTTAGTTAGGCCACACTTGGAGTATAGTGTTCAATTCTGGTCGCCACACTACCAGAAGGATGTGGAGGCTTTAGAGAGGGTGCAGAAGAGATTTACCAGAATGTTGCCTGGTATGGAGGGCATAAGCTATGAGGAGCGATTGAATAAACTCGGTTTGTTCTCACTGGAACGAAGGAGGTTGAGGGGCGACCTGATAGAGGTATACAAAATTATGAGGGGCATAGACAGAGTGGATAGTCAGAGGCTTTTCCCCAGGGTAGAGGGGTCAATTACTAGGGGGCATAGGTTTAAGGTGAGAGGGGCAAAGTTTAGAGTAGATGTACGAGGCAAGTTTTTTACGCAGAGGGTAGTGGGTGCCTGGAACTCACTACCGGAGGAGGTAGTGGAGGCAGGGACGATAGGGACATTTAAGGGGCATCTTGACAAATATATGAATAGGATGGGAATAGAAGGATACGGACCCAGGAAGTGTAGAAGATTGTAGTTTAATCGGGCAGTATGGTCGGCACGGGCTTGGAGGGCCGAAGGGCCTGTTCCTGTGCTGTACATTTCTTTGTTCTTTGTTCTTTGAGGTGCCAAGTTCGATCCCAGCTCTCGGCCACTGTCCGTGTGGAGTTTGCACATTCTCCCAGTGTTTGCGTGGGTATCATCCCCCACAACCCTAAAGATGTGCAGGGTAGGTGGATTGGCAATGCTAAATTGCCCCTTAATTGGAAAAAAATGAATTGGGTACTCTAAATTTATTTTAAAAAAAGAGCTGGAGAAGAAGTGCTGAAAGCCAGACGATAGATCCTTCTACTTGTGTTAATAACGTGGACTGACTAAAATGGTCGTAAAAAAAACCTCTTCTCTTTGGCAAAGGATGAAAACATTAATGTATGGGGCTGGGGCATCTCTATGAATAATCCATGGAATCCATCTCCCTATATTGCAGAAGGAGGCCATTCAGCCCATCGAGTCGACAAAACAGCACCCTATCCAGGCTCACTCGCCTGCCCTATCCCTGTAACCCCACCAAACCTGCACATTTTGAACTGTAGGAGGAAACCGGAGCACCCAGGGGCATCCCACGTAGACACGGGGAAAACACACAAGCTCCTCACAGTCACCCAAGGCCGGAATTAAACCCGGGTCCCTGGTGCTGTGAGGCAGCAGTGCTAACAATATTACTTCAGTTTATTGGTATTCTCAATCTGGGAATGGTTAATGGTTAAAAGGTAAATATGAAATTGCACTCCCCCACCGACCAAAATCAAAAATGTGGGTGCAATTCATAATCGTACATTAATTAAAATACATGAATCAATTCCTGATATGCACCTGAAATGGAAATTCATTAATTAATTCAGGATTCATAAGACACATCTTCTGTAGCCCATTGCACATAATAATAATAATCTTTATTGTCACAAGTAGGCTTCCATTAACACTGCAATGAAGTTACTGCGATAATTCCTGGGTAATGGGATTATTTTTAGTTGGGATTCTTTATTGCCAAATGAATCATATAGCCAACTGAATTGATGCAGATGTTTAGTTACATTATTACAGAATGCCAAAGGTCAAAGTACATTTGGATCAGATTTTGCACTTGATCTGTAATTCTGGCAGAAATAATTGATACACCATAATCCCTCGCACATGTTGAATTCTGATGTTATTGTAGGTGAAAATTTCAAATGAAGTTTAACCCTAGCCTATATTGAATATCAGATAAAACATGGCAATAAGACCCAAAAGCTAAATTAATCTGATAAAACTAAGACTGGGTGATTAGCGGCCGGTGGTGGGGGGAGGGTGGGGAGGGGGCTCATGTTTGTGGTGGTGTGGTTCTCATCTTTGGGATGGAGACCTGGCAAACCAGGTCTTCCAACCACCCTGCTTCAGGCCTCAGTAGAGTTCTTCATTGAGAAAAAGATGCAGTGAGATTCATTCACTACAAGACTAATATTCCTTTGGCATCTCAGGGCATTTACTATTGCATCCCATGGCAGACCTGAAAATTTGTAGCAACACTAGAGGAAAGAAGGAAATGCCTTGGGATATAGGTTCCAGCCTGTTGCATGCGGTGAGCCGGAAGGGACAGACAGTCTCGGGGGGTTGGGGGGGGGGGGGGGGGGGAGGGGGGAATACCAGAGGTGGGGAACCTTGGTCAGGGTTGCAAGGTGTTGGTAGTCCTCATTGTCCCATTTTCCAGAAATTCTGGTCAAGATCTCAGCAGGTTTAGAGTGCAGTGAGGAGGAAAATCCCTCCAAAGTGTTTTATTCTAATAAAAAAGCCTAGTTCTAACAGATCGAAACAATCATGATTACGGCGAATGACTATTTGAAGATTCTAAATAATCTTTAGAATTCAGGAGCACTATCATTCCCACCTTTAGAAATTCAAAATAATCTGCGCCATATCCTGGGATGATCACCCTCCGCAAATGGGACACCCTCTCCCTTGGTGGATATTCTTGAAACATGTGCTGGCAAGCTGCACTGGGACACTGGTTTCGATTCCCCATAGTTTAAATCGGGCCGGACCTTAAAATGACAGGTACCGTTTCGTCAGAGTGAGGTTATCCAGAAGTCAAAATGGACCCCAATGAATTTTACAGGTCTTCCATGATGCAATATTGGCAGCAATGTAGGTGTGAACGAATATTGTTCAGTCTGTCAACTTTACATATAAGCCCACATCATGTAATCCAAGGAAGTGCTATCTGATTGACGATCTAATTCAAAAAGGTGGGAAAACAGTCACATAGTGACTGTGAAACCTCACAGCAGGTTTGCCAGCTGCGGGGGTGGATTCAATGGGAAATCCCAATGACAGTGATGGGACCCGAAGATCCCCCCATTGGCCAACAGCAGGTCGCTTCTCGCCGCCGAGAAACATGTTATTGGCAGTGTGCAAACCCTCCCCACAAAGGATTCAAATCCCATCAAGGCTTCTGGATTTAAGAATGTAAATTCAATTTAATTCATTCAATTTTTTAATTTAAAAAATCTGTAATTGAAAGCTAGTTTCAGGAATGATGCAATTAAACTTTATTGATAGTTGTAAAACCCCATTTGGCTCACTAATGCCATTTAGGGAAGGAAATATACTGACGAGGTGGTGGTAATGTCACTGGATTAGTAATCTTAAAGCTCAGGCTAATGCTCTGGGGTCATGGGTTCAAATCGCATCATGGTGATTAATAAATCTGGAATAAACCTGGAATATAAAGTTAGTCTCAGTGAAACAATTCATCAATTGTTGCAAAAACCCATCAGGTTCAATAATGCCCTTCAATAAGGAAATCTGCCATCTTTACAAGATTAGAGGCTGTTTAGCACAGGGCTAAATCACTGGCTTTGAAAGCAGACCAAGGCAGGCCAGCAGCATGGTTCAATTCCCGTACCAGCCTCCCCGAACAGGTGCCGGAATGTGGCGACTAGGGGCTTTTCACAGTAACTTCATTGAAGCCTACTTGTGACAATAAGCGATTTTCATTTCATTTCATCTGGCCTATATGTAACTCCAGACCTGCAATTGACTCTTAACTGTCTTCTGAAATGACTTAGCAAGCTACTCAGTTCAAGGGAAATTAGGAATGGACAACCAACACCTATATCCCATGAAATTATTTTTTTAAAGCGGCGGTGATTACACAGTTGGGAGGGAGTTGCGCTGGGAGTCCCCAACATTAATTGTGGTCCCCATGAAGTCTGATGTCATCAGGCAAAACACGGAAACCTGATTACTACCTACCGTTGGTTCAAATCGCACGATGGCAACTGTTGGAATTTAAATTCAATTAATAAATCCAGAATAAACCTGGAATATAAAGTTAGTCTCAGTAAAATAATTAATCGATTGTTGCAAAAACCATCTGGTTCAATAATGGGTTCAATAATACTACCTACCGTCCTCCCCCAGCTGATGAATCAGTACTCCTCCATGTTGAACACAACCCGAAGGAAGCACTGAGAGTGGCAAGGGCACAGAATGCACTCTGGGTGGGGGACTTCATCTATCACCAAGAATGGCTCAGTAGCACCACCACAGCACCACCCCAGAGTGAGCTTTATGAGTCCTAAAGGACATAGTTGCTTGACTGGGTCTGTAGCAGGTGATGAAGGAACCAACAAGATGAAAAAACCTACTAGACCTTGTCCTCACCAATCTGTCTGTCACAGATGCATGTCCATTACAGTATTGATACAAGTGACACCACACAGTCCTTGTGACGATTAACCTTTCTTCACAATGAACATACCCTTCATCATGTTGTGTGACACGGACACCGTACTAACTAAGAGAGATTCACAACAGATCAAGCAGCTCCGAACTTGGTATCAATGAGGCGCTGTGGGCCACCAGCAGCAGCGGAACTATATTCAACCATGGTTCATAACTCTAGCATTACCATCAATCCAGGGGATGAAGCCTGGCTCAATGGAAACTGCAGTACAGCATTCCAGGAACAGCACGAGGCATAAAAAGGAGGTGCCAATCTGGTGAAATGACTCCAAAGGTCCAGTTGCCTGCCAAACAATGGAAACAACATATGACAGCCAGAGCTAAGTGATCTCACAACCAACAGATCAGATCAAAACTTTGCAGTCTACTCACATCCAGTTTGACTGGTGGTGGACAATTAAACAACTAACTGGGGGAGGAGGCTCCACAAATGTTCCCATCCTTAATGATGGGAATCATCAGCCCAAAAAATAAGACAGAAGCATTTGCAACAATCTTCAGCCAGTGGGTAGCTGATACAACTTAGCCTTCTCCTGAGGTTTCCAACATCACAGGTGTCAGTCTTTACCCAATTTGATTTAAGAAATGGCAGAGAGCAGGGGATATAGGGTAGAGCGGGCGGCACAGTAGCACAGTAGTTAGCAGTGTTGTTTCACAGCACCAGGGACCTGGGTTCGATTTCTGGCTTCGGTCACGGTCTGTGCGGAGTCTGCACATTCTACCCGTGTCTGCGTGGGTTTCTTCCGGGTGCTCCAGTTTCCTCCCACAAAATCCTGAAAGATGTGCTTGTTAGGTGAATTGGACAGACTAAATTCTCCCTCAGTGTACCTGACTAGAGGATTTTCACAGTAACTTCATTGCAGTGTAAATGTAGACCTACTTGTGACACTACTAAAGATTATTATTACTGCAAAGGCTATGAGTCCTGACAATATCCTGGCTATAATACTGAACATTCACACTCCGTAACTAGCTGCGCCCCTAGCCAAGTTGTTCCAGTACAGCTACAACATTAGCATCTATCTTTTTAAAAATAAATTTAGAGTACCCAATTTTCTTTTCCAATTAAGGGCAATTTAGCGTGGTCAATCCACCTACCCTGCACATCTTTGGGTTGTGGGGGTGAGACCCACGCAGACATGGGGAGAATGTGCAAACTTCACTCGGACAGTGACCCAGGGCCGGGATCGAACCCGGGTCCTCAGCGGCGTGAGGCAGCAGTGCTAACCACTGCACCATTGTGCCACTCACATTGGTATCTACCTAACAAAGTAGAAAAACATCCAAGTATGGCCTGTCCGGAAAAAGCAGGGCAATTCCTCTGAAATTGCCTAGCAAGTCACTCAGTTGTATCAAACTGATTGGAGTGACGGTACATAATGTCACTAGACTAGTAATTGAGAGACCTGGCTAATGCTCTGGGGACACACGTCTAAAGCCCACCAAGGCAGCTAGTTCAACTTAATGTGTGTGTCAACTGTGGCTCAGATGGTAGAACTCTTGAATCTGAGTCAGAAGGCTGTGATTCAAGGCTCACGCCACGGATTGAGTACATGTGGTTCCGATCTGGAATGCACTGCCTGTGTGTGTGGTTGAGGCAGAATCAACTGAGGTTTTCAAATCAAAGTTGGATTGTTATCTGAAAAGGAGATTTTCAGAACTACAATGAAAAGCCATGGAGTGGCACTAGGTGAATTGCACCTTCAGAGGGCCAGCACAATGTGATGTGTTGAATATTCTCCTATGTAGTGCCATTCTATAAAATCCAATCTGGCCACTTATCACTCCATCAGCTATCTCCCATTATTAGCAAAGTGATGTAAGGTTTTGTCAATAGCACTAACACAGTAATAACCTACTGAAAGCAAGCAGGCAAGCACAAAGATAGCATCTTGAGATAGAATGTAGTCTTGGGCATTTAAACTGCAGCCAATATAAATATTAATGGTCTTGGTAAGGACACAGAGTAAGCAAAAGATAATAGGGGCTTGCAAGAAATGTATTGCAATAATCATGGGTGACTTTAATTTTCACATTGATGGATCAAATCAAATTTGCAAAGCTAGCCTGAAGGATGAGTTTGTAGATTCAGGACTGTTTCTTAGGCTATTTTGAATTTGGTAATTTATAATGAGACAGGATTAATTAAAGACCTCATAGTAAAGGATCCTCTAGACAAGAGTGATCATGTCATGAGAGAATTTTGCATTCAGTTTGAGAGTGCCAGCTCTAACCTGTGCCCTGAATTTGGGGAGTAGCGAATTGAAAGAAAGGAGCTTCCTGGTTTAAAAAGTTATCAAAATTCTGAAGAGGAATTGCCATTATTGGTTTTGTGTTTTTCTGCTTCTAGTACATAAAGCCAGGTACACTGACAGAAATAATCAACTACTGTCTGCATCTTTCATGCTAACAGCATCCTTGCAATTCTACCAATCTGCAGAATAAGACTCCTTGTTCTCTTTGCTTTACAGATCAATTTAAGAATGTAATTGAAAACTCAATTTAAGAGTGCATTAGTCACCACCCCTATCCAGTGGCAACTTGTACTATCTGATTTTTTAAAGAATGTAATCCGAGCCTGCCTAGAACAGCAGTTCCCAATCTGTGGGTCATGACCTCAATTGGAGATCACAAAAACAGCAAATGGGGGCACGAGAAATAAAATCACGGCAATCTCCCGCCCCCTTGTATTGTCCCAGCAGTGGTAATTAATCGATCACAAGATGAACACCCAGCGTTGTACACTTTGATTGGCTGTGCTGGCTCTCATCAGGATGCTGTAATGTAACTATGCGTCTATTTAAGTATGTCAGAGGTTGCCCCCAGCAACTTCCCGTAGCAGCAGTGATCGAAGAGGATGCAAATTTAGCAACCGGCCGCAACCTGGTCACTGAGGTCCCGGATTGCATCACAGATTTTCATATTTATACCATGTGTTATGTGCTGATTTATAATGTGCAAACTTTAAGAATTATATACTGAATGTTACTTTGCTGCTTGATTGTTGTTTTGTTTTTGGTAGTGAGCACCCTACCAAGGCCCATTTACCCACCCCATCCCTGTAACCCCACCTAACCTGTACATCCCTGAACACTAAGGGGCAACTTTATCATGGTCTATCCACCTAACCTGCACGTCTTTGGACTGGGAAATATTGGGAAATATTTTGGACAGCACTAACATAGAAAGACCCAATGGCAAAAATATTAAAGGAAGTGGATATATTCACTGCTACAAAATTACAGTCCTCATTGCAATGGGCTATAAGTCTGCATCCAGCAGCTGGCATAATTCCCCCATTAAACTCCAGAGAGAAACTCAACTCGGTGAGGCATTGATGGGCAGGAAAGTCACCACAAGAATTGTGGATGTGTAAATTCTATGAAATGAGTGTAATTGATTTGGAGACAAATGTCTTCTGTGATGCATTACTTGAAGTTTCTTTGATCAAGCCTATTTCATTTCTTCCTCTTCATTACACAGGAATAGAGGATTTCCCATTCGGAAATCCTTTTTCTCAATGCCAAATTTTAATTTTTCCAATACTCACTTTTATATCAGGAAAACTCTTCCAGTGATGTGGCACTGCACACAATTGCAAAAATAACCGTGCTGTGAAACTTCTTGAAAGATTCTGCTAAGTTCAAAAAAGCACCCTCCTGTATGTTTCATCCATTTCAAAGCTCCACTCTGTTGAGTTTATATTGCATTTACATTTTTGCAAGACTGGATTAGGGACATTTAATAGGAAAAATTGAAGGGAGAGTTTGACCATGCCCAAATATTACGCGCTCCCCCACTCCCGCAACTCCCAAACCTAGGGTAGGCAGTTATCAAGAAAGTTGGTTTTGGAGTGGAGACATGTGGCAATTTCTTCAGGGCATGATTGTAATCTAGAGTTTTACACCTTAACCCTCCCATAAAGGGTGATATTTCAAAGGTAAAATCCTGTCCAACATTTTTAAGGCCTACAATAACATTGAAAACTCAAAAAAGAATTCCTCGCCATGTGCAACAAACATACTGCACTCATTACAGTCAAAGTTAAAAGGAGCCCATATATCAGGAATCACAATGAGCTCCTGCTCTGAAATTAAATATTAGAATAACATTGTGCAGCTTTTTTCTGTTAGGAAAACATACTGTGACTATTTCCTTCAATGTGCAAAAGAAAATCTGGGAAAATTCTGAAATCCGTCCTGCCAACTGGTTTTTGGATACAAAAATAATAAACATCAAAAGTGAGACAGTGCTTAGCATGTAAACAATAATAAGTTAAATTAAATCCTCCCTCCACTATTTATTCAACACTTTCCATCAAGGTCCACTTTGTTCCAATTTATAGTTCACTTTTGAAGCTGACTTCTCACCTACATAGGAATCTGTCACGAAGCAGAATCTTTAAGACGTTTTTAAACTTCTAAAGCTGTATGCCTGGATCAAATTGATACAAAATTATTGCACATTTTTTGCAGATGCTTTGTCTGGTCCATTCATTTTTTAGTCACTCTACTTTTTTCAGCAATGTTAGCTTAGAGTCCTTGGAATAATTGTATAATATTCATTCTAATTTACAAAAGTGAATTAATCATATACTAACAATTATTGATTTGTTTCCATTTAAGTAAGTATGAAGTGAAGGTTGGCAGAGATTACAGGTTTAAAGCAGAACCCCAATTGTTGACACGCTCAATTAAACACACAAGGCCTTCTGTATGCTCCAAGGAAATGCCTAGTTTTCCATCAATTCTGCAAAGCATGCGGCAGAAAGGGCCATTGGCAGCAGAAGAGCAAAGGCTGATGCAGCTGAAAAGTGCCGTGCACTGATCAATATAGACCATACACAATGGGTACCTTCAAACAATAAGAATGACCATTCGGTATCCCATCAGAGACATACATGAGGCGAAGAGCAGGCGACACATGATTCATCAGTCTCATGGAAAACATAGATGCCACCACTCATTCACACATGCACATACATCAGATGAGAAGATGCACAAGAGAAACAGGCCGGAATTCTTCAGCCGTTCGCTAACAGCAGGGTTCTCTGGTTCTCTGGCAACACACCTACGCTCGAGGGTTTTCCAGCGGCATGGGGTGGCTTCAATGGGAATTCTCATTGACAGCGGCGAGAGCAGAGAATCCCGCCCCCAGCGAGTGGCGCGCCATCTCCTACTGCCGAGAAACATGATGCTGGAGAATCCTGCCCACAGCCTATTGACCGAGTATGAGAAATAGCATTAAAGTGATCGTCAAGAAGTGAGACATATGCCAAGTCAGCACAAAGAACCATTGGCTCCACATGAAGTTCTGACCCATCCTTGGTCCAGAATTGGATCTGATCTCTTTCATCTTCATGGCACAAACTTCATTGTCATTGTTGACTACTTTACCAAGTACCCATTATTCAACAGAGAGCACATTTTAAAACTGCAGGAGAAGATGACCACCATGTACAATAAAATTGTAGGTACAGAATTCTATGTTTACAGTTGGGACTAGTTCATATCCAGGATCCCACAGAAGGTAGAACATAGAATATGGAACATACAGTGCAGAAGGAGGCCATTCGGCCCATCGATTCTGCACCGACACACTTAAGCCCTCACTTCCATCCTATCCCCGTAACCTCTCCTAACCTTTTTGGTCACTAAGAGCAATTTATCATGGCCAATCTACCTAACTTGCACATCTTTGGACTGTGGGAGGAAACCGGGGCACCTGAAGGAAACCCACGCAGACACGGGAAGAATGTGCAGACTCCGCACAGACAGTGACCCAGCGGGGAATCAAAACTGGGACCCTGGAGCTGTGAAGCCACAGTGCTATCCACTTGTGCTAACGTGCTGTCCAGGTAGACAGCAACCAGCCGAGATGACAAGGATTTGTTCTGAACTAAGGTCCTATGAAGTAATTACACATGAAGGCACAACAGTGAGGTGCAACAGAGGGTGAATCAGTCCCATTCCAGATCTCAACCACCATCTAGTCCTTTTGCATCGAGGACAAAATCGCAAATGTAACCAGGAACAATATCCAAGAATACCAATCGTCACGGATCACTGTGAACAATTAAGAAAACCTCCAGACAAGATTGGCATGACAAGGTCTGAATGTACCAGTAGATAGATTACCTCTATGCTTTAGAGACTCATCGATTCACCAATCCTATACACTTATGTAATGGTGAATAAACATAAATATCTATTTTCAATTGTTATACTTTTGTGGAAGAAGGAAAAAGCATCTTTAAAAAGAAATAGGGGTGTTTGAATATGCCTTTAAGGTATAGGAGCATGACATCACTAGAAAGGTAGTGATCTATGTGATCCAGCTTAATTTTCAGTGTTGATTTTGAATAGAATACACAGCAGTCAGCTTTGCAGCAGGTGTTTTCATGCTTTATACCTTTGTAAAATGTTCCCATGTGCCTAGTCTCAATAAATGAACACCCAATGTGTTTACACAATTACTTATGAGCAATTTGTTTGTTAGTTATTTGCAACACAGAAGGAAGCCATTCAGCCCATTGTGACTGCACCGGCTCCTAAAAAAGCAACCTAGCTAGTCCCATTCCCCAGCCCTATCTCCGTGGCCCTCTAAATTCAGCACTTTCAAATATACATCTAGCTCTCTTTTGAATCCTCCTATGGAATTCTCCTCCACCACTCTCCCAGGCAGCACATTCCAAACCTCAACAACTCTCTCAGTAAAGATGTTTCTCCTCACTCCACACCTAACTCTCTTGAAATTGTGACCCCCTGTGGAAACAGAATATCCTTCTTTACCTGTCAATATTGTTCAGAATTTTGAACACCTGAATAAGGTCACCTCTTAACCTTCTCTGCTCCAATTTCTCTAATTGGTGCCTTTACACCATTAGAACACACTTGGCACAGAAGGATTATGAACCACATTAGCAGTGTTTATCTCTGGTCCCTCAGGATGGGATTTTACCAACCCCGATCAAATGGAAACTATAGCCACCTGAGTTGGCCACTTCCCGACTTAAAATGGAGAACAGCAAAGGCTGAAGGGAAATTCAGCCAACACAGGCAAAAACTAGCAGGTGCAAGTTTACTGTGTATTAGACTCCGTAAAAACCCAGACAGCATCGATACAAGCAGCCATCTGCATAGTAATGTAGCAGCCATCTACACAGCAATAAGCGATCCCTGGGAACAATCAAAACATTTGAGGTAAACAAGGCCAAGCCAGACTCCTCGGCGTCAGCAGGAGCCAACACAAAAGAGGTTAACGGACACTTAAAGACCGCCCAACGATCAGAGAACAGCTCCAGTATTGGAGAAATCGAACCAAGCGATTGGAACGAAGTCCAATCACTTGAAACCAGGTACGGGGTCCGCCCCGAAAGGCGGGAAGCCCCTGGGGACTATAAAGTAAAGCCCCCAAGTTCAAATTGTCCTTCTTGACAGGGTCACTCAGCAACGTGAAGCAACCCTTGACAGTGACCTGTCCGGCGGCCTCCAAGAACGTAAGTTTCAAGTCAACGCTCGCTGCGAGATAGGCGCTCCTAACTACCAGTCCATACCAGCTTTGAATCCCGTAGACTCAGAACCCGAACGAAAGGCCATTTGTTCCCCTAACCTGTTGGGCCAGTCCGAAGCTACGTATTGGCCTGTTAGTGATAGAAATAGCTTAGAAAGTAGAGTTTATGCATGAGTAGCGATTTACTGTGTATAATAAATGTGCTTTGATTTGAATCTTACTAATTGGTGCATTGAGTTATTGATCATTACTTGAACTTGAACCTCGTGGCGGTATCATAAAGATACCTGGCGACTCTAGACTAAAGGTTATAAAACAGAGCCAATTGAACCAACCAAAAATTAGCAACAAAACAGAGGTAGGCAATCAAGGGAAGGCCAAACTCTGTTTCTGCCCTGTACCAATTCCATATTGGTGGGGGAGAGAGCAGGCCACCGACAGTCCCCTCCCATTAATGCATCCATTTACATCATGGCAGGATAATTAAGAGCTCATCTAAGAAAACCGTTGTGATTTTTAGTAAGGTGACCAGTGTTCACCAGCTTCTTGGAGGCAAGAACAATGAGATGGAGGTGGGAACAATTTTAAAATATAAAAGTAAAATATTTTTTCTTATTTTACAGTCTTTAAAAGTAAAATGGTTTTGCCTTTTATGCAGTTTATCATAGAAATATGGGTAGTATAGCATGATTTTCATGTGTTCATTGAGGTGAGTCATGGCAGTGTTGTGAATGGGTGATTTAGCCTCTAATTTACCAAAAGAGAGTAGTGAGGCCGTGGAATGCCCTACCTGCTACAGTGGTGAACTCGCCAACATTGAGGGCATTTAAAAGTTTATTGGATAAACATATGGATGATAATGGCATAGTGTAGGTTGGATGGCTTTTGTTTCGGTGCAACATCGTGGGCCGAAGGGCCTGTACTGCGCTGTATTGTTCTATGTTCTATGTTCTATATTCTCCAATTTCTTACCTGTTATTGTCATACATTGTTGTAGGAATTACCAGCTTTCTGTGTGAAAAGGTGAACAATGAACTGCTAACAATGAACAGCAACCTTGGTTGCTCATTTTGGACAGTTGCAAGGTGATAATTTATTGGGCTCATTCTCTCTCTGATGGGAAATATGATTAGCAGTAGTCTAACCTCCAAAATGGGAGATGTTTTCTCATAAAAATGAAAATTAAACTAGATTACTGCTGTTAATTATTCTGCATTCTGCCAATTGGCCAGCCACCAAGTAAAAGATCAATCAAATGTGGATTGGGCATCTTACACAATTGACAAAATGACTACCCGTTCTAAGTAGCCTTCTATATTGCTTTTAGGGACAGGTTTAGTGCACGTGTCTATCTAATGAGTATTTTAACTGAGGTTTGTTGCCGGTGGTCTTGAGCATTAAATAAGCAGAATTCTTATATACAGAGCAGGAATGGAGCAATGTGTTTTAACTTGCCTGTTCTGGAGTCGTCCAGCCTCTGTTCCCACCTCACGTATGCTACTAAGGGCAGCAGACCTGTATGCAGGTTGTACTAAAGCCTTGACCTTGGGAACATCCTACTTCCTAGCAGGCTGAAAGTGGAGGCAGGATTGGCTCCAATTCCCGATTCATGCGCCCATTGTGATAATCAGCCAGCACAATGGGCTAAACAGCTGGCTTCTAATGCAGAACAACGCCAGCAGCGCGGGTTCAATTCCCATACCAGCCTCCCCAAACAGGTGCCGGAATGTGGCAACTAGGGGCTTGTCACAGTAACTTCATTGAAGCCTACTTGTGACAACGCATGATTATTATTATTATCATTATTAATAATCTGACCCTAGTATTATAATCCAGTACCGGACCCCAACAATGACTACGATACAGGACAGAAACCAGAATATTTTATTTTAAATTTCGTAAGACTGAGAGGAAAGGATACCTTGCTCCAGGAGTGATTTCACACAAAATAGGGATATGGTATATGAAAATTACTAAAACACTATTCACATCACACAATTACCCCTTAAACAATGCTAATCAATACACAATGACACAATAACCCTTAACTGCTATCTTTATTTCCACTCAACAACAAAACCATCTCAGGTTACAATCCACTTTTAAATAGAGTTAACACTCAGGAATACTTGCTATACAGAGATGACATGAATACTCCATTTTGAGAAAGAGAGATCTTTTGAGAATGCTTTAAAAAAAGAAACTTGACACCCCGTCAGAATAATACCGAATCTCTGGTTGTATTTCTTCAGAAACCTTTTCAGCTCACCCAAGTTTCTAACCTATACTGCACCAAATAAATATAATACAATCTACCTGAAATTCCTGCATTCATCAAACTAGGTATCTGTCTCAGTATAATTTATCATATGTGTTGCTTTGAAATGGGGCATTAGATACATAAGCTTATGAAGATGGTCAGACATAAGATGAACATTGATATCCTTGACTCATTGGGCATAGGACCATAGAAAAGTTACAGCACATTATGTCTGCTTTGGCTGAAAACACTAACTGCCCATTCCAATCCCACATTCCAACACCTGGTCCATAGCATTGCAAGTTACAGCGCTCCAGATGTAGATCCAGGTACCTTTTGAATGGGTTGAGGGTTTCTACCTCAACCACCAATCTGGGCAGCAAATTCCAGACACCTACCACCCTCTGAGTGAAAAAGCTTTAAAAATGTTTTTTTAGAGTATCCAATTCTTTTTTTTTCCAATTACGAGGCAATTTAGTGTTGCCAATTGACCTACTCTGCACATCGTTGGGTTGTAGGACTGAGACCCACGCAAAAAGGGGAGAATGTGCAAACTCCACGCGGACAAAGATACAGGTCTGGGATCAAACCCAGGACCTCAGTGCTGTGAGGCAGCAGTGCTATCCATTGCATTACCATACCACCCAGCCTTTCCTAATTTCTTCTCTAATCCTTTTACCAATCACCTTAAATCTATGTCCCTTAGTAATTGACATTTTTACTACGTGAAACAATACGTTGCTTGCTACTCTATTTAGGCCTCTCATAATTTTGTACACTTCAATCAAGTCACCACTCAGCCTCCTCTGTTCTAAGGAAATTAACCTACACTGCCTCATGCTTCCTCATAGCTGCAATTGTCCAACCCTGGCAACATTCTTTTAAATCACATCTGTACTCTGTCCAGAGCAATTACGTCCTTCTTGTAACCAAAAGTATACGCAAAACTCCAGCTGTGAGCTAACCAGCATTTTATATTGTACCTGAATTACATCCCTGCTTCTTTATTCTATACCTCGTGTAATAAAATAAATCATTCCATAGGCTACCTGTCCTGCCACCTTCAAGGACCTGTGGACATGCACTCCAAGGTCTCTCATTTCCTCAGCCCTTCTCAATATACTCCTGTTTATTGAGTATTCCCTTGCTTTGTTTGCCCTCCCCAAATGCATTACCTCACATTTTTCCAGATTGAATTCTATTTGCTACTTTGCTACCAAACCTTGGCTATCGTTCTGGAGTGCACACCTATCCTCTTCATTCTCAACTAAATGGCTGATGTTTGTGTCATTTACAAATTTCCCATTCATGCCATTTCACATTTAAGTTCAAATCCTTAATTTATACCACAAACAGCATTGAAAAAATGAAATGAAAAATGAAAATGAAAATCGCTTATTGTCACGAGTAGGCTTCAATGAAGTTACTGTGAAAAGCCCCTAGTCGCCACATTCCGGCGCCTGTTCGGGGAGGCTGGTACGGGAATGGCGCCAACACTGAGCCCTGTGGAACATCACTGGAAACTGCCTTCCATTCGCTAAAACACCCTTCGATCATTAACCTTTGTTTGCTATTACTGAGTCAATTTTGGGGCAAACCTACAACATTCCCCTGTATCCCATGGGATTTCACTTTTCTGACCAGTATGCCATGTGGTATCTTGTCAAATGCCTTACTGAAATTCGTGTAGTCCACTGCAGTACAGCAGTTGCAAACGTCAAGAAGAAGGTGGTGCTTCGTGCCATGCCTACTTCTGCTCTCTGGAATTTATTCATACCGTGCCTTTTGTCTATTTTTCTTAACAGGTTTGTCATTTTGAACAGTTTTACATGCTTAAACATTTCAATCTGTTAATATGATCATTTTAACAGTGCTGTATTATAACTTGCAGACCTGTGGGGAAAGAGCAGGACAGTGGGACTAATTTGTAGCTCTTTCAAGGAGTCAGGACATGCAATGGTTTCCATATTTGATGTATAATTCTATAATTAAAAGCTCCTATTCTATCTGAATTCTATCAATGTAAGTTTGACAGTCACAACACCACAATTTACATGTCACAATAAAATTAGATACCACACTGTCAGTCTTTCTCAATGGGATATTTCATCAATATCCCAAAACATTGAACTCGTTGAGCGAGAAATTTATCTGCGACAATTGCAGAGCACCCATAATCATATTGAGTGGGCAAGCTTCTGCTCCTATCTCTTAGGTTTTTTTGTGTCCACAGTTCTTTAAATGTAAAATGTACCGATGCCCAGCCAGCATAAAATTTGGTTGATGCAAACAGAAAACCGAACGCTCATTAACATTTTTGCTTTCTCAAAACCAGAATGTTACCTTGTCCAAATTTATTTGCTGTATGAATTTCAGAAGCTTCTTTGAAACCGAGCATTCTGCAAACCACTTCAGCATCTGGCTTGTCCCATTTATCATCGCAAACCGTTCCCCATAGCTGGTCATAGAAAACTTCCACCCTGCCTTCATGAGGTCCTGAGCCATTCACCAGTCTTATGACAGGTCCAATTTCTCCTAATGAAAACATTAACAAATTGATTAACATCAAACCAAAATACATAGGTTAAGTAAGTGGGCAAAAAGTTGGCAAATGGAGTGTATTGTGGGAAAAGGTGAAGTTGTTCATTTTGGAAGGGAGAACAAAAGAACAGAGCTTTATTTAAATGAAGAAAAAATGCAGAAAGCTGCAATCACTGAGTGTCTTTAAAACAGAGATAGATAGGTTTTTGATCAATAAGGAGATCAGGGATTATGGGGAGAAGGCTGGAGAATGGGGATGAGAAAAATATCAGCCATGATTCAATGGCGGAGCAGACTCGATGGGCCGAGTGGCCTAATTCTGCTCCTATATCTTATGGTCTTATGGTCTAACACAAAGGAACTTGGGGGTACCTGTGCACGAAACACAAAGCTAGCACACAGGTGCAGCAGGTAATCAGGAAGGCTAATGGAATGTTGGCCCTTATTTCAAGGGAGTTGGAGCAAAAGAGTAGGAAAGGCTTGTTGTAAATGTACAAGATACTGGTGAGACCACATCTGGAGTACTTTGAGCAGTTTTGGTCCCCTTATTAATGAAACATATTATTCCATTCGAGGCGGTTCAGAGAAGATTCACTAGGATGGAGCGATTGTCTTATGAGCAAAGGTTAAACAGGTTGGGACTCTACTCATTGGAATTTAGAAGAATGAGAGGCAATGTCATTGAAACATATTCTTAAAGAGCTTGACAGGGTAAATACTGAGAGGATGTTTCCCCTCATGGGAGCATCTTGGACCAGAGGGCTTAGTTTCAGAATGAAGGGGTACCAATTTAGGACTGAGATGAGAAGAAATTTCTTCTCTCAGAGGGTTGTGAGTCTTTGGAACATCTTGCCACAGAGAGCTGTGGGGCAGAGTACTTGTGTATATTTAAGGCTGAGATAGATGGACTCTTGACCAGTAAAGGAAAGACGGATTACAGGAAAAGGGCAGGAAAGTGGACCTGAGGAATGTCCATTCAGCCATGATCCTATTAAATGGCAGAGCTCGAGGGTCTGAATAGCCTCCTCCTGTTCCTATTTCTTATGGTCTTATGGTCTAAATACATCTTCTTTGTACTAAAAGAAATAGATCAGGTGGATAGAGTTTTTTGAATGATGGTGTTTCCCATCTTGCTACCCAAAGAGACAGCAGGAAATGCATCCCTGCCAGTCACAGTCATTTAACATTCCGAGGTGCATCAATTGGCTGTACGGGTCTTTCATTCCTCCCTTGGGAGGAAGCCCTGTTTCCGAGAGCTTACAGCCAATCTAATGTCCCAGCACTGTCAGTGGCAGCAGTGGCCAGGTAAGTTTGCGTGGCAGAGTGGGGAGGTGAGACCCGAGGGGCTGGGTGAAGGAGGTGGGACACTTGATGAAAAGGCCGGGATTGGGTGGAGGGGAAGGGTGCAACCACAGAGGCAGACCTTGATGTGGAAAGGGAGCCCTCGGGGAAGGCACTGTGTCCCCACTTCCTGACCAAGGCCCGAGCAGGTTGACCTTCCGGGCTTCTCTCCTGCTCCTGAACTCCCCTCACCAGCCTCAAAATGGAGCCCAGGCAGGAAGAGGCCCTTCACTGGATAATAATTGCTCACTTCAGGGCCCTAATTGGGGTGAGGGCCGGGAAGGCCGCCCTGGATCTCGCCTATCCCACATAAAATTGCAGACAGGTTGAAGGGGGTGGTGGGAGGGTGGTGAACAGGCTACCCGGGAAATCTTACAGTACCCACCGTCCCTCACCAAGTTGAGAATTCTGCCCTAGGAAATTGCAGATGTGTTAGTCAGGAATTGTGCCTTTGAATTGGAAAATTGGAGAACATAATCCATTATTTAAGAATGAATGTAAAGAATGAAGAAACTAAGTAACATTAAACCTGTGAATTTAACATCAGCTGTGGGAAAGGTAGTGGAATCTTTCCTTGGAGACAGGGTGGCTGAGCACTTGGAGGAGTCTGAGCTGATCAAGGAGGCAGCATGAATTTGTTGTCTGATTAATCTTGTTCAATTGTTGTGAAGAGATTACGAACAAAAATGAAAGGGGACAAAAGTGGAGGTCACCTTGTGATAGCTATTGTTTGAGAGATAGGAGATCAAGAGAAAATAAAACCATTGTAGTGATTTATACACAGTAGACTTGCGAGTAAATACTTTGGAGGATGAACAAAATATCACTGTACAGCACTGTTAGAAAAGTGTCAAAAGCAACTGTCAAACCCGTTGAAAGGAACCTTCAAAAGCAAATATCAAGCTGTCAACGCAATTAAATCTTTGAAAAACCTGCATGGAGTGTTCACTCTGGTGACATAAACCTGAGGCTTATCATTGCTGGATTAATGCTGCATTTCACAATCTTCCATTCACACAGTAGGCAGCCTGCATTTCACAGCCTGAGCGACAGCTACAAATGGTTATACTTTGAAATGGGACTGAATTACAATTTTTTTAAAATAAAGGATTGAGCACTTGAATTAATTGTTTCTATAGTGGATTATGTAGGTGAACAATATGTAGAAATAATAAACAGATTTTTATGAATGAAAGGTTTTTGTTAGAAAATAAAGTGTGCGATTTTCCCACCACGTTGCGTCCGCCACCGATCTGTTGTGCCGCGAGTATCGTGGAAGACACCCAAACGTGGCTTTACGCTGGGTGCTGGGCCAATGAGTCATGACACCTGCTGCAATCTTGAGCACATCAACATAATTATATTCAAATGGGCCATGAGGCTCCCAGGAGTCTTCGGTCACACCGGCGAGGCTTCACCCAGGCGCTGATTGATACTAATCTACACAAACGGAGACCAGAGATGATGGAACTCCGGGGAATTTCATATTGCAATGCCTCTGGCACCCGGAAAACCTTGCAGTGCCAACTACTAGGGTGCCAAGTTGGCACTGCCAGGGTGTCAGGGCAATACCCAGGTGGCAGGTTGGCAGGGCCAAAGAGCAGGGCCTGAGGGTGGCCATGCCCATGAAAGGGGGGGTCTGAAGGGGAGGACATGAAGAGGGGTGGGATGAAGGGGGGTATGAAGGGGCATTGTGAAGGTGGGGGGTTGAAATGGGATGGACTGAAGGGTGGGTTCCTAATGGTGTGACCCCATAGCAGGGCATGCCCACTTGGGGGGGTTGGGGTGATGACCCAATGTCCACAAGGATGAATGAGTGTGGATCGGGCCACCCTAATGCTTGGCTGGTAAAGGGGGCTCATGCTAACTTCTATTGATGAGGGGGAGGTTTCCCCTCAGGGGTCAAAGGGTGGAGGTGTTGCCCATGTCTGCAGAGGGTCACATTGTCCATGGATGGGGGATTTGAGATCTGGGCACCCTTCCAAATTCGTGCTCCAATCTCTGAGAAGCCGGTTTGGCCAGCGGGTTTAGTTCCCCACTGCAGAAAAGAAACGCTGGTGAGAAACTCCCCAAGCCCCGCGAAAATGACTCCGTGTGGGTGAATACGGATCTCACTCAAAAAGTCAGTGGGAAACACCCCGTCAAACCCACAAAAAATGACAGGACATGATTCAGAAATCAGGGGTGTCATTCTCCGACCCCCCGCCGGGTTGCCGGGGGCTGCCGTGAATCCCGCCCCCGCCGGTTGCCGAAGTCTCCGGTACCGGATATTCGGCGGGGGCGGGAATCGGGCCGCGCCGGTTGGCGGGCCCCCCCGCTCGGTTCTCCGGCCCGGATGGGCCGAAGTCCCGCCGATAAATTGCCTGTCCCGCCGGCGTAAATTAGAGTAACTATTTACCGGCGGGACAAGGCGGCGTGGGCGGGCTCCGGGGTCCTGGGGGGGGCGCGGGACGATCTGACCCCGGGGGGTGCCCCAAAGGTGGCCTGGCCCTCGATTGGGGCCCACCGATCCGCGGGCGGGCCTGTGCCGTGGCGGCACTCTTTCCCTTCCGCCTCCGCAACGGTTTCCACCATGGCGGAGGCGGAAGAGACTCTCCCCACTGCGCATGCGCGGGAAACTGTCAGCGGCCGCTGACGCTCCCGCGCATGCGCCACCCTGACATGTCATTTCCGCGCCAGCTGGCGGGGCAACAAAGGCCGTTTCCGCCAGCTGGCGGGGCAGAAATTCCTCCGGCGTCGGCCTAGCCCCTCAATATTTGGGCTCGGCCCCCAAAGATGCGGAGCATTCCGCACCTTTGGGGCGGCGCGATGCCCGTCTGATTGGCGCCATTTTGGGCGCCAGTCGGCGGACATCGCGCCGTTTGGGGAGAATCTCCCCTGAGGTTATTTTCCATTTTGCCAGCACCTGGGGGTTTCCCGACGGCGTGGGGCTGCCACACAATGGGAAACTCCATTCGCCCTCACTGAACAAAGAACAATACAGCACAGGAACAGGCCCTTCGGCACTCCAAACCTGTACCGGTCATGATACCACCCTTGGCCAAAATCCTCAGCACTCCCAGGCCATTGGAGATTACTGCGTGATCGCGGACAGGGACAGATATCACTCTGGCACACCTCCTGGCAATGTGCATCTGGCCCCCTTGGCATTGTCACGGTGCCTGGGTGGCACTGCCAGGGTGCAAGGTTGGCACTGCCAGGAATCAGGTTGGGGGGGCATTGCCAGATGAAAGGGGTGTTCCCGTGAGCCTCTCCAGGGCGGGAGGGCGTGGTGAGGGGGGGGGGTTAAAAGAGCATCGGGGAGCCTGTAAGGGTGTGTGGGGGGTGGGGAGAAGATCAGGACAGCCCTCTAAAGGGTGGCACGGTGACACAGTGGTTAGCACTGCTGTCTCACAGCTCCAAGGATCCCATGTTCAATTCTGACCTTGGGTGACTGTCTGTGTGGAGTTTGCACTTTCTCCCTTTGTCTGCGTGAATTTCCTCCAGGTGGTATGGTTTCTTCCCACAGTCCAAAGATGTGTAGGTTCGGTGGATTGACCATGCAAAATTGCCCCTTAGTGTCCAAGAAAAAAAGGGATAGGTCAAGTTTATGGCTCATGGGGATAGGGTAGAGGTGTGGTCTTAAGTAGGGTGCCATTTCCAAAGGCCGTTGCAGACTCGATGGGCCGAATGGCCTCCTTCTGCACTGTAAATTCTATGATAAAATGGCACCCTGATCTGCAAAGAGCCTTTCTTAAATCGCTCTAGGTGCTGCCTCAACGGGGAGAAACTCTGTTAGGACAAAAAAGATGCAAGCCTCCGTTGGATAGCGGGATGTTTCCTGGCACTCTAATTCTGCTGAATGGCACCCGGGATCATTTGTTGGCTGAATTGTGCCCAAAATCTGCAATAGACACCACTCTCTTATTAAGTCTCAGCATGGGGGCCCTGTGGCCTTCCCATGGTGAATACTGGGTGAGTTGGCATGGAGGGTGTAAGGGAAAATGTGATGGGTGGGAATGCATGGATTGGTATGAGTTGGCACTGATTTGGCATAGGAGTTATACATGGCCACGGGGGATGGGTAACAGCTGGCATGGAGGATATGAGGGGCCTGAGGGTGGGGTTAGAGGAACATAGGTTGTATGGAGGATAGGTGGGACCATGGTGGTTGTTTTGGACATAGGTTGTCATTGAGTATATGAGGGGCCACGAGTGTTGGGGAGAGGACGTCATTGGCACAAGGTGGCATGGATGGGCATGAGGAGACTGTAGGGAGATGAGGGATGAGGGCTGGAAGGAAGGTTGTTTTATGTTGTATTACTTAAAATAAAACTTGGACAAAGTGCTGGTGGCCTAGCCCACCTCCAAGCACAGCAGCCTCCGCACTGTTTTCGGGGTGGCCTGCCATGTCTCCCATTTTCACCTGCCCCTACCCTTGGACTGAACATCCAACCCGATGTTCCTACCTTCTGGGTCGTGTGTACGGAGCTGGGAATTATGCCGTTTCTGTGCTCCTGACCCAGGAGTGACGATTTCGGCACAAGTGAGAGGTAAACATTCCATATGTTTTTTCTGTAAAATACATTGGTGAGAGAAACAGCCCAGGTTCCATTACTAATAGGGCAAAATTTCAATCTGATTCCTTACATAGAGCTTAATGCTCTAATTATTACTGGGTGATCCCTATTCAATGTACAAACTGGAAGACCTAAGTTGTAAATGTGGATTATTCTGATTGTTTGGGAGATCCTAGCAGTGTTTTACAGCTTATGATTTATGGTTAACAGATGGTACGACTAGAAAAACTTTCATTTACAAACGCAGACCTACAGGGCCCCTTTACAAATTATCGTGATGGGAAAATCCACAAAATGTGTTACAAATCCATCTAAATTTTGCATTTTTTAAATTCTTTCACGGGATTTGTTGCCCTTTGCAAATTACCCATGAGAAGGTGGTGGTGAGCTGCCTTCTTGAACCACTGCAGTCAATGTTTTAAAAAATTAATTTACGGGTTGTGGGTGTCACTGGTTAAGTCAGCATTTATTGCCCATCCCTCATTGCCCTTCAGAAGGTGGTGGCGAGTTGCCTTCTTGAACCGCTGCAGTCCCTGAGGTGTAAGTACACCCATTGTGCTGTTAGAGAGGGAGGTTCAGGATTTTGACCCAACACCAGGGAAGTAATGGCGATATATTTCCAAGTCAAGGTGGTGAGTGACTTGGAGGGGAACCTCCAGGTGGTGGCGTTACCAGGTATCTGCTGCTCTTGTCCTTCGAGATGGTCTTGGGTTTGGAAGGTGCTGTCTAAGAAACCTTGGTGAGTTACTGCAGTGCATCTTGTAGTAACAGCAATGCAGGTGTAAAAGTTCAAAGAGATAACTGGACAGTTCCTATGATGATTAATAGAACATTAATCAATATCAAACTTGATACAGGAGCGAGAGCCAATTTAATCAGTCTATCCGATTTACAAGAAATGAAGATTAAGCCATTATTAAAAGATTATAACGGCAAAAGAATAAATACACTGGGAGTCTGTGAACTAGAGGTCCGTGTAAAGAACAAAGTGATCTCAGTAACGTTCTCAATCGTAGATGCTGAGCATGAATCTTTATTGGGAGTGGAAGCATGTGAAGCACTCGAGCTAGTGAAAAGAGTCTACACTGCAGACTGTAATATAACTACATAACAGACATCAATGGATGCAATCCTGAAAGAATTTCCTGAAATTTTTCAAGGATTCGGAATGTTATCATTCACCTACCACATGCAGTTAAAAGGCAATGCACGACCAGTCATACAAGCACCAAGACATGTACCAGCTCCACTGAAGGAATGTTTTAAGAATAAGCTGGAGAGAATGA
The DNA here is from genome assembly GCF_047496885.1 of Scyliorhinus torazame. Classification (NCBI taxonomy): domain Eukaryota; kingdom Metazoa; phylum Chordata; class Chondrichthyes; order Carcharhiniformes; family Scyliorhinidae; genus Scyliorhinus; species Scyliorhinus torazame. The sequence goes on along the minus strand of NC_092710.1, from coordinate 233,746,754 downwards.
CAAAACTGGGAATGATAAAGCGCATCGAAGAACCAACGGATTGCGTGACTACATGCTTTGCATGAAGAAACATAATAATGATCTGTGTATCTGTATGGACCTGAAGGATCTCAATTTAAACATTAAAAGAAATCACTATCCTATTCCGAAGAGAGAAGATGTCAGGAGAGACTTGTTTTACAAACTGGATGCATCACAGGGTTTTTGGCAATTCACGTTAGATGAGGAGAGCACAAAGTTGTGCACTTTCAATACTCCATTTTGGTGATACTGTTTTCTCAGAATGCCATTTGGTATTTCAGCATCTGAAATTTTCCATTGGGCAATGGAATACATCATAGAAGGCATTCCAGACGTCAGAGTATACGTTGATGATATTATTGTATGGGGCTCGGGCACAACAGTGGCGCAGTGGTTAACACTGCTGCATCATGGCGCCGAGGTCCCAGGTTCTACCTTGGCTTTGGGTCACTGTCCGTGTGGAGTTTGCAAACCCGTGTTTGCGTGGGTTTCGTCCCCACAACCCAAAGATGTGCAGGATAGGTGGACTGGCTACGCTAAATTGCCCCTTAATTGGAAAAAATGAATTGGGTATTCTAAATTTACATTAAAAAAATTATTGTATGGGGCTCAACAAGAAAAGAGTACAGCGAAAGGCTTGTCAAAGTGCTGATAAGTATCAAAAAGCATGAATTGAAACTGAATAAAGCTAAAAGTCAGTTTGGTGACATACTTACAGTTAAAGGTATACAACCTGACCAAGAAAAAAATCAAGGCGATTTTAAACATGCCACGCCCACAGACAAAAAAAGGAGTCCTCAGGATGCTCGGCATGATAAATTTTGTAGGAACATTTATTCCGAATCTGTCAGTAAAAACAAAGGGCTGGATTCTCCGTCCCGCCGCGTCAGATTTTTGGTTCAGCACACCGTCGGAATTCTCCATTTCGCCGGCTGGTCAATGGGGTTTCCCATTGTGGGGCAGCCCCACGCCATCAGGAAACCCCCGGGCTGCTGGCAAAATGGAGCATCCCGCCGGCAGAGAATCCAGCCCGATGTGCCTGAGAGAATCAATAAAGAAGGACAATGTTTTCCAGCGGTCGGACAGACAGGAACATGAATGGCAAATGTTTCAGGAAGCATTGGCTACAACACCTGTGTAAACATGTTTGATCCTATGAAGAAGACAAAGATATCGACAGATGCATGGGAAGATGGGTTGGGAGCAGTGTTATTGCAGCAAGACAATGACGTGAATTGGCTTCCGAATACCTATGCTTCAAGGTCATTGACTGACACAGAGCGACGCTATGCTTAAAGAGAAAAAGAATGCTTGGGTTTGATAAATGGATTAAACAAATTCCATGACTAAGTGTATGCCCTATCTACATTCTAAGTGGAAAATGACCATTGACTACTTCTGGCAATAGTAAAAAAGAATCTAAATGAGATGTCACCCAGGATACAACGCATGGTGATGAAGTTACAAAGATATGGGGCGAAATTCCCTGGAAACGGCGCGATGTCCGCCGACTGGCGCCCCAAACGGCGCAAATCAGACGGGCATCGTGCCGCCCCAAAGGTGCGGAATGCTCCGCATCTTTGGATGCCGAGCCCCAACCTTGAGGGGCTAGGTCGGCGCCGGACGTATTTCCGCCCCGCCAGCTGGCGGGAAAGGCCTTTGGTGCCCCGCCAGCAAACGCGGAAATGACATCTCCAGACGGCGCATGCGCAGGAGCGTCAGCGGCCGCTGACGGCATTCCCGCGCATGCGCAGTGGAGGGTCTCATCCGCCTCCGCCATGGTGGAGACCGTGGCGGAGGCGGAAGGGAACGAGTGCCCCCACGGCACAGGCCCGCCCGCGGATCGGTGGGCCCCGATTGCGGGCCAGGCCACCGTGGGGGCACCCCCCGGGACCAGATCGCCCCGCGCCCCCCCCCCCCCCCCAGGACCCCGGAGCCCGCCCGCGCTGCCTTGTCCAGCCAGTAAGGTAGTTGGTTTAATTTACGCCGGCGGGACAGGCATTTTAGCGGCGGGACTTCGGCTCATCCGGGCCGGAGAATCGAGCGGGGGGGGGGGGGCCCGCCAACCGGCACGGCGCGATACCCGCCCCCACCGAATCTCCGGTACCGGAGACTTCGGCGGGGGCGGGATTCACGGCGGCCAACGGCCATTCTCCGACCCGGCGGGGGGGTCGGAGAATGACGCCCCAGGTAACCATCTCATTGTAGTGGATGCACTATCTAGTAGCACAGTGGGTAACAGCTCCAGGGTCCCAGGTTCGATTTCTGGCTTGGGTCACTGTCTGTGCGGAGTCTGCACATTCTCCCTGTGTCTACGTGGGTTTCCTCTGGGTGCTCCAGTTTCCTCCCACAAGTCCTGAAAGACATGGGGTGGGATTCTCCGCAATCGACGCGATGTCCGCCGACAAAAACGGCGCGAATCAGTCCGGCATCGCGCCGCCCCAAAGGTGCGGAATTCTCTGCATCTTGAGGGGCCGAGCCTTCACCTTGAGGGGCTAGGCCCGCGCCGGACTGATTTCCGCCCCGCCAGCTGGCGGGAAAGGCCTCTGGTGCCCCGCCAGCAGGCGCGGAAATGACTTTGCCGGGCGGCACATGCGCGGGAGCGTCAGCGACCACTCACGGCATCCCCGCGCATGCGCAGTGGAGGGGGTCTCTTCCGCCTCCGCCATAGTGAAGACCATAACGAAGGCAGAAGGAAAGGAGTGCCCCCACGGCACAGGCCGGCCCGCGGATCGGTGGGCCCCGATCGCGGGCCAGGCCACCGTGGGTGCACCCCCCGGGGCCAGATCGCCCCGCGCCCCCCCCAGGACCCTGGAGCCCGCCCGCGCCGCCTTGTCCCGCCGGTAAGGTAGGTGGTTTAATTTACGCCGGCGGGACAGGCATTTTAGCGGCGGGACTTCGGCCCATCCGGGCCGGAGAATCGCGGGGGGGGGGCCCGCCAACCGGCGCGGCTCAATTCCCATCCCTGCCGAATGTCCGGTGGTGGAGAATTCAGCAACCGGCGGGGGCGGGATTCACGCCAGCCCTCGGCGATTCTCCGACCCGGCGGGGTGGGAGAATCTCGCCCCAGAAGTCAAAACTAATAAGAGATGGTTAACTAACAGAAAGTAAAGAGTAGGGATAAATGGATGTTTTTCTGATTGGCGATCAGTGGCTAATGGTTTAGGGATCAGTGTTAGGACCACAGTTGTTTACAATTTACACAGATGATTTGGAATTGGGGTTTGAAGTATAATGTGTCAAAGTTCGCAGATGACATTAAGATGAGTGGTAGAGAAAAGTGTGTAGAGGACACTGAAAGTCTGCAGAGGGATATAGATAGTTCAAGTGAATGGGCAGATGGAGTACAATGTTGGTAAATGTGAGGTCATCCATTTTGGCAGGAATAAAAGCAAAATGGACAATAAAAAGTTGCAGCAAGGGTGTCCTTGTACATGAATCGCAAAAAGTTGGTTTGCAGCCACAGATGGTAATTAAAAAGGCAAATGGAATTTGATTGCCAGAGGGATGGAGTTTAAAATCAGGGAGGTTATGTTACAGCTGTATAGGGTGCTGGTGAGGCCACACCTGGAGTACAGTTTTGATCTCCTTACTTGAGAAAGGGGGCGAAATTCCCCGTTATCGGCGGAAAGTCCGCCGATCGGCGCAAAAAACGGCGCAAATCCGACTTGCGTCACGTCGGAAAAATGGTTCGAAAGTCTCCGGCCCGAAATGGGCTAGCAGCGACGTAACGGGATCCGCGCTTGTGCAGTGGTTCACGCCGTGCTGCGTCATACGCGCCGCACAGCGTGACGGCTCATAAGGCCGCGCTGCTCCCCCCCACCCGACCGGAACACCCGACCGGAACACCCGACTGAATGGCTGGCCGCCGCTCAGCCCCGAGGTTCGAGTCACGGGATGTGGAGGCGCTCCTGGACGCGGTGGAGCAGAGGACGGACGCCCTGTATCCCGGGCACGGCCGCAGAGTTGCCCCAAGCCACAGCCGGCGTCTGTGGAGGGAAGTGGCAGAGGCCGTCACCGCTGCGGCCCTGACACCACGGACAGGCACCCAGTGCCACAAGAAGGTGAATGACCTCGTCAGAGCAGGCAGGGTGAGCCTCCCCCATATCCCCCCTCCCCCATATCCCCCCTCCCCCATATCCCCCGCTCCCCCATATCCCCCCTCCCCATATCCCCCCTCCCCCATATCCCCCATATCCCCCCTCCCCCATATCCCCCCTCCCCCATATCCCCCCTCCACCATATCCCTCCTTCCCCCATATCCTCCCTCCCCCATATCCCCCATATCCCCCCTCCCCCACATCCCCCCTCCCCCATATCCCCCCTCCCCATATCCCCCCTCCCCCATATCCCCCCTCCCCCATATCCCCCCCTCCCCATATCCCCCCTCCCCCATATCCCCCCTCCCCCATATCCCCCCTCCCCCATATCCCCCCTTCACCCATATCCCCCCCTCCCCCATATCCCCCCTCCTCCATATCCCCATATCCTAACCTTAACCTCTGCAATGCACGCGCAACCGATGGCGTGCATTCATATACCTGCCTAACAGTGTTGCCTTTTACCCCTGCCACCCCCCCCCCCCACAGGATAAGCGCGCACACAACAATAGGGAGCATGTGAGGACTGGAGGAGGCCCCGCTGATGAGAGGCCACTGACCGAACACGAGGAAAGGGCCCTGGAACTGGCTGGCGGACCTGAGGACCGGGAGGTTGCTGATGCAGAGGTCGGGGGCGTAGTAGCAAGTGAGCCACCGACAGCCCGTCCCCATATCCCCCCTCCCCTATATCCCCCTCCCCCATATCACCTGATCACTGCCTGATGTCTAACCATGCATGCTTCATTGTGTATCGCAGGACCAAACGTCCAGGCACCCATCCCCGCAGATGCAGACCGCCCACAGGATGCCCCTCGGAGGCCACGGGAGATGGAGAGACACGGACCCTCCAGCATGCGACGCACGCAGGATGCCCCTCGGAGGCCACGGGAGACGGAGAGACCCGGACCCTCCAGCATGCGACGCCCGCTGGATGCCCCTCGGAGGCCACGGGAGACGGAGAGACCCGGACCCTCCAGCATGTGACGCCCACAGGATGCCCCTCGCACACCACGGGAGACGGAGAGACCTGGAGCAACAGGGAGATGACACCCTCGTCACGTGCGGGAGCGACCACCCAGCGACGAGGGCGGCAGCCACAGGCCCCCGTCACATCCGAGCCAGGACACCACTACCCAGGACACCACTACCCAGGACACCACTACCCAGGACACCACTACCTGGGACACCACTACCCGGGACACCACTACCCAGGACACCACTACCCGGGACACCACTACCCAGGACACCACTACCCGGGACACCACTACCCGGGACAGCACTACCCAGGAAGACGAAATACCGGACAGTGACTCCGAGTGGATGGGTGGAGACGAACCCCCACTCCAAAGTGCCAGGGACTCAGAGTGGGACGAAGAGCACGACACAACGCCACTGCTGTCACCAACACCCTCCACCATCGCAGAAACACTCACCTCGGTTGGGCACTTTAGTGATGAGGCGTCTGGTACACTCACTGGTGCGCACAACACAGCCGTCCCGGTACAGCAGGTGGAGGTAGGAGCAGCAGAGGGATCGGGCGGTCGGAGGGCAGCCCAGCCCAAGCGAACATCTGCCGCCCAGATGGATCCCGGGTTCCTGCAGTTACCACACCCACACATAGATCCGATGCAACCACCGACCCGGAGACGAGCGAAGAGGGTGACGGCCGGCTTGCGGCGGCTGCAGTCGCAGGTGGAGGAGTCCACCCGCGTCCAGGGGCTGGGAGTGGTCCTGGTCATGCGTGCCACCCAGGCCGACACCGCATGGGTGGCGTCCGCGGTGGAGGCAATGGGTGCAACGGTGTCAGACATGGGGAACGGTTTGCGAGGCCTGGGGTGTTCCGTGCAGGCGGCGTCTGTGGCCCAGGAAATGGCTGCCCTCTCACAGGAGGCCATGAGCCAGTGCCAGCGCCAGATGGCAGAGGCGCTCAACGCCATAGCCGAGTCTCTGCAGGCCATGGCCCAGTCTCAGCAGGCCATGGCCCAGTCTCTGCAGGCCATCGCTGAGGGCATCGACGCCAGTGGCCATGTGCGAGCCGGCGTCGCACTGTCACAGACAGGGTTTGCCAACCCCCTGCGCTCCATGGCTGCAAACCTGCAGACCCCTGTCGATACCAGCACGGGCCTCCAGGACTGGCAGCGCCAGATGTTGGGGGGGAGTCGGATGGCCAGTCCGTTCGCATCCCCCACCCATGTAGAGGCCTGGGGGCCATCGGGCACCCCGAGGGAGGAGGAGGTGGTGTGGTCCGTCCCGGCTCCCTCTGTAGGGGAGGTCCCGGTACACCGCGACACCTCGGACTTCCCCCCCTTCCGTCCCAGATGCATCGGGTGGGCAACGGACAGGACAGGCTGGCAGCTCGCCATCCCAGTCGCCAGGGCCGCAGCCTGGCCCATCTAGGCCAGGACGCCCCAGGAAACGGCCGCCAAAGGGATCCAGTGTCAGAGGGCAGGAATCACAGGAGTCCACCTCCAGTTCTGCTGTACCGTCTGGGGAACCACGTAGACGTAGTCAAAGGGCCCGTAAGGCCAAACAATTAGACACTGAGTAAGTTGGCACGGGTGCAGGGCACAGATGATTTTTAGGGGCTAGGGCACGTGCATGAACTCCTTTGGTTATTAAAGTCAATGTTACACCTACAGAAGCTGCATTTGTGCTCTGTCCAAAGCGTGCGGGGGTGTCATGTACGTTGAGCGCAAGTGTGTGTGTGAGGGGTGGTCTTACCTCAGCCCCAGGTGAGTCTGCCCCCTTCCCCCTGGGCCGCCATCAACATCCCCCGGGCAGAGGACGGGACCGTGCGCTGCAGTGTCACAGCCGGCTGCAGGGATGGTCCGGGTGGATGGTGGTACTGTGGCCATGGGTCAGACATCGTCCAACGATGTAGAGTCAGGAGCTCACCGCAGGACGGGTTGTCATCATCCTCCATGGCCTGCAATAGACACGCGTCCACCCGCAACTGTGTGAGCCCGGCCCGTTATGCCGCAGGTGGATCGGCAATGGGGGGGGGGTGGTGTGCATGCGGGTGGGGTGGGTGGGGTTGGGGAGGGGGGTGAGGGTGCTGGGTGGGTGGATGGGTGGTGTGGGTGGTCGGCTGTTGCCATGGTGTGCAGTCTGTGGCCATACTACCCGATTCCCACGGCCATCTAGTCAGTGAAGCGGGTGGCTATCAGTCTGTCCCGTGCCCGCTGGGCCAGCCGGTAACGGTGGACAGCCACCCGCCTGTGTCTACCCCGTCTGCCCTGACCATTACCCCCATACCCCTCATCTGGGAGGACTGCGCCTCTTCCTGCTGCTCCTCCACTCCGCCCTCCTCTGCCTGCGGCACATCGCCCCTCTGCTGGGCTATGTTGTGCAGGACGCAGCACACCACAATGATGCGGCCGACCCTATCTGACCGATACTGGAGGGCGCCCCCAGAGAGGTCCAGGCACCTGAAACGCATCTTCAGCACGCCAAAGCACCGCTCTATCACTCCCCTTGTCGCTACATGGGCATCATTGCAGCGGTTCTCCGCCTCATTGCGTGGCCTCCGTATAGGCGTCATCAGCCACGATCGCAATGGGTAGCCCCTGTCGCCCAGCAACCAGCCCCTCAGCCGGGGATGGCGTCCCTCGTACATGCCGGGGATGGATGACCGCGACAACACGTATGAGTCGTGTACACTGCCTGGGTAACGGGCGCAGACGTGCAGGATCATCATGCGGTGGTCGCAGACCACCTGTATGTTCATCGAATAGGTCCCCTTCCTATTGGTGAACACGGCCCTGTTATCTGCAGGTGGCCGCACGGCGACGTGCATCCCATCGATCGCGCCCTGGACCATGGGGAACCCGGCCACGGCAGAGAAGCCAACGGCCCGGGCATCTTGGCTGGCCCAGTCCACGGGGAAGCGGATGTAGCGGTGCGCCATGGCATATAGGGCATCTGTCACTGCCCGGATGCACCGATGCACCGATGTCTGCGATATGCCGGACAGGTCCCCACTCGGTGCCTGGAATGACCCCGTTGCATAAAAGTTCAGGGCCATCGTAACCTTGACGGACAGGGGGAGAGGGTGTTCCCCGCCAGTGCCACGCGGTGACAGGTGTGCCAGCAGGTGGCAGATGTGTGCCACGGTTTCCCGCCTCGTCCGGAGTCTCCTCCTGCATTCCCGGTCCGTGAGGTCCTGGTATGACTGCTGGGGCCGGTACACACGGGACGCCCTCGGGTGCCTCCGTTGCCGTGGGGCCGCGACGTCCTCCTCCCCCTCCTCGTCCTGTCGGTCAGGTGTCCCTCCAGCCTGGGCGGCTGCCGCCTGACCCTCTGCGGCAGCCTGCGCCGCCTCTCTGGAACGCTCCTCCTCCTCATCCTCCTCCTCCTCCTCATCCAGGGCAACATAGACATTAGCGGCTGCCGCCACGGCAGCCAACATCGCTGGATGATCGGAAAACATGACGGCCTGGTGGGGGGAGGGGAACGACGACATGTCATTATTGCCCATATCCCCTCCTCCCCCCAGCCAGGTAGCATGGACCGCATGGGTCCAACTGTTGGAGGCTGGCACCTGGTCAGGTGGACCAACTCACTTGCCCTCGCATCCCCCTCCCCGGCACAGACCCCCCCCCAACCTCCACCCTGGCATGGACCCCCCCCCAACCTCCACCCGGGCACGGACACCCCATCCCCCTCCCCGGCACGGACCCCCCCCAAGCCCCTCCCCGGCACGGACCCCCCCCCAACCTCCACCCCGGCACGGACCCCCCCCAACCTCCACCCCGGCATGGGCCCCAACCTCCACCCTGGCATGGACCCCCCATCCCCCTCCCCGGCACGGACCCCCCCCAACCTCCACCCCGGCACGGACCCCCCCCATCCCCCTCCCCGGCACAGACCCCCCCCCAACCTCCACCCCGGCACGGACCCCCCCCCCAACCTCCACCCCGGCACGGACCCCCCATCCCCCTCCCCGGCACGGACCCCCCCCAACCTCCACCCCGGCATGGACCCCTCATCCCCCACCCTGGCACGGAGCCCCCCTATCCCCCTCCCCGGCACAGACACCCCCCCAACCTCCACCCCGGCACGGAACCCCCCAACCTCCACCCCGGCATGGACCCCCCATCACCCTCCCCGTCACGGACCCCCCCCAACCTCCACCCCGGCACAGACCCCCCCCCCATCCCCCTCCCCGGCACGGGCCCCCCCCAACCTCCACCCCGGCACGGACCCCAACCTCCACCCCGGCATGGACCCCCCATCCCCTTCCCCGGCACGGACCCCCCCCAACCTCCACCCTGGCACGGACCCCCCCCCATTCCCCTCCCCGGCACGGACCCCCCCAACCTCCACCCCGGCACGGACCCCCCCAACCTCCACCCCGGCACGGACCCCCCATCCCTCTCCCCGGCACGGACGCCCCCAACCTCCACCCCAGCACGGACGCCCCCATCCCCCTCCCCGGCACGGACCCCCCCCCAACCTCCGACCCAGCACAGACCCCCCCACAACCTCCACCCCGGCACGGACCCCAACCTCCACCCCGGCATGGACCCCTCATCCCCCTCCCCGGCACGGACCCCCCCCAACCTCCACCCCGGCATGGACCCCCCATCCCCCTCCCCGGCACGGACCCCCCCAACCTCCACCCCGGCACGGACCCCCCCCCAACCTTCACCCCGGCATGGACCCCCCATCCCCCTCCCCGGCACGGACCCCCCCCAACCTCCACCCCGGCATGGACCCCTCATCCCCCACCCTGGCACGGAGCCCCCCTATCCCCCTCCCCGGCACAGACACCCCCCCAACCTCCACCCCGGCACGGACCCCCCCCAACCTCCACCCCGGCATGGACCCCCCATCACCCTCCCCGGCACGGACCCCCCCCAACCTCCACCCCGGCACGGACCCCCCCCCATCCCCCTCCCCGGCACGGACCCCCCCCAACCTCCACCCCGGCACGGACCCCAACCTCCACCCCGGCATGGACCCCCCATCCCCTTCCCCGGCACGGACCCCCCCCAACCTCCACCCTGGCACGGACCCCCCCCCATTCCCCTCCCCGGCACGGACCCCCCCAACCTCCACCCCGGCACGGACCCCCCCAACCTCCACCCCGGCACGGACCCCCCATCCCTCTCCCCGGCACGGACCCCCCCAACCTCCACCCCAGCACGGACCCCCCCATCCCCCTCCCCGGCACGGACCCCCCCCCAACCTCCGACCCAGCACAGACCCCCCCACAACCTCCACCCCGGCACGGACCCCAACCTCCACCCCGGCATGGATCCCTCATCCCCCTCCCCGGCACGGACCCCCCCCAACCTCCACCCCGGCATGGACCCCCCATCCCCCTCCCCGGCACGGACCCCCCCAACCTCCACCCCGGCACGGACCCCCCCCCAACCTCCACCGTGGCACGGACCCCAACCTCCACCCCGGCTCGGACCCCCCCCATCCCCCTCCCCGGCACGGACCCCCCCCCAACCTCCACCCCGGCACGGACCCCAACCTCCACCCCGGCATGGACCCCCCATCCCCTTCCCCGGCACGGACCCCCCCCAACCTCCACCCTGGCACGGACCCCCCCCCATTCCCCTCCCCGGCACGGACCCCCCCAACCTCCACCCCGGCACGGACCCCCCCAACCTCCACCCCGGCACGGACCCCCCATCCCTCTCCCCGGCACGGACCCCCCCAACCTCCACCCCAGCACGGACCCCCCCATCCCCCTCCCCGGCACGGACCCCCCCCCAACCTCCGACCCAGCACAGACCCCCCCACAACCTCCACCCCGGCACGGACCCCAACCTCCACCCCGGCATGGACCCCTCATCCCCCTCCCCGGCACGGACCCCCCCCAACCTCCACCCCGGCATGGACCCCCCATCCCCCTCCCCGGCACGGACCCCCCCAACCTCCACCCCGGCACGGACCCCCCCCCAACCTCCACCGTGGCACGGACCCCAACCTCCACCCCGGCACGGACCCCCCCATCCCCCTCCCCGGCACGGACCCCCCCCCCCAACCTCCACCCCGGCACGGACCCCAACCTCCACCCCGGCACGGCACCCCATCCCCCTCCCCGGCACGGACCCCCCCCCAACCTCCACCCCGGCACGGACCCCCCCCCCAACCTCCACCCCGGCCGGACCCCAACCTCCACCCCGGCATGGACCCCCCATCCCCCTCCCCGGCACGGACCCCCTCCTGGCACTCCCCTGGAGCCCAGCCCACTCTAATCACCCCCCCCCCCCCGCCGCACACACACACACACAACCCGAGACACACCTCTCCTCACGCATTCAGACTGCGGCCACGCCATCGCCTGCCCAGAGCCAACCCCCCAGGCCGTCACTCACCTCCACGCTGGTCGGCGTGAACCTGGAGCACCGGGTCACGCCGATGAAAAGGAGGTTTAATTTACGTCGACGTGAACGGTCATCACGTCGACGGGACTTCGGCCCATCCGGAAGGGAGAATATCGGCAGGCCGAAAATCGGCTGCCTTGCGCAGACCCGTGACATTCTCCGACGGCAGCGGCGCCATTATCGCCCCGCCGACTTTTCTCCCTTCAGAGACTTCGGCAACCGGCGGGGGCGGGATTCACGGCGGCCAACGGCCATTCTCCGACCCTCTGGAGGGTCGGAGAATGACGCCCAGGATGTGGCACTGGAGGGGGTGGAGGAGATTCACGAGGTTGATTCCGGAGTTGAGAGGATTAGCTTAGAGGAGAGACTGAGTACACTGGGAATATACTCAATGGACTTTAGAAGAATGAATAGAAACATTTAAAATTATGAAGGGAATAGTTAAGATAGAAGCAGGGAGGTTGTTTCCACTGGTGGGTGAAACTAGAACTAGGGGACATAGCCTCAAATAAGGGGGAGCAGATGCAGGACTGAGTTGAGGAGGAACTTCTTCACCCAAAGGGTTGTGAATCTGTGGAATTCTCTGCCAGTGAAACAGTTCAGGCTACCCCGTTGAATGTTTTTAAGGCAAAGAAAGATAGATTTTTGAACATTAAAGGAATTAAGGGTTATTGTAAGTGGGCGGGTGTGGAGCTGAGTGCTAAAAAGATCTGCCATGATCTTATTACCGAATGGTGGAGCAGGCTCCAGGGGCCAGATGGCCGACTCCTGCTCCTAGTTGTTACGTTCTAATGTTCTTATATTCTTATCGTGTTCGTCTGTGCCTGATACCCGAGCAGTGTGCACGACGCCTGCATCCTGGCATACTTGACGGTTCCTGGCACCTTTGAGGTGCACCCCTGGGTGAGGGGTTGGCTCCTGGATGACAGAGCTTATCTGCTGTGGTCGTGGCTGAAGCCCCTATCCGGAGGCCACAGACCGACATGGAGACCCGCTACAATGATGCCCATGACACAACCAGGGACGTGATCGAGCGGTGCTTCGGCATCCTGAAGATGCGGTTCTGGTGCCTGGACTGCTCTGGAAGGCTCCTGGAGAGGAGAGTCTCCCACATCATGGAGGCTGCGTCCTCCACAACATCGTGCAGTAGAGGGTGACGTGCTGGAGGAGGGGGATGAACAGCATGCCTCGACCAACAAGGAGGATGCAGAGGAGAGCTAGGATGTGCAGGGCTTGGGGCCCAGGCAGGCACAGGAGGCTGCACAACATGTGGGCCAGAGCTGTTGCGCACAGAATGCTCTAATCGCCTCCAGGTTCACCGATTAGGAGGCATGGCCGGCGGCACACCGTCGCTTCCCCTGCCACAACCACCCCCTGCCATGACCCCCCATCCTGCACAACCCTTTTCCCCGCAGCACCCCCCCCAGCCCATAACCGCCTCCATGATTCCCAGCTGCCTCACTATGAGATGGGTGCCCTGGGTTGGCAGTAACAGCGGGTCTGCTCCATGGGACAAAGGATGACGACGACCAGCTCTACGATGAGATCTGGGGCTGGAATCTCCAAAAATTTGGCTATGACCCCAAGCCAGTATTAAAACGCTGGAGTTTCACTCTGGAGATTCCCTAAAAATATTAGCAGCTATTCACCTCCTGCAGGGGGCTGCCATTCTGCAGCCAGCCCAGCCCAGTCCATCCCTCACACCCTTTTGACAGAGCACGAGGCAGGTTGGAACTTTTGTGCACAGGTGTTTATATTGAAAATAACATGTGAACATCACTATAAAGATTTATGCCCTAGCCGTAACACTATCTCATGCGCTGCACCCGTGCCAAATTAACCAGCGTCTACCTTTCTGGCCTTACGGGCCCTATTGCTACGTCTTGGTGGATCCCCAGGCAGTACATCAGGAGTGGCGAAGGGCTGCTGCGATTCCCGCCCTGTGACATGGGTCCTCTTTGGCGGCCGTCCTCTGAAGCGACCGGCCCTGGATGGGCAAAGCAGTCTCTTGGCTGTCCCAGGTGGCGTGGTGTTCACTGTTCTGCTCACTGCCCATCGGATGCACCAGGGACTGGAGGGGGCGGGGGGAGTCTGAGGTGCTTCAGTGTTCCCGCACCTCCCCTGCTGGAGACACCGGCACGAGCCCCATCACGTCCTCCTCCCTCAAGGTGCCCAACAGGGTGAGGGTGATGCGGGGGTGAGGGTGGTGTTGAGAGCAATGTTGAGGGGCGTGTTGACACACATGTCATGGGGAACCGCAACAAGCGGGTTCTCACTTCCTCGCCTGCGGCCAAACACCACCTCGACGACCTCCCTTTCCTCCGGTCTGCCATCCAGATCCAGGGCCCTCTGCTCTGCCATGGTGAGGGGCCGCAGGTCCAGCGGTCCCCATCCTGTCTTCTCTTGCTCCTGGCGGTTGTGCGCTGCCTTCGCCTGGCGATGGGGGGGAAACAAAAGGTGACAGTGTTAGACATTCTGACTCATGCAGCCCAGAGGGTGGGCAGCTGGTGGCCTCAGTGGCCAGGGCTACCGGCCATGGCGGCCGGTATGGGCACCGACATGTGGGGCAGGGCAGGGGTTCGGTCGCCCTATGGGTTGGGGGGGCGTAGGGATATGGGTGTGTGGGACGGAGGTTGGTGCCAGGGGCACAGTGCTGCCTACTCACCCTTGCTGCCCTGAGGGGTCATTCAGTTTCTTCTGGCACTGCAGGCTAGTCTGGACTATGTTGCCCATGGCGCTGACTGCCTCTGTCACCTGCACCCAGGCATGATGAACGGCACTTCCTGTTCTCCACTAATACCTCTGCAGACTTGCTCCCCTTATACTTGTTAAAAGCCTCTCATCCGCTTTTTATTGTATCCTGAATATCTCTGGTGATCCATGGTTCTCTGGGTTTGTTACACCTTCCTATTACCCTAGAGGGAACATATTGGGCGTGTATCCTCCCCATTTCATCTTTGAACCTCCCCCACTGCTCTTCTGTAGGTTTCCCCAAAAGTAACTCTTTCCAATCTACCTTGTTCAGATCCTGCTTTATTTTGTTAAAATCTACTCTCCCCCAATCCAAAACCTTTTTTTGCAACTTGTCTATTTCTTTGTCCATAACAAATTTAAATTGAACCATGTTGTGCTCGCTATCACTAAAATGCTCCCCCACCAACAACATCAACCACCTGTCCGGCTTCTTGCCCCAGAATTAGGACCAGCGCTGCACAGTTCCTTGCTAGATACTCTACATATTGAACTACAAAGTTCTCCTGTATACATTTTAAGAACTCTACCTCATCTAAGCTCTTAACATGATAGCTACCCCAATGAATTTTGGGAAAGTTGAAATCATCTAATAAAAGTACCCTAATTATTTTTACACCCCTCCACAAATTGCGCATATATTTGCTCCTCAATTTCCTGTTGACTATCTGAGGGTCTATAATAAACACTTAACAATGCAGCTGTCCCTTTTTTATTCCTAAGCTTTACCGACAAAGCTTCAATTGATGACCCCTCCAAGGTAATAATAATCATCTTTATTGTCACAAGTAGGCATGCATTAACACTGCAATGAAGTTACTGTGAAAAGCTCCTAGTCGCCACATTCCGGTGCCTGTTTAGGTACACAGAGGGAGAATTCAGAATGTCCAATTCACCTGACAGCACGTCTTTTGGGAGGAAACCGGAGCACCCGGAGGAAACCCATGCAGACACAGGGAGAATGTGCAGACTCCACACAGACAATGACCCAAGCCAGGAATCGAACCTGGGATCCTGGAGTTGTGAAGCAACAGTGCCATCCACTAAGCTACCTGCTGGAGAGAGGCACCTTTCCTTATTGCAGTAACTGCCTCCTTAGCTAATAATGCAAGCCTCCTCCTCTTCTACCCCCTCCTCTGTCTTGCTTGAAGATTCTATATTCTGGAATGTTGAGCTGCCAGCCTGTCCCTCACTCAACCAGGTCTCCGTGATAGCTACTACATCATAATTACACGTCCTTACATCACCCTTACCTCATCCGTTTTATCTTCAATACTAGTGGCATTAAAGTAGAGGCCATCCAGCTTTGTTTTACTCCTTTGAAACTCACTACCGCTGTATTCCGTCTGACCTGATTGCTTTTCTATGTTATGCTGTGTCCCTATTCTGCTATCATCTGCGTCCCCTCCCCTGCCAAACTATTTTAAACTCTTCCCAATAGCACTTGCAAACTCGACAGCAAGGATGTTAGTCCAGCTCTGGTTTAGATGTAGACCGTCATGCTAGTACAGGTCTCAGCTTCCCAAAAAACGGTCCCAATGGTCCAGGAATCTATAACCCTCCATCCTGCACCAGCAGTTAAGCCACACGTTCATCTGTGCTATTCTCCTATTCCTATACTCGCGAGCTTGTGGCACTGGGAGTAATCCAGAGCTTACAATCTGAGAGGTCCTGCTCTTTAGTATATTGCATAACTCCCTGAATTCTTGATGCAAGCTCTCACCCCTCTTTCTACCTATGTCATTGGTACCAAAATGTACCATGACCTCTGCCTTATCACCCTTCCCCTTCAGGATTTCCTGCAGCTGTTCAGTGACATCCCAGACCCTGGCACCAGGGAGGAAACACACCATTCTGGAATCTTTTTCACAACCACAGAAGCGCCTATCTGTGCCCCTGACTATGGAGTCACTATGACTATTGGTCTTTTGCGCTTTGACCCTCCCTGCTGAACAATAGAGTCAGCTGTGGTGCCACCGCTCTGGCTGCCGCTGTTGTTTTCCCCGATAGGCCATCCCCCCCAATAGTGTTCAAAATGGTATACTTGTTAGAGAGGGGGATAGTCACAGGAGATTCCTGCACTGACTGCCTGCCCCTTCAAGTGGTCACCCATCTGTCTGCCTGTACCTTGGGTGTGACCATATCTCTTTAACTCCTGTCTATGACGCTTTCGCCATCCGCATGCTCTTAAGTGTATCCAAAACCTGCTCCAACCAAACCATGCTGTCTGTGAGGAGCTGCCATTGGGTACTCTTCCTGCATATGAAATCACCCGAAATGCTGGAAGCGTCAAGGACCTCCCACATCACTTAATTAGAACACTGTACCCCTCTGATTGACATTTCTAACACTAATTCATTTAACAAGTTTCAGGCAACAGATTAAGGTGAAGCCTTAATTGGTAAATGCAATTATTTCATAATTACTTCATTATATAATTGCCACTCAAGTGCTCAAAAATAGAGCACTTTCCTCCCCATGATGTCTCCTGGCAAAGGGGCAGAAGAAATATGTCATGGAAACTCTATCACTTCCAAATTCTCCTCCAAGCCATGCACTTGTCTAGATTTGATCAAATATCACTGTTCCTTCACCACTGCTTGGTCAACATTCAGGAATTCCCTGTGGAATGTCATCATGGCAGTGCCATCACCACAAGGGCTGCAGAGATTTAAGATGAAGGCCCAACATCACATCAGGGTAACAAGGGATGAAAATTAAATGGTCTTCCAGTGTTCTGAAAAAGTATTTTTAAAAATCTAACTTGCCAATTTAGAAAAAAACATATTAATTTTTCTTGTTGAACTAATGAAGTAACGGAAAATACTGCTTCATGACAGACAGAAAAAGATAAGTGCAAGTTTTGTTCGTGATTTTTTGGGGTTGGGAGCAGAATTCATGTTTTTTGGCACCTACAAAAAATATTTCACGTCACTGCCAGCCCATCTGCCATTGGTAAACAAATGAGACTCATGTGAGAAAATTAAGAGTGCAGAGTTGATAGTCTAAGTGGACTGATTCTGTGCTCTAACATTCTCCAATTACACAATCAATCATACATCCTTTTGAATTGATCAGCAGCAGGGCCTTCCGGGTGCAGATCAGTCTTTGCAGTCATCTACATAGTCATCAGAACCTACCAGAACCAAGCACCCCAGAAGATGAACATGGTCATCTTCACCTCGAAGGACAAACAAGGAGCTATCACAGCACATATGGGCATTAACTATCGCTTTTAAAAAAAAAATCTGCTCAGACACTCACCGTTATCACCCTTCTCCCCTTTTTCTCCTTTTCTTCCTCTCTCACCTCTGCGACCTTTGAAAGAAATCACAAAAAACACATATGTTAACATATGACAATTTTCATCCTTTAAGTGAATTTGAACTTTTGCTTCCTATGTTGAACATGTAAATGAAGGAAGGAAGATTTGGAAATTGCCATGATGATAAAGGATGTTTGTTCATGGCTTTTTACCTTGTTGCTTATTGTTTCGGCATAAAGTGAGGCTTAGTTGTAAATTATTATTGATTTATAAAGTTAGACTCCAATATGTTCACAACATTTGTTGAATATTGCCAGGAGTTGAGTCGTTTTAAAAGAAGTCAATGATAAAAATGGATAAACCATTACATGTAAAAAGTAACACTTAGTTGCACCAGTAGAATAAGCAAGGTTATTAATATTTTTCAAATGAGTATTCTGAGCATTGAATGAGAGATATAATGTTACAATTATGAGGTTTATAATATTGTTATGTTTTTGGACCGTGTCTTTAGTTTCGGATAAAATGAATGCAGTCATGTGACCTGCTCTGAAGCCTGCCTAGCAACAACCCTGGGTGAGTGGGCTGTTAAAAATTAAAGGAAGAGACAGATTGTTTTGCTGGGAAGAATGTGTAAGGGGTTGACACTCAGAGACAATAACAGCAACATCTGTGTTTACAGTGGTAAGATTGGTATTTCAAAAGTCCCAGGAAGGTGTTGAGAATATCAGGTTATGCTCTAAATTGTCTATTTAATTCCAAGATAGAATAGACTAGAATGTGGTCGAAAGTATCTTTGATCAGCATTTCTACCTGAATATAAGGTCCATGATGTTCATGTTACCATGGACATGGGCAATGAAGGGGGAATGGTTTCTAAGGTATCACTGAAACTCAGAGACAAGTTAGTCTGTGTGGATCTGGGAGAGAGGGAGCAGCTAGAGGCCCAAAATCTCTGTGGTTCACTGTGCAGGAACGTGCGTGGGAGCTGTGTGCAGACTGAAAAGGCCAAATTTGTGAGGATTTCGAAAGAGTCTCGAAGAGTTGCCTAACTTGCTTTGGGGGGAGAATCACCATGAAAATCCTCACTGTGAAAGGTAGATTAAAAGACTCACTTTGGACTGGGTCAGGAAAGTTAATGACCAGTAAACTGACATGATAAGATGGGGCAACACGGTAGCCTTGTGGATAGCACAATTGCTTCACAGCTCCAGGGTCTCAGGTTCGATTCTGGCTTGGGTCACTGTCTGTGCGGAGTCTGCACATCCTCCCCGTGTGTGCGTGGGTTTCCTCCGGGTGCTCCGGTTTCCTCCCACAGTCCAAAGGTGTGCGGGTTACATGGATTGGCCATGATAAATTGCCCTTAGTGTCCAAAATTGCCCTTAGTGTTGGGTGGGGTTACTGGGTTATGGGGATAGGGTGGCGGTGTTGACCTTGGGTAGGGTGCTCTTTCCAAGAGCCGGTGCAGACTCGATGGGCTGAATGGCCTCCTTCTGCACTGTAAATTCTATAAACTAAAGCATACCTGTGAAGTGGATTTATCGATTGTGTTAAAAGTAAAAGACAAAAGTTTTGTTTTGAAGGTTAAAGTATAGGTTGGGTACAAAAATTAAATTCAGATAGTGGGCTGGATTCTCTGCTCCGTGATTCCGGCAATGCGGATCTTGATCAGCTGGAGAATTGGGCATCCGTCCAAAATCGAAGTTTGTGCCGGGTGCAGAACTGACCGCTATTCTCCAGCCCCCTCTGGTGGCGGGATTGGGTTTTGTGCCCACGCGCCAGCAGGAGGATGTTAATGGATTCAAATGGATCCTAATGATCCATTTAACATCCACTTAGTGGGCCTGGCACTCCTGGTCCTCCTGGTCACACTCCCCGAGCTGACGGCTGCTGCACTGGCTGATCTGTGGCTGACCCTCCGACCCCTTGGGATAGCACGGTATCCCTCCAAGACTCCACCGCGTCTATCAGTCTGGCCAGATCGGCATCCTCGAATTACGGAGTTGGTCTGCGTGGTGGTATGGCTGTGTGTCATCTGGGGTTTGCCCTGCAGGATCGGTTTTAAGTGCTGCTCCGCACTCGCTAGCGGGGAGCTGCCAGGGATGGTACCGGCAAATCAGCTGGCGAGACAGTCATTTGCAGTGTAAAGCCTGTGAGGCTTTATTAAGTGGCCTAATTAACGTCCCGGGCCGGCCTTCAGGAAACACCCGGTGGTTCCTGCTCGCTACCACACTTCGAACAAATTTGGCAAAGCATACGCCATGTAAATACTGCAGAAACACTGTGATCTTGATAAATTTAAACTAATACATAAGGCCAATCCTGTGGTATGGTGTGCAGTTGTGGTCACCACAACCTAAAAGGGTATCGATGCCACAGAAATGGTTTTGAGATTTGGCAGGATGACAAAATGTCTCAGATAATAGTTGCTGGAGAAAAAAGGACAGTGGGCAAACTGAATACAGATCTTCAAAATAACAAATGGTTCAGAGCAATTCCTCTTTTAATATCATAGTTGCATTCTTGAAAAGTGTGACTTTAAGCGAAACAATGTTAAGTAAATGAGGTGTTGCCTAAGGCTCAATGTATAAACTGAAGTTAGTTTATTTTCAGAGAAACCCCATGGATCTGCATTTGCACGTTCTCTCCGTGTCTGTGTGGGGTTCCTCCAGGTGCTCTGGGTTCCTCCCACAGTCCAAAGATGTGCAGGCCAGGTGGATTGGCCATGCTAAATTGCCCCTTAGTGTCAAAAAGGTTAGGTGCGGTTACAGGGTTAAGGGGAGGGCCTAGGTAGGGTACTCTTTCCCAGACTCGATGGGCCGAATGGCCTCTTCTGCACTGTAGGGACCCAATGATTCTATGATTTGTGAAAAAGCCAGTTAGTGCCAGAGGGGAATCAGAGATTGAGATTTCCAATGGTGGATTGATCTGTTTCTGATCTGATAACTTTCTGAAGAGCTTCACAGCTGATGAATGAAATTAATAACAAAATGTTTATTGTGTTGTTCTTGGGAGATCTGGGCACTGTTCACAGAACAAAGTAAGCATGGGAAGGAAGAGGCCAATCTCAGGCTAATCTATTTATTCCACAGTGTTCCCAGAGGACAGAATTGTGCACACACAAGTCCTGAGTCTATTGCATCGTTTTCAGAGAAGCTCCCCTGCGACCCTTCCGTTCTCCGAATGCAGAGCTGCCTGTTACACTGGTGGCATAGAGTTGAGGATTCTCTCTCTATAAGGGTCTGCAGCTTGGGGAACTTAATTTGAATATGAGCATGCTCATTGACAATGTTTGTAATGTTTCTAATTATAAACCCATTATATTGCATTTTTTA
The DNA here is from genome assembly GCF_047496885.1 of Scyliorhinus torazame. Taxonomy (NCBI): domain Eukaryota; kingdom Metazoa; phylum Chordata; class Chondrichthyes; order Carcharhiniformes; family Scyliorhinidae; genus Scyliorhinus; species Scyliorhinus torazame. The sequence continues at coordinate 233,725,939 of NC_092710.1, read as the reverse complement.
CGACATATCCTTCCTATATTTCTATTTTATTATTGTTAATGTAATAAATGTTACTCGAAAGTTGGAACAATCAGCACAAACGTAAAGTAAATGACTTTAACAGTGCACATCAGGACATTGAAAGTATGTATGGTCCCTATTGTAACATCAATGTTATAATGAAATAGTGTTGACTGAATCAGTGTGAAGTGACGATTCACTGTATATCATTGACAAAGCCAACCATTCAATGAACAGTAAGCACAGCACTAAATTACGTATGCAAAATCCACAAGTCTTGCGAAGATTTATAGGTCAATAAAAAAAGTTTCTTCCCCAAAAGGACCCTGGAAATGTGGAATGAGGTTCCAGAGAAGGTAATTGGGTTAGTTTGCTCTTTGAAGAAGTGGTACCTGAATATTTGCCGAGGAGAGGAATGGGATTAGAAATATATTTCCAGGTTCTGAAGGATTCTGAAATAGATAGTTGAGGAGATTCTGGAGGCAATGGGGGTGATCTTTCAGGAATCACTGGAGGCAGGAAGGGTCACAGATGATTGAAAATGGCTAATGTAACACCACTGTTTAAGAAGGCAGGGAGACAGGAAATTATAGGCCGGTTATCCTAACTTTGGTTGTTGGTAAGATTTTAGAGTCTATTATGTATCTAAGGAAGGATGTGCTGGCCTTGGAGAGGGCCCAGAGGAGGTTCTCAAGAATGATCCCTGGAATGAAGAGCTTGTGATATGAGGAGCGGCTGAGGACTCTGGTTCTGTACTCGATGGAGTTCAGAAGGATGAGGGGGATCCCATTGTAACTTACAGGATACTGAGAGGCCTAGATAGAATGAAAATGAAGAAGATGTTTCCACCCGTAGGAGAAACTAGAAGCAGAGGGCACAGCCTCAGACTGAAGGGACGATCCTTTAAAACAGAGATGAGGTGGGATTTTTCAGCCTGAGGATGGTGTATCTGTGGAACTCATTGCCGCAGAAGGCTGTGGAGGCCAAGTCAGTGAGTGTCTTTAAAACAGACATAGATAGATTTTTGATCAATAAGGGGATCAGGGGGGCAGCACGGTGGCGCAGTGGGTTAGCCGTGCTGCCTCAGGGCGCTGAGGTCCCAGGTTCGATCATGGCTCTGGGTCACTGTCCATGTGGAGTTTACACATTCTCCCCGTGTTTGCGTGGGTTTGGCCCCTACAACCCAAAGATGTGCAGGGTAGGTGGATTGGCCACGTTAAATTGCCCCTTAATTGGAAAAAAATTAATTGGGTACTCTAAATTTATTTTAAAAAAATAAGGGGATCACGGGTTATGGGGAGAAGGCAGGAGAATGGGGATGAGAAACATATCAGCCATGATTGAATGGCCTAATTCTGTTCCTGTGTCATATGGTCTTATGGTCTTGTATTACTAGCAATGTTTGATCATTTTTTCAAAGTAGATGGAGGAAGGAACTTCTGTTTCCTTCAAGTGGATGATCAAAAGTGGTAAGGTGATGGGAGGGGTATGTCTATCAGAATGATAGAATAGTTCTACACAAACTCTTATTGGAATGAAACTTGACTATTTTCTCACTCTTGCTTTTCCTAAGTATAGTGCCTGATTTCAGTTTGCATCCTTTTAGAAAGCCAGCTGAAGTTGGAAATTCATAATTTAGTGAGTACTTGAAGAGAACTACAACAACATAGTGAATTGAATCACAGCAGTAACGTGTTAAGTACTAATTCTTCTATGGGTATGGAAATCTGATAACATACCCCATGATCCTTTTTGTCCCTTGACAGAAATTCCAGGTAATCCACGCTCTCCGGGATCTCCTTTGAGGCCTATTGTTCCAGGTTCTCCTGTCAGACCTGATATACCTAAAAAGGAAAATTACAAAGCCGTATAAATATCTGGGTTTTTAGCAATACTATTAATCGTGGAGAAATGTACAAAGAGGAACATAGAAGTTTTATTTTGAATGCTGTAATAAAGAAACTACAAACATTGCACACAATAAGTAAGTACAAATTTATTTTCCCCTCCCTCCCCAGCCGTCTTGCCTATCCCTCCAACCCCCAATTGTGCCTGTTCAAGTTAGATGGTGCATATCTGAAGTGTGCTTTGCTTAGCCTAATCTGGATCTGCCCATATTTGCTCTAGACCCAATCTGGCCTGATGCACAAGTCCCTTCATTGCAATATTTCATCTCCATTTACTCTGTAAAAATATATATTCACCAGACTACAATAAATATGGAAATATACACGGAAATTAGACACAATCATTTAAAATCATGGGCGTCATTCTCCGCCGGCGGGAGTCTCCGTTTTGCCGGCGCCCGGGGGTTTCCCGACGGCGTGGGGCTGCCCCACAATGGGAAACCCCATTGACCGGCCGGTGTAACGGAGCATCCCGCCGGCGGGTCGGGGCAGAAATGTGGCGGGGCGGGTAGGAGAATTTCGCCCCAGGTTTGTGGAACAACCCTCATTTAACAGTTTTAGTATCATATTATTTATTTGGCATTACTTAAATATGGACTGTTTAATACTTCTTATTTGTGAAGACTTTTGTTCCCAGCATTTCCTTTGGAAGTACATCTATTAATTGTGACAGACAATCCTCCTCCCTGAATCTATGTTATGATATCAGTTGTGGATTTGGTTTTGGAACTTCAGTGATCTTATTCAGCTGAAGGTTTTTGCCAATTCGTCTAAAAAAGATTCGCTATTCAATATCCTAATTTTATTTCCTGCACTCTTTATTCAACTCACCTCTTTTTCCAGTAGCGCCAATGGGTCCAGGAAATCCATCCAAACCTTCATCACCTTTATCACCTTTTGGCCCAGGAGGCCCTAAAATGTTGAATAGTTAGTAAACCAAATGAATTGTAGTTAGTCGACCTATTCTTTTTATTTATTTTAAATCATTAGAAAATGCAAGAGGTTTCGACCTGATCAGTTGTTTCAAAGATTGCCGTTTCTCGACCTTTTGTTACTTATTGAGTTCTCAGATTCTACATATATATTGTAAATTACTGTAAATTTATGTCTTGGTAAATGAAAATACCTATCAAATGCATTTTGCAGGTCTCTGCAGCACCAGCGATGCCAGATTTAGAAATAAAATGCAGCATATTTTTTCTGCAACTTTGTTTTCATCATTTTTATGGTCTTATCCAAACAGTGAATATTGATGGTAGCATTGAGGAACATGTGATGTTGCACAAGGGCCTATAGGCGTCTATTATTGTCTTCAGTCATTTCATTTGTCTCACCATCGAACCATTATATAATTCTCTCTACATACAAATCTTTCTCTGCATCATCTGGTGTTGAAGCTTTTAGCAATGTAATTGAATACTTTCCTTCCCAGAACCAACACATAAGCCAGCAGCTAATCTACTCATTCATGCTTTATTACAGATATTATTTATGGCATCCATGGTGGAATCCTGTAGAGATACACTTTGGATTTCAAATGAACTGCTTCCAGTTGCAGAGATCGTTTTACTATTTAACTTTGGCATTCTCCTTAATCGTTTCAAAGTTTGTTTTATTGCCATGTTCGTGGTTTCCAGAGAATGGTGAGCTTTCAGACCTCAATGTCAGAAAATGTAACTCTACTACAAGTAGAGCACTTGTGCTTGGCTGTGTTTGTGACTAACAAGACACAGAGGAACAATGTATGAAGCAGTAACTACAATATATGGAAACAAGCATGGTTTGGTTAAGGTCATGTGATATACAAACACATAACCACAAACCAAAGAACAACATTCTTTCTACTTATTAAAGACTTCAAAACTTGTTTTTATTTTTATGTTGCTCTGAACAGTACAATGTCGAGGAGGGTATATAATGGCCAAAGAGTTCAGTTTAAGGATTACATATAAAGTATTATTCTTGCTCACTGAGCAGCTGATTTTAAAATTGTGTTGAAGGAAGTCACACAGTAGACTGCTTGCCCACTTCCCTGATCAGCTTTGGTGAATGATTGAGGAGATCCTAGGTGGAAGAAGGGTTAAAGACATCTTAACATAAAAGATAGCAATGCATTGAACAGCAACATAACGATAAATGCATGTACTATAAAGTAAATCAAAATATGATGCAACTTTAAAATGTTTGGCCCATTTAGAATGCTTAGTAGTGACCTTTGATGAAATCATTCAAAGGCCCTAACATTGGTTGAATCTACACCCATTTCATAGCCATAAACATGAGCACTAAAATGGCCAGTATGGCACATTAGAAGTGCAATGTTCTCTACATTGGTTAAGGAAGAATAAGAGTTGCCCTTTCCCTGAAAAAAGCATTAGGCCATTTAAAAATAAGGGATCTAATGCTTGTTTCCGAACCCCACTGAACAGAATTAAAGAAATATGGGACTGCGTTTTACTGGGTCCCATATTCTCCACCTCGCACTGACTAAACAGTCAGTAGGGAGCCTGCCTACCAAAAAACAGCCTCAGTCATTTTATGTTGGAAGCAGCATTAATTGCCTCAGGATGAGCCGCATGCTTTGAAGAGCATGTCCTGCCTTAAAGAGCTACTAATCTGATTGGCTGGCAGCTCTTTAGTTCCAGCAACACCAGGCTTGAGCAGAGGCCACTGCTGGGACTCCAGGGCAGTACTTGAAGAAGAAAGAGGAGGTTATAGCAGTGTTCTTCAAACTCGGGGGCGCAACCCGCGGGTAGGTCGCGGGCGGGCGTTGGGAGGGTCGCGGAGCCGTCCTTCGCGGCGTTCCCGATCGCGCAAATCCCCGCGCAGCAGCTGGCTTTTAATAACGCCGGCTGCAAGCGGCCTTTAAAATGGCCGCGAACATGTAAAACAAATTCGGCCGGATGATCGTGCGTGCATGCGCAGTGCTGCCGCTATTTTTTGAAACGGTCGCAGCTTTTTACAGAACATACAGTGCAGAAGGAGGCTAGTCGGCCCATCGAGTATGCACTGACCCACTTGAGCCCTCACTTCCACCCTAACCCCGTCACCCAATAACCCCTCCTAACCTTTTTGGTCACCAAGGGCAATTTAGGAATGGCCAATCCAACTAACCTGCACGTCTTTGGACTGTGGGAGGAAAGCAGAGCACCCGGAGGAAACCCACGCAGACACGGGGAGAATGTGCAGACTCCGCACAGACAGTGACCCAGTGGGGAATCGAACCTGGGACCCTGGCGCTGTAAAGCCACAAAGCTATCCACTTGTGCTACCGTGCTACCCTTTTTGTTTCAAGTTCGGGGGGGGATTTATTCATTTAATTTTTATTTTTTTCATTTATTTTATTCATTTTATTTATTTATTTTTTTAACAAGTTCGGTGGGGTTTTATTTGATAAAATTTTACAGGAAAAAAATGCAGAACTTTGGACAGATGGAGACTCCATACTTTCCGACACCAGAAGGCTTCACCTTCACCCAACAGGTTCCATTGGAGGAGCGTGTACGAGGGCCAAAGGGACCCAAAACCATTTCCTCCATTTTTATCAGCAGCAAACGAGGTAAGAGAAAATGGTGGGTCGCTCAGGTCGGCCGGCGTGGGTCGCTCAGGACGGCCGCGTTGGGTCCCGAAGGTTGGCTGGTTGGTAAAAATGGGTCCCCGGAAAAAAAGTTTGAAGAACACTGGGTTATAGAGATAGACTAAGATATAAAATAAATAAAAATAAGGTATTGGCAGGGCCTGCCTGGTAGACCTCAGCGAGGAGGTGAGGGGCCAGTTCTGACAGGCTAGGGGGCAGGGTTAAATGGGGTATAACCTTGGCCGGGGTGCTTCTGGTGAAACAGGTGACCCTCTAGGAGTGAGGCTGGGTGAACTAAAATCCAGCCCGAGGTCTACATGTGGCTTGACTAGCAATTTATAAAGGGAGGAAATTGTCAAAATGATAGGCTTTTTGAAAATGTTAACCTGAGTGCTTCTCCAAACTCCACTGTAATACTGAACACTGTTGGCAAGATTCACGTGACCGCTCCTGACTGCCTTACCCCTTCCACTTGCTTAGCACTCTGCCAATTGCCTACCACCTCAATTAGCCCCCTTCCTCCTGATTGCTGTCCCCCCACCAACTGCTTTTATGCTCCAATTGTTTCACCTCTCCTGGTCATCTCCCACCCTCCTTTTGCCCCCTGATTGTTGATCATCTCCTCTCCTTTCCAATCAACTCCCTGGTTGCTGAGACTAATGACCCTGCAGCTGAAAAGCAATCCCACTTCCGACAAGTTGCCTGAGGATACCCGATCTTGGGTGACTGTGTGGAATTTGCACATTCTCCCCATGCCCGAGTAGGTTTCCTCCAGGTGCTCCAGTTTCCTCCCACAGTCCAAAGACGTGTAGGTTAGGTGGAGTTATGGGATTACAGGAATAGGGTGTCGGAGTGGGCCTAGGTAGGATGCTCTTTCGGAGGGTTGGTGAAGACCCGATGGGCCAAATGGCCTCCTTCTGCACTGTAGGGATTCTATGGTTCTATGGACACTTCTCTGTGTCCAAGGCTCCAGAGTCTCATAAGGAGTACTTTGAACCTACCCATTACGGTGCAGATATTGTTCATTGCACCAGTTCACACCAACCTGCCAGCACAAACCAATTTATTCGCCAATATTTGCTTTGGACAATTTGATCTCCTTACAAGACAGGCCTGTGCCTGTCTCTGGTAATTGGTCACTGTCAAGCTGTGCGTAGCATCATATCCATAAAGCTCTTCCTCAAAGTGATACAATACGTGCTTTTAAAGGTACTAATATTCAGTCAAAAAGTTATCTTCCTTACACAAAATAAATTAGGAGAAAGCAACATTTTTTTAAAGTGCTTCAGGGAAAACATAAGGAAGATAAATTGAAATTATCCTTCAGATTATTCTGTGATCTTTCATCCTATCGATAACTTACCTTCCATTAGGGGTATTATTAAAATGGATGCATAAAAGGGTAAAAAAAACATCAAAGTTGCTTAAATGAAAAACTTTTCATACCCTGTACTAAGGTAAGATTTTTCAGAGTAATTGAATGTTCCCAGTCTTTCAGTTTCAGGTCCTCTGTGACATTGTTGAGTACGGCTACCTCTTCCTTCAGTTGTTTCTCCATGTTTTGCTGAATAGCTTTCAAGATCTTTGCATCTTCTGACACATTTGCTAATTGTATTTGAAGACGCAGTAGACTTGTGTGGTGGATGCTAATGTCCTCCGTGATGGTGCTATTGACTGCATTTAGTGTCCAATGTGCCTCCTTTATCTGCCTACTCAGATTTCCTACATTTGATGTTATTTGTTTCAAGTTTGCTTGCTGGTGTTGGAGTGTACCCTGTGCACTGTTTAAACTTGTAGACAAATTGTATATCTCTTGTCTGTTTGTTGAACTAAACTGTTGTAAATCATCTTCTAAATCATTCACAGATGCATTAATGTCATCCATGCGTGCCTCGAAGCTCTGTAACTTGTTTTCCAGTTTCTGAACAGACTGACTCAGTTGAAAAAATAAGACTGAGTGATTCCGGAAAAGCTCATGTAGTTTCAAAATATTATCCGTGACATCGTCCTTGGGTGCCTTCTGCTCCATTGTTTGACGCATGTCTTTGAAGCCTTCGCCTAAGTTTGTGACATTGTCTGACAATATTTTCCAATCAGCAGATGGCCGTTGATATCTGGGAACTGAAAAATATTAAAACAAGTGTCATGTAAAAACATCCTGCTGCCACTTGGTCTTACATTTCTTGGACAAAGTTTTCTTTAAACTCCCAACAAAAGTATCAATTCATTTCTTCCTCAAGTCAGAATTTAAAATATGTATATTTTACATAAAATAGTTAGGACGTGTTACGGTCTCCAAAAGATTCACTATTTATTGTGCTGATCTTTGAAAACTAAACAATTGGTGGACCTATTATGCTTGGCTGGGGAATTTAATATGATTGTTCAATAGATTGATTATTTGGACACATGCACCCACATATACCTTTAGTTGCTTCTCATTGGAGACAGGTTTTTTACCTTTCTGCAAACCACCTGCAGTGACCAATTTAAAGGAAGAATTTTTTCTTCTGCCAAGCAATTTACTGCGTTTTGATGCCATCCCTTTTAAAGTGATAATTTATACTGCAATACAGCATGCAGCCATGCCACCCTGCAGACCAGCCCCACAGTTTGGGGATGCCGGCCTGGCCAGAATGTTTTCCAGGGAATCCCTCGCAATCTTCGCCATGCAAAAATGTGCATGGCAAAGGACTGGGAATCGCTTCCTGCTTTGCATTCCCAGGTGAGCACAAATCAGGTGCAATTCAGCTCCGGTCAGAGAACATAAGACACAATTCAACAATCCCATCGTGCCCGATTTGGTATCAGGATGAGGCCATTGAACCTCGCGAGATTCATAACATTCGAAATATCTCAGGAGATTCAATGGATTCTTGCGAGACCTCCCGATTTGGACTTTGTTCTCTCTGGGCAAGATCATATGCATATTTAAATGACCAAATAGGCTGAATTCACTCTGGCCCGGGATTCACGTGTCGTGCCTCGGAGACCTCTCCAGGATGCCGTTTAGTACTGCTCCACACAAACTTGGATCCGTTGTAATGCACCTGGGGTGTCTCCCAGGCCATTGGAGACCCCTTGGTGTCAGGCATTGGGAAGGGAGGCACCCTGGCACTCTCACTGGCACCTGGGAACCTTGGTACTGCCAGCCTGGCACCTTGACTCTGCCACCTGACAGTGCCACCATGACCCTGCCACAGTGCCTGGGTAGCACTGCAAGGTACCAGGATGGCAGTGCCATTGTGCCCTAGTGCCAGGTTTCCCGTGCCAGGGATTGAGCCCAGGTATGCCGGAGGTGGGGTTGGGGGTGGGGGGGGGGGGGGGGGGGTCTAAAGGACCCTGGAAGAGATAAGTTGGGTAAAGTGGGGGGGTCAAGAGGCTGTGGTTGTGTCGCTGATGGAGGTCCAATGATCAGGGCTGTCTTTAAAAATGGCGTCCTGACCTGTGAGTAGTCTTCCTGCACTGGCGATCTGAGCCTATCAGCACAGGAAATGTCTTAAAGTGTGGCCCTGATGGACAGTTCCTCGCCAAGGCCAAAAGAATGCCGTTAAATAGTGTGGCAGCGCTGAGAAGCACCCTGCTAAATGCGCCCCAAACTGCACATAGATGTTTTTGGTTGAATCGCACCCATAGGTTCCCAAACAGAATCCTGCCCTTAGTTCTTCAATGGTATGCTTTAAACTGTGCCCATTGATTTTATTATTCGTGGCAAAGGACAATTTTACCCCCCAGTACAGACTGAAATTATCTAACTGAACATAAAATCATTATTGGACCTTTTGTGCTTCAGTATTTTTCTGCACTGCATCACAAGAAAAGCCCCATTCCTAATTTAAAACACTTGTCTTTCAAATGATGTTCCTACAAATGATAGTTATTTTCTGTACAGAGAAAGGCCATTCAGCCATTGGACAGAATCTTAAGGGAACAGAGCCGTATGCAGTGGCCGGGCCCAGTAATAGGTCAGAAACTCAATTGTAACTGAACTAGGCTTTGCTTTGTAACTTAGCCACAACAATAGCACCCCTCATCCCGATTCCCTGACCTATCACAGTGTGCAGGAGTGATAATCGGCTGCATGTATGTAATATGTGTTATCATGTATGTAACTATGGCTGGGATTCTCCGATCCTGCGCCGGGTCGGAGAATCGGCGAGGGGGGTGAGGGTGGGGGGGGATGCATGCGTGAATCCCACCAAGCCAGTCCAACGCCAGGCCGCCGATTCTCCGGTGACCGGAGAATCGGCGGCAATCGCGCTGGCATGGTCGCCGAGGCGCCGGTCGGGGGCCGTTGAAAGCAGCCCCCCCCCCGGCGATTCTGCACGCTCGAGTTCCACCGAGTCCCGCCGGCGTCGTTTACGTATGGTCCTACCCGGCGGGAACTCAGCGTTCTGGCTGCGGGGGCCGTCCTGGTAGGGGAGTGGGGGGAGGGTTTCATTGCGGAGGGGGGGGGGGCCTATGTTCCTCCGTGCCGGGCCCCTGTAGAGCTCCGCCATATTGCCCAGGGGCTGGCGCGGAGACGACCGTGACCCGCGCCGGTCGTGGTGCGCATGCGTGGACTTTGCGTCAGCCGTGGCGCGCGCATGCCGGCCGTGGCGCACCGGCGTTTGGCGCCGGAGCAGCGGACAGCACTCTAGCGCTGTTCTAGCCCCCGAGGAAGGGGTAAATGCCTGGGCTTGGAGGCCCGTCGACGCCGGCGTCACTCATGCCTGTTTTGACGCCGGCGTCAACACTTGGCCGGGATTTCAGAGAATCCCGGCCTATCTGCCTGGACTTTACCCAGAACAATACTTTTCATTGTACCTCGGTACACGTGACAATAAATCAAATCAATTAATCAGCCAATTGTCAAAGGAAGGATTTCTAATTGAAGGGACTCTGGTATCTGTCAAATTGGCTGAACTCTACATTACTAGGACTTCACAGTACATAGTTATGACCTAACTAGTGTTTGATGGAATTCAAGCATAACCACCCTGCTCTTACATTTTATGCCTCAACTAATAAAGGAAACTCTCCTGAATGCCTTCTTAAGTAGTCTATTGCTTTCTTCCTCACTATCAACAACATGGTCAATTTTGTATCATTTGCAAATCTCTTAACTATACCCCGACATCTAAGTTTAAAAATTGATATGTACAACAAAAGCAAGGGACCCAACACTGAGCCCTTCAGAACCCCACTGGAAACAGCTATCCAGACACAAAAACACCAGGGTGACTTCTCCACCGGTGGGACTCTCCGTTCTGCTGGCAGAACAACCCCACTTGTGGGTTTCCTGGCAGCATGGGGTGGCTACAATGAGAAATGGAAGATGCACTGCAGTAACTCACCAAGGTTCCTTCGACAGCACCTTCCAAACCCACAACCCCAACCATCTAGAAGGACAAGAGCAGCAGATACCTGGTAACCCCACCACCTGGAGGTTCCCCTCCAAGTCACTCACCACCTCGACTTGGAAATATATCACTGTTCCTTCACTGTCGCTGGGGCAACATCCTGGAACACCCTCCCTAACAGCATAATGGATGTACCTACACCTCAAGGAACGCAGCGTTCAAGAAGGCAACTCACCAGCACTTTCTGAAGGGCAACTAGGGATGGGCAATAAATGCTGCCCTAACCAGCGATGCCCGCAGCCCATAAATGAATTTTTAAAAAAATCCGATTGCCCAGTGGCGGGAATGGAGAATCTCGCTGTCTGGGAAGGTGGAGATTTCACCCCAACCTTTGCTGTCTGTCTCTCAGCCAATTTCGAATCCAACATGCCAAAGTTCCTTGGCTCCTCTGGGATTTTAAGTGGAACTTTGTCAAAAACATTACTAAAAAACATATAGATTACATCAAATGTGCTGCCCTCTTTTCCCTTCCTCAAAATGTTCAATCGATCAAAAATTTAATCAGGCACAAAATCCGATGATGAAACTATGAAAATCATCATCCTGAAATCTTGGGCTGGGTTTAGGTTCTGGTGGTGATAGGGTCATGTGGTTAGCTGGATGTGAATTGGTTGTGACTAATTAGCGGTGACTAATTAGCGGCACAGTAGCCCACTGTTTAGCACTGTTGCTTCACAGTGCCAGGGACCTGGGTTCGATTCCTGGCTTGGGTCACTGTCTGTGCGGAGTCTGCACGCTCTCCCCGTGCCTGTGTGGGTTTCCTCTGGGAGCTTCGGTTGCCTCCCACAAGTCCCGAAAGACGTGCTTGTTAGGTGAATCGGACATTCTGAATTCTCCCTCTGTGTACCCGAACAGGCACCGGAATGTGGCGACTAGGGGATTTTCACAGTAATTTCATTGCAGTGTTAATGTAAGTCTACTTGTGACACTAATAAAGATAATTTTTTTAACCTGAAGACTCTGGGCCCATCCAATTAACGGGTTGGGGCAGGAAATATTTTTTTCTTTTTATTTATCTTCTAACTAATTTCACAAAAATCTATCTGAAGCACGGTAGCATTGTGGATAGCATAATTGCTTCGCAGCTCCAGGGCCCCAGGTTCGATTCCGGCTTGGGTCACTGTCTGTGCGGAGTCTGCACATCCTCCCCGTGTGTGTGTGTGTGGGTTTCCTCCGGGTGCTCCGGTTTCCTCCCACAGTCCAAAGATGTGCAGGTTAGGTGGATTGGCCATGATAAATTGCCCTTAGTGTCCAAAATTGCCCTTCGTGTTGGGTGGGGTTACTGGGTTATGGGGATAGGGTGGAGGTGTGTACCTTGGGTAGGGTGCTCTTTCCAAGAGCCGGTGCAGACTCGATGGACCGAATGGCCTCCTTCTGCACTGTAAATTCTATGATAAATTCTATGAATATTATTACGTTTTCTTCTTTTTATATGTCTCCGAAAGCATTGGCATTTGCAAACTTAGAAAAGTTCATATAAAGTTTTTAGAATGGAAAATTCTGGAAATACTCACCATGCCAAGTCACTATCTTTGGAGAATGAACAGAGTTACCACTTCAGGTTGCCAGATCGTGACCTGAAATGTTAACTCTGTTTTGCTCTCCGCAGATGCTGGTCCATCTGCTGTGCATTTCCAGAATTTTCTGCTTTAATTTCCGATTTCCAGCAACCACAGTATTATGCTTTTGCATGAGAAAATATATTATTATGCTGCACAAAGATCTATTACAGTAAGGACGTATAAAACTAAATGGGGGCAATGTTCTTAACCTGGGGAATGCCTATATATACCTGGGCCGGGATTCTCCCCTACCCGACGGGGCGGGGGGCCCCGGCGGGATGGAGTGGCGTGGGCCACTCCGGCATCGGGCCGCACCAAAGGTGCAGATTTCTCCGCACTTTTAGGGGCCAAGCCATCACCTTGAGGGGCTAGGCCCGCGCCGGAGTGGTTGGCGCGCCGCCAGCCGGCGGGAAAGGCCTTTGGCGCCACGCCAGCCGGGGCCGAAGGGACTTCGCCGGCCGGCGGACGTCCGCACATGCGCGGGAGCGTCAGCGGCTGCTGACGTCATCCACGCGCAAGCGCGGGGGGGGGGTCACTTCCGCCTCGGCCATCGCGGAGGCTATGGCCGAGGCGGAAGGAAAAGAGTGCCCACACGGCACAGGCCCACCTGCAGATCGGTGGGCCTCGTTCGCGGACCAGTCCACCGTGGGGGCACCCCCCGGGGCCGGATCGCCCCGCACCCCCCCCCAGGATCCCAGAGCCCGCCTGCGCCGCCTGTCCCGCCGGTAAGGTAGGTGGTTTGATTCATGCCGGCGGGACCGGCATTACAGCAGCGGGACTTCGGCCCATCGCAAGCCGGAGACTCACCGGGGGGGCCCGCCGACCGGCGCGGCGCGATTCCCGCCCCCGCCGAATTTTCGGTGCCGGAGAATTCGGCAGCCAGCAGGGGCGGGATTCACGCCGCCTCCCGGCGATTCTCCGATCCGGTGTGGGGTCGGAGAATCCCACCCCTGGGGCGCAATTCTCCAGTATCGGCGCGATGTCCGCCGACCGGCGCCAAAAACGGCGCAAATCAGTCGGGCATTGCGCCGCCCCAAAGGTGCGGAATCCTCCGCATCTTTGGGGGCCGAGCCCCAACCTTGAGGGAATAGTCCCGCGCCGGACTAATTTCTGCCCCGCCAGCTGGCGGGAAAGGCCTTTGGTGCCCCGCCAGCTGGCGCGGAAATGACATCTCCGGGCGGCGCATGCGCGGGAGCGTTAGCGGCCGCTCACGGCATCCCCGCGCATACGCTGTAGAGGGAGACTCTGCCGCCTCCGCCATGGTGGAGACCGTGGCGAAGGCGGAAGGGAAAGAGTGCCCCCACGGCACAAGCCCGCCCGCGGATTGGTGGGCCCCGATCGCGGGCCAGACCACCGTGGGGGCACCCCCCAGGGCCAGATCGCCCCGCGCCCCCGCCAGGACCCCGGAGCCCGCCCCGCCGCCTTGTCCCGCCGGTAAGAGAGGTGGTTTAATCCACGCCGGCAGGACAGGCATTCCGGCAGCGGGACTTCGGCCCATCCGGGCCGGAGAATCGCGGGGGGTGGGGGGGGGCGCCAACCGGCGCGCCGCGATTCCTGCCCCTGCCGAATCTCTGGTGCTGGAGAATTCGGCAACCGGCGGGGGCGGGATTCACGCCAGCCCCCAGCGATTCTCCGACCCGGCGGGGGATCGGAGAATCTCGCCCAAGGTCTCTACACCTTTTACGTTGTCCTGGCATTATCACAACTTTGAGATGGGATGGGTATGGTTGGGTCTGCAGACCTCATGACTTTGCATAAATGAGAAGTAGTTGGTGTTCCCGACCTAATGCCCCTATTCCTGCTTCTCATGTTTATTGGACACTTATTTTTAGCAAGTCTCTAACAAAAAGAGGCATTGAGGATATTGCTAGGGCTCCTTGGAATATTTGGTTTGCAAAGACCCTAGGGGCAACCTGAAGAAAAAAGGATATTGCAGCCAGAAGCACAACCGTAATTATCTCAATGGCGGCGAGTTCGAGGTTCGTGTCCGTGCGCCAGCAGGATGATGGAAATGAATGCAAATGTGTCTTAATGACCGATTTGCATTCATTTAGCGGGCTCGACACCCTATTCTCTGGCCCTCCATGATTCTCCGGTTCCTTGGGCCGGGAATCACACGGGCAGGGATCACTACAGGTCTTACCAAACCTGAGCCTGACGTGGTGGCCCTTGCAGTGGGCCAAAGGGGTTATTCCTGAAGGGATTTGTCCCCAAAGTCCATCCGAAGGCTACCCTCCCCCCCCACACAATGCACTACCTTCCTACCCCTCCGCTACCAAAACCCCCCCCACCAAGCACCCCCCCCCCCAAGAGACCCCAAAGTTGGGAGAACCCCCCCAAGAGACGACCTTAATAGGGAGACCCCCATGGGACCCGCTAACTGACAGAATCCCCTAACTAGAGGGGCCCCCTGACAAAATAACTCCCCCCAGCAGGGTCCCGCTAACTGAAGGAGCCCTCTAACTAGTGAGACCCACACAGAGACCCCCTAACTAAACCCTCCCCCCCGCCCACAGGGTTCCCCTAACTAATGGAACTCCCACCGCAGGAAACCCCTAACTAAAGGGACCCTCCATGGGGACCCCCTGACATGCCCCCCACAACCCCACAGACCCACCGCCCAGAAAAGAGACCCCTGGTGGGAAGCTGGAGAGCAGTCCAGACAAAACAGTGAAAAGAATTAAAGCTGTAACACTTAACTGGAAGCTCCAGATGTCCATTCCTGGAGCAAGAACAGCTGTGACCTGTGTTTCAACCTCTCAGATCCATTAGTTGCAAGCCATTCATTCATTTCTAATTGTGGGCTGTGATTGACAGCTTCCACAAAACAACTACAGCTTTGATTCATTTATCCCGTGGTCATCCCCCTCTCTAACAGGCATACCATTTTGGATGCTGTTGTTGGGGGGGGGGGGGGGGGGGGGTGCGGTGCAGCCTATCAAGGGAAAACAACAGCAGCCAGAACAGTGGCACCACAACTGACTCTGTTGCTCAGCAGGGGAGGGTAAAGTGCAGGAGAGCGATAGCTATAGCGGAGGCTATAGTAAGGGGCACAGATAGGTGCTTCTGCGGATGTGAAAGAGACTCTAGGATGTATGTTGCCTCCCTGGTGCCAGGGTCAAGGATGTCTCTGAACGAATACAGGACATCCTGATGGGGGAGGGTGAACAGCTCGACTTGACCCGGGCTTTCACCACCTTGGACATAGTCCTCGCAAAACCCCTCCAAAACCCATCCAGTGCCGGGCACGACCCACATCTGTCCTCCACCCCATAGAACCTACACAACCTCGCCCCTGTCATATACGCTCTGTGAGTAACTTTGAACTGTATTAGGCTGAGCCTGGCGCAAGAGGAGGAAGAATAAACCCTACTCAGGGCATCAGCCCACAGACCCTCATCTATCTCCTCCCCCAGCTCCATCTCCTTTAACTCCTCCACCGAGGCCTCCTCCTCATTCTTCAGCTCCTGGTAAATCGCCAAAACTTTGCCTTCTCCAACCCATACACCCGAAATCACCCTGTCCTGAATCCCCTGTGCCGGGAGCAGCGGGAATTCCTTCACCTGCCGCCTCACAAACGCCCTCACTTGCATGTACCTGAAAGCGTTTCCCAGGGGTAGCCCAAACGTCTCCTCCAGTGCCCCTAGGCTCGCAAACATCCCATCGATGAACAGGTCCCCCATCCTTCTGATCCCTGTCCGATGCCAGCTCTGAAACCCCCCATCCATCCTTCCCGGGACAAACCGATGATTCTCCTGAATCGGGGACCAGACCGAGGCTCCCACCTTGCCCCCGTGTCGCCTCCACTGCCCCCAGATCTTCAGCGTTGCCGCCACCACCGGACACGTGGTGTACCTTGTTGGCGAGAGCGGCAGTGGTGCCGTCACCAGCGCCCTCAGGCTCGTGCCCACACAGGACGCCATCTCTAACCTCTTCCACGCTGCGCCCTCTCCCTCCATTACCCACTTACGGATCATCGCCACATTGGCTGCCCAATAATAGCTGCACAAATTCGGCAGCGCCAGCCCTCCCATCCTTGCTACGCTCCAGAAACACTCTCTTCATCCTCGGGGTTATATTCGCCCACACAAAACCCATGAAACTCCTACTTACCCATTTGAAAAAGGCCTTGGGGATCATAATGGGAAGGCACTGGAACACAAAGAGAAACCTCGGGAGGACCGTCATTTTGACCGACTGCATCCTACCCGCTAGCGAGAGTGGCAGCACATCCCATCTTTTAAAATCCTCCTCCATCTGCTCCACCAACCGCGTCAAATTGAGCCTGTGCAGGGCCCCCCAACTCCTAGCTACTTCGATCCCTAGATACCGAAAGCTCCTTTCCACTGACTTCAGCGGTAGCTCATCTATCCCCCGTCCCTGGTCTCCGGAATGCACCACAAAGAGCTCACTCTTCCCCACGTTGAGTTTATACCCCGAAAAGTCCCCAAACTCCCTTAGGATCCGCATGACCTCCACCATCCCCTCCACTGGATCTGCCACATACAGCAACAGGTCGTCAGCATACAACGACACCCAGTGTTCCTCTGCCCCCCGGACCAGTCCCCTCCATTTCCGGGACTCCCTCAGTGCCATGGCCAAAGGCTCGATTGCCAGTGCAAACAACAAGGGGGATAGGGGGCACCCCTGCCTCGTCCCCCGGTACAGCCGAAAGTACTCCGACCTCCGCCGATTTGTAGCCACACTCGCCACCGGGGCTCTATATAGCAGCCTGACCCAGCTGATGAACCCCTCCCCGAACCCAAACCTCCGCAACACTTCCCAAAGATACTCCCACTCCACCCAGTCAAAAGCCTTCTCCGTGTCCATAGCTGCCACTACCTCCGCTTCCCCCTCCACCGGGGGCATCATAATCACATTGAGGAGCCTCCGCACATTTGTATTTAATTGCCTACCCTTCACAAATCCCGCCTGGTCCTCATGAATCACCCCGGGACACAGTCTTCAATTCTCGTAGCCAGCACCTTCGCCAGCAACTTAGCCTCAACATTGAGGAGCGAGATCGGTCTATACGACCCACAATGCAGTGGGTCCTTGTCCCGCTTCAGGATCAAAGAAATCAGTGCCCTAGACATTGCTGGGGGCACATCCCCCCCTCCCTCGCCTTATTGAAAGTCCTCACTAGCAACGGGCCCAGCAGGTCCAAGTATTTCCTGTAGAATTCAACCGGGAACCCATCCGGCCCCGGGGCCTTCCCGGCCTGCATGCTCCCCAATCCTTTAACCAGCTCCTCCAGCCCAATTGGCGCCCCCAAACCAGCCAACTCCTCCTCCTCCACACTCAGGAACCTCAGCTGATCCAAGAATCGTCGCATCCCCTCCTCCCCCGCTGGGGGCTCAGACCTGTACAGATCCCCATAGAAGTCCCTAAATACCTTGTTTATTCTCACCGCACTCCGCACCGTATTCGCCCCTCTAACCTTAACTCCACCAATCTCCCTCGCTGCCTCCCTCTTACGAAGCTGATGTGCCAGCATCCGACTCGCCTTCTCCCCATACTCATACGTGCCTCCACAGTGCCTCTGCTTTCCCCCTGGTCAACAGGTCGAACTCCGTCTGGAGGTTCCGTCGCTCCCTGAGTAGCCCTTCCTCGGGGGCCTTTGCATACCTCCTGTCCACCCTTAAAATCTCCCCCACCAACACCATCTCCCTCCCCTCCCTCTTCTCCCTGTGGGCCCTAATGGAGATTAGCTCTCCCCTGACCACCGCCTTCAGCGCCTCCCAGACTACCGCCACCTGCACCTCCCCGTTGTCGTTGGCATCCAAATATCTTTCAATGCACCCCTGCACCCGCCCGCACGCCCCCTCATCCGCCAATAGTCCCACATCAAGGCGCCACAGTGGGCGCTGGTCCCTCGCCTCCCCCAACTCCAGCTCCACCCAATGCGGGGCGTGGTCCGAGATGGCAATGGCCGAATATTCCGTTCCCTCCACTTTCGGGATTAGCGCCCTACTCAAAATGAAAAAATCTATCCGGGAGTAGGCTCTATGGACGTGGGAAAAGAAGGAAAACTCCCTGGCCAGCGGCCTGAGAAACCTCCATGGAGCCATTCCCCCCATCTGGTCCATAAACCCCCTGAGCACCTTGGCCGCAGCTGGCCTCTTACCCGTCTTGGACCTAGAGCGATCCAGTGCTGGGTCGAACACCGTGTTGAAGTGTCCCCCCCCCCCCCCCCCCCCCCCCCCCATTATCAAGCTTCCTACCTCCAGATCCGGAATCCGACCCAGCATGCGTTTCATAAATCCGGCATCATCCCAGTTCGGGGTATATACGTTTATCAGTACCACCCGCACCCCCTGCAACCTACCGCTCACCATCACATATCGACCTCCATTATCCACTACAATATTCATTGCCTCAAACGATACCCGCTTCCCCCCCCCAGTATTGCAACCCCTCTGTTTTTCGCATCCAGCCCTGAATGGAATGCCTGCCCTACCCATCCCTTTCTCAGCCTAATCTGATCTGCCACCTTCAAATGTGTCTCCTGGAGCATAACCACGTCTGCCTTCAGTCCCTTTAAGTGAGTGAACACCCGGGCCCTCTTGACCGGCCCGTTCAGGCCTCTCACATTCCAAGTTATAGAACATAGAACAATACAGCGCAGTACAGGCCCTTCGGCCCACGATGTTGCACCGAAACAAAAGCCATCTAACCTACACTATGCCATTATCATCCATATGTTTATCCAATAAACCTTTAAATGCCCTCAATGTTGGCGAGTTCACTACTGTAGCAGGTAGGGCATTCCACGGCCTCACTACTCTTTGAACCTACCTCTGACCTCTATCAGCCGGATTGGGGGGCTACTCGCGTGTGTGTGTGTGTGTGTGTCCCCCGCCGACTAGCCATCTCCTTTTCTAGGCCAGCCATGTGCCCGCGCCTCCCGCACCCTCCAGTCCCCCAGGCGGCGGACCCCCGCCCCGACCACCTCTCCTACTTCCAGCTCCCCTTTGGCCAATGCAGCAGCAACCCTGTTCCCCCCCTCCCCCCTCCAGATCCACATCTAGCCATTTTGCTCCCCCCATGACAGTCCCGTAAGTCAGCTGACTCCTGCTGACCACGGCCTCTCCCGCCATTCCATCGACCCCCCAGTGTGAGAATCCCCCCTCCCCTTGGCAGACAATGCGCGCTCCTCTCCAGCACCGCTCTTCCACCCCCCCGGCCCCACCCCCATCCTTCCCTAACGCGGGAAAAAGCCCGCGCTTTCCTGAGCCGGCCTCGCCCCCTCTGGCGCAGCTCCTTTTTGCGGCCTTACCCCAACTCCCCATCCCCGGGCCTCCACTTCCCCTCTTCCTCCGTGGGGGTATGCCCCTCCAACACCGACGCCCACACTCTTCCACAGCCCCCACATCAAATCCATTCACCCATCCCCATCCAGCACTCAAACGAAAAGAACATTCCCCAAACGTAATAAACAGAGTGAACACAGTAAACATCCCCCACAACAAACCCTCAATTTGAGTCCAACTTTTCAGTCTGTATAAAGCTCCAAGCCTCATCGGGCGTTTCAAAATAGTGGTGCCGATCTTGGAACATGACCCACAATCGCGCTGGCTGCAGCACACCGGACTTCACCCCCTTCCGATGGAGCACCGCCTTAGCCCGATTTAAACCAGCTCTCCTCTTAGCCACCTCCGCACTCCAGTCCTGGTAAATTCGGATCTCCGTGTTCTCCCACCTGCTGCTCCACTCTTTTTTGGCCCATCCCAGGACACACTCTCTGTCCATAAAGTGGTGAAACCTCACCACTACAGCCCTTGGCGGCTCGTTGGCCTTGGGTCTCCTTGCCAGGACCCGATGAGCCCCATCCAACTCCAGGGGCCTCGGGAAAGCTCCCGCGCCCATCAGCGAATTGAGCATCGTGCTCATATATGCCCCGGCATCAGGCCCCTCCACTCCTTCAGGGAGACCCAGAATCCGAAGATTCTTCCTCATCGACCTATTCTCCAGGTCCTCGAATATTTCCGCCCACCTCTTGTGCAGCACCTTGTGCGCCTCCACCTTCACCGCCAGGCCCAAGATCTCATCCTCGTTCGCCGAGGCTTTTTGCCGCACCTCCCGGATCGCCGCCCCTTGGGCCTTCTGGGTCGCCACAAGCTTCTCAATCGCCGCCTTCATTGGCGCCAGCATTTCTGTCTTCAGCTCCTCAAAGCAGCGTTTAAGAAACTCCTGCTGCTCTTGTGACCACTGCGCCCATCCTGCTTGGTCTCCACCCGCCGCCATCTTGCTTTTCCTCCCTCGCACTTTTCGCTGCCCCAGGATCACTTTTTAAACTGCTCCACTCCTGGTCCAATCCATATAATGTCAGGGGGACCTTGCTGTCACCTTCCCACACTGGAAGCCGTCGAACAATTGCCGTTGGGGCCCCTCTGGAGAGCCCAAAAGTCCGTTCCCGGCGGGAGATGCCGAACGTGCGACCTACCTAGGCATAGCCGCAACCGCCTGGGGTTGTAATCTCAGGATTACTCCCTGTGCCACGTGCCAGTGAGGCTAGAAATAGGAGGATACTGCAGCTAAACAAGTTGGCTAAACTGGTGGTGTAGGAGGGAGGGTTTCAGATTTTTGGACCATTGGGATCTCTTCATGGACAGGTGGGACCTGTACAAGAAGGACGGGTTACAAGAAACTCGAGGGACACCAATATCCTGGCTGGGAGCTTTGGTAAATTCACTCGGAAGGATTTAAATTGGTATGGTAGGGGGGTGGGAACCAGAATGTGAGCTGAGAAGGTGTAATAATTGAAGGGGAAATAGAAAACCAAAATAAAAGAACAACACCACCTTCAGGCAGAGCATAAAAGGTGACAAGTGTGAAAGGGGAGGTGGTCAATGTAAGATTGAGGATGTTGTACCTAAATGCACGCAGTATACGGAACAAGGTAAATGAGCTTGTTGTGCCCATTGAAATTGACCAGTACGATGTTGTGGGCATCACAGAGACGTGGCTGCAAGCGGATCAGGGCTGGGATCTAAACATACATGGATACGTGTCTTATCGAAAGAACAGGCAGATGGGCAAAGGGGGTGGGGTTGCATTGTGAGTAAGGAATTAAGTTAAATCGATAGCAAGGAGCAATATAGGATCAGAAGGCATAGAATCTCTGTGGGTAGAGTTGAGGAATAGCAAAGGTAAAAAGACCCTGGGCGCGATTCTCCACTCCCACGCCTGGGCCGCCAAGGGCGACAAGGCCTGGTGCGGGTAGATGACGCGGCCCCGATACTGGCCCATTGTCAGGGCCTGAATCGGTCGGGACCGGGGCCGTTCCGCGCCGTCGTGAACCTCGACACCGTTCACGACGGCGCGGCCACTTCGGCGTGGGAGTGGAGAATCGCGCCCCCTGATGGGAGTTATGTACAGGCCCCCTAGCAGTAGTCAGGATGTGGGGCAGAAAATAAGTCAGGAGATTGAAAAGGCATGTAAAAAAGGCAATATTATCAATGATCACGGGGGTCTTCAATATGCAGGTGGACTGGGAAAATCAGGTTGGTAGTGGATACCAAGAAAAGGAATTTGTGGAATGTCTAAGAGATGTTTTTTGAGCAGCTTGTGACACAGCCTACTAGGGAACAGGCAATTCTGGATTTGGTGATGTGTCATGAGTGAGACTAGATTAGGGATCTTAAGGTGAAGGTACCCTTAGGGAGCAGTGACCACAATATGATGGAATTTACCCTGCAGTTTGAGAGGGAGAATCTGCAATCAGATGTAACAGTGTTATAATTAAATAAGAGTAACTACAAAGACTAGAGGAAGGAGCTGGCCAGAGTTGATTGGAGAAAGAGCCTAGCAGGGAAGATAGTGGAACAGCAATGGCAGGAGTTTTTGGGGGTTATTCGGAAGGCACAACAGAAATTCATCCCAAGGAGGAAGAAACATGGTAAGGCGAGGACAAGGCATCCATGGCTGATGAGGGAAGTCAAGGACAACATAAAAGCTCAAGAAAAGCATACAGGCGCATGCTCCGAGCCCCGCGCCGTGCCGGAGAATCGCCGCATCCGCGCCATGCCACCCCAATGCCTACGCGCGATTCTCCGAGGTGTGGAGAATCGCCGCCATTTGCGCCGGCGCGTTTGACGCGGCGCCGGTCGCGCGGTGCTGCACGCGGCGGGGCCGCCGATTCTCTGGCCCGGATGGGCTGAGCGGTCGCGTGGAAACGGCAGAGTCCCACCGGCGCCGTCCACACCTGGTCGCTGCCGGCAGGAACTCTGCGCAAAGGGTCGGGGGCGGCCTGTGGGGGGGGTAGGGGGGCTCCCTCCCCGGGGGGGGGGGGCCTCCGATGGGGTCTAGCCCGCAATCGGGGCCCACCGATCGGCGGGCCGGCCTCTCCCCCCCCGGACCTACTTTGTTGCACGGCTGGCCCCTGAATCCCCACGCCATGTTGCGTCGGGGCCGGCGCACTGAAGAAGTCCCCCACGCATGCGCGGGTTAGCGCGGCGCCCAGTTGGCACCGGGAAGAGAGGCTGGAGCGGAGTGAACCAGTCCAGTGCCGTGCTGGCCCCCTATGGGGGCCAGAATTGGTAGTCACTGTGCCCGTTTCGCACCGTCGTGAAATGCGATGGCGTTCACGACGGCACGGACACTCTGTCTCCATTTCGGGGAATCGTGTCCACAAAGTGGTGAGGATTAGTGGGAAGCCAGAGGATTGGAAAGCCTTTAAAAGTGGACAACTTAAAAAGCAATAAGGGGGGAGAAGATGAAGTACGAGTGCAAGCTAGCTAGTAAAATAAAGGAAGATAGGAAGAGTTTTTGTCAATATATAAAAGGTAAGAGAGAGGCAAAAATAGACATTGGAACACTAGAAAATGTGGCTGGAGAAGTAATAATAGGAAACAAAGAAATGGCAGACGAACTTAATAGTTACTTTGCATCAGTCTTCACAGTGGTAGACACCAGTGGGATGCCAGAGCTCCAGGAGAACCAGGGGGCAGAGGTGAGTGCAGTGGCCATTACTAAGGAAAAGTCCTGGGAAACTGAAAGGTCTGAAGGTGGATAAATCACCTGGACCGGTTGGACTACACCCCAGGGTTGTAAAAGAGATAGCTGAGGAAATTGTGGAGGCATTGGTGATGATCTTTCAGGAATCACTGGAGTCAGGAAGGGTCCCAGAGGACTGGAAAGTGGCTAATGTAACACCACTGTTTCAGAAGGGAGAGAGGCAGAAGGCGGGAAACTATAGGCCGGTTAGCCTGACTTGGTAAGATTTTAGAGTCCATTATTAAAGATGAGATTGCGGAGTACTTGGAAGTGCAAGATAAAATAGGACTGAGTCAGCACGGCTTTGTCAAAGGGAGGTCATGTCTGACAAATCTGTTAAGAGTTCTTTGAGGAAGTAACAAGGAAGTTAGACAAAGGAGAACCAGTGGACGTGATTTATTTAGATTGCCAGAAGGTCTTTGACAAGGTGTCGCAAAGGAGACTGTTAAATAAGTTAAAAGCCCATGGAGGTCAGGGTCCAATCCTGGCATGGATAGATGATTGGCAGACTGGCAGAATGCAGAGAGTGGGGATAAAGGGGTCTTTTTCAGGAAGGCAGCCGGTGACTAGTAGTGTGCCTCAGGTGTCTGTGCTGGAACCACAACTTGTCATATGAGGAACGGTTGAGAACTCTGGGTCTGTACTTGTTGGAGTTTAGAAGGATGAGGGGGGATTTATTGAAACTTACAGGATACTGTTTGGCCTGGATAAAGTGGACGTGGAGAAAATGTTTCCACTTGTCGGAAAAACTAGAAGCAGAGGACACAATTTCAGACTAAAGGGACGATCCTTTAAAACAGAGAAGAGGAGGAATTTCTTCAGCCAGAGGGTGGTGTATCTGTGGAATTCTTTGCCGCAGAAGGCTGTGGAGGCCAAATCACTGAGTGTCTTTAAGACAGAGATAGATAGGTTATTGATCAATAAGGGGATCAAGGGTTACGAGGAGGAGGCAGGAGAATGGGGATGAGAAAAATATCAGCCATGATTGAATGGCGGAGCGGACTCAATGGCTTAATTCTGCTCCTATGTCTTATGGTCTTATGATCTTATGTCCCTTCATGATGAGTGACTCTAAGTGCTGAAACCCCAATGTTTACAAACATCAACCATATCAAAGAACAGTAAGTGCACTGCAATCGCACAAAAAGGTGAATGCAGTGGAATGTTTCAAGCGGAGACACACACTATGCCAATCAGTGCAAGTTCAGAGACGTAGTGTGTCACAATTGCAACAAAAAAGGAGCTTTGGCTAAAAAGTGCAGGAATGTTCAGAGCGTATCAAAAGCTGGTAAGGGAATTTCAAATTTAAATTCAAAGAGGCCTCAGTCTGCTGCACATCATCTGGAAAGCGCAGAGTAGGAAGAGGAATGCTCCTATAACGTGTTCAATGTGATTGAGGTGCACGTGGAGCCTACCTATGCCAAAGTGGAGGTCAATGGTCAAAGGTTTAAGATGAACGTGGATACAGAAGCATTGTCATCAGTGAAGAGATCTTCAGGAGGATTTGGGGTTCTGAATAGGCATCAGCTCTCACTCAGGCAGGGATCAACCCTTTGAATGTGCACTGGTGAGACTATACCATTACTTGGAGTGTTTGAGATGGACATTGTGCATAACAGCTAAGAAACAAGGGGCGAAATTCTCCCCCAACGGCGGGATGCCCGCCGACTGGCGCCAAAGCCGGCGCAAATCAGACGGGCATCGCGCCGGCAAAAAGGTGCGGAAGTCTCCGCATCTTTGGCGGCCTAGCCCCAACATTGAGGGGCTAGGCCGACGCCGGAGGGATTTCCGCCCCGCCAGCTGGCGGAAATGGCGTTTGTTGCCCCGCCAGCTGGCGCGGAAATGCGGCGCATGCGCGGGAGCGTCAGCGGCCGCTGTCAGTTTCCCGCGCATGCGCAGTGGGGAGAGTCACTTCCGCCTCCGCCATGGTGGAGGCCGTGGCGGAGGCGGAAGGGAAAGAGTGCCCCCACGGCACAGGCCCGCCCGCGGATCGGTGGGCCCCGATCGCGGGCCAGGCCACCGTGGGGGCACCCCCCGGGGTCAGATCGCCCCGCGCCCCCCCCCCCAGGACCCCGGAGCCCGCCCACGCCGCCTGGTCCCGACGGTAAATACCAGGTTTGATTTACGCCGGCGGGACAGGCAATTCCTGGGCGGGTCTTCGGCCCATCCGGGCCGGAGAATCCTGCGGGGGGTCCCGCCAACCGGCGTGGCCGGATTCCCGCCCCCGCCCAATCTCCGGGAGCGGAGACTTCGGCGGGGGCGGGGGCGGGATTCACGGCAGCCAACGGCCATTCTCCGACCCGGCGGGGGGTCGGAGAATGACGCCCCAGAGCACTACAGCACCCAGGAGTAAAAGGGCATGGACCTCGTCTACTTGGGGTGACTGGCTGAGGAAAATTCAGTTGAATTGTGGAGAGATATAGCACACAGCCAAGGCGTCATTTGAAAAAGACATGGGGCGAGATTCTCCAACCCCCCGCCGGGTCGGAGAATCGCCGGGGTCTGGCGTGAATCCCGCCCCCGCCGGTTGCCGAATTCTCCGGCACCGGATATTCGGTGGGGGTGGGAATCGCGCTGCGCCTGTTGGCGCCCCCCCCCCCCCCCCCCGCGATTCTCCGACGCCGAAGTCCCGCCGCTAAAATGCCTGTCCCGCCGGAGTAGATTAAACCACCTACCTTACCGGCGGGACAAGGCGGCGCTGGCGGGCTCCGGGGTCCTGGGGGGGGGGGGGGCGCGGGGCGATCTGGCCCCGGGGGGTGCCTCCACGGTGGCCTGGCCCGCGATCGGGGCCCACCGATCCGCGGGTGGGCCTGTGCCGTGGGGGCACTCTTTTCCTTCCGCCTTCGTCACGGTCTCCACCATGGGGGAGGCGGAAGAGACTCCCTCCACTGCACATGCGCGGGAATGCCGTCAGAGGCCGCTAACGCTCCCGCGCATGCGCTGCCCGGAGATGTCATTTCCGCGCCAGCTGGAGGGGCACCAAAGGCCCTTTCCGCCAGCTGGCGGGGCGGAAATTTGTCCGGCGCCGGCCTAGCCCCTTAAGATTGGGGCTCGGCCCCCCAAGATGCAGAGCATTCCGCACCTTTGGGGCGGCGCGATGCCCGACTAATTTGCGCCGTTTTGGGTGCCAGTCGGCGGACATCGCGCCGATACCGGAGAATTTCGCCCATGGTATTTTCAAAGGTGAACTGGGTACATTGCGTGGTACTAAATTGAAGTTGTTCGTGGGTCCTCATACCCAGGGCAGTGCCCGACACCATGAAAGACAAAGTGGAAGAGGAATTGCAGCGGCGGCATAGGTCAGGAATCATTGAGCCCATTCAGTTCTCACGCTGGGCAGCTCCAATTGTACCGGCTCTTAAAAGTGATGGTACTGTGCGTATATGTGGGAATTACAAACTTACTATTTAACCAAGTTTCCAAGCTGCATGTTTGTCCGTTGCCAAGGTTAGATCTGTTTTCAACTCTGGCAGGAGGCAAGACATTCTTTAAACTTGACATGAGCCAAGCCTACCAGCAGCTCTTGTTAGAGGAGGATTCATAGAACATAGAACATAGAACATAGAACAATACAGCGCAGTACAGGCCCTTCGGCCCACGATGTTGCACCGAAACAAAAGCCATCTAACCTACACTATGCCATTATCATCCATATGTTTATCCAATAAACTTTTAAATGCCCTCAATGTTGGCGAGTTCACTACTGTAGCAGGTAGGGCATTCCACGGCCTCACTACTCTTTGCGTAAAGAACCTACCTCTGACCTCTGTCCTATATCTATTACCCCTCAGTTTAAAGTTATGTCCCCTCGTGCCAGCCATATCCATCCGCGGGAGAAGGCTCTCACTGTCCACCCTATCCAACCCCCTGATCATTTTGTATGCCTCTATTAAGTCTCCTCTGAACCTTCTTCTCTCCAACGAAAACAACCTCAAGTCCGTCAGCCTTTCCTCATAAGATTTTCCCTCCATACCAGGCAACATCCTGGTAAATCTCCTCTGCACCCGCTCCAAAGCCTCCACGTCCTTCCTATAATGCGGTGACCAGAACTGTACGCAATACTCCAAATGCGGCCGGACCAGAGTTCTGTACAGCTGCAACATGACCTCCCGACTCCGGAACTCAATCCCTCTACCAATAAAGGCCAACACTCCATAGGCCTTCTTCACAACCCTATCAACCTGGGTGGCAACTTTCAGGGATCTATGTACATGGACACCTAGATCCCTCTGCTCAGCCACACTTTCAAGAACTTTACCATTAGCCAAATATTCCGCATTCCTGTTATTCCTTCCAAAGTGAATCACCTCACACTTCTCTACATTAAACTCCATTTGCCACCTCTCAGCCCAGCTCTGCAGCTTATCTATATCCCTCTGTAACCTGCTACATCCTTCCACACTATCGACAACACCACCGACTTTAGTATCATCTGCAAATTTACTCACCCACCCTTCTGTGCCTTCCTCTAGGTCATTGATAAAAATGACAAACAGCAACGGCCCCAGAACAGATCCTTGTGGTACTCCACTTGTGACTGTACTCCATTCTGAACATTTCCCATCAACCACCACCCTCTGTCTTCTTTCAGCTAGCCAATTTCTGATCCACATCTCTAAATCACCCTTAATCCCCAGCCTCCGTATTTTTTGCAATAGCCTACCGTGGGGAACCTTATCAAACGCTTTGCTGAAATCCATATACACCACATCAACTGCTCTACCCTCGTCTACCTGTTCAGTCACCTTCTCAAAGAACTCAATAAGGTTTGTGAGGCATGGCCTACCCTTCACAAAGCCATGCTGACTATCCCTGATCATATCATTCCTATCTAGATGATTATAAATCTTGTCCCTTATAATCCCCTCCAAGACTTTACCCACTACAGACGTGAGGCTCACCGGTCTATAGTTGCCGGGGTTGTCTCTGCTCCCCTTTTTGAACAAAGGGACCACATTTGCTGTCCTCCAGTCCTCTGGCACTATTCCTGTAGCCAATGATGACATAAAAATCAAAGCCAAAGGTCCAGCAATCTCTTCCCTGGCCTCCCATAGAATCCTAGGATAAATCCCATCAGGTCCCGGGGACTTATCTATTTTCAGCCTGTCCAGAATTGCCAACACCTCTTCCCTACGTACCTCAATGCCATCTATTCTATTAGCCTGGGGCTCAGCATTCTCCTCCACAACATTATCTTTTTCCTGAGTGAATACTGACGAAAAATATTCATTTAGTATCTCGCCTATCTCTTCAGACTCCACACACAATTTCCCATCCCTGTCCTTGACTGGTCCTACTCTTTCCCTAGTCATTCGCTTATTCCTGACATACCTATAGAAAGCTTTTGGGTTTTCCTTGATCCTTCCTGCCAAATACTTCTCATGTCCCCTCCTTGCTCGTCTTAGCTCTCTCTTTAGATCCTTCCTCGCTACCTTGTAACTATCCATCGCCCCAACCGAAACTTCACACTTCATCTTCACATAGGCCTCCTTCTTCCTCTTAACAAGAGATTCCACTTCCCTGGTAAACCACGGTTCCCTCGCTCGACGCCTTCCTCCCTGTCTGACCGGTACATACTTATCAAGAACACGCAGTAGCTGATCCTTGAACAAGCCCCACTTATCCAGTGTGCCCAACACTTGCAGCCTACTTCTCCACCTTATCCCCCCCCAAGTCACGTCTAATGGCATCATAATTGCCCTTCCCCCAGCTATAACTCTTGCCCTGCGGTGTATACTTATCCCTTTCCATCATTAACGTAAACGTCACCGAATTGTGGTCACTGTCCCCAAAGTGCTCTCCTACCTCCAAATCCAACACCTGGCCTGGTTCATTACCCAAAACCAAATCCAACGTGGCCTCGCCTCTTGTTGGCCTGTCAACATATTGTTTCAGGAAACCCTCCTGCACACACTGTACAAAAAACGACCCATCTATTGTACTCGAACTATATCTTTTCCAGTCAATATTTGGAAAGTTAAAGTCTCCCATAATAACTACCCTGTTACTTTCGCTCATATCCAGAATCATCTTCGCCATCCTTTCCTCCACATCCCTAGAACTATTAGGAGGCCTATAAAAAACTCCCAACAGGGTGACCTCTCCTTTCCTGTTTCTAACTTCAGCCAATACTACCTCGGAAGAAGAGTCCCCATCTAGCATCCTCTCCGCCACCGTAATACTGCTCTTGACTAGCAGCGCCACACCTCCCCCTCTTTTGCCTCCTTCTCTGAGCTTACTAAAACACCTAAACCCCGGAACCTGCAACATCCATTCCTGTCCCTGCTCTATCCATGTCTCCGAAATGGCCACAACATCGAAGTCCCAGGTACCAACCCACGCTGCCAGTTCCCCTACCTTGTTTCGTATACTCCTGGCATTGAAGTAGACACACTTCAAACCACCTACCTGAACGCTGGCCCCCTCCTGCGACGTCAAATCTGTGCTCCTGACCTCTATACTCTCATTCGCCCTTACCCTAAAACTACAATCCAGGTTCCCATGCCCCTGCTGCATTAGTTTAAACCCCCCCAAAGAGCACTAACAAATCTCCCCCCCAGGATATTTGTGCCCCTCAGGTTCAGATGTAGACCATCCTGTCTGTAGAGGTCCCACCTTCCCCAGAAAGAGCCCCAGTTATCCAAAAATCTGAAACCCTCCCGCCTGCACCATCCCTGTAGCCACGTGTTTAAATGCTCTCTCTCCCTATTCCTCATCTCACTATCACGTGGCACGGGCAACAACCCAGAGATAACAACTCTGTTTGTTCTAGTTCTGAGCTTCCATCCTAGCTCCCCGAAAGCCTGCCTGACATCCTTGTCCCCTTTCCTACCTATGTCGTTGGTGCCAATGTGGACCACGACTTGGGGCTGCTCCCCCTCCCCCCTAAGGACCCGGAAAACACGATCCGAGACATCACGTACCCTTGCACCTGGGAGGCAACATACCAAACGTGAGTCTCTCACGCTCCCACAAAATCTCCTATCTGTGCCCCTGACTATAGAGTCCCCAATTACTAATGCTCTGCTCCTCTCCCCCCTTCCCTTCTGAGCAACAGGGACAGACTCCGTGCCAGAGGCCCGTACCCCATGGCTTACCCCTGGTAAGTCGTCCCCCCCACAAGTAGCCAAAGCGGTATACTTGTTTCTCAGGGGAACGACCGCAGGGGATCCCTGCACTGACTGTTTTTTCCCAGTCCCTCTTACAGTTACCCACCTATCTCCAATCTTTGGTGTAACTAATTCCCTGAAGCTGCTATCTATGACCCCTTCTGCCTCCCGAATGATCCGAAGTTCTTCCAACTCCAGCTCCAGTTCCCTAACTCGGCCTTGGAGGAGCTGGAGATGGCAGCACTTCCTGCAGGTAAAATCAGCAGGGACACTAACTGCATCCCTCACCTCAAACATCCTGCAGGAGGAACATTGTACTCCCTTCCCTGCCATTCCTCTAACTTTCTACCAAGATCTAGCTAACAACTAAATTAAATTTTTATAAAAAATAATAATAATATAATAAAAATATGGTACTTACCTCAGACCAATGGGTTTTATTATTAGGTTAGAGGAGGAGGGCGGGTGGGAGACACTACACGTGTAGTGTCTCGGGTTTCCTCTCCACCAGAATTTATTGGTGAGGGTCTTCCCAGACGTCCGCGGGTCGACTTCCTGATCCCGCCTAAAAAACTAATTTAAAGAAAAGAGAAAAAGTCTCAGCTCCTGCTGAAACTGACTCACCACTCACCAGCTGCTCTCACGCCGCCGAAATCGACTGGCCTGCCCCTGCAAAGAGAAGTGCTTTTAAAGGTTGACTTACCTCCCAGCACCCTCCTTCCGCAATGCTCCCGCTGAAACTGACTAACCAGCTGCTCTCACGCCGCCGAAATCGACTGGCCTGCCCCTGCAAAGAGAAGTGCTTTTAAAGGTTGACTTACCTCCCAGCACCCTCCTTCCGCAATGCTCCCGCTGAAACTGACTAACCAGCTGCTCTCACGCCGCCGAAATCGACTGGCCTGCCCCTGCAAAGAGAAGTGCTTTTAAAGGTTGACTTACCTCCCAGCACCCTCCTTCCGCAATGCTCCCGCTGAAACTGACTAACCAGCTGCTCTCACGCCGCCGAAATCGACTGGCCTGCCCCTGCAAAGAGAAGTGCTTTTAAAGGTTGACTTACCTCCCAGCACCCTCCTTCCGCAATGCTCCCGCTGAAACTGACTAACCAGCTGCTCTCACGCCGCCGAAATCGACTGGCCTGCCCCTGCAAAGAGAAGTGCTTTTAAAGGTTGACTTACCTCCCAGCACCCTCCTTCCGCAATGCTCCCGCTGAAACTGACTAACCAGCTGCTCTCACGCCGCCGAAATCGACGGATTCAAAACAGTATGTCACCATCAATACCACAGGGTTTGTTCAAATACAACTGTCTGTTTTTTGGGGTGTCTTCCAGTCTGGAGATTTTTCAAAGGACGTTGGACAATCTGGTCCATGGGATTCCCCGTGTTTACTTGAGCGCAGCAAATGCATCTTCCACAGAGTGTGGAATATCTGGGTCATAGAATTACAGTGGAGGGTCTGTCCCTGTGGAAGAAACAGTTTGCGCTATCTAGGAAGCTCCAAATGCCAAGGATGTGTCTGAACCCAGATCATTTCTGGGTTTAGTGAACTACTACGGGATGTTTCTGCCGGACCTTTCATAGAAACCTTACAGTACAGAATGAGGCATTTCGGCCCATTGAGTTTGCACAGAACCTCTGAAAGAGCACCATACCTAGACTAACTCTCCCAAGCTTTCCCCTAACCCAACCTAGCCTGCACATCTTTGGACTGTGGGAGGAAACCGGAGCATCCAGAGCAAACCCACTCAGGCACGGGGAGAATGTACAAACTCCACACAAACAGTCACCCAAGGTCGGAATCAAACCTGGGTCCCTGGTGCTGTGAGGCAGCAGTGCTAACCACTGTGCCACCGTGCCTGCCAACAATGTTGCTGCCGCTGTATCTGTTGCTCCACAAGGAGACCAAATGGAAGAGGGGCCAGCACAAGAGAAAACTTTCAAGATGTGAAAGCTCTGCTAATCTGGTGGTTCACTTTGATCAGGGCAGAGAGTTCATTGTCATGTGACGCCTCGCCTTATCGCATCAGGGCAGTGCTCTCTCATCTGATGGAGGACGGGTCAGAATAACCTATTGGATTTGCATTTTGTATGTTGACAACAGCTGAGAAGGGACATTTGCAGCTGGGAAAGGATGGTCTAGCCAACGTTTTCACTGTGAAACAATTTAATCAGTCCCTTTATAGGTGTTAATTTGCCATAAGTACAGACCACAAGCCGTTGATGAGCTTTTTTAGTGAGTCCAGATGCATTCCTCTCATGGCCTGGGTGAGATTACAGTGCTGGACTCTCACATTGTTAGTCTACCAGTACAATATTGTGTACAGGGCAGAGAAGGACAATGCAAATGAACATGCGTTGAGTCATCTTCCCTTACCAGACATGCCAACCATGCCAGTATTTCCTCCAGAGTCAATGTTCTTGCTT
This sequence comes from Scyliorhinus torazame, assembly GCF_047496885.1. NCBI lineage: Eukaryota > Metazoa > Chordata > Chondrichthyes > Carcharhiniformes > Scyliorhinidae > Scyliorhinus > Scyliorhinus torazame. The sequence goes on along the minus strand of NC_092710.1, from coordinate 233,692,963 downwards.
GAGCATCTTAAACAGTGGGTGGACAGGGTTCCTGCTTTTCCCTGGGTGAGAAGATTCTTTACACAGGATTGGCCTCCTGTTATGGATGATGGGTAACTGAAACCATATGCAAAACGCCAAGGTGAGCTGAGTGTGCAGGATGGTTATCTTCTTTGGGGGTCTGGAGCGCATGCACCACCACCTGGTCAATCACAAGTCATAGATGAAGTCCGTGAGGCTCATTCGGGTGTTTCCCAAATGAAAAGTTTAGCAAAGTTGTGCATTTGGTGGCCAAAAATGGATAAGGACATGGAAAACAAAGTGAAATCTTGTTCTGTGTGTCAAAAGTTGGTGCCCCAGTACCACTCCATCTGTGGGAGTGGCCGGATCGTCCTTGGTCTGGATTTCACATGGACTTTTCAGTTCCTTTTATGGGTCATATATTTCTATTCATTATGGATGCACATGCTAAGTAGTTAGAAGTGCACATCATGAGCAACATTACAGCTTCCATTACAATAGAGAAGTTACTCCACGATTTTGTGACTCACGGCTTATCAGATTCTCTGGTTTCTGATAATGGGACAGCGTTTACAAGGGATTTGTTCAAGGGGTTTATGCAAAAAAAGGAATATGCCATGCAGGTACTGCTCCTTTTCATTCAGTGTCAAATACTTTAGCAGAGTGAGCTGTTCAGACACGGAAAGGACTGAAGAGAATGGGAACTAGAGAGTGAGGAACAGCGTGGAGAGAGGCCGCCAATTAACACCGTGGAGGGGGACCTCACCATAAACAGTCGGAAAAGCAAAGAGTGACCAGAGAAAGGCAGGTCATCCGTTCTGGTGGTGCCGAAATGCTGAGCGGATGCACATCAGGTGGCTCTCCTCCGAAACAAACCTAGCAGAGGCAATTTATTGGGAATTTGGGCTTAAAAGGCCCACCAAAACCCAACCAAAGGCTAAAGGCTTTGAATACTTCCAGCTACAGTGAGGAACAAGACAGGGCTGCCCCAGCGCAGTCTGTCCCAGTGCAGTCTGAGCCAGTGCAGTCTGAGCCAGTGAAATCTCTCCCCAGTGCAATCTGTCCCCAGCCCAGTCTATCCCAATACAATCTGTCCCCAGTGCAGTTTGTCCCCAGCACAGTCGGTCCCCAGTACAATCTGTCCCCAGTCCAGTCTGTCCCAGTGCAATCTGTCCCCAGCACAGTCTATCCCAATACAATCTGTCCCCAGTGCAGTTTGTTCCCAGCGCAGTCTGTCCCCAGTACAATCTGTCTCCAGTACAATCTGTCCCAGTGCAATCTGTCCCCAGCGCAGTTTGTCCCCAGCGCAGTCGGTCCCCAGTACAATCTGTCCCCAGTACAATCTGTCCCAGTGCAATCTGTCTCCAGCCCAGTCTATCCCAATACAATCTGTCCCCAGTGCAGTTTGTCCCCAGCGCAGTCTGCCCCCAGTACAATCTGTCCCCAGTGTGGTAGTATGCATTAAGGGTCATGTGGGACTGGAAGCCCTAATGTCATTGGCTGACAGATCCCGGGTCCTGGTTGGCCGTGGACCTCTAGCTCCGCCCTGAAGGCGGAGTATAAGAAGCAGGAGTCTTCCCCCGCAGGCCAGTCTACTACTGAATTGCGGGGGAACAGACACGCTTAATAAAGCCTCATCGACTTCACTCTATTCGTCTCTCGGAGTCTTTGTGCGCTACAATTTATTAAGCATGACTAAAAAGGACTATGGAGCTCAGGATCATCCCGGAATGCCTGAGGATCAGCCCCCACGCAGTGAACGCGGCAGCAGCTTTCAAGCACTGGCAGACTTGTTTTGAAGCCTACCTCAGAACGGCCACCGTCCGGGTATCAGAAGACCAAAAACTACAGGTCCTGCACTCGAGGTTAAGCACGGAGATTTTCTCTTTCATCGAAGACGCAGAGGATTTCCAGACGGCGTTCGCAGCACTAAAAAGTCTCTATGTCCGCCCAGTAAACCAGATCTACGCTCGCTATCAACTCGCAACGAGACGGCAAAGTCCCGGAGAATCGATACATGAATTCTACGCCGCGCTACTAATTTTGGGACGAGCCTGCAGCTGCCCGTCGGTGAACGCAAATGAACACACGGACATGTTAATGCGCGATGCTTTTGTGGCAGGTATGAACTCCTCCCAAATCCGCCAAAGACTTCTAGAAAAAGAGTCGCTAGGACTCTCAGAGGCACGGGCCCTAGCAGCCGCCCTAGACGTGGCCGCGCGAAATACCCGCGCCTACGGCCCCGACCGCGCGGCAGCCCATTGGGCTCCGTACGTACCCGTCGCGACAAACCCCCCCCCCCCCGGACACCCCACAGGCTTGCGCGGTCCAAACACCAAGTCGCACCGGTGGCGCCCGCTGCTATTTCTGCGGCCAGGCGAAACACCCCCGGCAGCGCTGCCCGGCCCGCGCAGCGATCTGCAAGAGCTGCGGGAAAAAGGGCCATTTCGCGGTTGTGTGCCGGTCCCGCGAGGTCGCCGCTGTCCCGGGAGAACAGGGAGCCCTGCACGCTGCTTACGCTCCCCAACCCCCCCTGCGCCCATGTATGACCCGCAGGCGCAGCCACTCTGGGTCCCGACCACCGCGGTCCCGGGAGAACAGGGAGCCCTGCACGCCGCTTACGCTCCCCAACCCCCCCCCCGCGCCCCATGTATGACCCGCCGGCGCTACCACTTTGGGTCCCGACCACCGCTCTCCCCGGAGAAGAGGGAGTTCTGCGCGGCTCTAACGCCCCCCAAACCCCTCCCCCGCGCCCCACGTATGACCCGCCGGCGCTACCAATTTGGGTCCCAACCACCGCTGTCCCCAGAGATGAGGGAGCCCCGCGCGTTCCTAACGCACCCCAACCCCCCCCAGCGCCCCATGTGCGACACGCAGGCGCAGCCATTTTGGGTCCCGGCCACCACGAGGGGAGGAAGGGCACCGCCATCTTGGACCACCCCAGACCTGTACGACGCTTGGGGGTGGCCATTTTGTCCACCCCCGCCGCCATCTTGTGACCCCCCAGCCATGTGCGATGTATGGGGGCAGCCATTTTGTTCAACCCCGATGCCATCTTGGACGGCAACAACGGACCCCAGTGTCGACGGCTCCACGGGGTTCGAAGAAGACGCTCAACTACTACAACCACGTCTCGCTTCAATAACGCTGGACCAAGCTCGGCCCCGGACACTCCAGACAACGACGACAACGGTGCTGATAAACGGGCACGAGACACCATGCCTAGTCGACTCCGGGAGCACGGAGAGCTTTATCCACCCCGACACGGTAAGACGCTGTTCTTTGACCACCTATCCCAGCGCACAAAAGATTTCCCTAGCTGCAGGATCCCACTCCGTACAGATCAAAGGCTTCCGCATAGTTACCCTAACGGTGCAGGGGAGGGAGTTCAAAAACTACAGGCTCTCCGTCCTTCCCCAACTCTGCGCCCCCACATTACTGGGATTAGACTTCCAGTGCAATCTACAGAGCCTTACCTTCAAATTCGGCGGCCCAATACCCCCACTCACTATCTGTGGCCTCGCAACCCTCAAGGTGCAACCCCCGTCCTTGTTTGCAAACCTCACCCCGGATTGCAAACCCGTCGCCACTAGGAGCAGACGGTACAGCGCCCAGGTCCGGACCTTCATTCGGTCCGAAGTCCAGCGGCTACTAAAGGAAGGCATAATCTAGGCCAGCAATAGTCCCTGGAGAGCACAGGTGGTAGTAGTAAAGACAGGGGAGAAACAAAGGATGGTCATAGACTATAGCCAGACCATCAACGGGTACACACAACTAGACGCGTACCCTCTCCCCCGCATATCCGACATGGTCAATCGGATTGCCCAATATAAAGTCTTCTCTACCGTGGACCTCAAGTCCGCCTACCATCAGCTCCCCATCCGCCCAAGTGACCGCAAGTACACAGCCTTCGAGGCAGACGGGTGATTATACCATTTCCTAAGGGTCCCATTTGGCGTCACAAACGGGGTCTCGGTCTTCCAACGAGAGATGGACCGAATGGTTGATCAACACGGGTTGCAGGCCACGTTCCCGTATCTCGACAATGTAACCATCTGCGGCCACGATCAGCAGGAACACGGCGCCAACCCCCAAAAATTCCTCCAGACCGCTAAAGCCTTGAACCTCACGTACAACGAGGACAAGTGCGTTTTTAGCACCAACCGGCTAGCCATCCTGGGCTACGTAGTGCGCAATGGGATAATAGGCCCCGACCCCGAACGTATGCGCGCCCTCATGGAATTTCCCCTCCCGCACTGCTCAAAAGCCCTAAAACGCTGCCTGGGGTTCTTTTCATACTACGCCCAGTGGGTTCCCCAGTACGCAGACAAGGCCCGCCCCCTAATACAGACCACGACCTTCCCTCTGTCGACAGAGGCTTGCCAGGCCTTCAGCCGCATCAAAGCGGATATCGCAAAGGCCACGATGCGCGCCATCGACGAGTCCCTCCCCTTCCAGGTCGAGAGCGACGCCTCCGACGTAGCTCTAGCGGCCACCCTTAACCAAGCGGGCAGACCAGTGGCCTTTTTCTCCCGAACCCTCCATGCTTCAGAAATCCGCCACTCCTCAGTGGAAAAGGAAGCCCAAGCCATAGTGGAAGCTGTGCGACATTGGAGGCATTACCTGGCCGGTAGGAGGTTCACTCTCCTCACGGACCAACGGTCGGTAGCCTTCATGTTCGATAATGCACAGCGGGGCAAAATCAAAAACGACAAGATCTTAAGGTGGAGGATCGAGCTCTCCACCTTCAACTACGAGATCTTGTATCGTCCCGGAAAGCTGAACGAGCCATCCGATGCCCTATCCCGCGGCACATGTGCCAACGCACAAATTAACTGCCTCCAAACCCTCCACGAGGACCTCTGCCACCCGGGGGTCACTCGGTTTTACCATTTTATCAAGTCCCGCAACCTCCCATACTCTTTAGAGGAGGTCCGTACAGTCAGAAGGAACTTCCACATCTGCGCAGAGTGCAAACCGCATTTTTTCAGGCCGGATGGTGCGCACCTGATTAAGGCTTCCCGCCCCTTTGAACGCCTTAGACTGGATTTCAAAGGGCCCCTCCCCTCCACCGACCGCAACACATACTTCCTTAATGTGGTGGACGAGTACTCTCGCTTCCCATTCGCCACCCCCTGTTCTGACATGACCGCGGCCACAGTCATTAAAGCCCTGAACACCATATTCACACTGTTCGGTTGCCCCGCATACGTCCACAGCGACAGGGGGTCCTCCTTCATGAGTGACGAGCTGCGCCAGTTCCTGCTCAGCAACGGTATAGCCTCGAGCAGGACGACCAGCTACAACCCCCGGGGGAACGGGCAAGTAGAGAGGGAGAACGGCACGGTCTGGAAGACCGTCCTACTGGCCCTACGGTCCAGGGACCTCCCAGTTTCACGGTGGCAGGAGGTCCTCCCGGACGCTCTCCACTCCATCCGGTCGCTACTGTGTACTAGCACTAATCAAACGCCGCATGAGCGCCTCCTTGTCTTCCCCAGGAAGTCCTCCTCTGGAATGTCGCTGCCGACCTGGCTGGCGGCCCCAGGACCCATCTTGTTCCGAAAGCATGTGCGGGCGCACAAGTCGGACCCGTTGGTCGAAAGGGTTCACCTCCTCCACACGAACCCGCAGTACGCCGACGTGGAGTACCCCGACGGCCGGCAACACACGGTCTCCCTACGAGATCTGGCGCCCGCCGGCAACACACACCCCCCCCCCGATACCAGTCACCCAACCCCCCCCTTCCTGCCACCGCCGCACCCCGCATCCGCCCCCTTCCCAGGAGGATCGGTCCTCCTCCCAGGCCCGACCAGGAATGAAGCCCAAGCTGAAACCGTAAGGCTCCCGGAGACGACAACACCGGAACAAGCACCACCACCACCACCGGGGCCGAGGCGATCAACACGGACGACCAGACCGCCCGACCGACTCGTGGCGTCGATCTAACACAATATGTGGACTTTTCACGAGAACATTTTTCCTTTTTTTCTCTCCTGACAATTCCTGTAAATAGTTCGAAACAGAACAAAATTGTACATACTGTATTGATATGTGAATGTTTTCCTCCCAGGACCAGCCTTGTAAACCCTTACCACCATGCGAAGCATCACCCCGCCGGGTTCATTTTTAACAAGGGGTGAATGTGGTAGTATGCATTAGGGGTCATGTGGGACTGGAAGCCCTAATGTCATTGGCTGACAGATCCCGGGTCCTGGTTGGCCGTGGACCTCTAGCTCCGCCCTGATGGCGGAGTATAAGAAGCAGGAGTCTTCCCCCGCAGGCCAGTCTACTACTGAACTGCGGGGGAACAGACACGCTTAATAAAGCCTCATCGACTTCACTCTATTCGTCTCTCGGAGTCTTTGTGCGCTCCACCCAGTACAATCTGTCCCAGTGCAATCTGTCTCCAGCCCAGTCTATCCCAATACAATCTGTCCCCAGTGCAGTTTGTTCCCAGCGCAGTCTGCCCCCAGTACAATCTGTCCCCAGTACAATCTGTCCCAGTGCAATCTGTCTCCAGCCCAGTCTATCCCAATACAATCTGTCCCCAGTTCATGTTTGTCCCCAGCGCAGTCTGCCCCCAGTACAATCTGTCCCCAGTACAATCTGTCCCAGTGCAATCTGTCTTCAGCTCAGTCTATCCCAATACAATCTGTCCCCAGTGCAGTTTGTCCCCAGCGCAGTCTGTCCCCAGTACAATCTGTCTCCAGTACAATCTGTCCCAGTGCAGTCTGCCCCCAGTGCAATCTGTCCCAGTGCAATCTGTCCCAGTGCAATCTGTCCCCAGTGCAGTTTGTCCCCAGTACAATCTGTCCCAGTACAATCTGTCCCCAGTCCAATCTGTCCCCAGTACAATCTGTCCCCAGTCCAGTGTCCCAGTACAATCTGTCCCAGTACAATCTGTCCCCAGTACAATCTGTCTCCAGTACAATCTGTCCCCAGTCCAGTGTCCCAGTACAATCTGTCTCCAGTACAATCTGTCCCAGTGCAGTCTGCCCCCAGTACAATCTGTCCCAGTGCAATCTGTCCCCAGTCCAGTGTCCCAGTACAATCTGTCCCCAGTACAATCTGTCCCCAGTCCAGTGTCCCAGTACAATCTGTCCCCAGTACAATCTGTCCCCAGTCCAGTCTGTCCCCAGTGCAGTTTGTCCCCAGTACAATCTGTCCCCAGTCCAGTGTCCCAGTACAATCTGTCCCCAGTCCAGTCTGTCCCCAGTGCAGTTTGTCCCCAGTACAATCGGTCCCCAGTACAATCTGTCCCCAGTCCAGTGTGTCCCAGTACAATCTGTCCCCAGTACAATCTGTCCCAGTGCAATCTGTCCCCAGTCCAGTCTGTTCCCAGTGCAGTCTGTCCCAATGTGGTAAACCACTGTGTTCCTATATTAAGGGTTGTACGGTAGAACCTGCACTACAGGTTCACGTGGGCCCCTGCATGCTAGCTCTGCCCAGGAGCCGGGTTATAAATATGCGTGGCCTTCAGCGAGCAGCCATTTCGTCAGCTGCTGTAGGAGGCCACACTTCAGATACTAATAAAGTCTCAGTTTGAATTCAACTTTGTCTCCAGCCAAGTTGATCATGCCTCAATTTATTAGTCTCTGATTCAGAAGATGGACCTCCGGATTAAACCAGATCGACTGCAGCTGGATCAACACGCAAGCGACGCCAGAAAGGACTTTCAGCACTGGCTAGCTTGTTTTGAAGCGTATGTCAACGCGGCGCCGACCCCTGTTCCAGAGGCTCAGAAGATTCAAATATTGTACTCCAGACTCAACTCCAAAATCTTCCTGCTGATCCAGGACGCGCCCAATTACGCTGACGCTATGACTCGACTCAAAGAGAGTTATGAGCAGAAGTCGAACACGCTCTTCGCCAGACACGTGCTCGCAACGCGTACTCAACTACCTGGTGAGTCAATCGAGGACTTCTGGAGGGCCCTGATCCCACTAGTTCAGGACTGTGACTGCCAGGACGTTACAGCTAAGGAGCACTCAGATCTTCTTATGAGAGACGCTTTTGTAACTGGGATTGGGTCTGATGTTATCAGGCAGCGGCTCCTAGAAGGGGCCACGCGCGACCTCGCAGAGACTAAAACACTAGCGCTTTCCATGACGGTCGCCCTGCGCAATGTCCAGTGGGCCCCCAACCGTGCGGCCCACTCCTCCTACGCTTCATGGGCCCCACAGGCAGCCGCCCCAGCAGGTGCGCTACCCACCCAGTACGCATGCGCTACGCGCCAGCCAGTTATCTCCGGGGGGCCCCGATGCTATTTCTGCGGCCAACAAAGACATCCCCGCCAACGCTGCCTGGCCCGCGCTGCCCTTAGTAAGGCCTGCGGGAAGAAGGGCCACCACGCAGCGGTGTGCCAGGCCCGCTCAGTGGCAGCGGTCGCCCCCCCCCCCCCCACCCTGGTCACGGACAATGGGCGCCGCTATCCTCCCCAGGCCATGTGCGAGCAATGGGCACCGCCATCTTCTCCCCCGCACAATGCATGGGTGTGCCAGGCCTGCTCAGCGGCAGCGGCCGCCCCCGCGCCCCCCCGGTCACGGACAATGGGTGCCGCTATCCTCCCCTCCTCCCCAGGCCATGTGCGAGCAATGGGCGCCGCCATCTTCTCCCCCGCACAACACGTGCGTTTCATGGGCGCCGCCATCTTGCTCCACCCCCGCAACGTGCGTTCCATGGGTGCCACCATTTTGTGACCCCTAGGACATCCGGGCGCCGCCATCTGGTCCACCCCACAGCACATGGAGACCAACGGCGTTTCAGGACCCCGACGCGGCGGCCGCCTCACTACCCGACGATCAACCACAACTCGCATCCATGGCAATCGACCAGTCCAGACCACACACTCTGACCAGCGCATCCACCAGCGTGAAAGTAATCAGCCATGTGACCTCCTGCCTACTGGACTCCGGGAGCACCAAGAGCTTTGTACATCCAAATACGGTAAGGCGCTGCTCCCTTAAGGTACACCCTACCAATCAAAGTATCTCCCTGGCCACCGGATCCCATCGCGTAGCGATCCGGGGGTACTGCACGGTCACGCTCACAATCCAAAGCCTAGAGTTCGTGGTTTTCGCTTCTACGTCCTCCCTAACCTCTGCACTGCACTTATCCATGGCCTGGATTTTCAGTGCAACCTCCAGAGCCTGACCCTTAAATTCGGCGGACCCTTACCACCCCTCACTGTGTGCGGCCTCATGACCCTAAAGGTCGATCCTCCTTCCCTCTTTGCCAATCTAACTCCAAATTGCAAACCCGTCGCCACCAGGAGCAGACGGTACAGCACCCAGGATAAGGCCTTCATCAGGTCCGAGGTCCAGCGGTTGCTTCGGGAGGGAGTCATCGAGGCCAGCAACAGCCCCTGGAGAGCTCAAGTGGTAGTGGTTAGGTCTGGGGAGAAAAATTGAATGGTCGTGGACTACAGCCAGACCATCAACAAGTACACGCAGCTCGACGCGTACCCCCTCCCACGCATATCTGACATGGTTAACCAGATTGCACAGTACCGGGTCTTCTCAACGGTGGACCTCAAATCCGCCCACCACCAGCTCCCCATCCGTAAATCGGACCGGCCATACACCGCCTTCGAGGCAGACGGCCGGCTATATCACTTCCTTAGGGACCACTTCGGCGTCACCAATGGGGTTTCGGTCTTCCAATGGGAGATAGACCGAATGGTCGACCGGTACAGCTTGCGGGCCACGTTTCCGTACCTAGACAATGTGACCATCTGCGGCCATGATCAGCAGGAGCACAACGCCAACCTGGCTAAATTTCTCCGCACCGCCACTCTCCTCAACCTCACGTATAACAAGGAGAAGTGTATGTTCCGTACAAACCGCTTAGCCATCCTCGGCTACGTGGTCTAGAACGGAGTTCTGAGCTCTGATCCCGATCGCATGCACCCCCTCATGGAGCTTCCCCTCCCCCACTGCCCCAAGGCCCTCAAACGCTGCCTGGGGTTCTTCTCGTATTACGCTCAGTGGGTCCCAAACTATGCGGACAAGGCCCGCCCACTCATACAGTCCACTCATTTCCCCCTGACGGCCGAGGCCCAATAGGCTTTCGCCCGGATCAGAGCTGATATTGCCAAAGCTGGAATGCACGCTGTAGACGGGATACTAATAAAGCCTCAGTTTGAATTCAACTTCGTCTCCAGCCAAATTGATCGTGCCTCTGTAGCGCACAAAGACTCCATGAGACGAATAGAGTGAAGTCGATGAGGCTTTATTAAGTGTGTCTGTTCCCCCGCAGCTCAATAGTAGACTGGCCTGCGGGGGAGGACTCCGGCTTCTTATACTCTGCCTTCAGGGCGGAGCTAGAGGTCAACGGCCAACCAGGACCCGGGATCTGTCAGCCAATGACATTAGGGCTTCCAGTCCCACATGACCCCCAATACATACTACCACAGCCTCACCCAGTGCAATCTGTCCCCAGCGCAGTCTGTCCCCAGTGCAGTCTGTCGCAGTGCAGTCCGTCTCCAGCGTAGTCTGTGCCCAGCGCAGTCTGTCCGCAGTCCAGTCTGTCCGCAACGCAGTCTGTCCCAGCGCAGTCTGTCCCCAGCACTGTCTGTCCCCAGTGCAGTCTGTCGCAGTGCAGTCCGTCTCCAGCGTAGTCGGTTCCCAGCGCAGTCTGTCCCCAGTGCAGACTGTCCCCAGTACAGACTGTCCCCAGTGAAGTCTCTCCTAATGCAGTCCGACCCTGGGACGCGAAAAGCTGGAAGGGAATCCGGAGAGGAGACAGAGAGCACAGAGTCTCACTCTATACAGATGACCTGCTCCTCTATGTCTCGAAGCCAAGGGAGGGACTGAAGGCAATACTGCAAATGCTGAAAGAGTTTGGAACCTTTTCGGGCTACAAACTTAACCTGGGCAAAAGCGAGGCTTCCCAGTGAACCCAAACGGGGGAGGGAGAGAGCTGGAGGGGCTCCCGTTCAAAACAGCCCAGAACAGATTCCGCTACCTGGGGATCTAGATAGCCAGAGACTGGACACAGATCCACAAGTGGAACCTGACCAGCCTGGTGGAGGAAGTAAAAAAGGACCTTCAAAGGTGGGGCTCATTCCCACTCTCCCTGGCGGGGAGAGTGCAGACGATCAAGATGAACGTACTGCCAAGGTTCCTCTTCCTGTTTAGATCCATTCCGATCTTCATCCCCAAGGCTTTTTTCCAAAACGTCGACAGTATAATCATAGCGTTTGTGTGGGGGGGTAAGAAAGCGAGAATTCCCAAACCGCCACTGCAAAGAAGGAAAATCAAATGGGGCTTGGCTTTAGTAAACCTACAATACTACCACTGGGCAGCAACGGCAGAAAGAATGAGGGGATGGTTACAAGAACCCGGATACAAATGGAGGAGGCATCCTGTAAAGGAACGACCCTCCGGGCCCTGGCTACAGCAGCACTCCCTGTGGTGAACCGCTGTATTAGGGGATGTAAGGTAGGACCTGCACTCCAGGTTCGCCGGTAGCCCCTGCCGGCTGGCTCCGCCCACTAAGAACTGTATAAATATACATGACCTCCATTGCCCTGCCATTTCGCCAGCTGCAGCAGGAGGCCACGCATCTGACTGTAATAAAGCCACAGTTGTACCCAATCTGCGTCTTTGTGCAATTGATTGCGCATCACTCCCATCCTCCTCAGCAATATACACAATGAGCCCAGTGGTAGTGACCACGCTGAGAACGTGGACCCAGGTGAAACAACACTTCGGGATAACTAAAATGTTCCCCATGGCCCCCATTTGCAGCAATCACAAATTCCCCCCAGCCATGCTAGATACCACCTTCAAAAGATGGAGGCGGGATGGGGGCACATTGACGGTCGGGGACTTCTACGTAGGGCACAGACTGGCGACACTAGACGAACTGACGAGGAAGTGGAGGCTAGCAAAAGGACAGGAAATGAGACACCTCCAAATAAAACACTTCCTCCGCAAAGAGACAGTGGGGTACCCTGGGGGCCCAGAAAGCACACTACCAAAGGACCTGATAAGCACAAGCAGCAAGAAAGGGGGGGCTATGTGGGAAAATGTACGGACAGTTACTGGAAAGCGCTCAAACACCACTGGACGAGATCAGACAAAAATGGGAGGACGAGCTGGGGACAGAGGTAGGATGGGGACTCTGGAGCGAAGCACTGAGCAGGACGAACCCCACCTCCTCCTGCGCAATGCTAAGCCTAATGCAGCTCAAAGTGGTGCACAGAGCGCACCTGACCAGAACCCGAATGAGAAGGTTCTTCCCGGAGGTGGAGGACAAATGTGGGCGGTGCCAGAGGGGCCCGGCCAACCACACCCACATGTTCTGGGCTTGTCCCAAACTTGCTGGGTTCTGGACAGCCTTCTCCGAGGCAATGTCCAAGGTTGTGGGGGTGAGGGTGAAGCCATGCACGATATTGGTAATCTTCAGGGTATCGGAGCAGCCAGAGTTACACATGGGGACGGGGCTAACGCCCTTGCTTTCGTTTCCCTAATCGCACGCCGGAGAATCCTGCTCGGCTGGCGATTGGCAGCACCACCCACAGCTGCAGACTGGCTCGCTGACCTCTCGGAATTTCTCCACCTGGAGAAGATTAAGTACGCCACCCGAGGGTCAGAGGAAGGCTGCCTGGGGGCAGTTTTTTGGCCTGTTCCAAACCTGTTTGAGGCCAGCAACGAGGAGTAAAGTAGGAATAAAAAAACAAGATAGATGAGGGAACCAAAGGACTGCGCAACCCGGGGGGTGGGGGGCGGTGTGTGTGTGTGTGTGTGTGGGGGGAGGGGGGGGGTGGGTAGGAACTATAGACCGATGCAGAGGGCGACAAAATGTATATAGGGTCAATTAAATGAAAGAAGAAATAAACCTTTCTGTACAATAAAGTAAATTTACACGGGTAAGAAAAATGTGATATATATATACAATTGTTTATAAATATGAGAAATGCCAATAAAAAGATTTTTTAAAAAAGAGAATGGGAACTAAGCTCTAGTTTCAGTGCTGCATCGCGCCAGGAACAACAAGACTTTCACTGGCTGAAATGCTGCTGGGTAGAAAGCCAGTGTCTCAGCTGGATCTGCTACATCCAGATGTCAAAGTGAGAGAGGAGACAGGAAATGTAGGAGAGGCATGACTGCAATGCGTACATAAGAACATAAGAACTAGGAGCAGGAGTAGGCCATCTGGCCCCTCGAGCCTGCTCCGCCATTCAATGAGATCATGGCTGATCTTTTGTGGACTCAGCTCCACTTTCTGGCCCGAACACCATAACCCTTAATCCCTTTATTCTTCAAAAAACTATCTATCTTTATCTTAAAAACATTTAATAAAGGAGCCTCTACTGCTTCACTGGGCAAGGAATTCCATAGATTCACAACCCTTTGGGTGAAGACGTTCCTCTAAAACTCAGTCCTAAATCTACTTCCCCTTATTTTGAGGCTATGCCCCCTAGTTCTGCTTTCACCCGCCAGTGGAAACAACCTGCCCGCATCTATCCTATCTATTCCCTTCATAATCTTATATGTTTCTATAAGATCCCCCCTTATCCTTCTAAATTCCAACGAGTATAGTCCCAGTCTACTCAACCTCTCCTCGTAATCCAACCCCTTCAGCTCTGGGATTAACCTAGTGAATCTCCTCTGCACACCCTCCAGTGCCAGTACGTCCTTCCTCAAGTAAGGAGACCAAAACTGAACACAATACTCCAGGTGTGGCCTCACTAACACCTTATACAATTGCAGCATAACCTCCCTAGTCTTAAACTCCATCCCTCTAGCAATGAAGGACAAAATTCCATTTGCCTTCTTAATCACCTGTTGCACCTGTAAACCAACTTTTTGCGACTCATGCACTAGCACACCCAGGTCTCTCTGCACAGCAGCATGTTTTAATATTTAATCATTTAAATAATAATCCTTTTGCTGTTATTCCTACCAAAATGGATAACCACACATTTGTCAACATTGTATTCCATCTGCCAGACACTAGCCCATTCACTTAGCCTATCCAAATCCCTCTGCAGACTTCCAGTATCCTCTGCACTTTTGCTTTAAGGAGAGCATTTCAATCCGGACGACTGTGTCCAGGTCAGTAAGTAACGATGGCTGCCTAGAGTTAGCAATGAAACTGATGAATGGAAAGGTTATCCGCAGATATCAAGATCACATTTGTCTGTGCGATGATTCTGAGACAGCTGAGTTACCGAATCACATGGCAGAAGTAAATGCTGCTGTGGAAAGAGGTTCCAGTGGACGCCATTCCGGGAGAGATTGAAGGACTTCCTCTCATTAACAACCAACCTACTTTTGCGCCCTCAAGTACTGCTCAACTGAGCCAAGATTCACCAGTGTCTATTGAGTCACCAGTGGTCCCACACAGATCACAACGTAGTTGCAAATTTCCTGAAGACTGATGTATTAGTTGTGACTTGTATGTTATGGTTGTTGCTGTCTTTCCTTAAGGGGATTTGAAATTTATGGGGGGAGGGAGAAGTTTTATGGAGTGTTTATGTCTTAATAAGCATCTCCCTATTTGCTTATGTGCACAGGTGTCTTTAACAAAAGTGCAGATGCGTGTGTGAAGTCATCGGGAGCGCAGGCTTGCATGGGTTTTTAGATTAGCAATGAGGAGCTTATGTATAGCTTTATTTAGCTGTACCTGGCATCTAACGCTAAACTATAAGTACCTCAACATTTTCTGAAATAAAGAAGCTTTAACTTTTACAACACGTTCAACTACCTTTCTTGTAGTCAAGTTACCAAGAACATGGGCTACTTCAGTCTCTGAATTGTGAATGCGACTGAACATTATGCAATTATCAGCTAACATCCCTCTTCTGAACTAATGATGGAGGGAATGTCAATGATGAATAGATATTTGGGAGCACAGAACTTGAATATTGCTGAAACAAGAGACATGTCAAACTTTTTCATCTTTTATTCATAGGACACTGATATAAGGGGAAAATAACAATTTACACTGTCTGTGAAGTGAGAACTGATTTGTTGGCAAGTGGACTCTGATTGGTAGAGGCATTTCCCAGGGAAATGCACCAGTTGATGGTCACTGACCATTAACTGCCAAGCATAGTTTGAAATTTAAATCAGGCAGCTTGACCCTGATTGGTCAAGGCGTTGCCCTGAGGAATGATTCAGCGAATGGCTGTCACTTATTACAACTAATTACGGGCTCTCAATCAAAGACTGGCTGGACTGCTAAACTACCGTGCAAATCCTTTGCAAAATGTAATCCACTATGATGGCAGTAATGTGAGCTTGCATGCCACCAAAACGACCTGGCATGACAGTATTCTGAGCTTCCACTGAAGCACTCATACATTGGATGGCTGTTGCTTTCACTGTAATGGATCCCACAAGATCAGCCATCAGACGCCGCACTGTGGTCAGTTCTGCAAGTGAACAAACTTTTTTTTTCTTTGTTCGTTCATGGGATGTGGGCGCCGCTGGCTGGGTCAGCATTTGTTGTCCATCCCTGAGGGCATTTAAGTCTCGACGACATTGCTATGGGTCTGGAGTCACATGTAGGCCAGACCAGGTAAGGATGACAGATTTCCTTCCCTGAAGGACAATATCCATGATGTGGAGATGCTGGCGTTGGACTGGTGTGAGCACAGTAAGAAGTCTTACAACACCAGGTTAAAGTCCAACAGGTTTGTTTCAAATCACTAGCTTTTGGAGCACTGATCCTGCTCCGAAGGCTAGTGTTTGAAACAAACCTGTTGGACTTTAACCTGGTGTTGTAAGACGTCTTCCTGTAAAGACAATAGTGAACCAGTTGGGGTTTTACAACAATCGACAATGGTTTCATGGTCGTTATTAGACTTTTAATTCCAGATTTTTATTGAATTCAAATTCCACTATCTGCCCTGGTGAGATTCAAACCCATGTCCCCAGAGCATTACCTTGGGTATCTGGATTACTAGTCCAGTGACAATACCACTTCGTCACTGCCTTCCTGTTCAGTTGGCTACCACTTCTGTGCTCGCCAGGATGCTTGCACAAAGCCATGTGACAAGTTGGCGTGAGATTGCTCCATGCACCTTACAATTGTTTGAACTCTTTCTGGCAGGCTTCCCAATACACCAGGCATTTCATTGTACATACCCATCTGGTTCCTGTGCTATCACTGTTCTCGATCCTGGCTGCAGGTCACTCATGTCTGGTACTTCAAGATCTGCAGATCCCACCTCTAATTGATCCACTATATGTGCAATGTCTGTATCTGAGTAGATGGCTCTGAGTATGAGATCTTGAGCCGAGTCCTTAACATCAATCTCTTCCTGGTGTCTCTCCCTGTCTGGCCAGGCTGCACATTTTTGACATCCGAAAGAGTCCAGGCTAATTTTAAAAAGTTTTTGTTCATAGGATGCAGAAATTGCTTGCAACATTTATTCCCAACCCCTAATTGCCCCCAAGAAGATGGCTATGAATACAAGAACAGGAGGTTTTGGAAAAGGGAGCAAAGAAGTGAGAGTTGCATGGCTTATACCATCCACAGCTTGTATAACAGAAGTGAATGTGGGACAATGGGTTGTGGGATGTAAGAATCAGAATACCCATCATTTTCAATGATTTCAGCCCATCCATTGGCCAGGGCTTCCCAACAATGATCAACCCATCTCCACAGAGTTTAGGGCATACAACCTCACCTGTCCCGACTAGTTATCTCCTGCTGCCTCCAATTGGATGCCACCTTGTCCTGCAAGAGACCGGGAAATGTGCCAGTAAGAGTCAGGTAATCTGTCTGCCTTAAATGACTGTCATGGTGCAATAGCTGACACTGTGTGTAAGCTGTGAGGTGTAGCTGTGAGTATTTCAGCAGTGCTGTATGTGAGGGTGAGGTAAATAAATGTTATATAGAGTCCTAATTGATAAAGATTGTTGGCAAGTGCATATTGCGCAGTGTCTGAGATTAGTGGTGTACTTGGTAGGATCTGACATTTGAAGGTGCTTTCACTGACCCTGAACACTCATTAAAATTCTTAAGACACCGCACCCTGGCCATCCGGGCTCAAATCCTGGCATTGGTCTCCATGGTTACCTGCTCCTAATATTTCTGAATGGATGTCTGGAGGTCCTCCTATCCCCCAGTGGATACAGGACACCTCTCCTCCTTTCTACTTCCTCTACCCAGGCCTCCAGTGCAGTGTCTGAAAACCTTGAAACCCACTCTTCTCTCTTTTTGAGCCATTCCTCTCTGTGGTCCAGACCAGATTTACTTCCTGTATGACTGGATATTTACCAGCACCTGCTGCAGCCACAGCGTACCTCCCCTTTAAACAGGTGTAGACCTGTTTAAGAATTGCACGTTAGGTTTAGTTAGTGCTAACAAGTTATGATTTGCTGATTAAATGTGGGGTTCGTCTGGTTAGTGCAGAAATCATTCAAATCAGCATAACTGTGGCGTGCTGCCTGGGCGCAGGCTAATCACTCATCCCCATCCCTGGGCGATCCAATTCCAGTCCCAAAGACTTTTAGAGTGCAAAAGCAGGTTAATATATTGCCTATCATGCTTCTGCAGTTTTCTGAAAGGCATCTCCATTTGGTCTTGCTCCTTGCCATTTCTTGATACCATGGCTTCAGTCACTTGTGACACATTCCCACCTAATTGCCAAATTTATGAGTTCATTCATGTCGGGCGGAATTCTCCACATCTACGTGCCATGGCAGGGGGGGTGGGCCAGGAAGTGTTTCCCGCTACAGAAACCACGCCATATCTTCTGATCCTGACCTTATTAATTGTGCATCCCGGGGTTTAGCTCTGTATTCCTTTGTCCGGCAGGCTTGATTGCACACTTCCCACCCTCACTTGTGGGTACCATATTGAAAAGGCTCCTAACATCTCTAATCCACCGTTAAGAAAGAAGATGGATCTCCTGAAGAAATAAAATGGATTTCCAGGGACACTCTTAGGTTGGTAGATGGATCTCTTCAATGACACTGAAGCTGGAAGATCCACCTGATTGATGCTGCCCCCTGATACACGATCAATAGCACAAAGACTAAGGTTGGGTACAACTGTGGCTTTATTGCAGTCAGATGCATGGCCTCCTGCTGCAGCTGGCGAAATGGCAGCTAAATGGAGGACACACATATTTATACTCCTCCTACTGGGCGGAGCCAGCCAGCAGGGGTTACCGGCGAACCTGTAGTACAGGTCCTACCTTACATCCCTTAATACAGGTGTACAGTGGTTCACCACATTCACCCCTGTTAAAAATGAGTCCGGCGGGGGTGGTCTGGAACTATATACAGTGTTGAACATTATTTACAGTGTCGTAGAAACACCATGAAGGGAGAGAAAAAAATTGTCCATTTTGAAGGTCCAGTTAAAGGTTCAATCTGTCTGGAGCCTTGACGTTCCGCTGGGAGCGGCGTAACGGTGGCGGCGATGGCGGTGCTGACCTGCTGTTAGATGACTCCTGGAGCGTGCCAAAATCTTCGTCGTCCTCTTGCGTGGGCAGGGGAAGAAGGGATGGGCCTGGTGGAGACAATGATGGAAGCGCCAGGGAAGGGGAGGATGGTGCCGGGGCGGGGGAGTGTGTTCGGTTGGAACCTGACAATGCCAGATCCCTAAGGGAGACAGTATCTTAGCGGCCGTCAGAGTACGCAACGTAGGCATACTAGGGGTTGGCGTGGAGCAAGAGTACCCTATCCACCAACGGGTCCGCCTTGTGGAGTCGGACGTGCCTACGGAGCAGGACCGGACCTGAAGCTGCGAGCCAAGTCAGGGGCGACATCCCGGATGTGGACTTCCAGGAGAAGGTAAAAAGACGTTCGTGGGGTGTGTTATTCGTAGCGGTGCACAGCAGTGACCGAATGGAGTGTAGTGCATCAGGGTGGACCTCCTGCCAGTGAGAGGCTGGAAGGCTCCTGGACCGTAGGGCCAGCTGGACGGCCCTCCAAACTGTCCTGCTTTCCCTTTCTACCTGACCGTTTCCCCGGGGGTTGTAGCTGGTCGTCCTGCTGGAGGCGATACCCCTGCTGAGCAGGAACTGACACAGCTCATCACTCATGAATGAGGATCCCCTGTCACTGTGGATGTAGGCGGGGAAACCGAACAGAGCGAAGACCGTGTTGAGGGACTTGATGACGATGGCGGACGTCATATCCGGGCATGGGATGGCGAAGGGGAACCTGGAGTACTCATCGACCACACTGAGAATATACGTGTTATGGTCGGTGGAGGGGAGGGGCCCTTTGAAATCCACACTGAGGCGCTCAAAGGAACGGGAGGCCTTCAGCAGGCGCGCACGGTCCGACCGGTGGAAGTGCGGCTTGCACTCCGCACAGACCTGGCAGTCCCTGGTGACTGTCCGTACCTCCTCGACGGAGTAGGGCAGGTTGCGAGCCTTGATGAGATGGTACAGTCGTGTGACCCCAGGGTGACAAAGGCTGTCGTGTAGGGCCCGGAGTTGGTCTACTTGTGCGCTGGCACATGTATCTCGGGAGAGAGCGTCTGGGGGCTCGTTGAGCTTGCCAGGGCGATACAAAATCTCGTAATTATAGGTGGAGAGCTCGATTCTCCACCGCAAGATTTTATCATTTTTGATCTTGCCCCGCTGCATGTTGTTGAACATGAAGGCTACCGACCATTGGTCAGTGAGGAGAGTGAATCTCCTGTCGGCCAGGTAATGCCTCCAATGCCGCACAGCTTCAAAGATAGTCTGGGCCTCTTTTTCGACGGATGAGTGACGAATTTCAGAGGCATGAAGGGTGCGGGAAACGAACGCCTCGGGTCTACCTGCCTGATTGAGGGTGGGGCAAAGGGCGACATCTGATGCGTCGCTTTCTACTTGAAAGGGCAGTGTCTCGCCTACTGCATGCATGAGGAGATTAGAATGTTCGGCGGCCGTAACGGCCTGACAGTCACAGTCCCAGACGAGTGGGATTAGGGCCCGCCAAAAGTCTTCAATGGACTCACCCGGCAGTTGAGAGCGAGTGGCGAGTACGTGCCTGGCGAAGAGTGTGTTCGCTTTCTGCGCGTAGTTCTCTTTGAGGAGTGCCATAGCTTCCGCGTAAGTAAGGGCGTCATGGATCAGCGGGAACACGCTTGAGCTCAACCTGGAATACAGCACCTGTATCTTCTGAGCCTCCGTCGGTGGGGTGGTTGCTGAGTTAATGTAGGCCTCGAAGCAAGCTAGCCAGTGATTAAAGACTTTTCTGGCGTTGTCGATTGCGGATCCAGCTTCAGGCAATCTGGTTTGATACGGATGTCTATCCTGTTGAAAATCTGACTGCAATAAATTGATGCACGATCAATTGCACAAAGACTAAGGTTGGGTACAACTGTGGCTTTATTGCAGTCAGATGCGTGGCCTCCTGCTGCAGCTGGCAAAATGGCAGCTAAATGGAGGACACGCATATTTATACTCCTCCTACTGGGCGGAGCCAGCCGGCAGGGGCTACTGGCGAACCTGTAGTACAGGTCCTACCTTACATCCCCTAATACAGGTGTACAGTGGTTCACCACACCCCCACCACACCCCCACCCACTGCCGTGGTGTTCCAGGGGGTCCAGTGTCATTGGTGACTTCCATCCTAAACTCCAGAGGCAGCGTCAGGCATGGTTCAGGTGAGTTCTTACTTCTTACAGTAAGTGTTTAAATTGAGCGTGGGGCGGATTTCGGGCCTAGTGTCGCTCGGGAACTTACCTTTACAGGAACCCCAGGAGCAGCCGGGAATCGCGAGAGCAGTGTCCAGAGGGCAGAGCCTTGCGACTGGTCCACTGGTCAGAATCTCAGCTACATTCTGTAAGGTATTTTTCTTTAGGGGGCAGCAAAGTATATTTGTATCATTCAACAGAATCACCAATTTTAGAGGGTTCACTTGAGAGAGTAGCAGCAGTAATTTTTTTTAAGGGCCTAGCGGGTGTTTAATCTTTAATTTTATTTTTCCTTTTAAATCTCTTTGGGAATTTAGATCAGAGGGGATGGAAGTTAAGGCAGTTGCATGCTCCTCCTGTAGAATTTGGGAGTTAAGGGACACCACAAGTTTCCCCACTGACTATACCTGCGGGAAATGCACCCAAATCCAGTTCCTCGGAGACCGCTTTAGGGAACTGGAGCTGGATGAACTTCGGATCATCCAGGAGGCAGAGGGATTGATAGAGTGGAGTTACAGGGAGGTAGCCACACCCAAGGTGCAGGAAAAGAGTAGCTGATTTACTGTCAGGGGAAGGAAAGGGAACGGGCAGACAATGCAGGGATCCCTCATGGCCGTTCCCTTCAAAACAAATATACCATTTTGGATGCGGTTGGGGGGGACCTACCAGGGGAGGGCCATAACGGCCAGGTCTCTGGCACTGAACCTGGTTCTATGGCTCAGAAGGGAAGGGGGAGAATAGTGATAGGAGACTCAATGGTTAGGATAGCAGCAGAGAGATAGAGGAACAGATTGGGTGGCAGATCTTGGAAAAGTGCAGAAGTAACAGAGTTATTGTCATGGGTGACTTCAACTTCCCTAATATTGACTGGAACCTGCTTAGCGGAAATGGTTTGGATGGAGCAGATGTCAGGTGTGACCAGGAAGGATTCCTGACTCAATCTGTAGATAGGCCG
The DNA here is from genome assembly GCF_047496885.1 of Scyliorhinus torazame. Classification (NCBI taxonomy): domain Eukaryota; kingdom Metazoa; phylum Chordata; class Chondrichthyes; order Carcharhiniformes; family Scyliorhinidae; genus Scyliorhinus; species Scyliorhinus torazame. The sequence continues at coordinate 233,671,407 of NC_092710.1, read as the reverse complement.
ACTTGGGGGGAGGCAATATTAGATTTGGTGCTTGGCAACGAACCAGGCACATGTCAGATGTCTCGGTGGGAAAGCATTTCGGTGACAGTGGCCACAACTTCGTGACCTTTACCATAGTCATGGAGATTGATAGGAACAGACAGTATGGGAAGATATTTAATTGGGATGGGCAAATTATACTGCAATTAGACAGGAGCTGAGGAGCATAAATTGGGAACAGATGTGCTCAGGGAAATGCACAACAGTAATGTGGGGGTTGTTTAAGGAGCACTTGCTGCGAGTGCTGGATCGTTTTGTCCCACTGAGACGAGGAAAGAATGGCAAGGTGAAGGAGCTTTGAATGACAAGAGAAGTGGAGCTTCTAGTCAAGACGAAGAAGGAAGCTTATGTAAGGTTGAGGAAGCAAGGATCTGGCACGACTCTAGAGGGTTACAGGGTAGCCAGGAAGGAACACAAAAATGGACATAGGAGCGCTAGAAGGGGCCCCCGGGAAATGCCTTTAGATATATGCAAGTGAGGGCTTTTGTGAGGCGACAGGTGAGGGAATTCCCATTGCTCCCGGCACACGAAGTTCAAGATAGGGTGATCTCGGGTGTATGGGTCGGGGAGGGCAAGGTGTCGGAAATACACCAGGAGTTGAAAGAAGAGGGGGAAGCGCTGGTAGAAGAGTTGAAGGGTAAATGGGAGGAGGAGCTGGGGGAGGAGATCGAGGAAGGTCTGTGGGCTGATGCCCTAGGTAGGGTTAATTCCTCCTCCTCGTGTGCCAGGCTCAGCCTGATACAATTTAAGGTGGTCCACAGAGCGCACTTGACGGGGGCGAGGTTGAGTAGGTTCTTTGGGGTAGAGGTCAGATGCGGAAGGTGCTCAGGGAGCCCGGCGAACCATGTCTATATGTTTTGGTCATGCCCGGCACTGGAGGGGTTCTGGAGAGGAGTGGCGGGAGCAATATCTCAGGTGGTGAAAGTCCGGGTCAAGCCAAGCTGGGGGGCTAGCAATATTTGGAGTAGTGGACGAACCGGGAGTGCTTGAGGCGAAAGAGGCCGACATTCTGGCCTTTGCGTCCCTAGTAGCCCGGCGAAGGATCTTGCTAATGTGGAAGGAGGCGAAGCCCCCCAGCCTGGAGGCCTGGATAAATGATATGGCTGGGTTCATAATGTTGGAGAGGATTAAGTTCGCCTTGAGAGGGTCTGCGCAGGGGTTCTACAGGCGGTGGCAACCGTTCCTAGACTATCTCGCGGAGTGTTAGAGGAAGGTCGGTCAGCAGCAGCAGTAACCTTGGGGGCGGTGGAGGGGACGGCCTGGGAGGGGGGGGGGGGGGGAAGGGGGGACTGCCTGGGAGGGTGGATGAGCAAGAGATAACATGAAGGGTTGGGAAAACTGGCACGTACGGGTGAGGGCCAGTGTACAAAGCTGTGTAAATATATCATTTTGCCATGTAATATCTTGCTCTGCGCGATTTCTCATTTTTTTTGTTACGAGGGGGTGGGGGTGGTTATTGTTTGTAAGGGAGAAAAATTGTGTTAAAAAACTTTAATAAATATATATTTTTTTAAAAAGGAGCGCTAGAAGGGGGCATGAAAAAGCCCTGCGGGAAGGATTAGGGAAAACCCAAAGGCATTCTACACTTATGTGAGAAATAAGAGGGTGATCAGAGTGAGAGTAGGGCTGATCATGGATAGTGGAGAGACCTTGTACCTAGAGTCTGAGGAGGTAGGGGAGACCCAAAATGAATATTTTGCTTCTTTATCCACGAGAGAGAGGGACCTTGTTGCTTGTGAGAACAGCGTGAACCAGGTTAATAGGCTTCAACAGATATTAAAAAGGAGGATGTGCTGGAAATTTTGAAAAGCATCAGGATAGATAAATCAGCTGGGCCAGACGGAATATACCCAAGGTTACTACGGGAAGTGAGGGAGGAATTTACTGCGCCGTTGGCGATGATCTTTGCGCCTCCCTCTCCACTGGAGTAGTACTGGATGATTGGAGGGAGGCGAATGTTGTTCCCTTGTTCAAGAAAAGGAATAGGGAAATCCATGGGGATTACAGACCAGTCAGACTTACGTCTGTGTTGAGCAAAATACTGGAAAGGATTCTGAGAGATAGGATTTATGATTATTTAGAAAAACATAGTTTGATTAAAGATAGTCAGCATGGCTTTGTGAGAGGCAGATTTTGCCTCACAAGCTTCATTGAATTTTTTGAGGATGTGACAAGACACATTGAAGAAGGTCGGTCAGTGGATGTGGTGTATCTGGATTTCAGTAAGACATTTGATAAGGTTCCCCATGGTAGGCTCATTCAGAAAGTTAGGGGGCATGGGATACAGGGAGATTTCGCTGTCTGCTTACAGAATTGGCTGGCCAAAAGAAGACAGCGAGTGGTAGTGGATGGAAAGTATTCCGCCTGGAGTCAGTGACCAGTGGTGTCCTGCAGGGATCTGTTCTGGGACCTCTGCTCTTTGTGTTTTTTATACATGACTTGGATGAGGAAGTGGGATGGTGGGTTAGCAAATTTGCCAAATTCACGAAGGTTGATGGAGTTGTAGATATTGTCGAGGGCTGTTGCAGGTTACAACAGGACATTGGCAGGATGCAGAGCTGGGCTGAGAAGTGGCAGATGGAGTTTCATTTCATTTCATTTCAGATGGAGCTCAACCTAGATAACCTAGATAAATGTGAAGTGATTCATTTTGGAAGGTTGAATTTGAATGCTGAATACAGGGTTGAGGGCAGGATTCTTGGAAGTGTGGAGGTACAGAGGTCCACGTACATAGATCCCTCAAAGTTGCCACCCAGGTTGATAGGGTTGTTAAGAAGGCGTATGGTGCATTGGCTTTCATTAACAGCGGGATTGAGTTTAAGAGCCTCGAGGTTTTGCTGCAGCTTTATAAAACCCTGGTTAGACCACACTTGGAATATTGTACCCAGTTCTGGTCGCCTCATTATAGGAAGGATGTGGATACTCTGAAGAGGGTGCAGAGGAGATTTACCAGGATGCTGCCTCGACTGGAAGAAAATTTGAGGGAGATAGGGTTTTTCTCACTGGAGCGAAGAAGGAAGAGAGGTGACTTGATAGAGGTATACAAGGTGATGAGAGGCATGGATAGAGTGGATAGCCAGAGACCTTTCCCCAGGGCGGAAATGGCTGTCATGAGGGGACATAATTTTAAGGTGATTGGAGGAAGGTGTAGGGGAGATGTCAGAGGTACGTTCATTATACAGAGAGTGGTGGGTGTGTGGAATGCACTGCCAGCGAAGGCGGTGGAGTCCGAGTCATTAGGGACATTTAAGTGACCCCTGTGCAGGCACATGGACAGCAGTAAATTGAAGGGATGTAGGTTAGGTTGATCTTAGATTAGGATAAATGGTCGGCACAACATTGTGGGCTGTACTGTACTGTTCTATGTTCTATATTCTGCATGCCACATTGCTCCAGACATGTTCCGGACTGGCGTGTTTTCCCATTGGCGTCACGGAAATCAGGCGTGGGGGGAAGATTCTGGTCGGGCCTTCATCGGCTTCCCATTAGCGGGATACAATAGGAAAGTCACACCGGTGTCAATCCAATTGTTTTGCTCCTGCTGAATTCTCCCCCCACCCATCATTAAACCCGCCGGTGGGTGCTTGAGAGCATTCCACCAATAGGTTATTTTTGAGTTAGCTAGTTAGAATTTTCAATTTTGCATGGAATAATATTTTCAGTTGGTTACAAGGGTTACAGAATCTAAGTTCTTCAATTTCCCATTGAATGCTGGTTTAACCACTCGGGACCAGTTCATGTCAGCTAGCACTGATCTCGTTTATGATTCAAGAAAGCTATGACTCATTTCTCATAGTTGAGCCAGATGCAGCCAATTTTCCATCACTGAAAAATATTGCTTGGTAGAGAAAAACAGCAAATTGCATGTCACAAGTGACATGAGTGTAATATTTTTGGGGATTCAAGAAACTTGTTTTATTAACTTCATATGTGAAGGCATCACAAAGAATGCAGAAAAGATTCACAAGAATGGTCTCATTGTTGAGGAACGTCAGTTATGTAGCCAGAGTGGAGAAGATGAGACTGTTTACCTTGGAGAAAAGAGGGTTGAGAGGAGATTTGATAGAGGTTTGAAAATCATGAGGGTTCTGGACAGAATAGATAAAGAAAAGGTATTTACATTGGTGGAAAGTTCAAAGTCACCAGAGGGCACAGATTTATAAGGTACTGTTATTGGCAAAAGTAGTATGGCACGATTTAATGGAAAGGTTTCTAAGTGTGGTAGCGAGCGGGAACTGCCACGAGCCTCCTGACGCTCGGCCATCACCGGTATCCAACGTTAAATGGACCATTTAACGAGACCCCATGGTCTTCATGCCGCAAATGACTGTCCTGCTGGCTGATTCGCTAAAAATGCCCTGCTAAAAAGAGACAGCAGCGCTTAAACCATTCCTGCACGGCCAATCCCACGCAGCACGCAGCCAGTCGGCATCCACGATTCGGGAATGCCGATCTAGCCAGACTGTTGGATGTAGTTGAAAACAGATGGGATACTCTGTTCCCCCGAGAGTCTTGGAGGGTCAGCCACAGGGCAGCCGATGCGGCATGGGAGGAAGTGGCAGCAGCCGTCAGCTCAGGGAGCGTCACCAGGAGGACTTGAACCCTGTGCCGTATGAAAGTCAACAACCTCCACCGGGCTGCACAGATGGGTTCGCACCGGTCCCTGGCACCAGCCCTGCCCGCCACCCCCGAAGGCCCCTCCCTGACGAGCATGTGCCTGCCACCGCCCCCGCCCAGCACCATTCCGTGCCCTGGCCCATCTATGTCCAGCAGTGCTGCCCATGCTGAACCCCCCCCCCCAATACTCCCATCCCCCTATACTCCCCATCCCCCCCCCATACAACACATCCCCTCCCTCAGAGGCCCCACCTCCCCCCCCAACTGAAACCCTCGCACTGCCCCTGCGATGAAGGACACATGCAGCTCCGTCTGTGTCCCCGCAAGGGAAGTTGGCCCACAACAAACGGGAGAGGGCCCAGACAGGTGCGGGGGTGCCGGACATCAGAGTCCTCCCCCCCCCTATGAGGAACGGGCCCCAGTCTCGGGTGTGACCAAGGACAGATCTGTCACCGACGTAGAGGTTGACGTATGGGACAGAGGTGAGGTTCCACCGGCCCCCATCCAGATGACCAGTCACACGTTAGTTGTTAATACCATGTAGAATGACCCATTCGTCCCACTGACCACATGTCCATTCTCCCGCAGGATCCTCATCCAGGATAGTCCATCCCACTGACTCCCGTGAGAACACTTCAGAGGGGAACTCAGAAGAGACCACCGTATTCGCGGCACAGCTGTCTTCCCCACCCTCCACTAATGCAAGGTCACACACCTCGGTGGGCGTCAGTAGTGGACAGGCTTCTGGGGCACATTCTGGTGAGCACCACACAGTTGCAGTTCACATCTGGTGGGGGCAGGAATGCCCTGGCGAGACAGCAGTCGGAGGTCTGCTGGATCTCAGGACCCAGTTGGGTCCCAACCAGAAGCTGAATCTCTGGACAATTTTGCCCGGAGCTGATGCAGATGAATAGGACAGTGTGACATTCAGAAGGGAGTGTCAGCTACACTCCAGTGACTGCAAGGCTGATTGGAGGAGTCCCAAAGCCTTGACGTGCAGGTGATGGTTCCAACAATGTGTGGCACTGAGGCCAACACTGCTAGGGTAGCGACTGTAGTGGAAAACTTGGAGCATGACGTCCATGTCTTGAGTGGTGATGTCCAAGACATGGCTCAGTCTTGGATAACCATGGCTGAGGGCCTCGACATTGTGTCCCAGTTGCTGAGGGACATGCCCCAGGTGCCGAGGCATTCCAGAGCATGGCCCAGTCACTGAGGACCATCGCTGAGGGCTTGTTGACACCATGGTGCAGACAATGGGGAGCCTCGAACACTGTCACAGTAAAATGTTTACTATTAAAACATGTAACACCTGATATATGTGATCCTTCTGTCACGTTAATCTTCCCTTTGTTTGCACTGAGTGCTGAATTTGGTGCTTTTTGAGTGCTATAGTAAGAGTTTGGTGACCGAGGGAGTATAAGGCTTCATTTTTATCTAAAGTTTAGTCTTTCTTTTATTTAGTTAATTAACTTAAAAGTTGCTGTTTGGTTTAGAAGAAGGTGAATTTTCAATAAGCTTTAAACAGGCTTCTACTTGTAGGCACTTGCAGCTGGAGCTTGTTAATTAGTTAATTGGATTAGGCCAGTTTTTCAGAGGCTAGATTCACAGTATAAAAGTGATCCCCTACAGTGCAGACTTTGTTTGCACTGAGTGCTGAATTTGGTGCTTTTTGAGTGCTATAGTAAGAGTTTGGTGACCGAGGGAGTGCTGAATTTGGTGCATTTGAGTGCTGTAGTGAGAGTTTGGTGACCGAGGGAGTGCTGAATTTGGTGCATTTGAGTGCTGTAGTGAGAGTTTGGTGACCGAGGGAGTTAGGTGAGGAGGGAGTAAGGTGCTCCTTTCATTTTGTTTCCGACATTTCCGCAAAGAGTGCGAAGAGAGCCAGGAGTTTACAGAAAGTGTAGCTGACTGGGAGCAGAGTCGGAGGGCGGAGATCTAGTTAGTCCACAGGGCAGCTATATTCTGTCAGGTAAGAAGGGATGGAGGCTAGGCCAGTTGCATGCTCCTCCTGTAGGATGTGGGTGGTGAGGGATACCACCGGTGTCCCCGCTGACTATACCTGCGGGAAGTGCACCCAACTTCAGCTCCTCAAAGACCATGTTAGGGAACTGGAGCTGAAGCTGGATGAACTTCGGATCATCCGGGAGGCAGAGGGGGTGATTGAGAAGAGTTACAAGGAGGTAACCACACCCAAGGTACAGGACAAGAATAGCTGGGTTACAGTCAGGGGAAAAAAAACAAACAGGCAGAAAGTGCAGGGATCCCTCGTGGCAGTTCCCCTTCAAAACAAGTATACCGTTTTGGATGCTGTTGGGGGGGATGACCTACCGGGGGAAGGCCCTAGCGGCCAGGTCTCTGGCACTGAGTCTGGCTCTGGGGCTCAGAAGGGAAGGGGGGAGAATAGAAAAGCAATAGTTGTAGGAGATTCAATGGTTAGGGGAATAGATAGGAGATTCTGTGGTCGCGAGCGAGACTCCCGGAAGGTATGTTGCCTCCCGGGTGCCAGGGCCAGGGATGTCTCGGATCGTGTCGTCAGGATCCTTAAGGGGGAGGGTGAGCAGCCAGAAGTCGTGGTGCACATTGGTACCAACGACATAGGTAGGAAAAGGGGTGTGGAGGTAATAAACAAGTTTAGGGAGTTAGGCTGGAAGTTAAAAGCCAGGACAGACAGAGTTGTCATCTCTGGTTTGTTGCCGGTGCCACGTGATAGCGAGGCTAGGAATAGGGAGAGAGTGCAGTTGAACACGTGGCTGCAGGAATGGTGTAGGAGGGAGGGCTTCAGGTATTTGGATAATTGGAGCGCATTCTGGGGAAGGTGGGACCTGTACAAGCAGGACGGGTTGCATCTGAACCAGAGGGGCACCAATATCCTGGGAGGGAGGTTTTCTAGTACTCTTCGGGAGGGTTTAAACTAATTTGGCAGGGGAATGGGAACCGGATTTGTAGTCCAGCAACTAAGGTAGCCGATATTCAGGACGCCAAAGCATGTAGTGAGGCAGTGGGGAAGGGAACACTGACAAAGGAGAGTACTTGCAGGCACGGAGATGGGTTGAAGTGTGTATACTTCAACGCAAGAAGCATCAGGAATAAGGTGGGTGAACTTAAGGCATGGATCGGTACTTGGGACTACGATGTGGTGGCCATCACGGAAACTTGGATAGAAGAGGGGCAGAAATGGTTGTTGGAGGTCCCTGGTTATAGATGTTTCAATAAGATTAGGGAGGGTGGTAAAAGAGGTGGGGGGGGTGGCATTATTAATTAGAGATAGTATAACAGCTGCAGAAAGGCAGTTCGAGGAGTATCACCCTATTGAGGTAGTATGGGTTGAAGTCAGAAATAGGAAAGGAGCAGTCACCTTGTTAGGAGTTTTCTATAGGCCCCCCAATAGTAGCAGAGATGTGGAGGAACAGATTGGGAAACAGATTTTGGAAAGGTGCAGAAGTCATAGGGTAGTAGTCATGGGCGACTTTAACTTCCCAAATATTGAGTGGAAACTCTTTAGATCAAATAGTTTGGATGGGGTGGTGTTTGTGCAGTGTGTCCAGGAAGCTTTTCTAACACAGTATGTAGATTGTCCGACCAGAGGAGGGGCAATATTGGATTTAGTACTGGGTAATGAACCAGGGCAAGTGATAGATTTGTTAGTGGGGGAGCATTTTGGAGACAGTGACCACAATTCTGTGACTTTCACTTTAGTAATGGAGAGGGATAGGTACGTGCAAAAGGGCAAGGTTTACAATTGGGGGAAGGGTAAATACGATGTTGTCAGACAAGAATTGAAGTGCATAAGTTGGGAACATAGGCTGTCAGGGAAGGACACAAGTGAAATGTGGAACTTGTTCAAGGAACAGGTGCTACGTGTCCTTGATATGTATGTCCCTGTCAGGCAGGGAAGAGATGGTCGAGTGAGGGAACCATGGTTGACAAGAGAGGTTGAATGTCTTGTTAAGAGGAAAAAGGAGACTTATGTAAGGCTGAGGAAACAAGGTTCAGACAGGGCATTGGAGGGATACAAGATAGCCAGGAGGGAACTGAAGAAAGGGATTCGGAGAGCTAAGAGAGGGCATGAACAATCTTTGGCGGGTAGGATCAAGGAAAACTCCAAGGCCTTTTACACATATGTGAGAAATATGAGAATGACTAGAGCGAGGGTAGGTCCGATCAAGGACAGTAGCGGGAGATTGTGTATTGAGTCTGAAGAGATAGGAGAGGTCTTGAACGAGTACTTTTCTTCTGTATTTACAAATGACAGGGGCGATATTGTTGGAGAGGACAGTGTGAAACAGATTGGTAAGCTCGAGGAAATACTTGTTAGGAAGGAAGATGTGTTGGGCATTTTGAAAAACTTGAGGATAGACAAGTCCCCCGGGCCTGACGGGATATATCCAAGGATTCTATGGGAAGCAAGAGATGAAATTGCAGAGCCGTTGGCAATGATCTTTTCGTCCTCACTGTCAACAGGGGTGGTACCAGGGGATTGGAGAGTGGCGAATGTCGTGCCCCTGTTCAAAAAAGGGACTAGGGATAACCCTGCGAATTACAGGCCAGTTAGTCTTACTTCGGTGGTAGGCAAAGTAATGGAAAGGGTACTGAAGGATAGGATTTCTGAGCATTTGGAAAGACACTGCTTGATTAGGGATGGTCAGCACGGATTTATGAGGGGTAGGTCTTGCCTTACAAGTCTTATTGAATTCTTTGAGGAGGTGACCAAGCATGTGGATGAAGGTAAAGCAGTGGATGTAGTGTACATGGATTTTAGTAAGGCATTTGATAAGGTTCCCCATGGTAGGCTTATGCAGAAAGTAAGGAGGCATGGGATAGTGGGAAATTTGACCAGTTGGATAACAAACTGGCTAACCGATAGAAGTCAGAGAGTGGTGGTGGATGGTAAATATTCAGCCTGGATCCCAGTTACCAGTGGCGTACCACAGGGATCAGTTCTGGGTCCTCTGCTGTCTGTAATTTTCATTAATGACTTGGATGAGGGAGTTGAAGGGTGGGTCAGTAAATTTGCAGACGATACGAAGATTGGTGGAGTTGTGGATAGTGAGGAGGGCTGTTGTCGGCTGCAAAGAGACATAGATAGGATGCAGAGCTGGGCTGAGAAGTGGCAGATGGAGTTTAACCCTGAAAAGTGTGAGGTTGTCCATTTTGGAAGGACAAATATGAATGCGGAATACAGGGATAACGGTAGAGTTCTTGGCAATGTGGAGGAGCAGAGAGATCTTGGGGTCTATGTTCATACATCTTTGAAAGTTGCCACTCAAGTGGATAGAGCTGTGAAGAAGGCCTATGGTGTGCTCGCGTTCATTAACAGAGGGATTGAATTTAAGAGCCGTGAGGTGATGATGCAGCTTTACAAAACTTTGGTAAGGCCACATTTGGAGTACTGTGTACAGTTCTGGTCGCCTCATTTTAGGAAGGATGTGGAAGCTTTGGAAAAGGTGCAAAGAAGATTTACCAGGATGTTGCCTGGAATGGAGAGTAGGTCTTACGAGGAAAGGTTGAGGGTGCTAGGCCTTTTCTCATTAGAACGGAGAAGGATGAGAGGCGACTTGATAGAGGTTTATAAGATAATCAGGGGAATCGATCGAGTAGACAGTCAGAGACTTTTTCCCCGGATGGAACAAACCATTACAAGGGGACATAAATTTAAGGTGAAAGGTGGAAGATATAGGAGGGATATCAGAGGTAGGTTCTTTACCCAGAGAGTAGTGGGGGCATGGAATGCACTGCCTGTGGAAGTAGTTGAGTCGGAAACATTAGGGACCTTCAAGCAGCTATTGGATAGGTACATGGATTACGGTAAAATGATATAGTGTAGATTTATTTGTTCTTAAGGGCAGCACGGTAGCATTGTGGATAGCACAATTGCTTCACAGCTCCAGGGTCCCAGGTTCGATTCCGGCTTGGGTCACTGTCTGTGCGGAGTCTGCACGTCCTCCCCGTGTTTGCGTGGGTTTCCTCCGGGTGCTCCGGTTTCCTCCCACAGTCCAAAGATGTGCAGGTTAGGTGAATTGGCCAATGATAAATTGCCCTTAATGTCCAAAATTGCCCTTGGTGTTGGGTGGAGGTGTTGAGTTTGGGTAGGGTGCTCTTTCCAGGAGCCGGTGCAGACTCAAAGGGCCGAATGGCCTCCTTCTGCACTGTAAATTCAATGATAATCTATGATTGATCTCGGACAAAGGTTCGGCACAACATCGTGGGCCGAAGGGCCTGTTCTGTGCTGTATTTTCTATTTTCTATGTTCTAAAACGGGCCTGCCGGCACCCCAGCCCCTGTTGCCCTTTGCCTACCTCACCCCCACCCCATGGGCACAGTGGTCCAAGATCAAAATCTCCTGCTGTCAGCAGAAAGACAGGAGTCAGACTTTTGCAGAAACTGAGGAGTACCAGAGCTTTCCTTATATCGAGTTATCATCATTCTCCTGCCTTGTATGGTGACGTGCTATCAATGCCAACACAGGCCTGTCACCCTGGAGTGATGCTACACAGACCATTGGAGGGTGAACAGGGTGGTAGATGAGGGGGCAGTGTGATGGGGGGCAGGGAATGGAGTGGGAGATGGGGGGGTCTCTGATGGGTGTCTCTGTTGGATGTCTCGGTTGAGTTTCCTGATGAGTGTCTCTGTCGGGCGTCTCTGTCGGGCGTCTCTGTTTGGGTGGGCTGATGGGGTGGTCTGATGGGGTGGTCTGCTGGGGTGGTCTGATGGAGGTACATCGGTGAGGTGGGTGCCGGGTGACCCTCGTGCATGTTATTCCCGTGATGCGGGAGGATGTCCCTACTTGTCAGTGGGGGGGGGGGGGCAGGATTGAATAGTGGAGGTAGGGGGGCCTCCCGATGGACTTTGGGGTGCACCTCCATTAATAATATAAAATAATCGCTTATTGTCACAAGTAGGCTTCAATGAAGTTCCTGTGAAAAGCCCCTAGTCGCTACATTCCAGCGCCTGTTCGGGGAGGCCGGTACGGGAATTGAACCCACGCTGCTGGTCTTGATCTGCATTACAAGCCAGCTGTTTAGCCCACTGTGCTAAACCACCCCCTTACTGGTTATGCACTGACCCACCTCGGGGTCTAGTGTGTCAGGACCACACTTGGATAAACTTGTTGCAAGGTCCGCCCAGAGGAATTTCCACTGTCGGTGAATAGGGGGGAGGTGATGAATTGGGCTTCCTGCCCATTAACCAAATGGAAATTGATGCATATTGGGGCAGGTAGCACACTGAGGTCGCCAGCAGGGTTTTGGAGCATTGTGGTGGGTTTGGCGCCATTTTCTCCTCGGCACTCCATTCTCCGCCTGATTGGGAATCCTGAAACCAGCATCGGGCCATGGAGCTCTACCCCCAGATATGGCCTACATAGGTTATGCATTGGAGGCACTAGCCTTCGGGAAAATGTTGGGAGTTTAACAGGCTGATCATCCTTCTCATAGTACCATACCATATCACACCAGTGTGAAGTGTTCTGATGATGAAAATTGTATCCAATTCTCTGCATAAAGGCCTATTCCAGTGACCATACCATTACACCATTGCCTGTCACTAGACTAGTAATCCAGGTGTGAAGATGCCGGCGTTGGACTGGGGTGGGCACAGCAAGGCGTCTTGCAACACCAGGTTGAATCCAACAGGTTTGTTTCGAATCACTAGCTTTCAGAGCACAGTTTCTTCATCAGTGAGCTGTGCTCCGAAAGCTACTGATTCAAAACAAACCTGTTACTAATCCAGAGGCCCAGGTAATTCTCTGACAAGGTGGTGAACTTTGAATTCAATATAAATTTGGAATTAAAAGTCTAACGACGACCATGAAACCATTGTCAATTGTCATAAAAATCCATCTGGTTCTCGAATGTCCTTTCGGGAAGGAAATCTGTGATTTCAGATCCATCGCAATGTACATTTAGAGAGTGGTTAGCTGTATAAACTTCTAAATTTCAACAGCAGGAAAGTGGGGGGGTCACCCACGCAATAGGGGGGGGGGGGTCACCCACGCAATGGGGGGGGGGTCACCCAGGCAATAGGGGGTCTCTGGATGGTCAGCCTCTGGACAGGTTGGTACCCTGGCCTCCCTGATGCCACCCAGGCACCGTGCAAGTGCCACCCAGGCACCCTGCAGTGCCAGGGTGCCCAGATGACACTTCCAGGTTGGCAGTGCCAAGGTTCCCAGGTGGAATCATGCCTGTGTCTTGCACATATAAGGTGGGTTGCGTGAGGCTTAATGACCCCTTTATTGGGGTGTTAGGGGGTCCAGCGGCTGCGGTGGGGGGGGTTCTAGAGATTTTTAAATGGCGCCCGGTGACTTTGGTGGGGCATTCCTCACCGAAGCCCAGAAATGAAGCAGAATCCCGTTTAATAGAAGTATCATTCTTTGCACTGCCAGCATCGAGAAACACCAGACTAAACGCGCTCAAAACAGGACTCTGTTTCATTTCTGTTAAATTGTGTTCTGTTTTTCTGGCACTTCAAACCGTAACAGAACAAGAGTTAAAGTTAGTGTAACCCGTTAAAACTAATAAAAGTAAATGAGAACTTCGGGCAGCTTGGCTGGAGATGATTATGCTTATTGGCCTCTGTGTTCATGTTGCTGTTAGTGAACCTAAGTTGCACTACAAATTGAAGGTTCTCACCAGTGGGAGGGTGGAACTTCAAATGCATACAGCCACACTATAAAAATGCAACTCTCTACTATAAACATAGTGTGGGATGACACACAAATAAACACCAGCTGTTTCCTCACCAAGATAGCTCGTCTTGCTTTTAAACCTCCCCTTTTGTCAGCACAGTAGCTCAGTGGTTAGCACTGTTGCTTCACAGCTTCAGAGTCCCAGGTTCGATTCCCGGCTTGGGTCACTGTTTGTGCGGAGTCTGCACATTCTCCCCGTGTCTGCGTGGATTTCTTCCGGGAGCTCCGGTTTCTGGTACTGAAAGACGTGCTGTTAGGTGAATTGAATTGGACATTCTGAATTCTCCCTCAGTGTTACCCGAACAGGCGCCGTAGTGTGGCGACTAGGGGATTTTCACAGTAATTTCATTGCAGTGTTAATGTAAGCCTACTTGTGACACTAATAAAGATTATTAATAATGGCATTATGCTACAGATAACAATCTCAAACTTGTAAGGTACAATGCAAAATTGGCAGACCAGAATTACACTACTGGTTATTGCTTCTCCTCTGGATTTCAGTGGTGAAGCAGTATGCCTTTGCATAGGTTTATGCTATTACCTTAGCAACTAATCCTTAGTTGTAGCATTGCTTCTTTCTTTTAAAAAGAAATAATCTTTATTGTCACAATATGCTTACATTAACACTGCAATGAAGTTACTGTGAAAATCCCCTAATCGCCACACTCCGGTGACCCAATCCGGGAATCGAACCTGGGACACTGGAGCTGTGAAAAAACAGTGCTACCCACTGTGCTACCATGCTGCCCAAGAGTCAAAAATAAGTGTATGAAGTTCTAAGTATGCCCAATGGATTCCTAAGAATTTTAAAATGGGGTTTTGTACTGGGCTGTAGTTAAACTATACCAAGTGTGTACCACTAATGACATGAGACTACCACAATTCTTATTTCAGTGTGTTTGGGAGATAGATTCCCAATCTGATTCCTTTATTATGCTGCCAGCTTATTTTATCATGCATTCAAGACTATTGCACAACAGTGACCATACACAGCAGTCTTAGTTCATTTATAAGACACACAATGCCAGATGTAAGGCGTTTTGTGAAATTTATGGTTAAAGACAGAGTTTATACACTCCTAATTAGCATTTATTTATATTTATACATTATAAATATTCCAAAATGGCATTCTTGCTTCAATAAAGCAATCCATGTTCTGTTAAAAAGTGGAAGAAAATCTGATCGACTGGCTGAGTTTGGTCACTGAGATTTTTAAGAACTATTCAATGTCTGTTTAAAGAATCTGCCACATGAAAATGGGATGTGTTACCTGCAACAATGGCAATTCCAACACAAATGAGGAAAACAAAAAGATATAGGACTGCTATCGCACACTTGATCCCTGCCATTGAATTCCAGTGATGACAAAAATTGCTTGCTGTCCTTCGCCTTCCGGCTGGCCCTTAAGAAAATGAAATAAACAGTTAGTGGTTGTCCCTTTTCCCCCTTGCCACAATTAACTTCTGTTAGCTGGTGACACATTCCCATAAATACTGCACACATCCAGTGCAGTAGACGTTGTCTACATGGACTTTAGCAAAGCCTTTGACAAGGTGCCGCATGGTAGGTTGTTGCAGAAGGTTAAAGCTCACGGGATCCAGGGTGAGGTTGCCAATTGGATTCAAAATTGGCTGGACGACAGAAGACAGAGGGTGGTTGTAGAGGGTTGTTTTTCAAACTGGAGGCCTGTGACCAGTGGTGTGCCTCAGGGATCGGTGCTGGGTCCACTGTTATTTGTGATTTATATTAATGATTTGGATGAGAATTTAGGAGGCATGGTTAGTAAGTTTGCAGATGACACCAAGATTGGTGGCACAGTGGATAGTGAAGAAGGTTATCTAGGATTGCAACGGGATCTTGATCAATTAGGCCAGTGGGCCGACGAATGGCAGATGGAGTTTAATTTAGATAAATGTGAGGTGATGCATTTTGGCAGATCGAATCAGGCCAGGACCTACTCAGTTAATGGTATGGCGTTGGGGAGAGTTATAGAACAAAGAGATCTAGGAGTACAGGTTCATAGCTCCTTGAAGGTAGAGTTGCAGGTGGACAGGGTGGTGAAGAAGGCATTCGGCATGCTTGGTTTCATTGGTCAGAACATTGAATACAGGAGTTGGGACGTCTTGTTGAAGTTGTACAGGACATTGGTACGGCCACACTTGGAATACTGTGTGCAGTTCTGGTCACCCTATTATAGAAAGGATATTATTAAACTAGAAAGAGTGCAGAAAAGATTTACTAGGATGTTACCGGGACTTGATGGTTTGAGTTATAAGGAGAGGCTGGATAGACTGGGACTTTTTTCCCTGGAGCGTAGGAGGCTTAGGGGTGATCTTATAGAGGTCTATAAAATAATGAGGGGCATAGATAAGGTAGATAGTCAACATCTTTTCCCAAAGGTAGGGGAGTCTAAAACTAGAGGGCATAGGTTTAAGGTGAGAGGGGAGAGATTCAGAAGGGCCCAGAGGGGCAATTTCTTCACTCAGAGGGTAGTGAGTGTCTGGAATGTGCTGCCAGAGGTAGTAGTAGAGGCGGGTACAATTGTGTCTTTTAAAAAGCATTTAGATAGTTACATGGGTAAGATGGGTATAGAGGGTTATGGGCCAAGTGCGGGCAACTGGGACTAGCTTAGTGGTAAAAACTGGGCGGCATGGACTGGTTGGGCCAAAGGGCCTGTTTCCATGCTGTAAACTTCTATGATTCTATGATTCTATCCTGTTAACAGTGTGAAATTATCTACCCTGTGGGGGCCAGAATCGGTCGTACCAGGGCCCGGTTCGTGCCGGCATTCGCGACGGCGCGAACACTTGGGCTCCATATCAGAGAATCGCCCCGAGGTGTTGGGCGTCTTGTAAAATATTAAGGTGGATAAGTCCCAGGGCCTGATGGGATCTACCCCAGAATACTGAAAGAAGCAAGAGAGGAAATTGCTGAGGCCTTGACAGAAATCTTTGGATCCTCACTGTCTTCAGGTGATGCCCCAGAGGACTGGAGAATAGCCAATGTTGTTCCTCTTTTTAAGAAGGGTAGCAAGGATAATCCAGGGAACTACAGGCCTTACGTCAGTGGTAGGGAAATTACTGGAGAGAATTCTTCGAGACAGGATCTACTCCCATTTGGAAGCAAATGGACGTATTAGCGAGAGGCAGCATGGTTTTGCGAAGGGGAGGTCGTGTCTCACTAACTTGATAGAGTTTTTCGAGAAGGTCACAAAGATGATTGATGTAGGTAGGGCAGGGGATGTTGTCTATGTGGACTTCAGTAAGGCCTTTGACAAGGTCCCACATGGCAGACTGGTACAAAAGGTGAAGTCACATGGGATCAGGGGTGAGCTGGCAAGATGGATACAGAACTGGCTAGGTCATAGAAAGCAGAGAGTAGCAATAGAAGGGTGCTTTTCTGATTGGAGGGCTGTGGCTAGTGGTGTTCCACAGGGATCAGTGCTGGGACCTTTGCTGTTCGTAGCATATATAAATGATTTGGAGGAAAATGTAACTGGTCTGATGAGTAAGTTTGCAGATGACACAAAGGTTGGTGGAATTGCAGATAGCAATGAGGACTGTCAGAGGATACAGCAGGATTTAGATCGTTTGGAGACTTGGGCGGAGAGATGGCAGATGGAGTTTAATCCGGACAAATGTGAGGTAATGCATTTTGGAAGGTCTAACGCAGGTAGGGAATATACAGTGAATGGTAGAACCCTCAAGAGAATTAAGAGTCGAGGGCTGCACGGTGGCGCAGTGGGTTAGCAGGTTCAACTCCGGCTCTGGGTCACTGTCCGTGTGGAGTTTGCACATTCTCCCGGTGTTTGAGTGGGTTTCGCCCCTACAACCCAAAAATGTGCAAGCTAGGTGGATTGGCCACGCTAAATTGCCCCTTAATTGGAAAAAATGAATTGGGTACTCTAAATTTAAAAAAAAGAGTATTGAGAGTCAGAGAGATCTAGGTGTACAGGCCCATACATCACTAAAAGGGGCAACACAGGTGGAGAAGGTAATCAAGAAGGCATAGGGTGCAGAAGGAATTTACCAGGATGTTGCCTGGTATGGAGGGCATTAGCTATGAGGAGAGGTTGAATAAACTTGGTTTGTTCTCACTGGAACGATGGAAGCGGAGGGGCGATCTGATAGAGGTCTACAAAATTATGAGGGGCATAAACAGTGGATAGTCAGAGGCTTTTTCCCAGGGTAGAGGGGTCAATTACTAGGGGGCATAGGTTTAAGGTGCGAGGGGCAAGTTTTAGAGGATATGTACGAGGCAAGTTTTTTTGACAGAGGGTAGTGGGTGCCTGGAACTCGCTGCCGGAGGAGGTGGTGGAAGCAGGGACGATAGTGATGTTTAAGGGGCATCTTGACAAATACATGAATAGGATGGGAATAGAGGGATACGGACCCCGGAAGTGCAGAAGATTTTAGTTTAGACGGCAGCATGGTCGGCAAAGGCTTGGAGGGCCGAAGGGCCTGTTCCTGTGCTGTACTTTCCTTTGTTCTTTGTAATTGGCAAGGAGGGAGATAATGCATAATGCGTACCTCTTTGGGCAGCATCATCACCCTCCCCTCCAATTCCACATTCTAACCACTCTCCGGATAAAGAGGTTTCCCCCAATCCCTCATAAGATTTATTGATGTCCAATGAATATTTGTAATTCCTGACATCCATGATCTTGTTTTGCCAGTGTGCATGTTTTGCAGAAATAGATGCCTATTTAATGTTGTGACGTTTGGTACACTTTTTAAGACATTTATAGGCATAATTATTTCTTTTGGGAGAATTCGAATAGGTACATTTGAAATGAAATGAAAATCGCTTATTGTCACGAGTAGGCTTCAATGAAGTTACTGTGAAAAGCCCCTAGTCGCCACATTCCGGCGCCTGTTCGGGGAGACTGGTACGGGAATTGAACCGTGCTGCTGGCCTGCCTGGGTCTGCTTTAAAAGCCAGTGATTAGCCCAGTGAGCTAAAAAAGTGCTGCTAGAAACTAAAAAGATGCCTTTATTTGTTCAACAAAAAAGCAGTACGCTGAAGTGGTTTATGAATGGCACATTTCATGACTTTTATAAACAGGAGTTCCAAATCACCAAATAAACTTGTCAGCCAGAACACTTCAACATCAAATCAAAATAAAGTTTCTTCATTTAGCATATTGACAAACTGAAATTCACCAGGAGAGGAAAAGCTACTAAATTCATTTTATTTGCTTGATCTTTAGCTTCATAGACGCCAAGGAAATTTATTTTAAAAATGGAATCTTTCACCTCCAAAGGCTGTTAACTCTTTGCTTAAATTCAGTTCCATAGGTTTGGCATATCACTCAAAGAGCTATTATTCATGGCTGGGATTTTACCATGACCTTGACATGATCAAACCTGAAAGGTTACAGATGTTACAACAGCTAAGCCTGACTGTGTCCTAGCCTGCTGGTCTCTGTATAAAGGTTGCTGGATCAACATTGTAGTTACGGACCGAAGTACAGCCACCTAGCCTGACAAAACCCTTGCCGAGAGATAACTATAGAGCAGTTCTATCAAAAGTAAAGCACAATTGTAGGTAACTTTGAAGGTCACAAAGACCCTGCCAATGTTTGTCAACATGACTACAGCCCTGAATGTTAATGAGTGGGCATCAGCAGCTACATTCAGTTTACAGTCTCGATACAGCAAACAGAAACCTGTGCTTTAGTTCGTGGAAACAATCCCTTTCATTCCTTTCCCGCTGAACAGCAACTGCCACATGGCAAGCCTTCCCAGGTGTTATCCAACTGCTGGATTTTGGAATGTACATAGATTGATCGCAGTCTATGTTCTTCTGTTCAAAGTGTTCCTAATTACTTTCATTGGCAGGCTTCTGAGGTAGGGTTCAACATCAATTTTCTTCAACAAAGAATAACCACATCTAAAATGAAGCTTCATTCTTGCCACGAGGCTGCAAGAGAGAACTTAATAACAATGGGCATGTGATTTTACATCACTTCCCCAAGGTAATGTGAATGGTCTCCTTTACATAGACACATTAACAATTTGTTCGGCATCACCCCTGTAATAATCCACAGGAGGCAGGGGTACCGTCACTACACCAGTATTTATTTGCAATAACTATATACAAGAGCAGCTCCAAACAGTGCTGCTAGCATTCCAGTCAACTTAAGACTGCCTCACAAAGCCTACACAGGTGCTTATATGGGCCCCCTCAATGAGCTATCATTGAGGGAGCTCATACTCCAATTGGCCAACCAATAATGCCAATTGGAGGTCATTACACCCCTCCCCCGCCCCCCAAGGTCAGAGGAATTCCTGCCAGCTGGCATTCCTCTGAGCTTCTTCCTGCTCCTCCTGTCCGGGTCTGTCACCTCTGTGTCGTCCGCTGGGTCGTTCTCGGACGTGGGAGGGGTGTACCTTATAGGTGCCCGTCTTTTCCTTGACGACCTCCTTGGAAGTTGTACTTCCTCCTCCTCGGGGAGAGGTGGCGCGGCGGCCTCGTCGAATGTGTCCATCTCCGACTCTGACGACTGGATGACGGAGTCTGGAGAAATTGCTCGGGGCTGGGTATCTTTCCCGTCTGAGCTATCCCAGCTTGAGGCGATCCTGCTTCGCCTGCCTCCAGGTGTGGTTCCGCTGCCCTTATTTGGTCTAGGTGTTTCTTCGGCACCTTACCTCCTATCGAAACTTCATATGATATGGGCCCTATTTGGGACTCTACCGTGCCTTTGACCCACGTTGGTCCATTCCCATAATTCTTGACCCTAACTGGTGCCCCCACCTGGAAATGTCTCTGCTGCCGACTATTATCATGCCCCCTGCATTGGACCTCCAGTTGTTTCTCCACTTGCCCCATTAAATTTGGGAAAAGGAGACTCAGCCTCATTCGCAGCCGCCTTCCCATTAAGAGTTCAGCTGGCAGTATGCCCGTTGTGGAATGCGGTGTGGTCCTGTAATCAAACAGCCAGCGGGAAAGCTTTCTGTCCATTGATGCTGTCGGTTGCTTCTTGAGTCCCGCTTTTAGTGTCTTGACCGCTCTCTCTGCCAGGCCGTTGGATGCTGGATAGTAAGGGGCCGTTTTGATGTGGCGGACTCCGTTTCCCTTTAGGAATTTTCCAAATTCCCCACTTGTGAATGCCATTCCGTTGTCCGACACCAATGCCTCCGGAAGTCCATGTGTTGCAAACGAGGCCCTGAGCTTTTCAATTGTCGATGCTGTGCTTGCCGCGTTTACCCGGTGGACGTCCAACCATTTGGAGTGGGCGTCCACTATCACCAAAAACATTGAGCCCATGAAAGGGCTGGCATGGTCAATATGCAGGAGGGTCCACGGTCTGCCTGCCCATTCCCACGGGTGCAATGGCGCTGCTGGTGGCAATCTTTGCCCCGGTTGGCACTCCTGGCACCGACGTACCAAGGCTGCTATGTCTGTGTCCAATCCTGGCCACCAAACGTAGCTTCGAGCTAGCATCTTCATTTTAGACACCCCTGGGTGTCCGTGATGTAACTCGGTTAAGATTGCCCGAAGGCCCTGAGCTGGGACATTACCCGGGCTCCCCATAATAGGATACCGTCTTCTACGGTTATTTGGTCCCTTCTGCTCCAGTATGGGTGCATCTGGGGCTCCACTGGTCTCTCCGGTTCCCCTGTTAGCAGTAAATGCTTCACCTTGGCTAAAACTGAATAGGTTGTGCGTCCACTGGTAGGGTGTCCAAATAATTTAGAGTCATTACTGTCTCCTCTACTTTCGGTATTAGCGGCGGGGTGTCTGGGAGGGGAAGTCTGCTCAAGGCATCTGCATTTGCTACTCGCGTTCCCGGTCTGTGCTCCAGAACGTATCTATACGCCGCCAGTAGCAACGCCCAGCGTTGGATTGTAGCTGATGCAATCGGGGGTATTGACTGGTCTTCTTTTAATAACCCTAATAATGGCTTATGGTCCGTCACTATGGTGAATTTCCGCCCATACTGATACTAATGAAATTTTTTCACTGCAAATATCACCGCCAGTCCTTCCTTCTCGATTTGGGTGTACTTTCTCTCAGCCATCGCCAAGGTCCTCGAAGCATAGGCTATTGGCCGTTCTTCCCCATTCCTTCCTCTATGGGCTAAGACAGCTCCTACCCCGTAAGATGATGCGTCACATGTGACCACCAACTCCTTCCATGGGTCATAATGCTCTAGGACATTTTCGGATGACAGCTGTTCCTTAATGTACCTAAATGCTTGGTTTTGGCGGGAGGAGAATTTCCATTCTTGTCCCTTTTTTAGTAGCTGGTGGAGGGGTTCTAGGATGGACGCCCTATTTTCAATAAATTTACCATAATAGGTTACCAACCCTAGAAATAATCGCAGCTCCTGGACCATGGTGGGAGCTGGGGCTTCTTTTATTGCCCTTCCTCTGTCTTCCAATGGGTGTAAGCCGGACTCATCTCCTTTATATTCCTGGTACGTCACTTGTGGGGCTAGAAAAACACATTTTTCTCTTTTCAGCCGTACGCCTGCCTTTGCGAAACGCCTGAGCACTTCCTCTAGGTTCCTTAAGTGTTCCCTGTTTGTCCTACCCGTGATTAAGACATCGTCCAAATAAATTGCCACCTGCGGTAGTCCCTGCAGAATATTTGCCATCGTACGCTGGAATATAGCGCAGGCTGATGACACTCCGAAGGGTAGCCTAGTATAACGAAAAAGTCCCTTCAGGGTGTTGATCGTAGCGAACTTCTGGGAGTCCTTGTCCAGTTTGAACTGCAGGTAGGCGTGGCTCATGTCCAGTTTTGTGAACAAAAGTCCACCTGCCAATTTGGCATATAGGTCGTCTATTTTCGGGATCGGGTATTTGTCCAGCAGTGTATATTTGTTTACCGTCTGTTTGAAATCTCCACAGAGATGTATCAAGCCGTCTGGCTTCAAAATTGGTACCACCGGCGCTGCCCATTCCGAGAACTGTACTGGTCTGATAATGCCGTCGCGCCGTAACCTTTCTATTTCGACATTTACTTTCTTCCTTAATGCAAAAGGTACCGGCCTGGCCTTACAGAATTTTGGAAGGGCTTCTGGGTCCACGTGCAAAGTTGCTTTGGCGCCTATAATTTCCCCCAAACCTTCTTGGAAGACCTCCAGGTATTTTTGGAGTACTCCACTCAACTGCCCGCTTCCACTCTGGAAAATGTTCATCCAATCTAAGTTTAGGGGCGGGATTCTCCGAAATGGAGGCAGAGTGTTCGCGCTGTCAAGGTTCATGACGGCGCAAAACGGCCCCTATCCCGACCGATTCAGGGCCCGATAATGGGCTAGGAGTGGCGCCGCGTCATTTACACGCGCCAGGCATTGGCGCCGCGTAAAGGCGGGGCCGCATACATGACACGGCCGGCGCCGCATAACTGGCGTCACCCGCGCATGCGTGGTTGCCGTCCTCTCCGAGCCCACCCCGCAAGATGATGTCAGACGGATCTTGCGGGGCTGCGGAAGAAAGGAGGTCCTCCTTCAGAGAGGACGGCCCGACGATCGGTAGGCACCGATTACGGGCCAGACCCCATTTCAGGCCCCCCCCCCCCCAGTGCAGGATCCACCCCCCCCCCCCACAGGCCGCCCCCCCCTCCCGCGCTGTTCCCGCCGGCAGCGACCAGGGGCGTCATTCTCTGACCCCCCGCTGGGCACCGGATATTCGGCGGGGGCGGGAATCGCGCCGTGCCGGTTGGCGGGCCCCCCCGCTCGATTCTCTGGCCCGGATGGGCCGAAGTCCCGCCGATAAATTGCCTGTCCCGCCGGCGTGGATTAAACCACCTTTTGAACGGCGTGGGCGGGCTCCGGGGTCCTGGGGGGGCGCGGGGCGATCTGGCCCCAGGGGGTGCCCCCACGGTGGCCTGGCCCGTGATCGGGGCCCACCGATCCGCGGGCGGGCCTGTGCCGTAGGGGCACTCTTTCCCTTCCGCCTCCGCCATGGTGGAGACCGTGGCGGAGGCGGAAGAGACTCCCTCCACTGCGCATGCGTGGGAAACTGTCAGCAGCCGCTGACGCTCCCGCGCATGCGCCGCCCGGGATGTAATTTCCGCGCCAGCTGGCAGGGCAACAAAGGCCGTTTCCGCCAGCTGGCGGGGCGGAAATTCCTCCGCGCCGGCCTAGCCCCTCAATGTTGGGGTTCGGCCCCCAAAGATGCGGAGCATTCCGCACCTTTGGGGCGGCGCGATGCCAGTCTGATTGGCGCCGTTTTGGGTGCCAGTCGGCGGATATCGCGCCATTTCGGGAGAATTTCGCCCCAGGTGTGGACGGCGCCGGGGGGAACCCGCCGTTTCGGGCTGGCCGCTCGGCCCAGCCGAGCCTGAGAATAGCAGGGGTCCCGGAGAATCGCCATTTTGGGTGTCTCGGGCGATTCTCCGGCCTGCGCTGCGCGGAACTCGACGGGGCCGTTCTCGCCGCTTGGGAGAATCGCGGGAGGGCATCGGACCGGCGTCACGGGAAAATTTGGCGACCCAGGCGATTCTGCCAACCGGCGCGGGAGCGGAGAATCGCGCCCTAGGTCTTTCAGCCAGTTCCGTCCTATTAAGTTCGGTCCGGAGCCCTCTACTATCGTCAATGGTAATCTGAGCAATTGTTTGTCATATTCCACGGGTACATGAGTCGTGCCTAGAACTTCCAGGGGTTCCCCCGTGTAGGTTTTAAGTTTTGTTGATGTTTTTGTTACGGTTAGTGGCTGGAGTTCATCTTTGATTTTTTAAAAATGTTGCTACTCCCATTACTGATACGGCCGCACCCGTGTCTATTTCCATTATTGTCGGCCGACCGTTCACCCGTGGGGTGATCTTAATAGGTTCTGCTTTCTTCGTCGCAATATCATATAACTGTTCCCCTTCGGAGGAGGATGGGGCATCTAGGTTGTGTACTTCCCTGCGTCCCAACCTGCTATTCCTCTTTTGCCACTTCCTTCTAGGGTTTCTGTCGCTGTTACCCCATTCTGTCTGGTGCCAGAAACGGTCCTTCTCTGTTTGGGGAGCCTCAGCCGGTAGTTCCCTCTGTCTCCAGTTAGTCCTAGCAGACTTGGGGGCAGTTCTGGGGTTTTCCTTTGGCCCTCTATTCCACAGGCTTTTCCTGAGGGCGGCTATCTGGTAGCTGGACCTATTGTGGTAGTCCCTCTTTCAGGTATCTACCTCCATTGGCGTGCCCTGTAATTCCTGCACCCCACTTGCTGCCTTTTCTAGGGACAGTGCGAGCTGTAACGCCCGCCTGCAGTCTAGCTGCGTTTCCGCCAACATGCGCTTCTGTATTGTCAGGTCGTTTATGCCACACACTAACCAATCCCGAAGCATTTCATTTAGCGTCGGGCCAAACTCACATTTTTCCGCCAGCCTTCTCAAGCGGGTCAAGAAATTTGTGACTGACTCTCTGTCTTCCCGCTTCGTTGTGTAGAATCTGTACCTACGCAAAATGAGGGGTGGTCATACTGCTCTTCCACCAATTTTGTTAATTCTTGGAAAGGTATCGTGTCCGGCGTATCGGGATAAGTTAGACTATGTATAATGGCGAAAGCTGATGGTCCGCACGCCGACAGCAGTATAACTCATTTCCTTCCGTCCTCCATCATCTCATTGGCCTGGAAGAAGTAACACATTCTCTCCACATACTGGGACCAGTCCTCAATAGTCGGGTCGAATGCATCTAACTTCCCAAGAAGCAGCATTTTTGAAAGAGCAAGGCTTACCCTCCGAGTGCGGCAGCTGGTCTCCGCAAGGTTCTTTGTTTACCTCGTCGCCACTGTAATAATCCACAGGAGGCAGGGGTACCGTCACTACACCAGTATTTATTTGCAATAACTATATCCAAGAGAAGCTCCAAACAGTGCTGCTAGCATTCCAGTCAACTTAAGACTGTCGCACAAAGCCTACACAGGTGCTTATATGGGCCCTCTCAATGAGCTATCATTGAGGGAGCTCATACTCCAATTGGCCAACCAATAATGCCAATTGGAGGTCATTACAACCCCAAGTCTCTGAATTCATCTCTGGTTCAGAGAGTCTACCCATTTGTGTCCTCAGCTCTCTTCGAGGAGATTGAGAATTCAAGCTCTCCATGCAATCTCTCAAACTGTGTTGGGTAGAATAAGAATTGTCAGAGGATAGCAATTTAACATCCAGGCCATCTTCTAGGTCTCCTGAAGAACTGGTCAGCTCTGTAGAAGGTCTCTTCCTTGAAGAAACTAGTGCAGTCCTGTTCCTTCACATTACATTGCTTTCTGTCTCCACAAGGTGGGATCATGGATGTGATATTTTCTCAATAACTCGGCCTTGACAACATTGATCATGAATCCACGCTTATCCTTGAGGGTGGTCCATTGGTAGTTTGTGTACTCTGTGGCATTGATTGGAGCATTACTGATCCTCCTTTTCCCTCACCTCATTCAAAGCTGTTGCTCTCAGACATGGCACGTCCAGGCGGAAGAGGAGGACGTTGAGTCCTCAAACTCCTTCCCATTAAAAGCACACTTGGAGCCAGACTGTTCCGAACTGATAAAGAACGATGACATTAATCCAGCACTGCTAAGTTATCTTTCATTCCTAATAAAGTCTTTACCATCTGCGCTCCCCTTCAGCCTTACCATTAGCCTACAAGTATCACAGCGAGTTAGTCGTATGGGCAAACCTGGAAGATTCAGTGACCTCCCTGAAGTATCTGTTAGCGAACTGAGCACAGTTGTTCAAAATGATGAGGTGCGGAAATGTGTGGCATGGATGTTTTACTCTTTGTGCCTGTGCACGCTCAATGGATCTGGATTCATGTGTGAAAAGTGTTCCCAGCTGAGGTTGGTCCAGAGCACAATTTCACACTGTCTGGCTAATTAATGACATCCAGAGTGAAACATACTCCGCAAAAGGCTGAGTGTTTCTGGGTGGGGGGTGGCAGGAAGAAGGTGGGGGTGCGCTGAGGAAACAGAGGGTGTGGACTGACATTTCTGCTGTGCTCCCTCCGGGGGACAGCTGCTGTGGAGCTATCCCAGGAAACTGTTGACCGATTAAAAATAAATATCGATGTCAAAGCTATGCCATGATAATAATGATCTTTATTATTGTCACAAGTAGGCTTACATTAACACTGCAATGAAGTTAAGTATCTGGACAACACAATTACACACAGACCTCAGCCCCAGTCTCATTAGTTAACATTATTTGACCCTTGACCTTTCATCCCACCCAGGATCGAGGTTGCAGCTTAAACATTAAGGCCGCCATGGGTTAGGATATTGGACCAGGCAAGGATACTTCAACCCAGGATGACTCTGATAAAACGGTATCTTTTATGCTCAAACAAACTTAAACTTAAACACATAATTAACCACATTAACATCAAACTATTAGCTTTACAATGAACAGGTAAACAGTTCATAGCTAAAAAGAAAAACTATAACTCACTATCTACACCGGTCACTATATATATTCCAACAAAGCAACAAGAGCAGCACGGTGGCGCAGTGAGTTAGCCCTGCTGCTTCACGGCGCCGAGGTTCCAGGTTCGATCCCGGCTCTGGGTCACTGTCCGTGTGGAGTTTGCACATTCTCCCCGTGTTTGTGTGGCTTTTGCCCCCACAACTCAAAGATGTGCTGGCTAGGTGGATTGGCCACGCTAAATTGCCCCATAATTGGAAAAATGAATTGGGTACTCTAAATTTAAAAAAAAAGGAATCCAATACAGTTCAAAATCCTCTCATAAATAAAGTTAGCAATCAGGGTTCCTTGCTGTTCTCTGTACACAGCTTTGGAGAGAGATGCCTTCAGGAGCAACTTGAAAATCTGTATGTCACACTCAAATTCTATAGCCAAATGTCAAAACCACAGACAGACCTGGCTCCTCCCATTAATTACATCACCTGTATCCCACTAAGATGTTCCATGACCTGCTTAGCTAGGACTAAACACCACTCGCTCATTAATTATCTACACCCGATGAACCTCCAAAAACATAAACGATATTTCATTAGCCATCTCTTTGTAAGCAAATAAATGGTTAATATCAATTATTACCTCACCTTTGCGACTCCTTAATCACAGGTTTAGCAAACATGCTGCCTGTATGTATTTTAAATTAGGGCTTTTAATAACATTACTACAACAAAATACAAAATATAATATATAACACTTTCCTACATACACCTCCCCCTTAAAAAATAGAACCAACAAAATGAAATGATGGCTTCCTTTTCCAAAGCCTTTTCAACTTTTCCAGAAACCTCAATGGTCTGTATAAACAATTGTCTCTGATGAATTATTAGCATATCAATGTCAAAATGTTACAATGCCAATACCAAACCCAATGGACCTGATTCAAGGGAAAAACTTCAGTGTGATATCGGGCACATTTGGCGGGGTATTTCGTGATGGCTAGAATGTTGAGATGGAGACCAATATTCAACGGCACTTAGCTGCTTTTTTGGGCTTGGGGAGTTTCTTCCTGTTCAAGGCCAAACGTTGAAATTTTTCCGACTGGGGAACTGAACTTGCCAGCAAGACCGGCTCCTCAGAGCTCAGGGCACCATTTTAAAAGGCTACCACGATCTCTATGTGAGATTGAGGATCCCCCACACACACCCTTTCAGAACTCCCCCCTTTCAGGAAGCCCCTTCTTCCCTACCAACCTTTCTGCAGCCCCTTCATAACACCCTCACCCCCATTTTCAATTGAATGGGCCCCTCAGGCCGCAAACCTCGGCACCTGAGCGCTGCCAGCCTGGCACTCTGGCAGTGCCCCAGGAAATCTCAACCAGATACCCTGACAGTACCAGGTTGGCACTGCCAGGGTGCCCAGTTGGCACTTCTAGGATGCCTGGGTGCCATGGGGAGTGCCAGGGTACTTCCCGGCCCTGTTCCTGACGACGCGGGAGGTTCTATTGGCCTCTGCCAGTTCCATTAATCAGCACCAGTTGAGTCCTGGGTGCCAGGCAAATGCGGCGTTGGGATATTTAAATGAGTCTAATGGCTCAATTAAATGTCATTATCTGGACCACACCCAGCGAGGGCATGATCCAGATTACACGGCTGCCACACGGTGCTGAGGAACCGGGTTTGATCCCGGCCCCGGGTCACTGTCTGTGTGGAGTTTGCACATTCTCCTCCTGCCTGTACCCCCACAGCCTAAAGATGTGCAGGGTAGGTGGATTGGCAATGCCAAATTGCCCCTTAAATGAAAAAAAAAAGAATTGGGCACTTTAAATTTAGTTTTAAAAAGATCGCGTCGGGCGAAGCAACTCGGGTGACTCAAGAACAGCCCGTTGTGAAGCCCGATTTGGGGCTCTCCTGGGATTCAGGTGTCATTCCCAGGTCTGTGCCGGGAGCAATGTCATTTCTAAATCATGCCCAATGCCTCCTTCTAGTTGGTCAATTACTCTGTTTGATGAATATTTAGTTAAGGTTTTTCTAGACCTTCATCGCCTTCATGTAACAGTACAGCACCAACGTTCACATCACTCCCATCAATGGCCACTTTATTTTACATGTCACAGTTTGGTGTTGCCAAACCTGGTGTGGTGGTTTACACGCTTTCAGATTGCCAAGTGCCTCCTGACATTCTGATGTCCAATGAAAGTGCCGTTTTTTTTTTTAAAGTTCAGTCACTGGACCAACCACTCATGCCCAGAAATCTCAGAACTTCTCTTCTCGATTATGGTATTGGGAACTCCCCAGTAGTTTCTGTTTTCATGTTCTGTGGGGCCATCTGACCATGTCCAACATTATAGCCGAAGAATATAACTTGGGCATTTGCAAACTCTGTTTTAGTCAGGTTTACCACCAAGCCAATCTCTTGTAGTCGATTGAACACTTCCTTTAAATGTTCCAAATGCTCCTTCCCCATTTTTCTGAGCATCACCAAATCATCTCTGAACACTGCACACTTCTTTAGTCCAGAAATGACCTTGTTGGTCAGTCTTTGGAATGTTGCTGGTGCATTCTTCGTTCCAAGTGGCATAACTTCAAACTAATGTGGACCATTTAGTATCACAAAAGCTGGGACTTTGTTCACCTTGCCAGTAAAGGTACTTGCCAGTATCTTTTTAGTTAACCAAGATTGGTAATAAAATTTGCTTTTCCCACCTTTTCAATACAGTCTTCCAAACGAGTAATAGGATACGAATCTGACTCCGCTACTACATTGACTTCCCTATGGTACACACACAATCATACCATTCCATCTGGTTTTTGTACCATCATAATAGGTGAGCTCCAATCACTGCAACTCACTTCAATGGTATCATTCTCAAGCATGCTTTCTTTTAAAAAAATAATTTTTTATTCAAATATTCACAAAATATCAACAACAAAATACAGCAAGAAAAGACCCCCCCCCCCCCCCCCCCGTACACATAAATAATAAATTAACACCCATCATCAACACAAAAGCAAATATACATGCCCACTCAAGAAAAACCAACCCCCCCCACCCCCCCCCGGGCCGCTGCTGCTGCTGACCATCTTCTAATGCTCTGCCAGGAAGTCTAGGAACGGTTGCCACCGCCTGAAGTACCCTTGCACCGATCTCCTTAAGGCAAATTTCACCCTCTCCAATTTAATAAACCCCGCCATATCATTGATCCAGGATTCCACGCTTGGGGGCCTCGAATCCTTCCACTGAAGAAGAATCCTTCGCCAGGCTACCAGGGACACAAAGGCCAGAATTCCGGCCTCTTTCGCCTCCTGCACTCCTGGCTCCTCTGCCACCCCAAATATTGCGAGCCCCCAGCCCGGCTTGACCCTGGAACCTACCATCCTTGACCCCGTCCTCGCTACACCCTACCAAAAGTCCTCCAGCGCTGGGCTCGCCCAGAACATATGGGTGTGGTTTGCTGGGCTCCCTGAGCACCTAGCACACCTGTCCTCGCACCCAAAGAACCGGCTCATCCTTGCCCCGGTCATGTGAGCCCTATGCAGCACCTTAAATTGTATAGGCTGAGCCTCGTGCAAGAGGAGGAAGAGCTCACTCCCCCCAGGGCATCCGCCCACTTCCCCGCGTCAATCTCCACACCCAACTCCTCCTCCCACTTACCCTTTAGCTCCTCCACCGAGGCCTCCTCCTCCTCCTGCATCACCTGATACGTTGCCAAGATCCTTCCCTCTCCAACCCACACACCCGACAGCACCCTGTCCTGGACCCCGCGTGGCGGCAACAGTGGGAACTCCACCACCTGCCGCCGAACAAATGCCCTGCCCTGCGTATATCTGAAGGTGTTCCCCGGGGGGAGCCCGAACTTCTCCTCCAGCTCACCCAGGCTTGCAAACTTCCCGTCCACAAACAGGTTCCCCATCCTTCTAATACCAACCCTGTGCCAGCTCAGGAACCCTCCGTCCATCCTCCCCGGGACAAACCGGTTGTTCACCCATATTGAGGACCACACCGAGGCCCCCACCTCCCCCCTGTGACGTCTCCATTGCCCCCAAATTCTGAGAGCAGCCACCACCACCGGGCTCGTGGTATACCTCATTGGAGGAAGCGGCAGTGGCTCCGTTACCAGCGTCTCCAGGCTTGTGCCTACACAGGACGGCATCTCCAGCCTTTTCCATGCCGCCCCCTCCCCCTCCATCACCCACTTACGCACCATCACCACGTTGGCAGCCCAATAATACCCACAGAGGTTAGGCAGCGCCAACCCCCCCTATCCCTGCATTGCTCCAGGAACACCCTTCTCACCCTCGGGGTCTTCTGCGCCCACACAAACCCCATAATGTTCCTATTAACCCACCTGAAGAAGGCCTTAGGGATCAGGATGGGGAGGCACTGGAACAGGAACAAAAATCTCAGAAGCACCGTCATTTTAACTGACTGCACCCTACCCGCCAAGGTGAGTGGCAGCACGTCCCACCTTTTAAACTCCTCCTCCATTTGCTCCACCAGTCTCGTGAAGTTAAATTTATGCAGCGCCCCCCAACTCCTAGCCCCCTGGACCCCCTGGTACCTGAAACTTCTCTCCGCCCTTTTTAGTGGGAGCTCACCAATCCCCCTCTCCTGGTCCCCTGGGTGAATAACGAACAACTCTCTCTTCCCCATATTGAGCTGATACCCGGAGAAATCCCCAAACTCCCTGAGAATCCTCATCACCTCCAGGATTCCCCCCACCGGGTCCGCCACATATAGTAGCAAATCGTCCGCATAGACCAACACCCGATGTTCCTCCCCACCCCACACCAGCCCCCTCCAATTCCTCGACTCCCTCAATGCCATGGCAAGGGGCTCAATCGCCAGCGCAAAGTGCAGGGGGACAGGGGACACCCCTGCCTCGGCGCCCAGTGTAACCAAAAATACTCTGACCTCCTTCTTCACCACCAAGGCCTCATACAGCAACTTAACCCACCTTTTCAGCACCTCCCACAGGTACCCCCACTCTACCCTATCAAAGGCCTTCTCCACATCCATCGCCGCCACTATCTCCGCCTCCCTTTCCACCGCCGGCATCATTATAACATTCAAGAGCCTCCGTACATTCGTATTCAGCTGTCTCCCTTTCACGAACCCCGTCTGATTCTCGTGAATGACGTGCGGAACACAGTCCTCTATCCTCGTGGCTAAAATTTTCGCCAACAACTTTGCATCTACATTTAGGAGTGAGATCGGCCTTTATGACCCACATTGTAGGGGATCTTTGTCCCGCTTCAGGATCAAGGAGATCAGCGCCCGAGACATTGTCGGGGGCAAAGCCCCTTCTTCCCTTGCCTCGTTAAAGGTCCTGACTAACAAAGGGCCCAGCAGGTCCGCATACTTCTTTTAAAATTCGACCGGGAACCCATCAGGCCCCGGTGCCTTCCCCGCCTGCATGCTTCCTATCCCTTTGACCAACTCCTCCAACCCAACCAATGCCCCCAGCCCCGTCACCTGCCCCTCCTCTACCCTCGGAAATCTCAGACAGTCCAGGAAGCGACCCATCCCTCCCTCCTCCAGTGGGGGCTCGGACCGATACAGTTCCTCGTAGAAGTCCCTGAAAACCCCATTGATACCCACCCCACTTCGCACCATGCTCCCTCCACCATCCTTAACTCCCCCGATCTCCCTAGCTGCCTCTCGCCTCCGAAGCTGGTGCACCAGCATCCGGCTCGTCTTTTCTCCATATTCATATAGCGCCCCCTGCGCCTTCCTCCACTGCGCCTTCGCCTTCCTGGTGGTCAACAGATCAAATTTGGCCTGGAGGCTGCGCCGCTCCCTTAGCTATCCATCCTCCGGGACCTCCGCGTACCTCCTGTCCACCCTCACCATCTCCCCCACCAACCTCTCCCTCTCTCTCTTCTCCCTCCTCTCCTTGTGGGCCCTAATGGAGATCAGCTCTCCCCTGACCACTGCCTTCAGCGCCTCCCAGACCACCCCCACTTGGACCTCCCCATTGTCATTAGCCTCCAGGTACCTCTCTATGCACCCTCGGACCCGCCCGCTCACCTCCTCATCCACCAGCAACCCCACCTCTAAGCGCCACAGCGGGCACTGGTCCCTCTCCTCCCCCAGCTCGAGGTCTACCCAATGCGGAGCGTGATCGGAAATGGCTATCGCCGAGTACTCAATATCTTCCACTCTTGGAATCAGCGCCCTGCTCATAACAAAGAAGTCAATCCGGGAATAGGCCTTGTGGACATGGGATAAGAATGAGAATTCCCTGGCCCCTGGCCTCGCAAACCTCCATGGGTCCACCCCTCCCATCTGGTCTATGAACCCCCTCAGCACCTTGGCCGCCGCCGGCCTCCTACCCGTCCTAGACCTGGAACGATCTAGTCCAGCACCGTATTGAAATCCCCCCCCCGCCATTATCAGGCCCCTTCTCCAGGTCCGGAATCCGGCCCAACATACGCCACATGAAGCCCGCATCGTCCCAATTCGGGGAGTATACATTGACCAACACCACCCGCTCCCCCTACAGCATGCCACTTACCATCACATTCCTACCGCCATTGTCTGCCACGAGGCTCGACGCCTCGAACGACACTCTCTTCTCCACCAAGATCGCCACCACCCGATTTTTTGCATCTAACCCCGAATGAAACACCTGGCCTACCCACCCCTTTCTCAACCTTACCTGATCCGCCACTCTCAGGTGCGTCTCCTGAAGCATGGCCACATCCGCCTTCAGCCCCTTCAGGTGCGCGAACACCCGGGCCCGTTTGACCGGCCCATTCAGTCCCCTTACGTTCCAGGTTATCAGCCGGATCAGGGGGCTACACGCCCCCCTCCCACACCGACTAGCCCTATCCCCTCCTAGACCAGCCACATGCCCGCGCCGCCCGCACGGCCCGTTCCCCACAGGGCAGACCCCTACCCCAACCTCCTCTACCGACTCCAGCTCCCCCTTGGCCACTCCAGCAGCAACCCGGTTCCCCCCCGCCCCACCCCCCCAGTTAGGTCCCCCTCTAGCTGCATTGCTCCCCCATTGCACCCCCGTAAGTCAGGCGACCCAGCCACTCCTGCCACTCCCTCGACCCCTCCCAGTGTGGAACTTCCCCTCCCTCCCCCATTGCCCACCAGCAGGCTCTCCCCCTCCCCTTCCACTTCTAGCGCGGGAAAAAGCCCGCGCTTCTCAGCTCCGGCCCCGCCCCCTTCAGCCCTAACCACGCTTTCCACTCGCCCGGCCCCCCCTCCTCTGGTGCAGCTCCCATTTCAGGCCCGGTCCCCTTGCCCCCATCCCCCCTGCCGGCCATCAACCCTCAAAGCCGTTTACCTGCCCCCCTCCACGAGCCCACCCGGCGGACCCAACCGAAACAGTGCCCAACCAACCCCCGAAAAACAAAGAACCAACAATGAACAAAGAACCCCCCTTCAAAATACAACACAACAATCCCCAAACATCCCTTCATCGCGGCTCCCCGCCCCTGACCCTCAGTCCGAGTTCAATCTTTTGGCTTGGACAAAGGCCCCTGCCTCCTCCGGGGACTCAAAATAATGATGTCGGTCCTTATAGGTGACCCACAGATGAGCTGGCTGCAGCATGCCGAACTTCACCCCCCCTCGTGTGCAGCACCGCCTTCGCCCGATTGTACCCGGCCCTCTTCTTCGCCACCTCCATACTCCATTCTTGGTAGATCCGCGTTCTCCCACCTGCTGCTCCTCTCATCCTTGGCCCACCTTAGCACGCACTCCCGATCAGCAAACCGGTGAAACTGCACCAGCACCGCCCGTGGCGGCTCGTTGGGCTTGGCCCTCCTCACCAGCATTCGGTGGGCCCCCTCCAGCTCCAGGGGCCCCTGGAAGGCCCCCGCTCCCATCAGTGAATTCAGCATGGTGACCACGTAGGCCCCCACATCCGAGCCCTCCAATCCCTCTGGGAGGACCAGGATCTGCAGATTCTTCCACTTCGACCGGTTCTCCATCTCCTCAAACCTCTCCTGCCATTTTTTATGGTGCGCCTCGTGCGCCTCCACCTTCATCGCTAGGCCTAGGATCTCATCTTCGTTCTCAGATACCTTTTGCCGGACCTCCCGGATCGCCGCCCCTTGGGCCGTCTGGGTCTCCAGCAGCTTATCGATTGACGCCTTCATCGGCTCCAGCAGATCCGCTTTCAGCTCCTTAAAACAGCGCTGAAGAAACTCCTGCTGCTCCTGCACCCACTGCATCCACACTGCCTGGTCTCCACCCGCCGCCATCTTGGTCTTCCTCCCTCGCACCTTCTTTTGCTTCATTGCCATTTTTTTGATCACCCCACTCCTGGTCCAAGCCATACACTATTGGGGGAATGTTGCTCTCTCCTTCCCACACCGGGAAAAGTTGAGCAAGCGCCGTTACGGGCTCTAAAAAGAGCCCAAAAGTCCATTTCTAGCGGGAGCTGCCGAACATGCGACTTAGCTCTGCATAGCCGCAACCAGAAGTCCCAGCCGCAACCGGAATTCCCTCAAGCATGCTTTCAATCTCCTTTTGTACAAGTTTCAATTTTAGTGGATTCAGTCTATCTGGATGTGGCTTAATTGGTGTAGAATTTCCTGCATCTACATCATGTCTAATTACCTTTGTACGTCCTAGTTTGTTCCCACATATAGCTCTATGTGACTGTAATAACTCTTTCAGGTCACTCTGATTTTCCTCCAGAACGTAACTTATTCAAATTTCTTATTACTTCCTCATTGTCCAATCTAATTTGAGGAATGTCAAATTCAGAATCATCTGGATTTATCTCTTCTCTCTGAGTTATAACGACTAACATATCTTCCTTCTTGCCTTACCTACCTTCTGAGCATATTACCATGACACATATTGTGAGTTTTCCTTCTATCTGGTATTCTTATCAAATAATTTGCCTCACTCAATCTCCTTTTGATTGGATAAAGCCCACTAAATCTTGCTTTTAATGGTTCATCTACCATTGGTAACAATACTAATACTTTCTCCCCACTTACAAAACTACAAATTTTTGATTTTTTTTATCCACTTCGTTTTTCATCACATGCTGTGACAATTTTAAATGTTTTCTAGCCACCTCGCCAGCCCTATTTACTCCATCCCTAATGTTTGACACGTAGTCCAACAAGGTAGTCTCAGAATGCTAACTCGCCAATTTCTCCTTCATCAATTTAAGTGGTCCTCTCTGACCTCATGACCTAAAATCAATTTGAATGTACTGAATTTAGTTAATTCATTAGGTGCACCCCTAAGTGCAAATAGTACAAATGAAATGAAAAAAAGATGAAATGAAAATCGCTTATTGTCACAAGTAGGCTTCAAATTAAGTTACTGTGAAAAGCCCCTAGTCGCCACATTCCGGCACCTGTTTGGAGAGGCTGGTATGGGAATTGAACCGTGCTGCTGGCCTGCCTTGGTCTGCTTTCAAAGCCAGCGATTTAGCCCTGTGCTAAACAGCCCAAATGTTTAAAAAGTCCCAAATGGACTTTTTGAGCACAATCCTCTGGATAATCCTGAGTATAGATCGTCAACGTGGTCTTTAAAGTTTTGTACTACCTTTCTAACCCTCCTTGTGATTCTGGATAATACGCAGTTGATTCAAATTGCTTTACTCCGAAGCTATCCATATCTTCCCTGAATATCTGTGACAAGAAATTGGACCCTTGATCTGATTGAATTTCTTTTGGTAACTTGTATCTGGTTAAAAAAAATGTAATTGTAAAATTTTGCAATGGAATGGTCTCCAGGAACCGAGTAGGCACATCCATTATAGTCAACAAATACTGATTCCCACTTTTCAACTTAGGAAGGGGCCCCACATAATCAATTAGTACCCTAGTAAAATCCTCAAATGCTGGAATAAATATTCAGGGCGCTGATTTGATTACTGCTTGAGATTTTCCTATTACCTGACATGTGTGACATATACAGCAAAATGCAATTGTATCCTTATGCAGCCAATAAAAATGTTTTTTTTTTGCTTGAGTTTTCCTTACTCCTAAATGACCCCCTACTAGAACCTCTTTCCGCCAGACTTGCCTCAATATCTTCATTTAACGCCAACATGTTAAGTTGATAATCGCTTTGCAGTTCAAATTCTCTCTTTTTTTTGTTGCTTCTGCCATTGCCACACTCTCTGTTTCCTTTTCTTCTCCCATTGCTGCTCTCTCTATATCTTTTCCTTTGGTGATGAATGTAGGAATTTCCTGTGCAGTAATGGTTAAAGCCCTGGGTTAGTGTGTGTAGGTTTCTACTGAAAATAAGAATGATTAAAAACCCAAGTTTAATGATCAGGCAGATACTATGGCGCAGAAGGGGTATTTAAAGCATTGTAAAAGTATTATCATTCATTCTAACCATGTATAGTGTTTACCTAAATAGAGCTAATGGAATTTTGTTTCTAGAAAGCAGGTTCCCTGGAGTTAAAGTAATTGAGGAGTTGTGATTTGTCAGTTAGTGGGTTGGGATAATGTACTTAATGGAAGCAGCCAGGGTCTGAAGCAATTAGGTGTTGAATTTCAGTTTTGATTTTGCTGTGAAAGGAACAGCAACTTTTTGTTAAATGCCATGTTAAACAGTAGTTTTTTGACACAGGCAAGTATCCGCAGGCTGTTTCCTGATGAATCTATCTCTCACCTAAAGCAGTTACTCTAAGACATTTCGATACAGCAACTGTTCCTCTGTTTGGTCTCTCTATTTAAAAGTGAATTTTGAGCTGAGATGAGTTTTGCTTCATTGGAGATAAAAAAAGATAGCTGTTAGGAGCTAAAGTGTTTAATTTTATTGTTAAGCATTGTTTAACTGGTAATTGTAAGTGATGTTAAAGTTAGTTTAATACTGTGATAATAAAACATTTGTTTTAATATACCATATCCCTATTTGTGCGTGGAGTCACTCCTGCACAAATTCAGCGCCCTGAATATTTATTCCAGCATTTGAGGATTTTACTAGGGTACTAATTGATTATGTGGGGCCCCTTCCTAAGTTGAAAAGTGGGAATCAGTATTTGTTGACTATAATGGATGTGCCTACTCGGTTCCTGGAGACCATTCCATTGCAAAATTTTACAATTACATTTTTTTTAACCAGATACAAGTTACCAAAAGAAATTCAATCAGTACCCTTTCCTCACAGTCTTACAAATTAAATAAACTATTGTGGTTTGAGTCAGTATCCTAGCACATGTTGGGTTCTGGTCTGGGACCATAATACTTTTAATTCCAATTCAAGCTGTTGCATTTCTTTATTATGTGCCAACTGTTTCATTTATAGTTGAATCTTAGCTAATTCCAATTATTCAGGCTGTGTCTTGGGCAAATTTAAGCGCTGAGCTATCACTTGAATTGTAGGATCACTGCAGTGCAGAAGGAGGCCATTTGGCCTATTGAGTTTGCACTGACGCTCCGAAGGAGCACACTGCCCCAGCCCACTCCCCTGCCGTTTCCCCATACCCCCACATAACCTGCACATCTTTGGACACTAACAAGCAATTTTAGCATGGCCAGTCTACCTGACCTGCACATCTTTGGACTGTAGGAGGAAACTGGGGCACTGGAAGGAAACCCTCGCAGACACAGAGAGAACGTGCAAACTCCACACAGTCACCGAAGGCCGGAATTGAGTCCATGTCCCTGGCGCTGTGAGGCAGCAGTGCTAACCAACCTGCCATCAGCCTCCCTCTCCACTTTGGTCACCTCTTCAGGTGAAGTCAACTGCAGCATGTCTGCCAAATCCAAAAACATTGTTTTAACCGCCCTTTGCAAACCACCCAGAGTGACCTCTTCAGCACCTAGGAAACTCTTACTACTGAAATATCTATTTTACAAGTCACTCCCTATTTAAACTGACAAGAGTATCATCACCCGAAACAAAACACCAGCCCCTAACATTAGCTGTCTTTAAATTCAATAATCTCACGCCACTCTAGGAATTATACTTTATAATACTGGATAATCCCCCAATTTTTGTTAGGATATTGGACCAGACCCCAATTTTTATTGGGGTACCAAATGAGAACCCCCCAAAAATTTGCAATTTGTAAAACTGTGGGGAAAGGATACTTCACCCCAGGAGTGATGACTGGGACCTATCGGCACCTTTTATGTTAAAACAAACTTCAATTTAAACACAGAATTAATCACAAGAACATAAAAGAAATAGCTTTACAATGAACAGTTAAATAGTTCGTAAATAAAACAGAAAACTTTAACTCACTATCTACACCTGACACTATATTTGTTCCAACAATGCAACCCAGTATAGTTCAAAATCCACTCATAAACAAAGTTAGCAATCAGGGTTACTTGCTGTTCTTTGTGCAGACCTTTGGGGAGAGACACTTTCAGGAACAACTTGAAAATCCTCTGTCTTGTCAGATTCAAATCCTATAACCAAACTGCCAAAACAAGAGACAGACCTGGCTCCTCCCATTAATTAAGTCATCTATATCCCACTAAGATATCCCATGCACTGCTTATCTAGGACTAAACACCATCCCTCATGAATTATCTACATCCCAGTGA
The DNA here is from genome assembly GCF_047496885.1 of Scyliorhinus torazame. Taxonomy (NCBI): domain Eukaryota; kingdom Metazoa; phylum Chordata; class Chondrichthyes; order Carcharhiniformes; family Scyliorhinidae; genus Scyliorhinus; species Scyliorhinus torazame. The sequence goes on along the minus strand of NC_092710.1, from coordinate 233,632,230 downwards.
ACCTCCAAAAACAGCCATGATATGGAGATGCCGGTGTTGGACTGGGGTGGGCACAATAAGAGGTCTCACAACACTAGGTTAAAGTCCAACAGGTTTATTTGGAATCACTAGCTTTCGGAGAACAGCTCCTTCATCAGGTGAGTGAAAAAACAGGAACAACATTCCATTAGCCATCACACTTTAAACAAGTAAATACTAAAATCAATGGTTACCTCACCTTTATGACTCTTTAGTCATAGTTTTAGCAGACGTACTCCTGTACATATTTTAAAGTACAAAAATATAAAATATAATAAACTTTCCTATATTCACCACACTTGCCATTTGGCCTCCCTGCCAACTATAAATGCAGACAGGCAATGGAAGATCCTGGCAATCCTGGTGTTTAATTAAATTAAATTGGCTTCTTGATTATCAACAGGCGTGCTTCAGGCTCATGTGCCTGATGACAGAAATATCACACGTAGGTACGTGAGGCTGGTGTATGCGCCTGATGTCTTCCCTCAAAGTTTTATACACTTCCGGTCCAGGCACATGCCTGAACTTTATACCTAAAATTCTGGCCCATGTGTGGCAAACTGTCTTTCAATGATGCAGATAAACCAGGCGAGTCTATCCCGTGACCGATGCGCAGATTGTGGCCTTCTATATGGCTCCAATCGCCACTGTTCAAAATGTCCATAAGACAGGTAATTGAAATGGAAGATTCTGCAAGGACCTGCTCCTCCAATTACAGGACACTCCCTCTGAATCACCCCAATCTCTGACCCCTTCAACCTCATCTCACCGCAGAGGAAGCAGCTGACCCACCGCAGGAAAGCCAAGAGTCCACAATGGAGTTCTGGGGCCCGACCCCGATCACATGCGCCCCCTCATGGAACTCCCCCTCACCCACTGCCCCAAGGCCCTCAAACGATGCCTGGGGTTCTTTTCGTAATACGCCAAGTGGGTCCCAAACTATGCGGACAAGGCCCGCCCACTCATTCAATCCACTATTTTTCCTCTGATGGCCGAGGCCCACCAGGCCTTTAACCGTATCAAGGCCGACATCGCCAAGGCAGCGATGCACGCGGTCGACGAGACACTCCTCTTCCAAGTCGAGAGCGATGCATCAGACGTCGCTCTGGCCGCCACCCTCAACCAAGCAGGCCCGTGACATTCTTTTCCCGCACCCTCCATGCCTCCAAAATTCAGAACTCCTCCGTCGAAAAAGAGGCCCAAGCCATCGTTGAAGCTGTGCGGCATTGGAGGCATTACCTGGTCAGCAGGAGATTCACTCTCCTCACTGACCAACGGTCGGTTGCCTTCACGTTCAATAATACACAGCGGGGCAAGATCAAAAACAATAATATCTTGAGGTGGAGGATCGAGCTCTCCACCTACAATTACGAGATTTTGTATCGCCCCGGTAAGCTCAACGAGCCCCCCGATGCCCTATCCCGATGTACATGTGCCAGCGCACAAGTGGACTGACTCCGGACCCTGCACGACAACCTCTGTCACCCAGGGGTCGCACGTTTTTACCATTTCATCAAGGTCCACAATCTGCCCTACTCCATTGAGGAGGTCAGGGCGATCACCAGAGACTGCCAGGTCTGCGCTGAGTGTAAACCGCACTTCTACCGGCCAGACCGAGCGTACCTGGTGAAGGCCTCCCGCCCCTTTGAACGCCTCAGCGTGGACTTCAAAGGGCCCCTCCCCTCCACCGACCGCAACACGTGCTGTCCCATGCCCCGACATGACGTCTGCCACCGTCATCAAAGCCCTCAACACCATCTTCGCACTGTTCGGCTCCCCGCCTAGGTCCACAGCGACCGGGGATCCTCATTCATGAGCGATGAGCTGCGCCAGTACCTGCACAACAGGGGCATTGCCTCGAGCAGGACGAACAGCTACAACCCCAGGGGAAACGGGCAGGTGGAGAGGGAGAATGGGACGGTCTGGAGGGCCGGCCAGCTGGCCCTACGGTCCAGAAATCTCCCAGCCTCCCGCTGGCAGGAGGTCCTCCCCGACGCACATCACTCCATTTGGTCACTCCTGTGCACCGCGACCAACGAAACCCCCCATGAACGTCTCTTTGCCTTCCCTAGGAAGTCCACCTCCGGGGTTTCGCTCCCGCCATGGCTGGCAGCTCCAGGACCTGTTCTCCTCCGTAGACACGTTTGACTCCACAAGGCAGACCCGTTGGTTGAGAGGGTACAGCTACTTCACGCTCACCCGCAGTACACCTACGTAGCGTACCCCGACGGCCGCCAAGACACAGTCTCCCTCAGGGACCTGGCACAGCTGGTTCCACCCCCCCCCCCCCCCCCCTCTGCCCCGGCACCACCCTCCCTTCCCCCTGACGCATCCCACTGCAGCCCCCGCTCCGCGACAATCCGTCCTCCCCTTGCTCACAGCCGGGGATGAAGAGGATTTCGGCATGCTCCCTGAGTCACCGAAGACCAAGCCGGAGTCGCCACCAGCACTGCGGAGCTCTCAACGACAGATCAAGGCACCGGACCGCCGGAATTTGTAATATTATCTGTACTTTTAAAACACAACTTTCTGTATATAGTTCTCCACCACCCCCGCCAGACTCATTATTTAAACCGGGGGTGAATGTGTAAGTCACCACTGATGTATATATTGTATATATAGGATGTTGATATAGGTGCTTTACGGTAAGGCCCCTGTACTACAGGTACGGGGGTAGATCCCTGCCTGCTGGCCATGCGGCGTCATGCACGCTGCACGGCGTGACGGCTCAAAAGACGCGCTGCTCCCCCCACCCAACGAGAAGACCCGACCGGATGGCCGCCCGCTGCTCAGCCCCAAGGTTCCAGTCCCGCGACATTGAGGCGCTCTGGACGCAGTGGAGCAGAGGACGGACGCCCTGTATCCCGGGCACGGCCGCAGAGTTGCCCCACGCCACAGCCGGCGTCTGTGGAGGGAAGTGGCAGAGGCCGTCACCGCTGTGGCCCTGACACCACGGACAGGCACCCAGTGCCACAAGAAGGTGAACGACCTTGTCAGAGCAGGCAGGGTGAGCCCCCCCCGCCCGATATCCATATCCCCATATCCCCCCTCCCCATATTCCCCATATCCCCCTCCCCCATATCCCCCCTCCCCCATATCCCCCCTCCCCCATATCCCCCATATCCCCCCTCCCCATATCCCCCTCCCCATTATCCCCCCTCCCCCATATCCCCCCTCCCCCATATCCCCCATATCCCCCCTCCCCCATATCCCCCCTCCCCATATCCCCCCTCCCCCATATCCACCTCCCCATATCCTCCCTCCCCCATATCCCCCCTCCCCATATCCTCCCTCCCCCATATACCCCCTCCCCATATCCCCCTCCCCATATCCCCCCTCCCCCATATCCCACCTCCCCATATCCCCCCCCATATCCCTCCTCCCCATATCCCCCCTCCCCATATCCCCCCTCCCCATATCCCCATATCCCCCTCCCCCATATCCACCCTCCCCATATCCCTCCTCCCCCAGATCCCCCATATCCCCCCTCCCCCATATCCTCCGTCCCTCATATCACCCCTCCCCATATACCCCCTCCCCCATATCCCCCCTCCCCATATCCCCCCTCCCCATATCCGCCCTCCCCCATATCCCCCTCCCCATACCCATATCCCCCATATCCCCCCTCCCCCATATCCCCTCTCCCCATATCCCCCATATCCCCCCTCCCCATATCCCCCTCCACCATATCCCCCATAACCCCCCTCCCCATATCCCCCCTCCCCATATCCCCCTCCCCATATCCCCCATATCCCCCATATCCCCCATATCCGCCTTCCCCCATTTCCCCAAGTGAATCCAGCCCTAACCTTAACCTCTGCAATACACGTGCAACCGATGGCGTGCATTCATATACCTGTCTAACACTGTTGCCTTTTACCCCTGCCACCACCCCCCACAGGAGAAGCGCGCACACAACACCAGGGAGCATGTGAGGACTGGAGGAGCCCCAGCTGATGAGAGGCCACTGACCGAACATGAGGGAAGGGCCCTGGAACTGGCTGGCGGACCTGAGGACCGGGAGGTTGCTGATGCAGAGGTCGGGGGCCCACCAGCAAGTGAGCCACTGACAGCCCGTCCCCATATCCCCCCACCTCCATATCCCCCCTCCCCCATATCCCCCCTTCCCCATATCACCTGATATCTGTCTGCGTGTCTAACCATGCATGCTTCATTGTGTATCGCAGGAGCAAACGTCAAGGCACCCATTCCGCAGATGCAGACCGCCCGCATGATGCCCCTCGGAGACCATGGGAGACGGAGAGACCCGGACCCTCTGGCATGCGACGCCTGCACGATGCCCCTCGGAGACGGAGAGACCCGGACCCTCTGGCCTGCGACGCCTGCACGATGCCCCTCGGAGACCACTGGAGACGGAGAGACCCGGACCCTCTGGCATGCGACGCCCGCACGATGCCCTTCGGAGACCACGGGAGACGGTGAGATCCGGACCCTCTGGCATGCGACGCCCGCACGATGCCCCTCGGAGACCATGGGAGACGGAGAGTCCTGGAGCAACAGGGAGACGGCGCCCCCGTCTCATGCGGGTGCGGCGACGCAGGCGTGTGTCATCCAGCGACGAGAGGGGCAGCCACAGGCCCCCGTCACAGCCGAGCCACAAAACCACAATCCTACCCAGGACACCCCTACACAAGAAACTGAAATACAGGACGGTGACACAGAGTGGATGGGTGGAGACGAACCCCCACCCCAAAGTGCCATGGACTCAGAGTCGGACGATGCGCACGACACAACGCCACTGCTGTCACCAACACCCTCAACCATCGCAGAAACACTCACCCCGGTTGGGCACTTTAGTGATGAGGCGTCTGGTACACTCACTGGTGCGCACAACACAACCGTCCCGGTACAGCAGGTGGAGGTAGGAGCAGCAGAGGGGCCGGGCGGTCGGGGGGCAGCCCGGCGCAAGCGAACATCTGCCGCCCAGATGGATCCCGGGTTCCTGGAGTTACCACACCCACCCATAGGTCCGATGCAACAACCGAACCTGAGACGAGTGAAGAGGGTGACGGCCAGATTGTGGCGGCTGCAGTCGCAGGTGGAGGAGTCCACCCGTGTCCAGGAGCTGGCAGTGGTGCCGGTCATGCGTGCCACCCAGGCCGACACTGCACGGGTGGCGTCCGCGGTGGAGGTAATGGGTGCGACGGTGTCAGACATGGGGAGCGGTTTGCGAGGCCTGGGGCTTTCCATGCAGGCGGCGTCTGTGGCCCTGGACATGGCTGCCCTCTCACAGGAGGCCATGAGCCAGCGCCAGCGGCAGATGGCAGAGTGGCTCAACTCCGTGGCACAGTCTCTGCAGGCCATGGCCCAGTCTCTGCAGGCCATCGCTGAGGGCATCGGCGCCATTGCCCATGTGCTAGCCAGCGTCGCACAGTCACAGACAGGGATTGCCAACTCCCTGAGCTCCATGGCTGCAAACCTGCAGACCCTTGTCGATACCAGCACGGGCCTCCAGGACTGGCAGCGCCAAATGTCGGGGGGGCGTCGGATGGCCAGTCCGTTCGCATCCCCCACCCATGTAGAGGCCTGGGGGCCATCGGGCACCCCGAGGGAGGAGGAGGTGCTGGGGCCTGTTCCGGGTCCCATTGTAGGGGAGGTCCCGGAACACCTCAACACCTCGGGCTCCCCCCCTTCCGTCCCAGGTGCATCGGGTGGGCAACGGGCAGGACAGGCTGGCAGCTCGCCATCCCAGTCACCCGGGCCGCAGCCTGGCCCATCTAGGCCAGGACGCCCCAGGAAACGGCCACCAAAGGGATACCGTGTCAGAGGGCAGGAATCACAGGAGTCCACCTCCAGTTCTGCTGTACCGTCTGGGGAACCACCTAGGCGTAGTCAAAGGGCTCGTAAGGCCAAACAATTAGACACTGAGTAAGTTGGCACGGGTGCAGGGCACAGATGAGTTTTAGGGGCTAGGGCACGTGCATGAACTCCTTTCGTCTTGACGAGGGCGAGTTTGAGTAGGTTCTCTGGGGTAGAAGACAGATGTGGAAGGTGCTCAGGGAGCCCGGCGAACCATGTCCATATGTTTTGGTCATGCCCGGCACTGGAGGGGTTCTGGAGAGGAGTGGCGGGAGCAATATCTCAGGTGGTGAAAGTCCGGGTCAAGCCAAGCTGGGGGCTAGTAATATTTGGAGTAGTGGACGAACCGGGAGTGCTTGAGGCGAAAGAGGCCGGCATTCTGGCCTTTGCGTCCCTAGTAGCCTGGCGAAGGATCTTGCTAATGTGGAAGGAGGCGAAGCCCCCCAGCCTGGAGGCCTGGATAAATGATATGGCTGGGTTCAAAAAGTTGGAGAGGATTAAGTTCGCCTTGAGAGGGTCTGCGCAGGGGTTCTACAGGCGGTGGCAACCGTTCCTAGACTATCTCGCGGAGCGTTAGAGGAAGGTCGGTCAGCAGCAGCAACCTTGGGGGGGGGGGACGTCATGGGAGGGGGGCGGGAGAGGGGGGACTGCCTGGGAGGGTGGATGAGCAAGAGATAACATGAAGGGTTGGGGAAACTGGCACGTACGGGTGAGGGCCAGTGTACAAAGCTGTGTAAATATATCATTTTGCCATGTATATATCTTGCTCTGCGCGATTTCTCGTTTTTTTTTGTTACGGGGGGGGGGGTGGGGGGTTATTGTTTGTAAGGGAGAAAAATTGTGTTAAAAAACTTTAATAAATATATATATTTTTTAAATGAACTCCTTTCGTTAGTAAAGTCAATGTTACACCTACAGAAGCTGCCTTTGTGCTCTGTCCGAAGCGTGCGGGGGTGTCATGTACGTTGAGCGCAAGCGTGTGTGTGAGGGGTGGTCTTACCTCAGCCCCAGGTGAGTCTGCCCCCTTCCCCCTGGGCCGCCATCAACATCCCCCCGGGCAGAGGACGGGACCGTGCGCTGCAGTGTCACAGCCGCATGCAGGGATGGTCCGGGTGGATGGTGGTACTGTGGCCATGGGTCAGACATAGTCCAACGATGTGGAGCCAGGAGCTCATCGCAGGGCGGGTTGTCATTATCATCCATGGCCTGCAATAGACACGCGTCAACCGGCAACTGTGTGAGCCCGGTCGTTGAGCCGCAGGTGGATCGGCAGTGGGTGGGGGGTGGTGTGCATGCGGGTGGGGTGGGTGGGGGGTGAGGGTGCTGGGTGGGTGGATGGGTGGGGGTGTGTGGGTGGTCGGGTGTTGCCATGGTGTGCGGTCTGTGGCCATACTACCCGATTCCCAGGCCCATCTAGTCAGTGAAGCGGGCGGCTATCAGTCTGTCCCGTGCCCGCTGGGCCAGCCGGTAACGGTGAACAGCCACCCACCCGTGTCTAGCCCGTCTGCCCTGACCATCCCCCTCATCTGGGGAGGACTGTGCCTCTTCCAGCTGCTCCTCCACTCCGCCGTCCTCTGCCTGCGGCACATCGCCCCTCTGCTGGGCTATATTGTGCAGGACGCAGCACACCACAATGATGCGGCCGACCCTATCTGACCGATACTGGAGGGCGCCCCCAGAGAGGTCCAGGCACCTGAAACGCATCTTCAGCACGCCAAAGCACCTCTCTATCACTTGCCTTGTCGCTACATGGGCATCATTGTAGCGGTTCTCCGCCTCATTGCGTGGCATCCGTATAGGCGTCATCGGCCACGATCGCAATGGGTAGCCCCTGTCACCCAGCAACCAGCCCCTCAGCCGGGGATGGCGTCCCTCGTACATGCCGGGGATGTATGACCGCGACAACACGTATGAGTCGTGTACACTGCCCGGGTAACGGGCGCAGACGTGCAGGATCATACAGGTCGCAGACCACCTGTATGTTCATCGAATAGGTCCCCTTCCTATTGGTGAACATAGATTATCATAGAATTTACAGTGCAGAAGGAGGCCATTCGGCCCATCGAGTCTGCACCGGCTCTTGGAAAGAGCACCCAACCAAAGGTCAACACCTCCACCCTATCCCCATAACCCAGTTACCCCACCCAACACTAAGGGCAATTTTGGACACTAAGGGCAATTTATCATGGCCAATCCACCTAACCTGCACATCTTTGGACTGTGGGGGAACCGGAGCACCCGGAGGAAACCCACGCACACACGGGGAGGATGTGCAGACTCCGCACAGACAGTGACCCAAGCCGGAATCGAACCTGGGACCCTGGAGCTGTGAAGCAATTGTGCTATCCACAAGGCTACCGTGCTGCCCTGTTACCTGTAGGTGGCCGCATGGCGACGTGCATCCCATCAATCGCGCCCTGGACCCGGCCACGGCAGAGAAGCCCACGGCCCGGGCATCTTGGCTGGCCCGGTCCACAGGGAAGTGGATGTTGCGGTGCGCAATGGCATATAGGGCGTCTGTCACTGCCCGGATGCACCGGTGCACCAATGTCTGCGATATGCCGGACAGATCCCCACTCGGTGCCTGGAATGACCCCGTTGCATAAAAGTTCAGGGCCACCGTAACCTTGATGGACACGGGGAGAGGGTGTCCCCCGCCAATGCCACGCGGTGACAGGTACGCCAGCAGGTGGCAGATGTGTGCCACGGTTTCCCGGCTCATCCGGAGTCTCCTCCTGCATTCCCGGTCCGTGAGGTCCTGGTATGACAGCCAGGGCCGGTACACACGGGGCATCCTCGGGTGACCCCGTTGCCGTGGGGCCGCGACGTCCTCCTCCCCCTCCTCCCCCTGTCGGTCAGGTGTCCCTCCAGCCTGGTCGGCTGCCGCCTGATCCCTTTGCGGCATCCTGCGCCGCCTCTCTGGCACGCTCCTCATCCTCCTCCTCATCCAGGGCAACATGGACATTAGCGGCTGCCGCCACGGCGGCCAACATCGCTGGCTGACCGGAAAACATGACGGCCGGTGCGGGACGGCGGGACGGCGGGGGGGGGGGGGGGGGGGAAACGACGACATGTCATCATTGCCCATACCCCCTCCTCCCCCCCAGCCAGGCGGCATGGACCGCATGGGTCCGACTGTTGGAGGCTGGCACTTGGCCAGGTGGACCAACACACTTGCCCTCGCACCCCCCCTCCCTGGCACGGACCCCCCCCCCCCCATATCCCTCCCCGGCATGGACCCACCCCCCATCCCCGGCACGGACCCCCCCCCCTCCCCGGCACGGACCCGTCTCCCCCCCCCCCCCCCCCCACCCACGTCCCTCCCCGGCACGGACCCCCCGTCCCCCGTCCCCCTCCCCGGCACGGACCCCCCTCCTCCCCGGCATGGACCCCGTCCCCGTCCCCCTTCCCGGCACGGACCCCGTCCCCCGTCCCCCTGCCCGGCACGGACCCCCCCCCATGTCCCTCCCCGGCACAGACACCCCCCCTCCCCGGCACGGACCCCCGTCCCCCTCCCCGGCACGGACCCCCCCCCCGTCCTCCTCCCCGGCACGGACCCCGTCCCCCTCCCCGGCACGGACCCCCCCCCCATGTCCCTCCCCGGCACAGACCCCCCCCCTCCCCGGCACGGACCCCCGTCCCCCGTCCCCCTCCCCGGCACGGACCCCCCCCCCCCGTCCTCCTCCCTGGCACGGACCCCGTCCCCCTCCCCGGCATGGACACCCCCCCGTCTCCCTCCCCGGCACGGACCCCCCGTCCCCCTCCTTGGCTGTCATCCTCCCATCCCCGGCACTCACCCCCCCTCCCGGCACTCCCCCGGAGCCCAGCCCACTCTAACCACCACCCCTGCCACATACACACACACACAACCCGACACACACCTCTTCCCCACACATACAGACTGCGGCCACGCCATCGCCTCTCCAGCGGCCAACCCCCCAGGCCGTCACCCACCTCCACGCTGGTCGGCATCAACCATGAGCACTGGTTGACACCAATTAATAGGTGTTTTGATTTACGCCGACGTGACCCGTGATCACGTCGGCGGGACTTCGGCCCATCCGGGCGGGAGAATATCGGCAGCCCCGAAATCCATTGCCTTGCGCCCACCCGTGCCATTCTCCGAGGTGTGCGGTGCGATTGACGCCCCGCCAACTTTTCTCCCTTCGGAGAATTCGGCGGGCGGCGGGGGCGGGATTCACGACGGCCCACGGCGATTCTCCGACCCGGTGGGGGGGTCGGAGAATCTCGCCCCACAACTCCATAAGATGTAGGAATAGGAGTAGGCCATTCACCCCGCTGAGGCTGCTCCGCCATCCTTTGAGATCATGGGTGATCTGATATAATCCTCAACCCCACTTTCCCACCCTATCTCTCATAACTCTTGAATCCCTTACTGATTAAAAATCGGTCTCTCTCAGCCTTGAACAGATTTAACGACCCAACTTCTACAGCTCCCTGAGGTAAAGAATTCCACAGATTCATTACCCTCTGGAGAGAAGAAATTCCTCTTCTCCTCTGTCTTAAATGAATGATCCCTTCGACTGATTACAGTGTTTGGCTTCACTTAAATCGCAGAAATTTCCACTTAAGTGCTTTAAACTCTTCTGTGACAGAAACCTCACTACTTATGACAGTCACTCTGTTTGTTGAACTCAACTGCCCACTGTGTATCAGAATGAAATTCCAGGAAAGTTGCAGCTGCTATACTGCTGGCTCTCACTATACCAATGCAAATAAGACCAGTAGGAATCAGCAGCTAGCCCCACACCAATGTGGTTGCCTCATAACTACTTGATTAAGTGTCTATAGGAGTGGACAATAAAGGCAATAAATACTGACAGTAACGTCCCCAAACGGCGAATGGATATTTAAAATGAACTGCTGCCTTGGCCTTGAGAGGAGCAACCTAACAATGAATATACTGAAGCTTCATTCATTAGTAACAGGACATGCACAGTTCTCAGGCAGCACTGGAAGAGTAGGAATTGGTGAACTTGGAAACTCTTTTAATCAATCGCATTTATGAAAATACTTAGGGCTCCTTAAAGTCGTAGTCAAATAATAGTCAGAATAACAGCAAATAGAGAATAGAAAATGGTTAATCTTTCTATGAAAACAATGATACTTTGCTACAAATATCCAAATCTCTTCATAAGTAAGTATACTTACTTTCTTCACAGAGGTTCAGCTTTGAGAGATTCCTTCCATCAAATTCAAGTGACTCTTCACACATTGACCCATTCTCTTGAAACTCATTTGAGATGAGAGGCAGATCTTTGGTCTCCATTTATTCTGAGTACTGAAGGCTTCACCTAACAAATGCATATTTAATTACTGAGATGTAGGAATAAAGATTTTGCTTCAAATACTAATCAGTAATTTTTTTGCTGTCTTAATTTAATAAGAAATAATTTTAATAAATCAGATTCTGTTCATGCTGCCATGATGTTTTCTTAAAGAATAGTTCCATCCTTTGCATGTGCAACATATTACGTATTACAACATTAACGTAGAGGAGTATCCTCCAGCATTTTTAAATGTGTGCTTAAAATAAGTGGAAAAATTGACCTGATATTGGGACAAAGAAGTGAATTTTAAAGAATCAGCCAACAAAGTGACCCACCGGCTTACAGTGAGAAATCCATCTAAGTGGCCGAAGGCACAGCCACCAATTGTGAGGCAAAGGGAGAAATGAGATTGGGAATGAGACGGGGTTGGTCACAAGGCCAGAGTCAGAGGAATAGAGATTTTGAGGGAAGATAGGTTCATCAGATTTCAAGAGGTTAGAGATATAAAGCGGGCCAAAGCCAAGAAGAGTTTTAAGCACAAGGAAGAGAATTTTAAATTTAACATATCAAGCGATTGATGGTCAGGGCAGATCAGCGAGGATTGATGTATTGAGAGAGTGGAGCTTGCTGCGGGATATGATAATGGTAGTAAGGGCAGCACGGTGGTGCAGTGGTTAGCACTGCTGCCTCATGGCGCTGAGGTCCCAGGTTCGATCCCGGCTCTGGGTCACTGTCCGTGTGGAGTTTGCACATTCTCCCCGTGTTTGCGTGAGTTTCACCCCCACAACCCAAAGATGTGCAGGTGGATTGGCCACGCTAAATTGCCCCTTATTTGGGAAAAATGAATTGGGTACTCTAAATTTATTTTTAAAAAAGAGCTGTGCATTATATGGTTTTACAGAGGTTCGGAGCCCACCCAAGTGATTGGAAAATTCAACTCTGGAGGTTTAGACCATAAGACCATAAGACATAGGAGCAGAATTAGGCCACTCGGCCCATCGAGTCTGCTCCGCTATTCAATCATGGCTGATATTTTCTCATCCCCATTCTCCTGCCTTCTCCTCATAACCCCTGATCCCCTTATTAATCAACAACCTATCTATCTCTGTCTTAAAGATACTCAGTGATTTGGCCTCCACAGCCTTCTGCAGTAAAGAGTTCCCCAGATTCACCACCCTCTGGCTGAAGAAATTCTTCCTCATCTCTGTTTTAAAGGATCGTCCCTCTAGTCTGAGATGGTGTCTTCTGCTTCTAGTTTTCCTCTCCACGTCCGCTCTATCCAGGCCTCGCAGTATCCTGTAAGTTTCAGTAAGATGCCCCCTCATCCTTCTAAACTCCAACGAGTACAGACCCAGAGTCCTCAACTGTTCCTCATACAACAAGTTCTTCATTCCAAGAGGATGAATTAAGAGTTCAACTGCAGATTGCATTAAGTAGGGACAGACAAGGAAAATGGTATGGAGCTACCAGTAAGTCAATTTTGTGACAGTGAGTGGTTGGGTCCAGCCAACATGCAGTTCCTCCTTAAGAGCTGTGGCTGGCTTTATGTACTGCAGGCTAGCTGGAATTCATTCTGATCTCTGGCAACTTTGTTCTACCTATTCAGGTGAGCAGCCATTCACGTTTTACTGGCTCCACATTACAAGCATGTGAACCAGCACCAAGCCTGCCTTTTTCGAAATTAATTGTGCATTGCGATCCCCACGCCCTTTTTCCAGACTATCAATCTTTGCAACCATGATGTTTCGATATGTTTGCCAAACATATAAAAAGCTTTTTCTGCTTATTTAAAAAGCAGGATGCAACACATATAACTTATTTGCTGGTGAGAGCTTTGTTTTACACTCTCATTTTCTCATGGACCATTCTTTAGCTGAAAAAACTGTCCCAATACACCAACAAATTGAGTTCCACATGAATTGAGGCAGTGCCTTGCCACACTGCACAGCTGGAGTAGAATGTTTCTCATTCCTTGGAAACACCATCGCTAAGGGCGCCATGGTGGCGCAGTGTTAGCACTGCTGCCTCACGGCACCAAGAACACAGGTTCGAACCCGGCCCCGTATCACTGTCCGTGTAGAATTTGCACATTCTCCCCCTATCTGCATGGATCTCACCCCCACAACCCAATGATGTGCACGGTAGGTGGATTGACCAACTAAATTGCCCCTTAATTGGGAAAAAAAGAATTGGGTAGTCTAAATTTATAAAGTCATTGTTGCAAACAAATTGGAACTCTGCAGAGGAACAGTAAAGTAAATAAATAAAGAAAAGAGGTGCTTAAGTGTGCTAGAGCATAGGAATTTTTGAGCAAGAAATATTTGCAGTATTTTAAACATAGGTTTATGTGATGGTGTCACAGTTTACCATTATTCATTATTCATTTTGAAGCTGGTATGTAAGTGGTATAACAATGGGAAATGTGTGAAAGTAACTCCCTGCCTAACAGCACTGTGGGTGTACCCACGCCAAATGGTCCACAGCGATTCAGGCAGCTCAACACCACTTTCTCAAGGGCAATTAAGGATGGACAACAAAAACTAGCCAAAGCAGCAAACACCCACATCCCATGAAAGGATAAATAAAACTGGCCCACACGAATGCCATGAACAAAGAGTGCAGAAGATTATGTATTCTTGCTCAGGCATGCAGCCCTTCTCCAAATCCTGCCTTGGGTTCTCTAATGTCCTGGTGATCATACAGTAACTGTATGAGGGAAATAAAAGATGATTTCCCTTTTATTTGTGAAAATGTATGTGTAGGTTAGGAGGATTGGCCACACTAAATTCCCCTTAATTAGAAAAAAATAATTGGGTACTCTAAATTTTTTTTTAAATTGTGAAAAAGTGAATTGGCTCTTGGAGGTCTAATAATAATAATAATCTTCATTAGTGTCACAAGTAGGCTTACATTAACATTGCAATGAGGTTACTGTGAAAATCCCCTAGACGCGCCACTCCGGCACCAGTTCGGGTACACTGAGGGAGAATTCAGAATGTCCAATTCACCTAACAAGCACGTCTTTCGGGACTTATGGGAGGAAACCAGAGCATCCGGAAGAAATCCACGCAGACACGGGGAGAACATGCAGACTCCGCACAGGCAGTGACCCAAGCTGGGAATCGAATCCGAGCCCCTGGCGCTGTGAAGCAACAGTGATAACCACTGTGCATCTACGGACTTGAGTGCATTATTTTTTACAATCAAATGTTTTCTTGTCAGTTTTGATGGTAGAGATGTTTTCAGTTTCCGAAGCAACACATTGAGTGGATAGCATATGCTTTCCCTAAAGGTTTAAAGATTTTGTGTGCTTAAGGGCGGGATTATGGTTGGATTTTGGACACTGACTCAGAAATACCACTTCTTCTTGGCTCTCAAAGCCACTTCCACTTCTTTCCCACACTCAAAAAATAATTCCCAAATGGAAGAGCCTCCACGGTCATCATAATATTGCCAATTTAATAAATTTGTTTAAAGCTTTATGTATCATGAAGTTCAAAGAATTAAAGAAATCTGTGCATTAATTATGGTTGAACAAAAGAATACTTTCTCTTGACCAATATTCTGTTACAATATTCTCTTACATTCGTTAACTTTTTACAACCAGTGACATGAGGGAAAACATTACACAACAAATGAGGAGGATCTGGAATGTACTGCCTGAGAGTGCGGCGGAGGCAGAATCAATCCTGGCTTTCAAATGGAACTGGATAATTATCTGAAGAGGAAAGAATTGTTGGGTTACAGGGAAAATGTTGGAGAGTGGGATTAGGCAAATTGTTTTTGTAGAGTTAGCATGGTCACAACACCACAAATGGCCTCTATTGCTGTAAGGTATCCATTCCATGATATAATAGGCTAGTGCTTAGAATAATGCTCCCCTGTTGGTCTTTAGCCATCTGCAACAACTTGCAATTGTATAGCTATCGGGTAGTTATAAACATTCCTAAGTGCTTCACAGCAACATTATCAGTCAAGATTTGAGACCAAGAGTCAAAGTTAAAGTAATATAATACATATAACCAAAAACTGGGGAAAAGAGGTAAGTATTCAGGAGTAACTTAAAGGGAGGGACAGGTAGAGAGATGGAGAGTTTTAGGGAACAGGAAATGTATGGCCTAAACAGTAGAAGCCATCGCCAGCACTAGTGGAGTGATGGAAATCAGAGATTATGCAAGGTGCTAGAATTGGATGAATATGGAATTCATGGAGAGATGTAGGGTGTGAAGAAGTTAGAGATAGAGAGTGGCAGTCCTGCCTTTCTTACACAACATTCTTGGACCAGGGAATCATCTTATTTTGCCAGATTTTTATGTCCCTAAAGTTGCTCATTATCACCTTTTAGGCATATACAATCACCACATTGGTCATTTAACCATCTGCTGCTTCTGCTCAATCACAAACCTCTTCCTTTTTTTTCGATGCAGCCCCTTTTGTACCTGATAATCTGTCATATCTTCCAATTGTAATGATCCGTGGTTGGCCGCAAACATTAACCTTACATTCCTCTTTCCACTTGCTAATTGTTGCCAGCATTTCAGGTTTTATATTTTGCAAGTGTGTTTTCCTAGCTCAGGAGAAAATACAGCTACTGTCAACCAACTGACATCAAAAAGCAGGATCACACCTTAAACATTCCTGGTTGGGGGGTTGGGGGGTGAGAATTCCTCTGGTCACATGTTGCAGTGTCATTTTAAACATGTTTGTGAAGACTTTCCATGCTTAATATTTGTAGTGAATGTGTAACTATTCCCTTTTCAAACATGTTCCTTATTTTGGCACTTCTAGCAGAGAAAACTTCACAGACATTTTTAAAATGTTGCTACACAGTAACATCCAAAGGAATTCTTACCTCTGGTTCGAATGGCTCACTGCCACCACATGTGGTGCATTACCCACTAGAGTGATTCCAAGATTCTGTGCTTCCAGCAGGGAGCCACATTCACAGTAACTGCAAGCTGCAAGGCAGCAGCCTAAACCCCAAAGCTTGATCCCTACGAGTGCGATTTCCCTGTTGGGAAGCACAAGATTATGGAAGAATCTCATTAGAGAAACCGGTATTTTAATTGCTATAAGTGTGCAATTTTTTTATTGTACTTTATAATTATATTATTGAATCTTTTGAACAGTAAGAAGCTTTTTTCATGTCTTGTGTATACATACTTTTAGAGCAATAACCAAAGTTTAAACACTGATTTTGTTTTTTTATCAAATTTATATAAAGGCACAACAAATCATTTATGGTAAAGTTAAAATGACTTACCTTTGTGTTAAAGGATCTTTTGTGTTTTCTCCTTGTAGTTATAGTTAAAGCAATGTTGCGTCATTTAAACTGAAGTATAGTATATGTTTAAATCATTAGGATGATTCACATTCTTTGAACTTTGAACATTTTTGTCTTTCTTTAAAGTGACACATGAACATGGTCTATCATTAAACACAGTACACGATCCTACAACAACATTGTATCAATGTTGTCACTAGAATGGTCCTGTTCTTAATCCAAAAAACTTTTCCCGGAAAGGAAATTGTGAAATAATGGGAGGTGGAAAAGGTTTAAGGGAGGAGACGGAATCTGCATCAGGCCTGTGTTCCAAGAGTTCTGTAACTCAAGAAGTTGTTATTACTTCAAATGTTAAAACGTCCGTTATTTTGATGGGGAAGTGTATTGGTGCTCCCTGCTGATGCTGTTTGTCATTGATGTTTTGTAATCATTTTAAATGTCAATTAAAATACTGTTTAGTTCATGCATGTTCATAATAAAACACTGCTGCATTTTTCTGTTGCTGCAATGCTGGCATCAATGAGCATTGATGGCAAAAACAGAGCAAAGTATTAATACAGACTGCAATGTTAACTTCACATCGTGTGCTTATAAAATCACTTAACATGTGGCTGTTTTATTTTTTTGTGAGAATTATAAGGGATTTCTTCTGTGATACAATGTTCTCAAGTAGCCGGAGTAGTTTCAATTGTGTATAATTTTTTTCCTTCTGTACCTCAGGCTGGTTGGCTTTCATAGAATCACTACAGTGCAGAAGGAGGCCATTCAGCCCATCGAGTCTGCACCGACTCTCTGAAAGAGTTCCCCACCTAGGCCCACGCCTCCTAACCCCACCTAAACATTTGGACACTAAGGGGCAATTTAGCATGGCCAATCTACTTGACATGCACGTCTTTGGACTGTGAGAGGAAACCAGAGCACCCGGAGGAAACTCACACAAACATGGGGAGAACATACAAACTCTACACCGTCTCCCAAGGCTGGAATTGAACCTGGGTCCCTGGTGCTGTGAGGCAGAAATGCTAACCACTGTGCCACCACGCTGCCCTTTAACACCTCTGTCTTTATCATCTGTTATTCATTATTTTTCGTTCTTAACACTTCACAGTCAGGAATTATGAAATGGATTGCTAATAACTTTGAAAACAGCAGTCAATCACAAAGCATAATTCTATCAAGTGAGATTAAAACCATTGCTATCAGTTGGGAGAAGATAAGCACATATTTTTTACATTTAATATCACTATGATTTGTATAGTATGTTTCAGAAACCGGTTCACAGATGGTGATTGCAACCAAGTGTGTAATCAGACATGTACAATTCAGCATCCAGATGGATTAGCGCACTTATTTACTGTAAAGAATCATCTGCTCTGTTCGCAGAGCAAGGCAAACAGAATCACCCTCCAGCTGAATCCATGCAGCATAGCTCACTGGAACATCAACTATTATCACTTATCAGGAAATAGTCACAGCACTAACACAGACACTTTGATGGAAGGAAATAGAGGAATTCAGGAATCATGGAATAAGGCACTGTACCTCAGGCTGGTTGAAAAGCTATGAAAGCAATTGATGATGCTGGGGCAGTAATATCAGTGACATCTTCAGTAAAGATCTCTCAAAAATAGACCATAATCACAGAAGAAGCATCTAAGGAGAATTTTAAACTCCGAGTTGTTGTCATAGCTGGCTTCAACTCATTTAAGACCAAGTGGCAAGAATTCCAAGATGCCTACTGCTCGTTGCTGGGGCAAATTAATGGGTAACTGAAGGAAATATATAAGATTCTCATGGGGCTTGACAGAGTAGATGCTGATAGGCCATTTCCCCTTTTGGGAGAGTCCAAGACCAGAGGGCATAATCTCAGGGTAAGGGGCCACCCATTTAAAACAGAGATGAGGAGGAATTTCTTCTCTCAGAGAGTAGAAAATCTGTGGAATTCTTTACCACAGAGAGCTGTGGAGGCTGGGCCATTTGGTATGTTCAAGGCTGAGATAGACACATTTTTCAAGGGGTATGGGGACAAGGTGGAAAAGTGGAGATGAGGGCCGGAATTCTCCGAACTCCCGGCTAAGTGTTGACACTGGCGTAAACACCGGAGTGGTGTATACCGGCTTCAACGGGCCTCCTGGCCCAGCAATTCACTGGTGTTCAGGGGACTAGCACGGCGCTGGAGCTGCTCCGGTGCCGAAAGGCGGCCCTGCACAGCCGGCGCGGGTCCGTGCACGCGCGCGACGGCTGTCTCTGTGCCGGCGCATGCGCGTGGTTGCCGTCTCCGTGCCAGTGCATGCGCATGGTTGCCGTTTCCGCGCCGGCGCGGAGCAACATGTCAGGGACCTTACAGCGAGCCGTGTGGAAGGAGGTAGGCCCCCTCCAGATCGCTGCCGCCCGCCGATTGGAAGCCCCCGATCGTAGGACTGGATCCCGTGGAGGCCCCCTCCGGAGTCAGATCCCCCCGCCCCCCCCCCCCACCAGGACGTCCACCGCGGCCGCGGGTCCGCCCTCCCGCCAGGTGGTACCAGGTTGGAGCCACGCCAATGGGACTCGGCGGGAGTTCAGCCGGTTGCCCGCAGAGAATCGCTGCGGGGGCCTATTTCAGCGGCCACCGACAGGCGCCGCGGTGACCCCGCAGTCGCGATTGGCGTCGATTCTCCGGTCGCCGGAGAATCGGCGGCCCGGCACCGGAGCGGCGTGGTGGGAATTTCCCGCGCCCCCGGCAATTCGGCGCGGGCTCAGAGAATCCCGTCCGAGGATTATCATATCAGGTCAGTCATGATCTCATTGAATGGCTGAGCAATTTTGATGGGCTGAATGGCCTACTTCTGCTCCTCCGTCTCATGTTCTTAAGTTATGTTCAATGCCCTCCAGCAGTACTGAGCAGAAAGTAGGCACTCATAGCAGCAGGTGAAAGTTCTGAAAGCAATGAGCCCACAGCAATTTCAGCAAATAAGATTTTCACCATTCATGCAGATGTTTCAGGGGTTAGTTGCAGGTTCAAGTTGTTAACCTTTTGCACCCCCATGCAATACAACAATTTTGTACTCACACCAGCACACCAGTTATGTAAGTAACCTATTATTAACGATTGAAACTTTTAGTGGAAGAGTCCATGTACAGCGAGCAGTGGGAGGTTTATCCACACAAGAAGCAAATGCAGCAACAAAGCAGATTAACCTCAAAGCCTGTTACCATTGTATAACTTCATAAAATTAATTAACTTTTATTACATCCTACAGTCTGTCATTCTTTTATTGGGTAGCAAACAAATGACCAGTTGCACAAAGGCATACAAGGTGGTTGACTCCTGTAATGTTATCTGAAAAGTTCCTGGAAGATTCCTACGTTACTAAAATGGATGCAGATGGCACCCTCTTTGATACTGTTGATGCGCTACAAACAATTAACTGGCAATAAAGGGCTTTGGAGGATACATGGTCAATCTCAGTCATAGTCTGTCTCCTCATGCTCAGCCTTCCGTAATGTGCAGAGCCTGGTCCTTTTAGATAGATTTGCTACCTAGATTAACATCACTTCAGGAGCCCACTGTACTCTTCCTCCTGTTTTAGTGTGACTTATCCACTGAGGGTTGCTGCATCTATGTTCCCTCATTGTAAAAAATCCCATACATTATTTATGCACAGACACCGCTGTAGTGATATTTTACATGCTCAACATTGTTACGAGAACCAATGACCAAGTCTAAACTGGAGTAGAATAATATTTACTTCGTGCATCAGTGAAATACTGCTCAAGTTTCTCACTAATAACTTGAACTTAATTTGGGTGAGCTCACTGTTCGCCAATGTTTGGCAATATTTAAGGAGCAGAAATACTTAAAGTGACGCTAAACATGCAAAAATAGCCTGTTAATCTTTT
Organism: Scyliorhinus torazame; assembly: GCF_047496885.1. NCBI lineage: Eukaryota > Metazoa > Chordata > Chondrichthyes > Carcharhiniformes > Scyliorhinidae > Scyliorhinus > Scyliorhinus torazame. The sequence goes on along the minus strand of NC_092710.1, from coordinate 233,611,938 downwards.
CTACCTGCATTCCAGCACTTTTAAATCCCAACCTACCTTTTCTGTTAAAATTAACATAGTCAGGAATTTTGACCCCTTTGTGACTTAACAATAGAGCTCAAAAGAATAGCAGGTAGCACCTGAACATTTGTACCAGTGAACATTTTCTAAATTCAGTCCAGTACACAACAGGATTTTCACTTATAACTGAGTTAATCCATCCCATGCGCATACCAATATAATGGTGGTAGTTTAAATGCACTTTAATTGATTCAGTATGTGTGTGGTTAGGGAGAAAGGCAGCAGCTGGTTTATGTACTGAAAAGAGGAACGACAGGCCAAGTCTTGCAGTTACTGATTTTATTTAACTCTTTTGTTGCTTTAACACATTTTGTTTTCACTCCAATTCGAGAACGACAACTCCATATTTGTTTCACCAGTTTTTCTTTTTAATCAGTCTCACTGAAGGCTCTTACCTCAGTTTTGATGCTGTATTCTGGAGGATCCTTCAGCACAACAGTTGTTGAATTGCTGTTCAGTTGCAGTCTCAGCTTCAAACACCTATGCCTATCTTCTTTACAAAATCACACGAGTGCATGGGATGACAGTCGAGAAGAGGCCTACTTACTGTGGACACCTCCTTTCAGATGAACTCCCTTTCTGCACAGAGCGGTAAAGTTGTTGTCAATTGTACCACATCTAATTGAAGACAGGCTTGGTAAACTACATCTGGAAAATCTAATGCTGATTCAATCTATAATCTGAATGCTTGCCCTTTGGCCACGGGATGAATGAATTTCACCATGTTATCATCTCATAGGCAGCAGGTATTAAGACTCCTGGTGTGAAGCAAAAGCAAACTTTTGTGGCCTGGGTTGATTTTAATTCAAATTCACTTGGTTGAGGCTTCGTTCTTGAAAGGAGTCCACACGTGTTCAAAAGAGCCGCACTGTGATTAACCAAAAAATAACACTGCTGGCCCAAACACCAGCCCCTTTGATTCCTTCCCAAAAGACAGAAGATTCTTCAGCTTCTGTTATGAACAAGTATGCACATCTGAGGGAAAAAAAGGAAATGACATCTTCACCTTCTTCATCTGGACTGTTGAATCGAAGCCTCTAACTCAAGATGGGAAGAGGGTAAAATGGCAATGGAAACAAAAGAGACCAAAGTGGGTCATAACACAATCTCTTAGAAGATGTATCCCTCAGAGACAAGAAAATAGCAAGCAGACAACAAAAATATAACACCATATGCACTTGTCTTTTGGCTCACACTGTGATCAACTCTGAGATTCAAGGACTAATGTGTTATATGTCCATCTAATAAGCTCTCTGGTGTTGTTTTGCTATGTAGTCTGGATTGCTGAAGTGTCTTACCTCAGTTTTGATATTGTCAGGAAATTTTACTGCTACGTTTCTGCTGAAGATGGTCTGCTCCTGTTCCAGAACATTTCCACTTTTGCTCAGCATCACCACTTGGCAAGGTTAGAGTGAATTGGGAACAGCCCCGAGAACATTTATCTGGCTTAGTGTGTCTTATCACGCCCATGAAATGTCGCAGAGGGTTGCACATCCAAAATAATTTTATTTTAAACTGTAGTTGCTATTATCCTTGAACAAACAGAGTAGCCAATTGTAGCCTGAGTAGCAGAGCAAGGTCGGCAGCAAATGATTTGAATGAGAGTTTTCCCTGCTCTTGGCTGAGTGGCGCTGCGGTCTTTTATACCCATCCGAGCCATTACAACGGGGAAGGAATTGGCTTAATGCCTCACCGAGAAGGTAACGCTCCCAACAATGGAGCACTGACTCATTAGTATACTGGAATGTCTTCCTAAAAACATGCCAGGCAGCATCTCTTGAGAGGGAATTTCAGGTCAAAGACCTTTTTTTTCAGAAAATCCTAAATTACACACTTATGTGGGTTTTAAACCAATAATACTTTAGCTCAGAGTTCAGGGTGCTACTAACCTAGCCAAACAAACAGGCTATTTAGTCGATCAGGTCTGCATCAGTGTTTCGTTCTGTGTAATCCAACTCTCCTATGCTCTTCTTATGTCCTTTAATATTTTCCTTTTACAATGGTTATTTATTATCCTTGAATTAGTTTGTAGACTCTCAAGCATAGTTATTAGCAGAGAATTTAATATTCGAACCGTACTGTCTATAAACACATTTTTCCAACCTCCCCTTTATGCTCCTATGTGAATGATTTAGGATTTCTAACTGGATGATTTAATCTTATTAGACTGCTTAAGACTAAGGGCTGGATTCTCCGTTTGAGAGACTAAGGGCTGGATTCTTCCTTCCTGTCCGCCGCAAGAATGCCACGGGAAAGAGGCGGATAATGGTGAAATCCATTAACCTCGGGTGGGATTCTCCGGTTGCCGGGCGGCCGTGGCCGGAAAATCGCGCCCTAAGTGCTGATGACAGGACTGAATGGCGGGTGTTCCACGCACCCGATGGGGGTGTGACTGCCGGAGCCATTCCGGACATGCTAATGGACCAACACCCGCGCCACGTGGAACTAGTGCAATTCCAATGTACGCCGGCAGGTGATTCGCCTGACAAGCTGGAGATGCATATTACACCCCACTCCCTACACACTCTCATTCCAGCCAAGAAGATGGCACCCCAGAGAGCATCCCCGAGGTTCGCTGGCAATTTAGCAGCCATGACGGGATTTGCACCCATGGCTAACACGGCTGCTAAATCCCACACATTGAGTAAGGACGAGATTCTCGCCTGCGCTAACAACTATATTTTCCCTGCCATGCTGGTGATTGAATAACATAGAACATAGAACATAGAAAATACAGCACATAACAGGCCCTTCGGCCCACGATGTTGTGCCGAACCTTTGTCCTAGATTAATCATAGATTATCATTGAATTTACAGTGCAGAAGGAGGCCATTCGGCCCTTTGAGTCTGCACCGGCTCTTGGAAAGAGCACCCTACCCAAACTCAACACCTCCACCCAACACCAAGGGCAATTTGGACATTAAGGGCAATTTATCATTGGCCAATTCACCTAACCCGCACATCTTTGGATTGTGGGAGGAAACCGGAGCACCCGGATGGAAACCCACGCAGACACGGGGAGGACGTGCAGACTCCGCACAGACAGTGACCCAAGCCGGAATCGAACCTGGGACCCTGGAGCTGTGAAGCAATTGTGCTATCCACAATGCTACCGTGCTGCCCTTGAGAACAAATAAATCTACACTACATCATTTTACCGTAATCCATGTACCTATCCAATAGCTGCTTGAAGGTCGCTAATGTTTCCGACTCAACTACTTCCACAGGCAGTGCATTCCATGCCCCCACTACTCTCTGGGTAAAGAACCTACCTCTGATATCCCTCCTATATCTTCCACCTTTCACCTTAAATTTATGTCCCCTTGTAATGGTTTGTTCCACCCGGGGAAAAAGTCTCTGACTGTCTACTCTATCTATTCCCCTGATCATCTTCTTAACCTCTATCAAGTCGCCCCTCATCCTTCTCCGTTCTAATGAGAAAAGGCCTAACACCCTCAACCTTTCCTCGTAAGACCTACTCTCCATTCCAGGCAACATCCTGGTAAATCTTCTTTGCACCTTTTCCAAAGCTTCCACATCCTTCCTAAAATGAGGCGACCAGAACTGTACACAGTACTCCAAATGTGGCCTTACCAAAGTTTTGTACAGCTGCATCATCACCTCACGGCTCTTAAATTCAATCCCTCTGTTAATGAACGCGAGCACACCATAGGCCTTCTTCACAGCTCTATCCACTTGAGTGGCAACTTTCAAAGATGTATGAACATAGACCCCAAGATCTCTCTGCTCCTCCACATTGCCAAGAACTCTACCGTTAACCCTGTATTCCGCATTCATATTTGTCCTTCCAAAATGGACAACCTCACACTTTTCAGGGTTAAACTCCATCTGCCACTTCCCAGCCCAGCTCTGCATCCTATCTATGTCTCTTTGCAGCCGACAACAGCCCTCCTTACTATCCACAACTCCACCAATCTTCGTATCGTCTGCAAATTTACTGACCCACCCTTCAACTCCCTCATCCAAGTCATTAATGAAAATCACAAACAGCAGAGGACCCAGAACTGATCCCTGCGGTACGCCACTGGTAACTGGGATCCAGGCTGAATATTTGCCATTCACTACCACTCTCTGACTTCTATCGGTTAGCCAGTTCGTTATCCAACTGGCCAAATTTCCCACTATCCCATGCCTCCTTACTTTCTGCATAAGCCTACCATGGGGAACTTTATCAAATGCCTTACTAAAATCCATGTACACTACATCCACTGCTTTACCTTCATCCACATGCTTGGTCACCTCCTCAAAGAATTCAATAAGATTTGTAAGGCAAGACCTACCCCTCACAAATCCGTGCTGACTATCCCTAATCAAACAGTGTCTTTCCAGATGCTCAGAAATCCTATCCTTCAGTAACCTTTCCATTACTTTGCCTACCACCGAAGTAAGACTAACTGGCCTGTAATTCCCAGGGTTATCCCTAGTCCCTTTTTTGAACAGGGGCACGACATTCGCCACTCTCCAATCCCCTGGTACCACCCCTGTTGACAGTGAGGACGAAAAGATCATTGCCAACGGCTCTGCAATTTCATCTCTTGCTTCCCATAGAATCCTTGGATATATCCCGTCAGGCCCGGGGGACTTGTCTATCCTCAAGTTTTTCAAAATGCCCAACACATCTTCCTTCCTAACAAGTATTTCCTCGAGCTTACCAATCTGTTTCACACTGTCCTATCCAACAATATCGCCCCTCTCATTTGTAAATACAGAAGAAAAGTACTCGTTCAAGACCTCTCCTATCTCTTCAGACTCAATACACAATCTCCCGCTACTGTCCTTGATCGGACCTACCCTCGCTCTAGTCATTCTCATATTTCTCACATATGTGTAAAAGGCCTTGGGGTTTTCCTTGATCCTACCCACCAAAGATTGTTCATGCCCTCCCTTAGCTCTCCTAATCCCTTTCTTCAGTTCCCTCCTGGCTATCTTGTATCCCTCCAATGCCCTGTCTGAACCTTGTTTCCTCAGCCTTACATAAGTCTCCTTTTTCCTCTTAACAAGACATTCAACCTCTCTTGTCAACCATGGTTCCCTCACTCGACCATCTCTTCCCTGCCTGACAGGGACATACATATCAAGGACACATAGCACCTGTTCCTTGAACAAGTTCCACATTTCACTTGTGTCCTTCCCTGCCAGCCTATGTTCCCAACTTATGCACTTCAATTCTTGTCTGACAACATCGTATTTACCCTTCCCCCAATTGTAAACCTTTCCCTGTTGCACGTACCTATCCCTCTCCATTACTAAAGTGAAAGTCACAGAATTGTGGTCACTATCTCCAAAATGCTCCCCCACTAACAAATCTATCACTTGCCCTGGCTCATTACCCAGTACTAAATCCAATATTGCCCCTCCTCTGGTCGGACAATCTACATACTGTGTTAGAAAAGCTTCCTGGACACACTGCACAAACACCACCCCATCGAAACTATTTGATCTAAAGAGTTTCCACTCAATATTTGGGAAGTTAAAGTCGCCCATGACTACTACCCTATGACTTCTGCACCTTTCCAAAATCTGTTTCCCAATCTGTTCCTCCACATCTCTGCTACTATTGGGGGGCCTATAGAAAACTCCTAACAAGGTGACTGCTCCTTTCCTATTTCTGACTTCAACCCATACTACCTCAGTAGGCTGATACTCCTCGAACTGCCTTTCTGCAGCTGTTATACTATCTCTAATTAATAATGCCACCCCTCCACCTCTTTTACCACCCTCCCTAATCTTATTGAAACATCTATAACCAGGGACCTCCAACAACCATTTCTGCCCCTCTTCTATCCAAGTTTCCGTGATGGCCACCACATCGTAGTCCCAAGTACCGATCCATGCCTTAAGTTCACCCACCTTATTCCTGATGCTTCTTGCGTTGAAGTATACACACTTCAACCCATCTCCGTGCCTGCAAGTACTCTCCTTTGTCAGTGTTCCCTTCCCCACTGCCTCATTACACGCTTTGGCGTCCTGAATATCGGCTACCTTAGTTGCTGGACTACAAATCCGGTTCCCATTCCCTAACTCCCTAAACTTGTTTATTACCTCCACACCCCTTTTCCTACCTATGTCGTTGGTACCAATGTGCACCACGACTTCTGGCTGCTCCCCCTCCCCTTAAGGATCCTGAAGACACGATCCGAGACATCCCTGGCCCTGGCACCCGGGAGGCAACATACCTTCCGGGAGTCTCGCTCGCGACCACAGAATCTCCTATCTATTCCCCTAACCATTGAATCTCCTACAACTATTTCTTTTCTTTTCTCCCCCCTTCCCTTCTGAGCCCCAGAGCCAGACTCAGTGCCAGAGACCTGGCCGCTAGGGCCTTCCCCCGGTAGGTCATCCCCCCCAACAGCATCCAAAACGGTATACTTGTTTTGAAGGGGAATGGCCACGAGGGATCCCTGCACTTTCTGCCTGTTTGTTTTTTTCCCCCTGACTGTAACCCAGCTATTCTTGTCCTGTACCTTGGGTGTGGTTACCTCCTTGTAACTCTTCTCAATCACCCCCTCTGCCTCCCGGATGATCCGAAGTTCATCCAGCTTCAGCTCCAGTTCCCTAACACGGTCTTTGAGGAGCTGAAGTTGGGTGCACTTCCCGCAGGTATAGTCAGCGGGGACACCGGTGGTATCCCTCACCACCCACATCCTACAGGAGGAGCATGTAACTGGCCTAGCCTCCATCCCCTCTTACCTGACAGAATATAGCTGCCCTGTGGACTAACTAGATCTCCGCCCTCCGACCCTGCTCCCAGTCAGCTACACTTTCTGTAAACTCCTGGCTCTCTTCGCACTCTTTGTGGAAATGTCGGAAACAAAATGAAAGGACGCACACACTCTCACGCACACACTCTCACGCACACGCACTCTCTCACGCACACACACGCGCATTCACTCTCTCACATACACACATTCACTCTCTCTCACACACAGACGCATTCACTCTCTCACACACATTCACTCACACACACATTCATTCACACAACCATTCTCTCACACACACAGATTCACTCACACACGCATTCACTCACACACACATTCACACACACACATATGTTCACGCATACACACACATTCACTCTCTCTCTCTCTCACACATTCACATTCACTCTCTCTCACACACACACATTCACTCACACACACACATTCACACGCATACACATTCACTCACACACACATTCACACACACACGCACACGTTCACTCACGCACACACACACATTCACTCTCTCACACGCACACATTCACTTACACACACATTTACACTCTCACACAGAAATTCACTCTCTCTCACACACACATTCTTTTTCTCACACACACATTCACTCTCACACACACACATACACTCTCTCTCACACACAATAGAATAGATGGCATTGAGGTACGTAGGGAAGAGGTGTTGGCAATTCTGGACAGGCTGAAAATAGATAAGTCCCCGGGACCTGATGGGATTTATCCTAGGATTCTATGGGAGGCCAGGGAAGAGATTGCTGGACCTTTGGCTTTGATTTTTATGTCATCATTGGCTATAGGAATAGTGCCAGAGGACTGGAGGACAGCAAATGTGGTCCCTTTGTTCAAAAAGGGGAGCAGAGACAACCCCGGCAACTATAGACCGGTGAGCCTCACGTCTGTAGTGGGTAAAGTCTTGGAGGGGATTATAAGGGACAAGATTTATAATCATCTAGATAGGAATAATATGATCAGGGATAGTCAGCATGGCTTTGTGAAGGGTAGGTCATGCCTCACAAACCTTATTGAGTTCTTTGAGAAGGTGACTGAACAGGTAGACGAGGGTAGAGCAGTTGATGTGGTGTATATGGATTTCAGCAAAGCGTTTGATAAGGTTCCCCACGGTAGGCTATTGCAAAAAATACGGAGGCTGGGGATTGAGGGTGATTTAGAGATGTGGATCAGAAATTGGCTAGCTGAAAGAAGACAGAGGGTGGTGGTTGATGGGAAATGTTCAGAATGGAGTACAGTCACAAGTGGAGTACCACAAGGATCTGTTCTGGGGCCGTTGCTGTTTGTCATTTTTATCAATGACCTAGAGGAAGGCGCAGAAGGGTGGGTGAGTAAATTTGCAGACGATACTAAAGTCGGTGGTGTTGTCGATAGTGTGGAAGGATGTAGCAGGTTACAGAGGGATATAGATAAGCTGCAGAGCTGGGCTGAGAGGTGGCAAATGGAGTTTAATGTAGAGAAGTGTGAGGTGATTCACTTTGGAAGGAATAACAGGAATGCGGAATATTTGGCTAATGGTAAAGTTCTTGAAAGTGTGGATGAGCAGAGGGATCTAGGTGTCCATGTACATAGATCCCTGAAAGTTGCCATCCAGGTTGATAGGGTTGTGAAGAAGGCCTATGGAGTGTTGGCCTTTATTGGTAGAGGGATTGAGTTCCGGAGTCGGGAGGTCATGTTGCAGCTGTACAGAACTCTGGTACGGCCGCATTTGGAGTATTGCGTACAGTTCTGGTCACCGCATTATAGGAAGGACGTGGAGGCTTTGGAGCGGGTGCAGAGGAGATTTACCAGGATGTTGCCTGGTATGGAGGGAAAATCTTATGAGGAAAGGCTGACGGACTTGAGGTTGTTTTCGTTGGAGAGAAGAAGGTTAAGAGGAGACTTAATAGAGGCATACAAAATGATCAGGGGGTTGGATAGGGTGGACAGTGAGAGCCTTCTCCCGCGGATGGATATGGCTGGCACGAGGGGACATAACTTTAAACTGAGGGGTAATAGATATAGGACAGAGGTCAGAGGTAGGTTCTTTACGCAAAGAGTAGTGAGGCCGTGGAATGCCCTACCTGCTACAGTAGTGAACTCGCCAACATTGAGGGCATTTAAAAGTTTATTGGATAAACATATGGATGATAATGGCATAGTGTAGGTTAGATGGCTTTTGTTTCGGTGCAACATCGTGGGCCGAAGGGCCTGTACTGCGCTGTATTGTTCTAACATTCTAACATTCTAACATTCTTTCTCACACACACACATTCACTAGCTCACACACATTCACTCACACACACATTCACTCTCTCACACACACACTCATTCACTCTCTCTCACGCACACACACACACACATTCACTCTCACACACACATTCACTTACACACACATTCACTCTCTCACACACGCACATCTCTCTCACACACACACATTCACTCTCTCACACACGCCCACCTTCACTCTTTCTCACACACATTAACTCTCTCTCACACGCACACATTCAATCTCTCTCACACACACACATTCACTTACACCTACATTCACACACACACACATTCACACACACACATGTTCACTCACACACATTCAGACACACACATATTCACACTCTCCCACTCTCACACACACACACTCACTCTCTCTCACACACACATTCACTCACACACACATTCACTCGCTCACACACATTCACTCACACACACATTCACTCTCTCACACACACACATTCACTCACACACACATTCACTCTCTCTCACGCGCACAAACACACACACATTCACTGTCTCACACACACACTCATTCGCTCTCTCTCACGCACACACACACACACACATTCACTCTCTCACACACACACATTCACTCTCTCTCACACATACACATTCACTCTATCTCATGCACACACACTCTCTCACGCACACACACTCACAAGCATTCACTCTCTCACATACACCCATTCACTCTCTCTCACACAAACACGCATTCACTCTCTCTCACACACATTCACAGACACACACACATTCACACTCTCCCTCTCTCACACACTCACATTCACTCTCTCTCTCATACACACATTCACTCACATTCACTAGCTCACACACATTCACTCACACACACATTCACTCTCTCACACACACACATTCATTCACACATTCACTCTCTCACGCGCACGCACACACAAATTCACTCTCTCACACACACACTCATTCACTCTCTCTCACGCACACATTCACTTACACACACATTCACTCTCTCTCACACACACACATCTCTCTCACACACACACATTCACTCTCACACACACACATTCACTTACACACACATTCACACTCTCTCACACATACACATTCACTTACACACATTCACTCTCACACACACACATACACTCTCTCTCACACACATTCTTTCTCACACACACACACATTCACTAGCTCACACACATTCACTCACACACACATTCACTCTCTCACACACACACTCATTCACTCTCTCTCACGCACACACACACACACACATTCACTCTCACACACACATTCACTTACACACACATTCACTCTCTCTCACACACGCACATCTCTCTCACACACACACATTCACTCTCTCACACACGCCCACCTTCACTCTTTCTCACACACATTAACTCTCTCTCACACGCACACATTCAATCTCTCTCACACACACACATTCACTTACACCTACATTCACACACACACACATTCACACACACACATGTTCACTCACACACATTCAGACACACACATATTCACACTCTCCCACTCTCACACACACACACTCACTCTCTCTCACACACACATTCACTCACACACACATTCACTCGCTCACACACATTCACTCACACACACATTCACTCTCTCACACACACACATTCACTCACACACACATTCACTCTCTCTCACGCGCACAAACACACACCCATTCACTGTCTCACACACACACTCATTCACTCTCTCTCACGCACACACACACACACATTCACTCTCTCACACACACACATTCACTCTCTCTCACACATACACATTCACTCTATCTCATGCACACACACTCTCTCACGCACACACACTCACAAGCATTCACTCTCTCACATACACCCATTCACTCTCTCTCACACAAACACGCATTCACTCTCTCTCACACACATTCACAGACACACACACATTCACACTCTCCCTCTCTCACACACTCACATTCACTCTCTCTCTCATACACACATTCACTCACATTCACTAGCTCACACACATTCACTCACACACACATTCACTCTCTCACACACACACATTCATTCACACATTCACTCTCTCACGCGCACGCACACACAAATTCACTCTCTCACACACACACTCATTCACTCTCTCTCACGCACACATTCACTTACACACACATTCACTCTCTCTCACACACACACATCTCTCTCACACACACACATTCACTCTCACACACACACATTCACTTACACACACATTCACTCTCTCTCACACATACACATTCACTTACACACATTTACTCTCTCTCACACATACACATTCACTCTCTCTCACACACACATTCACTCTCTCACACACTTACACACACACATTCAAACTTTCACACACACATTCACTCACACACACATTCATACATACACACACATTCACTCTCTCTCACACACACATTCACTCACGCACACAGCCAAGCACACACACATTCACACACACACACACACATTCACTCACACACACATTCATACACACACACATCAACTCGCACACACACACACAATCACTCTCTCTCACACACACACACATTCACTCACACACACATTCGCTTACACATACATTCACACACACATTCACACACACACATGTTCACTCACAGGCACACACACATTCACACTCCCTCTCTCACACACACACATTCACTCTCTCTCACACACACATTCACTCACACACACATTAACTCGCTCACACACATTCACTCACACACACATTCACACACACACACATTCACTGTCACAGACACATTCACTCACACACACATTCACTCACTCTCATTCACTCACACACTGTCTCTCACGCACACACATTCACTCACACACACATGCATACACACACAAACATTCACTCTCTCTCATGCCCAAACACACACATTCACTCTCTCACACCCACATTCACTTACACACACATTCACCCTCTCTCACACACACTCATTCACTCTCTCTCACGCACACACACACATTCACTCTCTCTCAGACACACACATTCACTCTCTCTCACACACAAACATTCACTCTCACACACACACATTCACTCTCTCACACACGCATTCACTTACACGCATTCACTCTCTCTCACACATACACATTCACTTACACACATTTACTCTCTCTCACACATACACATTCACTCTCTCTCACACATACATTCACTCTCTCTCTCTCTCACACACACACACACACATTCAAACTCTCACACACACATTCACTCGCCCACACATTCATGCACACACACACATTCACTCTCTCTCACACACACATTCACTCACGCACACATCCACTCACACACACACATTCACACACATTCACTCACACACACATTCATACACACACACACATTCACTCTCACACACATTCACTCACTCTCACGCACATACACATACAGTCTCTCACACACACACATTCACAGACACACACACACATTCACACTCTACCTCTCTCACACACACATTCATTCTCTCACACACACACACATTCACTCACACACACATTCACTTACACATACATTCACACACATACATACACTCACACACACATTCACTCTCTCTCACGCACACACACACACATTCACTCTCTCACACACACACATTCACTCTCTCATACACACACATTCACTTACACACATTTACTCTCTCTCACACGCACACATTCACTCTCTCACACACACATTCACTCTCTCATACACACACATTCACTTACATACATTTACTCTCTCTCAAACACACACATTCACTCTCACAGACACATTCACTCACTCACACATTCACTCACTCTCACGCACACACGCATTCAGTCTCTCACACACACACATTCACTTGCACACACATTCACTCTCTCACACACATTCACTCACACACACATTCACACACACACATTCACTGTCTCACGCACACACACAATTTAATCTCTCACACACAAATTCACTTACACACACATTGACTCTCTCACACACACACATTCACTCTCACTCACACACACACATTCACTCTCACATACACACACATTCACTCACACACACATGCATACACACACAAACATTCACTCTCTCTCATGCCCAAACACACACATTTACTCTCTCACACACACATTCACTTACACACACATTCACCCTCTCTCACACACACTCATTCACTCTCTCTCACGCAAACAGGCACACAAATTCATTCTCTCATGCACACATTCACTTACACACACATTCACTCTCTCACACACACTCATTCACTCTCCCTCATGCACACACACACATTCACTCTCTCACACACACACATTCACTCTCTCTCACACACACACATTCACTCTCACACACACACACATTCACTCACACACACATGCATACACACACAAACATTCACTCTCTCTCACGCCCAAACACACACTTTTACTCTCTCACACACACACATTCACTCTCACACACACATTCACTCTCTCACACACACATTCACTTACACACATTCACTCTCTCTCACACATACACATTCACTTACACACATTTACTCTCTCTCACACAAACACATTCACTCTCACACATACATTCACTCTCTCTCTCAGACACACTCACACATTCAAACTCTCACACACACATTCACTCGCTCACACATTCATGCACACACACACATTCACTCTCTCTCACACACATATTCACTCACGCACACATCCACTCACACACACACACATTCACAAACACACACATTCACTCACACACACATTCATACACACACACATCAACTCACAGACACACACATTCACTCTCTCTCACACACACACCTTCACTCACACACACATTCACTCACACACACATTCACTCTCTCTCATGCACACACACACACATTCACTCTCTCACACACACACATTCACTCTCTCACACACACACATTCACTCTCTCACACACACACATTCACTTACACACATTTACTCTCTCTCACACACACACATTCACTTACACACATTTACTCTCTCACACACACACATTCACTCTCACACACACACACATTCACTACCTCACACACACATACATTCACACACACACATTCACTCACGCACACATCCACTCACACACTCACATTCACACACACACATTCACTAACACACAGATTCATACACACACACACACATTAACTCACAGGCACACACACATTCACTCTCTCACACACACACACATTCACTCACACACACATTCACTGACACATACAGTCACACACACACACATTCACACACACACATGTTCACTCACACACATTCACAGACACACACACACATTCACACTCTACCTCTCTCACACACACATTCATTCTCTCTCACACACACACATTCACTCACACACACATTCACTCTCTCTCACGCACACACACATTCACTTTCTCACACACACACATTCACTTGCACACACATTCATTCTCTCTCACACATTCACTCACACACACATTCACAAACACACACATTAACTCTCACACACACTCATTCACTCACACACACATTCATGTCTCTCAGGCACACACACACATTTACTCTCTCACACACACACATTCACTCTCTCTCAGACACACACATTCACTCTCACACACACACACACATTCACACACACACACATTCACTCTCACACACACACACATTCACTTACACACACATTCACTCTCTCACACACACACATTCACTCTTTCTCGGACACACACATTCACTCTCACACACACATTCACTCACAGACACATACAGATACACACATACATTCACTCTCACACACACACACACATTCACTCTCTCACACACACATTCACTTAAACACACATTTACTCTCTCTCAGACACACACATTCACTTACATACATTTACTCCCTCTCACACACACACATTCACTCTCTCACACACACATTCACTTATACACATTTACTCTCTCTCACACACACACATTCACTTACACACATTCACTCTCTCTCACACACTCACATTCACTCTCTCACACACACACATTCGCTTACACACATTCACTCTCTCTCACACACACACATTCAAACTCTCACACACACATTCACTCACACACTCATTCATACACACACACACAGTCACTCTCTCACACACACACACATTCACTCACGCACACATTCACTCACACACACATTCACACACACATTCACTCACACACACATTCATAAACACACACATCAACTCACACGCACACACACACACATTCACTCTCTCTCACACACACACACATTCACCCACACACACATTCACTTGCACACACATTCACTCTCTCACACACATTCACTCTCACACACATTCACACACACACACATTCACTGTCTCGCACGCACACACACATTCACTCTCTCACACACATTCACTTACACACATTTACTCTCTCTCACACACACACATTCACTTACATACATTTACTCCCTCTCACACACACACATTCACTCTCTCATACACACACATTCACTCACACACTCATTCATACACACACACACAGTCACTCTCTCACACACACACACATTCACTCACGCACACATTCACTCACACACACATTCACACACACATTCACTCACACACACATTCATAAACACACACATCAACTCACACGCACACACACACACATTCACTCTCTCTCACACACACACACATTCACTCACACACACATTCACTTGCACACACATTCACTCTCTCACACACATTCACTCTCACACACATTCACACACACACACATTCACTGTCTCGCACGCACACACACATTCACTCTCTCACACACATTCACTTACACACATTTACTCTCTCTCACACACACACATTCACTTACATACATTTACTCCCTCGCACACACACTCATTCACTCTCACAGACACATTCACTCACTCACACATTCACTCACTCTCACGCACACACGCATTCTGTCTCTCACACACACATTCACTTGCACACACATTCACTCTCTCACACACATTCACTCACACACACACACATTCACTGTCTCTCACGCACACACACACATTTACTCTCTCACACACACATTCACTTACACACACATTGACTCTCTCACACACACACATTCACTCTCTCTCACACACACACATTCACTCTCACATACACACACATTCACTCACACACACATGCATACACACACAAACATTCACTCTCTCTCATGCCCAAACACACATATTTACTCTCTCACACACACATTCACTTACACGCACATTCACCCTCTCTCACACACACTCATTCACTCTCTCTCACGCAAACAGGCACACAAATTCATTCTCTCATGCACTCATTCACTTACACACACATTCACTCCCTCACTCACACTCATTCACTCTCTCTCATGCACACACACATTCACTCTCTCACACACACACATTCACTCTCTCTCACACACACACATTCACTCTCACACACACACACATTCACTCACACACACATGCATACACACACAAACATTCACTCTCTCTCACGCCCAAACACACACTTTTACTCTCTCACACACACACATTCACTTACACACACATTCACCCTCTCTCATACACACTCATTCACTCTCTCTCACGCACACACACATTCACTCTCTCTCAGACACACACATTCACTCTCTCTCACACACACACATTCACTCTCACACACACACACATTCACTCTCACACACACACACATTCACTCTCTCACACACACATTCACTTACACACATTCACTCTCTCTCACACATACACATTCACTTACACACATTTACTCTCTCTCACACAAACACATTCAACCTCTCTCACACATACATTCACTCTCTCTCTCACACACACACACACATTCAAACTCTCACACACACATTCACTCGCACACACATTCATGCACACACACACATTCACTCTCTCTCACACACACATTCACTCACGCACACATCCACTCACACACACACATTCACACACACACACATTCACTCACACACACACATTCATTCACACACACACACACACACATTCACTCTCACACACATTCACTCACTCTCACGCACACACACATTCACTCACACACACATTCACTCACACACACATTCACTCTCTCTCATGCACACACACACACATTCACTCTCTCACACACACACATTCACTGTCTCGCACGCACACACACATTCACTCTCTCACACACACACATTCACTTACACACATTTACTCTCTCTCTCACACACACATTCACTTACATACATTTACTCCCTCTCACACACACACATTCACTCTCTCACACACACATTCACTTACACACATTTACTCTCTCTCACACACACATTCACTTACACACATTCACTCTCTCTCACACACTCACATTCACTCTCTCACACACATTCACTCACACACACATTCACACACACACACATTCACTGTCTCGCACGCACACACACATTCACTCTCACACACACACATTCACTTACACACACATTGACTCTCTCACACACATACATTCACCCTCTCTCATACACACTAATTCAAGCTCTCTCACGCACACAGGCACACACACATTCACTCTCTCACACAAGCACATTCACTTACACACACACACACATTCACACACACACACATTCACTCTCACACACACACATTCACTTACACACACATTCACTCTCTCACACACACACATTCACTCTTTCTCGTACACACACATTCACTCTCACACACACATTCACTCACAGACACATACAGACACACACATACATTCACTCTCACACACACACACACATTCACTCTCTCACACACACATTCACTTACACACATTTACTCTCTCTCAGACACACACATTCACTTACATACATTTACTCCCTCTCACACACACACATTCACTCTCTCACACACACACATTCACTTACACACATTCACTCTCTCTCACACACTCACATTCACTCTCTCACACACACACATTCACTTACACACATTCACTCTCTCTCACACACACACATTCAAACTCTCACACACACATTCACTCACACACTCATTCATACACACACAGTCACTCTCTCTCACACACACACATTCACTCATGCACACATTCACTCACACACACTTTCACACACACATTCACTCACACACACATTCATAAACACACACATCAACTCACACCACACACACACACATTCACTCTCTCTCACACACACACACATTCACTCACACACACATACAGACACACACATACATTCACTCTCTCACACACACACACATTCACTCTCTCACACACACATTCACTTACACACATTTACTCTCTCTCACACACACACATTCACTTACACACATTCACTCTCTCTCACACACACACATTCAAACTCTCACACACACATTCACTCACACACTCATTCATACACACACAGTCACTCTCTCTCACACACACACATTCACTCACACACACATTCACTCACACACACATTCACACACACATTCACTCACACACACATTCATAAACACACACATCAACTCACACGCACACACACACACATTCACTCTCTCTCACACACACACACACATTCACTCACACACACATACAGACACACACATACATTCACTCTCTCACACACACACACATTCACTCTCTCACACACACATTCACTTACACACATTTACTCTCTCTCACACACACACATTCACTTACACACATTCACTCTCTCTCACACACTCACATTCACTCTCTCACACACACACATTCAAACTCTCACACACACATTCACTCACACACTCATTCATACGCACACACACAGTCACTCTCTCACGCACACACACATTCACTCACGCACACATTCACTCACACACATTCATAAACACACACATCAACTCACACGCACACACACACACATTCACTCTCTCTCACACACACACACATTCACTCACACACACATTCACTTGCACACACATTCACTCTCTCACACACATTCACTCACACACACATTCACACACACACTCATTCACTGTCTCGCACGCACACACACATTCACTCTCTCACACACACACATTCACTTACACACATTTACTCTCTCTCACACACACACATTCACTTACATACATTTACTCCCTGTCACACACACACATTCACTCTCTCACACACACATTCACTTACACACATTTACTCTCTCTCACACACACATTCACTTACACACATTCACTCTCTCTCACACACTCACATTCACTCACTCACACACATTCACTCACACACACATTCACACACACACACATTCACTGTCTCGCACGCACACACACATTGACTCTCTCACACACACACATTCACTTACACACACATTGACTCTCTCACACACATACATTCACCCTCTCTCATACACACTAATTCAAACTCTCTCACGCACACAGGCACACACACATTCACTCTCTCACACACGCACATTCACTTACAAACACATTCACTCTCTCACACACACACATTCACTCTCACACACACACACATTCACTCACACACACATGCATACACACACAAACATTCACTCTCTCTCACGCCCAAACACACACATTCACTTACACACACATTCACCCTCTCTCACACACACTCATTCACTCTCTATCACGCACACACATACATTCACTCTCTCTCAGACACACACATTCACTCTCTCTCACACAAACACATTCACTCTCACACACACACATTCACTCACACACACACATTCACTCTCTCACACACACATTCACTTACACACATTCACTCTCTCTCACACATACACATTCACTTACACACATTTACTCTCTCTCACACATACACATTCACTCTCTCTCACACATACATTCACTCTCTCTCTCTCACACACACACACACACATTCAAACTCTCACACACACATTCACTCGCACACACATTCATGCACACACACACATTCACTCTCTCTCACACACACATTCACTCACGCACACATCCACTCACACACACACATTCACACACACACACATTCACTCACACACACACATTCATTCACACACACACACACACATTCACTCTCACACACATTCACTCACTCTCACGCACACACACATTCAGTCTCTCACACACACACATTCACTTGCACACACATTCACTCTCTCACACACATTCACTCACACACACATTCACACACACACACATTCACTGTCTCTCACGCACACACACACATTTACTCTCTCACACACACATTCACTTACCCACACATTCACTCTCTCACACACACACAGTCACTCTCTCTCACACACACACATTCACTCTCACACACACACACACATTCACTCACACACACATGCATACACACACAAACATTCACTCTCTCTCACGCCCAAACACACACATTCACTCTCTCACACACACACATTCACTTACACACACATTCACCCTCTCTCACACACACTCATTCACTCTCTCTCACGCACACACACACATTCACTCTCTCTCAGACACACACATTCACTCTCTCTCACAGACACACATTCACTCTCACACACACACACATTCACTCTCACACACACACATTCACTCTCTCACTCACACATTCACTTACACACATTCACTCTCTCTCACACATACATTCACTCTCTCTCTCACACACACACACACATTCAAACTCTCACACACACATTCACTCGCACACACATTCATGCACACACACACATTCACTCTCTCTCACACACATTCACTCACGCACACATCCACTCACACACACACATTCACACACATACACACACATTCACTCACACACACATTCTTACACACACACATCAACTCACAGACACACACATTCACTCTCGCTCATGCACACACACTCTCTCACGCACACACTCTCACAAGCATTCACTCTCTCACATACACACATTCACTCTCTCTCACACAAACAAGCATTCACTCTCTCTCACACACATTCACAGACACACACACATTCACACTCTCCCTCTCTCACACACTCACATTCACTCTCTCTCTCATACACACATTCACTCACATTCACTAGCTCACACACATTCACTCACACACACATTCACTCTCTCACACACACACATTCATTCACACACATTCATACTCTCACGCGCACACACACACACATTCACTCTCTCGCTCACACACATTCACTCTCTCACACACACATTCACTCTCTCACACACACACATTCACTTACACACACATTCACTCTCTCTCACACATACACATTCACTTACTCACATTTACTCTCTCTCACACATACACATTCACTCTCTCTCACACACATTCACTCTCTCACACACATACACACACACATTCAAACTTTCACACACACATTCACTCACACACACATTCATACATACACACACATTCACTCTCTCTCACACACACATTCACTCACGCACACATCCACTCACACACACACATTCACACACACACACATTCACTCACACACACATTCATACACGCACACATCAACTCACACCCACACATTCACTCTCTCTCACACACACACATTCACTCACACACACATTCACTTACACATACATTCACACACACATTCACACACACACATGTTCACTCACAGTCACACACACATTCACTCTCTCCCTCTCTCACACACACACATTC
Source organism: Scyliorhinus torazame (assembly GCF_047496885.1). Lineage (NCBI taxonomy): Eukaryota > Metazoa > Chordata > Chondrichthyes > Carcharhiniformes > Scyliorhinidae > Scyliorhinus > Scyliorhinus torazame. Next base: position 233,590,334 of record NC_092710.1, on the reverse strand, counting down.
ACTCACACACACATTAACTCGCTCACACATTCACTCACACGCACATTCACACACACACACACATTCGCTCTCACAGACACATTCACTCACACACACATTTACTCACTCTCACGCACACACACATTCAGTCTCTCACACACACATTCACTTGCACCCACATTCACTCTCACACACATTCACTCACACACATTCACACACACACACATTCACTGTCTCTCACGCACACCCACACATTCACTCTCTCTCACACACACACATTCACTCTCACACACACACACATTCACTCACACACACATGCATACACACACAAACATTCACTCTCTCTCATTCCCAAACACACACATTCACTCTCTCACACACACACATTCACTTACACACACATTCACCCTCTCTCACACACACTCATTCACTCTCTCACACACACACACATTCACTCTCTCTCAGACACACACATTCACTCTCTCTCACACACACACATTCACTCTCACACACACACATTCACTCTCTCACACACACATTCACTTACACATATTCACTCTCTTTCACACACACACATTCACTTACACACATTTACTCTCTCTCACACAAACACATTCACCCTCTCTCACACACAGACATTCACTCTCTCACGCACACACACACATTCACTCTCTCACACACACAGACATTCACACACACACATTCACTCTCTCTCACACATACACATTCACTTACACACATTTACTCTCTCTCACACATACACATTCACTCTCTCTCACACATACATTCACTTACACACACATTCACCCACTCTCATACACACTCATTCATTCTCTCTCATAGGCACACAAATTCACTCTCTCACGCACACATTCACTTACAAACACATTCACTCTCTCACACACACTCATTCACTCTCTCTCACGCACACATTCACTCTCTCTCACACACACACATTGACTCTCTCTCACACACACACATTCACTCTCTCACACACACATATTCACTCTCTCTCACACATACATTCACTCTCTCACACACACATTCACTTACACACATTTACTCTCTCTCACACACTCACATTCACTTACACACATTTACTCTCTCACACATACACATTCACTCTCTCTCACACACTCACATTCACGCTCTCTCACACACACACATTCAAACTCTCACACACACATTCACATACAGATATTCACTCACACACACATTCATACACACACACAACAACTCACACACCCACACATTCACTCTCTCTCACACACACACACATTCACTCACACACCCATTCACACACACACACATTCACTCTCTCTCACACACACACATTCACTCTCACACACATGCATACACACACATACATTCACTCTCTCTCACGCCCAAACACACACATTCACTCTCTCACACACACACATTCACTTACACACACATTCACCCTCTCTCATACACACTCATTCACTCTCTCTCACGCACACAGGCACACACACATTCACTCTCTCACACACACACATTCACTTACACACACATTCACCCTCTCTCACACACACAATCACTCACACGCACATGCATTCACACAAATACATTCACTCTCTCACGCCCAAACACACACATTCACTCTCTCACACACACACATTCACTTACACACTCATTCACTCTCTCTCACGCACACAGGCACACACACATTCACTCTCTCACACACACACATTCACTTACACACACATTCACTCTCTCTCAGACACACAAATTCACTCTCTCTCACACACACATTCTCTCTCACACACACACACATTCACTCTCACACACACACATTCACTCTCTCACACACACGTTCACTTACACATATTCAGTCTCTCTCACACATACACATTCACGAACACATTTACTCTCTCTCACACATACACATTCACTCTCTCTCACACACACATTCACTCACACACACACACACACACACATTCACTCACGCACACATCCACTCACACACACATTCACACACACACACACACATTCATACACACACACACAACTCTCAGACACACAAATTCACTCTCTCTCACACACACACATTCACTCTCACACACACACACATTCACTCTCACACACGCACATTCACTCTCTCACACACACATTCACTTACACACATTCACTTTCTCTCACACACACACATTCACTCACACACACATTAACTCGCTCACACACATTCACTCACACACACATTCACTCTCACACACACACATTCACTCACACACACATTCACTCTCTCTCACGCACACACACACATTCACTCTCTCACACACACACACATTCACTTACACACACATTCACCCTCTCTCATACACACTCATTCACTCTCTCTCACGCACACACACATTCACTCTCTCACACACACACATTCACTTACACACACATTCACCCTCTCTCACACACACTCATTCACTCTCACGCATACACACACATTCACTCTCTCTCACACACACACATTCACTCTCTCAGACACACACAGATTCAAACTCTCACACACACACATTCACTCACACACACATTCATAAACACACACATTCATACACACATCAATTCACAGACACACACACACATTCACTCTCTCACACACATTCACTCACACACATTCACTTCCAGATACATTCACACACATACACATTCACTCACACACATTCACACACACACATGTTCACTCACACTCATTCACAGACACACACACATTCACACTCTCCCTCTCTCTCACACACACACATTCACTTTCTCTCACACACACACATTCAGTCACACACACATTAACTCGCTCACTTACATTCACTCACACACACATTCACTCTCACACACACACATTCACTCACACACACATTCACTCTCTCTCACGCACACACACACATTCACTCTCTCACACACACACATTCACTTACACACAGATTCACCCTCTCACACACACACATTCACTCTCTCTCACACACACACTCAATCACTCTCACACACACAGATCCACTCACACACATGCACACACACACACATTAACTCTCACACACAAATTCACTCTCTCTCACACACAAACACACACATTCACTCTCTCACACACACACATTCACTTACACACACATTCACCCTCTCTCATACACACTCATTCACTCTCTCTCGCGCATCACACATTCACTCTCTCACACACACACATTCACTCTTTCTCATGCACAAACAGACACATTCACTCTCTCACACACACACATTCACTTACACACACATTCACTCTCTCACACACACACATTCACTCTCTCTCACACACACACACATTCACTCTCACACACACACACATTCACTCTCACACAGACGCACATTCACTCTCTCTCATGCATAAACACACACTCTCTCTCATGCACACACATTCACTCTCACACACACACATTCACTCTCGCACACACACATATTCACTCTCTCACACACACACATTCACTTACACACATTTACCCTCTCTCACACATACACATTCACTCTCTCTCACACACACACATTCACCCTCTCACACACACACATTCTAACTCTCACACACACATTCACTCACACACACATTCATACACACACACATTCACTCTCTCACACACACACATTCACTTACACACATTCACTCACACAAACATTCACTCACACAAACATTCACTCTCTCTCACACACACATTCACCCTCTCTCACACACACACATTCACTCTCACACACACACACATTCACTCACACACACATTCATACACACACACATTCACTCTCTCACACACACATTCACTCTCTCTCACGCACAAACACACACATTCACTCTCTCACACACACACACACATTCACTTACACACACATTCACCCTCTCTCACACACACTCATTCACTCTCTCACGCACACACACACACACATTCACTCTCTCACACACACACATTCACTTACACACACATTCACTCTCTCTCAGACGAGCACATTCACTCTCTCTCACACACACATTCACACTCTCACACATACACATTCACTCTCCCTCACACAGACACATTCACTCTGTCACGCACACACATTCACACGCATTCACTCTCTCTCACACACAGAAATTCAATCTCTCACAGACACATCCACTCCCATACGCACATTCACTATCTCTCACACACACGTTCACTCTCTCTCACACACACGCATTCACTCTCTCTCACACACATTCACTCACACACACATTCAATCACACAACCATTCACTCACAGACACACAGATTCACTCACACACGCATTCACACACAGACATACGTTCACTCACACACACATTCACACATTCGCTCTCTCACACACAATCACTCACGCACACATTCACACACACATAGGTTCACGCAAACAGAGACACACAAATTCACTCTCACACACACACATTCACTCTCTCTCACACACTCATTCACTCTCACACACATACATTCACACACACCCACACACACACACATTCACACTCTCCCTCTCTCACACACACACATTCACTCTCTCTCACACACACACACACACACACACACACACACACATTCACTCTCTCACACACACATTCCCTCTCTCACACACACACATTCACTCTCTCACACACACACATTCACTCTCACACACACACATTCACTCTCTCACACACACATTCACTCTCTCTCACAAACACTTTCACTCACACACACACATTCACTCACACACACACACATTCACTCACACACACACATTCACTCACACACACATATTCACTCTCTCATACACACTCATTCACTCTCTCACAAACACACATTCACTTACACACACATTCACTCTCTCTCACACACTCATTCACTCTCTCACACACACACATTCATTCTATCTCACATACACACATTCACTCACACACACATTCATGCACACACACACATTCACTCTCTCACACACACACAGATTCACAAACACACATTCACTCACACACACATCCACTCACACACATCCACTCACACACACACATTCACACACACACATTCTCTCTCACACACACACATTCATTCTCTCTCACGCACGCACATTCATCCTCTCTCACACACACATTCACTCTCCGACACATACATTCACACATACCCACACACACATTCACACTGTCCCTCTCTCACACACACATATTCACTATCTCTCTCACACACACACATTCACTCACTCACACACATTCATTTACACACACGTTCACACACATACACATTCGCTCACACGCACTTTCACACACACACACACACGTTCACTCACACATTCACTCTCTCACACACACATTCACTTACACACACATTCACTCTCTCTCATACACTCACATTCACTCTCTCTCACACACACATTCATTCTCTCTCACACACACATTCACTCTCTCTCACACACACACACACGTTCACTCTTTCACACACACACATTCACTCACACACACACATTCACTCACTCACACACATTCACTTACACACACGTTCACACACATACACATTCGCTCACACGCACATTCACACATTCACTCACACACACACACATTCACTCTCTCACACACACATTCTCTTACACACACATTCACTCTCTCTCATACTCTCACATTCACTCTTTCACACACACACTTTCACTCACACACACACATTCACTCACTCACACACACATTCTCTTACACACACATTCACTCTCTCTCATACTCTCACATTCACTCTTTCACACACACACTTTCACTCACACACACACATTCACTCACTCACACACATTCAGTTACACACACGTTCACACACATACACATTCGCTCACACACACATTCACACACACACGGTCACTCACACACACACATTCACTCTCTCACACACACATTCACTTACACACACATTCACTCTCTCTCATACTCTCACATTCACTCTCTCTCACACACACATTCACTCTCTCTCACACACACCCATTCACTTTCACACACAGACACATTCATTCTCTCTCACACACACACACATTCACTCACACACACATTCATACACACACACATCCTCTCACGCACACACACATTCACTCACACACACATTCACACAGACACATACATTCACTCTCTCGCACACATTCATTCTCTGACATACACATTCACTCTCTCACACACACATTCACTCACACACACATTTACTGTCTCACACACACACACACGCATGCTCTCTCTCACACACACACACACATTCACTCTCTCGTACACATTCACTCTCTCGCACACATTCATTCTCTGACATACACATTCACTCTCTCGCACACATTCATTCTCTGACATACACATTCACTCTCTCACACACACATTCACTCTCACACACACATTCATTCTCTCTCACACACACATTCACTCACACACACATTTACTGTCTCACACACACACACACGCATGCTCTCTCTCACACACACACACACACATTCACTCTCTCGCACACATTCACTCTCTCACACACACATTCATTCTCTCTCACACACACACATTCACTCACACACACATTCATACACACACACATCCACTCACACACACACACATTCATTCTCTCTCACACACATACACGTTCACTCCCTCACACACATTCACTCTCTCACACACATTCACTCTCTCACACAGATAAAAAGCAATCATCCAGGGCGGCACGGTGGCACAGTGGTTGGCACTGTTGGTGGTGCCAGCGGCACGGTGCTGGTGACTCAGCCGGGTCACTCGAAGGAGGTCATGCAACTTCTTAATGCACTGCTGTCCTGTCCCTGTGGTGGGGCCCAAGGAGCTCATAGTTGAGGTGTGAGTAGAGTCAAGGACCCGGGCCTAAAGCGCTAGTTGGTTAAGACCCTGAAAGTAAAGGCAACACCTGCCAACCTGGAGGGCGAGTTCTCAATCTCTGAAGCAGCTGTACAAGAGGCTAAAGAATTGAGGCATGACAGCAATGAGATCTCTGAATGATGCAGCCTGAGTAAGAAGGCTGCCCATTAGCTATGCCCATCCCTGAAGTGGAAAGCGGTTGTGCACTCAAACGTTCTTGTGACTCATGCTCGTCAGACTAATTGGTTATCAAGAGTTAACACTTAATAATGTTAGCTGCCCACAGCCTCAAAATCAAAATCAAGGAATGAGATGAACAATCAGGATTTAGGGCTCAGGCGCTTGGTTGCACGGTTTCAAGAGGCACTGGGCTCGCGTCTCTGCCAGGGCCCCCCAATGCCTGCCAGGTAGGATCCAGTAGCCGACTAAGGTGGACATCACCATCCAGTTAACCCTGGCCATTTGGGATGAGCGAGCATATAACACCCCGCCCCCCCCCCCCGCTCCCAGTGTCAGAGAACCAAAGGGAGGGGAGAACCAGATGCGAGGCTAAAAGCGAGTGTAAGTGGGTAGGGGCATAGCTTGGGGCCTGGTCTGTAATGGAAATGGGAGGGCAGCTGAGTTGTGAGTAAGTGGTTGCCACTGGATAAGGCCTGGGGCTGCCTGCTTCCAAGTCCGGGAGGCCAATAGGTCGGGGGAGGCAGTAATGGTCAGCAGCTGTGACACCAACCTGGCCCTCTCTCTCCCTCACCCGTCCCTCACATGACTCCGATCAATATCGGAATGCAGTCAGTGGAGCTGGCCATCCTACTTCTAACTGCACTGGACGAGCACAGACTCCAGCAGCACTGCAGAAAAAGATCAGGGCCACAGCACAGGCTCAGGGGCCAGAGGCCGCACCAGCAGTGCAGGGGGCATGAAGGTGCCAAAGGAGACCAAGGGAGTACAGAATTGTGAGTCCTTCTTGGAGTTGTCGAACGACATGTACTGTTGAATATTTCACTTCAAGAGGGAAACTGTGCGGCACCTGTGCCACATCCTTGCGGACCTGGCAGAGGATACCCACTCCCTGTGGCAGTGAAGATCATGGCAGCCCTAAACTCAGGCACTGGGATCCTTCCAAGTCTCCATGGGTGATCTTTGTTAAGTGGACAGCACAGTGGCACAGTGGTTAGCACTGCTGCCTCACAATGCCAGGGACCCAGATTCAATTCTGGCTTTGGGTGACTGTCTGTGTGGAGTTTGTACATTCTTCCTGTGTCTGCGTGGGTTTTCTCCGGGTGCTCCGGTTTCCTCCCACAGTCCAAAGATGTGCAGGTTAGGTGGATTGGCCATGATAAATTGCTCTTAGTGTTCAGGGATGTGTGGGTGGGAACCTGGGTAGGGTTGCTGCAGACTCGATGGGCCGAATGGCCTTCTTCTGCACTCTAGGGTTTCTATAGACCATAAGACCAGAAGACATTGGAGCAGAATTAGGCCACTCGGCCCATCGAGTCTGCTCTGCCATTCAAACATGGCTGATATTTTCTCATCCCCATTCTCCTGCCTTCTCCCCATAAGCCCTGATCCCCTTATTAATCAAGAATCTATCTATCTCTGTCTTAAAGAAACTCAGTGATTTGGCCTCCACAGCCTTCTGCGGCAAAGGGTTTCACAGATTCACCACCCTCTGGCTGAAGAAATTCCTCCTCATCTCTGTTTTAAAGGATTGTCCCTTTAGTCTGAGATTGTGCCCTGTGCTTCTAGTTTCTCCTACAAGTGGAAACTTCCTCTCCACATCCACTCTATCCAGGCCTCGCAGTATCCTGTAAATTTCAATAAGATCCCCCCCTCATCATTCTAAACTCAGAGTATAGATCCAGAGTCCTCAACTGTTCCTCATATGACAAGCTCTTCATTCCAGAGATCATTCTTGTGAACCTCCTCTGGTCCCTTTCCAAGGCCAGCACATCCTTCCTTAGATACAGGGCCCAAGACTGCTCACAATACTCCAAATGGAGTTTGACCAGAGCCTTATACAGCCTCAGAAGTACCTTCCTGGTCTTGTGTTCTAGCCTTATTGACATGAATGCTAACACTGCATTTGCTTTCTTAACTGCTGACTGAACCTGCACGTTAACCTTAAGAGAATCGTGAACAAGGACTCCCAAGTCCCTTTGTGCTTCTGATTTCCTCAGCATTCCCCATTTAGAAAATAGTCTATGCCTAAATTCCTCCTTCCAAAGTGCATAACCTCACACTTTTCCACATTGTATTTCATTTGCCACTTCACTGCCCATTTTCCTAGCCTGTCCAAATCTTTCTGCAGCCCCCTTGCTTCCTCAATACTACCTGTCCCTCTACAGATCTTTGTATCATCTGCAAAGTTAGCAACAATGCCTTCAGTTCCTTCTTCCAGATCATTAATGTATATTGTGAAAAGCTGTGGTCCCAGCACCGACCCCTGAGGCACACCACCTAGTCACTGGCTGCCATCCTGAAAAAGACCCCTTTATCCCCACACTCTGCCTTCTGCCAGTCAGCCAATCCTCTATCTATGCCAGGATCTTACCCTTAACACCATGGGCTTTTAAATTATTTAACAATCTCCTATGCGGTACCTTGACAAAAGCCTTCTGGAAATCTAAATAAATCATGTCCACTGGTTCTCCTTTGTCTAACTTCCTTGTTACCTCCTCACAGAACTCTAATAGACACAACCTCCCTTTGACCAAGCCGTGCTGACTCAGTCCTATTTTATCTTGCACTTTCAAGTACTTTGCAATCTTGTCTTTAATAACAGACTCTAAAACCTTACCAATGACCAAAGTCAGGCTAACTGGCCTATAATTTCCTGTCTTCTGCCTCCCCCCTTCTTAAACAGGGGTGTTACATTAGCCGCTTTCCAGTCCTCTGGGACGCTTCCTGTCTACAGTGATTCCCAAAAGATCACCACCAATGCCTCCACAATGTCTTCAGCTATCTCTTTTAGGGTCCTAGGGTGTAGACCATCCGCTCCAGGTGACTTATCCACCTCCAGACCTTTCAGTTTCCCCAGAACCTTCTCCTTAGTAATGGTCACGGCACTCACCTCTGCCCCCTGGTTCTCCTGGAGCTCTGGCATCCCACTGGTGTCTACCACTGTGAAGACTGATGTAAAGTAACTATTCAGTTCCTCTGCCATTTCTTTGTTTCCTATTATTACTTCTCCAGCCACATTTTCTAATGGTCCAATGTCTATTTTGCCTCTCTCTTACCTTTTATATATTGAAAAAAAACTCTTCCTATCTTCCTTAATATTACTAGCTAGCTTGCACTCATATTTCATCTTCTCTCCCCTTAATGCTTTTTTGGTTGTCCTCTGCTTGCTTTTGAAGGCTTCCCAATCCTCTGGCTTCCCACTAATCCTCGCCACTTTGTATGCTTTTTCTTTAGCTTTTATGCTGTCCCTGATATCCCTCGTCAGCCATGGATGCCGTGTCCTCCCCTTAGCATGTTTCCTCCTCCTTGGGATGAATTTCTGTTGTGCCTCCCTAATAACTCCCCAAAACTCCTACCATTGCGGTTCCACTGTCTTCCCTGCTAGGCTCCTTTTCCAATCAACTCTTTTTTTTAAAAAAACGTATTTTTATTAAGGTTTTGCAGAATTTTTCATAATAAAACAGTAGTAACAATAATAAAAAAACAAACTAGAGTGAACATTAACATAGTGCAAAAAGAGAATATACAAAAACATATAATAGACATTACCCCACGCGACTCAGTCTTCCCATACCACCCCAATGAAGCACCCCCACCACCCCCCCCCCAACCCCCTACGGATTGCTGCTGCTGACATTTTAATTTTCCCCGAGAATGTCGATGAACGGCTGCCACCTCCGAGAGAACCCTAGCGTAGACCCTCTTAAGACAAACTTTATTTTCTCGAGGCTGAGAAACCCAGCCATGTCGTAACCCAAGTCTCTACACTCGGGGGCTTCGAGTCCCTCCACATTAATAAAATCCATCTCCGGGCTACTAGGGAGGCAACGGCCAAGACGTCGGCCTCTTTCGCCCCCTGAACTCCCGAGTCTTCTGACACTCCAAAGATCGCTATCTCTGGACTAGGCACCACCCGTGTGTTAAGCACCTTGGACATTGCCCTCGCAAACAATTGCCAGAACTCCCTAAGCTCCGGGCATGCCCAAAACATGAGGACATGGTTTGCAGGGCTGCCCTTGCACCTCATACAACTGTCTTCTACCCCAAAAAACTTGCTCATTCTCACTGCCATCATGTGTACCCGGTGGACCACCTTAAATTGAATTAGACTGAGCCTGGCACATGCGTGTTTAGCACCGACCGTCTAGCCATTCTCGGCTACGTAGTGCAAAATGGAGTTATAGGCCCCGACCCTGAACGCATGCGCCCCCTTATGGAGTTCCCCCTCCCTCACTGCTCTAAGGCCCTGAAACGCTGCCTAGGGTTTTTTAGCTTCTACGCCCAGTGGGTCCCCAACTATGCGGCCAAGGCCGTCCCCTGATCCAATCCACAGCTTTTCCCCTGTCGATAGAGGCCCGCCAGGCCTTCAGCCGCATCAAAGCAGACTTTGCAAAGGCCACGATGCACGCCATCGATGAGTCCCTCCCCTTCCAGGTCGAGAGCGATGCGTCCGACGTAGCTCTGGTGGCCACCCTCAACCAAGCGGGCAAACCCGTGGCCTTCTTCTCCCGTACCCTCCACGCTTCCAATATCCGCCACTCCTCAGACGAAAAGGAGGCCCAGGCCATAGTAGAAGCTGTGCGACATTGGAGGCATTACCTGGCCGGCAGGAGATACACTCTCCTCACTGATTGACGGTCGGTTGCTTTCATGTTCGATAATGCACAGCGAGGCAAGATAAAAAAACGACAAGATTTGCAGTGGAGGATCGAACTCTCCACCTACAACTACGAGATCTTGTATCGGCCCGGGAAGCTAAACGAGCCTCCTGACGCCCTGTCCCACGGCACATGTGCCACCGCACAAGTGGATCGCCTCCGAGCCCTCCACGAGGACCTCTGCCATCCAGGGGTCACTCGCTTTTTCCATTTCGTCAAGACCCGCAACCTGCCCTACTCCATCGAGGAGATCAGGACAGCCACCAGGGACTGCCAAATCTGCGCGGAGTGCAAACCACACTTCTACCGGCCAGAGAAAGCGCACCTGATAAAGGCTTCCTGTCCCTGTGAACGCCTCAGCATGGACTTCAAAGGCCCTCTCCCCTCCACCGACCGCAACACGTACTTCCTGAATGTGATTGACGAGTACTCCCGGTTCCCATTCACCATCCCCTGCCCCGACATGACCGCCACCACCGTCATCAAGGCCCTCCATAGCATCTTTGCACTGTTCGCTTTCCCTGCTTACATACACAGTGATAGGGGGTCCTCCTTTAAGAGCGACGAACTGCGTCAATTCCTGCTCAGCAAGGGCATCGCCTCGAGCAGGACGACCAGTTACCACCCCCGGGGTAACGGACAGGTAGAGAGGGAGAACGGAATGGTCTGGAAGACCGTCCTACTGGCCCTGCGGTCCAGGAACCTCCCAGTCTCCTGCTGGCAAGAAGTCCTCCCGGGTGCCCTCCACTCCATCCGGTCACTACTTTGTACAACCACCAATCAGACACCTCACGAACGTCTCCTTGTCTTCCCTAGAAAGTCCTCCTCTGGGACCTCGCTCCCGACCTGGCTGGCAGCCCCCGGACCTATCCTGCTCTGAAAACACGTGCGGCCGCACAAATTGGACCCGTTGGACGAGAGGGTCCACCTGCTCCATGCTAGCCCCCAGTACACCTACGTGGCGTACCCCGACGGCTGACAAGATACGGTCTCTCTACAGGACCTGGCGCCCGCCGGAACTCCACGCACATTCCAGCCACCAGTCCCACCCTCTCCTCCACCAGGGCACCTTACAGGAGGATCGGTCCTTCCGCCGCCCCCGTCTAGGCCCCCCCACCCACCGATGCCCCCCGCAGGCGCTCCCTTTCCAGGTCAGCCGTTTTCAACACCAGCGCCGTCTAAGGGTGATGAAGCTGGCATGGAGATCGAAGCCACGATCTCGGAGTCACAGACGCCCGAGCCTCCACCGGAGTCACCACCGAGGCTCCGACGATCACAGAGGACGACCAGGGCCCCCAATCGACTGATTGCTTCATTTTAACTGTAATCTGTAAATATAAAGCACCAAATGTACATAGCTACCAGACCTGTAAATAGTTACTAAACACTGTACAGAGGTATTACGGTACCTCCATAACTAATTATACCATGTTGTTATGTTTTGTCGTTTCTGGCCACCACCCCCGCCGGACTCATTTTTAACAGGGGGTGAATGTGGTATTATAGGTATTATGGTACCTGAGAGGCTAAAGCACCATTGGTAGAACCTGTATGCTTGCTATTGGCTAGAGTGTATAATAGCTCCGCCCTGATAAGCGGGGTATAATAACCCGTGCCTCCCCAGCAGCCCTCATTCTGTACCTGAGCTGGTGGGGGAAACATCTAGCTTATTAAAGCCTTCAATTGGACTACAACCTCGCTTTAGTGGTCATTGATCATGCATCACCCACCATCCATCCTACCCTGGACAAACCTGTGGTTGTTACATATCGGGGTCCAGACCGACGCTCCCTCCACCTTCTTGTACCTCCTCCACTGTCCTCAGATCCGCAATGTCACCACCACCACCGGACCTGTGGAGTAACAGGTCGGCGAGATCGGCAAAGGAGCCGTTATCAAAGCTCCCAGACTTGTACCTTTACATGACGCCGTCTCCAGCTGATCCCACGCCCCCCCCCCCCATCACCCACTTCCTAATCATAGCTATATTGGCCGCCCAGTAGTAATTGCGAAGGTTCGGCAGCGCCAACCCACCCACCCCCGACTGCGCTCCAACAGCGATCTTCTTACTCGCGGGGTCTTATTCGCCCACACAAAGCCCGTAATGATCCTACTCACCTGCTTAAAAAAGACCTTAGGGATGAAGATGGGGAGGCACTGAAAGACAAACAAAAATCTGGGCAGCACCGTCATTTTCACGGTCTGCACCCTCCCTGCCAGTGACAGCGGGAGCATGTCCCACCTTTTAAAGTCCCCTTCCATTTGCTCCACCAACCGGGTTAGGTTGAGCCTGTGCAGGGCATCCCATTTCCTGGCCACCTGTATACCCAGGTAACAAAAACTTTTCTCTACCATCCTGAGCGGCAGCTCTTTCAGCCTCTCTTCCTGCCCCTTGGCCTGGATCACAAACAACTCGCTCTTTCCCATGTTCATGTTCAGTTTGTACCCTGAAAAACTACCAAAATCCCTCAGGATCCACAGAACATCCCCCATCCCCTCCACAGAGTCCGAAATGTACAGGAGCAAATCATCCGCGTATAGCGGGACCCGATGTTCCACCCCCCCCCCCGAACCAGTCCCCCCCAGTTTCTCGAGGCTCTCAGCGCCATCGCTAGCAGTTCTATAGCTAGAGCAAATAGTAACGGGGAGAGAGAACACCTCTGCCTCGTTCCCCGGTGAAGCTCGAAGTACCCCGACCTTAGCCGGTTTGTACATACACTTGCTACAGGCGCCTGGTACAGCAATTTCACCCAGCCAATAAAGCCCTCACCAAACCCGAACCTCCCCAGCGTTTCCCACAGGTACTCCCACTCCACCCGGTCAAAGGCTTTCTCTGCGTCCATCGCTGTTACCACCTCCGCCTCCCCTCCCTCTGAGGGAATCATAATAATATTCAAAAGTATTGAATTGTCTGCCTTTAACAAACCCAGTCTGGTCTTCCTCTGTCACCCCTGGGACACAATCCTCAATTCTTGTGGCCAGAATCTTAGCTAGCAATTTGGCACCATGTTTAAAAGCGAAATCGGCCTGTATGACCCGCAATGTTCCGGGTCCTTCTCTCGTTTAAGAATGAGTGAGATCAAGGCCTGTGACATTGTTGGGGGGAGTGTTCCTTTCTCTGTAGCCTCATTGAAGGTCCTCATCAGGAGTGGGCTCAATATTTCCGAAAATTTCTTATAGAATTCTACCTGGTAACCATCCGGCCCCAGGGCTTTACCCGATTGCATGCCCTCTATACCCTTGAAAATCTCCTCCGATTCAATCGGCGCCCCCAGCCCCTCCACCAGGTCCTCTTCCACCTTTGGAAACCTCAACTGGTCCAAAAATTGCCTCATCCCTCCCGCTCCCGTCGGGGGCTCCGACTCGTATAGTTTACTATCGAACTCCTTAAAGACTCCGTTCACCCCCCCGGATCCAAGACCATGTTACCCTCCTTATTCTTTACTCCCCCGATTTCCCTGGCCGCCTCCCTCTTTCGCAGTTGGTGTGCCAGCATTCTACTCGCTTTCTCCCCGTACTCATAGATTGCCCCCTTGCCTCAGCTGTACTACCGCTTTCCCCATAGTCAGCAATTCAAACTCCACCTGAAGACTCCGCCACTCCCTCAGTAGCCCCGCCTCAGGGGCCTCCACGTATCTCCTGTCCACTCGGAATTTCTCCTCCACCAGTCTCTCCCTCTCTTTTCCCTATGGGATCGAATTGAGATGAGCGCCCCTCTGACAACTGCCTTCAGAGCCTCCCAGACGTTTGCCGCTGCTACCTCACCCGTATCATTTGTATCCAGGTAATCCTGGATGTTCCTGCTAATCCGCCCACAAACCTCTTCGTCCGCCAGCAGCCCACATTCAGTCTCCAAAGTGGGCACTGCCCTCTCTCCTCACTAAGCCGCAGGTCCACCCAGTGGGGGCATGGTCCGAGACTGTGATTGCTGAGTATTCTGTTCATGCCACCTTTAGGATTAACGCCCTGCTCAAGCCAAAGAAGTCGATGCGGGAATAAACCTTAGGACCATGGGAGAAAAAAAAGAACTCCTTCGCTCTTGGCCGCACAAACCTCAAGGATCCACCCCACCCCATCTGCTCCATAAAACCCTTCAGTTCCTTAGCCACTGCCGGTCGCTTCCCTGTCCTGGACTTCGATCGGTCCAGCTTGGGGTCAATGACTGTGTTAAAATCTCCCCCCATGATCAGGTTATGTGACTCTAAATCCGGGATTTTGCCTAGCATGCGTCTCATAAATTCCATATCATCACAATTCGGAGCGTAGGCGTTCACAAACACCACCCGGACCCCCTCCCACTTCCCACTCACCATTATATACCTGCCCCCCTTATCTGCCACAATTCTTTCAGCCTCGAATGCCACACCCTTACTGATCAGAATTGCTACCCCTCTGGTCTTCGAATCCAGCCCTGAATGGAACACCTGGCCTACACATCCCTTTCTCAATCTTGTATGATCTGCGAGCTTTAAATGTTTCTCCTGAAGCATTGCTACGTCTGCCTTTAACCCCTTTATATGCGTGAATAGGTGCCCTCTTTTGACCGGCCTATTCAAACTCCTCGCATTCCACGTGATCAGCCTGGACGGGGGGCTAACACCCCCCGCCGACTAGCCATCGCCCTTTTTTGGTCAACCTCGAGCCCGCGCCCTTCGCTTCCTCGAGCGCCCCCCACAGGGAGCCACCGCCCCTGACCCTCAATTGGCAACACACTGCGCCACCGTGCTGCCCTCGGGTCCTTTTACGTTTGCTATTCCTCAACTCTATCCACCCTGCCTTCTGATCCTATATCGCTTCTTGCTATTGATTTAACTTCATTCCTTACTAACTATCCAACCCTGCCCCCTTTGCCCATCTGCCTGTCCTTTTGATAGGACATATATCCTTGGATATTTAGATCCCAGCCCTGATCCCCTTGCAGCCACGTCTCTGTGATGCCCACAACATCGTACTGGTCAATTTCAATGTGCACAACAAGCTCATTTACCTTGCACCTGTGGCAGACCAGCTATGTTCCCAAATCCTGTAGCCTACTGGGTCTACTGGGCCCGGTATAGGTCAAAATGTATGAAGTTCAGAGCCCTCGCATTAAATGCATCCATGACCTCATGGATCCACATATCATATCAGATCTGGGGCGTCATTCTCCGACCCCCCCGCCGGGGGGCCGAAGTTTCCGGTACCGGAGATTGGGCGGGGCGGGAATCGGGCCGCGCCGGTTGGCGGGACCCCCCGCTCAATTCTCCGGCCCGGATGGGCCGAAGTCTCGCCCAGGAATTGCCTGTCCCGCCGGCGTAAATCAAAGCTGGTATTTACCAGCGGGACCAGGCGGCGTGGGTGGGCTCCGGGGTCCTGGGGGGGGCGCGGGGCGATCTGACCCTGGGGGGTGCCCCCACGGTGGCCTGGCCCGCGATCAGGGCCCACCGATCCGCGGGCGGGCCTGTGCCGTGGGGGCACTCTTTCCCTTCCGCCTCCGCAACGGCCTCCACCATGGCGGAGGCGGAAGAGACTCTCCCCACTGCGCATGCGCGGGAGCGCCCGTTGGCGCTCCCGCGCATGCGCCGGGAAACTGTCAGCGGCCGCTGACGCTCCCGCGCATGCGCCGCATTTCCGCGCCAGCTGGCGGGGCAACAAACCCATTTCCGCCAGCTGGCGGGGCAGAAATCCCTCCGGCGCCGGCCTAGCCCCTCAATGTCGGGGCTCGGCCCCCAAAGATGCGGAGAATTCCGCACCTTTGGGGCGGCGTGATGCCCGTCTGATTGGCGCCGATTTGGGCGCCAGTCAGCGGACATCGCGCCGTTGGGGGAGAATTTCGTCCCAGATCTCATTTAGTTGTGAAAATTATGTTCAACAGCTTTTTCTTCTACACTATCTCATCAAAGTTTCCATCTGAGTCCAAATCTGCAGGTCTGACATGCAACCTGACCCTCTGGAGACCTGGCACACAGATTATCCTTTTCCCTCAGTCTTGCGGCCAGTGTTGTATTACTCTTTGCTAATATATTGTTACTCTTTGCTTTAGATTTCTAGAATAGTCTGGTGGTGTGATTCTCGCGAAACCACAATCTTCAACTCAAAGCAAAATAGATTTAATGAATAACGAATTGATTAATATTGAGTTTGTAATATTAATAATATTAATACAATACAACTTGATTTGTATATGTCTGTACAAAGCAAAATGAGTAATGATTATACAATTGACTGAATATTTTATAAGTTCAGTCTGTTTGGTTTCTTTCTTCGTCTCGTCGATCTTCTGAGTTGATGAAGAGGTG
Source organism: Scyliorhinus torazame (assembly GCF_047496885.1). Taxonomy (NCBI): domain Eukaryota; kingdom Metazoa; phylum Chordata; class Chondrichthyes; order Carcharhiniformes; family Scyliorhinidae; genus Scyliorhinus; species Scyliorhinus torazame. The sequence goes on along the minus strand of NC_092710.1, from coordinate 233,572,429 downwards.
ATGATGACGTTTTAACTGGTTTGTTCATACCATTGTTACTTTGAATGTGTGTTAAAGTGTCCTTAAATATTGTTTAATTTAACTGTAAGTCCGGAAAAATGTCTTTGTGTAGCCTGATGTTTTGCAGTGCAGGTCGATTTCTTCGCAGAATTGTTCCTTCAGCCATTTTTATAATGTACGAGCATGGTGCTGCTTGTATGGATTTGTGGACCAGGGGTGAGGTTCTCCGACCCTCCAGCGGGTTGGCTGCTGGAGAGGCGATGGCGTGGCCGCAGTCTGAATGTGTGGGGGAGAGGTGTGTGTAGGGTTTTGTGTGTGTGTGTGCGGCGGGGGGGGGGGGTAGAGTGGGCTGGGCTCCGGGGGAGTGCCGGGAGGGGGGGGGAGGAGGAAGGGTCCGTGCCGGGGAGGAGGATGGGGTCCGTGCCGGGGAGGGGGATGGGGGGGGGGGGGTCCGTGCCGGGGGTCCGTGCCGGGGAGGGGGATGGGGACCGTGCCGGGGAGGAGGATGGGGGGGGGGGGGTCCGTGCCGGGGAGGAGGATGGGGTCCGTGCCGGGGAGGGGGATGGGGTCTGTGCCAGGGAGGAGGATGGGACCGTGCCGGGGAGGAGGATGGGGTCCGTGCCGGGGAGGAGGATGGGGGGGGACGGGGTCCGTGCCGGGGAGGAGGATGGGGTCCGTGCCGGGGAGGAGGATGTGGTCCGTGCCGGGGAGGGGGATGGGGTCCGTGCCGGGGAGGGGGATGGGGGGGACAGGGCCCATGCCGGGGAGGAGGATGGGGTCGGTGCCGGGGAGGAGGATGGGGTCCGTGCCGGGGAGGGGGATGGGGGGGACAGGGCCCATGCCGGGGAGGAGGATGGGGTCCGTGCCGGGGAGGAGGATGGGGTCCGTGCCGGGGAGGGGGATGGGGGGGACAGGGCCCATGCCGGGGAGGAGGATGGGGTCCGTGCCGGGGAGGAGGATGGGGGGTCCGTGCCGGGGAGGAGGATGGGGTCCGCGCCGGGGAGGGGGATGGGGTCCGTGCCGGGGAGGAGGATGGGGTCCGTGCCGGGGAGGGGGATGGGGTCCGTGCCGGGGAGGAGGATGTGGTCCGTGCCGGGGAGGGGGATGGGGTCCGTGCCGGGGAGGAGGATGGGGTCCGTGCCGGGGAGGGGGATGGGGTCCGTGCCGGGGAGGAGGATGTGCTCCGTGCCGGGGAGGGGGATGGGGTCCGTGCCGGGGAGGAGGATGGGGTCCGTGCCGGGGAGGGGGATGGGGGGGACAGGGCCCATGCCGGGGAGGAGGATGGGGTCCGTGCCGGGGAGGGGGATGGGGGGGACAGGGTCCATGCCGGGGAGGGGGATGGGGTCCATGCCGGGGAGGAGGATGTGGTCCGTGCCGGGGAGGGGGATGGGGTCCGTGCCGGGGAGGGGGATGGGGGGGACAGGGTCCATGCCGGGGAGGGGGATGGGGGGGACAGGGTCCATGCCGGGGAGGGGGATGGGGTCCGTGCCGGGGAGGAGGATGTGGTCCGTGCCGGGGAGGGGGATGGGGGACCGTGCCGGGGAGGAGGATGGGGGGGGGGGTCCGTGCCGGGGAGGAGGATGGGGTCCGTGCCGGGGAGGGGGATGGGGTCTGTGCCAGGGAGGAGGATGGGACCGTGCCGGGGAGGAGGATGGGGTCCGTGCCGGGGAGGAGGATTGGGGGGGACGGGGTCCGTGCCGGGGAGGAGGATGGGGTCCGTGCCGGGGAGGAGGATGTGGTCCGTGCCGGGGAGGGGGATGGGGTCCGTGCCGGGGAGGGGGATGGGGGGGACAGGGCCCATGCCGGGGAGGAGGATGGGGTCCGTGCCGGGGAGGAGGATGGGGTCCGTGCCGGGGAGGGGGATGGGGGGGACAGGGCCCATGCCGGGGAGGAGGATGGGGTCCGTGCCGGGGAGGAGGATGGGGTCCGTGCCGGGGAGGGGGATGGGGGGGACAGGGCCCATGCCGGGGAGGAGGATGGGGTCCGTGCCGGGCAGGAGGATGGGGGGTCCGTGCCGGGGAGGAGGATGGGGTCCGCGCCGGGGAGGGGGATGGGGTCCGTGCCGGGGAGGAGGATGGGGTCCGTGCCGGGGAGGGGGATGGGGTCCGTGCCGGGGAGGAGGATGTGGTCCGTGCCGGGGAGGGGGATGGGGTCCGTGCCGGGGAGGAGGATGGGGTCCGTGCCGGGGAGGGGGATGGGGTCCGTGCCGGGGAGGAGGATGTGCTCCGTGCCGGGGAGGGGGATGGGGTCCGTGCCGGGGAGGAGGATGGGGTCCGTGCCGGGGAGGGGGATGGGGGGGACAGGGCCCATGCCGGGGAGGAGGATGGGGTCCGTGCCGGGGAGGGGGATGGGGGGGACAGGGTCCATGCCGGGGAGGGGGATGGGGTCCATGCCGGGGAGGAGGATGTGGTCCGTGCCGGGGAGGGGGATGGGGTCCGTGCCGGGGAGGGGGATGGGGTCCGTGCCGGGGAGGAGGATGTGGTCCGTGCCGGGGAGGGGGATGGGGTCCGTGCTGGGGAGGAGGATGGGGTCCGTGCCGGGGAGGGGGATGGGGGGGACAGGGTCCATGCCGGGGAGGGGGATGGGGTCCGTGCCGGGGAGGGGGATGGGGGGGACAGGGTCCATGCCGGGGAGGAGGATGGGGTCCGTGCCGGGGAGGAGGATGGGGGGCCCGTGCCGGGGAGGAGGATGTGGTCCGTGCCGGGGAGGGGGATGGGGTCCGTGCCGGGGAGGAGGATGGGGTCCGTGCCGGGGAGGAGGATGTGGTCCGTGCCGGGGAGGGAGATGGGGTCCGTGCCGGGGAGGAGGATGGGGTCCGTGCCGGGGAGGGGGATGGGGTCCGTGCCGGGGAGGAGGATGTGGTCCGTGCCGGGGAGGGGGATGGGGTCCGTGCCGGGGAGGGGGATGGGGTCCGTGCCGGGGAGGGGGATGGGGTCCGTGCCGGGGAGGAGGATGTGGTCCGTGCCGGGGAGGGGGATGGGGGGGACAGGGTCCATGCCGGGGAGGGGGATGGGGGGGACAGGGTCCATGCCGGGGAGGGGGATGGGGTCCGTGCCGGGGAGGAGGATGTGGTCCGTGCCGGGGAGGGGGATGGGGTCCGTGCCGGGGAGGAGGATGGGGTCCGTGCCGGGGAGGGGGATGGGGGGGACAGGGTCCATGCCGGGGAGGGGGATGGGGTCCGTGCCGGGGAGGGGGATGGGGGGGACAGGGTCCATGCCGGGGAGGGGGATGGGGTCCGTGCCGGGGAGGAGGATGTGCTCCGTGCCGGGGAGGGGGATGGGGTCCGTGCCGGGGAGGAGGATGGGGTCCGTGCCGGGGAGGGGGATGGGGGGGACAGGGTCCATGCCGGGGAGGGGGATGGGGTCCGTGCCGGGGAGGGGGATGGGGGGGACAGGGTCCATGCCGGGGAGGGGGATGGGGTCCGTGCCGGGGAGGAGGATGGGGTCCGTGCCGGGGAGGGGGATGGGGTCCGTGCCGGGGAGGAGGATGGGGTCCGTGCCGGGGAGGGGGATGGGGTCCGTGCCGGGGAGGAGGATGGAGTCTGTGCCAGGGAGGGGGATGGGGGGTCGGGGTCCGTGCCTGGGAGAAGGATGGGGTCCGTGCCAGGGAGGGGGATGGGGTCCGAGCCGGGGAGGAGGATGGTGGGACGGGGTCCGTGCCGGGGATGGACGTGGTGGGGGGGGGGTGGGGGGGGGCAAGTGAGTTGGTCCACCTGGCCAGGTGCCAGCCTCCAACAGTCGGACCCATGCGGTCCATGCCACCTGGCTTGTGGGAGGAGGGGGTATGGGCAATGATGACATGCCGTCGTTCCCCCCCCACCAGGAGGATGGGGTCCGTGCCGGGGAGGGGGATGGGGTCCGTGCCGGGGAGGGGGATGGAGTCTGTGCCAGGGAGGGGGATGGGGGGGGGGGCGTGGTCCATGCCTGGGAGAAGGATGGGGTCCGTGCCGGGGAGGGGGGTGGGGTCCGTGCCGGGGAGGAGGATGGTGGGACGGGGTCCGTGCCGGGGATGGACGTGGTGGGGGGGGGGGGTGGGGGGGGGGGCAAGTGAGTTGGTCCATCTGGCCAGGTGCCAGCCTCCAACAGTCGGACCCATGCGGTCCATGCCACCTGGCTGGGGGGAGGAGGGGGTATGGGCAATGATGACATGCCATCGTCCCCCCCCCCCCTCCCCCCCCCCCCCCCCCCCCCCCCAGGCCGTCATGATTTCCGATCAGCCAGCGATGTTGGCCGCCGTGGCGGCAGCCGCTAATGTCCATGTTGCCCTGGATGAGGAGGAGGAGGAGCGTGCCAGAGAGGCGGCGCAGGCTTCCGCAGAGGGGCAGGCGGCAACTGCCCAGGCTGGAGGGACACCTGACCGACAGGACGAGGAGGGGGAGGAGGACATCGCGGCCCCACGGCAACAGAGGCACCGAAGGCGCCCCGTGTGTACCGGCCCCGGCAGTCATACCAGGACCTCACGGACCGGGATTGCAGGAGGAGACTCCGGATGAGGCGGGAAACCGTGGCACACATCTGCCACCTGCTGCCGCACCTGTCACCGTGTGGCACTGGCGGGGGACACCCTCTCCCCGTGTCCATCAAGGTTACGGTGGCCCTGAACCTTTATGCAACGGGGTCATTCCAGGCACCGAGTGGGGACCTGTCCGGCATATCGCTGACATCGGTGCACCGGTGCATCCGGGCAGTGACAGACGCCCTATATGCCATGGCGCACCGCTACATCCGCTTCCCTGTGGACAGGGCCAGCCAAGGTGCCCGGGCGTGGGCTTCTCTGCCGTTGCCGGGTTCCCCATGATCCAGGGCGCGATTGGTGGGATGCACGTCGCCGTGCGGCCACCTGCAGATAACAGGGCCGTGTTCACCAATAGGAAGGGGACCTATTCAATGAACATACAGGTGGTCTGCGACCACCGCATGATGATCCTGCACGTCTGCGCCCGTTACCCGGGCAGTGTACACGACTCATACGTGTTGTCGCGGTCATACATCACCGGCATGTACGAGGGACGCCATCCGCGGCTGAGGAGCTGGTTGCTGGGCGACAGGGGCTACCCATTACGATCGTGGCTGATGACGCCTATACGGAGGCCACGCAATGAGGCGGAGAACAGCTACAATGATGCCCATGTAGCGACAAGGGGAGTGATCGAGAGGTGCTTTGGTGTGCTGAAGATGCGTTTTAGGTGCCTGGACCTCTCTGGGGGCGCCCTCCAGTATCGGTCAGGTAGGGTCGGCCGCATCATTGTGGTGTGCTGCGTCCTGCACAATATAGCCCAGCAGAGGGGCGATGTGCCACAGGCAGAGGAGGGCGGAGTGGAGGAGCAGCAGGAAGAGGCGCAGTCCTCCCCAGATGAGGGGGATGGGGGCAATGGTCAGGGCAGACGGGCTAGACACGTGGGTGGCTGTCCACCGTTACCGGCTGGGCCAGCGGGCACGGGACAGGCTGATAGCCGCCCGCATCACTGACTAGTTGGGCGTGGGAATCGGGTAGTATGGCCACAGACCGCACACCATGGCAACAGCCGACCACCCCCACCCCCCACCCATCCACCCACCCAACACCCTCACCCCCCTCCCCAACCCCACCCACCCCACCCGCATGCACACCACCCCCCCATTGCCGATCCACCTGTGGCACAACGGCCGTGCTCACACAGTTGCCGGTGGACGCGTGTCTATTGCAGGCCATGGAGGATGATGACAACCCGCCCTGCGATGAGCTCCTGGCTCCACATCGTTGGACTATGTCTGACCCATGGCCACAGTACCACCATCCACCCGGACCATCCCTGCATGCGGCTGTGACACTGCAGTGCACGGTCCCGTCCTCTGCCCGGGGGGATGTTGATGGCGGCCCAGGGGGAAGGGGGCAGACTCACCTGGGGCTGAGGTAAGACCACCCCTCACACACACACTTGTGCTCAACGTACATGAAACCCCCGCACGCTTTGGTCAGAGCACAAAGGCAGCTTCTGTAGGTGTAACATTGACTTTAATAACGAAAGGAGTTCATGCACGTGCCCTAGCCCCTAAAACTCATCTGTGCCCTGCACCCGTGCCAACTTACTCAGTGTCTAATTGTTTGGCCTTACGGACCCTATGACTACGTCTACGTGGTTCCCCAGATGGTACAGCAGAACTGGAGGTGGACTCCTGTGATTCCTGCCCTCTGACACGGGATCCCTTTGGCGGACGTTTCCTGGGGCGTCCTGGCCTAGATGGGCCAGGCTGCGGCCCGGGCGACTGGGATGGCGAGCTGCCAGCCTGTCCTGCCCGTTGCCCACCCGATGCACCTGGGACGGAAGGGGGGGAGTCCGAGGTGTCGCGGTGTTCCGGGACCTCCCCTACAGGGGGACCCGGGACGGACCACAGCGCCTCCTCCTCCCTCGGGGTGCCCGATGGCCCCCAGGCCTCTACATGGGTGGGGGATGCGAACGGACTGGCCATCCGACGCCCCCCGACATCTGGCGCTGCCAGTCCTGGAGGCCCGTACTGGTATCGACAGGGGTCTGCAGGTTTGCAGCCATGGAGCTCAGGGGATTGGCAAACCCTGTCTGTGACTGTGCGACGCCAGCTCGCACATGGCCAATGGCGCCGATGCCCTCAGCGATGGCCTGCTGAGACTGGGCCATGGCCTGCAGAGACTGGGCTTTGGCCTGCAGAGACTGGGCTATGGCCTGCAGACACTGGGCTATGGTGTTGAGCGCCTCTGCCATCTGCCGCTGGCACTGGCTCATGGCCTCCTGTGAGAGGGCAGCCATGTCCTGGGCCACAGACGCCGCCTGCACGGAAAGCCCCAGGCCTCGCAAACCGTTCCCCATGTCTGACACCGTCGCACCCATTGCCTCCACCGCGGACGCCACCCGTGCGGTGTCGGCCTGGGTGGCACGCATGACCGGGACCACTTCCAGCTCCTGGACGTGGGTGGACTCCTCCACTTGCGACTGCAGCCGCCGCAAGCCGGCCGTCACCCTCTTCGCTCGTCTCCGGGTCGGTGGTTGCATCGGATCTATGTGTGGGTGTGGTAACTCCAGGAACCCGGGATCCATCTGGGCGTTTGATGTTCGCTTGGGCTGGGCTGCCCTCCGACCGCCCGGCCCCTCTGCTGCTCCTACCTCCACCTGCTGTACCGGGACGGCTGTGTTGTGCGCACCAGTGAGTGTACCAGACGACTCATCACTAAAGTGCCCAATCGAGGTGAGTGTCTCTGCGATGGTGGCGGGTGTTGGCGACAGCAGTGGCGTTGTGTCGTGCGCATCGTTCCACTCTGAGTCCATGGCACTTTGGGGTGGCAGTTCGCCTCCGCCCATCCATTCTGTGTCACTGTCCGGTATTTCAGTTTCCTGGGTAGGGGTGTCCTGGGTAGGTGTGTCCTGGGTAGTGGTGTCCTGGGTAGGGGTGTCCTGGGTAGTGGTGTCCTGGGTAGTGGTTTTGTGGCTCGGCTGTGACGGGGGCCTGTGGCTGCCCCTCTCGTCGCTGGGTGGCACACGCCTGCGTCGTCGCACCCGCACGAGACGGGGGCGTCGTCTCCCTGTTGCTCCAGGTCTCTCCATCTCCAGTGGTCTCCAAGGGGCATCCTGCGGGCGTCGCATGCCAGAGGGTCCGGGTCTCTCCATCTCCAGTGATCTCCGAGGGGCATCCTGCGGGCGTCGCATGCCATAGGGTCCGGGTCTCTCCATCTCCAGTGGTCTCCGAGGGGCATCCTGCGGGCGTCGCATGCCAGAGGGTCCGGGTCTCTCCATCTCCAGTGGTCTCCGAGGGGCATCATGCGGGCGGTCTGCATCTGCGGGGATGGGTGCCTCGACGTTTGCTCCTGCGATACACAATGAAGCATGCATGGTTAGACACGCAGGCAGTGATCAGGTGATATGGGGGAGGGGGATATGGGGACGGGCTGTCGGTGGCTCACTTGCTGGTGGGCCCCCGACCTCTGCATCAGCAACCTCCTGGTCCTCAGGTCCGCCAGCCAGTTCCAGGGCCCTTCCCTCATGTTCTCATGTTCGGTCAGTGGCCTCTCATCAGCGGGGCCTCCTCCTGTCCTCACATGCTCCCTGGTGTTGTGTGCATGTTTCTCCTGTGGGGGGGGGGGGGAGGGGGGTGGTGGTGGCAGGGGTAAAAGGCAACAGTGTTAGACAGGTATATGAGTGCACACCATCGGTTGCGCGTGTATTGCAGAGGTTAAGGTTAGGGCTGGATTCACTTGGGGAAATGGGAGAAGGCAGATATGGGGGAGGGGGGATATGGGGGAGGGGGGATATGGGGGATATGGGGATATGGGGGAGGGGGGATATGGGGATGGGGGGATATGGGGAGGGGGATATGGGGGAGGGGGGATATGGGGGAGGGGGGATATGGGGGAGGGGGGATATGGGGGATATGGGGGAGGGGGGGATATGGGGGAGGGGGGATATGGGGGATATGGGGGAGGGGGGATATGGGGGAGGGGGGATATGGGGGAGGGGGGATATGGGGAATATGGGGGAGGGGGGTATGGGGAGGGGGGATATGGGGGAGGGGGGATATGGGGGCTATAGGGGAGGGGGATATGGGGAGGGAGATATGGGGGATATGGGGAGGGGGGATATGGGGATATGGGGAGGGGGATATGGGGAGGGGGGATATGGGGGATATGGGGGAGGGGGGATATGGGGGAAGGGGGATATGGGGGAGGGGGGATCTGGGGGAGGGGGTATATGGGGGAGGGGGGATATGGGGTTTTGGGGAGGGGGATATGGGGAGGGGGGATATGGGGGAGGGGGGATATGGGGGAGGGGTGATATGGGGGAGGGGGGATATGGGGAGGGGGTTATGGGGGACATGGGGGAGGGGGGATATGGGGGATATGGGGGAGGGGGGAATGGGGAGGTGTATATGGGGCATATGGGGGAGGGGGGATATTGGGGAGGGGAGATATGGATATCGGGCGGGGGGGGGGAGGTTCACCCTGCCTGCTCTGACGAGGTCGTTCACCTTCTTGTGGCACTGGGTGCCTGTCCGTGGTGTCAGGGCCACAGCGGTGACGGCCTCTGCCACCTCCCTCCACAGACGCCGGCTGTGGAGTGGGGCAACTCTGCGGCCGTGCCCGGGATACAGGGCCTCCCTCCTCTGCTCCACTGCGTCCATGAGCGCCTCAATGTCAGGAGACTGGAACCTCGGGGCTGAGCGGCGGGCGGCCATCCGGTCGGGTGTTCCGGTCGGGTGGGGGGAGCAGCGCGTCCTTAATGAGCCGTCACGCCGTGCAGCGTGCATGACGCCGCACGGCGTGAACCACGTGAGCCAGCGCGGATAGCATCATGTCGCTGCTAGCCCATCCCGGGCCGGAGACTTTGCGACGTTTTTGGCGGCGTGCTGCAGGTGGGATTTGCGCCGTTTTTGCCGCCGGTCGGCGGACTTTGCGCCGATAACGAAGAATTTCGCCCCTGAAGTGGGCTGAATAGGAGAGAACGTTGGTCGCAGATGGGAGTGGAGTCTGCGACACAGGGGATATAGCGGATGGTCAGGGATCGAAGCTGCCGACCCAGTGGTCGACGGAGCAACGTGGACATTTCTTTGCGGAGCACTCCAGAAGTTTGCTCAGCAAAGAAAGGAATACCTGGATCCAATTAAGACGGGGATTGACCGTGTGGAGCAGAGACTGGAAACCCAGGGCCAGGCGATCCAGCTGGTGGACGAGGCAGTTGCTGAGCACGAGGAGCAGCTAGCTGCGATGGCAGTGGAGATGGGGCTGGTGAAGGACCACCAGAAGAGGCTGCAAGAGAAAGTGGAAGATTTGGAGAACAGGTCGCGCAGAGCCTGAGGATCGTGGGCCTGCCGGAGGGCAGCGAGGGATCGGACGCAGGTGCATATGTGGCGCGTATGTTCAAGAAGCAGCTGGGGAAAGGTGCGTTTGCTCGACCCTTGGAGGTGGAGAGGGCGCACAGAACGCTTATGAGGAAGCCACTGAGGAATGAACCGTTGAAGGCGATAGTGGTACGAATGCACCGGTTCCTGGACAAGGAACAGATCTTGAGGTGGGCCAGGCAGACTAATAGCTGTACATGGGAAAGCAACGAGCTGCGTATTTACCAGGGCTTGGACAGGACGGAACTGGCCAAAAGAAGGGCGGGTTTCAACAAGGTGAAATCGGCCACCTTTGAGAAGGGGGTGAAGTTCGGCATGCTGTACCCAGCGCGTTTGTGGGTTACTTATGAGGGCCAGCAACTTTATTTTGGATCGCCAGATAAAGACAGGGGACTGGCAGGTGATGGAGGACATTGAACTTGAGGGCGAGTAGTTATGTTCTTGATCTGCTGCTAAATTTCTTTTTGCTTTGGATTTTGTATGTATTGTTTTGTACTAAGTGCTCCGTTTTGTATGCGTGTTAACTTTGTTCTTAATGGGGGATGGTGGGTGGAATTTTCTTCTTTGTGTTTGTTGGGGATTGCATATGTATGTTTGAGTGGGGGGGGGAGGGAGATCAGTGGGGGGTAGGATGCTTGGCGCCATGGGTGGGGGCTCCCATGGCGGGCCAGCTCACGGACGCGCAGTGGGGGGTGAGCAGGTGATAAATTTGTTATGGGGGGTTGGGATTGTTATTTTGTTGTTGGGGGGAAGGGGAAGGGCAGGGGGTATCGATCTGCTGACAGTGGAGGGACTGGTGTTTGGAGACAAATTGCGGGTTGATGACGGTGGGCATTCGAGGGCGGGCCTGAGGAGGCATGGGGCGTGGGCTGGAGGAGGGCTTAAGAAGGGTTATGGTTGATCGGTGGGGGGTGGGGTGCCCCCCGACCGGGCTGATCACATGGAACATGAGAAGGTTGAATGGGCCGGTCAAGAGGGCCCGTGTGTTCGCGCATCTGAAGAGTTTGAAGGCGGACGTGGCAATGCTACAGGAGACACACCTGAGGGTAGTGGATCAGACTCGGCTGAGGAATGGATAGATTGGGCAGGTATTTCATTCGGGGCTAGACTCTAAAACTAGGGGGAGGTAGCGATTTTGATCAATAAGCGGGTGTCATTTGAGGTAGGAGCATGCATAGTGGAGGACCCGGGGGGGGGGGGGGGGTGGCAGGTAGGTACGTTATGGTAAGTGGGAAGCTGTAGGTGATGCCGGTGGTATTAGTGAATATCTATGCACCAAACTGGGACCACGCGGAGTTTATGAGACGGGTGCTGGGGAAGATTCCGGACCTGGACTCACATAGGCTGATCATGGGGGGGACTTTAATACGGTCATTGATCTGAGGTTGGATCGGTCGAGTTTGAGGACAGGGAGGGGGCCAGCAGGGGCGAAGAAGCTAAAGGGGTTAATGGAACAGATGTGGGGGGGGAGGTAGATCGGTGGAGGTTTGGATGACCAAGAGCGAAGGAGCTTTCTTTTTTCCCACGTGCACAAAGTGTACTCTCGCATCGCTTTTTTCGTTTTGGACAGGGCTTTGTTGGCAGGGGTGGTAGAATCCGGGTATTCGGCGATTGTTGTGTTAGACTATGCCCCACTCTGGGTGGATTTGCGGGTGAGCAAGGAGGTGCATCAGTGCCTGCAATGGAGATTGGACGTAGGACTGTTAGCGGATGAGGAGGTGTGTGTACAGGTGAGGGAGGCTATCCAGGTGAGGTATGTGGAAATAAATGACGCTGGGGAGGTTTCGGCAACAACGGTGTGGGAGGCACTGAAGGCAGTAGGTAGTGGAGAGCTGATTTTGGTACAGGCTCAGAGGGGGAAGGTGGAGCCGCAGAGATGGACAGATTGATTAGCGAGATTCTCCAGGTGGACAGGAGGTTCTCAGAGACCCCGGAGGCGGGGTTGTTGAAGGAGCTGCAGATGCTGCAGATAGAGTTTGGGCTGATATCCACTGGGAAGGCAGTGGGCCAGTTGAGGAAGGCAAGAGGGGCAGTGTATGAATATTGGGAGAAGGCCAATAGGATGTTAGCACACTGTGGTAGTCGGTATTAGGGGTATTACGGTACCCTGAATAATGCTGTAAGACCATTGGTGTGGGAGGTACCTGAGACTGCTATTTCATTGGTGAAACCTGTCTGCTGGTTCCGCCCAGTAAGGCGGAGTATAAGAGCCTGTGTCTCCCCAGCAGCTGCATTCTGTACCTGCGCTGCTGGGGGAAACATCTAGTACAATAAAGGCTTCAATTGTCCACAATCTCACTTCAGGAGTTATTGATCGAGCATCAATTTATTGTACTAGATTTTAAAGAATGGCGCTCCAAATCAAGCCGGAGTGTCTGCAACTCAGCCCCCACGCGGCAAACTCAGCGGCAACCTTCAAACACTGGCTGGCGTGCTTCAAAGGATACCTCAGGACGGGCACGACTGAACCTACGGAGGACCAGTAACTACAAGTTCTCCACTCGAGGGTGACCTCAGAGATCTACACCCTCATCGAGGATGCGGACGATTACAAAACCGCAATGACCCTGCTGAAAGGACACTATATTCGCCCAGTAAACCAGGTCTACGCCCGACATCTGCAAGCGACGAGGTGACAAATTCCCGGGGAATCGCTGGAGGAGTTCGACCATGCACTCCTGGTGTTAGGGAGGAACTGTGACTGCCCGCAAGTTTCGTCCAGTCACCACACAGAACCTTTGATCCGGGACGCATTTGTTGCAGGTATGCTGTCCTCCCAAATCCGCCAGCGATTGCTGGAGAAAGAGACACTAGGCCTCAAGGAGGCTCGGACCCTTGCTAGCTCCTGGATGTGGACTCCTGAAATGCCCGCGCTTACGTCCTGACCGGGCGGCATCCCCTCGGTCAGTGTGGAACCCCCCGCGGCCGACTCTGAAGCATCCCCCATCTCCCCACAAGCTTGTGCTGCGAGACTGCCAGGCAACCCCGGGGGGCCCCGCTGCTATTTTTGCAGGCAAGCCAATCGCCCCCGGCAGCGCTGCCCAGCCCCCTCATCCATCTGCAAAGGGTATGGTAAAAAGGGCCATTTCGTGGCAGTATGCCAGGCCTGGGCGGTCGCCGCGGTCTCCGGGGGCGAACCTGGACTTCCACCACAACTCTCTCCATGAGCCACGTGCGGCCAGCGGGTGCTGCCATCTTCCTTCTCCAAAGCCACGTGCGGCCTCCGGGCGCCGCCATCTTGTTCCCCGGGGACCACGTGCGACGGGTGGGCGCCACCATCTTGTATACCTCCAGCCATGTGCGACCAGTGGGCGCCGCCATCTTGGCTGGACTCTCAGGACCCCGACTCGGATGACCACACACTGCCCGAGGAAAACATCTAACTTTTACCACGACTTGCCTCGGTGACCCTGGACCAGTCTCGGCCCCAAACACTCTCGACTGCGACGATGACTGTGCTCATCAACGGGCATAAAACATCCTGCCTGATCGACTCCGGGAGCACAGAGAGCTTCATACACCCCAATACGGTAAGGCGCTGTTCTCTTCCCATCCGCCCAGTTAACCAAAAAACCTCCCTGGCCTCTGGGTCTCACTCGGTAGAGATCAAAGGGTTCTGCATAGCGAACCTCACGGTCCAGTGAAGGGACTTTAAAAATTACCGGCTCTACGTCCTTCCTCACCTCTACGCTGCCACGCTCCTAGGGTTAGACTTCCAATGTAACCTCCAGAGCTTAACTTTTAAATTTGGCGGCCCTATACCCCCCCTCACTGTCTGCAGCCTCACGACCCTCAAAGTCGATCCGCCTTCCCTGTTTGCGAACCTCACCCCGGATTGCAAACCCGTCACCACCAGACGGTACAGTGCCCAGGACTGGACCTTCATTAGGTCGGAAGTCCAGCGATTACTGAAGGAAGGTATTATTGAGGCTAGCAACTGTCCCTGGAGAGCTCAAGTAGAGGTTGTAAAGACCGGGGAGAAGCATAGGATGGTCATCGATTATAGTCAAACCATCAACAGGTATACGCAGCTCGATGCGTACCCTCTCCCCCACATATCTGATCTGGTCAATCAGATTACACAATACAAGGTCTTTTCCAGGGTGGATCTAAAATCTGCCTATCACCAGCTCCCCATCCGCCCTAACGACCGCAAATACACTGCATTCAAAGCAGATGGGCGGCTCTACCACTTCCTAAGGGTTCCCTTCGGTGTCACAAATGGAGTCTCGGTCATCCAACGGGAGATGGATCGAATGGTTGACCGGTACGGTTTGCGGGCCACGTTTCCGTACCTCGATAACGTCACCATCTGCAGCCACGACCAGCAGGACCACGGCACCAACCTCCGAAAACTCCTCCAGACCGCAAGAATCCTTAATCTAACATATAACAAGGATAAATGCGTGTTCAGCACCGACCGTCTAGCCATCCTCGGCTACGTAGTGCATGATGGAGTTATAGGCCCAGATCCCGAACGCGTGCGCCCCCTCATGGAGTTCCCCCTCCTCCACTGCTCCAAGGCCCTGAAACGCTGCTTGGGATTTTTTTCGTATTATGCCAAGTAGGTCCCCAACTATGCGGACAAGGCCCGCCCGCTAATTCAATCCACAGTTTTCCCCCTGTCGATAGAGGCCCGCCAGGCCTTCAGCCACATCAAAGCGGACATCGCAAAGGCCACGATGCATGCAATCGACGAATCCCTCCCCTTCCAAGTCGAGAGCGACGCATCCGACGTAGCTCTGGCGGCCACCCTCAACCAAGCGGGCAGACCCGTGGCCTTCTTCTCACGCACTCTCCATGCTTCAGGAATCCGCCACTCCTCAGTTGAAAAGGAGACCTAGGCCATGGTAGAAGCTGTGTAGCTCTGGAGGCACAGTGGGGCAAGATAAAGAACGATAAGGCGGGCGACAAATTTTAGTTGACCGTCAGGGTGGCACACCATTCATCACCCGGATTGATTGTGTTGACCCGGTTCCCATCAATGACCGCAACCCGGAAGGCGTCTTGGTCATCTGTGTCATCGGTTTGGATGTCGTAATGTGGAGGCTGAATGGTCCGCACGTTCCTGCTAGGTTGTTGGAGATGCGGAAGATCAACAGGTTGAGCCGCTATACAGTAAGCAGCGTAGTGGCCCACCTTGCCACAGCGTAGGCATTGTCGGGCTTTTGCGGGACATTGCCCTTTTAAATGTGCAGCTCCACAGTTGCCGCACGTCGTGACGTCATGGCGTTCGTTACGCCACTGCGCATGCGCAGTTCGGTCTTGCGTCGAGCGCGCCTGCGCATCACGTCCCTCAGTGTTGCCATAGGTTTTGACGCGCACAAGCGTGGGAGGCATCGAAAAGCGCGCGAAACGGCCGGCCTCGTCCGGGCCGCGGGCCGGGAGAAACTCGATCGCCTGGACCCGTTCGGCCTCGTGGGGCACCTGGCTCGCCGATCCGGTCGTGTAGGACCCCCTCCCTGCCGATTTGGTCACCTGAAATTGGGCATAGCAGCTAGTCGTGTTCTCGTGCAGGACACAGGCTTCAACTGCAGATGCTAATGTCAGGCCTTTTATTTTTAGAAGCTGCTGGCGTAGACTGCCGGAGGCAACCCCAAAAACGATCTGGTCCCGAATCATGGACTCTGAGGTGGTGTCGTAACCGCAGGACTGCGCTAGTATGCGGAGATGCGTCAGGAAAGACTGAAAGAGCTCATCCTTACCTTGCAGGCGCTGCTGGAAGACATACCTCTCAAAGCTCTCGTTGACCTCAACGTTGAAGTGTTGGTCGAGCTTGAGGAGGACCGTGTCATATTTAGATTTGTCCTCGCCTTCCGTGAACACCAGGGAGTTGTATATATGGATGGCGTGCTGACCTGCGGTGGTGAGGAGGATGGCAATCTTCCTTTTGTCCGAGGTGCCCTGTTTTTTGTTGGCTTCCATAAAGAGTTCGAAACGCTGCTTGAACAGCGCCCAATTTATGCCAAGATTCCCAGCGACTTGCAACGGCTGCGGTGTGTTGACAGTGTCCATGGCGCAGGATGGCAGATTTGTGGGTAGGTTTTATTTCACTTCTGGTACCATGAAGTGTTGGGTGCTCTGAGATACAGACGAACCAACACGGTTGCGATTGGTACAACGCAGTTTTATTCCTTTAAACTATTTATATTGGTACTCAGCACATGGTGACTGTGTGAGTGTCTGGCTTTGAGGTCCTTGCCCTGTGCCGTCTCCTGATGGACTGGCCAGGAAGTGTCGTGTTTCTTGTTTTGTACTGTGTATGCCCTTGTCTGTGATTGGCTGTCATGTCATGTGTGCTAATTGGTCCGTTGCTCTGTCTATCATTATGTATGTGTGTATGTGCTGTGATGGTCACTTGAATATCATGACAGCAGAGAGCAGGGATTGAGAGGCTGGGGGATCTGTTTATTGATGGGAGTTTTCCTTGTTTGGAGGATTTGGAGGTGGGATTTCAATTTCCGGGAGGGAATGAGTTTCGCTATCTGCAGATGAGAGACTTTATACAAAGGCAGGTTTTGATCTTTCCGCTTCTACCGCCACAGGGGATACAGGATAGGGTGGCTTGAAAAACAGGGGTCGGGGAGGGGAAGGTCTCGGAAATTTATAAAGAGCTCATGGAGTGGGAGGGATCCCAGATAGGGGAGGTAAAGTGCAAGTGGGAAGATGAGTTGGGAAAGGAGCTGGAGGCAGGTCTGAGTGAGGATGCTGAGTAGAGTCAACACGTCCTCATCATGTGCCAGTCTCAGCCTGGTACAATTCAAGGTGGTCCACTGGGCACACATGACGGTGGCCCGGATGAACAGGTTTTTTGGTGTGGAGGACAGGGTGCAGGAGGGTCCGCAAATCATGTCCACATGTTTTGAGCATGTCCCAAGTTTAGGGGATTCTGGCAGGGTTTTGCTGATGCCATGTCCACGGTGCTAAAAACGAGGATGGTGCCGAGTCCAGATGTGGCAATCTTTGGCGTGTCGGAAGAACCGTGAATCCAGGGGGTGGGAGAGGCGGATTTTTTGGCCTTTGCCTCCTTGGTAGCCTGGAGACAGATCTTATTAGCGTGGAGGGACTCGGAGCCCCCGAAATCGGGGGTATGGGTTAGCGATATGGCCGGGTTTCTCAGGCTTGAGAAAGTTAAGTTCGCCCTGAGAGGATCAGTGTTAGGGTTCGTCCGGAGGTGGCAGCCATTTGCCGACTTTTTCGGGGTAAACTAAAATTGTTAGCAGATACAATAAGGGTGGGGGGTTAGGGAATGAGTGGGGTTAGGGGGAGTTAAAGCCATTTTGGCTGGGTATGGTTGTTGGTTAGGGGGTGTTATGTACTGAACTATGTTTACATTTGTATTTGTTGTTAAAAAATCATAAATGCCTTAATTAAATGTTTATTTTTTAAAAAGTATCATAGGTTGGAGACACAGAGGTATGACTATCCTGCTGAATCGAAGACGTAGTCCATCCACGATCATTAGAGTTGCCTGAACATTTCTGAATTGAGGACACTGCCCTTTTGACCAATAATTCTTGAGATGTTGAATGACGCATTGCAGCATAGCATCCTTAGTTTCTGTTCGCATTAGGTTTATCTTCTGATCAATGCAGGTAGGTTTTCTGCACAGAGCTGTGCCTGAGCTTCAACATCACGTATGAACTCGAACGGTTCACTTGCAGACGCAATGAAGCGTGATAGCGCATCCGCTATGATTAAATCTTTCCCTGGTGTGTAGATAAGGTCGAAGTCATACCGCCTGAGTTTCATCTTGATTCTTTGGAGTCGTGGAGTCATGTCGTTGAGATCCTTGTCAATTATATGCACCAACGGTCTGTGATCCGTTTCAACAGTGAAAATGGGGAGTCCATAGACATAGATATGGAACTTCAATATGCCTGTTAGTAGTCCAAGACATTCTTTCTCGATTTGAGCATATCGACATTCTGTTGATGTCATTGCTCTGGATCCATAGGCAACGGGAACCCAAGACGAGCTGTCGTCTCTTTGCAACAGTACTGCTCCTATTCCATCCTGACTTGCATCAGTGGATATTTTCGTCTCCCTGATTGGATCAAAAAAGGTCAATATCGGTGCAGTCTTAGCTGAACTTTTAAATCTTGCCACTCTTTTTGATAGTCATCTGTCCACTCGAAAGGGGTAGATTTCTTGATTAAGTGTCTCAGAGCTGTTGTTCTAGTTGACAAATTAGGTATGCATTTGCCTAAGAAGTTGGCACGCCTAGAAATCTTAGAACTGCTTTTTTATCTTCAGGTACTTTCATGCCTTGGATAGCTGAAATGTTTTCATTGTCTGGTTGCAGACTGGGGCGAGATTCTACGACCCCCCGCCGGGTCGGAGAATCGCCGGGGGCTGGCGTGAATCCCTTCCCCGCCGGTTGCCGAAGTCTCCAGCACCAGAGATTCGGTGGGGGCAGGAATCGCGCTGCGCCGGTTGGCCGCCCCCCCCCCCACGCGATTCTCCGGTCCGGATGGGCCGAAGTCCCGCCGCTAAAATGCCTGTCCCGCCGGCGTAAATTAAACCACCTACCTTACCGGCGGGACAAGGCAGCGCGGGCGGGGTCCTGGGGGGGGCGTGGGGCGATCTGGCCCCGGGGGGGTGCCCCCACGGTGGCCTGGCCCGCGATCAGGGCCCAACGATCCACGGGCGGGCCTGTGCCATGTGGGCACTCTTTCCCTTCCGCCTTCGCCACGGTCTCCACCATGGCGGAGGCGGAAGAGACTCCCTCCACTGCGCATGCACGGGAATGCCATCAGCGGCCGCTAACGCTCCCGCGCATGCGCCGCCCGGAGATGTCATTTCCGCGCCAGCTGGTGGGGCACCAAAGGCCTTTTCCGCCAGCTGGCGGGGCGGAAATTCGTCCGGCGCCGACCTAGCCCCTTAATGTTGGGGCTCGGCCCCCAAAGATGCGGAGCATTCCGCACCTTTGGGGCGGCGCGATGCCCGTCTGATTTGCGCTGTTTTGGGCGCCAGTCGGCGGACATCGCGCCGTTTCCGGAGAATTTTGCCCCATGTTCGGATACTTGATCTCCCAAAAACTTGAGTGTAGAAGTTGCAAAAGTGCATTTGGATTGATTTAATTTGAGATCATACTTGTTGATGCGCTGAAACACTTGTTTTAGTCGTTCAATATGTTCTTCTTTTGTTGATGACCAGATGATAATATCATCTACGTAAACACGAACACCTTCTATTCCTTCCGTCATTTGTTCCATGATGCAGTGGAATTTTTCAGATGCAGAGATTATTCCGAAAGGCATACGATTAAAACAAAATCTTCCAAAAGGTGTATTAAAAGTGCAGAGTTGTCTGCTTGAGTCATCCAGTCGCATTTGCCAGAAACCTTGCGATGCATCTAATTTTGTGAAAATGCGTGCATTTGCCATCTCGCTGGTGATCTCCTCTCGTTTTGGAGTGGGATAGTGTTCCCGCATGATGTTTTTGTTGAGATCCTTGGGATCAAAACAAATGCGTAGATTACCTGACAGTTTCTTCACGCAAACCATCAAACTGACCCAGTCAGTCGGTCTAGTGACTCTCAAAATTATCCCTTGGTTCTGAAGTCGCTCGAATTCTAGCTTCAATCTTTCTCTTCGTGGAGCAGATATTCTGCTAGGAGGAAGTACCACAGGTTTCGCATCCGTCCTGAACAAGATCTTATATTTGAATGGAAGTGTACATAGAACATAGAACATAGAAAATACAGCACAGAACAGGCCCTTCGGCCCACGATGTTGTGCCGAACCTTTGTCCTAGATTATCATTGAATTTACAGTGCAGAAGGAGGCCATTCGGCCCCCTGAGTCTGCACCGGCTCTTGGAAAGAGCACCCTACCCAAACTCAACACCTCCACCCAACACCAAGGGCAATTTTGGACACTAAGGGCAATTTATCATGGCCAATCCACCTACCCTGCACATCTTACCCATGCCTTTAAATACATCAGGATATTGAATTAAAATGCTTTGGATATCATCATTCAGTATTGGTTGAGGCGAAGTTGCAGTATAAATTTGCTGTATTAGGTGTAATTCCTTGCAGGCTTGTGCACCTAAGAGTGATGATTTATCTGACTTGACAATCTTAAACCTTAGTGATGTCACAATAATCTTGTTGGAAACTTTTAGATAGCATTAGCCAATCGATGAAATTGAATTTCCATTGTAATCTCTCAGTCTACAGGCTGCTGGAAGTATCTCAGGTGCGTGTTTAAGTTTGTTGAGATCCAGCTTTGAAAGCAGGTTAGCTGAAGCGACAGTATCCAATTGGACAGTTATTAACTTTTACAACTGTGTTCCATTCAGTGTCCGAATTTATAGAATTTATTATTTGAGGATGTTTTGTTACTTCATGGATTCTTCACATTTCTCTATTATCCAAACAAAGAACGCGCTTTTCAGTGAGTAGATATCTGTGTCAGTTGAAAAATTCTCTTCTAACTCTTCTTCTTTGGATTCAACACCACGTACATTAATCTGTCTTGAAGCCTGTTTAGCAGATTTAAATGCGAGTGAGGATCTGCACTGTGCAGCACAATGGTTTAATTTGCCACATTGTGAGCATTGTTTTCCTCTGGCAGGGCAATGTTTTTGGAAATTAGGTGGTTCCACACCTTGAACACGTCACGACGTTGACGTCATTACGCACGACACTTCTTTGCGCATGCGCAGATCGGCTCTAGTCCATCTCGTATTTTTTCACTAAGTGCGCATGTGCAGTGTCTGAGTGCGCGTGCACAAGATGGCTGCGGTCCGAAACGTGCATCTTCTTCAATTGTGACACCGATTTTACACACTCAACCTTGTGGCGGATTTTCGCCCCCTTTTCCCGGATATAATACTCTTGGCACTGATTATTACATTGTTGATGAGCAAGGCATTTTTCCATCGTGATTTCTAAAGTTAATCCTTCTGTCTCAGTAATCTTTCTCTGAGGTGTTCATTATTGATACCAAACACTACTTGGTCTCGAATTAAAGAATCATGCAGTGCTGCAAAGTTACAGGATCGTGCTAGCAATCTTAGATCTGTTACAAAGCTGTTAAATGATTCCCCCTTGTTTTGTAATCTCTGATGAAATATAAAGCGCTCAAACGTTTAATTCGTCTGGATCTTACAGTGTTTGTTAAGAATAACATCAAATTTTGTTTTGGCTTGACCTGCAGTGTATTGAAATGAGTTGTAGATTTCTATTGCATGTTGACAAGCCATAGTTAATAGCAGAACAATTTTACGAGCATCAGTTGTATTAGTTAAATCAGATGCTTCCAGATAAATTTGAAATTGCTGTTTAAACAGCCACCACTTTGCATTCAAATTACCAGTTATCCTTAGGTGTCGAAGAGCTTCAGCTTTGTCCATCGAGTCGTTTGTATTCAAAGGTCTTGTTTGCTGATGATGCTTCTTGAGGTGAATAGCTGCTAAGTTTTTTCTTTTTCTGAGCTTACTATATTACTCTAGCTAGTTTGCTGAAGCCAAATCCTGGTACCATGTTATACTACTCTTTGATAATATATTGTTACTCTTTGCTTTATATTTCCAGAATGGTCTAATAGTGTGATTCTCAAGAAACCACCAATCTTTAACTCAAAGCAAAATAGATTTAATGAATAACAAATTGATTAATATTGAGTTTGTTCACTCTTACAGAACTCCAACTAGTGATCAAGTAATTCAGAATAAAGTATTAACTATTCTTAACTACAAACTATGCTGTTATCTATTTCTCTAACACTCTGCTGTTTAGTCACTCCTTATTGAAAGAGACCCAAGTTCCTTTGAGTTCTCATATTTATACATGAATCTAGTGCTGCCATCTAGTGGATGTATTACATTATGATGTAATCATTAACCCTTTATATACCTCTCTATATACATATCACTACACCCAGTAACTCATTATGCACTGATCCCACCTCCATATCATCTTCCAAAGTACACACGGTGCCAACATCTGAGCCGGTGGCTGCTTGTGACAGATGGGGGAAGTGAAGGGAGGGTGAGGTGGAAAGGTTCATGGTGACTCTCTCTCCAGCTTGTGCATGAAGCCAGATTTCAGGATGAAGGATTTTAGAAGGTACATAAGGCAGGAACATACTGCCATCCTGGATGATGAGGGGAAGCAGTGGTGTGATGGCATTGTCACTGGATTAATGATCCAGAGACCCAGTCGATTGTTCTGGGATCCTGGGTTTGAATCCCACCAGGGCAAATGGTGAAATTTAAATTCAATAAAAATCTGGAATTAAAATTCTAATGATGACCATGAAAGCATTATCGATTGTCATTGAAGCCCATCTGGTTCACTAATGTCCTTTAGGGTAGGAAATCTGTCATCCTTACCTGGTCTGGCCTACACGTAACTCCAACCCACAGCAATGTGGTTGACTCATAAATGCCCTCAGGGATGGGCACTAAATGCTGACCCAGACAGCGATGCCCACATTCCATGACCAAATTTAAGAAAACAATGTCAGCGACGCTGGTTAAAATGAATTTGAAGCACTGTCTCCTCTAAGGGACTCAGGAAATGCAGATGTGCCTGTTCCCTACCAGGTCTCTGTTCATTCCTTCTGCTATGTATGACCTAGGGCTGCAAGAGAGGGGGAATTGTGCCAATGAGTGTCTGGCAATGTGTTTGGATGATGTGCCTGTCGTAACTGAATAGCTAGCAGCCTGTGGCACTGTGAGATGTGGGCATGATTGCAGAGTGTTAAGTGTGTTAGGGTGAGGTCGACCATATGCATGTTCGGCATGAATCCTGATTGCTAAAGATTGCTGATGTATAAGTGATGGGGGTGTGGTGCATTGAGCTATGTGTGGTGCTGGTGGTACAGTGGGTTGGATATGATAGATGAAGTTGCACTCACAAATTTTGACTATGTAAGATCACTGAACTTTTTGTGGCACTACAGCTAGCTCCTTTGTTCCAGACTTTTTATATGAAAAATGAAAATCGCTTATTGTCACGAGTAGGCTTCAATGAAGTTACTGTGAAAAGCCCCTAGTTGCCACATTCCGGCTCCTGTTCGGGGAGGCTGGTACGGGATTAACCTCTATGGCTGCCAGTTTCCATTGCCTTCGCAGTATGTAAGTCTGGAGAGTGTATAACTTTGCACATGAACTTTTCTACACTTGCTAATGTAATCCATTCACTTTATTAGAATTCTTACAGTGCAGAACGAGGCTCTTCAGCCCATCGAGTCATAGCGTAGGGTAGTGGGCCTAGGTGGGGTGCTCCATCAGAGGGCCGGTGGAGGAATGACCTCTTTCTGCACTGTAGGGATTCAAAAACAGTTTTCCCTTCCCAGAATTATCTCAGACCTAAACGTTTCTTCTCTACATGAAGAGCATTATATATATTTCCTCATTTCACCTCCACGACTATTTGACTCACAACCACATTTTTAAGGCAAGTCCTTATTCCCCTCCTAATCCCAAGCCTCATCACTTGGGATTCTCCTTTTTCCTTTCCTCAGAGTGGTTTCACAGTTCGGCGCAACATCGAGGGCCGAAGGGCCTGTACTGCGCTGTAATGTTCTATGTTCTATGTTCCTGTATGAGAGATGTAACTTTCACCCAACCGATCGTGAATTGTGGGATGCTCACCTGATTTAACCCCTTGTCTTCAGCAGTTGTCATGCTAGCTCCTTCCCTTCACTGATTGCTCTGGCCATCCTTTTATAATCTTAAACCACAAGGGACCTGTCATGATATTCAAACACACACATCATGATGGACACACCAACAGACAAATCAGAGCACACAACACCACAACCAATCACACACAAGGACAGCAACCACATAAAAGCACAAGCACGACACCTAGTGGACAGTAGGTCTGGGGACAAAGACATGGACAAGACCTGTTACAAGATCACAAACAGGGAATCCCCACGTGCAGAGTATCAAGACAAAACTGTACATAGAAAATTTAAATAAAATAGCGTTGTACCACATACAACCATGTTGGCTCATCTGTGTGTCAGAACGCCCAACACCACATGGTACAGGAGTGGATCGATACCTGCCAACTAACCTGCCATTCTGGACATGGACCGCACCGACAAACCGCAGCCATTGCAAGTCGCGGGGAACCTAGGTACCAATTGGAAGCTCTTCCGGCAGCGATTTGACCTGTACATCCGAGCCAACGAAGAACAGAGTGCCTCGGATGAAACGAAGATTGCAATGCTCCTTTTCTACGCAGGTCAGCACGCCCTCGACGTCTTCAACTCACTGGTGTTCGAAGAAGGCGAAAACCAATCCAAATATGACACGGTCATCCTCAAACTGGACCAGCACTTTAAGGTTGAAGTGAATGAAAGTTTTGAAAGATACCTCTTTCAGCAACGCCTGCAAGGTAAGGAGGAGCTTTTTCAACCCTTTTTGACGCACCTCCAAATTCTAGCGCAGTCCTGCGGTTACGGCAGCACCACAGAGTCCATGATCAGGGACCAGATTGTTTTTGGCGTTGCCTCTAGTGGCCTACGCCAGCAGCTTCTTAAAATAAAAAGCCTCACCTTAGCGTCTGCTGTGGAAGCCTGTGTCCTCCACGAGAATGCAACCTGCCGTTTTGCCCGATTTCAGGCGTCCGAGTTGGCACGGAGGGGGTCCTCAGCCGTCGAATCGGCAAGCCAGGCCGCCCACGACGCCGAACGCATCCAGGCCGTCGATTACTTCCCGACCCACGGCCCGGACGACAGCGGCCGCTTCCCGCGCTTTTCGCGGTCTCCCGCGCTGGTGCGCGCCAAAAATAACGGCCACATCGAGGGACGCACTGCGCAGGCGCGCCCACCGCAAGATCGCACTGCGCATGCGCAGTGGCGCAACGAACGCCGTGACGTCATGACGTGCGGCAATTGTGGAGCTGTACACTTAAAAGGGCAATGTCCTGCTAAAAACCGACAGTGCCTCAGATGTGGCAAGATGGGCCACTATGCTGCCCACTGTCGTTCGGCTCAACCCATGGATCCTGCACATCCCCGACAATCTCGCAGACAAGTCAGGACCGTCCAGCCCACGCATCAAGACTTCCAGTTAAGTGATGCAGATGACCAGGATGCCTTCCGCGTTTCCGTCATCGATGTCAACAAGGTCAATGCCATCAATCCAGCCGATGAGTGGTGTGCCACCCTGACGGTCAACCGATCGCGCGTCACCTTCCGTCTGGACACCGGCGCATCCGCCAACCTGATTGCATATTCTGCATTCCAGGCCATGAAGGTCAAACCACCCATCACGCCACCCCGGCTCAAGATGGTTGATAATAACGGGAACGTCATCCCGTCCATAGGATCTTGCCAGCTACAGATAACTCACAAGATGCACACAGCCACACTCCCCTTCGAAGTTGTCGGCTCCTCAAAAGACTCGTTACTGGGCGCACAGGCGTGTAAGGTCCTTCACCTGGTACAGCGCATTATGTCTCTCTCTCCAGATGAGATATCCGACTTCCCGGATGCTGAGTTCCACGCAAATCTCCATTCCCTCCTTGCTCACAACCAGGAGGTTTTTGAAGGCATGGGGACATTGCCATACACGTACAAGATTCGACTCAAACCGGACGCCATCCCTGTCGTTCACGCACCTCGCAGGGTTCCTGCGCCACTCAAAGACCGCCTCAAGTTGCAGCTGCAGGATCTTCAGGACCAAGGGGTCCTATCCAGGGTCACGGAGCCCACGCCATGGGTCAGCTCCATGGTCTGTGTAAAGAAGCCCTCT
Source organism: Scyliorhinus torazame (assembly GCF_047496885.1). Classification (NCBI taxonomy): domain Eukaryota; kingdom Metazoa; phylum Chordata; class Chondrichthyes; order Carcharhiniformes; family Scyliorhinidae; genus Scyliorhinus; species Scyliorhinus torazame. The sequence goes on along the minus strand of NC_092710.1, from coordinate 233,546,861 downwards.
GGCGAGCTCCGCATATGTATAGATCCTAAAGATCTGAATAACAACATCATGCGGGAACACTATCCCATCCCGAAACGAGAGGACCTCACCAGCGAGATGGCGCAAGCCAAAATATTTACCAAATTGGATGCGTCCAAAGGATTTTGGCAGATCCAATTGGACCCGGCCAGCCGAAGGCTATGCACGTTCAACACCCCTTTTGGCAGATTCTGCTACAACCGGATGCCATTCGGCATTATTTCAGCATCTGAAGTTTTCCACTGCATTATGGAGCAGATGATGGAAGGCATCGAAGGGGTACGTGTATATGTGGACGATATCATCATTTGGTCCACCACTCCGCAGGAACACATGCATCGTCTACGACGTGTCTTCACCCGCATACGACAAAATGGCCTGTGCCTTCGGCCAGATGGAGCTGAAATTCCTCGGGGACCACATCTCACGATCAGGGGTCCGTCCCGATGCAGACAAAGTTAGCGCCATCACAGCCATGCCACGGCCGGCTGACAGGAAGGCTGTCCTAAGATTCCTGGGCATGGTCAATTTCCTTGGGAAGTTCATTCCCAACCTGGCTTCTCATACAACGAATATGCGCCATCTCGTAAAAAAATCAACAGAATTCCACTGGCAGCAATCGCATCAGCTGGAATGGGAGGAGCTCAAGCACAAACTGGTCACGGCACCAGTGCTGGCGTTCTTTGACACGACTCGCCCTACAAAGATCTCAACAGACGCCAGCCAATCTGGTATTGGAGCGGTACTCCTGCAAAAAGACAGCACGTCATCATGGGCCCCGGTTGCATATGCCTCACGAGCCATGACCCCTACCGAACAGCGCTACGCGCAAATAGAAAAAGAATGCCTGGGCTTGTTAACCGGACTGGACAAGTTCCACGGCTATGTGTATGGCCTGCCATGATTTACGGTTGAAACTGACCACCGCCCCCTGGTCAACATCATTAACAAAGACCTGAACGACATGACCCCTCACCTTCAGCGCATCTTACTTAAACTCAGGAGGTATGATTTCGAACTGATCTACACTCCGGGGAAGGATCTCATCGTGGCGGACACGCTCTCCCGAGCAGTGAGCACACCACCAGATGCGGAGGGGTTTGTGCGTCAAATTGAGGCACACGTGACTCTGACAGCAGCAAATCTGCCAGCTGATGATCCAAGTCTGGCCCACATACGCGCAGAGACGGCGACTGACCCCCTTCTGCAGCGAGTGATGCGCCACATGACGGAAGGGTGGCTCAAAGGGCAGTGCCCCCAGTTTTATAATGTGCGAGATGACCTTACCAACATAGACGGGGTCCTTATGAAATTAGACAGGATCGTTATTCCGCACAGCATGCGCCAGATGATTCTTAATCAACTACACGAAGGCCACTTGGGCGTCAAAAAATGCAGACGAAGGGCCCGAGAGGCGGTATATTGGCCGGGTATTAATGAAGACATAGCCAACATGGTGCTCAATTGCACAACCTGTCAGAGGTTTCAGCCGGCGCAACCTCCGGAGACGCTTCTACCACACGAGTTGGTGACGTCCCCCTGGGCGAAGGTGGGTGTTGACCTATTTCACGCACTCGGCAGAGATCACATCGTTATTATAGACTACTTCTCAAACTACCCGGAAGTCATGCCTCTCCATGATCTGACGTCGTCCGCAGTCATTGGGGCCTGCAAGGAAACATTTGCTCGCCATGGCATTCCAAGGACTGTCATGTCAGACAATGGACCCTGCTTCGCCAGCCGTGAATGGTCGTCCTTTGCCGCAGCATATGGTTTCACTCATGTGACATCCAGCCCTCTACATCCACAGTCGAACGGGAAGTCTGAAAAGGGCGTCCACATTGCCAAGCGGCTCCTGTGCAAGGCGGCTGCTGCCGGATGGGACTTTAACCTCGCCTTGCTGGCCTATCGATCGGCCCCGCTATCCACGGGTCTCTCGCCAGTGCAGCTACTAATGGGTCGCTCCCTCAGGACGACGGTACCGTCCATCCTGGCACCAGCAACAGACCATGAGACGGTTCTTCGGAACATGCAAATGCAGCGTGATCGCCAGAAAAGTCAGTACGACACACTGCGACGGACCTGCCCCCCGTGTCCTCCGGAGACAAAGTACGCGTCCATCAACCGTATGGTGGCTGGTCAGCACCGGCCGAAGTCCTCCGACATGTGGCTCCCCGCTCGTTCCTGGTTCGCATGCCGGATGGTTCAGTGCGTCACCGCAATCGGCGTGCCCTTCGCCGACTTCCACGCTCGCAGCCACACAGTACGCACACGCCAGATCCTCAACAGGCTTCCGAGGATGACTTTGTGGAGCTGCCGCAGATCACGCCCTCTCCATCGCCACCCATGGCCATGCTTGCACATCAGCCGGTGGTTCTTGACCCACCCTTGAGGCGGTCAACCCGAACTCGTCGCAAGCCCATTAGACTGGACTTATAACACCGTTCATATGTCTAACAAGTTACACAATTTTATATGATAACCTGTTGTTGTTTATCGTTCCAGATATCGTCTGACTGGACCACTGTTCAAGTTTTTTTTCTCGTTCGCATTCATGTTCTGTTATGGTACAACCTTGTTCATGTGACGCACCCGACATCGCCCCATGTAAATAGTTACGTCATATGCACATGCTGTACACAACACACACACACTCTTAGATGCACTCACGACGCGATCATATTTATTACCACGTAGGCACATATCTTTGTATAAAGGGGGGATGTCATGATATTCAAACACACACATCATGATGGACACACCAACAGACAAATCAGAGCATACAACACCACAACCAAGGGCAGCAACCACATAAAAGCACGAGCACAACACCTAGTGGACAGTAGGTCTGGGGACAAAGACACGGACAAGATCTGTTACAAGATCACAAACAGGGAATCCCACGTGCAGAGTATCAAGACAAAACTGTACATAGAGAGTTTAAATAAAATAGCGTTGTACCATATACAACCGTGTTGGCTCATCTGTGTGTCAGAACGCCCAACACCACAGGACCCATTTGTCAGTGACGTGCAGAATTGACACAGATCTCTCCCCTGAGAAATAGTGAGTCTCAGGTTGGTGGGCTTGCGGATTGCCACATGTGCAAGAGGAAACTAACTGAAGCTGAATAATCTTGCACCCTGGGATGTCACGACTGGGTGTTTGCAATGTTCCTTCTGGATCACATATTATTGTGGTTCGATAACCCTTGTTTTCTTCTCCAAATGCGACGCTTGTTAAGATTAACATTGCCTGTGAATTTGCTCTGTGAGTGGATTTGTGTGGGGGAGGGGGACGGGGGGACGGACGGGGTGGGGGAGATCTTTTGGCTGTTCACGCCAGCAGAATCCTCTGGTCCCTGTAGTGATTTACATATCTGAGTGTATGTCAAGGGTTTACATACATAAGTAACAGCTAGATAACCACTCCCATTCCTCTCACTGGCAGCACTAGAGTGAAGATTGCAACTGGAATCTCTCCGCGTCCAATTCTGCCCCATCGTCTTATCTTCTGCTGCGATCTCACAGCTGGTAGTGAGTTTGTATTTATACCATTTATGCCATCACACCATCCCCACCATTACCATCATTGACCACCCCCCTCCGCCCCGCACCCACAGTGAGATTTGCTGAGGTTCCTCGCAATCCCACACTATTGGTGTGATTTCACCCACTATACACACAACACATTTAATCTGCTTGGGCCAATGTATGTCATACATCATAGGGTTAGCCTCATCTGTCCTTTGTAGACGGGTTCAAACACCCATCCTCGCAGTTTTGCACTAGCACTTGGTCACCTCTGACCCATTGCTGCTGCCTTGAAGAGGGTGGGACAAAAGGCTGTGGACTGGGTCGGAGAATCCCCGGGGGGGGGGTGCGAATCCCGCCCCGCCGCCCCAACGCCAGCTGCCCTATTCTCCGGCGCCGTTTTTCGGCAGGGGCGGGATTCCTGCCGCTGATGAGCCGAGCGGCCGTCCATTTTTGGCCAGTCCCGCCGGCGTGAATCACTCAACTCATGCACCGGCGGGACCTGGCCGATGTGTATATGTGGGCGGTCCTCGGGGGGGGGGGGGGGGGATGCGGGAGGATCCGACCCTGGGGGGTTCCGTGGGGCCACGTCTTTCTTCCACGCCTGCCCCTGTAGGGCTCTGCCATGGCCGGCGCGGAGAAGAGAACCCCCCCACGCATCTGGCAAAATACACCAGCCATTCCACGCATGCGCGAGATCACGCCGGCTTTTCGCCGCATGCGCGAACTCGTGCCGTTCCTTCGGTGCCGGCTGGAGAGGTGCCAAGCCCTTCGCCGTCCACCTAGCCCCTGAAAATGTGGAACATTCCACACTTTCGGGGGCTGTTGATGTCGGAGTGGTTGGCGCCGGTTTTCCCGCCGGCGTGGGGACTTAGTCCCCAGAAGGGAGAATCCCGGCCATGATGTCTACAGCAAATAATAAGAGGATAAAAGCAAATTACTGCGGATGCTGGAATCTGAAAATAAGAGAAAATGCTGGAAAATCTCAGCAGGTCTGGCAGCATCTGTAGGGAGAGAAAAGAGCTAATGTTTCGAGTCCGATGACTCTCTCCACTGACAGTCTCACTCCACAGTATAAATATTTCCCACTTTCTCTGTCTGTTAGCTTTGACAAAGAGTCTTTCGTGTCTACAGCAAACACCTCTTTAAAAAAAGAAAGAGCTGATCAAAGACATGCCACATGCCACATGCGACAGTTCGAGTTAAACTGGATTTTGTTTCTCGAGAATACCAGAATCTTTCCCTTTAGACTTTTTTTGGTTTCAATCAACTGTGCTGTTTTTCCCTATAACTTTCTCAGATTTCAGAATGTTCTGCTCAGTATTTTAAATCACTTTTTCCAATTGTTTCAAGCTCTCTGTTATGTTCTAATGTGTTGCAATGATTGAATGTCTAGTTCGTGACTAGTTAGGATTTGTTAAATTACAATGATGTGGGTAGAAAACAACACTAATACCAACAAACAGCAAACTGTTAACAATTAGAAATGCGAACTAACACAAAAACACTACTATCCATGATTACTCCTCACCCAGCCTCCCGAGGTTGCAGTGTAACATGATGTAGTTCTACTGCCACTTGCTGGTTGGAGGCCTAACATATTAACATACAGAATTGCTTATGCATATCATTACATAATAATAATCTTTATTATTGTCACAAGTAGGATTACATTAACACTGCAATGAAGTTACTGTGAAATAACTGCCACAATCCGGCACCTGTTTGGGTACAGAGGGAGAATTCAGAATGTCCAATTCATCTAACTGCATGTCTTTTGGGACTTGTGGAAGGAAACCGGATCACCCGGAGGAAACTCACGCAGACATGGGGAGAGCGTGCAGACTCCGCACAGACAGTGACCCAAGCCGGGAATCGAACCTGGGACCCTGGCACTGCGAAGCAACAGTGCTAACCACTGTGTTACTGTGCTGCCCACAGACTCTCCTTTAAAAAAAAAAGAAACACACCTGACCAATATCAACAAAGCAGTTCAACATTCAACATGTCCTTTCACAGAATCGTCATGGAATCCCTACAGTGCAGGACAGCCCATCGAGTCTGCACCGACCCTCCGAAAGAGCATCATAACCTAGGCCCAATCCCCCACCCAATCCCAATAATCCCACCTATCCTTTTGACATTTAGGAGCAGTTTAGCATGGCAAATCCACCGAACCTGTGGAGGAAGCCGGAGCACCCGGAGGAAACCCACCCAGACAGGGGGAGAATTTACAAACCACACATACACAGTGACCCAAGGTTGGAATTGAACCCGGGTCCCTGGCACTGTGCGATAGCAGTTCTAACCACTGTGCCACCATGCCGCCCTTTTCTCGAACGAAGACTTCTGAAAATCTTTTATCAAATCTCTTTTCCCAACTCTTTCAGAGCAAGAACTCCAATAGTGCACTCCGTCCCCCCTGAAAAGAACCTAAAAAGTCTCAAACCTTAATTCCAATTTACATTATCAAACATTAAAAACCACAATTCTCACATGTGTGTGTTTGTATCCGGATTAGAATTCCCACATGTGGATCAGGATATTCTGGAATCACGACTTCTGACATGATTTTTGATAAACATGATTCTCGTTTAAAATTTGAAAAGAAAAATTCACTTAATCAATTACTCTCCCCTGCTTTTAAATACGACGTACTGAATCTAAGGGGCTGGTTTAGCACAGTGGGCTAAACAGCTGGCTTGTAATGCAGAACAAGACCAGCAGTGCGGGTACAATTCCCGTACCAGCCTCCCCGAACAGGCGCAGGAATGTAGCGACTAGGGGCTTTTCACAGTAACTTCATTGAAGCCTACTTGTGACAATAAGCGATTATTATTATTATTACTGCCACAAAATCACAACTTTGGGAAGAAAAACATCCAGGGCAGGGTTTTCCGGTCCCCCACATCGGCTGCATCTTCTGACCCCACTAAAGTCACCGGGGAGGTAAATGGATCACCACATTCACTCGAGGAAATCCACCATGGCGGCTCCAGAAAGCTTGACAAATGTCATCCACGCAAGAAAACAAATCTATTTATTCCACAAACAAGCAGAGAAAAATAGCACATGCTTTAACAAAACACAAATGGCATTACTTGTCTTCTTTCTTTAAACTTTTGAAGTGCCTGTAATTAAAGTTCAAAACAAAGTTAATCGAAAAGAAACTTAGCATACTTAGTTGGGCAGCATGGTAGCACAAGTGGTTAGCACTGTGGCTTCACTGCGCCAGGGTCCCAGGTTCGATGCCCCGCTGGGTCACTGTCTGTGTGGAGTCTGCACGTTCTCCCCGTGTCTGCATGGGTTTCCCCCGGGTGCTCCGGTTTCCTCCCGCAGTCCAAAGACGTGCAGGTTAGGTGGATTGGCCATGCTAAATTGCCCTTAGTGACCAAAAAGGTTAGGAGGGGTTATTGGGTTACGGAGATAGGGTGGAAGTGAGGGCTTAAGTGGGTCGGTGCAGACTCGATGGCCGAATGGCCTCCTTCTGTACTGTATGTTCTATGACTATGACTATATTTATCCCAAAGCAAAAGGAAACTGAGCTTTCACATAAATGAACAATTCGGGCTTTGTCTTTACAGCTTGTGAAATCTCCACCAGCAATCTGTGCAGCCACAGCCTCTTAAAGAGACAGAACACGACAACTTAGTTTACATTCCCCTGCAAGTCTCCTCTTATCTGGGAGAAATATAATAACACCATAAAATCCCAACAATAATTGCTCCCCACGGATCCATAACTAGACTTCACATAATATCAAATTGACACAGATACATTCAATAATCACATCCACACTCTCATATTCCGCACATCCTAGAAATGTGAACTATAGTCATTTATAAACTCTAAGTGCCAAAGACACATTAAAATTCACACATAGGCATTATTATCAGAAGTTCCTCTGCATTCTCCATTCTTGCAACATTTGTCCTAACATCTTAAAACTTAAGGTAGAACCCAAAACACAGCAAATAAATTATGTTAGCAGTTTCAATTCCCTTTTCTTTTAACTGCTTTTAGCTTTTTTTATACAGCAACCACAACCCCCGTTCCAGGGCTCCCCTATACTGTCCACCTGACAGAAGCATGTATCTTGCTTCAAAGGCACCATAGGTGGGCAATGACACTCATCGATTCGCCTGATGCCGCACCGCACATTCTATTGCTCTCTCCAATGTCACCTGTTGCTCGCTGCTAACACACTGACTTTCCAGATATTGAGTTAGCCATTGTTCCCTTTCCAGCGCAAATCTTTCACTCCCCTGTTTCGTTAACCCCTTCACAACCGCCTCACAATCACTAAGCTTTTTATCTCTCTTCTCCAGCACGGATCTGGGTTTTAATGCTTCAGCCACATACCCCCTACTCTGCTGCTGAATGTGCCATCAGCCAAACTGTTGTTCCCAAGGCTTGCCTACAAGGCACCCCTGTATCACCTATGCAGCTTTATCTACTTTATCTACAAATCTTTAGTAACCCACTAAGCAATAGTATATACTTAAAATATCAGTTGCTCAGAAAGAAAAGTCACCCCAGGAGCGATTTCACTGAAAAATAGGGATCTTTTATATTATTAACACAGGAATAACCATGTTAACATCACAGAAAATGGCATTTTGACTAACAGTTACATAATTCTTAAAATAAAAGGAAACACTTTAACTACTGACTTATACCTTCTCTATCTCCAATTAAGCAAAGCCCATTACAGGTCAAAAGCCACTTGTAAATAAAGTTGGCAATCATAGGGATACTTCTGAGTAAGACTGCTTGGAGAGAGCGAAAGACCCTTTCAAGAGCAGCCTGCAGATCCTTCTGCCTTTGTCAGACTATAAAATCCGACAGCTAAAACTGCTTGCTACAGACCTGGCCCCTCCTATTAATTACATAATTTCTATCCCACTCAGGTCCTATGACCTGCTTATCTATGTATAAACACAATATTTCAAATTATCTATTCTCCAGGCAATCTCCAGCAATCAGAACAAAGCTCGGTTAGGCATCTCTTTGTAAACAAGTACATGTTTGGAATGAATGAATCTCAATTTCAGACATTTAATTGCAACTTTAGCAGCAATTGATACCACCTGCCTGTATAGTAAACCAGGATTTATAAAAATATTACTGCATCAGATGCATAATCCTTAACCCAGGCTTTTAACATCATTACTGAAGCAGATATATATGTATAATACAATCTACTTAAAAAATTCGCCACACTCCACTTCATAGATTCTGCTTTTTTTGGAATCTGTTCCAGCCCTCCTAAAAGAGGAAATTATGGAGTAAATTACTTCTGCCATTACTCACACTATATTCTTTTGGGATTTTCACATGGCTCCATTATTGCTTTGCCAAAAACAGAGAGAACTTAATTGCTAAAGCTCCATTTCCCCCCATTTAGACCAACGTCCTGGCTTGACACCAGTTTTTCCGCCATTGTCGTTTAAATTCAAAAATAATGGTGTTTGTGGCTTGACAACAGTGTGATTTCTTGCTCCTAGGTCGGTTCCTTTAAACACATTTCTAATGCGCAGAGAAAATTATAATCAGATTTAGAAACAAAATTCGATCTGCAGCGAGGAAACAGTGTTCAGTGAGTGCAAAAGCACCACTTTCATTTATTCCCATGAAATCAAGATGTTCCGATGATATGTCTGGAGCCCCGCCACCCATGAGATATTCAAAAAACCAAGCCAACTGTATTAAAGCTGACAGCAACAATTTGTATAGATATATTGAGATAAAGAGAGTGGTAAATGAGCAGTATCAGCTTTTTAAAGTCAGATGTGAGCAAGGCCATATCAGATAATGGGGAAAAGACAGACTGGTTGAATTAATGCTTTACAATTGTCATCACAATGGAAGAGAGTTCAGTGGTGCAAAGGAACCTAAACCTAGGTCAAGGATGGAACCTTAGTGGATTTAATGTAAGTATAAAATATGGCAACAGAGAAAGTAATGGGACTTAAGATAGACAAAAACTACAAACTGAAGTTACAGCGCCTGATTGGGACAACAGCAGCACATGAGAATCTTTGGGCTCTTGAATCACCTTTATTTAAAGGTGGCGTGCAACAGTTGACTTTGTGCAGTTGTAACTGAGGTCAGTGATCGTCCTGGATGAATTCCATTGTGCAAGGGAGGGGAGCAGGAGAATGGCAGCTTGTATGGAGACTCCAGATCAACAAGACTTGTTGGGCATGTTTGTCCATAGATCTCTTTTAAAAAATAAATTTGGAGTACCCAATTTTTTTTTTCCACGGTTAAGGGGCAATTTAATGTGGCCAATTCACCTACTGTGCACATCTTTTTGGGCTGTGGGGTTGAGACCCACACAGACACGGGGAGAATGTGAAAACTCCACACAGTGACCCAGGGCCGGTATTGAACCCAGTGCTACCCACTGCGCCACCGAGCTGCCCTTGTCCAAAGATCTCTGAAGGCAGAAGGGCAGATTAATAGGGTGGTTAAAAAGGCATATGGGACATTGCCTTTATCAATCGAGGCATAGATTACAAAAGCAGGGAGGTCAGGTTGGGGTTGTATAGAACTTTGGTTAGGCCACAACTGGACTACTGTGTGCAGTTCTGGTCGCCACATTATAGGAAGGTTGCAATTGTACTGGAGTGGGTGCAGAGGCTGTTCCCTGGGGTGGAACATCCAAGTTATGAAGAGAGGCTTGGGTTGTTTTTGATGGAGTAGAGAAGGCTGAGGGGTGACCTGATCGATGTGTAAAAGATTTGAGGGGTATGGATAGGGAGCAGCTATTCCCCTTAGTTGAAGGATCGGATATGAGGGGACACAAGTTCAAGGTAAGGGGTAGGAAGTTTAGGGGGGATTTGAGGAAAAACGTGTTTTACCAAAGGGTGGTGACGGTCTGGAATGCACTACCTTGGAAGAGTCATGGAGGCGGGTTGCCTCACATCCTTTAAAAAGTACCTGGATGAGCACTTGGCACATCTCATCATTCAAGGCTATGGGCCAAGTGCTGGCCAATGGGATTAGGTGGGCAGGTCAGGTGTATTTCATGCGTTGGTGCAGACTGGATGGGCCAAAGGGCCTTTTCTGTACTGTATTATTCTGGATTTTTTGGATTGGATTTGTTTATTGTTGCGTGTACTGAGGTACAGGGAAAAGTATTTTTCATTAATTACATGAAAAGAAAATACATAATAGAGCAACACAAAGTACACAATGTAACTACATAACAGCAGCATCGGATGAAGCATACAGGGGTGTAGTGTTAATGAGGTCAGTCCAGAAGAGGGTCGTTTAGGAGTCTGGTGACAGTGGGGAAGAAGCTGTTTTTGAGTCTGTTCGTGCGTGTTCTCAGGCTTCTGTATCTCCTGCCCGATGGAAGAAGTTGGAAGAGTGAGTAAGCCGGGTGGGAGAGGTCTTTGATTATGCTGCCCGCTTTCCCCAGGCAGCGGGAGGTGTAGATGGAGTCAATGGATGGGAGGCAGGTTTGTGTGATGCACTGGGCTGTGTTCACGACTCTCTGAAGTTTCTTGCGGTCTTGGGCCGAGCAGTTGCCATACCAGGCTGTGATGCAGCCCGATAGGATGCTTTCCATGGTGCATCTGTAAAAATTGATCAGATTTAATGTGGACATGCCAAATTTCCTTAGTTTCCTGAGGAAGTATAGGCGCTGTTGTGCTTTCTTGGTGATAGCGTCAACAGGGCAGATTTTTGGAGATGTGTAGCCCTAGGAATTTGAAACTGCTAACCATCTCCACCTCGGCCCCGTTGATGCTGACATGGGTGTGTACAGTACTTTGCTTCCTGAAGTGATTCTGTGAATCAGTGGTGCAGGTGGTAGGGAAGTTGTGGAGGTGTGGAAGAGGGATCGAAGGGAGTACAGAGGGTGGAGTTGGGGCATGGAGGAGTGAAGTGGGACGAGTTTAGCATCCTGGGTGCAGCGATGGGTGTTGGCAAAATCAGAAAATAAGCGGCCTAAAAGGCAGTGTGCTATCTCAGGGTGTTAGCTAGCACCGGACACTAACGTGAACATTCAATAAAGGATGAATGCAAAAATACATAATTGTTTTTTTCATGATAGAGAAATGCCCCTAACTCCCTTGTAACAATCAATTTGAGCCAATGAAGTGTGTCAGTACATTTAACTCTCTGGCTAAGGCACTCTCAACAAATAATTATGACGCACACTTGAAAAAAGTGAAAACAACTCAAAACATTGGGCGGATTTCTCCGTCCCGCCGCATCACAATTCTGGTTCAGCACGCCGCTGGGATTCTCCATTTCGCCGGCTGATCAATGGGGTTTCCCATTGTGGGGCACCCCCATGCCGTCGGGAAACCCCCGGGCTGCCGGCAAAATGGAGCATTCCGACGGCAGAGAATTCAGCCCGATGATTTGTAAATATTTATGAATTAAATTAATTTTTAAAAAAATTTGCCCATTCCATTAATGAAATGAAATGAATGAAAATCGCTTATTGTCACAAGTAGGCTTCAAATTAAGTTACTGTGAAAAGCCCTTAGTCACCACATTCTGGCGCCTGTTCGGGGAGGCTGGTAAGGGCAATTTAGCGTGACCAATCCACCTACCCTGTACACCTTTGGATTGGGCTGAGTTCACCACACTCTGCAGTTTCTTGCGATCTTGGGCCGAGCAGTTGCCATACCAAGCTGTGATGCAGCCGGATAGGATGCTCTCTGTGGCACATCTGCAGAAGTTTGTGAAATCGATCCAGACATGCCAATTACTTTAGTTTCCATAGGAAGTAGAGACGTTGTTGGGCTTTCTTGACTGTTGCATCAACGTGAGTGGACCAGCCAGACTGGTGACCCCCAGGAACGTAAAGCTATCGACCATCTCCACTTCGGAGCCATTGATGCAGACAGGGGTGTGTGTCGTATTAATGGTGATGGAGTTGGGCAGGAAAGTTCTGGCCATGATAAAGAGACTCACTGTTTTTTCTGGAAGTTCTTTTATCGACTGCCCGTATCAGCTGATGGCGGGTTTCACCACTGACAAACTTTCCCCACATCCCATGCTTTCATCATACATCACATGTGAATGTTAAATTTTAATTATATCTCATGGGAACCAGCAAAGAAACAGGAGAGCAGATGAAATGAAATGAAAATGACAATCACTTATTGTCACAAGTAGGCTTCAAATGAAGTTACTGTGAAAAGCCCCTAGTCGCCACATTCCGGCACCTGTTCGGGGAGGCCGGTACAGGAATTGAACCGTGCTGCTAACCTGCCTTGGTCTGCTTTCAAAGCCAGCGATTTAGCCCAGTGCTAAACATCCCCTGGAGCCTTTTTCCTTTTTCACTGTTGGCAATAGCACGCCAAGGTTTACAATTCTGGCCATTCATTTTCTTATTTAAGTCTGGTTTCACAAGCACCAGTCTTGTTTAATAAGTGTCCAAGTTCATAGCTGAGCCTCGACTTTGGCTGTCAGCAGACTGTGTGACTGGAGGGAACCTCGACAGAAGAAATAAAGACTTCCATTAATATAGGACGTTCCATGACAACTGGATGCTTCAAAGTGCTTTATAACAAATTAGGTACTTTGTGTTGTTATGTAGGAAATGTTGTTATGTGGCAACCAATCTATGCACAGAAAACTCCCACAAATAACAAATGGTAATGGTCAAAGAACTACCGGCCACTGAGACTACAGGCCGTCCCCAGATTCTAAGTCCCAGAGCCAGGATAGAGGCAAGTATGAGGGTTTCATGGCTGGGATGGGAGGGAAGCCACAGAGGTGGGGGTGGGAGGATGATGGCGGGTCGTTATGGAGATGTTGGGCAGTGGGAAGATCTTGCGGAGCTGTCTAATGTGGAAAGGGGGCCAGAGAGGGAGGCACCCCCTGTCTGCCCAAGTCCCGAGCATGGTGATCTGCTGGGCTTGCCCTTGTCCCTGACCTGGTGGTGCCAGCTGAAAAATTGAGGCCAGGCGGGAAGTGGCACTTAAGTGCCCCTTGAGCAAGGGTGGGTGGGCCAGGCAGTTTCCCACCAGCAAACCCATCGGCTGGGGAAAGGTATTCAGCCTCTTATGTGGTCTTGTACCCACAACCTTCTGCCTCAGAGAAGAGTGTACAACAGCTGAACCAGGGCTAACACACAGCGGAGCTTAATTCTGTCACCCCTGCAGACTACCAGTAGGGGTCACTATATAATAGTTATGATTATGAGTTGCCATTCTGCCATTCTGCACAAACGAACCAGTTGGCCCTGAGTGAAGCCTACACTGCATGTCGCTCAAGCTGTCAATATGTAAGAAAATATCTGCTTCTTTTTATCACAAAACAACATTCTTTGTTCTCTTACTCTCATAAATGACAGAAAGAAGAAGGAATGAAGGGCAGTAACTGAGCAGCTGTGCTTTGAATTTAAGGTATTCCACTAAGTATTGGCTCTGATTCTGACAATTGGAACCTCTGCATATTGCAGCTTTACAATACAGTTCTCTGCCAAAACTGAAGGCAGCCAAGGGAATGGAACAAAAGCCTAGAAGTAAATGCTGGAAATGGACAGAGCAATGGCAGATAAAATTCAACACGGATAAGCATGCACAATGGAAGAAACATTTGCAGACCTGTATCCTCCACCATTGTGTAGAATTCCAACAATGATGAAGTCGGATAATTTAGACACCATGGTGAACATGGCATTAAAGATGTCCACTCTTTGCACATGGCTATCAATAAAACAGCCAATGGGTGAATTTCTGAGTTTGGGAGACTAAGTGTTAAAGCAGGGACTGAATTCTGTGCGGTTCCCGTTCCCATTGGGATTGCCTTTTGTGCAGCAATTCAGGATATACTAATGGGCCAACACTCTGCTGGCGCGAATTCAGAGCAATTTCCGGCCCAGCGGGCGTTGTAACCGCTGGGGCCGGAGTTGGCACCAAAGAGCCTGGCAGCTGTAACTGTTTTTAAGTGCTCCACTTACCACACACTCACTGCAGCCACCAAGGTGGCTCAGGGAAGACCTGCCCCCCAAGGTGGACCCACAGCTCCATGCCAGTGAGGAGCAGAGGGAAACACTCTTCCCCAACGTGGGCCGCAGACACAACCCTGCTCTCTTGGACACTGCCTAGGAGGTGGCAGCAGAGGCAGTTCTGCCAGTCTTACCAGGAGGAGTCAGCTGGTGATCTGGACAGGCGGTGGGGGTCACTGGTGAGGCCTCGACTCTGAGACGGGCAGAGAACCAGGGAGGCATCCAAAGGCTTCAGTGCAGTCTTCTGGTTTGGGTGAGCTCTGTTGATCCCCTGCTTCTTCTGCAATGGGGCAGTGCTTCTGAGGAGTGCTAACACCTGGTAGGCTGCTGATTGAGCTTGGCCTTCGATGATACAGTTGAGGAGGAGGGTGTCCAGACGGGCGGCCTGGATGGGCTCCCAGATAACCATGGCCGCCTGAGCATTTAAAGAACACAGGCAGCATTTGGCAGTGTGAGCAGCCAGAAGCCTATAAGTAGCACCAAATCGATGTGAAGGGTAATACAAAAGAAAGTATTCAGCCTATTGTATGCGTGGAGATAACATAAGACAGCATTCACTGAAGCACTGTGAAGTGGTCATAGACCCAGATGACCAGAAGCTACGTACCCCTTTGAGGGGGAGAACTGACTGGTGGTGATTTAACCTGAGGGTCACCACACCACAGGCGAGGGGCAAGGTTGAGAAGGCCAGGTCTTCATGAATAAGCTCAGCCGATACGGGGAATAAACCCACGTTGCTGGCCTCGCTCTGCTCCACAAACCAGTTGACCAGCCAACTGAGCTAAATTGGCCCCTGACTGAGGCGGCCCCCAAGCTTCTGGAATACAGCAATTGTTACTGTTCACACAGATCTGGGCTGGAGTTTCCTGAACGTGAATAAAAGACAGACTGCGGCAATGGCCGTCTGAGCCAGGCCACCCCAATCCACATACTTGACACCAAATCACTACCCGCTACTATCCCCTGCCCGGACAGCCATCTGCAGGCAAGCCCGACAGTTTTCAAGGATTTTTCAGTGTTTTTTTAGCCTCCCGCTCCCCCTCCGCAGTCATTGCGCCCAGTCCACATTTGTAAATATTTGTAGTAATTCGTACCCGCGTGATTTCCATCTGAGAGAAGTGGAGCGTCAAGGAAGGGCGGCGCTCATGCACGATCAATGACCACTAAAGCGAGGTTGTAGTCCAACTGAAGGCTTTAATAAGCTAGATGTTTCCCCCAGCAGCTGAGGTACAGAAAGAAGGCTGCTGGAGCGGCATGGGCTCTTATACCCCGCCTTGCAGGGCGGAGCTACCATACAGCTTGACCAGTAGGAAACATACAATATCTACCAATGGTGATCCAGCATTACCAGGTACCGTAATACCTCTACACAGACTACCACAGGCGCATACTGTGTCCAACCCACTAATCACTTTAAATGCAGGCAACTGCTGGTTTTGCATGCCACTGCTGGTGCAGGGTGTAAACTTTGTTATCACTACCACTGAGGGACCGGAGTATTGTGCCTAAATCAGCCCCAGGCGCAGAACTTGATTTTGGCCAGGTGTCCGATTCTCTGCCTGTGATAATTGGATGCTTTTAAGAAAATTGGATTTGGCAATTTAAGGTTTAAAAGTTAGAATGTGTATGACTGCAATGGCCATGTTTTTTTTGAAAAGGAATTCTGTTCTGCAGGGCCTGGGTGGTTTTAGCAGCCAGAAGGTGAAATTGACAAAATAATGTGTTTTTCAGTAGTTTCATTTCTTAAAAGAAGGTAATAATATTTTTAAAGCAGAGCTGTCTTGTCTGAGGATAAGGAAGAGGCTGAAAAACCCAGTTGAAACTGCTCTTTGCTGATTTATAAACTGGATTGAGAGCTGTATGTTTATTTTCTGTTGCTTAGTGAGAAATTGAGTCGTAGTGTTAAGGGGTAATTGTTCTTTTTGTGTGTTAAGTTAAAAAGTTGAATATTGTATTTATTTTAGAAATGCCAGAGCCCAATTTTCATGCAATCACACCTGGAGCCAATCATTCTTTCTGCACGGTCTTACAAATGATGGGGTTTCGGTCCAGTGCCCTAGTCACTATTGGGGTCTGGTCTGGGTTCGTAATATGCCCAATCACGGTTCACGTTTGTTGCTTCACGAGGAAGAGAGTTTCGCTCAATGTCTAAATCAGTACAATATGAATCAGAGAATGAAACTGGACAGTTCCTGTAATGTCCAATCTCGATTCCTGAAACATAAGAGAAATAGTCAAACCCTAAAGGAAGAACAGGGAAGAGTACGTTTTAATCTTCATCCTATTGAGTGATAAAAAGCAGAATAGATTTCCCCACCCTTTAGAGAAAGATTTTCATTTCTATTGATATCAGGGGCATCATTCTCCGACGCGCATGTGCCGCCCGGGGATGTCATTTCCGCGCCAGCTGGCGGGGCAACAAAGGCCGTTTCCGCCAGCTGGCGGGGCGGAAATTCCTCCGGCGCCGGCCTAGCCCCTCAATGTTGGGGCTCGGCCCCCAAAGATGCGGAACATTCCGCACCTTTGGGGCGGCGCGATGCCCGTCTGATTGGCGCCATTTTGGGCGCCAGTCGGCAGACATCGCGCCGTTTCGGGAGAATTTCGCCCCAGATTTAATAATGAACAGAGACCCATGTCGCCATTTCCTTTCCCAAGTGGTGGAGGTGCTCTCCTGGTGTCAGTGGACGTGCAAAGACCCTTCAGTATAGAAAAGAGCTAGTTGAGGAGATACATGCTGAAGGTTTACAGTGGGTTATATTGCTTTCTTATTGATCTGGAGGACTAACTGTCGTGTTAGGTGTTCCGCTGCACAAATGACCCAACACGGCTGTAGATGGTACAACTCTGTTTTATTGTCTTAAACAATGACAACTACTAACTGCTGGCTAAGGTTCGTGCTTCACCAGCTAAACTGTGGACCCGGCCCTATCACTATCTTGGTGAGGCACTCAGCACATGGTCTATGTCTGAGTGGCACGCTGTGAGCTCTGTGCTCTGAGCTATCTCCTGGTAGGATGAGCGGGAACTGTGGTGTTCCCTGTTTTATAATGCGTGTGCTCTCACTGGTGATTAGCTACGATGTTGTGTGTGTGTTGGTTGGTCCAACTGCCTGTCCATCAGTGTGTGTGTGATTGCACCATGATATGCTGATGTGGATATCATGACATCACCCCCTTTCACAAAGGATATGTGCCTACATGCTAATAAATAGAAATGTGTACGGAGTGCATCTGAGTGTGTGTGTGCAATATTTACAACATGTACATGAGGCTAAACTATATACACAGGAAGGTGTCAGGTGCAACAGAACAACGAGGTTGTACCAATAACAGAACAAATGCAATCATCAAACGACGAGAGAGAACTTCTGGAACGACAAGAAAGAAACACGTTAACAGTATTGCAAAACAATTCAGTGAGTCCAATGTGCAAACAGGCTCATAAGTCCAGTCTATTAGGTGGGCGACGAATTCGGGTTGATCATTAGGGTGGCACACCACTCATCGCCCGGATCAATGCTGTGCACTGGCAGCGGCTGGTGGTTCCGACTTGGGGACATCCTGTTCTTGTGGATTACCGCAATGCAGAAGGGTTCCCTGTCTTCGGTATCGCTGGGCTGCATGCTGTCAGGATATGACTCAGTGTATGGGGGCTGAATTGCCCGCACGTCCCTGCGAGGCTGGCGGAATTGTTGAGAGTTGGCAGGTTGGGCTGCTCGACAGCAGGCAGTGTAGTGGCCCATCCTGCCACAGCGGAGGCATTGTCGCGCTTTGGCCGGACATTGCCGCTTTAAGTGGGCGGAGCCACAGTTGCTGCACGTCGTGACATCATGGCGTTCATTGCACCACCACGCATGCGCGGTGCGGTCCTGCGTAGAGCACACCTGCGCATCACGTCCCTCTGTGTCAACGTCCCCTCTTTTGGCACGTACAAGCGCGGGAGGCCTCGGAAAGCGCGAAAAATAGCTGCCCTCGTCCAGGCCGCGGGCCGGGAGGAACTCGATTGACTGGACCCGCTCCGCCTCGTAGGACCCCTGCTGTGCCGTTTCGGCCACCTGGATTTGGGAGTACCGGCTGGTCGCGTTCTCGTGGAGGACGCAGGTGTCGATGGCAGTCGCTAGGGTGAGGCGCTTAATTTTGAGGAGCTGCTGGCTCAGGGTGTCCGAGATAACCCTAAAAACTATCTGAACCCGTATCATGGAGTCGGAGGTGGCCTCATAGCCGCAGGACTGCGCGAGGATACGGAGGTGTGTCAAGTAAGATTGAAAAGGCTCATCCTTACCCTGCAGGCGCTGCTGGAAGAGGTACCTCTCAAAGCTCTCATTGACATCCACGCTGAAATGTTCCTCGAATCTCAGAAGCACCGTCTTATATTTTGAGGGAGTTATAGATGTGGATGGCGTGTTGCCCCGCCGTGGAGAGGAGGAGGGCGATCTTCCTGGTGTCCAATGCATTCTCCCTGTCTGTGGCTTCTAGGAAGAGCTGGAAGCGCTGTTTAAACAGCTTCCAGTTTACGCCGAGATTTCCAGCGATTTGGAGCGGCTGCGGCGGGCTGATGTTTTCCATCGAGCAGGATGGCGGATTTATAGTGCGTGTGCTCTCAGTGTGTGTGTGATTGCACCATGATATGCTGATGTGGATATCATGACACTAACCACTAAATATAAAATCATAATCACACCATGAGAATTTGAATTCAGTTTTAAAAACCTGTAAACATAAAGTTGGCATCAGTAAACGTGACAGTGGAGCTGACAAAGTCCTTTCAGGGTCTAGCAGCTCTCCAGGCGTATGTCCAATCCATAGATGTGATTGGCGTTTAAAAGCTATCTGAAGTGGGTTTGCAACTCAATTATATTAAATCGAGAAGAAGACTCACCATCCCCTTCTTTGGGCAACTTGGAACAAGCATTGTCAGCACTACGCACATCCTGAAAATTAATAATCAGAGCACTCTTTCAAGGCAAACCTGGAACAAAGGACGAGAGGTCTGCTGTCTAATTCAAGAGTGATTAACACTCAAAGTTCCAGGTATGCTAGTTGGAGGAAAATACATTTGAATCACTTTAGAGTCGTGATTCTGCTACATAGTTGATTGAAAGTGAATTGAATGAATTTCCACATCCAAATTTATCATGCGTTTGTAAATGAAAATGATTCATAATGTATAGAGCAGCTGGTGGGAATACAAATACTGATGGGCCATTGAGTTTTACATTTGAAATATTTGAAACATTCTGTTCAAAACCGTGGCAGGATTCTCCGTTTTGGAGACTATGGGCTGGATTCTCCGATTTTGAGACTATGTCCGGAGGATCCGTGGTGTTTTACGTTGGAAAAATTGGCACAGCCCCAGCACCAATCCTCCGACCGGTGAGGGGCTAGCAGCCACACCACGTAAAACGCACGGCCTCCACGAAATAAACGACCAGAGAATTGCCGGGTCCGTGGCCGCGCATGCGCACGCCGACGACCCGCAGCGGTCACACCTTACAACATGGCGCTGGCCATGCCCGGACCCGACCTGCCAGATTCTGCCCCCCTGGACTGAACACCCCCTTGCCACCCACTGGCCACCCCCCACTAGTCCCCCCAGCCCTCGCCGAAGCCACCCAGGCCAGTAGCATGGCGCCCGCCCAACTGTGCCGGCACTAGGCACAGTCCACACCGCCACGCCGGGTTCCCGACTGCTGAGACCACACGTCAACCGTGCAGTCTGGAACTTGGCCCATCGGGGGCGGAGCATCGGGGGAGGGCCTTCAGGTGACGTCCTGAGGCTGTCCCAAAGGTTTGTGGCGGGTGCCGCGATAACGCCGTTTCGGAGGGGGCAGGGCATGCGTAACCCACGTAAAACAGGCGCTGCCCCCAATTCGGTCAGAAAAATGGATTCTCCGTCCGATTGCTGATTACTAAATCAGCGTCGGGAAATGGATACCCCGCCCTATGTTCTCCCGCCAGAGCTGAATTGCACTAGCTTTACAACCCCCTTGCAGGTCGTAAAGCAGGATGCAATTCAATGATTCACGCCATGCAGATTTATGCATGACATGGAATACGAGGAGATTCCCAGGGGATCCCGTTATCGGGCCACCATCAAAGTGAGGAAATTGCAGTGAAATTACACACTTGAGTGATTGGAATGCACTTAATGCAATTTCATCTCTTTGATTTGGGCAATGTTTACAAACCACATAGGCCACTGAAGCCTGAAGGGATATGAATGGATCAAAGCTGCAGATGGTTTTGACGAGCTGTCAATCACAAACTACTACTGGAAAACCATGAATGGATTGCAGATAGTGAATCTGTGGGAACCAGATGCAGGCACAGCTGCTCACCTTTGAGGAATGGACACCTGAAGCTGCAAGGTAAGTATTGCAGCTGTAAAGCATCCCCCAGCCCCTGTCTGGGCTGCTCTCTACCTTCCAGACGAGTGTCTCTTTTCTGGGGGAGGGGTCGGGTCCTATGTGTGGTGTGGGTCAATGGATGGGGTTCCTTTAGGCAGGGGGTCCCCCATTACAGGGATCCCTGGAGGGGTCCCCCTTTTACAGGGGTCCCGAGGGAAAGGCTCGAGTCACATCCATACTTGGGGGTGGGGGGGGCGGCCAGGTAATCTGGGTGTTGGGGTCTGCTGTGCGGAGTGGGGGAGGGCGGTGGTGGTCTCCATTGTGACCCTGGCATAGTGGATGGACCTCGTAGTGGGACAACGAGGCCCCACTTACTCACTGCAAGGCCCACCACATCAGATTCAGGATTGTAGAGACCACATGTGAACTTCACCCATGTGATTCCCGGTCACGGGGACGGTAGAATCACATGAGGGCGGATCATAGGGCACCAGGCCTGCTAAATAGATGCAAATGAGTCATTACGACCCATTTGCATTTATTTCCATGCTCCCATTGGTGTGTTGGATGGAACCTGTTCACACCGCCAGCGGACGGTCAGATCATGGTGTTCGGGGCAGTGCCCAGCGCCGATCCTGATTTTGTTCCGGCGCCCAATCTCCGTCCCATCGGCGAATGCATTCTGGTCGTCCTGGGGACGGAGAATCCCACCCCCAATTTTTAAAATAGTTCCAGAAATAGAATAAAACTGCAAATGCAGAAAACTCAACAGGCCTGGCAGCATCGGTGGAGAAGACCCCAGAGGAATTATTTGGACTCGAACCATTAACTCTGTTCCTCTCTCCACAGATGCTGCCAGATTTGCCAAATTTATCCAGTATTTCCTGATCTTATTCTTTATTTCCAGCATCTGCAGCATTTTGCTTTTATTCCAGAAATAGAAATATCTCTCTCTTTCTGCAAATGAAAACACCATGCTTAATATCAGAGCCAGTAGTCAACTTGGGTTCCAGAATCAAATATTGTGACCAGAGTCATATCTAATGTCACTGTAGATTCTAATCCTGAATGAGTTTGCGGTGAAAGACGGGAGGTGCACAATTGTTAAAAGATAACAGCGCTCTTTATACAGTTGAGTATCAGTTAACCAAAATCTTCAGGGCCGATCGTGATTCAGATTTATGACAGCTTTGGTTTTGAATCCTGCATAATAGCCATAATCAAAAATAAAGGAAAGATAAGCAGTGAACAGACGATAACAAAATATAAGGAAAAGCTGGCCACATCCAGTTCAAGTGTTCCAGGTACTCAAAATGGAACTGGTGAAGGTCTTGGTTGAAAGATTGTTTATTGCAAAATGTATGAATCATTTCAATACTTTGTATTGTATGCAGCCGCTTTCTGTTTTATTGTCATTATCAGATGAATGCTTACTGACAGATTCGGGAACCTTTGAACTTTTATAATAAATGTAATTCTGTTTGGAGTCCCCATACACCAACTTGTGGTGGCCTGTGCTTATTTTTCCAGTCAATTTTCTCCTGTCCTCCAAGTGCCAACCCTCTGCTATGATAAATAATAAATACAGGTTACCTTTAATAAATTCCCGTCGGTGGCGCCATCCGTGATTCTGCTTGTAAGAGAGGGTTCAGAGTGTCAACAAGGATTGTGTTGGCTCGGGTAGTGTCATGCCAGCTTGGGTCAGGTACTTCCCATGCCAAAGGTCAATGTAGTTCAAAGAAAGTGCAGTTTTTGGATGTATTCACTTTTTGGACTTGGGTATAACGGATACTCCGCATGTCGTTAAGTTGGCAGAATCTACTTCTCTTCGTTTGGCTTTTCTGATTTCAGATGCTAATGGACCTACTTTATGTTTCTAATTTTGTTACAATCAGAGTTTGTTATATTAAAAGCATTGGATACTCATAGGATCAATAGTTAAATTTGTTTTTAAATCAGAATTTCGAGTTCTGAAAGTCCTGGGCATGATACATTCAATTGAGGACAAAGAATATTGCATACTTTTAGCTGGTTATCATAGAATTTACAGTGCAGAAGGAGGCCATTCGGCCCATCTAGTTTGCACTGGCCCCCGGAAAGGGCACCCCACCAAAGCCCACATATCCACTCTATCCCCATAACCCAATAACCCCACCCAACCTTTTTGGACACCAAGGGTAATTTAGCAAGGCCAATACACCTAACCTGCACATCTTTGGACTGTGGGAGGAAACTGGAGCACCCGGAGGAAACCCACGCACACAGGGGTAGAACGTGCAGACTTCGCACAGACAGTGACCCAAGCCGGGAATCGAACATGGGACCCTGGAGCTGTGAAGCAACTGTGCTAACCACTATTTTACCATGCTGCACTATGCTATCATACAACCACTGTGCTGTTAGGGAGGGAGTTCCAGTATATTGCCCCAGCGACAGTGAAGGAACAGTGATATATTTCCATGTCAGGGTGGCAGGTGACTTGGAGGGGAATCTCCAGGTGGTAGGGGATTCATGGGGCAATTTCACTGCAATGTCCTGGCCTTGGAGCATAAGTGTCCACCTTGCTATCCTGTTCTGGCTGACTGCCACGTCCTTTACCCGCCCGTTCAGCAGTAATTGTATTGAGTATGTTCAGTGAGGATGGTGAGGGAATTTAGGCCGACTATGTAATTAAAATGATGTATGAAATCTATGACACTTGGGCTGGTGTATCTATGGACTTGTTGCAATTATGAAGTTACAAATAATTGTTTGGTAGTACAGAATTTCAGCAGAAAAAGACATTTTGTCAAAGCTTTTTGTCTTGCACTCATTAGAATAATCACAAGAATACCATTGTCAGCGGAGCATGAGGAATGAACTAGCAAATGGCTATCACTTATTTTGTTTGGCTGAAACAGGAGCAATGTGTGGACATCTTCTTTCTGTTTGCACCTATGAACAGGCCTAAAACCGTCACCTTGGGATTGAAAAGCGGCCAGTCTACCTCAGATTACCTTGAAAGTGCAAGTTATCTCAGCTGATGCTAGCTGTTTCATGCTGCTACTATACAATAGCAGCACAAGTGGTATTGGCCACAAAGAGGATGCTGCCATCAAGCCAAAAAGACATTCTTTCAAATGTGGCATTAAATCAGTCCGTGTCTGTTCACTCAGATGGGTGTAAAAGATCCTTTGGCATATTTTGACCATGAACCGGGGAGTTCTCCATGACATCCGTGTCACTATTTATCCCATAAACAACATCACAGATCTGAGGATTAGCATAATGTGGTTTGTGGGATTTTGTCGTGTGCAAATTGGCTGCTACATTTCTTAAATTAGCACAGTGACTACACTTCAAAAATATTGGATTTGCTGTAAACAGTTTTGGGATGTCCTGAGGTCATTAAAGTGTGGTACAAATGCAAGAAAGGAAGGGCTATTACGAGTATTACACCCATGAGGACATATGAGCAGACAGCCCCACAGAGTCTGGAGGTAAATGAAAAAGTGGGAAAGGAGAAATGTTACTTGTTAAACAGTGATAGGTACAGAAAATTGTTCCATTAAATGAGACTCTATCCCAAATGTCAGGCTGAAGCATCAAAAATAATAGAAAGTGGAAGGAGAGTTCACAGAAGTGTGTTTGAACAGAGAAAAAATAACATAATAAGTATTATTATTTTAAACATTACCTGAGGCATTCAACGAGACTTTCATTTATAAAGTGAGCGAGATCCTCCGGCTAATCACGCTGACAGTGAATGACAGTGGGCGAGGTTCCATGGCCTCCCCGAGGCGAGCTTTTTGGCAGTGGGAGTTGGCCTGCCATTGGCCAGTGACAGGGTCTTCTCGCCCCACCGTTGTCAATGGGCCCATTGACTCCACCCTATTACGGAAACCTGTGGTGGGGGGGTGCGGGGGGGGGGGGGGGGGGGGCGGTTGCCATCAGTGGGACCAGAAGATCCTGTTGGCATGATTAGTCGGAGGATCTCGCCCACTTTATAAATTGTCTTGTTGAATGCCTCAGGTAATGTTGGACTTGTCGACTCCACATCGGCCGTTGCCACCCTCGACTCCTCAGGTGGTCAACGTGCTTTTTGATGGTCTTCCCATTAACATCGACCACACAAGACTTGGCCACAACCAAGGTCAGATGAATGATGAAATCTGGCTGGCATTTAGGGAAGTCTGAACTGCTGAAGGTCTACTTCACTTGTCAAGACGAGTTGACACGTGAAGATGGCGTGATTCTGTGGGGATGACTGGTGATCATCCCGCCTCAGGCTAAACCTTCTGCGTGACTGACCCCACTTGACCTTCTAAACAAGGCAAACCAGTAGCGAAACTTTGGACCAAGATCGGGTCTCCCACCCGGAATGACCTGTCACCTCTCCGCCCTGACCACTGACTCTTCTGGGAGACTCTTCCCCGCCAAATTTGAAAATGCATGATCCAATCGGGTTCTCAACCGATGGCCCATTAGCAGCTTCGTGGGTTGTAACCCCCACATGCTGGAATGAGGAGTTGAGTTGTACAACAACAAAAAATTAGCCAACCTCTGGCAAAGTGGTTTATCGATTAGCTTTTTCATAGCATCCCTGAAAGTTTGAATGGTCCTCTCAGCCAGACCATTCGACGCTAGACGCCAATCGACCTTGTGTGTCGTATGTCATTTACTCTCAAAAATGTTGGAAATCATTGCCAGTTAAGGGGGTGCCAT
The DNA here is from genome assembly GCF_047496885.1 of Scyliorhinus torazame. Classification (NCBI taxonomy): domain Eukaryota; kingdom Metazoa; phylum Chordata; class Chondrichthyes; order Carcharhiniformes; family Scyliorhinidae; genus Scyliorhinus; species Scyliorhinus torazame. Next base: position 233,521,279 of record NC_092710.1, on the reverse strand, counting down.
TGTCCAATACAACTGACTCGGGAAGCTTATGAATGGCAAACACTTGGTGCGAGGTATCTACCGTGGCTGCTGAGGCAGTGGTCCCTATCTCTTGAACTGATAGCCACTTTGAGAGGGCATCTACCAGCACCAAAAACATCTTGCCCAGGAACAGGCCTAAAAAAATCAACGTGAGCCTTGGTCAATGGACAACCTGGCCATTCCCAGGGGTGAGGGTGGTGTAAGGCAGAAAGGGTGACACTGTTGTACTAGTTCGTCAATGGCTTTGCCTATGCCTGGCCACCAGACAGTTATGTACCAACATCTTCACCTTCAGTTGCCTTGGGTGGGTGCTGTGTAACCATTGAAGGGGGGCCTTCTAGCCTGAGGCGGTAAGACCACCTGTGATCCTCACAGAATCATGCTGTCTTCACATGTCGACTCATCTTGGCAAGAGACGTAGGGCCTTAGCTGCTCAGGCTTCTCATAATGCCAGCCAGACTATATCATTCGTTTGATCTTTGAAAAAATAAGGTCTTTTTGTGTCCAGCTGTGGATGTGGCCTGCGGACACTGGCAGGGTGTCTCGAAATTTTAGGGCAAGAATGATCTTCTGGATACTGATAGTAGTGGAATACTCTTGGGTACGGGCAGGTGACTTAATGCATCTGCAGTGGCAATTTGCATCCCAGGTCAGTACTGAAATGCCCCCAACAGCAAGCCCAATGCTGCACCTTCACCAAGGCTATGGGAGTTATGGGTTTACTTCCCTTAACAGGCCCAGTAATAGCTTGTGGTCAGTCACAATGTCGAACCATCGACCATACACATATTGGTGGAATTTCTTCACACAGAAAATAATCGCGAAACTCTTCGTATCAATCTGGGTGTAGTTTCATTCTGCTTCAGAAAGGGTCCTTGAGGCAAAGGTGTCCTGAACCCACCCCCCATTTTGTGGGATAAAATAGCCCCTGTACCGTAATTGGACCAGTCACATGTCAACAAAATTGGTTTCCCTGGATCAAAATGCACCAAGAGATTTTGCACTACAATGCTTGCTTCACGATTCGGAAGGCTTCCCCCTGAGACGCTCTCCATTGCCAACATTGATTCTTCCTTAAAAGTAGGTGCAATGGTGCCAATGTCGCAGCTGGCTTTGAAATAAATCTTCCATTATACTTGACCATACCGAGGAAGGACTTACGTTTGCTGACATTTTTGGGTGCAGGGACGACTCGTTTGGCCTTGATCTTTTCTTCTACTGGGTGCAGCCCTGTCACGTCCAGAATCCTGGGGAAGTCACTTCTGAGGCCTGAAAAGAAGATTTTTCACATTTTAGTTGGACCGCTGCATCACAAAACCTCTTTAATACTTTCTCTAGTCTGATCATGTGTTCTTCTGATGTAGTGCCGCTGACAAACATGTCAACAAGGTAAATCATCCCGTGGGCATTTCCTGGAGGAGATTTTCCATTGTGTACTGGAAGATAGTACAGGCTGAAGCAATACTGAACTGCAGTCTAGTATACTGGATGAGGCTAACTTGTAGCCAACTTCCACGACTCCTCATCCCACTCTTGTTGCAGGTAGACGTGACTGAGGTCCAGTTTTGAATAGATGAGGTCCCCGACAATCTAGGCCTTCAATTCAGGGATTAGGATACCGATCAAACTGGGCAGCCTGATTTATAGTCCTCACAAATCCTTATCGACCGATTATGTTTATGGACACTCTGAAAACTGAACCGACTTGATTATACCCAGCTCTTCCAATCTCTTTCTCTCTGCTTTAAACTCTGATGTAATACAAATGGCACTGGTCTGGCTCTGAAGAATTTAGGCATCAAATCTGGATTGACGTACATCTTGGCTTTTAATCCAACCCAATTATTTGTGAAGACATCTTCATACCTCCTTAAGACATCTTGGAGGATGGCGACAGACATTTTGAAGATTTCCAGACAAATGAGCCTCATCTTCCAAAACCAGTCTCTTCGCAGATTGGCCTCCTGCTGTCTGTAGGCCACTGGGGTTGGTGCATGATCAATTGCACAAAGACTTGAGTTGGGTACAACTGAGGCTTTATTGTTCTAAGATGAGTGGCCTCCCACAGCAGCTGGCGAAATGGCTGCAGCATGGAGGACACACATATTTATACTCTGCCTGCTGGGCGGAGCCAGCAGGCAGGGACTACCAACGTACCTGTAGTACAGGTCCTACCATACGTCACCTAATAGAGGTGCAACAGTGGTTTACCACATTCACCCCCTGTTAATACTGAGTCCGGCGGGGTGGTGGAGAACTATGTACAACAACTGGTTTTTCTTTTTACATTTACATTTACATTTACAATCTTTGACAGAAAGAGAAAAAAATGTCTTTTGAAGTCCAGTGGGCCGTTTAACCGTTCCGGGGCCTTGATGTGCCGCTGGGAGCGACGTAGTGGTGGCGGAGATGTCGATGCTGGTTAAATGTCTGGTGCCTCCGGGAGTGTGCCTAAATCCTCTTCTTCCTCAGGCGTGGGCAGTGGGAGGACAGATGCTCCCGGGGGGGTTGCTGCTGGGAGCGCCGGGTAAGGGTAGATTGGCGCCGGGCCAGGGGGGCGGGGTGTGTGTGTATGGAACCTGCTGGTGCCAGGTCCCGGAGGGAGACAGTAACCTGGCGGCTGTTGGGGTATGCCATGTAGGCATACTGGGTGTTTGCATGGAGCAATTGCACCCTTTCCACCAACGGGTCCGCCTTGTGGAGTCGGACGTGCCTACAGAGCAGGACGAGTCCTGGAGCTGCGAGCCAAGTCGGGAGTGACACCCCGGATGTGGACTTCCTGGGGAAGGCAAAAAGACGTTCATGGGGTGTGTTGTTAGTTGCGGTGTACAGTAGTGACCGAATGGAGTGTAGTGCATCAGGGAGGACCTCCTGCCAGCGAAAGGCTGGGAGGTTACTGGACCGTAGGACCAGTTGGACGGCCCTCCATAACTGTCCCGATCTCCCTCTCCACCTGCCCGTTTCCCCGGGGGTTGTAGCTTGTCGTTCTGCTGGAGGCTATACCCCTGCTGAGCAGGAACTGACACAGCTCATCACTCATAAAGGAGGATCCCCTGTCACTGTGGATGTAGGCAGGGAAACCGAACAGAGCGAAGATGGTGCTGAGGGCCTTGATGACGGTGGCAGACGTCATATCGGGGCATGGGATGGCGAAGGGGAACCTGGAGTACTCATCGACCACACTGAGAAAATACGTGTTACGGTCGGTGGAGGGGCCCTTTGAAATCCACGCTGAGGCGCTCAAAGGGGCGGGAGGCCTTCACCAGGCGCGCACGGTCTGGCTGGTAGAAGTGCGGCTTGCACTCCGCACAGACCTGCCAGTCCCTGGTGATTGTCCGTACTTCCTCGACGGAGTTGGGCAGATTGCGGGCCTTTATGAAATGGTACAACCGTGTGACTCCCGGGTGACAAATGCTGTCATGCAGGGTCCGGAGTCGGTCTATTTGTGCGCTGGCACATGTACCTCGGGATAGGGCGCTGAGGGCTCGTTGAGCTTACCGGGGCGATACAAAATCTCATAATTGTAGGTAGAGAGCTCGATCCTCCACCTCAAGATCTTATCATTCTTGATCTTGCCCCGCTGTGTGTTATTGAACATGAAGGCTACCAACTGTTGGTCAGTGTGGAGAGTGAATCTCCTGCCGGCCAGGTAATGCCTCCAATGCCGCACAGCTTCAACGGTAGCTTGGGCCTCTTTTTCGACGGATGGGTGCTGAATTTCTGAGGCATGAAGGGTGCGGGAAAAGAATGCCACGGGTCTGCCTGCCTGATTTAAAAATATATATATATTTTATTCAAGATTTTTTTGGCCAAACATAACAATACGTAGTGTTTCTTTTACACAACAATAAAGCAATATAAATAACAGTGGCCAGTTTTAAGCAAATAAATAAATAATATATAAACAAAAACAAAAACAAAACTAAATGGCAACTGCCTTGTCCAAAATAAATACTCTCCAAAAATACAATCCAACAATCCAATATACAATTGCCTATAACAAATACCTATACATATGCAAGAACATCCCTGAGAGTCCGTCCGATTCCTCCCTCCCCCCCCCCCCCTTCCTCCCCCCCCCCCCCCCCCCGGGTTGCTGCTGTTGTCTACTCCTTTTCCATTCCCTCTATCTTTCTGTGAGGTAATCGACGAACGGTTGCCACCGCCTGGTGAACCCCTGAGCCGAACCCCTTAACACAAACTTAATCCGTTCTAACTTTATAAACCCTGCCATGTCGTTTATCCAGGTCTCCACACCCGGGGGTTTGGCTTCCTTCCACATTAACAATATCCTGCGCAGGGCTACTAGGGACGCAAAGGCCAAAACATCAGCCTCTCTCGCCTCCTGCACTCCCGGCTCTTCTGCAACCCCAAATATAGCCAACCCCCAGCTTGGTTCGACCCGGACCCCCACCACCTTCGAAAGCACCTTTACCACCACCACCCAGAACCCCTGTAGTACCGGGCATGACCAGAACATGTGGGTGTGCTTCGCTGGGCCTCTCGAGCATCTCGCACACCTATCCTCTACCCCAAAAAATTTACTAAGCCGTGCTCCAGTCATATGCGCCCTGTGTAACACCTTAAATTGTATCAGGCTTAGCCTGGCACACGAGGACGATGAGTTTACCCTACGTAGGGGATCAGCCCACAGCCCCTCCTCAATCTCCTCCCCCAGTTCTTCTTCCCATTTCCCCTTCAGCTCATCTACCATGATCTCCCCCTCGTCCCTCATTTCCCTGTATATGTCCGACACCTTACCCTCCCCCATCCATGTCTCTGAGATCACTCTATCCTGCACCTCCTGCATCGGGAGCTGCGGGAATTCCCTCACCTGTTGCCTCGCAAAAGCCCTCAATTGCATGTACCGAAATGCATTCCCTTGGGGCAACCCATATTTTTCTGTCAGCGCTCCCAGACTCGCAAACGTCCCATCTACAAACAGATCTCTCAGTTGTACTACCCCAGCTCTTTGCCATGCTCCAAATCCCCCATCCATTCTCCCCGGAACAAACCTATGATTGTTTCTTATCGGGGACCGCACCGACGTTCCCGTCCTTCCCCTATGCCGTCTCCACTGCCCCCAAATTTTCAATGTAGCCACCACCACCGGGCTTGTGGTGTATTTCTTTGGTGAGAACGGCAACGGCGCCGTCACCATTGCTTGTAGGCTAGTCCCCCTGCAGGACGCCCTCTCCAATCACTTCCACGCCGCTCCCTCCCCTTCTTCCATCCACTTACATACCATTGAAACATTGGCGGCCCAGTAGTACTCACTCAGGCTCGGTAGTGCCAGCCCCCCCCCCCCCTGTCCGTACTACGCTGCAAAAATCCCCTCCTCACTCTCGTGGTCTTCCCAGCCCACACAAAACTCATAATACTCTTCTCGATTCTTTTGAAAAAAGCCTTCGTGATCACCACCGGGAGGCACTGAAACACAAAAAGGAATCTCAGGAGGACCACCATTTTAACCGCCTGCACCCTACCTGCCAATGACAGGGACACCATGTCCCATCTCTTAAAGTCCTCCTCCATCTGTTCCACTAACCGCGTTAAATTAAGCCTGTGTAATGTACCCCAATTCTGGCTATCTGGATCCCCAAGTACCGGAAGTCCCTTGTTACCTTCCTCAACGGTAAATCCTCTATCTCTCTGCTCTGCTCCCCTGGATGCACCACAAACAACTCACTTTTCCCCATGTTCAGTTTATACCCTGAAAAATCCCCAAACTCCCCATGTATCCTCATTATCTCTGGCATCCCCTCCGCCGGGTCCGCCACATATAGCAACAAATCATCCGCGTACAGAGATACCCGGTGTTCTTCTCCCCCCCTGAGTACTCCCCTCCACTTCCTGGAACCCCTCAATGCTATGGCCAGGGGTTCAATCGCCAGTGCAAACAATAACGGGGACAGAGGACATCCCTGCCTCATCCCTTTATGGAGCCGAAAATAGTCAGACCCCCGTCCATTCGTGACCACGCTCGCCATCGGGGCCCTATACAGCAACTGTACCCACCTGATATACCCATCCCCAAAGCCAAATCTCCTCAGCACCTCCCACAAGTAATCCCACTCCACTCTATCAAATGCTTTCTCGGCATCCATCGCCACCACTATCTCCGCTTCCCCCTCTGCTGGGGGCATCATCATCACCCCTAGCAGCCTCCGTATATTTGTATTCAGCAGTCTCCCCTTCACAAACCCAGTTTGGTCCTCATGAACCACCCCCGGGACACAATCCTCTATCCTCATTGCCATTACCTTGGCCAGAATCTTAGCGTCTACATTCAGGAGAGAAATGTGCCTGTAGGACCCGTATTGCAGCGGGTCTTTTTCCTTCTTTAGGAGGAGTGATATCGTTGCCTCTGACATAGTCGGGGGCAGCTGCCCCCTTTCCCTTGCCTCATTAAAGGTTCTCATCAGTAGCGGGGCCAGCAAGTCCATATATTTCCTATAGAATTCAACTGGGAATCCGTCCGGTCCCGGGGCCTTCCCCGCCTGCATGCTCCCACTTCCTTTCACTACTTCCTCCGTCTCAATCTGTGCTCCCAGTCCCACCCACTCCTGCTCCTCCACCTTAGGAAATTCCAGCTGATCCAGAAAGCACATCATTCTCTCCTTCCCATCCGGGGGCTGAGCTTCATATAATCTTTCGTAAAATGCCTTGAACACTCCATTCACTCTCTCCGCTCCCCGCTCCATCTCTCCCTCCTCATCTCTCACCCCCTCTATCTCCCTCGCTGCTCCCCTTTTCCTCAGTTGGTGGGCCAGCAACCTGCTCGCCTTCTCCCCGTATTCGTACTGTACACCCTGTGCCTTCCTCCATTGTGCCTCTGCATTACCCGTAGTCAACAAGTCAAATTCTACATGTAGCCTTTGCCTTTCCCTGTACAGTCCCTCCTCCGGTGCCTCCGCATATTGTCTGTCCACCCTCAGAAGTTCTTTCAACAACCGCTCCCTTTCCCTACCCTCCTGCTTTCCTTTATGTGCCCTAATAGATATCAGCTCCCCTCTAACCACTGCCTTCAGCGCCTCCCAGACCACTCCCACCTGAACCTCCCCATTATCATTGAGTTCCAAGTACCTTTCAATACACCCCCTCACCCTTAAACACACCCCCTCATCTGCCAATAATCCCATGTCCATTCTCCAGGGTGGACGCTGTTGTTTTTCTTCCCCTATCTCCAGGACCACCCAATGTGGAGCATGATCCAAAATGGCTATAGCCGTGTACTCCGTCCCCGTCACCTTTGGGATCAGTGCCCTTCCCAAAACAAAAAAATCTATTTGTGAATAAACTTTGTGGACATAGGAGAGAAACGAAAACTCCTTACTCCTAGGTCTACTAAATCTCCAGGGGTCTACTCCTCCCATCTGCTCCATAAAGTCCTTAAGGACCCTAGCTGCAGCCGGCCTCCTTCCGGTCCTGGACCTCGATCTGTCCAGCCCTGGGTCCAGCACCGTATTAAAATCTCCACCCATTACCAACTTCCCCACTTCTAGGTCCGGGATTCGTCCTAACATACGCCTCATAAAGTTGGCATCATCCCAGTTCGGGGCATACACGTTCACTAATACCACCGCCTCCCCATGCAATTTGCCACTCACCATCACGTATCTGCCCCCACTATCCGCCACTATAGTCTTTGCCTCAAACATTACCCGCTTCCCCACTAGTATGGCCACCCCCCTGTTTTTTGCGTCTAGCCCCGAATGAAACACCTGCCCCACCCATCCTTTGCGTAGTCTGACCTGATCTATCAGCTTCAGATGCGTCTCCTGAAGCATAACCACATCTGCCTTAAGTTTCTTTAGGTGTGCGAGTACCCGTGCCCTCTTAATCGGCCCGTTCAGCCCTCTCACATTCCAGGTGATCAGCCGTGTTGGGGGGCTCTTTACCCCCCCCCCCCCTCCCCCTTGACGACTAGCCACCTCCTTTTTCAATCCAGCTCCTCACCCGGTTCCCACGTAGCCGTATCTCCCCCAAGCGGCGCCCCCCCGCCCCGACCACCCCCCCGCATACCAGCTCCCCCTTCTCCCCAGCAGCAGCAACCCAGTTAACCCCGCTAGATACCAAACTAGCGTAATTGCACCCCCCATGTTGCTCCCAGAAGTCAGCAAACTCTGGCCGACCTCGGCTTCCCCCCGTGACCTCGGCTCACACTGTGCGAGGCCCCCTCCTTCCTGCTTCCCTGTTCCCGCCGTGATTACCATAGCGCGGGAACAAAGCCCGCGCTTCCCTTTTGGCCCCGCCCCCAATGGCCGGCGCCCTCAGCTCCTCATCCTCCCTCCCCCCCTCCCCCACAACATGGGGAAGAGAGAAAAGTTACAGGGTCGCAGGATTAACAACTTGGGAAGTCATCTCTTCCCCCTTTTCCCCCCCTTCATCCCACATATTCACCCCCCCACTTTGTCCCAAACGTTCTTTTTCTGGCCCGCTCACTCCAGTTTCTCCTCGACAATAAATGTCCACGCCTCATCTGCCGTTTCGAAGTAATGGTGCTTCCCTTGATGTGTGACCCACAGTCTTGCCGGTTGCAGCATTCCAAATTTAATCTTCCTTTTGTGCAGCACCGCCTTGGCCCGATTAAAGCTTGCCCTCCTTCTCGCCACCTCCGCACTCCAAGCTTGATATACGCAGATCACCGCGTTCTCCCACCTACTGCTCCGAGTTTTCTTTGCCCATCTGAGGACCATCTCTCTGTCCTTCTATCGGAGAAATCTCACCATTATGGCTCGAGGAATTTCTCCAGCCCTCGGTCTTCGCGCCATAACTCGATAGGCTCCCTCCACCTCCAGCGGACCCGTCGGGGCCTCCGATCCCATTAACGAGTGCAGCATCGTGCTCACATATGCCCGACGTCCGCCCCTTCTACACCTTCGGGAAGACCAAGAATCCTTAAATTCTTCCTCCTCGCATTATTCTCCAGCACCTCCAGCCTTTCCACACACCTTTTGTGTTGTGCCTCGTGCATCTCCGTTTTCACCACCAGGCCCTGTATGTCGTCCTCATTCTCAGCAGCCTTTGCCTTCATGACCCGAATTTCCTGTTCCTGGGTCTTTTGCTCCTCCTTTAGCCCCTCAATCGCTTGTAATATTGGGGCCAACAGCTCCTTATTCATCTCCTTTTTGAGTTCTTCCACAGAGCGCCGCAGGAACTCTTGTTGGTCAGGGCCCCATATTAAACTGCCTCCTTCCGACGCCATCTTGCTTTGTGCCTGCCTTCCTTGCCGCTGCTCCAGAGGATCCACCGCAATCCGGCCACTTTCCTCTCTTTTTTCCATCCATGTCCAGGGGGGATTCCCTTCTGGATTACCGCACAGTGTTTTTTGCCGTTAAAATTGCCGTTGGGGCTCCTATCAAGAGCCCAAAAGTCCGTTCCACCGGGAGCTGCCGAAACGTGCGACCCAGCTGGTCATCGCCGCACCCGGAAGTCCTGCCTGCCTGATTGAGGGTGGCGGCTAGGGCGACGTCTGATGCGTCGCTCTCTACTTGAAAGGGCAGTGTCTCGTCTACTGCGTGCATCCCGGCCTTGGCGATATCGGCTCTGATACGGTCGAAAGCCTGTTGTGCCTCTGCCGACAGGGGAAAATGGGTTGACTGTATGAGTGGGCGGGCCTAGTCCACATAGTTTGGAACTCACTGAGCGTAGTACGAAAAGAACCCCAGGCAGCGTTTGAGGGTCTTGGGGCAGTGGGGGAGGGGGAGTTCCATGAGGGGGTGCATGCGGTCGGGAACGGTCCCAGAACTCCGTTCTGGACCACATAGCCAAGGAGAGTGGCGGTGTGGAGAAATTTGGCAAGGTTGGCGTCGTGGTCCTGCTGATCATGGCTGCAGATGGTGACATTGTCTAGGTACGGAAAGGTGGCCCGCAAACCGTACCGGTCGACTTTTTGTTCCATCTCCCTTTGGAAGACCGAGAACCCGTTGGTGGCGCCGAAGGGAACCCTGAGGAAGTGATAGAGGCAGCTGTCTGCCTCGAAGACGGTGTATGGCCGGTCCGATTTACAGATGGGGAGCTGGTGGTAGGTGGATTTGAGGTCTACCGTTGAGAAGACCCGGTACTGTGCAATCTGATTGACCATATCAGATATGCGTGGGAGGGGGCACGCGTTGAGCTGCATGTACCGATTGATGGTCTGGCTGTAGTCCACGACCATTCTGTGTTTCTCCCCAGTTTTAACTACTACCACTTGGGCTCTTCAGGGGCTGTTGCTGGCCTCGATGATGCCTTCCCGAAGCAGCCGCTGGACCTCGGACCTGATGAAGGTCCTGTCCTGGGTGCTGTACCGTCTGCTCCTGGTGGCTATGGGAAGGCGGATCGACCTTTAGGGTCGCGAGGCCGCACACAGTGAGGGGTGGTAGGGGCCTGCCGAATTTCAGGGTTAGGCTCTGGAGGTTGCACTGAAAGTCCAGGCCGAGTAGTAGGGCAGTGCAGAGGTTAGGGAGGACGTAGAGGCGGAAGCCGCTGAATTCTACGCCCTGGACCGTGCGTGTGACCGTACAGTACCCCCAGATCGCCACGGAATGGGATCTGGAGGCCAGGGAGATTCTTTGGTTGGTGGAGTGTACCGCGAGGGAGCAGCACCTTACCGGACCCGGGTGGATGAACCTTTCTGTGCTCCCGGAGTCCAGCAGGCAAGAGGTCACGTGTCTGTTTATTTTAACGCTGGTCGATGCGGTGGCCAGGTTGTGCGGACAAGTTTGGTCAATGGTCACTGAGGCGAGTCGTGGTCGGTCGTCGCTGGTGTCGGATGATGGGGAACCCGGGGGGGGCACAGGTCCTGGAACACCGGCGGTGCCCATGTGCCGTAGGAGAGACAAGATGGCGGCACCTAAAGATCTTGATGAGGTCAAAATGGCAGCACCCATGGGCCACATGTGGTGGGGGTTGAACAAGATGGCAGCGCCCATCGGCCGCACGTGTTGCTCGGAAGGGAAGATGGCGGCGCCCACTGGCCGTGCTTGGTCTGAGGAGGAGGAGATGGCGGCGCCCACTGGCCGCGCGTGGTCCGGGGAGTTCAAGATGGCGGCGCCCATTGTCCGTAAACGAGGGGGGTGAGGGCGATAGCGGCAACTTCACGGGCCTGTCACACCGCGGCGAAGTGCCCCTTCTTGCCGCAAGCCTTACAAAGGGCAGCGCGGGCTGGGCAGCGTTGGCGGGGGTGTTTCTGCTGGCTGCAGAAATAACATCGGGGACCCCCAGGGTTCGCTGGCTGGCGTGTGGCATAGGCATATTGGCTGGGTAAGGCCCCCGCTGGGGCAGCCGTCTGTGGGGTCCACGATGTGTAGGAGGGGTGGGCCGCGTGGCTGGGGGTGTAGGCCTGAATGTTGCGCAAGGCGACCGTCATAGAGAGCGTGAGTTTCTTTGTCTCTGTTAGGTTGCGCATGTCTTCTAACTGTCACTGGCGTATGAGGTCCGACCCAATCCCAGTAACAAATGCATCCCGCATAAGGAGGTTTGAATGTTCAGTGGCCGTAACGGCCTGACAGTCACAGTCCTGGACTAGTGGGATGAGGGGCCATCAGAAGCCTTCTATGGACTCACCAGGGAGTTGAGAGCGAGTGGCGAGTACGTGTCAGGCGAAGAGCGTGTTCGGCTTCTGAGCGTAATTCTCTTTGAGAAGCGTCATGGCTTCGGCGTAGTTCGGCGCGTCCTGGATTAGCGGAAAAACACTGGAGCTCAACCTTGAGTACAGGATCTGTATCTTCTGAGCCTCTGGAACAGGGCTTGGCGCCGAGTTGATGTACGCCTCGAAACAAGCTAGCCAGTGTTGAAAGTCCTTTTTGGCGTCGCTTCAATGCGGATCCAGCTGCAGGCGATCTGGTTTGATACGGAGGTCCATCTTTTGAAGATCCTCGAGCAATAAATTGATGCACGATCAATTGCACAAAGACTTGAGTTGGGTACAACTGGGGCTTTATTGCTCTAAGGTGTGTGGCCTCCCACAGCAGCTGGCGAAACGGCTGCAGCATGGAGGACACACATATTTATTCTACGCCTACTGGGCGGAGCCAGCAGGCAGGGACTACCAACGTACCTGTAGTACAGGTCGTACCATACATCACCTAATAGAGGTGCAAGGAACTTCTTCACCCAGAGGGTTGTGAATCTCTGGAATTCCTTGCCCAGTGAAGCAGTTGAGGCTCCTTCTTTAAACCTTTTTAAGAAAAAGATAGATACCTTCCTAAAGAATAAAGGGATTCGGGGATATGGTGTACGGGCCGGAGAGTGGAGCTGAGTCCACAAAGATCAGCCATGATCTCATTAAATGGCGGAGCAGGCTCGAGGGGCCAGATGGCCTACTCCTGCTCCTAGTTCTTCTGCTCTTATGTTCTTATGCAACAGTGGTTTACCACAGGGGTCATGGCTGTTTCGAGGATCTTCAAAATCTCTCTGGTGTAAATCGAAAGCTTGGTGGTGATACTCATCAAGCTGTGTTCTTCGCACAGGTATTGGAAGGCCTGTTCACCCACTAAGATCACCAAAATGCCTGGTGTCGACTTCCATTTTAAGAAGTCTACCATTTACCTTTAAGACAATTTCAATCGGAGCTGTCTTATTCAATTGGACTGCATTCGACCGATGCATTCCATGCTCTTCTTCAGAGCTCTCCCCCACTGTGTTCAGTGGCGTTATGGACTGCTGCTGTCTTTTTTGAATTGGTGCACTCTGCCTCACGCAGCAACATTCTTGAATGTGCCCCCTTTGTTTGCGATGGAAGCACATAAACTCCTGAAAATGGGGATGGTTCCCTCTGCAATGATAGCAGCCCACCTTCGATTCGGTTCAACACCCAGATCCCTACCCGTACTCCGGCTCCGGTACTGTACAAGGGCCGTGTCTGGCTCTGAGCTGGGCGTGTTCATCCCGCCGCAGACCTCATGGCATTACAGCCCCAAACTTGGTTACCCTCCCTTTCAGCCACGCTTTGAAGCTCAGTGGTGCCTTTCTCAGTGCACTCCGTCACCTGATCTATCCCGATCGCCTTTTCCAACAAAATTGGGGTCTCTGCCAGAAGCTTCTTCTGGATATTTTGGTCATGGATCTCACAAACCAGCTGGTCGTGCAACATCTCTAAGTGTGGTCCTAACCTCACAGTGCTCAGCGAGCTGGTGAAGCCTGGCTATGAAGGCTGAGACAGATTCTTCATGGTCCCTCAATGCAGAGTTAAATTGTGGGCCTTGAGTTGAAATGTTCTTCAACCAATTCACTATCTGGTCAAAGGTCTTTGAGTCAGGTGGTTCTGGGGACATGAGGTTCTTAATCAAATTATGCAAAGCTGCTGAGGGAGAGAGAAGAGGTACGCAAAGTATCCAACATCATCATAGTTTGCTGACAGTTATGCCGCTGGCCGGGGTATCAACACTTGGGGCTGGATTCTCCGTTTCTGAGACTAAGTGTAGGCTCTGATGCAGGATTTGTGGACTTTCAAGACTGCAAAACTGGAACCGAATCTGGATCAATTCAGCAACTGTGGAGGGGCCACGTGGAAAACAATTGATTCCAATGAAAAATGGTGCAGGATTCTCTGGGTCCTTGATTGACACTCAGGAGCTGACAAGCATCAGCTGCATACACACATTGCACTCCCCACACACTCATCCCAGCCAACAAGATGGCACTGGTTGTGCTGGAGCGTGCCCGTGCAGCTGATGGGTCAGCTGGGGCCAGGTGACACCTAGGGGGCTGGCCTGGGGGGACACCTATATGACCCGTGTCCACAGTGGGCTGTTAGCGGTGTGCGCTGCTGCATGGCTGCCTTGCCGGCTGCGGCAAGGTGTTCCTTGCCTGTCCACCCCGACCCCACAGCCCACCACCTGGCCACCCCCCTCCACTCCCCCGGAGAAGCCCCCAGCCAGCGGCACACTGTCAGAAAACTGTGACAATGTTGGACACTTTCTGTACCCTCTCTCTCCCTCAGCAGCCACGACGCCAATTTTATGATTTGTAAAAGCACAAGTGAACTGCACCGTCGGAAACTTGGTCCATTGGAGGCGGAGCATCGTGGAGGCCCCAGAGAATACCGGGTCAGGCCCGCTAATGACATGCAAATGGTGTTTACTGTACATGTGCTCCGGCCCGCATTGACGCCACTGTGGAGGCGACGGAGAACTGCGATTCTCCGCCCAATCGCGTTTCGCAATTTTGGCGTCAGCCAATGGAGAATAGGTTCTGGAGAATCAGAGAATCCCCCCATAGTCTCAGAAACAGAGGGCGGATTCTCAGATTATGAGGCTGAGTGTTGATGCCGTCGTAAACATGGCCTCAGGAGCAACGGTTCTGACCCCGTCATGGGGTCAGCACGGCACTGGAGCGACCCACGCACTCCAGCTGCCGATCCCCAGTGTCAGATGAGCTCCACGGGTCTGCGCATGCGCAGTGGGACTGGCGCCTATGCATGCATGCGCAATGGCTCCCTTCTCCACACTGGCCCCGACGGAACATGGTGTAGGGCGACAGGTGCCGGCGCGAAATGAAAGAGGCCCCCAGCCCAAGAGGCCGATCGCGGGCCAGGCCACAGTGGAGGCCCCCTCTGGGTTCGGACCCCCCTCTCCCCCCACCAGGCCGCCCCTGGATTGATCCACTCCGAGGTCCCGCCGGGTAAGAGCAGGTGTGAATGGCGCCGGTGGGACTCGGCTTTTTTTGCGTGGCTGCTCGGCCCATCCCGGGCGGAGAATCGCCGGCTGGGGCCGCGTAGAACGGCAACTGCGCCGGCGGCATTGTTGCCGTGTCTCTGCTCTCCGGAGAATCGGCGGACTGGTGTCGGGGCGGCGTGGCGCGATTCGCGCCCGTCCCGGCGATTCTCCGGCCCAGCCCCGGGGTGAGAGAATCCCGTCCCAAGAATCCAGCCCCTGAGGTCATTACACTTCAGCTCCCTGGTCAACGCTGCCCAGGGTCTTGATCACAGGGCCCCGTGCAAACTTCCCATTAGCCTGGACTTGCGCGTTTCTGTGCGATTGGCCCCTAGCCATTCACGTGGTCTGCAGAACCCGCCATCTTAAAGGGGTCACGCTACTGCAATGTCCAAAAAGTAGCAATCACACTTTCACAGCATGCAGGCACATTAAAGGTGCAATAGTTACTATAGAAATATGTAGTGTGTAACATCTGGCAATTTTTGTTGCTATAATGCTTGAAAGCAGTTCCAATATTCTTTGTGATCTGAACATTGTACAACCAGCACCACATTAGAATTATAAGTGAAATACAAGTCCTGACACCATCAGTTTTATTTTCTTTGTGCAGCTAACTTGGCAACTTCATACAATTTTTATTGAAGAAAATCTTTATGTTTAGAAAGTATTTTGCTTCTCTCTGTAAAATTCATTCATTGGGAATATTCTTTTGGCCATTTACCATTAAAGTATTACATTGACATGATGTAATAAAAGCAAAGCCATAGAGACAGTTTAAAGACCAAAACTCTTTATAAAAAGAGTATTTTTTTGTTAAACTGATTTGCCATATCATCCATCCATAACTGTTTCAAAAATAACTTGCTGAATAATTTACAGGGGAATTGTGATTTATTGTATGTGAAAAATATCCCCAAAAGATGTTTGTACTCCCGCAAGCATTTTTAAACTGAACTCGCAGTATAAATCTTGAAATTCCCTCACTTCCAATAGTTAAACGTAATGATGCTTACAATTGAAAAGGTGAGAAAACTTTCATTTAAATTTAATCCACGTTAAGTCTATTAGTGGAAGAGTTTGTTGTGAAGCTTAGTGTGTAATTTTGCATTGAATATTTTTCTGTTTGCATCAGCTTCATCACTGTGATTCATCAGGATGCATTTAAATTTTCAGCCTTGGTAAGAAGTTTCTAAATGAACTTTACTAAATGACCAGGCTTGTTCAAGATTTGGCATGGAACAATCGGATTTGATGATGAGTGTGGTCAGTCTGGATTTGATTATTTCATTGTACAAGTGGAGAAATATGACGTGGGCTTTCTGAGAATTGATCCCTGTACTGTCCACTTACCCACTGAGGCACAGATTGGCAGACTTAAATAAATAGCTAACGCTGTTGTTCAGCAGTTCATCCCAGGTTTTCTTCTGAACAAAGGCCCAAGTTGTTAAACTGGATGGGGAATTATTTCCTTCCAAAATAAATAATACACGGATTGAAAGTGATGCATGAGCTACAAGTAAAAATGTGGCTGCACTGCTTAACAGTTCCAGCTTTTAGGCAGTTGTGTTGCTCTTGTTAAAGAAGGGAAATATTTCAAATGTAGTGGCTGCATACAATTTTATTCTCACCCAACTGCAGGGAATGTTGTTTTAAAACAATGGCCTTAATTTTCATGGAGACAGAAGGGTCCCACTTCTTAGTCAAAATGACATCAGAGTCCCGAATCTGGAAATCCCACTCCCGTATGCGGTACTCACAATTCTCACTGGTGTGGGGGAGGGGAAAAGGGGGTGGGATATATTTCACACATCCGTGGTTCATGGAGGCAGTGGCACACTTAGAAGTTATTTTTATCAGAAGCAATTTTCATCAGCAAAGTTTTTGAAACATGACCCGTCGCCTTTACAAATTTGAGGAAATCATATAAACCTACTGGAGATCTTTGAAGAGGTCAATTATACATTTGGAGAGCTCAGGTACCCTTTTGGAATTGTTATGAATAGTTCTTGTAATTTCAAAAGCTGTTTGTTGACACAAGCCTGAAGACAATCATTATAGTATTAGTACGGCTTGATTGCTTCCACAACCTATCATTATCACAGTAAGAAGTCTTACAACACCAGGTTAAAGTCCAACAGGTTTGTTTCGATGTCACTAGCTTTCGGAGCGCTGCTCCTTCCTCAGGTGAATGAAGAGGTATGTTCCAGAAACATATATATAGACAGATTCAAAGATGCCAGACAATGCTTGGAATGCGATTGTGATTAAATCTTTACAGATCCAGAGATGGGGTAACCCCAGGTTAAAGAGGTGTTCATTCTGAATCACAACGTCTTCACCTTCGACAACACGTTCTTCATCCAGACGCACAGAACAGCCATGGGGACCAAATTCACACCCCAATATGCCAACATCTTCATGCACAAGTTTGAACAAGGCCTACTCACCGCACAGGACCTTCAACCGACGTTATACACCAGATACATCAATGACATTTTTTTCCTTTGGACCCACGGCGAAGAATCACTGAAACGACTACACGATGACATCAATAAGTTCCATCCAACCATCAGACTCACCATGGACTACTCTCCAAAATCAGTTGCATTCTTGGACACACTCGTCTCCATCAAGGACGGTCACCTCAGCACTTCGCTTTACCGCAAACCCACGGATAACCTCACGATGCTCCACTTCTTCAGCTTCCATCCTAAACACATTAAAGAAGACTTCCGATTGCGGCGATGACCAGCTAAGCCGCACGTTTCGGCACCTCCCGTTTCAACGGACTTTTGGGCTCTTATTGGGAGCCCCAACGGAAATTTTTTGCGGCCAAACTCAGTGTGAGGTGACAAAGGAAGGAATCCCCCCGGGTGTGGATGGAAAGGAGCGACAGTAGTAGCTGGATTGCGGAGGATCCTTTGGAGCAGCGGCAGAGAAGAGAAGGGAGAAGTAAGATGGCGGCCGAGGGAGCCCAGATGGTATGGGGCCCGGAACAGCATGAGTTCCTCCGACGATGTGTGGAGGAGCTCAAGAAAGAGGTGCTGGTGCCGATGTTACTGGCAATCGAGGGACTAAAGGAAACACAAAAGGTCCAGGCGATGGAGCTCTGTGGAGTGAAGGCAAAGGCAGCCGAGAACGAAGACGAGATACAGGGCCTGGTGGTAAAAATGGAGACGCACGAGGCATTACACAAGAGGTGCATAGAGAGGCTGGAAGCCCTGAAGAACAGCTCGAGGAGGAAGAACCTACGGATTTTAGGTCTCCCCGAAGGAACCGAGGGAGCGGATGCTGGGGCGTATGTGAGTACGATGCTCCATACTCTAATGGGAGCTGAGGCCCCAACGGGCCCTCTGGAAATGGAGGGAGCGTACCGGGTCCTCGTGAGAAGACCAAAGGCAGGGGAAACACCAAGAGCAATGGTGGTGAAGTTCCATCGCTACAGGGACAGGGAGACGGTCCTGAACTGGGCTAAGAAGACACGGAGTAGCAAGTGGGAGAATACGCGTGTATCAAGACTGGAGTGCGGAGGTGGCGAGAAGGAGGGCGAGTTTCAACCGGGCCAAGGCGGTGCTCCATAGGAAGAAAGTCAAGTTTGGGATGCTGCAGCCGGCGAGATTGTGGGTCACACATCAGGGCAAACACCACTACTTCGAGACGGCGGAGGAGGCATGGACATTCATTCAGGAAGAGAAATTGGACTAGACTTGAGAAATTGATGCCCGGAGAGGGGTAGCGAGGTGGTGGCACAGAAATATAAAGTGGGGAGAGGGGAGGGCTAATGTATATTAATGTTGGACGGGGAATTTTTCTCCCCCCGATGTGGGGGACATGAAGAAATGTGGGCGCCGGTGGAAAAGGGGACAGGGAAGGGGAATGAGGGAACTGCGCCATTAGGGGCGGGGCCGAGAGGAAGGCGCGGGTATTTTCCCGCGCTATGGAAATTATGGCGGGAAAAAAATGGCGCAGGAAGGAAGGGAGCCTCACACGCAGGGAGGTCAAAGGATGAATGGGGGAAGCCGAGGTCAGCCAGAGTTAGCTGACTCCCGGAAGCAATATGGGGGGAGTAATCAAGCTAGAGGGGGATCTTGGCGGGGGGGGGGGGGGGCGACGAGGGGGGGGACGGACTAACTGGGTTGCTGCTGCTGAGAGTAAGGGGGAGCTGATACGAGACGAGGTGGTCGGGACGGGAAGGCGCCGTCTGGGGGACAGACGGGTGCGTGAGACCTGGGTGAGGAGATGGTTTAAAAAAGGGGATGGCTAGTCGATGAAGGGGGGGGGGGGTAAATGGCCCCCCAACCCGGCTGATCACGTGGAATGTGAGAGGTTTAAATGGGCCGATTAAGAGGGCAAGGGTGTTTGCGCACTTAAAGAGACTGAAGGCGGACGTAGTTATGCTCCAGGAGACGCACCTGAAGTTGGCGGATCAGGTTAGACTAAGGAAAGGATGGTTGGGACAGGTATTCCACTCAGGGTTGGACGCGAAAAACAGAGGGGTGGCAATACTGGTGGGGAAACGTGTATCGTTCGAGGCTAAGACCATAGTGGTGGATACTGGGGGCAGATATGTGATGGTGAGTGGCAGATTGCAGGATGAGGCGGTTGTGCTGGTGAACGTATATGCCCCAAACTGGGATGACGCGGGATTCATGAAGCGAATGCTGGGACGTATCCCGGACCTGGAAGTGGGAAACTTGTTAATGGGGGGGGGGACTTCAACACAGTGCTGGACCCAGGGCTGGACCGGTCCAGATCTAGGACCGGGAGAAGGCCGGCAGCGGCCAAGGTGCTTAAGGGATTTATGGAACAAATGGGGGAAGTAGATCCGTGGAGATTCGCCAGACCGATGGGTAGAGAGTTTTCCTTTTTCTCCCACGTCCATAAGGTATACTCCCGGATAGACTTTTTTGTTTTGGGAAGGGCACTGATCCCGAGGGTGGCAGGAACGGAGTACTCGGCTATAGCCATGTCAGATCACGCCCCGCATTGGGTGGATCTGGAACTGGGAGAGGAAAGGGAGCAGCGCCCACTCTGGCAATTAGACATGGGACTACTGGCGGACGAGGGGGTATGCGGAAGGGTGAGAGGATGTATCGAAAGATACCTGGAGGTCAATGACGATGGGGAGGTCCAAGTGGGAGTGGTATGGGAAGCGCTGAAGGCGGTGGTTAGAGGAGAGCTGATTTCCATCAGGGCCCACAAGGGGAAACAAGAGGGTAAAGAAAGAGAGAGATTAGTAGGGGAAATTTTGAGGGTGGATAGGAAGTATGCGGAGGCCCCAGACGAAGGGCTATACAGGGAAAGACGAAGATTACAGACGGAGTTTGACGTGCTGACCACGGGAAAGGCAGAGACACAGTGGAGGAAGGCACAGGGGATGCAATATGAATATGGGGAAAAGGCGAGCCGGCTGCTGGCCCAACAACTTCGGAAGAGGGGGGCGGCGAGAGAGATTGGAGGAGTTACGGACGAAACGGGAAAGATGGAGCAGAGAGCAGGGAAAGTGAACGAGGTGTTCAAGACATTCCATGAGAGGCTGTACAAGTCCCAACCCCCGGAGGGGAA
Organism: Scyliorhinus torazame; assembly: GCF_047496885.1. Lineage (NCBI taxonomy): Eukaryota > Metazoa > Chordata > Chondrichthyes > Carcharhiniformes > Scyliorhinidae > Scyliorhinus > Scyliorhinus torazame. The sequence goes on along the minus strand of NC_092710.1, from coordinate 233,501,051 downwards.
AGAGGGAATGATACACTTTTTGGACCAGCTAGAGTTCCCGAGGGTGGAGGGGCAGGAGGTGGCAGGTCAGGGGGCGCAGATTGAGGTGGATGAGGTGATCAAAGGAATAGGGAACATGCAAGCAGGGAAGGCCCCGGGACCAGACGGGTTCCCGGTGGAATTTTATTGGAAGTATATGGACCTGTTGGCCCCGCTTTTGGCGAGAACCTTTAATGAGGCTAAGGAAAGGGGGACATTACCCCCAACAATGTCGGAGGCGACGATAGCGCTAATTCTGAAACGAGACAAAGACCCGCTGCAGTGCGGGTCATACGGGCCCATCTCCCTCCTAAACGTAGACGCCAAATTGCTGGCCAAAGTGATGGCGACAAGGATAGAGGATTGTGTCCCAGGGGTGGTACATGACGACCAGACAGGGTTTGTTAAGGGGAGACAATTGAATGCCAATGTACGAAGGTTGCTGGGGGTAATGATGATGCCCCCTCCGGGGGGGGAGGCAGAGATAGTGGTGGCGATGGATGCAGAGAAGGCATTCGATAGGGTGGAGTGGGGCTATTTGTGGGAGGTGCTGAAGAGATTTCGGTTCGGGGAGGGGTTCATTAGATGGGTTAGACTCTTGTACGCGGCCCCGGTGGCAAGCGTCGTTACAAACAGGCAAAGATCGGGATACTTTCGATTACATAGGGGTACAAGACAAGGGTGCCCCCTGTCCCCGTTACTGTTTGCGTTGGCAATTGAACCATTGGCCATAGCACTGAAGGACTGTAAGAAGTGGAGGGGGGTGCTTAGAGGGGAGAGGAACATCGAGTATCACTGTATGCAGACGATTTGCTGCTATATGTGGCGGACCCGGTAGAGGGGATGCCAGAGGTAATGCAGATACGTAGGGAGTTTGGAGAGTTCTCGGGATAAAAATTAAATATTGGAAAGAGCGAACTTTTTGTGATGCACACCGGGGAACAGGGCAGGGGGTTAGATGCTCTGCCGCTGAGGAGAGTAGCAAGGAATTTTCGATACCTGGGATACAGGTGGCCAGGAACTGGGGAACCCTACATAAACTTAACCTGACGCGATTGGTAGAGCAGATGGAGGAGGACTTTAGGAGGTGGGATATGGTGCCCCTGTCATTGGCGGGCAGAGTACAGGCGGTTAAAATGGTGGTCCTCCCGAGGTTTCTTTTCGTGTTTCAGTGCCTCCCCATCCTGATTACAAAGGCCTTCTTCAAAAAAATAGACAAGAGCATTATGAGCTTTGTGTGGGCGGGAAAGACCCCGAGGGTAAAGAGGGGGTTCCTGCAGCGCAGTAGGGACAGAGGGGGATTGGCACTGCCGAGTCTGAGTGACTACTATTGGGCCGCCAATGTGTCGATGGTCTGTAAGTGGATGAGGGAAGAAGAAGGTGCGGTGTGGAAAAGGTTGGAGATGGCGTCCTGTAAGGGAACGAGCCTAAAAGCGCTGGCGACGGTGCCGCTACCATTCTCCCCTAAAAGGTACACCACAAACCCAGTGGTGGTGGCGACCTTGAAGATCTGGGGGCAGTGAAGACGACACAGGGGAGTGACGAGTGCCTCGCTGTGGTCCCCGATAAGGAATAACCACACGTTCGTCCCGGGGATCTCAATGTTGGGAGCGAGCAGGGATTAGGAAGCTGAAGGACCTGTTTGTGGACGGGACGTTTGCGTGTTTGGGAGAATTGGAAGAAAAATATAAGTTGCCACCAGGAAATGCCTTCCGATACATGCAAGTGAGGGCATTTACGAGGTAACAGGTGAGGGAATTTCCGCGGCTCCCGACACAAGGGGTCCAGGATAGAGTGATTTCGGGGGCATGGGTTGGAGAAGGTAAAGTGTCCAAAATATACAGGGAGATGAGAGACGAGGGGGAGGCGATGGTAGAGGAGCTGAAGGGAAAATGGGAAGAGGAGCTGGGGGAAGAGATTGAGGAGGGGCTGTGGGCAGATGCCCGAAGTAGCGTAAATTCCTCGTCCTCGTGTGCCAGGCTTAGCCTGATCCAATTTAAGGTTCTACATAGAGCGCATATGACGGGAGCAAGACTGAGCAGGTTTTTTGGGGTGGAGGACATGTCTGGGAGGTGCTCGGGAAACTCGGCGAACCACACTCACATGTTCTGGTCGTGTCCGGCACTGCATGAGTTCTGGGAGGGTGTGACAAGAGTGATCTCAAAGGTGGTGGGGGTCCGGGTCAAACCAAGCTGGGGGTTGGCTATATTTGGGGTTGCAGAAGAACCGGGAGTGCAGGAGGTGAAAGAGGCCGATGTTTTGGCCTTTGCGTCCCTAGTAGCCCGGCGAAGGATTCTACTTATGTGGAAAGAAGCGAAGCCCCCGGGCGTGGAGGCCTGGATAAATGACATGGCAGGGTTCATAAGACTGGAACGAATAAAATATGCATTAAGACGATCGGCTCAGGGATTCACCAGGCGGTGGCAACCGTTCCTTGACTATCTCGCGGAACGATAATGGAAAAACAGAAAAGACAGCAGCAGCAACCCAGGGGGGAGGGGGGAGGGGGGGTGGGTGGGTGGGGGGGGAGGATTATTCCGTGTTCTTGGTTTTCTTAGTTAGTTGTTGATATTTGCTTTTTGTTTATTTCTTTTTCCATCTGTTGTTAGTTTAATATATTATTTAAATAACGTTTAATGTATATTCCTTTATTAAGTTGTAAAAACGGAAAATCTTTGCTTGAAAAACTTCAATAAAATATATATCTTTTAAAAAAACGCATTAAAGAAGCCATCCCTATTGGACAAGCGCTCCGTATACACAGGATCTGCTCAGACGAGGAGGAGCGTAACAGACATCTACAGACGTTGAAAGATGCCCTTGTACGAACAGGATATGGCACTCGACTCATCGATCGACAGTTCCAACGCGCCACAGCAAAAAACCGCACTGACCTCCTCAGAAGACAAACATGGGACACAACCAACAGAATACCCTTCGTCGTCCAGTACTTTCCCGGAGCGGAGAAACTACATCATCTTCTTCACAGCCTTCAACACATCATCGATGAAGATGAACATCTTGCCATGGTCATCCCCACTACTTGCCTTCAAACAACCGTGCAACCTCAAACAAACCACTACACGTGAGAACACCACCAACCAGCTATGCGGTATGTACTCGTGCGACTCGGCCAACGTTGTCTACCTCATACGCTGCAGGAAAGGATGTCCCGAAGCGTGGTACATTGGCGAGACCATGCAGACGCTGCGACAACGAATGAACGGACATCGCGCGACAATCACCAGGCAGGAATGTTCCCTTCCTGTCAGGGAACACTTCAGCAGTCAAGGGCATTCAGCCTCTGATCTCCGGGTAAGCGCTCTCCAAGGCGGCCTTCAGGACGCGCGACAACGCAGAATTACCGAGCAGAAGCTTATGGCCACGTTCCGCACACATGAGTGCGGCCTCAACCGGGACCTGGGATTCATGTCGCATTACATTCATCCCCCACCATCTGGCCTGTGAAATCCTACCAATCCTACCAACTTGCAATCTTTGGATTGTGGGAGGAAACCAAAGCACCAAGAGGAAACCCACATGGGGAGAATGTGAAAACTCCACGTGGACAGTAACACAAGGTCAGAATTGAACCCGGATCCTTGGTGCTATGAGGCAGTAGTGCTAACCACTGTGCCACCGTGCTGATACAGTATATGGTTGTTTTTATATTGGATTAAGCACTTGCAGGGATTTAAATGTATTAAATGGACTTTTAACAATGATAGCTTTGTTTAATACAGCATAGACAGTAATACATATTTAAAACAGATACACCATTTTGGATACTGTTGAGGGGAAAGCAGCAACAGCCAAATTCATTGCACCATGGTTGGTTCTGCTGCAGAGTGGAGGAATAAAAAGTGTGTGAATACAATAGTTACAGGAGATTCAGTTGTAAAGGGAATAGATAGGCATTTCTGTTGCTGTGAATGAGTCTCTGGGATGGTAAGTTCCCTCCCTGGATGTCTCGGAGCGGTTACAAGACATTCTGGAGGGGGAGGGTGAATAGCCAGTGGTCGTGTTGCACATCGGTACCAACGACAGAGATTAAAAAAGGGACAAGGTCTTGAAAGCAGAATATAGAGAGTTAGGTAGAAAGCTGAGAAGTCGGACCTCAAAGGTAGTGATTTCAGGATTACTATCAATGCCATGTGCTAGTCAGAGTAGAAATAGTAGGATGTGTCAGATGAATATGTGGCTAAAGAGATGGTGTAAAGGAGAGGGTTTCAGATTCCTGGGGCATTGGGACCAGTTCTGGGGAAGGTGGGACCTGTACAAACTGGACAGGTTACACCTGGGAGAACTGGAACTGATATCCTGGGGGAGTACTTGTTAGAGTAGTTGGGGAGGATTTAAATTAATATGGCAGCGGGATGGGAACCTATGTAAGGATTCAGAACAAAGGGAATAAAGAAAAAGAGAAAAAGACAGCAAGGAGAATAAGAAAAGTGAGAGGCAGAGAAATCAAAAGCATATGTCAGATAATGACACTGTAAAAAGTAGTAGAGATAGGACAAGGAATGTTAAGAGGGCCTTAAAGATTTGTACCTGAATGCGCGGAGCATTCAGAATAAAATGGATGAATTAGTTGGGCAGATAGATATAAAGGGATATGATATAGTTGGGATTACGGAGACAAAGGCTCCAAGGTGACTAAGAGTGAGAACTAAACATTGAGGGCTATTCAGTTTTTAGGAAGAACAGACAAAAAGGAAAAGGTGGTGGAGTTGCATTGTTGATTAAAGAAGATATTGACACAATATTGAGGAAAGATATTAGTCCAGATGATATGGAATCTGTCTGGGTTGAGTTAAGAAACATCCAGGTATACAGACCACCAGACTGCAGTGGTAATGTTGGGAATAGCATTACACAGGAAATCAGAGATGAATGTGATAAAGCAACATCTGTAATTATGGGTGACTTTAATCTGCATTTGGATTGGGTGAGTCAAATTTCACAGGACAATAGCGGAATAATACAGGATTGTTTTCTGGACCAATAAGTTGCTAATTTGTCTGCCTCTTCTTTGAATCTAACATTATCTCTAATTTCCCTCGTAAGCCATATGTTGAGGAATGAACAAGGGAACAGGCCATCTTGGATTGGGTGTTGTACAATGAGAAAGGATTAGTTGGCAATTTAGTTGTGAGAGAACCCTTGAGAATGAGTGAACATAATATAATAAAATTCTTTATCAAAGTGAATGGTGAGTTAGTTAATGCTGAGGCCAGGATCCTAAACCTCAATAAACGTAACTATGATGATATGAGGCATGAGTTGGCTATGACAGACTGGGAAACATTACTGAAAGGATGGATAGTGGACAGGCAATAGTAGGCATTCAAGGAACAAGTAGGTGAATTCCAAAAGTTGTTTATTCCTATTTGCCGCAAGAGTAAAAAGGGAACTGTGGCCAAACCATGGCTTACAAGGGAAATTAGAGATAGTATTAGATTCAAAGAAGAGGCATACAAATTAGCAAGAAAAAGCAATAGATCAGAGGATTGAGAACTGTTTAAAATTCAGCAAAGGCAAACCAAGGGATTGATTAAGAAGGGGAAAATACAATTTGAAAGTAAGATAGCAGGGAACAAAAAAACTAACTGTGAAAGTTTCTATAGCTATGTAAAGAGAAAAAGATTGATAAAAACTAATGTTACAGTCAGAAACAGGGAAATTCATAACAGAGAACAAAGAAATGGCTGAGGAACTAAATTTGTACTTTTCTTCTATCTTCACAAAGGAAGACATGACTAATGTAGAAAATGTTTTGAGAATAGGGCCGCACGGTGGTGCAGTGGTCAGCACTGCTGCCTCACAGTGCCGAGGTCCCAGGTTCGATCCCAGCTCTGGTCACTGGTTGTGTGGAGTTTGTACATTCTCCTCGTGTTGTATGGGTTTTGCCCCACAACCCAAAGATGTGCAGGGTAGGTGGATAGGCCACGCTAAATTGCCCCTTAATTTGAAAAAATGAGTTGGGTACTCTAAAAAAATTTTTTTTTAAAGTTCTGAGAACCACAGGTTTTAGTGAACAGCAGAAGGAAATTAGTATTAGTAAAGAAATAGTTTTGGAGAAATTAATGGAATTAAAGGCAGATAAATCGTCAGGTCCTGATAATCTTCATCCCACAGTACTTAATGAAGTGGCCCTAACAATGGTAGATCGATTGTGGTCATTTTCCAAAATTTGGGGACTCTGGAATGGTTCCTGCAAATTGGAGGGTAGGTAATGTAACCCCACTATTCAGAAAAGAAGATAGAGAGAAAACAGGAACATATAGACCAATGAGCCTAATGTTAGTAGTAGGGAAGTTACTGGAGTCCATTATCAAGGACTTCAAGGCACAGCATTTGGAAAGCAATGATGTAATCAGACAAAGTCAGCATGGATTTACAAAAGGAAAATAATGCTCGACAAATCTACTAGAATTGTTTCAAGATGTAACTGGTAGAGTTGACCAAGGAGAACCGGTGGATGTGATTTATTTAGACTTTCAGAAGGCTTTCGACAAGGTCTCACATAGCAGATTATTATGTAAACGTAAAGCGCATGGGATTACGGGTAGTGTCTTGCAATGGATAGAAAGCTGGTTAGCAAACAGAGAGCAAACTGGAAGGAAAAATGTTTTCTGATTGGCAGGCAGTGACTAGTGGGGTATGAAGGGGCAGTTCAGCAATGATACCGCTTAAAACTGAATAGTGGGCATGCCACTGGAGTAGTTTTATATAAGTTATTTTATTAAGGATTGAGATGAATTATAGGACTGAGTAATCATTATTAACCATTAAACATGTATTTTTATGACATAGCAGTAATAAGTAATCAATTAGGATTTAGGATAGCTAACTTGACCAAAAGGACATTGGGCGGGATTCTCTGACCCCCTGCCAGCTCGGAGAATTGCCGGTGGGTGGCGTGAATCCTGACCCGCCGCTGGCTGCCGAATTCTCTGGCGCCATTTTTTTGGCGGGGGCTGGGATAACGTCATGCCGGTCGGGGGCCATTGGCCGTGGCCTCTCCGGCAATTCTCCGGGCCCCAATGGGCTGAGCGGCCACCCGTTTTCGGCTGGTCCCGCCGGCGTGAAATACACAGAGTCCATACCGGCGGGACCTGGCTCTGAGGGTGGTTAGCGGGTTCCTCAGGGGGGCGCGGGGGAATCCGTCCCCAGGGGGGGCTCCCATGGTGGCCTGGCCCGCGATCGGGGCCCACCGATCTGCGGGCGGGTCTATGCCATGGGGGCACTCTTTCCCTCCGTGCCGGCCTCTGTAAAGCTCCGCCTTGGCTGGCGCGGAGAAGAAACCCCCTGCGGATTCTGCGCATGCGCCAGAACACGCTGGCACTCCTGCACATCCGCCAACTCGCGCAGGCCGTCGGAGGCCCTTCTGCACCGGTTGGCGCGGCGCCAACCACTCCAACGCCGACCTAGCCCCTGGAAATGCGGAGGATTCCGCTACGTCCGGGCGGCCTGTCACCGGAGTGGTTCACGCCACTCTTTGGCACCAATACGGCCCGCCCACCGGTTGGGGGAGAATCACCGCCCTTGTCTTTGTGAAACAATTCAGGGTGCTGGTTCTGTTGTTTTGTTTCTCCCAAACAATCAGCAAGCTGCTGGGACTGTACACAGCTGTCAGGATGAGGATCAATCAAGTGCTGCTTGCGATTCTATTGGGTGAAATTTAAACACTACTTGCGATTCTATTGGGCAAGTTTAAAAGTAGCAGCTTCAGGGATTGGATCATTTCCAACTGGGGTGGGGTATTGATTTTTGAAAGTTGTATAAGTACTGTGTTCTGGTCTTTGTTCGGCAGAACAGGTCTTGGCAGATATCCAGTCTGTTCTCCTTGTACACATAACAAGCTTGATTATATAAGCCATCTCGTCCAGGTTGTCGTGTTTGTTCCTTTCTGTACTGAGCTGAGCCACAGGGAATAACCCCATGTGGAAGCTGACTCAATACACAGGTCTTGAAACCGCTCCTACATCAGGGTACTGCAGGGATCTGTGTGAGGCCCCCAGCTGTTCACATTATATATTAGTGATTTGGACGAGGGAACAAAATGTATTATCCCCAAATTTGCAGATGATACAAAATTGGCTGGGAGGGTGAGATGTGAGCAGGATGCAGAGATACTTCAGTGGGAGTTGGACAGGTTGAGTGAGTGGGCAAATGCATAGCAGATGCAGTATAATGTGGATAAATGTTCAGTAGCAAAAATAGGAAGTCAGATTATTAGTTGAATGTGTGTAATTGTGACAGGTAGATACTCAGAGAGACATCGTGCATCAGTCACTGAAAGTAATTGCGCAAGGACAACAGACAGTAAAGAATGGAAGTGGTATGTTAGCCTTCATAGCGAGAGGATTTAAGTACAGGATTAGAGATGTTTTACTGCAATTGTATAGGGAGTTGGTAAGGCCACACCTGGAGTACTGTGTGCCGTTTTGATGTCCTTATCTGAGGAAGGATGTTCTTGCTCTGGAGGGAGTGCAGTGGAGGTTTGCCAGGCTGATTCCGGGATGGTGAGACTGTCAAAGGAGGAGAGACTGTCGGTTAGGAATACATTCATTGGAGTTTAGAAGAGTGAGAGGGGATCTCATAGAAATTTATAACATTCTAACAGGATTAGAGAGGGTAGATTCAGAAAGAATGTTCCCGATATGGGGAAGTCCAGAACTAGGGGTCATAGTTTGAGGGTAAGGGGTAAACCTTTTAGGACTGGGGTGAGGAGACATTTCTTCACCCAGAGTGTGGAACACAAGTGTTTGAGGCCAAAACATTGTGTAATTTCAAGAAGGAATTAGATACAGCACTTGGTGGTAAAAGGATCAAGAGATATGGGGGGGAAGGCAGGATCACGGTATTGAGCTTGATGATCAGCCATGATCACGGTATTGAGCTTGATGATCAGCCATGATCACGATGAAATGAAATGAATGAAATGAAAATCGCTTATTGTCACGAGTAGGCTTCAAATGAAGTTACTGTGAAAAGCCGCTAGTCGCCACATTCCGGCGCCTGTTCGGGGAGGCTGTTACGGGAATTGAACCGTGCTGCTGGCCTGCCTTGGTCTGCTTTCAAAGCCAGCGATTTTGCCCTGTGTTAAACCAGCCCCTATGAATGGTGGAGCAGGCTCTGATTGTCGAATGGCCTCCTCCGGCTTCTATTTTCTATGTTGGTTTCTATGAATGTAAAAAAAACTTGATTCCATTTCACCTCAGTTTGTCTGCTCAGGCTTATCCATGGTGGAGTCAGGGTGAGCGGACATGAGAGTGTAAAAGAAAAGGGTAATGGATGGGTCATGGGTTGGCACAAGATGGCACTATTTTGGCATAGAGGTTATAAGGGGCTATGAGAATAAATGGGGACTCATGGGTTGTCATGGGTTGGCACTAAGTTGGCATGGGGGCTAAAGGGTACATGGGGTGGGTAGTGACATAGGTTGACATTGAAGGGATGAGAGTGTACAATCATAGGATTGCAAGGTAATGATGCATGCAGATGAACCATAAATGCCGACACCAGTTCTGGCACTGGAAGGTGGCCCCAAACGGTCCAAGCAGCAGAACTGTTGTTTCAGGCACCTGTGGTTTGTACCACACTGTTTTTTGTTACTGCCTGACTCTCATTATAGGTGTGTTGCCCCAGTGTGATTGGGTGGCATAGTGGAATCATTAGCCACGTGTATAGCAAGTGTTCAATATCACCTTGCCTCGCTCATGATGATGGCACAAAAATGGTGAGTATGCCTGATTGGCGCTGGATGAAGGTATCTAGGCTGCTGCCAGGAAAACAGGCATTTTCCAAGACAACCCTCTGGTTATGGTCACACAGTGACTGGATATTGGTAAATTAGTCGCCCTTGCGGTGCTGGAACATCTCCCCACTAAGATGTGGGGCCACAGACCCATGTACATGCAGTCGATTGCACCATTTGGAATACTACCAGTTTGTTTGATACAAGGACGGAAAGCGATATTATTCTTGGGGGCTCTATACAAACATATTTTAATACTTTTGTGTTCTGTGCACTTATACATTTTCTGTTTCAATTTACGTAATCTATTTTGATCTTTGGTTTAAAGAACAAGGAAGTGTAACATACCATATTTTGTCGGCTATTATTTTTCCTGTTAAACTTGTCTGTCGTGCCTTTCTGTTTCGCTAATCTTTTCCTTGTGGTGTTGATTCTTGCTAAGGTGTGGTTAATGACCGAGGCAGTACCTCACTTTAAAAGATCAAACCACCACCGTGACATCAGCAGTAAAGCGGTTGAGAATGCTCCCCACACCTAATACTATACAGATATCAGTTTGGACCTTTGAAGCACAATGGGGAGATGAGACAGGAATCATGTGGGCAGAAAGATCATATTGGAAGAACACTCTGCCAGCTTGTCAAAATATTCCTGCCTCCAGCCCATTTTCAAAAGGGCAGGTTAATCAGCACAATGTCTATCTGGCTGCACATGACAGGCAGTGGCTGAAGGCAATTAAGCAACCCCTTAAAGTATCGCTTCCAAACTGGCTGGATGGAGGGCATGAGGTGGCATGAGTTTCCATGGATGGGCATGGGATGTTAGTAGGAGGTGAGAGATTGTGAAGGGTGAAGTCTAGAAGGCCTTACTGTTTTTATTATATAACTGGGACAAAGTCCCAGAGCACCGAGACGGGCTTATTGAACACTAGGTACTCTGCAGAACACGTGGCTACCTCTAAACTCTTTCCAGGTTTGCGGGCCTGACTCCAGGCCTGATGCCTGGAATGAAAACCCAGTGGTTCTGGTTTTTCTGCCCATTTTACTTTGTATGGTGCGGTTTTCCCACCAGCGGGTGAGCTTCAAATCAGGCTTTGCGCGAATTACTTGACTTGCAGCACCTGGCGCAATCTCGATCATGCACTCACTGGGCGTGATCCAGGTAATGGCACATTTAAATATCCTGAAGCCATGTTCACCCGCGCCCAGCACTCAACGGCCGAGCCAGTGAGGGTGTAAAGATCAGGGCAGCGTTTCAAAATGGTGCCCTGGTTTTTGAGGAGTTGGTCTTGCTGGCGAGCTCAGCCCCCCCCCCAGTGCCGGAAAAATTTCAAAATGTGTGAGAAATTCGTCGCAACCCAAAAAGATGGCTGTACGGTTGAATAGTGATATCAATCTCGGCATTGCAACCGTCGTGAAACACCCCGGCAAATGCGCCCAACACCTGACTGTTGTAACCTGCTGGATCCTATTAGTTGGGGTCAGTTGGTTATCTTGGGGAATATGAGCTCCCCGATAAGGGGGCGGGCAATCATTAAGATGTATAAATAGAGCTGGCCAGCATTGTATCAGCTAGAGTGAAAACCAGTAATGAACTGCTGGTGCTGCGTAAATATTGTTGCAAATAAAGTTACTTTCTGTTTGACTTAACCTTCATGGCGCTCACAAAACTAAGTTGAAACATTTTTCAGTGAATCACTTCCGTAGCGTTTTTTTATTCATTATTGGGATGCATATTTTCCCTTGAGAGGTTGATGATGAACCACAATCTTGGACCAATGCAGTCCATGTGGCGCAGGTATCTGCAGTGTCTGAGAAAGTTTCCCCAAGATACATACAGATATAAGTAGGATTCTGGTTTGTTTTAACCTCAGGTGACTGAGGCCGGGATTTTCCACCCCGCTCGCAGCAGGTTTTTCCGCAGTGAAGGCGGGTCGCCTTTGACCGAAAGGATCCTGCCACCGGCCAATGGCAATACGCCTCTGCCATCTGATAACCCGCCAGAGGGGAGAGGGATGGTGGAGCTGCAAAAATGCTTTTATTCCTCTTTATTTGTAAGTGATGTTCAGATTTGCACTGTAGCTAGAAACAATGAAATGGTTACATTTGTTCAATCCCAGGATGCTTTAGGTTTTCATGTGTCAAGGTCCAATTTAGCTGAATGTGCTGTTTGGCTTTTGCTGAAAGTGCAGCATTTTAGTGATGGGCAATAAATGCTGGCCTAGCCAGCGAAGCCCATATCCCGTGAAACAATTTTAAAAATTTGTAACCCGTGCCTGACTAAATTTTGTTAATACATTGTGAAATTAAATGGGTCCAAAATAGTAAGAGGAATTGACAATTGATCAGGATGGTGGACGGTTTGGCATCTAATTTCTTTGGGAGTGAAACAGAGATTTGTAATAGTGCTGGAAATGGCATCACGGAGGCTGAGCAATCTCCTTGGGATCCATGTTGTTTACCCAGCTGCTTTGGGCATGGCCTGCATCATGTAGCATGTGGGCAAGGAGGGAAGAGGAACACTTTGATGTTCCCTGCATTAACTGGAACTAACTGAAGTGTCCTATTGATGTGACGTCCATCCAAACTTTGACCAGGAGTCCTCTTCATCGGTGTTGTGCTGTTGTTCTCAGGACTCAGAGCTAACATTCAGATATTCCACCTCACCCTCACACACCTACCAATGCTGCCAGACTAACATCTGCCATTCACTGCTTCCACATACCTCCAACTATTCTGCTATGGCAGGCAGGTCGCCCAAACATATTGCAGCATGCTCATTGGCATCCTTCCTCCTCTCTTGCAGGATAGATGGCCCGCAATATAGCTAGCAGAACACAACTGGCAGGTATAAGCATCCTGCACCTCCTGAACCCTCTGCAGGACACATGAATGGGCACATCATGGAGAGCACCAAGGCTGGCAGTATTGTCCTGACTTACGCTCCTTCCCAAACCCCACTTCATTCTCATCATGCTGTATGGCATGATATGCAACCTGCTGTGACCTCTTGAGTTGCACCCTTGCTCCTCTCGACCCAATCTTCTCCTTCCGACATCTAAGAACTGTTGTCTATCCAACCATTGAAGGCACAAGAGGAAGGTGAGATGTAAAAATTACTTCTGATGAGGAAACAGTGTAACTGGATCAGAAACCTGCAGGTACCAAGTCAGATACTGGCAACGTGCCTTAAGAGGAGAGCAGAGAATTGGTATTTGCACATGGTGAGTGACTGGGAATGACTGGTGTAATAGTTCAAGGATGGGAAAGCTTAGTATCTAAACAAACTACTTATTATAAGGAATAAACTATGCATAAGAAATGTGCCTCCGACTACTTCAACTGGCTGGCTGGGAAGTCTAAGCCACCCACAACATCCGCCCCTCCCCCCTTCCCCCCCGCATCCCCTCTCTGGCCAGCCCAGACCAGCCCAACTGACAGAGCACCAAGGCAGGTTGTAACAGTGTGAACAGGTGTTTAATCTGAAAGCGTATATACAGATTTGTGCCCGAGCCCCAATAACTAAACTGTGCCCTGCAACTGTGCCAACTGAACATGTGTCTAATTTTCTGGCCTTACAAGCCTTAATTTGGATTCCCAGACAGTACGTTAGGAGTCACCTTCACAGAGGGACTTTTGATGGTGGCCATGGTGTGAATGGTCACATACACGGCAGCTCCTGCTTGAAGGCATAGAAGAGAGCTCTTTTTACTCAATATAGTGTGCAACCTCAACAAAAAGGTGTAGCTGAAGGTTGGAGGAGTAGTGTCCCCCAGGAGTGGTATGTCCTCTGGTTACCAAACCCGGCAGAAGACGGTGAAAGACCTGGCCAAGGAGTTGGAGGAGACCTGTGGCGCAGCAGCCAGTGGCAGGATGGTGGAGGGGGAAGGGCTGGTGCAAGGTGGAAAGCCCCAGATGGAACAGTTGACGGCCTTCATCAAGGATGAGTTCCGCCAGCAGAGGAAGGAGATGCAGAAGGATCGTTAGAAAGCCATTGAGGGGGCTGTGACACCCCTGAAGGGCTCAATGGAGAGGGCGGGGAAATGTTTAAAGGTGCAGGGGTCGCAGGTCTGAGAGATGGAGAGGGTGATGTCAGATCACAGCAATCGGGTGGTGGCACTAGGGGTAGAGGTGGGGCTCTTAGGAGACCTTTGCAAGACTGAGAGCAAAGGTGGAGGAGCAGGAAAACAGTTTGAGAATGCAGAATCTGCAGATAATGGGCCTGCCTGAAGGAGTGGAAGGTGTGAGTGCCACGAGGTACGTGTCAAGGATGCTGGCAGGGCAGGTGGTGCAGGGGGTGCTGAATAAGGTCCCTGAAGTGGAGAGAGCACACAGGTTTCTGAGGCAGAAGCCTAGAGCATGGAAGCCGCTGCGGGCGGTGATGCTGAGACTCCATAAGTTCGTAGAGAAAAATAAGATGTTGCGGTGGGTCAGGGAGAAGCGTAACAGCGAATGGGAGGGATACAAGATCCGTATATATCAGGACATTGGAGCCAAGCTGGTGAAACGGCGTGCAGGGTTCAACAAGGCCAAGGCCAAGGACTTCAGCAAGGAGCATAAACTGGGGGAGAACTGAATTGAACAATTCTGGGGACTGAGATGCTGGCACTTTGAAATGATTGGGAATACGGGTGGAGTGGGGGTAGGGGGTAGGGGGGTTTCTTTTCCTCCCATCTGGAGGGGGTTCTTTTTCTTGTTTGTTATTTACTGTTGGGTTGACAAAGTGTAGCAGGGGTGAAAGGTTTATGCGGGGATGGCTGTCCCCAACCCCCATCCCACTTCTGTTGCCTGGGGCTATGTGTGTTTTTGATGAGATTGCAGAGCCTTTGGCTTTGATCTTTGGGTCCTCACTGTCCACGGGGATAGTGCCAGAGGACTGGAGAGTGGCGAATGTTGTTCCTCTATTCAAGAAAGGGAATAGGAATGGCCCTAGTAATTATAGGCCGGTTAGTCTTACTTCGGTGGTCAGTAAGTTAATGGAAAGGGATAGGATTAATGGCCATTTGGAAAGATGCAGCTTAATCCGGGATAGTCAACACAGATTCGTGAAGGGTAAGTCTTGCCTCACAAATGTAATTGAATTCTTTGAGGAGGTAACTAAGTGTGTAGATGAAGGTAGAGCAGTTGATGTCGTATACATGGATTTCAGTAAGACGTTTGATAAGGTTCCCCATGGTCGGCTCATGAAGAAAGTAAGGAGGTGTGGGATAGAGGGAAATTTGGCCAATTGGATAAGTAACTGGCTATCACATAGAAAGAAGTTTTACAACACCAGGTTAAAGTCCAACAGGTTTGTTTCGATGTCACTAGCTTTCAGAGCGCTGCTCCTTCATTCACCTGAGGAAGGAGCAGCGCTCCGAAAGCTAGTGACATCGAAACAAACCTGTTCGACTTTAACCTGGTGTTGTAAAACTTCTTACTGTGCTCAGCCTAGTCCAACGCCCGCATCTCCACATCATGGGTGTCACATAGAAGACAGAGGGTGGTGGTGGATGGAAAATTTTCAGACTGGAGACCAGTTACCAGTGGTGTACCACAGGGATCAGTGCTGGGTCCTCTGCTATTTGTGATTTTTATCAATGACTTGGAGGAGGGGGCTGATGGATGGGTCAGTAAATTTGCTGATGACATCAAGATTGGTGGAGTAGTGGATGAGGTGGAGGGCTGTTGTAGGCTGCAAAGAGACATTGATAGGATGCAGAACTGGGCTGAAAAATGGCAGATGGAGTTTAACCCTGATAAATGCGAGGTGATTCATTTTGGTAGGATAAATTTGAATGCGGATTACAGAGTCAATGGCAGGGTTCTGAGGAATGTGGAGGAGCAGAGAGATCTTGGGGTTCATGTCCACAGATCTCTGAAGGTTGCCACTCAAAGTGGATAGAGCCGTGAAGAAGGCCTATAGTGTGTTAGCGTTTGTTAACAGGGGGCTTGAGTTTAAGAGCCGTGGGGTTATGCTGCAACTGTTCAGGACCCTGGTGAGACCACATTTGGAGTATTGTGTGCAGTTCTGGTCACCTCATTATAGGAAGGATGTGGAAGCATTGAAAAGGGTGCATAGGAGATTTACCAGGATGCTGCCTGGATTGGAGGATAGGTCTTATGCGGAAAGGGTGAGGGAGCGAGGGCTTTTTTCATTGGAGCGAAGGAGGATGAGATGCAACTTTTTAGAGGTTTATAAGATGATGAGGGGGATAGATAGAGTGGACGTTCAGAGACTATTTCCTCAGGTGGATGTAACTGTTACAAGGGGGCATAACTATAAGGTTCGGCGTGGAAGATATAGGAGGGATGTCCGAGGTAGGTTCTTTACTCAGAGAGTGGTTAGAGTGTGGAATGCACTACTTGCTGTGATAGTGGAGTCGGACACTTTAGGAACTTTCAAGCGGTTATTGGATAGGCACATGGAGCACACCAGAATGACAGGGAATGGGATAGCTTGATCTTTGTTTCAGACAAAACTCGGCACAACATCGAGGGCCGAAGGGCCTGTTCTGTGCTGTACTGTTCTATGTCTATGTCTATCTCTTGTTTGCTTGCTCTTGGGGGAGGTGACCTGGAGTTCAGGATGAGTCTTTGTTTGTGTGGGAGAGGATAAGGTCAGCAGGGAGCCTTCTTCACTGAGTAGTGGGGGTGGGAGTGGAGGTCAGTGGGAGGAGCCTTTGGGAAGGGGCTACCACGCTAGCAAGTGTAGCCACCAAAAATGGGTGATTCCTGATTAATTTGGCCAAAACCCGATGTAAAATGGCAAACCGAAAAGGCTGATGGGAAAAGCAGCCAACAGGGCACAAACGGGCAGCTGCAGACAGAATAGCGTATTCGGCTCTGGGGAAGTCGGCCCAGATCGATACCTGCGACCATTAGCAGCACATCAACACAGACATCTGCAGTTTAATCGGCTATCCCCGGGAACAATTGCAACATATTAGCAATTGAATGGCGATCCAGACCTCTCGGCGCCAGCAGTGGCCGAGACAAAGAAAGGTGAACGACCACCCCCCGATCAAGGAATCGCCCCATTATTGGAGCATATTGAACCCAGTGATTGGGAACAAGTCCAATCACTTGGGACCAGGGTCAAGGTCCGCCCCGAGAGGCAGGAAGCCCCTGGGACCTATAAAAGATAGGGGCCAAGTTCAGATCGACCCTTCTCTCCCTTCTTCTCCTGCTCGCAACCTTCGCAAGAACCATCAACCAGCAACCGTAAGTTTGACTCCAGCGATCGCTACCCGATAGAGACTCCTGGCCATCGACCTGTATCAGCCTTTGAATCCCGCAGGCCAGACCCAATTCGATAAACCATTCGTTTCCCTGACCTGGTGGGCCATTCCCAAAAGTTAAGTATTGGCCAGTAGTGGTAGGGAGTGATCTAGAAAGTAGGATTATTATGTAAGTATTTATTGCTGTACATAATAAATGACCGTTGATTTTAATCTTACTAAGCGGTGTGCTGTCTTATTAATCATAACTAGAGCTTGAACCACGTGGCGGTATCAGAAAGATACCTGGCGACTCGTGAGCAAAGGTGACAGAATTAAAGCTAGTAAAACTAAGGCTAATAAGAGCAACAAATTGGCGACTCCGCCTGGACCCGATATAGAAGTGGAAAACCACTCCGGGAGAACCCCAGGATTTTGAATAGAATCCAATTGGAAACAAAAAAAAAACCCACAAGTGTTCAAGCAGTTCTGGTTAATAATTCACAATTCGGAAGTGCGTGTATGCATGCGTAACTAACAGGGTTATAAGGTAAAGCTGATAGATTTTGTTGCGTCAAAACTGTCGGAAGTCGGTATTTCCGGAAATTAGCGCAAGCCGTACCCGCATCTACGACACCACCCTGTTCCCAATTCGACCAAAGCAAGCAGATAAGAGAGATGGCCATGCAGGCAATGCAACGCCTCATGAATCCCGAAGAATTTGCGGTCGCAGCGATCAGCAGCATTAAAGGATTTGAGGAGAGATTATAGCCTACAAGGTGGGCAGAGATCGTGAAGAGGGGACGGCCAGGCAGCAGCTGGTTGACTCCATTTTGGAGGTTGACAGAAAGCACTCCGAGGCTCCGACCGTAGAGCTGCTGATGGAGAGGAAAAAGCTGCAAATGGACTTTAACCTGCTATCCACTAGGAAAGCAATGCACCAACTCCACCAGACATGGGGGACCTTGTGGTAGTCACCACTGATGTATTATACTGTATTTATGGGTTTTACGGTAAGGCCCTTGTACTACAGGTACGGGGGTAGATCCCTGCCTACTGGCTCCGCCCCCTCAGCTGCTGTAGGAGGCCACACATCTCTGTGTAATAAAGCCTCGATTACATTCTACTCGCGTCTCGTTGTAATTGATAGTGCATCAATTTATTACACAGAGATTTTTCAGAGATGGACCTCCGCATCAAGTTGGATCGCCTCCAGCTGCATCCTCAAGCAGACAATGCCAAAAAAGACTTTGAACATTGGCTAGCGTGTTTTGAAGCATACATCGGGTCTACGCCAGACCCAATCCCAGAAGTGTGGAAGCTCCAGATTCTGTACGCGCGGCTGAGCTCCAATGTTTTTCCCCTCGTCCAGGATGTGCCGACCTACGCAGAAGCCATGACACGAGTGAAGGAGAATTACGCTCAGTGGACCAACAAAATCTACGCCAGGCACCTCCTGTCCACGCGGCACCAACTTCCCGGTGACTCTGTGGAAGATTTCTGGCGTGCCCTACTCACCCAAGTGAGAGACTGTGATTGCCAGGCCGTTTCGGCCACTGAACATTCAAACCTGCTGATGAGAGCCGCGTTCGTTACGGGCATAAGGTCTGACTACATCCGCCAGCGCCTCTTAGAAGGGGCCATGCTTGACCTCGCGGTGACCCCAAAACTAGCTCTCTCGCTTACGGTCGCCTCACGCAACGTACAGGCCTCTGCCCCTGACCGCGCAGCCCACCCCCTCTGTGCATCGTGGACCACGTTGACGGCCACCCCATCATGGACCCCATCAGCGACCGCCACCAGCCAACCCCGCATCTGCGCCGCGCGTGATAGTGCATCAGACCTTCTATGAAGAAGGGGACAAGGCTGGCCGCCTATTCGCTCACCAGCTGAGAAAGCAGGCAGCCACGAGGGAAATAGTGCAGGTAAAGAGGAACAGAGGCAGAGTAGTAGCAGAACCAAAAGAGGTCAATCAGGATTCGAGACCTTCTACCGACGGCTGTACACCTACTACCCCCCAACGGGGATGCAGGGATGAAACAGTTCCTCGACGGACTGGAACTACCAGTTGTGGGAGACGACAGATGGGGTGGGCGCTGGAAGCACCAATAGATCTGGTAGAAATCATGGAGGGCATTAGCTCCATGCAGGCGGGGAAGGCACTGGGACCCGACGGGTTCCCGGCGAACTTCTATGAAAAATTTGCACCAGCCCTGGCCCCACACCTGGCCGCAGCAGCCTTCAAAATGGCCGTGAACATGTAACAAAAATGCGGCCACACTGCGCATGAGTGCCAGATCATCCGTGCGCATGCGCAAAACTATGCACATGTGCGCCGATGATCAGGCACGCATGCGCAGTGCAGCCGCTTTTTTTTTAAACAGTCTCAGCTTTTTAAGTTCGGGGGGGGTTTATTCATTTTATTTTATTCATTTATTTTATACATTTTTTTTTTAACAAGTTCGGGGGGGTTTTATTTGATAACATTTTACAGGAGAAAATTGCAGAACTTTGGAAAGATGGAGACTCCATACTTTCCGACACCGGAATGCTCCATCTTTATCCAACAGGTTCCATTGGAGGAGCGTGTACGAGAGCCAAAGGGACCCAAAACCATTTCCTCCATTTTTATCAGCAGCAAACAAGGTAATAGAAAAGGTGGGTCGCTCAGGTCGGCCGGCGTGGGTCGCTCAGGTCGGCAGGCGTTGATCGCTCAGGTCAGCCGGCGTGGGTCGCTCAGGTCGGCCGGCGTGGGTCGCTCAGGTCAGGTCGGCCGGCGTGGGTCGCTCAGGTCAGCCGGCGTGGATCGCTCAGGTCGGCTGGCGTGGGTCGCTCAGGTCAGCCGGCGTGGGTCGCTCAGGTCGGCCGGCGTGGGTCGCTCAGGTCAGGTCGGCCGGCGTGGGTCGCGAAGGTCGGCCGGCGTGGGTCGCGAAGGTCGGCCGGCGTGGGTCGCTCAGGTCAGCCGGCGTGGATCGCTCAGGTCGGCTGGCGTGGGTCGCTCAGGTCGGCCGGCGTGGGTCGCTCAGGTCAGGTCGGCCGGCGTGGGTCGCGAAGGTCGGCCGGCGTGGGTCGCGAAGGTCGGCCGGCGTGGGTCGCTCAGGTCAGCCGGCGTGGATCGCTCAGGTCGGCTGGCGTGGGTCGCTCAGGTCGGCCGGCGTGGGTTGCGAAGGTCGGCCGGCGTGGGTCGCTCAGGTCGGCCGGCGTGGGTCGCGAAGGTCGGCCAGCATGGGTAGTGAAGGTTGGCCGGGTTGGTAAAAATGGGTAACCAGAAACAAAGTTTGGAAAACGCTGATCTTGACCCATTTCGCTGCAGAACTGCAATCTTTGCTTTCAGTTCAGAATGGATTCCAGAGCACATTTGGATCCCAGTTAGATGCAGAAGACGGTCCGGATTGGGAAGAATTAAATGAGACCGCGCATAGATATGTTCAGGGAACATGTGCGCAAGGAAAGCTCCAGAAGAGAAAAACGCCCCAACTCCCCACAGAGCAGATAGTTGAGGCACCAATGAACCCAGTAACCACCCACCGCACAGTCACATCGGAAGGAGACACGGAATTCCTGTACACGACCCCCTTAACCGTGACCCAATTACGGGCCGCGTGCGACAAGATCACACCGTTCCTCCCCACCTCAGACCCCCACCACTTCTTTGCTAGAGTAAAGTAGCAGGCGACCATGTACGGCCTGGATGAGCGTGAGAACGTAAAGCTCACAGTTTTGTGTTTAGACCCTTCGGTTGTAGCAGCCCTTCCCGACCCACAGAATGTAGGAGGAGGCACCCTTGCAGAAATGCACACAGCGATCCTAGACGCAATCGGCTACAACAAAGGTGACCCTGTAGAAGGCCTGAATAAGTGCAGGCAGAAAAAGACAGAACACCCCACAGCGTTTGCTGGACGCCTGTGGATCCATTTCACAGCGGTTTTTGGCAATTTAGACCGCGCCCATTTGTCCCAAGACGATATGGCCAAATGAACCCGCACCCTTATCTCCCATGCCACAGAGGCAGGACAAAAAGCCTGTACCAACTATGACCCCTCAGAGGAAGCCCACACTGAGAAATGGGTTTCAAAAAGATTGTCCCGCATCTGGGAGCAATCTATCCAAAACAAACCTGTAATTAAGAAACCCGAAGAACAGAAGGCAGAGGCAGATATCCACACTGTTAAGGCGCACCAGAACCCCACATGGGTAAACAAAGGAAGGAACAGCCCCCCACAGAAACCACAGGAGTGGTACAACTGTGGACAATTAGGACACTTTGCACAAGAGAATGCAATGCCCCACGAAAGCCATGGAGAGCCCAGCAGACAGGCACTCTGAATAGAAACAGGACAAAGCCAGTCCATAGTGTAAGCACCCGTTCAGACCAAGCAGACCTGAACGGAACTGACTGACGGTGTTCGGGCTCCCCCAGTTGGGTCTGCAATACCCTTTGGGATAGGTCCGGCCGACCAGTAGTTGCAGCAAAGATACAGGGACAGCCCACCAGATTTCTCTGGGACACAGGAGGGCCCCGCACCGCAATTAATTCCTCTACCATGTTTCAAAAGGACACGTGGCCCACTACAGCCACAATCACCCTCAGCAGTTTCACAGGCCACTCACAACAGGGACCCATCACCACCCCTGTACCCATTCAAATCGGCAACATCACCACCAAGTACCCCATAGTCTTAGTCGACCTGCCCCACACAGCAGATTTTGGGCATCGATTTTATGAATTCGCACAACCTGTCCTTTGATCCAGTCAACCAGTGTGTCTGGAAATTGGCAAAATCCGCAAGAGCCCCCGCAACGCTCACAATAGGTGAATATGCAAACAAGATTAGCGCAGTTGGCGAATTTTGGTTTGACCCGGCCACGATTATCAGACAAGCAGGTTAGGGCAGTTCTGCAGAAGCACAGGACAGCAGTCGCGACCCACAAACATGACTGTGGCCGGATGACTGGTTCCGTTCAAATCACAGGACCTGACCCTAGACCCCAAAAGCAATATGGATTTCCCCAAGAGGCAGAGTGAGAAATCTCAAAAGTTATTGACAGCTTATTAGAGCAGGGCATACTCAGATCAGTAGCCTCCACTAATAATGCCCCGATTTGGCCAGTGAGAAAGCCCGATGGATCATGGAAACTGACCATAGATTACCGGGAACTCAACAAAGTCACCGCTGCAGCAGCCCCCGAGGTAGCCACAAGTCCCGAGACCATGCTCAAACAGGGACTCAACTCATGATATTTTACGGTTTTGGACATCAGTAACGGATTCTGGTCCATTACATTGGCAAAAGCGTGCCAGTACAAATTTGCCTTCACTTTTAAAGGTCAGCAGTACACGTGGACATGCCTTCCACAACTCCCCCCTCCATTTTCCACTGACAGCTGGCAAATGGATTATCAAAATTTTCTCGCCCCGAATGTCTGGTCCAGTATGTGGACGACCTATTACTGCAGACAGACAACAAGGCAGAGCACATCGAGCTTCTGTCTGAACTCCTGGAACTCCTACAACAGATTGGCTGCAAAGTAAACCCAAAAAAGGCCCAGATTTTGGAAAACAAAGTGATATATTTGTGTACGATTATCACACATTGTAAACGCGAGATCGAGCATAAAAGAATTGACTCGATTGCCAAATTGCCCCTTCCCCAGAATGTTTCAGCCCTCCGGTCATTTTTAGGACTGGTTGGCTACTCCCGGAACCACACTGACGGTTTCACCACCAAGGCAGCACCCCTCTCGGAACTCCGAAAGCAAGGAGCCCCTTGGGAATGGCTTCCGCAGCATACGGATGCAGTGGATGCTTTGAAAAGAGCCCTCATTGCACCCCCCGCACTACAAGTTCCAGACCCGCTTTCCCCCTATGCGATAGAGGTAGCAAGCACCGAATGAACCCTTTCGGCCGTGCTCCTCCAGGAACGGCACGAACAGTTAACGGCACGAACCCGTGGCTTACGCCTCCAGACTTTTAGATCCTATGGAGCAGGGATTTTCGGTCTGTGAAAGGCACCTGCTCGCAGTTTTCTGGGCAGTTCAATATTTTTCTTATATAACCGGTCTAAACCCCATCACAATCCTCACAGAACACCCCCCCATCCAACCTTTACTGGACTTAAGGATGGTACAGTCAGCCAAATTAAAGCAGCAAGATGGACCCTTCTTTTGCAAGGACGGGACATCACTGTTAAAAGGACCAAGACCCACACTTTATTGGCCGATAACCTTCAGTACCCAGGCACCCCCCATGAATGTGAAATCATCTCACCGCACCACAACACAGGCCCCTTTATTGCAAAAACACCCCCCAGAAAGATAGGTAGTTCACCCCAGAGCCCCCAGCACACAGACACGTGCGAACCCTTAAGGATATATGTGGATGGTTCTTCCACAATATTAGAAGGGAAGCGCATTACAGGATGCGGCATATATGTCGAGGACGTGCAGGGACGCGCCCAAGAAGAAATCTCACTAAAACTACCAGGACACTTAGGCGCGCAGTCGGCAGAACTAGCAGCCGTTGCGTATATTATAGACCACCCAGATTCCTTCCCCAGCCCAGCAGACATATACTCAGACAGCCTCTATGTCTGCAACAGCCTTACAGAATTTCTACCCTTGTGGAAAGCAAGAGGATTTGTTTCTGCAGACGGAAAACCCCTCCCTTCAGCCCCATTGCTCCGCCACATTTTAGAGAAAGCACAGGACAGGACCTTTGGTATTGTTAAAGTTCGCAGTCACCACCGTTCCTCCCCCCCTGGAAATGTAAAGGCCGACGCACTGGCAAAAGTAGGTTCCAGGCATGGATATTTTTGGACACCCCCCGAAAGCGCACCAGTGAATGCAGTTCAGGTCTCGCAGACTAATATCAAGGATTTAGTGCAGGCCCAGACGCAAGATAGCAATCTCAGGGAGATTTGGAAAGGAAAATTTACGGCACCTTATGATAGATTTAAAAATGCACTGACCACACAAGACGGTGTGGTGTTAAATGACAGTCATGGACATCAGGGAATTGATCCCACTACAGCCCACCTCAGGCAGCTCAGTTGGTGGCCCAGTTTAAAAGAAGACGTAACACACTACGTTGAGAATTACCTTATCTGTGCCCAGAACAATCCGGACAGATACGCAAAGAAGGCTCAGCTTAGTCACACCCACCCCGTTAACGGCCCCTGGACTAACCTCCAGATCGATTTTATAGGACCAATTGCCCCCTTGCAGGAATGGTTACAAGTACGTATTAGTCATCATAGACACTTTTACGAAATGGGTAGAGGCATTCCATCCAGAACGAACACGGCAAAGACCACAGCAAAGATCTTAACCCACCACATCTTTACAAGATGGGGACTCCCCCGCAGCATTGAATCCGACCAAGGTTCCCATTTTACGGGACGTGTCATGAAGAACGTCCTCACGATATTTGGCATTACCCAAAAATTCCACATCGCATACCACCCCCAGTCAAGTGGTATTGTGGAGCGCATGAATCGGACCCTAAAAGCCACCCTCAGAAAAATGGTCCAGCAAAACAACACCACTTGGGATTCAGTCCTCCCTGTTGCGCTGATGTTTTTGAGAAATACTGTCTCAACTTCCACAGGTTACACCCCACACACTCTCATGACTGGACGCCCCATGAAATGGACAGACGTTTTATTCGGATTGGACTTGACCAGCTCCGAAGTGACGGCCCTCACACACGAGAACGCAGTCAAACAGTTAGTTGAAAATGTGAAAACGGCTCAGCTAGCAGCCGCAGTAAGATTAGGCACAAGAACGAAACAGAGCAAGGCCTGTTTCGACAAGACAGTGCATGCGACTGAGTTTGAGGTAGGACAGCAGGTCATGCTCTCCATCTATAACCCCAGCACATTCCTGTCACCTAAATATTCGGGTCCGTACTCCATTGCGGACAAAGTAAGCCCCTCCGTGTATAAAATTAAGTACCCCAACGGAAAGACTGCGTGGTTCCATATTAACCAGCTTAAAGCATATGGCCCACAGTCCAACCATGCACACCACGTCATGTTCGACGCAGCAGACCACGTCCCGCCCACAGCCAACGTATCCCTACCCTCCCCCAACACATCCACCCGATCCACGGACTCATCCTCGACTCCACCCCCGAACTCCAGACTCCGCCCCGGAACGCCCACAGACAGCAGCAGCAGCGACAGCGACAGTGACACAGACAATAGCCACAGCACGCCTCCCTACTATCCGCATGCAGCAGGCCCCACACCCAGCGAATCTGAACACGATTCGAGTGATCCCTTCCTGATCACATTCCTCAACAAACTCCACCAAAGACCACCGTCCTACGATTACGACCCCGACTCTGTCCCCACAGAATTAGACACAACTTTTTGGCACCGCGACAATTCATACGGGCTCGTCCGGAACGACGAGATGGACCCCAAATCGCACCATGCAGCCCTATCAGCCCTTATACATTCCAGAGTATGGCATCCAGGAGAAGAGGATGACTTTGAGTCTGACTCCCAAAGCGCGAACCCCCTTGCAACCCTGTTCGCAACTGATAACTGAAGTGTCCAGATGATGTTTTAAAAGGAACCGCTTAGGAGAAATGGTGTCCTTTCTGATGGAACCTGTAGCATGTTGTTCAATGTTTGTTTGTTACTGTTATTGTTATGTGTTGTATGTAAGATCGGAATTTTTTTTTTCCAACGGCCCCACGCCATATTTGTCGGCAGAAACCTGTGAAAACTTGCCAGCATGCTCATCGGCAGAAACCGCTGAGAGCTTGCCAGCCCCCATTCATAACTGCTCTTCTGGTTCGACAGTAGAACCTTTACAGCAACCCCCCACGATGACTACATTTTTGCCCGTTCTTGCCGGTTGCTCAGGCAGTGGAGAAACGACATTGGTCTCCGATCTGGCTGAGGACTCCCCGTCTGGTCAGCTACACTCGGGTAGAGCATATACGGCATTGATCACCGTCCTACCCGGGGATTCCATCCAATTCTTACCCGCCGCGGCCCATTTTTGGCTCATTATGTTCAAAATTCTTTTTGTTTGTTTTTGGCAACCTATGGTTGCTTCCCTCTGCTATTTACATCCTCAAACGTAATCGAATCCCTCCTAGTATTGGCGATACTCTGCAGCATCGTGCAGACTATCCGCATGAGGAAATGGCGAAGGAGAGCCTACCGCGCTCGCACCCCGGTATATAGGATAAGATCCCCTATGTTCGGTTATCACCAGGACCCCGAACCCCTCGAACTATAATAAAGGACACTCGTTTGCGTTCTTTTTGTAAAAAAAAAAATGTGTTTTGTTTAAAACGGAAATATTGTACACCTATGTGCTTGACTGCCAAGCCAGAGGAAAAATGTGAATGCTGCTTTTATTTTTGTATTGTTAGGACGATTAGTATGATTGAATGTTTGAGTGAGTGTAGTTTATGAGAGATAGTTAAAGGTACCGTTTTAAAAAAATGTTGTAATGCATGTCCCTGTTTTGACAAAGCGCCACTTAGAATGTTAGTTAAAAATTTTCATTGCATAGTTACGGTCAGTGTAGAGGCCACGGAAGAGTGCTCGCTGGGTCAGGAAGAGAAGACATGCAGTTATGTGATCCTTCACGCTTCGCGTTAGGGATCACAAGGAGGGAGTGTAGACACCTGGGTTGGCCACTTCCCGACTTAAAATGGAGATCCACAAAGGCTGCAGGGAAATTCAGCCAACACAGGCAAAAACTAGCAAGTGCAGAAATCCTGTGTATTAGAACTTGCAAAAGCCCAGACAGCACTGAAACTCACAGCCATCTGCATAGTAATGAGCGATCCCCGGGAACAATCAAAACATGTAAGGTGAATAAGGCCAAGCCAGACTCCTCAGCGCCAGCAAGAGCCAAGGCAAAGGAAGGCCAACAGACACTCAGGGACAGCCCAGCGATCAGGGAACAACTCCAGTATTGGAGAAATCGATCCAAGTGATCGGAACGTAGTCCAATCACTTGGAACAAGGTACCGGGTCCGCCCCGAAGGGCGGGAAGCCCCTGGGGACTATAAAATAGAGTCCCCAAGTTCAAATCGTCCTTCTTGGCAGAGTCACTCAACAACGTGAATCAACCCCTGAGAGTGAACTGCCAAGCTGCCGCATCAGCCAAGTAAGTCTCCAGTTACCGCTCGCTACGAGATAGGTGTTCCTAGCTACCAGTCCATACCAGCTTTTGAATCCTGCAGACTCAGGACCTGAACGAAAGGCCATTTGTTCCCCTGACCTGGTGGGCCAGTCCGAAGTTAAGTATAGGCCTTTTAGTGATAGAAATAGTCTAGAAAGTAGAGTTATATGCATAAGTAGTGACTTACTGTATATAATAAATGAGTTTTGATTTGAATCTTACTAATTGGTGTGTTGAGTTATTGATCAGTACCTGAGCTTGAACCTCGTGGCGGTATCATAAAGATACCTGGCGACTCTAGAGCAAAGGTTATAAAACAGAGCCAATTACGAATTAAGAGCCAACCAAAAGTTAGCAACAGGTGGTATAGAGGTGAGGTTGGGGGTGAGCGTGAGGGTGGGGGTGAGGGGGTTGTGTGGGTGGTGTAGGGGTTAGGGTGGGGTGAGGGGGTGGTGAGGGTGAGGGTGGGGGCGGTGTGGGGGTGAGGGTGGTGAGGGTGTGGTTTTGAGGGGGGGTATTGACACACATGTCAAGGGGAACTGCAACTCAGCAGGGTCTCACTTCCTCGCCCGTGGCTGATCTCCACCCCGGCAACGTCCCTTTCCTCTGAATCGCCGACCACGTCCAGGGCCCTCTGCTGCACCACGGTGAGGGGCCGCAGGTCCGGCGCACCCCCCTTCTCTTGGGGGGGGGAGGAGCAAATGGAAAACAACAGTATTAGACAGTCCTCGCAAGCAGCCCAGGGGTGGGTAGCTGGTGGCAGCGATGGCCAGGGCACACAACTGTGGCGGCTGGTATGGGTGCCGGCATGTGGGCAGGGTGGGAATATCAGCCACCCTCCGGGTTGGGGGGGAGTCGGATTATGGGTATGTGGGGCGTGTTCGTGCCAGGGGCACAGTGCTGCCTACTCACCCTGGCCGCCCTGAGGATGCCGTGCAGTTATTTCTGGCACTGCTGGCCAGTCCGGACAGTGTTGCTGTCGGCGCTGATTGTCTCTGTCACCTCCGCCCAGGCACGGTGAACGGCGGCGGCTGGCAGCCTCCTCCCTGGGCTGGGGTGCAGGATCAAGCGTCTTTCCTCCACTGCATCCAGGAGGGTCTCAAGCTCGGCGTCCATGAAATGGGGTGCTGCCCTCCTCACTGCCATCTTGTTGGCTGGGATGGTGTGTGTGGGGAGTGAAGTGTGTATATGCGGCTGCAGCTTGTCCGCCTCCTGAGTGCCAATCGCAAATCCAGCTAATCCCTCACCGTTTCTCATTGGAATCGATTGTGTTCCAGGTGGTGTCAGCGCTAGCCCCACTAGCTGGATCGGTCCAGGTGTGGCACCAGTTTTGCTGCCATGGAACTCCATGAATCCTGCGCCGGCGTCAACACTTAGTCTCAGAAATGGAGAATCCCGCCCACAATGTTTTGGCCTCAACTACTTCCTGTGGTAACGCATTCCACAGACTCACAACTCTCTGGGTGAATACATTTCTCCTCATCTCTATCCTAAATGGTCTAACCCGTATGCTCAGACTGTGGCCCCTGGTTCTGGACGCGCCCACCATCAGGAACATCCTTCCTCTGGCTACCCTGTCTAGCCCTGTCAGAATTTATAGGTTTGGGACTTCCGGTGGCGGCTATGGTGGAGTAAGTCGCACATTTGGTGACTCCCGCTCTGGTCGGACCTTTGGACCTTTCCCCCGGACTTTTTAAACGGCAAATTTGCAGGCTGAGGCAATTGGGCACTGTTTCCTCGCATCGGTGGATGGAGAAAAGGACCAGAAGTGCACGAAAGGGCAGAAACAAGAAGTCAGTAACGAGCTGTGTTGAAGCTGCAATGGGAGACAGTATGGCTGAGGGCTGGACCCCTGGGGAGGCAGCGCAGCGTGCACCGGATCCAGTGATGCAGGCCATTCAGGATGGCTTCGCCAGGCAGAAGCGGGAATGCTTAGACCCGATCAAAGAATCAATTGATCGGCTAGAGAGCAGAATGGACGCCCAGGACCGGGCGACTCAGAAGTTGGAGAAGGCGCTGCTTGAACAAGAGGAGCATCAAACAGCAATGGAGCTGGGGGTGGGGATGCTTCGGGAACAGCAGAAAAGGCTCCTTGAGAACCGGTCCCGCCGGCAGAACCTAAGAATTGTCGGGCTCCCGGAGGGAGCTGAGGGAGCAGGTGCTGGGGCATACATGGCGGGTATGTTCAAAAAGCTGCTGGGGGAGGGGCGTTCCCCCGGCCGTTGGAGGTGGACAGTAATTTGTTATGTTGTAGGTGTAACATAAGCGGCTTCCTTGTGGTGCACTTGACAAAGGAAGGTTCAGACGTGGAGATAACTTCAACACGTTTATTAAACTATTTACACTTCTATTACTCGGGTTCGTCACAACTGCTAATCCTACTATAGCTACCCAGACTGACTAACCAGCTGCTGCAATCCACGTGGTGGGTCAAATATTGAATCAACCCTGTGTCTCTACTCACTGATTGTCTCCATGGAAAGAGGCAGATCATGTGTGTGGTGTCCTTTATATATGGGTTGGTGTAATGCCCCCCTGTGGTCGTGTCACCTCCTTGTGTATCGTGAATGTCCATTGGTCGTATCCTATCTAACTGATCTATTGGTTGAGTGTGTGTGTGTGATGTTTCTGGTGCTCCCTCTAGTGTCTAGCTAGCCTACACGCATTTACATTGATGTACATCACCACAACCCCCATTTTCTATATGTTCATATTTTCTGTACACTTTAAGAAAATTGAACAAAGAACAGGTAGATATGGTAAGTCATGGGAACAGTGATTAAACAAAAAGTCCAAATCATTCGTGTGAGTCCAAAAACCATCAATCATCATGGTCAAATGTCTCTCTTGGTTATGAACACCATCAACGTCCCTGTGCCACAGTAACCAAGAAGTGGTCAAATCACTTCACTGTCTGATTTGGAGTCCCTTTCTTTTTCGATGTTTGTGATGGTGCTGTCGGATGGCATCTTGTAGCTGATAAGGTGTTGACGTTGAAGGGTGTGGTAGTATGCATTAGGGGTCATGTGGGACTGTGAAGCCGTGATGCTGTTGGCTGACAGATCCCGGGTCCTGGTTGGCTGTTGATCCCTAGCTCCGCCCTGAAGGCGGAGTATAAGAATCTGGGCTTCTCCCCGCAGCTCCAGTCTGTTGCTGAACTGCTGGGAACAAGTCACGCTTAATAAAGC
The DNA here is from genome assembly GCF_047496885.1 of Scyliorhinus torazame. Classification (NCBI taxonomy): domain Eukaryota; kingdom Metazoa; phylum Chordata; class Chondrichthyes; order Carcharhiniformes; family Scyliorhinidae; genus Scyliorhinus; species Scyliorhinus torazame. The sequence goes on along the minus strand of NC_092710.1, from coordinate 233,470,732 downwards.
CTCATCGACTTCATCTCTATTCATCTCTCTCGTAAGTCATTGTGCGCTACAATTTATTAAACGTGCTTAAAGGACTATGGAGCTCAGGATCGCCCCAGAATGCCTGCGGATCAGCCCCCACGCAGTGAGCGCGGCAGCAGTTTTTAAGCACTGGCAGACTTGTTTCGAAGGCTACCTCCGAACGGCCCCTGGCCGGATCACAGAAGACCAGAAACTACAGGTCCTGCACTCAAGGGTAAGCCCGGAAATTTACCCTCTCAAAGAAGACGCAGAGGATTTCCCGACGGCGCTCGCAGCACTAAAGAGCGTCTACGTTCGTCCAGTGAACCAGGTCTACGCACGCTACCAACTCGCAACGAGACGGCAAAGTCGCGGAGAATCGCTAGAAGAGTTCTACGCCGCGCTGCTAATTTTGGGATGGGGCTGCGGCTGCCCGCTGGTAAACGCGACGGAACACACGGACATGTTAATTCGTGATGCGTTTGTGGCAGGTATGAACTCTCCCCAAATCCGCCAAAGACTTTTAGAAAAAGAGTCGCTAGGACTCTCAGAGGCACGGGCCATTGCAGCTTCCCTAGATGTGGCCTCGCAAAACGCCCGCGCCTACGGCCCCGACCGCGCGGCAGCCCCTTGGGCTCCGTGGACCCCTGTCGCGACAAACCCCTTCCCCCCCCCCCTCACAGGCTTGCGCGGTTAAGACGCCAGACCATCCCGGGGGAGCCCGCTGCTATTTCTGCGGGCAGGCGAAACACCCCCGGCAGCGCTGCCCGGCCCGCGCAGCAACTTGCAAGAGCTGCGGGAAAAAGGGCCATTTCGCGGCTGTGTGCCGTTCCCGGGGGATCGCCGCTGTCCCCGGAGAAGAAAGAGTCCAGCACATCCCAAACGCTCCCCAACCCCCCCAGCGCCGCATGTGCGACCCGCGGGCGCCGCCATTTTGGGTCCCGGCCACCACGAGGGGAGGATGGGCGCCGCCATCTTGTGACTCCCCAGCCATGTGTGATGCATGGGGGCGGCCATTTTGTCCACCCCCGACCATGTGCGATCCGTGGGGGCAGCCATTTTGTCCACCCCCGGCCGCGTGCGATTCATGGATGCCGCCATCTTGGATGACAACAATGGACCCCAGCATCAACGGCTCCACGGGGTCCGAAGAAGACGCTGAGACACTACGACCACATCTGGCCTCGGTGACGCTGGATCAAGCACGGCCCCGGACTCTCCAGACGACGACAACAACGGTGCTGATCAACGGACACGAGACACCATGCCTGATCAACTCCGGGAGCACCGAAAGCTTCATCCACCCCGACACGGTAAGACGCTGTTTTTTGACCATCCGTCCCAGTACGCAAAAGGTTTCCCTAGCTGCAGGATCCCACTCCGTAGAGATCAAAGGGTTCTGCATAGTGATCCTAACGGTGCAAGGAAGGGAGTTTAAAAAACTACAGGCTCTACGTCATTCCCCAACTCTGCGCGCCCACATTACTGGGATTAGATTTCCAGTGCAACCTGCAGAGCCTAACGTTTCAATTCGGCGGCCCAATACCCCCACTCACTATCTGCGGCCTCGCAACCCTCAAAGTTGAACCGCCATCCGTGTTTGCAAACCTCACCCCGGATTGCAAACCCGTCGCCACTAGGAGCAGACGGTACAGCGCCCAGGACCGGACATTTATCCGGTCCGAAGTCCAGCGGTTGCTGAAGGAAGGCATAATCCAGGCCAGCAATAGTCCCTGGAGAGCACAGGTGGTAGTAGTAAAGATCGGGGAGAAGCAAAGGATGGTCATAGACTATAGCCAGACCATCAACAGGTACACACAGCTAGATGTGTACCCTCTCCCCCGCATATCCGACATGGTAAATCGGATTGCCCAATATAAGGTCTTCTCCACCGTGGACCTCAGGTCCGCCTATCACCAGCTCCCCATCCGCCCAAGTGACCGCAAGTACACAGCCTTCGAGGCAGATGGGCGACTATACCACTTCCGAAGGGTCCCATTTGGCGTCACAAACGGGGCCTCGGTCTTCCAACGGGAGATGGACCGAATGGTTGATCAACACGGGTTACAGGCCACGTTCCCGTATCTCGACAACGTAACCATCTGCGGGACCACGACGCCAACCTCCAAAGATTCCTCCAGACCGCAAACGCCTTGAACCTCACATACAACGAGGACAAGTGCGTATTTAGCACAAACCGGCTGGCCATCCTGGGATACGTAGTGCACAATGGAATAATAGGCCCCGACCCCGAACACATGCGCCCCCTCATGGAATTTCCCCTTCCCCACTGCTCCAAAGCCCTGAAACGATGCCTGGGTTTTTTTTCATATTACGCCCAGTGGGTCCCCCAGTATGCAGACAAGGCCCGCCCACTAATACAGACTACTACCTTCCCCCTGTCGACAGAGGCTCGCCAGGCCTTCAGCCGCATCAAAGCGGATATCGCAAAGGCCACGATGCGCTCCATCGACGAGTCCCTCCCCTTCCAGGTCGAGAGTGACGCCTCCGATGTAGCTCTAGCGGCCACCCTTAACCAAGCGGGCAGACCCGTGGCCTTCTTCTCCCGAACCCTCCACGCCTCAGAAATCCGCCACTCCTCAGTGGAAAAGGAAGCCCAAGCCATAGTGGAAGCTGTGCGACATTGGAGACATTACCTGGCCGGCAGGAGATTCACTCTCCTCACTGACCAACGGCCGGTAGCTTTCATGTTCGATAATGCACAGCGGGGCAAAATTAAAAATGACAAGATCTTAAGGTGGAGGATCGAGCTCTCCACCTTCAACTACGAGATCTTGTACCGTCCCGGAAAGCTGAACGAGCCGTCCGATGCCCTATCCCGCGGCACATGTGCCAACGCACAAATAGACCGTCTCCAAACCCTCCACGAGGACCTCTGCCACCCGGGGGTCACTCGGTTCTACCATTTTATAAAGTCCCGCAACCTGCCCTACTCCATGGAGGAGGTCCGTACTGTCACCAGGAACTGCCACATCTGCGCTGAGTGCAAACCGCATTTTTTCAGGCCAGATAGAGCGCACCTGATCAAGGCTTCCCGCCCCTTTGAACGCCTCAGTCTGGATTTCAAAGGGCCCCTCCCCTCCACCGATCGAAACACATACTTCCTGAACGTGGTGGACGAGTACTCCCGTTTCCCTTTCGCCATCCCCTGCCCCGACATGACAGCGGCCACAGTTATTAAAGCCCTTAGCACTATATTCACACTGTTCGGTTGCCCCGCATATATCCATAGCGACAGGGGGTCCTCCTTCATGAGTGACGAGCTGCGCCAGTTCCTGCTCAGCAAGGGCATAGCCTCGAGCAGGACGACCAGCTACAACCCCCGGGGGAACGGGCAAGTAGAGAGGGAGAACGGCACGGTCTGGAAGACCGTCCTACTGGCCCTACGGTCCAGGGATCTCCCAGTTTCACGGTGGCAGGAGGTCCTCCCGGACGCTCTCCACTCCATCCGGTCGCTGCTGTGTACCACCACTAACCAAACGCCTCATGAGCGCCTCCTTGTCTTCCCCAGGAAGTCCTCCTCCGGAACGTCGCTGCCGACCTGGCTGGCGGCCCCAGGACCCACCTTGCTCCGGAAACATGTGCGGGCGCACAAGTCGGACCCGTTGGTCGAGAGGGTTCATCTCCTCCACGCGAACCCGCAGTACGCCTACCCCGACGGCTGACAGGACACGGTCTCCCTGCGGGACCTGGCACCCGCCGGCAACACGCACACCCCCCCGACACCGATCACCCCCTCCCTGCCACCGGCGCACCCCGCGACCGCCCCCTTCCCGGGAGGATCGGTCCTCCTCCCATGCCCGACCAGGAGTGAAACAGAAGCAGACACCGAAAAGCTCCCGGAGACGACAATGCTGGAACAAGCACCTGCACCAACACCGGGGCTGAGGCGATCGACAAGGAAGACCAGACCGCCCGCTCGACTTGTGGCATCGGTGTAACACAAGAATGTTGTGGACTTTAACGAGAATGTTCTTTTCCTCTTACGAATATTGTAAATAGTTCACAAACCCTGTACATAGCCCAATGTAGGGCAAAGTGTAGAGCATTGAAAGGACTTGCCAAAAATTTTCTCCTCCCAGGACCAGCCTTGTAAACCCCTACCACCATGCGAAGCATCACCCCGCCGGGTTCATTTTTAACAAGGGGTGAATGTGGTAGTATGCATTAGGGGTCATGTGGGACTGTGAAGCCGTGATGCTGTTGGCTGACAGACCCCGGGTCCTGGTTGGCTGTTGATCCCTAGCTCCGCCCTGAAGGCGGAGTATAAGAACCTGGGCTTCTCCCCGCAGCTCCAGTCTGTTGCTGAACTGCTGGGAACAAGTCACGCTTAATAAAGCCTCATCGACTTCATCTCTATTTGTCTCTCTCGTAAGTCATTGTGCGCTACAAAGGGGTACCATCAACAGTATCATTCAAGGTCATGGATGTGCCATATGTTGAAGTTGGATAAGACTGTACATACTGGTTCTGGCCACATGCTGTGCAGGAAGGGTGATCCTGCCGAGAACCGTTGAAGCTTGTCGAATTGGAAACAGAATTGCTGCTCGCATAAATACCTGCTGATGGTGTGAAACTAGAACCTTGCATCTGATAGGAATATGCCGTCTGGCCAGGCTGGGGTGCAGCAAATCCTGGGCTGTAACGAAGGCATCCAGTCTGTAGTGCAGATTGAGTTACGGGAGTCCTCCTTCGGTCTTGATTCCATTAGTGGGCAATCCGTAGTGCTGGCCTGTTTGAGAATATGCTGCATAGACTGCTGGCTGCTGCATGCCTGAATACTGGGTTTGTCCAGCATGAGCTGTCATTGGCTGCACTGCTGGTGTGGAAAAAATGTGTGGATATAGCTGTGGTGAATATTGGTGTATTCCTCTTGGACTGTAGCCACTGCTTGTTATTACTGACCCAGTGTAATTGTTAAGTGATCCATCTCCTGTTGTTGTGGCATCTGCTGTCACCCTGAGCGTGCCATCACCGAGGTTGCGGCACTCCCTGTCTGGATTAAAGTCCGGCTTACGTGAATCAGAGCCGGCGTTTGGTTGCTCCCCATCTAGAGTCTGGTCTGTTTTAACCAAGTCAGTGTTGGTTTGTTGATGCTCCCCGTCCGGAGTCTTAGCAGGTTCACTGGAGTCAGCTGAGATTTCTTGAAGCTGCACGTCTGGATTCGGAACATGCAGGAATGCATTGACTTGTGGAGAGGTTCGAGCGAATGAGGGTGGAAGTATCATGGTGTCACCGGAGTCACCAGTGGTCTCACAGTGATCGTCGAGTGCCTCTGTACACACTAGCTGAGGTCTGTCACTTTGCACATCTTGCATGGGAAGTGGGATGCTGTCGTCACTCGTCTCACATACCGTGGGTAGATCCTCAGTAGCTGCTTGTTGTTCACTTGGGTTGGGTAAATTGTCAGAGTCTTCATCTGGTGGAGCAAACAATGTGGGTGGACTGTCATTGTCTTGCTGTTGTCCTTCATTTGCGCTTGGACTGTCATCGTCGCTTTGTTCTTCACTGTAGCATGATAGACCGGCATGGTCGTCCTGCTGTGCACTGGAGCATGGTAGACTGTCATAGTCTCCTTGCTGTTTATTTGAGCATGGCAGACTTGCATCGTCTGCCGCTAGTTGGTCAGAGGAGGTTGCTAGACCCTCATGGTCTTGTTCCTGCAAGGACTGTGCGTCAGAATCTTGCGTTGCTTCTATCGCGGAGGCTGTCCATGAGCTCGCTGCGGAGGCTTGTGACACTGGAGTCACTTCTTGTTCATGCAAGGACTGCGGTGTGGAGTCTTGCGTGCCTTCTTTTGTAGAGTCGGGAACCCTGAGCGGGGCGTGGACCACGCTCTGTGTGGCAGCAGGCCGCTCTCTGTGGGCGTGTACCGCTCTCTGTCTCTTGGTTTCAGGCTGCAGCATCATGCTGCACTCATGAGTTGGGATAACGTATCTGCTGGGCTGAAGATCCTCAAATCCGAAGAACGAATCCGCGTCTGCGTTGGATTCAGTACGGGGGTCGCCAATGTGCAACACGTCTAGTTGCGGTTCGGATTTGGTACTGGGGTAGCCTCCCAAGGTGAAAGGTTTGTCCGAGTTGTAGTCTTCTAGGACCATATCATCACTGTTTGCGTCGGAACTGGCATTGGGCTCCCGAGGTCCAGAGAAAATGTAAAGGTCGGTATCGAAGTATTCAAGGTCGGAATCATTGGTTTGGGCATAGGTAACTGCTTGTTGCAGGGTTCTTCGGAGGTTAATTTCATTCCCTGGTTCAATTTGAGGCATTGTGCTGTCATTCCAGGTGAAGGAAGGTTGTTTTACTGCTTTAAAAGATTTTTTCTTTGATTTGGGACGTTTCCCCTTTAAATGACCATGGTCCGGGGCCTCTGACGTCAAGCGATTGTGCATGCGCAGATCGCTGTTCCTTTACCGATGGACGTTTTCACGATTGCGCATGCGCGTCATCTCGCACATGCGCAAACAGACCTTCCCGTTCTGCACGCTTCTTGCACAACTGCGCAATGCAGATCCTTTAGAAAGATGGCCGCCGACCAAAATTGTTCTCTGCTCCAGGATTTCGGCCTCGATGTGAGTACTGGCGCTTCTCTTACCTTTTCTTGCCAGTTGGAGTGTCTTTTCCTCACAGTCTCTTCTGCTCTGGCACTGACGATGGTGAGGAGAAGCTCTGTTTTTTCAGGTTCGGCCGCTTCTTCTAGTTCGGTTGCCACCAGGAAGATTTCAAACTTTTGCCGGAATGCCCGCCAGTTTTCGCGGAGATCGCCGTGGCACTGGAGCTGCTGCGGAACCCGGATCTCGAACATCTTGCCTGGGTATCGTTGCTGGTTGTCACTGTACGCTGAGGTATGGCTATCTGGATTAAAACAGTTCAAACCTGGTACCATGATTTGTTATGTTGTAGGAGTAACATAAGCGGCTTCCGTGTGGTGCAGTTGACAAAGGAAGGTTCAGACGTGGAGATAACTTCAACACGTTTCTTAAATTATTTACACTTCTATTACTCGGGTTTGACACTACTGCTAATCCTACTATAGCTACCCAGACTGACTAACCAGCTGCTGCAATCCACGTGGTGGGTCTAATATTGAATCAACCCTGTATCTGTACTCACTGACTGTCTCCACTGGAAAGAGGCAGATCATGTGTGTGGTGTCCTTTATATATGGGTTGTTATAATGCCCCCCTGTGGTCGTGTCACATCCTTGTGTATCGTGAATGTCCATTGGTCGTATCCTATCTAACTGATCTATTGGTTGAGTGTGTGTGTGATGTTTCTGGTGCTCCCTCTAGTGTCTAGCTAGCCTACATGCATTTACATTGATGCACAGCACCACAGACAGGGCGTACCGGACGCTTGCTGGGAAGCCGTGGGCGGGAGACCCTCCGAGGGCAATGGTGGTGAGATTCGACAGGTTTCTGGACAAGGAATACATTCTTCGGTGGGCCAAGCGCACGCGGAGTTGCAAGTGGGATAATAGCATCCTGCGGGTGTACCAGGACCTGAGCGTGGAAGTGGCGAAGAAGACGGCAGGCTTTAACCAAGTCAAGACTATTTTCTTTAAGAAGCAGGTGAAGTTCGGTCTGCTGTATCCGGCACGTCTTTGGGTCACGCATGAGGACCAACATCACTATTTTGAGTCGCCCGATGAGGCTCTGGACTTTGTGAAAAGAAAAGGACTGGTTGAAGTTTGAGAACTTTTGGACTCAGTGACAACATGTTGGCCGATATTGGGCCCTTTTTTTCCTGTTTTTCTGTGGGTTTGTTCGTTTTTCTTTTCTCCCCCTTTTTGTTTTTCTGTTGTTAAACTGACTATGCCTTCTCGCATTGTTTTCTGTCTGGGTTTTTTGAGCTCTGCGTAGGGGGGGAGGGGGGGGGAGGAAGGGGGGGGAAAAGTCGATTTTACAGGGGGTTTTTGGTTCTTTTTCTCGGTTGATGTTGGCAATGTCCCTTTTGTGTTTTATCTTGTGTGTTTTTATTGATATGCACTTTTGTGGGATGGAGATGTGCCTGTCTGAGTTTCGGTGGGTGGTGCTTTTGTTTTTGTGTTTTCTTGCTGCTGGATGTTTGTTTGGGGATTGTTGGATGAGGGAATCTGTTTACATGGGTGGGGGAGGGGAGCGAGGGAACAATATGTGGGAGACTTCTTGGCTAGGGGGTGGGGTCCACCAAGCTAGCTGGGTGAGCTAGCTCACAGAAGCACAGTGGGGGGGGGGGGGGGTGTATATGCTTAGTTCATTAGATGGGTTGGGTTTTAGAGTAGTGTTGCTGGAGGGGGGGGGGAGGAGAGATGGGTTCTGCTGACGTGGGAGGGACTTCGATGGAAGGTCACTGAGGGGGTCGGGGATGGGGGCTGCCGTAGGGCGGGCCGGAGGAGGCGCGGTGCATGGGCTGGAGGCGGGCCCAAGAAAGGGGATGGCTGACCGGTGGGTGCGGGGGGGGGCACCTTACCCCCCAACTAGGCTGGTCACCTGGAATGTACAGGGGCTAAATGGGCCAGTAAAGAAGGCATGTGTGTTTTAGCCCCTGAGGGGACTGATGGCGGATGTGGTGATGCTACAGGAGACATATCTTAAAGCAGTGGACCTGGTCAGGTTGAGGAAAGGCTGGATTAGTCAGGTCTTCCACTCGGGGCTGGATTCAAAGACAAGAGGGGTTGCGATTCTGATTAACAAGCGGGTGGCATTTGAGGTGGGGAGGATAGTCTCGGATGTGGGTGGTCGATATATCATGGTTAGTGGCAAGCTGCAGGGGATGAAGGTAGTGCTGGTCAATGCATGTGTACCAAATTGGGATGATGGGAATTTATAAAGAGGATGCTAGGGAAGATTCCGGACCTGGATTCGCACAGGATGATTATGGGAGGGGATTTTAATACGGTTATTGATCCAGGCCTGGACCGGAAATGCTCGAGAACGGGCAAGGTGCCAGCAATGGCAAAGGAGCTGAAAGGGTTCATGGAGCAGATGGGGTGGGGGGGGGGGGGGGGGGGGGGTGGAGGAGCGGGGGGGGGATCCATGGAGATTTAGGCAGCCGAGGGCCAAGGAATTTTCTTTTCTCCCACGTACACAAGGTGTATTCCCGGATAGATTTCTTTGTTGTGGGTAGGAATCTATTGGCGGGGGTGGTGGACACGGGGTAATCAGCGATTACTGTTGTCTTATTCACCCTGGGATAACAGGGACTGCAACTGGATCCGGTTGTACTGTAAAGTAGACACCAAACTTAGATGTTAGTTCAATACGTTTTATTGAACTTCTGGAGCAGTGCACACAGCTTGCTGTGGGTTGACACTCTCCTAATCTATGTGTGCTAACTATAACTAACTAGAACAGACTAGGTCTGAGCCACGTGTAGAAGTTGCTGACTGATATATACACTCTGACTGTCACTACAGTTGTCACCAGTGGAAAGAGGCAGCGTGTTGATGCCTCGTGTGTTTTATAGTGGGAAACCCCCCTCGAGTGTTCTGCCTGGTGATTGGTTGTGTTCTGTCCTGTGTGTTGATTGGCTGTACTGGGTGTCTGTCACTGCCTGTCTGTATCTCATTATGTGCATGAGTGCATATCATGACATCCTCCATTTAAAAAAAAAAAATTTGTCGGCTGCTTAGAGCATATGCGACTGTATTTACATGTATAACTATTTACATGAAATGGCAAGTGAATGAATATGTACATGAAAGGTGTCTAACGTGTAGATACAGAACAATATTTACAAGATAAATGTCTATAAGTCCAATCTTTGGGGCTTGCGTCTGATCCTTGTCGATCGCCTGAGAGGTGGAGGTGGGGACGACGGCGCCTTGACAGGCGGGATTGCCGCCATATTGGTGGCCTCGTGGTGCGAGGTGTCCGGAGGAGGCACAATAACATCTGGAAAGGTGAGATTTGGTGGTGGGCAGGCAACTTTGCGCAGTGCCCTTCTGTTACGCCTGACAATGGAGCCATCAGCCATACGAACCACAAACGACCTGGGAGCAGCCTGTCGAACAACAACAGCTGGAGCTGACCAGCCTCCATCAGGTAGCTTGATCCGAACAGCAACTTCCGGAGAGAGCACAGGCAAATCGGCAGCATGAGCATCGTACGTCAGCTTTTGCCGATTGCTGAGTTGCTGCACCTTTTGCAGCACTGGGAGGTGATCCAGGTCTGGTAAGTGAATGGCCGGAACAGTCGTTCGCAGGTCTTTATTCATGAGGAGTTGTGCCGGAGACATGCCGGTGGACAGAGGGGTTGCCCTGTACGCCAACAGTGCAAGGTTGAAGACAGGAGCAGAGTCCGCAGACTTGCAGAGCAGTTGCTTCACTATATGGACCCCTTTCTCGACCTGCCCGTTGGACTGCGGGTAGTGTGGGCTTGAGGTAATGTGTTTGAATTGGTACGACTTGGCGAAATTGGACCACTCTTGGCTGTGGAAGCAGGGACCATTGTCACTCATGACAGTGAGTGGAATACCATGCCTGGCAAATGTCTCCTTGCAGGCCTTGATGACTGTCCTTCATGTGAGGTCTGACAGCTTCACAACTTCTGGGTAATTTGAGAAGTAATCTATGATGAACACATAGTCACGCCCATTGGCGTGAAAAAGGTCGATTCCCACCTTGGACCACGGAGAGGTCACAATCTCGTGTTGCTGGAGTGTTTCTTTCGCCTGAGCAGGCTGGAAACGCTGGCAGGTCGCACAATTGAGGATCATGTTGGATATGTCCTGGTTGATTCCAGGCCAATAGACAGCCTGCTGGGCCTTGCGCCTACACTTTTCGACACCGAGGTGACCCTCGTGGATTTGTTTGAGCACTAATCTCTACAGACTGTGAGGAATAACGATACGATCTAGCTTGAGGAGGATCCCCTCGACGACTGTCAGGTCATCCTTGACATTAAAGAACTGAGGGCATTGTCCTTTTTGCCAACCATTTGCGAGGTGGTGCATTACACATTGCAGAAGAGGGTCCTTGGCAGTCTCTTCTCGAATGTTGATCACTCTTTCACCTGAGGCTGGTAAGTTGCTGGCACACAGCTGCACCTGTGCCTCAATCTGGCGGATGAAGTCAACCTGTTCACAAGGCGAGGTGATGGAGTGTGACAGGGTATCCGCAATTATCAGCTCCTTGCCTGGTGTGTGCACTAGCTCAAAATCATACCTGCGGAGTCAAAGGAGAATGCCCTGAAGCCTGGGCGTCATGTCATTCAGGTACTTATGAATGATATGGGCCAAGGGCCTGTGGTCAGTCTCCACTGTGAAGGTTGGTAGATCGTAGATGTAGTCATGGAACCTTACAATGCCGGTTAGGAGGCCCAGGCACTCTTTTTCTATCTGGGCGTACCTCTGTTCAGTAGGAGTCATGGCCCTTGACGCATAACCCACTGGAGCCCAGGACAAGGAGTTATCCCTCTGGAGGAGCACCTGGCTTGTGTCCGTGGATATTTTTGTCTCCCTGTCCGGGTCAAAAAACGCTAGTACCGGAGCAGTGGTGAGCTTTGCTTTGAGCTCGAGCCACTCTGCTTGATATGTGGGTAGCCACTGGAATGCAGCGGACTTCTTCACCAGATGCCTGAGAGCCGTGGTGTGTGATGCCAGGTTAGGAATGAACTTTCCCAAGAAGTTTACCATACCAAGGAAGCGTAGTACCGCCTTTTTGTCTTCCGCGGTCTTCATGGTGTTAATGGCCTTGACTTTGTCCGAATCTGGTTGCACACCCTGCTGGGATATCTGGTCGCCCAAGAACTTGATGGATGACATGCCAAAGGAACACTTGGCCTTGTTTAACTTGAGGCCATTTGCATGGATAAGTCGAAAGACTTGTTTGAGACGAGATATGTGTTACTCGGGGGTCGTGGACCAGATGATTACATCATCTATGTAGACACGCACACCCTCAATGCCCTCCATCATCTGCTCCATGATCCTGTGGAAGATTTCTGAGGCTGAAACAATGCCAAACGGCATACGATTATAACAGTACCTTCCGAAAGGTGTATTGAACGTGCAGAGCTTCCTGCTGGACTCGTCCAGTTGTATCTGCCAGAAACCACGCAATGCATCTAGCTTCGTGAAGAATTTGGCGTGTGCCATCTCACTGGTTAGCTCCTCCCGCTTCGGGATCGGGTAGTGTTCCCACATTATGTTCTGTTTAAGATCAACAAAGAACAAAGAACAAAGAAATGTACAGCACAGGAACAGGCCCTTCGGCCCTCCAAGCCCGTGCCTACCATGCTGCCCGACAAAACTACAATCTTCTACACTTCCTGGGTCCGTATCCCTCTATTCCCATCCTATTCATGTATTTGTCAAGGTGCCCCTTAAATGTCACTATCGTCCCTGCTTCCACCACCTCCTCCGGTAGCGAGTTCCAGGCACCAGATCTTTGGGATCTGTGCATATCCGCAACTTTCCTGAGGGCTTCTTCACACAGACCATCGAGCTGACCCAGTCAGTCGGTTCCGTTACTTTGGAGATGATGCCCTGGTCTTGGAGCTCCTGCAGCTGTGCCTTTAAACGTTCCTTCAGAGGAGCCGGCACCCTGCGTGGTGCATGGATTACAGGCGTGGCATCAGGCCTGAGTAGGATATTGTAGCAGTATGGCAGAGTGCCCATTCCACTAAACACATCCGGATATTATCATAGATTATCATAGAATTTACAGCGCAGAAGGAGGCCATTCGGCCCATCGAGTCTGCACTGGCTCTTGGAAAGAGCACCCTACCCAAGGTCATCACCTCCACCCTATCCCCATAACCCAGTAACCCCACCCAACACTCAGGGCAATTTTGGACACGAAGGGCAATTTATCATGGCCAATCCACCTAACCGTTCAGTCAACTTTCAGCTACGAGACCTTTAACAGTCAGGGGCCCACTACGCCGGTCGACAGTTAACTAGCACAAACTTGCGGTTTGCTTTGTCATAAAAATAAAAGTATGAAAACTAGGTTAAATTTCAGGTTGATTAAAACCACACTTTCTGCACTACTGCTCCCCAGGAAATTCCCGCAGTAATGGGAATTTACAGTTTGATTTGATTTCGTTTCAAAAACAGGTTAAAAGACAAGTTTCTTTTGAACGCATAATTAAAATACTGTAACAAAAGGATTATGGACGATTATTGCCCCTTTCCGACTAACATCACATTGGGTTTTCTGCTATCCATATAACTATTTCCCCGCACCCCCCACCCCTGCTTTGCTGGAAGCTGTACATATGAAACAATCTTTTGGTCTAAAAGGAAGCAGACTTTCTTCAGCTGTTGGTAGAAAGGAATTTTCCTGGTTTAAGAAGAGAGGCCTGTGTGAAGGACACAAAGGTGAAGCTCTCACTTTGCTCCAGCCTGACCTTCTTTGCTAGTTTGGGGATCACGGCTCTGAGTGAGCGAAGGCCCATTCGTTGCTCCTCAAACCACACGCTGTCCAGCTGAGAGAAATCTTTCCTGGCCATGAGATTAAAGGACGACTTGGGGTCCCGCTGGCTGGGAGGCCGGTGGGTGTACATGTATTTATACAGCAGGCAGTATGGGCACCGCTTGAGGCCCTCCGAGTGCTCAAGGTAGATCTGCCCAAAGCACAGCTTGTTGCTGCACATCTTGCTCTCCCGTTTGACCATGTCAGTCCTGGCGAAGAAGGGCCGGTTCTCGGCATCCTTCAGCAGCTCGATGTTCCCGTACATGAGGTCCACGTGCTGCTGCAAGGTTCTCATGTTGAAGTACTGGCTGTTGAACTTCACCACCACGCTCAGCAAAGCCACGGGGTTGGCGTCGCCCAGGTAGCCGGCCTGCCACATCTCCTCCTCGTCCTGGCAGGAGAAGTAGATGATGTTGCGGGACCGTGAGCCGGACATGCCCGCCTTATTCAGCTGCCTCAGCTTGTCCTTCAGCTTCTGGGTGGAGGACTTGAAGGTGGCGTCCCCGATCGAGAAGCCCACGTTGCCGTTCTTCAGCACGCGGTCCAGGCCGCGCCGGATAGCGTGGAGGGAGGTGGCCAGGAAGTCAGAGCCGTCGGTCTTCCTCACGGTCACATAGAAGTCCTCCAGCAGCTTGTTGAGCTTTGCAGGTGGAATCTTTGTGATGTCCATGTATTGCTTTAGCTCTCTGGTCACACACCAGTATCGCCACTCGTTCAGTGAATACAGCGTCGCCTTTGTGGTGTTTGCACTGACAGCACTTGTGCAGAGCTCCTTGAGTTCGCCATCAAACGTTGGAAACCTGTTGAGTTTTCCAGAAAAGGCGGTTGCTGATGATTGTGCACTGGCATCTTTAGCCAGAGATTGGGACACACTCGACTGCTGCTGACTGGAGCTGACTTCATGTTCGGCACTGAAGAATGGGGACAAGGAGACCTCGCTGGAAGCCCCGGTCTTTACCGTCTGTGCCCCCGTGTCTTCAGAAGCGTTCTGTTCCTCTTGGTCAGGAAACTGGAGGACTGACAGGGGGATAATGATCTGCTGGTTTCCTCCCGACGTGCTGACCGGCATCTGAAGGACTAATTTCTGCCCAGCCCCTTGGCCTCCGTTCGATTTCTTCTGTGAAGCTGCGCAACTGCGCCCAGATTTTGTGCCCGCTGTCCGAGAGGAAGCTGATGGAACGACAGAGACACCCGGCGAGTCAGTCTTCTCCGGCCTGTGGCTGGCAGGAAGGAGGGCTGAAGATTTGCTCGGTCCCAAATAGGAAGCAGGGCCAGGCTTTGAGCCGGACCTCAATGCACCAGATGGGCCATCGTTGTCCACAGTGATTTCTGTGTTTGTCACAATGTAATAGTCTTCAGGACCCTCTTGCTTGATCTTCTTAACGATAACCTCATTGCTGTTCTCGTTAGCAAGGTGGCTTGGCGTATCTGGCAAAAGCGATGGACCTGCTTCCCGCCGTTTCAGCGAGTTATTTTGTAGCCGAGAATCATAATCACTATCTTCATCGGTCACCGAAGACTCGCACGCCATATGAAACAAATCGCCTTCATCATCATACTGCTCCACAATCTCATCAACCTCAGAATGTTCACTGTAGGAAAAGTCACAGGAATCCCTATTCCTGGAACACTCGGCCTTTTCTTTTGAGGACCTGTTAAGATATTTCTCTGCTGGGCGTTGCTGCATCTCTGATGACATTGCGATGACGCTGGGGCTATCAGAATTAAAGCTCCTGCTGTCCTGAAAGCACACTCTGTCCTGGGAACCTGCCCTGCAAGTAACAGCCAGCGGCCAGTGGTAAGCGTGGCCGACGCCACAACCCCACATTGCGGTGAGGTTTCCATGGGCCCCTTCAGTCAACAAGTGCTTCAGATTTGGAATGAGGCTGCATATGGTTCCATGACTGTGAGCACAACTGACCAGTTTGGACAGGTTTTCTGAAGACGTGTGAAGACAGTCTTGTTGGACTCTTACTTGTCAGTGGTTAGTATCCTGCACCTCGGCCTCCATAGGAACAGCGCGGCGGCCCCGACCCCGCTCTCTGTCTGCCCGGGCTGTGTGAGCGGCGGAGCCACCGTGCGGACTTCCCCTCGCTCTCAATGCCGAACCGGAGCGCGGCCACCCGGGGAGCAAGGATGTCATCAATGTCAGCCTGAAGATCCACATTGGCAGAGGACATGGCCTGGACTCACTGTACGAGGTTGAGTAGCTTGCATGCATGGGCACCCAGCAGAGACACCTTATCAGGCTTGACGATTTCGAATCGCGGTGTGGCATTGATGGTCTTGTTGGAGACAAACAGATGACAAGATCCTAATGCAGTTATGGCATTGCCATTAAAACCAAGGAGCTGGCAGGCTGGCGGAAGAATTTTGGGTTGCTTCTTAATGCGGTCAAAATCAGCTTGAGAGATGAGATTTGCTGAAGCACCAGTGTCCAGCTTGAACTGGATGCTTCATTGGTTAATGTGTATGACAGCACGCCATTCGTCTGCAGAATCCACATTGAGGATAGATAGGCGTCTTGCTGAATTTGAGGAGGCATATTCACATGTAGTGATGATGCTCACACGATATGGGGACTCCAGGCAGTCATCCTCTGGATCCGTAGTGCTACCAGGATCAGAATCCAGTAGACCTTGCTGTACACATCGAACGCATTTGCATTGGAAATGGGATCGCTGGCCCTTGACCGGTGGTGCAGACCTGCACAAGGCTGCATAATGTCCAGGCTACCCACAATTTAAACATCGCCTGCCTTTTGCAGGGCATTGCCGCTTTAAGTGGGCGGTGCTGCAGTTCGGGCACATCATGACGTTTATGTCGTTACGCTCCGTATGTCGTCGCACATGCGCAGTGGGGTCAGCCGATGTTCGCACTTGAGCAGTTTGGTCTTCGGCCGCTTCATTCTCCCGACCGTGGTGCGCATGCGTGGGACCCTGGGAAAAGCGCGCAAAATGGCCGCCTTCATCGCTACTGAGGCGCCGCATCCAGGCGATGGCCTGTACACTCTCTGCCTCGTGGGAGGGAAGTCGTTCCTGTTCTGATGATTTGAAACGGGAGTACCGATTTCTCGCCTGTTCATGCACTTTAGACGTCTCGATTGCGACTGGCAGGGTCATGTTTTTAATTTTGAGGAGCTGCTCCCACAAAAAGTCGGAGTGGACCCCAAACATAATCTGATCCCTGATGATGGAATCAGCGGTGTCACCATAGTTGCAGGACTGCGCTAATATACAGAAATGAGTTATAAAGGATTGGAAAGGTTCATCCTTACCCTGAAGGCGTTGCTGGAAGACATAGCACTCAAAGCTCTCGTTCGTTTCGACTTCACAGTGACTGCCGAATTTAGCTAAAACGGTCTTGAATTTGATCTTGACCTCGCCATCGGCAAAAGTGAGCGAGTTGAAAATTTGGATGGCTTGGTCCCCCGCAGTTGATAGGAGCAGCACGATTTTTCTGGCATCGGACGCATCCTCGAAGCCCGGTGCCTCAATGTAGAGAGGCCTCTGCTTGAAGACCCGCTAGTTGGCGCTGAGATTGCCGGAGATCCGTAGCTGTGGAGGGGCCTGGATCTTCTCCATGCCGCTGGAAGGCACTCGTTTGTCGTCACTGAATCACTTGAGGTAAACCATTTAGATAAAGTAGACTACTGGTACCATGTCGTGTTATTCACCCTGGGGCAACAGGGACTGCAACTGGATGCAGTTGTACTGTAAAGTAGACACCAAACTTAGACGTTAGTTCAATACGTTTTATTGAATTTCTGGAGTAGTCACAAACTGTGGGTTGACACTCTACTAATCTAAATGTGCTAACTATAACTAACTAGACCAGACTAGCTCTGAGCCACACGTAGAAGGTGCTAACTGATATATACATCCTGACTGTCACTACAGTTGTCACCAGTGGAAAGAGGCAGAGTGCTGATGCCTCATGTGTTTTATGGTGGGAAACCCCCCTCTAGTGTTCTGCCTGGTGATTGGTTTTGTTCTGTCCTGTGTGTTGACTGGCTGTACTGGGTGTCTGTCACTGCCTGTCTGTATCTCATTATGTGCATGAGTGCATATCATGCCAATTACGATCTCGGACCATGCTCCGCACTGTGTGGACCTGCAGGTTAATATGGATAGTAAGCAGCGCCTGCAATGGAGGTTGGATGTAGGGTTATTGGCGGACTAAGCGGTGTGCGAGAGGCTGAGGAAGTGCATGCTGAACTACCTGCAGGTAAATGATACTGGGGCGGTCTCAGCAGCGGTGGTCTGGGAAGCGCTGAAGGCAGTGGTGAGGGGAGAGCTGATCTTGATCCGGGCTCACAGGGACAGGATGGATAGGGCAAAAACGGACCGACTGGTAAAAGAGATTCTACGAGTTGATAGGTGTGCGGAAGCTCCAGAGGCAGGGCTTTTAAGGGAATGCCGGAGGCTACAGGCGGAATTTGGTTTGTTAACCACAGGGAGGGCAGTGGAACAGCTCAGAAAGGTGAAGTGGGCGATTTATGAGCACGTGGAGAAGGCCAGCAGGATGCTTGCACAGCAGCTCAGAAAGAGGGAGGCAGCTAGAGAAATAGGGACAGTTATTGACGGGGAGGGGAAGCTAGTTGGGGACTCGGCGGGGGTGAGCAAGACCTTTCAGGACTTTTATAGCAGGTTGTACAGGTCCCAACCCCCTGCGGGGCTGGAGGGGATGAGGCACTTTTTGGACAGGCTGACTTTCCCGAAGGTGGACGGGGAGCTGGTAGAAGGGCTGGGGGCCCCGATTGGGCTGGAGGAGATAGTGGAGGGACTGAAGGTCATGCAGTCGGGCAAGGCCCAGAGACCGGATGGGTACCCAGCCGAGTTCTATAAAAAGTTCTCTGGAATATTGGGGCCGGTGCTGATGAAGGTCTTTAACGAGGCCAAGGAAAGAGGGGCTCTGCCCCAGACGATGTCCCAGGCCATGATCTTGCTCATTCTGAAAAGGGACAAGGACGCGGAGCTGTGTGGAGCTTACAAGCCGATTTCCTTGCTGAACGTAGATGCCAAACTTCTGGCCAAAGTTATGTCCTCCAGGATTGAGGACTGTGTACCGGGCGTTATTTTGGAGGATCAGACGGGGTTCGTTAAGGGCAGGTAGCTGGTGGCTAATGTAAGAAGGCTGCTAAACGCGATCATGATGCCCCCGGAAGATAGGGAAGTTGAGATGGTGGTCGCGATGGACGCGGAAAAAGCCTTTGACAGAGTTGAGTGGGATTACTTATGGGAGGTGTTGGAGCGGTTCGGGTTTGGAAGGGGCTTTGTTGACTGGGTTAGGTTGCTGTACCGGGCTCCGGTTGCTAGTGTCGGACAAAACAGGACGACTTCGGACTATTTCAGGCTGCACCAGGGGACGAGACAGGGATGCCCCCTCTCCCCACTGCTGTTTGCGCTGGCAATTGCTCTGAGGGCCTCAAGGGGCTGGAAGGGGCTGGTCCAGGGGGGGCGGGGTAGTTGAGCACAGAGTCTCACTGTATGCGGATGACTTACTGATGTATGTCTCAGACCCAATGGAGGGGATGGAAGAAATTATGGGAATTTTAGGGGAATTCAGCCGGTTTTCGGGGTATAAGCTCAATATGTGGAAGAGCGAGATGTTTGTGGTCCAAGCGAGGGGTCAGGAGAGGCGACTGGGGGAACTGCCGTTCAGAGTGGTAGGGGACAGTTTCAGGTACCTGGGTATCCAAGTGGCGAGGGATTGGGACAGGCTACATAAATTGAACTTGGCCCGGTTGGTGGGTCAGATGAAGGAGGATTTCAGGAGATGGGATGCGCTCCCGTTGTCTCTGGCGGGTAGAGTGCAGTCGGTAAAAATGACGGTCCCCCCGAGATTCCTATTCGTCTTCCAATGCCTCCCCATCTTCATCCCGCGGTCCTTTTTTAAGCGGATCAATAAGATTATCGTGGGGTTTGTATGGGGGGACAAATGCCCGCGTGTGAAGAGGGCAATGCTCGAGCGGAGATGGGGGGATGAAGGGCTGGCCCTGCCGAATTTCAGCAACTACTACTGGGCGGCTAACATAGCCATGGTGAGGAGGTGGCTGGTGGGGGGTGAGCCGGCGTGGGTGCGCATGGAGGCAGCTTCTTGTAAGGGGGCGTTGGTAACGGCGCCTCTGCCTTTCAGCTGTCATTGTACTCCACCAGTCCAGTGGTGGTGGCGGCCCTGAGAGTCTGGGGGCAGTGGAGGAGACATGTGGTTGCAGAAGGGGCGTCGGTGTGATCCCCAATCTGCGATAACCATCTGTTTGCCCCGGGGAGGATGGACAGGGGTTTCCGAATTTGGCGGAGAGCGGGGATTGCGAGGATGCGGGACTTGTTCATAGAAGGAAGCTTCCCGAGTATGAGGGCGCTGGAGGAGAAGTTTGTATTGGCGGGGGGAAATGAATTCCGATATTTACAGGTAAGGGACTTTCTGCGGCAGCAGGTACCAACCTTCCCACTCCTGCCGTTAAGGGGGATTCAAGATAGGGTGGTCTCTAGAGGATGGATAGGGGAGGGGAGCGTCTCGGACATATACAAAAGGGCTTATGGGATCAGAGGAAACGCAGACCGAGAAGCTGAAGCAAAAGTGGGAGGAGGAGCTGGGGGGAGAGATAGAGGAGGGTCTCTGGGTGGACGTTTTAGGAAGGGTCAACGCGACCGTGACATGTGCCAGGCTCAGCCTAATCCAATTTAAGGTCGTTCACCAGACTCACATGACAGTGGCCCGGATGAGCAGATTCTTTGGCGTAGAGGATAGGTGTGCGAAGTGTGCGGGGGGGCGGGGGGGGGGACCAGCGAACCATGTCCATATGTTTTGGGCATGTCCAAGACTGAGGGGTTTTGGCAGGGGTTTGCCGACGCCATGTCCACGGTATTGAACACGAAGGTGGCAATGAGTCCAGAGGTGCCGATATTTGGGGTGTCGCAGGATCCGGGAATCCAGGAGGAGAAGGAGGCGGACGTTCTGGCCTTTGCTTCCCTGGTAGCCTGGAGGCGCATATTACTAGCATGGAGAGACTCAAAGCCCCCAAAATCGGAGACCTGGCTTTCGGACATGACTGGCTTCCTCTGCCTGGAGAAAATTAAGTTCGCCATGAGAGGGTCTCTGTTGGGATTCGCCCGGAGGTGGCAACCATTCGTCGACTTCCTTGCAGAGAATTAATCGTCAGCAGAAGAGGGGAGGGGGGGTGGTGAGGGGGGTAGGTTAGCGTAGGTTAGGGGGGTAAGCAATGGTAGTACCTGTGGGAGAGGGAGGTGGAATTTGCACTATGTTTATATTTTCCTTGTTATGTACATTGCTGTTACAATGCCAAAGAAATACCTCAAAAATATGTTTATTAAAAGAAAAAGAATTCATACGTTTCTGTGAGATTCCCCCCTCATTCTTCTGAACTCCAATAAGAGACCTGGGTCTCTTTGCACATTCCCCGGTTCCCTTGGCACACAGGAGCACACGGGTGGCCATGCACACTGAGATGCTTCGTGAATTGGCAAGTCTGCCAGACAGCACAGGGCGTCGCGCAGAGCATGAAATCCATAATTTCCAGCATTGACAGCACTTGGTCACAGGGGTCATAAGATCCATGATTGGTGCCATGTAGGTTTAGTCTGCTGACATCACGACTGAGGATCTCAGTGATTAAAGGGGCTTGCAAACTCTCACAGCAGCCCAGCAATCTGTCCTCCAATACATCTTACTCGGATTGACATGAACCTGCAGCCCTCGCTTGGGGGACAGCATTCATGTTCCGACTGTTATCCTTCAGACAGGCGTACCAGATTGCTGAAGTGGTGTGGTCCAAAGTGGTGTGGTCTGAAGTGATGCCCACAAGGCCCAGAGCTGCTCGAGATCATCCTAAAAGGCCACCTGCTGTCTTCTCCAGAGAATGTCACCAGCCTTCCACCAGCCACGAGGAAAGACAGCAAAGGACATCCAGGACAGGCCTTCAAAACAGACTGAAGGACTATACTTGGATAAATATTTCAGTTTTATATGTGTCATTGGAAGTTGAATAAGCTTGATATGGGATTAAGCCAAGAGGACACTGAGATGAGATAAAGTTAATGGACTGAAATGTAAGGAGTTGTGGAGCAACTGTGATGCTTTATAACATTAGAGGAAGCAGAATTTCGGCCTCCATTCGCGGACAACCTGTCCTGAGTGAAGGGGTCCTGGGAGCCTCTTCCTTCATCATCTTTCTGCCCCTCTTGTTCATTCATTTTTTTTGTACCGCTCCCGTTGCTCATCCTGTTGTTCCTCCTCCTTATCCTGCACTGAGGTGGCCTCCGAATGCTCCGAATAGTTTCACCCGGAGCAAAGCAAGGTATTAACAGATGCAGGAGAACCATAAATGTAGAAAGCTGTCCTTGATCTGAAAGGTGACCCCGAGCAGGCCAAACTGCACTGGTGGTTTGCTCCACAATGTTTTTTGTTGCGGATTAGCTCTTATTATAGTGTGTAGTCCCAGCGTGATTGGGTGGTAGAGTGGAGTCCGTAGCCAGGTGTATAGCAGGTATCCCATGTCACCCAGCCTGATTCACGATGGTGGTGTAAAGATGGTGGCTATGCCTCATTGGCGCTGGATGAAGTTGTCCAGGCTGCTGCCAGGAAAACAGGAATTCTCTGAGACAATCTTCTGGCCATGGTCGCACAATGACTAGATATTGGTAATTTGGTAGCCCTCACAGTGATGGAACATCTGCCCGGCAAGATGTGGGGCCCACAGTCGATTGCACTGGGAAATCTACCAGTCTGTTCAGTACACGGATGGAAGGTGGGCTCCTGTTCAAGCATATTTTAACTGTTTTGTGTTCTGTGTATTTATACATTCTCTGCTTCAATGTACTGTAATCTTCTGTTGACTCTTGTTTTATTGAATGAGGAAGCACAACGTTCAAATTTTTGTTGGCTATTATTTTTCCTGTTAAACTTGTCTGTTGTGCCTTTCCAGGTGATGTTGATTCTTGCTAAGGTGTGGTTAACGACTGAGGCAGTGTTTGCAGTGCCTCACTTTCAAATATTAAACCCATCGTCATGATGCCGGTTGATTTGATTTGATTTATTATTGTCACATGTGTTAGTATACAGTGAAAAGTATTGTTTCTTGCATGCTGTACCAACAATGCATACCGTACATAGGGAAGGAAGGCGAGACTGCAGAATATAATGTTACAGTTGTAGCAAGGTGTAGAGAAAAGATCAACTTAATACGAGGTAGGTCCATTCAAAAGTCTGATGGCAGTAGGGAAGAAGCTGTTCTTGAGTCGGTTGGTACGTGACCTCAAACTTTGGTATCTTTTTCCTGACGGAAGGAGGTGGAAGAGAGTATGTCCGGGGTGGGTGGGGTCCTTAATTATGCTGGCTGCCTTTGGATTGGATTGAATTAGATTGGATTGGATTTGTTTATTGTCACGTGTACAGAGGTATAGTGAAATGTATTTTTCTGCGAGCAGCTCAACAGATCATTAAGTACATGAGAAAAAAAGGGAATAAAAGAAAATACATACTAGGGCAACACAACTTATACAATGTAACTACAAAAGCACTGGCATCAGATGAAGCATACAGGGTGTAGTGTTAATGAGGTCAGGCCATAAGAGGGTCATTTAGGAGTCTGAGGCAGCAGGAATTATAGATAGAGTCAATGGATGGGAGGCTGGTTTACGTGATGGACTGGGCTACATTCACGACCTTTTGTAGTTTCCTGCGGTCTTGGGCAGAGCAGGCTCCATACCAAGCTGTGATACAACCAGAAAGAATGCTTTCTATAGTGCATCTGTAGAAGTTGGTGAGGGTCCTAGCTGACATGCCAAATTTCCTCAGTGTTCTGAGAAAGTAGAGTCGTTGGTGGGCTTTCTTAACTATAGTGTCGGCATGGGAGGACCAGGACAAGTTGTTGGTGATCTGTGTAGATTTATTTGTTCTCAAGGGCAGCACGGTAGCATTGTGGATAGCACAATTGCTTCACAGCTCCAGGGTCCCAGGTTCGATTCCGGCTTGGGTCACTGTCTGTGCGGAGTCTGCACGTCCTCCCCGTGTCTGCGTGGGTTTCCTCCGGGTGCTCCGGTTTCCTCCCACAATCCAAAGATGTGCGGGTTAGGTGAATTGGCCAATGATAAATTGCCCTTAATGTCCAAATTGCCCTTGGTGTTGGGTGGAGGTGTTGAGTTTGGGTAGGGTGCTCTTTCCAAGAGCCGGTGCAGACTCAAAGGGCCAAATGGCCTCCTTCTGCACTGTAAATTCAATGATAATCTATGATTAATCTAGGACAAAGGTTCGGCACAACATTGTGGGCCGAAGGGCCTGTTCTGTGTTGTATTTTCTATGTTCTATGTTCTATGTACACCTAAAAACCTGAAGCTCTCGACCCTTTCTACTTCGTTCCCATTGATGTAGACAGGGGCATGTTCTCCACTACACTTCCTAAAGTCGATTGTCATGATATTCAAACACACACATCATGATGGACACACTAACAGGCAAATCAGAGTACACAACACCACAACCAATCACAGACAAGAACACCAACCACATAAAAAGCACGAGCACGACACCTGGAGGTCAGTAGGTCTGGGGAGAAGGAAGCATGAAAGAGCTGTTGAAACACCACAAGCAGGGAGCCCCCCACGTGCAGAGTGCAAAGACCAAGTTGTAAATAGTGAGTTTAAATAAACAAGCGTTGTACCATATGCAACTGTGTTGGCTCTTCTGTGTGTTAGAACACCCAACACCACATGGTACAGGAGTGGATCGATACCTGCCTACCAACCTGCCATTCTGGACATGGACCACACCGGCAAACCGCAGCCGATGCAAGTCACGGGGAACCTAGGCACCAACTGGAAGCTCTACAGGCAGCGATTTGACCTGTACATCCGTGCCACCGAAAAACAGAATGTCTCGGATGATTCGAAGATTGCAATGCTCCTCTTCTACGCAGGCCCCCACCCAAATGATGTCTTTAATTCACTGGTGTTCGAGGAAGGCGAAAACCAGGCCAAATATGACACGGTCATCCTCAAAATGGACCAGCACTTTCAAACTGAAGTAAACGAAACTTTCGAAAGATACATCTTTCAGCAACGCCTGCAAGGTAAGGAGGAGCTTTTTCAACCCTTTTTGACGCACCTCCGGATTCTGGCGCAGTCCTGCGGTTACGGCACCACCACAGAGTCCATGATCAGGGACCAGATTGTTTTTGGCGTTGCCTCCAGTGGCCTACGCCAGCAGCTTCTTAAAATAAAGAGCCTCACCTTAGCGTCTGCTGTGGAAGCCTGTGTCCTCCATGAGAATGCTGCCTGCCGTTTTGCCCGATTTCAGGCGTCCGAGTTGGCACGGAGGGGGTCCCCAGCCGTCGAATCGGCAAGCCAGGCCGCCCACGACGTTGAACGCATCCAGGCCGTCGATTTCTTCCCGCCCCACGGCCCGGACGACAGCGGCCGCTTCCCGCGCTTTTCGCGGTCTCCCGCGCAGGTGCGCGCCAAGAATAACGGCCACAACGAGGGACGCACTGCGCAGGCGCGCCCACCGCAAGATCGCACTGCGCATGCGCAGTGGCGCAACGAACGCCGTGACGTCATGACGTGCAGCAAGTGTGGAGGTCTACACTTAAAAGGGCAATGTCCTGCAAAATACCAACAGTGCAACAGATGTGCCATGATAGGCCACTACGCAGCCCGCTGTCGTGCGGCTCAACCCATGGATCCGGCGCATCCTCGACAACCTCGCACACGAGTCAGGACCGTCCAGCCCACGCATCAAGACTTCCAGTTAAGTGATGCAGATGACCAGGATGACTTCAGAGTTGCCGTCATTGATGTCAACAAGGTCAATGCCATCAATCCAGACGATGAGTGGTGTGCCACCCTGACGGTCAACCGATCGCGCGTCGCCTTCCGTCTGGACACCGGCGCATCCGCCAACCTGATTGCTTACTCTGCAGTCCAGGCCATGAAGGTCAAACCACTCATCACACCATCCCGGCTTAAGATGGTTGACTATAACGGGAACGTTATCCCGTCCGTAGGATCTTGCCAGCTACAGGTGACTCACAAGAGGTACACGGCCACACTCCCCTTCGAAGTTGTGGGCTCATCAAAGGACTCGTTACTGGGCGCACAAGCGTGTAAGGTCCTTCACCTGGTACAGCGCATCATGTCTCTCTCTCCAGATGAGATATCCGACTTCCCGGATGCTGAGTTCCACGCGAATCTCCATTCCCTCCTCGCTCACAACCAGGAGGTTTTTGAAGGCATGGGGACATTGCCACACACGTACAAGATTCGACTCAGACCGGACGCCATCCCTGTCGTTCACGCACCTCGCAGGGTTCCTGCGCCTCTCAAAGACCGCCTCAAGGCACAACTGCAGATTCTTCAGGACCAAGGGGTCCTATCCAAGGTCACGGAGCCCACGCCATGGGTCAGCTCCATGGTCTGTGTAAAGAAGCCCTCTGGCGAGCTCCGTATATGTATAGATCCAAAAGATCTGAACAACAACATCATGCGGGAACACTATCCCATCCCGAAACGAGAAGACCTCACCAGCGAGATGGCGCGAGCCAACATATTCACTAAATTGGATGCGTCCAAAGGATTCTGGCAGATCCAACTGGACCCGGCCAGCCGAAGACTATGCACATTCAACACCCCTTTTGGCAGATTCTGCTACAACCGGATGCCATTCGGCATCATTTCGGCATCTGAAGTATTCCACCGCATTATGGAGCAGATGATGGAAGGCATCGAAGGGGTACGTGTATATGTGGACGATATCATCATTTGGTCCACCACTCCGCAGGAACACATGCATCGTCTTCGACGTGTCTTCACCCGCATACGGCAAAATGGCCTGCGTCTCAACCGTGCGAAGTGTGCTTTCGGCCAGACGGAGCTGAAATTCCTCGGGGACCACATCTCAAGGTCCGGGGTCCGTCCCGATGCAGACAAGGTTAGCGCCATCACAGCCATGCCACGACCGGCTGACAAGAAGGCTGTCTTAAGATTCCTGGGCATGGTCAACTTCCTTGGGAAGTTCATTCCCAACCTGGCTTCTCATACAACAAACATGCGCCATCTCGTAAAAAAATCGACGGAATTCAACTGGCACCAGTCGCATCAGCAGGAATGGGAGGAGCTCAAGCACAAACTGGTCACGGCACCAGTGCTGGCCTTCTTTGACGCGACTCGCCCTACAAAGATCTCAACAGACGCCAGCCAATCTGGTATTGGAGCGGTACTCCTGCAAAAAGACAGCACGTCATCATGGGCCCCGGTTGCGTATGCCTCACGAGCCATGACCCCTACCGAACAGCGCTACGCGCAAATCGAAAAAGAATGCCTGGGCTTGTTAACTGGACTGGACAAGTTCCACGACTATGTGTATGGCCTGCCACGATTCACGGTCGAAACTGACCACCGCCCCCTGGTCAACATCATTAACAAAGACCTGAACGACATGACTCCTCGCCTCCAGCGCATCTTACTCAAACTCAGGAGGTACGATTTTGAACTGATCTACACTCCGGGGAAGGAACTCATAGTGGCGGACACTCTTTCCCGAGCAGTGAGCACACCACCAGATGCGGAGGGGTTCGTGCGTCAAATTGAGGCACACGTGACTCTGACAGCAGCAAATATGCCAGCTGATGATCCTTGTCTGGCCCACATACGCGCAGAGACGGCGACTGACCCTCTGCTGCAGCGAGTGATGCGCCACATGACGGAAGGGTGGCTAAAAGGGCAGTGCCCCCAGTTTTACAATGTGCGAGATGATCTCACCAATATAGACGGGGTCCTTATGAAATCGCATAGGATCGTCATTCCACACAGTGTGCGCCAGATGATTCTTCGTCAACTACACGAAGGCCACTTGGGTGTCGAAAAATGCAGACGAAGGGCCCGGGCGGCGGTATATTGGCCGGGTATTAATGAAGACATAGCCAACATGGTGCTCAACTGCACAACCTGTCAGAGGTTTCAGCCGGCGCAACCTCCGGAAACACTTCTACCACACGAGATGGTGACGTCCCCCTGGGCGAAGGTGGGTGTTGACCTATTTCACGCGCTCGGCAGAGATTACATTGTTATTATAGACTACTTCTCAAACTACCCGGAAGTCATGCCTCTCCATGATCTGACGTCGTCCGCAGTCATTGGGGCCTGCAAGGAAACGTTTGCTCGCCATGGCATTCCAAGGACTGTCATGTCAGACAATGGACCTTGTTTTGCCAGCCGTGAATGGTCGTCCTTTGCCGCAGCATATGGTTTCACTCATGTGACATCCAGCCCTCTGCATCCACAATCGAACGGGAAGGCTGAAAAGGGTGTCCACATCGCAAAGCGGCTCCTGTGCAAGGCGGCTGATGCCGGATCGGACTTTAACCTTGCCTTGCTGGCCTATCGATCGGCCCCGTTATCCACGGGCCTCTCGCCAGCGCAGCTACTAATGGGTCGCTCCCTCAGGACGACGGTACCTTCCGTCCTGGCACCGACAACAGACCATGAGGCGGTTCTTCGGGACATGCAACTGCAGCGTGATCGCCAGAAAGGTCGGTACGACACACGAGCGACGGACCTGCCCCCCCTGTCCTCCGGAGACAAAGTACGCGTCCATCAACCGTATGGTGGCTGGTCAGCACCGGCCGAAGTCCTCCGACAAGTGGCTCCCCGCTCGTTCCTGGTTCGCATGCCGGATGGTTCCGTGCGTCGCCGCAATCGGCGCGCCCTTCGCCGACTTCCACGTTCACAGCCACACAACACGCCAGATCCTCAACAGGCTTCCGAGGATGACTTTGTGGAGCTGCCGCACATCACGCCCTTTCCATCGCCACCCATGGCCATGCCTGCACAGCAGCCGGTGGTTCTTGATCCACCCTTAAGGCGGTCAACCCGAATTCGTCGCAAACCCATTAGAATGGACTTATAATACAGTTCATATGTTTAATAAGTTGGACAATTTTACATGATAACCTGTTGTTGTTTATCGTTCCAGATGTCGTCTGACTGGACAACTGTTCAAAATTTTTTTTCTTCTTCTCTCGTTCGCATTTCTGTTATGTTATGGTACAACTGGATTCATGTGACGCACTCGACATCGCCCCATGTACATAGTTCCGTCATAGACACATGCTGCACACGACACACACACACTCTTAGATGCACTCACGTCACGATCATATTTATTACCACGTAGGCACATATCTTTGTAAAAAGGGGGGATGTCATGATATTCAAACACACACATCATGATGGACACACTAACAGGCAAATCAGAGTACACAACACCACAACCAATCACAGACAAGAACACCAACCACATAAAAAGCACGAGCACGACACCTGGAGGTCAGTAGGTCTGGGGAGAAGGAAGCATGAAAGAGCTGTTGAAACACCACAAGCAGGGAGCCCCCCACGTGCAGAGTGCAAAGACCAAGTTGTAAATAGTGAGTTTAAATAAACAAGCGTTGTACCATATGCAACTGTGTTGGCTCTTCTGTGTGTTAGAACACCCAACACCACATCGATGATAATCTCCTTCGTTTTGCTGACATAGAGGGAGAGATTATTGTCGTCGCACCAGTTCACCAGATTCTCTATCTCATTCCTGTACTCTGTCTCGCCATTGTTTGAAATCCGACCCACTACGGTGGTGTCATCAGCAAATTTGAAAATCGAGTTAGAGGGGAATTTTGCCACACAGTCATAGGTGTATAAGGAGTATAGTAGGGGGCTGAGGACACAGCCTTGTGGGGCACCGGTGTTGAGGATGATCGTGGAGGAGGTGTTGTTGCCTATCTTTACTGATTGTGGCCTGTGGGTTAGAAAGTTTAGGATCCAGTCGCAGAGGGAGGAGCTGAGGCCAAGGCCACGGAGTTTGGAGATGAGTTTCATAGGAATGATGGTGTTGAAGGCTGAGCTGTAGTCGATAAATAGGAGTCTGACATAGTTGTCTTTGTTATCCAGGTGTTCCAGGATTGAGTGCAGGGCCATGGAGATGGTGTCTGCTGTGGACCTGCTGCAGCGGTAGGCAAACTGTAGTGGATCAAGGCAACCTGGGCGTCTGGAGTAGTAATGGGGTTGAGAATGCTCCCCACACCTTTCTTTAAAAATGTTTCCAATTAAAGGGCAATTTAGCGTGGCCAATCCACCTACCCTGCACATCTTTGGGGTGTGGGTGTGAAGGGGAGAATGTGCAAACTCCACACGGACAGTGACCCAGGCACGGGATCGACCCCAGGTCCTTGAGCAGCAGTGCTATCCATTGTGCCACCGTGCCACCCTACAATGCTCCCCACTCCTAATTCTATACAGATATAAGGTTGGACTTCTGAAGCACTCTGCAGCTGGGTTGAGAGTCAAGGGGGCAGAATGATCACAATGAGAGGACAATCTACCAGATTGTCAACATCTCCAGGCCATTCTCAAAAGGGCAGAACATTCAGCATCATGGTGGTCTGGCAGCTGAGGCAATTTTTAATTTGAACAATATGAAAGGGCTGCGTGGGTGCCTCCATGTTGAGGTACCCTCTCTCTTTCCCTTACCTGCACCTGCAAGTTGTAGTTCTCTAAGTGCTAGATGGCCTCTTGTTGGCCCTGCTTTGTTGGGAGCCCAACCACCATCTTTAATTAAATATTGAGCCAACTCTGCAAAAATTGTGTCCGGTCATTGTTGTCAACAAGGACCTGCATTTGATCTTGGCATCAATCTCAGAAGGAAAATCAAGCCGTTAGCATGCATAACAAAGCTAATGGGCGCGATTCTCCGGAAAGATTTCTAATTGTGGAAGTGAGCAGGAACAGCCGCGAGCTTCCTGCCGCTCGGCCCAGCGATTCAACGCTATTCAACATTGATTGGTCCACTAAACGAGGACCCAGGGACTTCACAGCACAAATGAAGGCTTGGTAACTGATTCGCCGGGACCGTGCTGCAAAGTCAACTCCACTCAGCTCGCAGCCATGGCTCCAAGAAGACATGGCCCAAGATTCAGCAGGAGTGAAGGTGTTCAAGCATGGCGCAGTCGGTGATGGCCATGGCTGAGGGCCTCGGCAGACTGTCTGATTCAATGGGGGACGGGATTGAGTACGAGGCTGACCTCGATGAGGCGCTACAGACTTGTCCTGCTCTCCGATGAGAATGGCCGAGGTGCTACAGCATGTCCCAGTCACTGAGGAGCATCGCCGAGGGCATCAACACCATGGTGCAGACATTGGGGAAACCACCAAGACTGGCAGAGCCAGAATGAGCTGGGGCAGCCGGTGCTTGAATGAGCTGCTCCTCTATCCCAAGGTGAGCTCCAGGAGGAGGGGATGCTGAGTGGCAACTCGGATCCATCCTATGGCCTGGTGACGGTGGCCACCAGCTCCCCCGACTTGCACCCTTGCGTTCCACCCCACTGCAGCCAGCACCCGGTACAGGGTGCCACGGCTGTGCATGTGAAGCCGACAAGTGCATGGGGCCCAGAGGATGCCCGCCAGAGGCATCGAAGGCCAAGGGGCAAGGTAAGCAGCTGGCTGCCTCCTCCTCTGATGTGCATCCTAGGGACACACCTAGACGTAACGGTGGAACAAGGAAGGCTAAGCACATCGAGCATCACTGAGGACACTGGGGGAGAGGGGGTGAAGGTAGGTTGGGGGGGGGGTTGGAGTTTGGGGGTTCAATGTGTGTTGGGGGAGGGTGAGTCGGCTTTTTAGAGGTTTGGGGGGAGGGAGGGGAGGGATAGTGGGGCAGCACCATCGGGATATTGGTGCACTGGTGTACACTTGGACGAGGAACATTAAAATACCCTCAACACAACCAGTATGACACCTCTGGCTCTTTGTTCCGCGGTGCGGGCCGACCACCAATCCCATGCCCCATCCCCCCAGACATGACCCCCCCGACTCCCTCCACCCAACACGCTCTTCCATGCACACCCGGCTGCGGACATGAGCCCAGGGCTGAGGCTCATCCCTTGGGTGTTTGGAGGTTGGCTGTTGCGTAGTGGTGCTGCCTCCCGCAGTGTTCAAGCACAGTGTCCATGCATCAAGGTGTGATTGGGATGCTCGCTAATGAGCCCACATGGTACATGGCGCCACATGGTACATGGCGCCACATGGTACATGGCGCGCCCACCCTCTGGGATCCACTTGGGATGTGCAAACTGTTCACTTGACCACGATTGGCAATTCCCTATCTGCAATAGCCTTCAGCTGCACGGCCAGAGGCCTCCGCGGTCAGTGGGAGTTATGGGTGGTTTGTGGGGCAGACAAGCAGGGGCTAGAGTTTCCCCTGGTATGGGAACACGCAGTACAGGGGTTGGCATGACAGACCTGTACAGGTACGCCCCCCCCACCCCCTCCCCACCGCCACTCAGGGTCCCCCCTGCGCTGATACCCCCAGACCTCCACGGCAGCCCAACCCAACAGGGGCTGCACCCCCCGGATCCCCCCCCTCCCACCATAACCTGACACGGGCAGCATGTCTAGTGACCCCTGGGCTCATTCCATGTGTGCAAAGATCGTCGTTCACCTCCTCAGCTCGCCGCAGCAGCCCATCCGCCAGGTTCACGTTTTTCAAAAGGAGTACTAATCGGCACCAGCGAGACCACTTGCTTGGGAGGCCGCTGAATGACGCGAGGTCGTTGGATATGGGGTCGCTCTCGTTAATTGTATGGAAATAGGGCTTAAGTGACGATAATTGGTTTCTCGCCACACTACGGCGAGACCCCGATTTCGCCTACGGGAGTGGTCCGATTGCATTGCAAACGGATTGGCGTCCGGCACGGTTCTCATTTTCCGCCTCTCCCGCCATTCACCGGCCTCATCTCACACAAGCGAGAGCGCAACGAGGCCAGTTACTCGGGAACATTGTTGCTGGATTGAAATGTTTAAAATTATGAGGTGTCTCAATAGTGGGGACAGGAAGGCCCTTTTTCCCTGCATTGAGTGATTCACACCCGTCGGAAAATAGATTTTGGGTAAGATGTAGTCTGAGAGAATATGTGAGGGGAAAAAAAAGATATTTATTAAAGTTTTTTAACATAATTTTTCTCCCTTACAAACAATAACCCCCCCGTAACTAAAAACAAAACGAGAAATCGCGCAGAGTAAGATATATACATGGTAAAATGATATATTTACACAGCTTTGTACACTGGCCCTCACCCGTACGTGCCAGTTTCCCCAACCCTTCATGTTATCTCTTGCTCATCCACCCTCCCAGGCAGTCCCCCCTCTCCCCCCCCCCCCCCCCAAGGTTGCTGCTGCTGCTGACCGACCTTCCTCTAACGCTCCGCGAGATAGTCTAGGAACGGTTGCCACCGCCTGTAGAACCCCTGCGCAGACCCTCTCAAGGCAAACTTAATCCTCTCCAACTTTATGAACCCAGCCATATCATTTATCCAGGCCTCCAGGCTGGGGGGCTTCGCCTCCTTCCACATTAGCAAGATCCTTCGCCGGGCTACGAGGGGCGCAAAGGCCAGAATGCCGGCCTCTTTCGCCTCCTGCACTCCCGGTTCATCCACTACTCCAAATATTGCTAGCCCCCAGCTTGGCTTGACCCGGACTTTCACCACCTGAGATATTGCTCCCGCCACTCCTCTCCAGAACCCCTCCAGTGCCGGGCATGACCAAAACATATGGACATGGTTCGTCGGGCTCCCTGAGCACCTTCCACATCTGTCCTCTACCCCTAAGAACCTACTCAACCTCGCCCCCGTCAAATGCGCTCTGTGGACCACCTTAAATTGTATCAGGCTGAGCCTGGCACACGAGGAGGAGGAATTAACCCTACCTAGGGCATCAGCCCACAGACCTTCCTCGATCTCCTCCCTCAGCTCCTCCTCCCATTTACCCTTCAACTCTTCTACCAGCGCTTCCCCCTCTTCTTTCAACTCCGGGTGTATTTCCGACACCTTGCCCTCCCCGACCCATACACCCGAGATCACCCTATCTTGAAGTTCTTGTGCCGGGAGCAACGGGAATTCCCTCACCTGTCGCCTCACAAAAGCCCTCACCTACATATATCTAAAGGCATTTCCCGGGGGTAACTCGAACTTCTCCTCCAGTGCCCCCTGGCTCGCAAACGTCCCGTCGATGAACAGGTCCCCCATTCTTCCAATCCCTGCCCGATGCCAGCTCTGGAACCCCCCGTCCATCTTCCCCGGGACAAACCGGTGGTTACCCCTGATCAGGGACCACACCGATGCTCCCATTGCACCCCATGCCGTCTCCACTGGCCCCAGATCCTTAGCGTTGCGGCCACCACCGGGCTCGTGGTATACTTTGTCGGCGAGAGCGGCAGCGGTGCCGTCACCAACGCCCCCAGGCTCGTTCCTTTACAGGACGCCATCTCCATCCTCTTCCATGCCGCCCCCTCTCTCTCCATAACCCACTTGCGGATCATCGCCACATTTGCTGCCCAGTAGTAGCTCCCCAGGTTTGGCAGCGCCAACCCTCCTCGGTCCCTACTGCGTTCCAGGAACCCTCTCCTTACTCTCGGGGTCTTATTCGCCCACACAAACCCCATAATACTCCTGCCTACTCTCTTAAAAAAGGCCTTAGTGATCACGATGGGAAGGCACTGAAACACAAACAGAAACCTTGGAAGGACCACCATTTTGACCGACTGCACTCTACCCGCCAGCGAGAGCGGTAACATGTCCCATCTTTTGAAATCCTCCTCCATTTGCTCCACCAACCTCGTCAGATTCAGTTTATGTAGGGTCCCCCAACTCCTGGCTATCTGGATCCCCAGATACCGAAAGCTCCCCTCCGCCCTCCTCAGCGGTAGGTCCCCTATCCCTCTTTCTTGGTCCCCCGCCTGTAATACAAAGAGCTCACTCTTCCCTACATTGAGCTTATAGCCCGAAACGCCCAAAACTCCCTTAGAGTCTGCATGACCTCCACCATCCCCTCCATTGGATCCGCCACGTACAGCAACAGGTCATCCGCATATAGCGACACCCGATGCTCTTCTCCCCCTCGGACCACCCCCTTCCATTTATTAGACTCCCTCAATGACATGGCCAATGGTTCGATCGCCAATGCGAACAACAGGGGGGACAAGGGGCACCCCTGCCTCGTCCCTCGGTACAGTCGAAAGTACTCCGACCTCCGCCGGTTCGTCACTACACTTGCCATCGGGGCTCTGTAAAGGAGCTTAACCCAATTGATAAACCCTACCCCGAACCCAAACCTGCGCAGCACCTCCCAGAGGTACTCCCACTCTACTCGGTCAAAGGCCTTCTCCGCGTCCATAGCTGCCACTATCTCCGCCTCTCCCTCCTCCGATGGCATCATTATCACGTTTAAGAGCTGCCGCACATTGGTGTTTAGTTGCCTGCCCTCGTGGATTACCCCCGGGACACAGTCCTCGATCCTCGTGGCCAGCACTTTTGCCAGCAACTTTGCATCCACATTGAGGAGCGAGATCGGCCTGTACGATCCACATTGCAGTGGGTCCTTGTCCCGCTTTAGGATCAAAGAAATTGTCGCTTCCGACATTGTCGGGGACAGGGTCCCCTCCTCTCTTGCCTCATTAAAGGTCCTCACCAGTAGTGGGGCCAACAGGTCTGCGTACTTCCTGTAGAACTCCACCGGGAATCCGTCCGGTCCCGGGGGCTTCCCCGCCTGCATGCTCCCCAAACCCTTGCTCAGCTCCTCCAAACCAGCCACCTCTTGCTCCTCCACCCTCGGGAATCTCAGCTGATCTAGGAATCGTCTCATCCCCTCTTCCCCCGCTGGGGGCTGGGATCTGTACAGCTCTTCATAAAAGGCCTTGAATACCTCGTTTATTTTCGTCGCACTCCGAACCGTGGCTCCCCTTCCATCTTTGACTCCCACTATTTCCCTCGCTGCCATCCTCTTACGGAGCTGGCGTGCCAGCATCCGACTAGCCTTTTCCCCATACTCGTAGGTCGCCCCCCGCGCTTTCCTCCACTGTGCCTCCGCCTTCCCTGTGGTCAACAGGTCAAACTCCGTCTGGAGCCGTCGTCTTTCCCCAAGTAATCTTTCCTCCGGGGCCTCTGCGTATCTCCTGTCCACTCTCAAAATCGCCCCCACTAACCTCTCCCTTTCCATACCCTCTGTCTTCTCCCTATGAGCCCTAATGGAAATTAGCTCTCCCCTGATCACCGCCTTCAACGCCTCCCATACCACTCCCACCCGCACCTCCCCGTTGTCGTTGGCCTCCAAGTACCTTTCGATACACCCCCTCACCTTCCCACACACCACCTCGTCCACCAGCAGTCCCACATCCAGCCGCCACAACGGGCGTTGGTCCCTCTCCTCTCCCAGCTCCAGTTCCACCCAGTGTGGGGCATGGTCCGAAATGGCTATGGCCGAATACTCCGTCCCCTCCACCCTCGGGATGAGCGCCCTACCCACAACAAAGAAATCTATCCGTCCACTCCCCCATCTGATCCATAAACCCCCTAAGTACCTTGGCCGCCCCCGGCCTCTTTCCAGTCCTTGATTTGGAGCGGTCTAGAGCTGGACCCAACACTGTATTGAAGTCCCCTCCCATTATCAGGCCTCCTATCTCCAGGTCCGGAATGCGCCCCAACATGCGCTTCATGAATCCTGCATCATCCCAGTTCGGGGCGTATACGTTTACCAACACCACCCACATCCCGTGCAGCTTACCGCTCACCATTACATATCGCCCTCCATTGTCCGCTACAATAGTCTTGGCCTCAAATGACACCCGCTTTCCCACCAATATTGCCACCCCTCTATTCTTCGCGTCCAGTCCCGAGTGGAATACCTGTCCTACCCATCCCTTTCTTAGCCTGACCTGGTCCGCCACCTTCAGATGTGTCTCTTGGAGCATGGCCACGTCCGCCTTCAGTCCCTTTAAGTGCGCGAACACTCGAGCCCTCTTCACCGGCCCATTCAGGCCCCTCACATTCCACGTTATTAGCCGGATTGGAGGGGCTCTCACCCCCCCCCCCCCACGCCCCGCCGACTAGCCATCTCCTTTTCTGGGCCAGTCCCGTGTCCACGCCTCCCTCACCCTCCAGTCCCCCAGAGGGGGATCCCCGTCCCGACCACCTCTTCTGTGTCCCATTCCCTTTCGGCCAGTGCAGCAGCAACCCTTTCCCCCCCCCCCACCTTCCCCCCCCTCCCCTCCCCCCCGCTAGACCCCTGTCTAGCTTTTTTGCTCCCCCATGTCACTCCCGTAAGTCAGCTGACGCCTGCTGACCCCGGCTTCCCCCGCTGTCCCATTGACCTCCCCGCGTGGGAGTCTCCCAATCCATATGCATTCCTTTGTTCCCCTTCCCGCCTTTCTTCCCGCACGCGGGAAAACACCCCGCGCTTTCCAAAGCCCGCTCCGCCCCCTCTGGCGCAGCTCCTGTCGCGGCCTTGTCTCTCTCCCCCAGCCCATGTAACATTTCCTGCGCGTGATTGACCCCCTATATAGAACAACCATCACACAACAAACCTCAAACATCCCCCCTACCCTCACAAACCCTCAGTTAGAGTCCAACTTTTCGGCTTGTACAAAGGTCCACGCCTCTTCAGGCTTTTCGAAGTCATAGTGTTGGCCCTTGTATGTGACCCACAGTCGCGCTGGCTGCAGCATTCCGAATTTCACTTCTTTCCGGTACAACGCCGCTTTGGCCCGGTTGAAACCCGCTCTCCGCTTTGCAACCTCCGTGCTCCAGTCCGGGTATATTCGGATCTCTGCATTGTCCCACTTACTGCTCCGCTCCTTCTTGGCCCGTCTCAGGACCCACTCTCTGTCCGTGAACCGGTGGAACCTCACCACCATCGCCCTTGGCGGCTCATTTGCCTGGGGCTTCTTCGCCAGCACCCGATGTGCCCCGTCCAACTCCAGCAGCCTCGAAGGGGCCTTCGTGCCCATCATCGCCTTGAGCATCATGCTCGCGTATGCCCCGGCATCAGCCCCCTCCACTCCCTCAGGGAGACCCAGGATTCGCAGATTCTTTCTCCTCAACCTGTTCTCCAGGTCTTCGAGTCTTCCCGCCCACCTCTTGTGTAGCGCCTCGTTCTGCTCCACTCTCACCGCCAGGCCCACGAGCTCGTCCTCGTTCTGACTGACTCTTTTCTGTACCTCCTGGATCTTAGCTTCGTGGACCTTCTGGGTGATCCCGAGTCCTTCAATTGCCGAAAGCATAGGCGCCAACATCTCCTTGCGCATCTCCTCGCGCTGCTCCTCGAAGCAGCGCTTGATGAACTCCTGCAGCTCCCCTTTGTCCCTGGCCGCCGCCATTTTGTTTTCTTTCCCTCGCTTCTCCCGTTGCTCCAGTGCCGCTCCTTTGGCCGTTACACTTCTGGTCCGTTTAAAAAGTCTATGGAAACTCCTGAAAAAGGTCTGAGAGTCAGTTCCAGACGGGAGCTGCCGAATGCGCGACCTACTCCTCCATGGCCGCCACCGGAAGCCTCGTCCCTGCTTCTTCAATGGCCTTGGTAGATCTTTTCACAGTTGTTCCCTCTGCTGCTAGAAGTCACCTTTGATAGAGTCAAGTCAGATTGCAGCTTTAAGCTTGCCCTTCCCCCGCCTGCATGCTGGAAGAGGCTTTTAGTCTAAACCTGCAGCTAAAGCCAAATCTTTTACTGTCTCTGCCGGGTCTGGTAGCCAAAAGACACAACACTCCTGGGGGACACTGTCAGGGGAATGCTGCAGTCTTCTTGCCACACCGGGGAATGTCAAACAAATGCCGTGGGGGCCCTGTAAAAGAGCCCAAAAGTTCGTTCCAAGCGGGAGCTACCGAATATGCGACCTAGCTCTGCATAGCCGCACCCGGAAGTGGGGAAATCTTTTCACTGAGAGGATGGTGAGCATCTGGAACTCACTCTCTAAAAGGGTTGTAGAGGCAGGAACCCTCATAACATTTATAAGGTTATTGGATATGCACTTGATGTGATGCAACCTACAAGGCTTTGGATCTCGAGCTAGGAGTGAGATGAGGCTGGTAGACTGCTTGTTGGTCAGGGCAGATAAGATGGCGTGAAATGTGCTCCTTCTGTGCTGCAGGTTTCTACGATTCTATAATTCTGACTGAGCTGGTATGCATAATATATTGTCATCCCTCCAGCATGTGACACATAACCGGCTAAATTATCAGATGGCAGTAGCCGGTAAGACAGCAACTGTCTGGCACGGTGATGAAGGACAGCACGGGCAGTAGTGGCTGGGAAGTTAATTTTCAACATTGCTATTCCCTGTTACGTGCCCCTTCCAATTGGGTCTTTGCAAGAATAGCAGTGTCCAGATGCTCCTGTCATTTTATTGTGTTCTCTGCTAATTCAAATGGAGCTTGGCAGCTACATCAGCCAAGCGCACATCTCATGTACCCCCTCCTGGCCACACACATTGGGACGTGCAGACACTTCAAACGTATTGTGTCCTCAGGCTTTAGGCCGCTATTCATGATAATACTGTACTTTAGTCCTAGGAATGTGCATCATGCTGCTTTTTTTATTCCTAGCCCATGGCACGGGAATCAATTGTGATGACCCACACATCCTCTTGCTTTGATTAGCCTACGGCTCAGAGCAAGATTCATGCTTGGATCTTCTTTTCATTACGGTTCAATGTGCAGCTCCTGTCTCCACTAAGCCTCTGAGAGAGTATTGTATAAATAATTTCTAATGCAATCCATTTGTTTCTTACTGAGATGAAAGGAGAGGTTAGGAAACGGGTTGCCCGGCCATTGGAAACTGTTAAAAGGGAAATGAATAAATATTTGAAAATGATAAAATGTAAAGAATTTCGGAAAAGGGCAGGAAAATGACACCTGATAGCTGTTTCAGAGCTGGTGCAGGGGAGATGAACTAAATTGCTCCCTTTGGTGCTGTAAAATTCTTTGATTCTATGACTTCCCGAGCAATCCTATTTACCTATCGATTTAAAAGAATTGTTTGACGGGGGTTGGGGAGAGGGGGGTGATGGTGGTGGATGGCCAGAATAAATTAGCTCCATCTGAGATATTAATGGGAAGAAGGTTACCCATTAGGTTCCTGTTTTTCTGCATATGTTCATGCCATCTCTGGAATCCTCTGACATCAAGAGACCAAGGGCAGGAGGATGAGTATTGTGTAAATCAGACGAAGGATTACGATCAACTTAGTGCATGAGGTACTGGAACTCCTACCAGGTGAACCAGCTGGGTTAGAGACCAAAATGGAAAAGGCCATATGCTGGAAAAGACACAAAGCCCGCGATCTTATCTGGTTGAAAGCGAACATGTGATAGTGAGAAGCAACTCCTATCAATGAGAAGGAGACAATCAATTG
Source organism: Scyliorhinus torazame (assembly GCF_047496885.1). Taxonomy (NCBI): domain Eukaryota; kingdom Metazoa; phylum Chordata; class Chondrichthyes; order Carcharhiniformes; family Scyliorhinidae; genus Scyliorhinus; species Scyliorhinus torazame. Next base: position 233,431,075 of record NC_092710.1, on the reverse strand, counting down.
AATGGACCAAATATCCAGATGATCAGAAGACAACCTGAATAGAAAACCAATAGTCTCTGAAGCTTCACAAGCTACTCCACAGTGTTCAAGAAAGAATATAGAAAACCAGTGATTCCTATGCAACCTCAGCGAGAAATCAAAACAAGGTCAGGGGGATTGATGAAACCATCACAACGCTTATGTAGAGATGACAGAGATTGTGGGGGGAGATGCAGGATAATGTAAAGAGTATTCATCGAATCAGAGACTTGGGGGAGATGTAGTATAAGGAGTAAAACGTAAATATATACGGCGGAATTCTCCGTTCCTGAGACTAAGTGTTGACGTTGGGACAGAATTCGTGGACTTTTTCGACAGCAAAACTGGCACCACACCTGGACGGATTCAGCGACCATTAAGGGGATAACACTGGCGCCATGAGGAACACAATCGATTCCAATGAGAAATGGTGTCTGATTCGCCAGATCCGTGATTGACACTTGGGCCAACAAGATGGCAGCGAGGAGAGCGGCACCCTGCTTTACAAACGCGGAGCTTGAGACCCTGTTGGACGGCGTGGAGGAGAAGCGGGCGACCCTGTACCCTGGTCCGGGAACTGCCAACTGCCACCATTCGCCGTGCCTGGGCGCAGGTGGCAGAGGCGGTCAGTGCCATCAGAAACACTGTCTAGATTGGCCAGCAATGCAGGTAAAAACTGCACAACCTCCTCAGGGTGGCCAGGGTGAGTAGGTAACACTGTGCGCCTGACATAAACCCCCTTCCCAAACACCAAAAACTCGAAACCCCCCTCACCAAGAGGACGGCCACACCCCCACCCTGCACCACACATCGGCACCCATATTGGCCGCCGTGGCTGGGTGCCCCGGCCACTGATGCCATCAGCTACACACCCCTGGGCTGTATACATCGGACTGTCTAACACTGTGTTTTCTGTGTCCCCCCCCCCACCCGTCCAGGAGAAGGCCGGGATCGGGAGAAGACTGGGGTGGGAACCACTGGACCTGCGGCCTCTCACCACTGAAGAGCAGAGGTGGTCGGCGGGCCTGAGGAACGAGCAGCTGCCGGGGTGGAGATCGGTGTCAGGCGAGGAAGTGAGGCCCCGCTGATTTGCGGTTCCGCGTAACACATGTGTCAACCCCTCCAACACAATACCGCACCACCCTCAACCCCACACCACCTTCACTTGACCCTCACCCCACCTCACCCCCACACCCTCTCTTCCCCCACAGGCCGACGGTCTAATCATGCATCTTGTCTTGCGTCTTGTAAGAGCTGTTGGTGATGGGGCGGGCCCGTCTGGTATCCCCTGCCCCAAGCCACAGCCACAGCCAGTGCCCCAGGTGCCCAGCAGCGATGAGGACAAAGACACAGATGAGAGCCATATATCCAAGACCCAGAACACCCCGGAGCTCGAGTCGGAGGATTATACTGACTTCCCATATGGTCGGTGTCGCACTGTAGAACCAGAGGCCACCCAATCATTTTTCCCGATTCCGGTGTCGGCTGACACACAATCCCACCCTATGCTCTCCCGCCAGAGGAGAATTGCACTGAGGGAGTGAAAATCATGAAGCAATTCAGTATCCCTGACCATGTAATCTATGCATGGCAAGGAAAACAAGGGATTCCTGAGAGAATCATGCTATCGGGACGCTATTTTGAGCGGCAGGGGAAGGGTGGGCAGGTAGTGCATTGTGGGGAGGGTAGGGTTGGCTGGGCCACAGATGGATGTTGGGGGAAACTCTCTTCAGGAGTTACCTCCTTGACCAACGACGATGTCCACCGCATCAGGTTCACATTTGGTGATACTTGTAGTGAATCCTGGCCTCGTGGTTCCCAGCCCCAAGGACCAGAGAATCGCGAGGGTCCGGAGTCTCTAGTATCGGGCCTGCATTAGCATCCTCCACTGGCGCGCGGACGAGAACCACAATCTAGCCATCAGCGGGGGGGGGCCGGAGAATAACGGTTCGAACCTGGCGCAAACCTCAATATCAGCTGGAAGCCTGATTCTCCGCCTGATTCTCCGCCTGATTCTCCGCCTGATCGCGATCCACATTGCTGACGTCGTGGGGCGGAGAATCCAGGCCACTATTTCTTCAGTGCAGGTCCTCAGGATGGCATCTGCTGGCTTCAATAATAGCTGATTCAATTTTTGTTCATAGATAGTCTCAGGAATTAAGAAAATAGCAGCCCCATACTGACTTCCATTTTCATCGGCTGTCCATTCAGTTTTGGAATTATCCAGAACTGATGTGATTTACCTTCTACAGATCGTACATTCAACTTTAGTTCCCCATCAGAACCATGTGCTGTATTTTCATTGTAGTTATTCTTATTTTCTTCCACATTGTGAATGTTAGGGGCTTGTTTAGCACAGGGCTAAATCGCTGGCTTTTAAAGCAGACCAAGGCAGGCCAGCAGCATGGTTCAATTCCCGTGCCAGCCTCCCTGAACAGGCGCCGGAATGTGGCGACTAGGGGCTTTTCACATTAACTTCATTTGAAGCCTACTTGTGACAATAAGCGATTTTCATTTCATTTATCATTTTTTTCATTTCATTTTCTCAGTTGATTTTCTATGGTACAGAAGGAAGCCATTTGGCCCATCGAGTCTACACCGACCCTCTGAAAGATCACCCTACCTAGACCCCACCCTATCCCGGTAACCCCATCTAACCAACGCATCTTTGGAGACTAAGGGACAATTTAATCGATCCACCTAACCGGCACATCTTTGGGCTGTGGGAGGGAACTGAAGCACCCGGAGGAAACCCACGCAGACACGGGGAGAACATGCGGACTCCACACAGACTGGCACCCATGACTAGAATTGAACACAGGTCCCTGGGGCTGTGAGACATCAGTGCTAACTACTGTACCATTGTGCCACCCTTTAGAAGTGTTCTGTGATTTTCCTTGAATATTCTTCTCTGGAGAAACTGATTTATCCCAGCAAGTTCTTGCTGTGTGTCCAGTTCTGTCACAATTTTTGCATTGCCCCAGCAATCTGCCTGTGAATAGCTCATTTTTGCACAGCGATGACACTGGGTAGGCTTTTTCTGCATCCTTGTACCTGTTCCGAGCTGAGAAGTCAATTTAGCAGCAAACTCCATTGAAAAAGCAATATATAAAATATTATTCTTTTTCGTTAATAATCTCCTCTGAATGGCCTCATTACTCAACCCACAAAGCAAGCAATCTCTAAAGTTGTCACCAAGTGAGTCGGCAAATTTGTAAAACTCCACAAGGCACTTGTGGGTTGCAATAAACTACGCAATGCTTCTCCCTTCTAGCTAATTCCTTCGGTGAAATTGAAACTGCTCTGCGATAATTGATGGCTTTGGTGCATAATGATCTTCGAATATTTTAACCAATTCTTGATAGGTTTTATCAGGTTGGAAAAAACTTTTGAGCAAATTAAAAGTTTTGCTCCCAATTGTACTAAGAAAATCAGGGATTGAATATCTTCTGAAATGTTATTGTCCAGGATATAATAGTGGAGTCTCTCTGCATATGATTTCCAGTTTTCTGAATCTTCCTCAAGTGGATCCATGGTGTCAAGGTTTCCCACAATTTTTCAGCGATAGCAGAATGCTCTCACAGCTTCCCTTATATCAATGCTCTATTTTAAGTGGGGTGACAAAGTCAATTGCATCGGCTAGTGGTGCCCAAAATGTTTTCTTTGCCCCATCTACCTTTTGTCTTATTCTCCTGCACATTGCAAAGTCTTCAGTCTGAACTCCTTGGGTGCTGGTCTTAATGGACTTTTCCTTTGAATTTGTGTCCGAAACCTTACCGGTTCCGATGCCAGGTGCGCGGTGCTATGTGTGAAGTGTGATCGCTGACCCACTGTTGATCTACTTCAATATTGATCATCGGCAACTTTGATTTCCTTTTCACTTCAAATTTTTTTTCTGATCCGTTCTTTGTCGCCTGTTCTTCATGCTGTGTACTGTATTTGCAGGAAAAAAGAATGTAAATGCTGAAGCACGTGGGTTGAATGCAATAATCAACAGAGGTTTACGAGATAGTGTTCAACTGTACAAAGGCTTGGTCTAGACTGACTCTAAGCCCACAAAGTATCCAATGGCATCGCGGATTATCAAATGATTCAACACTTAGAAAGACCATGCAACAACACAACAATAGCAACCCACATACATAACAATGTTGAACACAATGAAACAGCTAAGGATACATCACAGGAATGATCAGTCAAAGATTTGACACTGAGCCATGTGGGCAGTATTCGGAAACCCGGGTGACCAAAACGTTTGTCAAAGTGGTAGTTCTTAAGGAGTGTCTGAAAGGAAGAACATAGGAACAGGAGAAGGTCATTCAGTCCCCATGGGCCTATTTCACCATTCAGCAACATCATGGTTGTGGTGGTATGTATTAGGGGTAGTATGGTACTTGTGAAGCCGAGAGGCTATTGGCTGACAGGTCCCGGGTCCTGGTTGGATCTGCCGCCTGCTGGCTCCGCCCAGAAAGGAGGAGTATAAGAGCTCGAGTTCTCCCAGCAGCCGCATTCTATAACTGAGCTGCTGGGGAACAAGTCTTGCTTAATAAAGCCTCGATTGACTTCATCACTTCTCGACTTGAGTGAGTAATTGTTGCGCTACAATTTATTAAGCAAGCTTAAAAAGACTATGGAGCTCCGGATCACCCCGGAGTGTCTGCGAATCAGCCCCCATGCAGCAAACTCGTCGGCAGTAAACACTGGCTAGCATGTTTCGAAGGTTACCTTCGAATGGCCCCCGGCCGGACCACGGAAGATCAGAAAATGCAGGTCCTGCATTCCAGGGTGAGCCCGGAGATCTACACGCTCATCGAAGATGCGGAGGATTTCCCGACGGCGCTCACCATGCTGAAAGGAGTCTACATTCGGCCCATAAACCAGGTCTACGCACGCCACCAACTCGCGACGAGATGGCAAATCCCTGGAGAATCGCTCAACGACTTCTACAACGTACTGTTGATTTTGGGAAGGAACTGCAACTGCCCGTCGGTGAGCGCAAACGAGCACACGGAGCTCCTAACCAGAGTTGCTTTTGTGGCAGGTATGACTTCTTCTCAAATTCGCCAAAGACTGTTAGAGAGAGACTCGTTAGGACTCGCAGAGGCACGGGCCCTTGCGGCCTCCCTCGACGTGGCCTCCCAAAATGCCCGCGCCTACGGCCCAGACCATGCGGCAGCCCCTTGGGCTCCGTGGACCCCCGTTGCGACCGACTCCCCGGCACCCCCCACCCCCCCGCAGGCCTGCGCGGCTAGAGCACCAGACCATTCCGGTGGGCCCAGCTGCTATTTTTGCGGGCAGGCGAAACACCCCCGGCAGAGCTGCCCGGCCCGCTCAGCTATCTGTAAGAGCTGCGGCAAAAAGGGGCATTACGCAGCGGTGTGCCAGTCCCGGGGGGGTCGCCGCTATCTCCGGGGGAGAACGGGGACAGCAGACTCAACCTCCCCAACGATCCATGTGCGGCCCGCAGGCGCCGCCATTTTGGGTCCCGGACACCATGCGAAGAGGATGGGCGCCGCCATCTTGCGACCCCCTGGCCACGTGCGATCCATGGGGGCGGCCATTTTGTCCACCCCCGACCGCGTGCGATCCATGGACGCCGCCATCTTGGCTGATAGCCAAGGACCCCAGCATAGACGGCTCCACAGGGTCTGAAGAAAACGCTACGGTGCAGCAACCTAGACTGGCTTCGGTGACCCTGGACCAATCGCGGCCCCGGACGCTCCCAACGACAACGGTGCTGGTCAATGGGTACGAGACGCCATGCCTCATCGACTCTGGGAGCACGGAAAGTTTTATCCACCCGGATACGGTAAGACGCTGTTTTCTTTCCATTCGTCCGAGCACCCAAAAGATTTTCCTGGCAGCGGGATCCCATTCCATAGAAATCAAAGGGTTCTGCATCGCGAACCTAACGGTGCAAGGGAGGGAGTTTAAGAATTATAGGCTTTACGTCCTTCCACAACTCTGCGCTCCCACTCTCTTAGGGTTAGATTTCCAGTGTAACCTCCAGACCCTAACGTTTCAATTCGGCGGCCCAATACCCCCACTCACTAACTGCAGCCTCGCGACCCTCAAGGTTGAACCGCCTTCCTTGTTTGCAAACCTCACCCCGGATTGCAAACCCGTCGCCGCTAGGAGCAGACGATACAGCGCCCAGAATCGGACGTTTATCCGGTCTGAAGTCCAGCGGCTGCTGAAGGAAGGCATAATCCAGGCCAGCAATAGTCCCTTGAGAGCCCAGGTGGTAGTTGTGAAGACCGGGGAGAAGCAGAGGATGGTCGTAGACTATAGTCAGACCATCAATAGGTACACGCAGCTCGATGCGTACCCTCTCCCCCGCATATCCGACATGGTCAATTGGATTGCACAGTACAAGGTCTTTTCCACCGTGGACCTCAAGTCCGCATACCACCAGCTCCCCATCCACCCGAGTGACCGCAAGTACACGGCCTTCGAGGCAAACGGGCGGCTCTACCATTTTTTAAGGGTCCCATTTGGCGTCACGAACGGAGTCTCGGTCTTTCAACGGGAGATGGACCGAAAGGTTGACCAGCACGGGTGGCGGGCCACGTTCCCATACCTCGACAATGTAACCATCTGCGGCCATGACCAGCAGGACCATGACTCCAACCTCCGCAAATTCCTCCAGATGGCTAACGCCCTGAGCCTCACCTATAACGAGGAAAAATGCGTTTTTAGCATCAACCGTCTGGCCATCCTTGGATACGTAGTGCGCAATGGAGTGATAGGCCCCGACCCCGAACACATGCGCCCCTTATGGAATTTCCCCTCCCCCACTGCTCCAAAGCCCTGAAATGCTGTCTGGACTTCTTTTCATACTACGCTCAGTGGGTTCCCCAATACGCAGACAAGGCCCGCCCGTTAATCCAGTCCACTACCTTCCCCCTGTCGACTGAGGCCCGCCAGGCCTTCAGCCGCATCAAAGCGGATATCGCAAAGGCCACGATCCACGCAATCGACGAGTCCCTCCCCTTCCAAGTCAAGAGCGACGCATCCGATGTAGCTCTGGCGGCCACCCTCAACCAAGCGGGCAGACCCGTGATCTTTTTTCTCCCGGACCCTCCACGCCTCAGAAATCCGCCACTCCTCAGTGGAAAAGGAAGTCCAAGCCATAGTGGAAGCTGTGCGACATTGGAGGCATTACCTGGCCGGCAGGAGATTCACTCTCCTCACTGACCAACGGTCGGTAGCTTTCATGTTCGATAATGCACAGCAGGGCAAAATCAAGAATGACAAGATCTTGAGGTGGAGGATTGAGCCTCACCTATAACTATGAGATCTTGTATCGTCCCGGAAAGCTGAACGAGCCATCCGATGCCCTATCCCACGGTACATGTGCCAACGCACAAGTAGACCGCCTCCAAGTCCTCCACGAGGACCTCTGCCACCCGGGGGTCACTCGATTCTACCATTTTGTGAAGTCCCGCAACCTCCCCTACTCTGTTGTGGAGGTCCGTACAGCCAGCAGGAACTGCCAAATCTGCGCAGAGTGCAAACCGCTCTTTTTCAGGCCAAATAGAGCGCACCTGATAAAGGCTTCCCGTCCCTTTGAACGCCTCAGTTTGGATTTCAAAGGCCCCCTCCCTCCACCGACCGCAACGCATACTTCCTGAACGTGGTGGACGAGTACTCCCGTTTCCCCTTCACCATCCCCTGCCCCGACATGACAGCGGCCACAGTCATTAAAGCCCTTGGCACCAGCTTTACACTGTTCGATTTCCCCGCGTACATCCATAGCGACAGGGGGTCCTCCCTCATGAGCGACGAACTGCATCAGTTCCTGCTCAGCAAGGGCATTGCCTCGAGCAGGACGACCAGTTACAACCCCCGGGGGAACGGTCAGGTAGAGAGGGAGAACGGTACGGTTTGGAAGACCGTCCTACTGGCCCTACGGTCCAGAAATCTCCCAGTTTCCCGGTGGCAGAAAGTCCTCCCGGATGCCCTCCACTCCATCCGGTCGCTGCTGTGTACCATCACTAACCAAACGCCTCACGAGCGCCTCCTTGTCTTCCCTAGGAAGTCCTCCTCTGGAACGTCGCTGCCGACCTGGCTGGCAGCCCCAGGACCCATCTTGCTCCGAAAGCATGTGCGGGTGCACAAATCGGACCCGTTGGTCGAGAGGGTTCACCTTCTCCACGCAAACCCTCAGTACGCCTACGTGGCATACCCCGACGGCCGACAGGACACGGTCTCCCTGCAGGACCTGGTGCCCGCCGGCAACACACACACACCCCCGACACCGGTCATCCCCTCCCTGCCACCGGCACACCCCACAACCGCTCCCTTCCCGGGTGGATGGGTCCTCCTCCCGTGTCCGCCCAGGAGTAAAGAAACAGGGACGAACAGCGCACCGCTCCCAGAGACGACAGTGCCCGAGCCAGCACCTGCACCACCACCGGGGCTGAGGCGATCGATAAGGACGACCAGGGCACCCGCTCGACTCGTGGAATCCGCGTGACAAAAATCTGTAAATAATTCTGACAAAACCTGTAAATAGTTAACTGTTGGGCTAAATGCATAGCCACTGTACAAAATTAGTTCCAGGACCAGCCTTGTAAACCTCTACCACCATGCGAACCACCACCCCGCCGGGTTCTTTTTTAACAAGGGGTGAATGTGGTGGTATGTATTAGGGGTAGTACGGTACCTGTGAAGCCGATCGGCTATTGGCTGACAGGTCCTGGGTCCTGGTTGGATCTGCCGCCTGCTGGCTCCGCCCAGAAAGGCGGAGTATAAGAGCCCGGGTTCTCCCAGCAGCCGCATTCTGTAACTGAGCTGCTGGGGAACAAGTCTTGCTTAATAAAGCCTCGATTGACTTAATCACTTCTCGACTTGAGTGAGTAATTGTTGCACTACAATGGTCAATCTATAGCTTAAATCTATCCAACTACATACCGGGATCACTATTTCAAAATAAGGGGACATCCATTTAGGGCAGTGGTTAAAAAATTATTTTTCTCTCAGAGGATTAGGATACTTTGAAATTCTCTTCCTCAAAGGTGGTTGAGGCAGAGACCTTGACCAAAATTTTACACTCCACCCAGGTGGGTACTGAGGGGGATGGGCGGGAGTAGCATAAAATTACATGGACACCTGCCCTAATCCTGACGCAATTTCAAGGTGGGGTGGGCAGGGCTTCAGGCGGGAAACCTGCTGTAGAATCTGATAATGCAGGACACTTGGATCAGCTGGGTAGAAAACTCCCCGAAGGGCATCCTGCCTGAACTGCTCTCAGGGCAGGGTTTTTATATTAGAGAGCTGAGCTCTCAGCTAAGGCGGAAAACCCTGTGGTCTCATTATCGGAGAACTCATATTCAGAGGAGTTCACCAGGAATATAATTGTCTTTGTCTTGTGACCTCCCTGACAGTTATAACCCTCCCACCTCTCTCCTCCACCCCCCCTCCCCCTAGTCCGGAGGTACGTCCATTTCAGCGACCGGGACTACTGGCTCTTTAGGTGTCCTAGCCCTGGAATGGTCATCGAGGACCAAATATGTAGCAGCTGGTGGCGTGTACCGGACTGGGGAGCATCACCTTTGCGTGGTGCGTCTCAGCGGGGTTGTAGGCACAGTGGCGGTCTGGGTTGTGGGCACTGCTGGCTCAGGTAGTGGCAATATGTCCATGTTTACCTCAGAACCAGCGCCCAGTGGATCCTCGCCCGGCACTTTGGCGTCTTCTATGTTCAAGACTGGTTCTCTATGGTAGGTGCGTCCGGGACCAATGGCGGCGACTGGGGCGGAGGTGTCAGTTCGAGCTGGGGGACGGTTTTGGTGCGTAACCTCCAGAATCGGATCTGGTTTCTCTTGGATGCATCCTCAGAGGTGGTATACATGCTGGTTTGATTCGCGTCCTTGTGTCCGTACCCGAAATGAAACTGGTCCCATCTGATGATTGGTGACCACATGGCTCCGTCTCCAAAATTCCAGACGATCTGAGCCTCCCACCGCGAAGGTGCGTAAGGGCTAATGTCATCCAGTGCCAGTCTCAGCTCGATCCTGGCCCCGGGAATTTCTTGCCAATGTCTGGGAGTACTAAACTTAAACGTGTTCGCAGGCGAAAGCCCATCAACAATTCAGCCGGAGTGGCGTCGTCCTGTAACAAAAAAGAAACCGTGCAATCCGCGTCTCCCAAGACCCCGATGCCTGCTTCTTCATCCTGTTATTGAAGTTAGCACGGCACATTCCCGATTCGCGATACGGGGCAGTGTGTACATGTCGTATCCCGTTGGCGGCCATGAACGCCCCAAACTCCGCACTTGTAAATGCTGTCCCATTATCCGAGGCCAGCACCTCCGGTATCCTGTGCTGAACGATTGCCGCAGTCTGTCAATGGTGGTTTGAGCCGTGGTGCTCTGCATTTCAAAGGCCTCCATCCACTACGATGATGAGGGACATCGCTCCCTGGAGTGGTCTCGCAAAATTGATGCGGCGACAGGCCCAATGACCGCACGGCGGGTTTAGAATCTGCTAAAGCAGCACACATGGATCAGCCAGGTAGAAGATTCTATTTATTCAGAATATTACATTCTAGACTCTCCAAAAGGCCTCCTCCCCAATTGTTCCCAGGCCGGAGTTTTTATACTAGAGAGCTGAGCTCTCAGTTATGGGGGAAAACACACCCCCTCGTCACTGGGGGAACTCATATTCAGAAGAGGTCACCTGGAATCTAATTGTCCTTATCCTGTGAGCTCCCTGAGGGATATAACACCTGCCTTTTCCCCAATTAACGCCCTGAGCTAGTCACTTTACAGTTTCAGTTGTTAGGCTGGCCGGGACGGGATAGACGAGGTGGGAAACCGAAGAATGAATGAATCTTCAGCTCAGGCAAGAAGATGGGACAGAGGCCGTGACGGCACCACAATCAAAGGCCCCTTCAGATTTGGCATTTCCTCCCTTCCGGGCCCTCCTCGTGCCTCCGGCCTACCTGCCATTGCCAAGATCACCCTCTCCTTCCAACCCACCCAGGGCACCCTATCCTCCCACCCTAGGGATCCCAGGGGCGTACCTCAGGACTCATTTGAGGCAGAGCATTGCAGTAGTACCTCTTTGGGCCAGTGCAGCATTGTGCCTGGATAGGCTGGAGATCTGATTGTCCGACATTTCTCCAAGGTGGGAATTCCTTCCAAGGGCGGATGGAATTCCAGCCTACTGCCAATCAATGCTCAGTTGAGTTCTCATTTGTGGCTCCAAATTGCTGCTTGTGCACAGCACCAGTCACAACCCACTAGCTAACATCCAAAGATGTGCAGGTTTGGTGGATTGCCCATGCTAAATTTCCCCTTTGTGTCCAAACATTAGGTAGGGTTTCCGGGATAGGGTGGTGGCATGGGCCTGGGTAGGGTGCTCTTTCAGAGGATCGTGCAGGCTCGATGGGCTGAATAACATCCTTCTGCACTGTTGGGGTTCTATGGTTCTATGAACTGTATCAATGGCAGAATAAATCAGGTGATGGTAGCATGCGATCTGGTGCTCACATATAGATATACATAGAATTTATAGTGCAGAAGGAGGCCATTTGGCCCACCGGCTCTTGAAAAGAGCACCCTACTTAATCCCACGCCTCCACCCTATCCCCATAACCCAGTAACCCCAGCTAACCTTTATTTTGGACACTAAGGGCAATTTATCATGGCCAATCCACCTAACCTGCATATCTTTGGACTGTGGGAGGACACTGGAGCACCCGAAGGAAACCCACGCAGACTCTGCACAGACAGTGACCCAAGCTGGGAATCGAACCTGGAATATGAGGGAGAACACCCATCTCCAGCTATCCTTTTCAGAGGAAAAAAAACTGTCTTGGTGGATGTGGCAGAGGAAATGATATTCTTCTATTGGTACTGACAGCATTGCAGCCCAGCTGTGTCTCATTGAGAAGGGCCAACTAACAGAACTAACAATAGCTACACATTCTTCCAGGTAGCAAGACAAACAGTGGGAGTAGAGAGGCATGTGTCAATTTTACTGTCGGGCATGGGGGCATGGGATGCGGTCGATCATCCACTGCCTCATCTCCAGCCATCTTGACTTGTCAACTCACCGGGAACAGATGTTCAAAACTGAGAAAGTGAGGCTGACCAAGCATATTCCACCTCCACTGTAATTACCTCAAACACAGCTCTTTTTTAATTGCATGCAAACCTCTTACGCCCTGTTATATCTCAAAATTATTCACCCACACACCACAGCACATTGAAGGCAAGAAAGAAAGAAGGAAAAAAATAAGACGGGATTATTCGTTGACCGACGCCAGAATTGTGAAACTTGATTGGGCGGAGAATAGTTTCCAATGCCAAAATCGCAGCGGGTGCCGATTTGACGCCAAATCGCAATTCTCCGTCAGCTCGACAGAGGCGGTCCGGATCGCACCGTACAGTAAACATTGTTTGCATATCATTAGCGTTCCCAACCCATTATTCTCCGGAGCCACCAGGATTCTTCTCCTCCGACGGGCCAAGTTCTCGATGGCATGCATCACTTCTGCTTTCAAAAATCATGAAATGAGCGCCGTGGCTGATGAGGGAAAGAGGAGGTAGGACACAGCGGCCCGATTGTGGGCTGCCGGGCCGGGCACTGGCCCGGCTGGTTGGGGTGGGGTGCGCGCCAGGGCCAGGGGAGTGATGGGTGAACAGACCGAGTGGCCGAGGTGAGCCCCGCATGGGACTGGGGTTGTGCCCAAGCACGGACAACCATTATTGGGGCCAGCAAGTTGCATACCCACTGACCACCCACATTGGTCTATAGTTAGTTCTGCAGAGTATCACCGGCCCTGGGTGCCCCTGCACCCCGCCACCCGCCGGCGGCCTACCTGGTGCAATGCCACAGTAACCCCTATGGTGGCGCGGGGTAGGGCAACGGAGCATACCACTGGCATGGGTAGTGCCAGCCGATGGTACATCTGGCATCAGAGACAGCTACCTAGGACAGATGCCCCCCACGGTGCAAGCCGGCGATGGGGCCAGAAGTACAGTGATGGGGTGGGGTGCATGTGAGAGGCAGAGTCCGCAGTGCCACCTGGGGCCACCATGTAGCCTGGTGGCCCTGGTTGGGCACGGGGGGGGAGGGGGAGTGGGGGGGGGGGGGGAGAGTGAGGGGGGGGGGGGTACGCACCATGCTTACATGTCGGTCTTTCACCCCCTGCAGACAATGGATATTCAAATTCAGCTCGCAATAATGGCCTTCCTGCTAGTCGCCACAGTGCTGAGGGATGCCCTGTGGCTGTCCGAGCTGGTGCTGTTCAAGGAGGGGGAGGAAGCTGCTGCAGCGGAGCGTGCCGCAGAGGAACAGGAGGCAGCCGCCCAAGATGGAGAGCCAGCCGCCCAACAGGGCAAGGAGAAGGAGGCGCCAAGGTGGCGCTGTGTGAGTCCTCATATATACTGGCACCGCCTGTCATTTGAGGACCTTCCGGACCAGCCATGCCTTCGAAGACTTTGGCTGAGCAGGGAGACAGTGCGACATATCTGACAGATGATGGCACATCTGGCACCGTGGGGGTATGGGGGTGGACACCCGCTCCTGGTGGCCGCTAAGGTGACGGTCGCCCTGACTTTTTATGCTACGGTGTCCTTCCATTCGCAGTAGGGACCAGTCCGGGATCTCACAGATCTCGGTTCACAGGTCCATCCGTGCCGTCATGAAGGCCCTATATGCTCAGGCAGCTCAGTACACTCATTTCAATGTGGTGAGCCCACCAGGTGCCCGGGCAGTGGAGTTTCCCACCATTGCCGGGATGCCCCGGGTCCAGGGGAATGATTGTTGGGATGCAAGTTTCCCCTACGAGCACCTGCAGATGACGCAGGCCGCTCGAGACAAACCGATAGGGGTTCCACTTGATCGTGCAGCTGCGCATCATGGAAGTCTGTGCCCGATACCCAGGCAGTGTGCCTGAAGCCTTCATCCTGGCACACCTGACATATTCAAGGTGGCTCCCCTGGGTGGGGAGTTGGCTCCTGGGCAACAGGGGTTATCCACTGCGATCGTGGCTGATTGCACCTATCCATAAGCCACAGACGGACGCCGAGACCCACTACAACGATGCCCACACAGCAACCAGTGATTGAGCGGTGCCTTGGCCTCCTGAAGGTGCGGTTCAGGTGCCTGGATTGCTCAGGAGGGGCCCTCCAGTATGATGCTGAGCAGGCCGCCCGCATCATGGTGTCAATATCAATATCGCACAGCAGAGGAGCAATGTGCTGGAGGAGGAGGAAGGCCAGGCCTCGTCCGATAAGGAGGATGCGAGGGAGAGTGAGGATGGGCAGGCCATGGGTCCCACACAGGCAGGGGGACTGGTCAGGAGCACGGACACCGCATCCCAACCCCATACCCCTTCACCACCACCCCCTCGCCCCGCCTGCAACCCCATCTGTGATACATACCTGCCGGGGTGGGGGCCCTGGGTTGGCAGAGACAGCGGGTCTGGTCCATGGGATGGCGGATGATGATGACCCACTCTGCGATGAGCTCTGGTGCTGCACATCGTATGACAACGTCTGACTCCTGCTCATGGTAACACTTTCCACCATTTAACTGGGATATCCCTCCATGGGAGCTGGCCCATTGATTCCCTGGGGTGACAGTGGTAGGGACGGGCAGGAGGGGAGAGAAGGAGGTGGGGAGCCCGGGCCACCCACAACATCTACCCATCCCCCCCTCCCCTGGCCAGCCCAGACCAGTCCACCCCTCACACCCATCTGACAGAGCACTGAGACAGGTTGTAACAGTGTGAACAGGTGTTTAATGTGAACAAATATTTACAGGTTTATGCCCTAGCCCCTATAACTAAACTGTGCCTTGAACCCACGCCAACTTAACTGGTATCTAACTTCCTGGCCTGATGGCCCCTAAAGCTAAGTCTAGATGGTTCCTCAGATGGTACAGCAAGTGTGGAGGCGGCATGCTGTGATTCCCGTCCTGCGACCTGGGTCCTCGTTGGCAGCCGTCGTTTGGGCAACCGGGCCTGGATGGGCCCAGCTGCTACTCGGGTGTCACTGGAAGCGTAATGCCGCCCTGTTCTCCCGCTGCCCACCAGATATAGCAGGGACAGGAGGGTGGACTACGAGGTCCTGCAGTGTTCCAGCACCTCCCCTGCGGGAACCACCAGCACAGGCGCAGAAAAACTGTTTGACAGTCCGGCACATACAGCCTAGGGGGTGAGTAGCTGATGGCCTCAGTGGCCAGGTTACCCGGCCATGGCGGCCGGTATGGATACCGGCGTGTGGTGCAGGGTGGTGTTCAGACACCCTACAGGTTGGGGGGTGGGTAGCGTAATGGGTGTGTGGGATGGGGGTTGGTGCCAGGGGCATGGTGCTGCCTACTTATCCTGGGTGCCCTGAGGAGGTTGTGCAGTTCTTTGCGGCACTCCTGGCCGGTCCGGACAACGTTGACCACGGGGTTGACCACCTCTGCCACCTGCGCCCAGGCACGGCGAACGGCGGCGGCTAGCAGCCTCTTTCCCGGGCTGGGGTACAGGGTCATCCTCTTCTCTTCCATAGTGAGACCAGGCAGGTCTCAGGCTCTGCATCTGCGAACTTTGGGGCTGCTCTCCTCGCTGCCATCTTGTTGGCTGGGATGGTGTGTGTGGGGAGTGCAGTGTGTATATGCGGCTGCAGCTTGTCAGCCACCTGAGTGTGAATCTCAAAACCAGCGAATCCGGCACCATTTATCATTGCAATCGATTGTGTTCCACGTGGCACCGGTGCTAGCCCCTTAACAGTGGTGGAATCAGTCCAAGTGTGGCACCAGTTTTGCTGGTGTGGAAGTTGACGAGTTCGGCGTCGGCGTCAACACAGAAACAGAGAAACCTGCCCATGAACTCTCGTTAGCTTCTTGCAGCATATTAATTCTACTTGATAAAGACAACAGCTCCTGACTCCAGCCCGGATCTGCCCTGGTGATCAGGAATACAATATTGGAACTATTGCTTTACGCAAAACGTGTCTCGTTGAGGAGAGCCAACTAACAGAACTAGCAGTAGGCTTAAACATTCTTCCAGGTGGGCAAGATAATCAGGAGAGTAGAGAGGCAGGTGTCAATTTTGGTGACGGGTCTGACATCACAAATAAGATTGGATACTCATCCTGGGGACAAAATTGTTTCATGGCTCTAATCCTGAAAACAAGTTGTGCAACAATCATCAATACAAACACACAAACAATGACTAATCCTGTGGATGTGTAGGACACATTCTATGAGGACCTGGATAGAGTTAATACAAACATACCAATTATGAGCAGGAGTAGGCCACTCAGCCCCTCGAGCCTGCTCTCTCATTTAATAAGATTATGGCTGATCTGATTGTAACCTCGACCCCAGGTTCCTACCTACCCCTGATAACCTTCCACCTCCTTGCTTATCAGGAATATATCTCCCTCTGCCTTAAAAATATCCAAAGACTCTGCTTCCATTGCCTTTTGAGGAAACGAGTTTCGAACACTCGCTGTTACATTATTGGGTCTAGTAATATGTATCGTTACTAGTTGCTATTGATGCAGATGGTTTAATGGTGTGATCCTGAAGAAACCGCGAGTCTTCAACTTAAACTAATTTATTTAAAGTAACAATTGATCATATCTGAGTTGGACACTAAAGAACGATCTCTAGAAATTGAGTATTAAATATGATGGAATTAACTGATTCACAACTATAAATACTAACTATACTGAGAGCTATCTAAATACACAACTGCTTACTCAACTCTCCTGGGTAGAAAGAGACCAAGATCCTTTAGGAGCTGATATTTATACTGGATCTTGTAATGCCCTCTAATGGTAATGTTTCAGCTAGATGTTATAATTAACCCTTTAGTTATATACACATATACATAACATTACACTTGCGACGCTCAGAGAAAATAAATTCTCCCCATCTCCTTGTCTTAAATGAGTGAACATTTATTTTTAAACAGTGACCTCCTAGATTCTCCCTCAAATCGAAACACCTCTCCACATCCACCCTGTCAAGACCCCTCAGGATCTTAAAGGTTTGAATCAAATTACCTCTTACTCTTCTAAACTCCAGTGGATATAAGCCTGGCCTATCCAACCTTTCTTCAAATGACAGCCCGCCCATTTCAGGTATTAGTCTAACAAACCTCCTCTGAACTGCTTCTAAAACATTTTCATCTTCCTTAAATAAGAAGCCCAACGCTGTACACAGTACTCCAGATGAGGTCTCACCAATGCAATGTATGAAGGTGAAGCATAACCTCACCTACTTTTGTATCCAATTCCGCTCGCAATAAACAATACCATTCTGTGATATTTCCTAATTACTTGCTGTACCTTTTGCGATTCATGGACTAAGACACCCAGATCCCTCTGAATCTCAGAGCTCTGCAATCTTTCACCATTTAGATATCATGCTTATTTTTTATTCTTCCTGCTTAAATAGACAATTTCACATTTTGCTGCATTGTATTCCATTTGCCAGATCTTTGCCTATTATCAATACTCCTGAGGAGGCCCAGCTCATTGTTTTGGGGACTTCAATGCAAGGATAGGAGCTGGCCATCAGGCCTCAGATGGGATCCTGGAAAACTATGGGGACGGAATTTCCATGCCCTCTCACCATGAGTTCAAATCCCGTTCTGGCCACAAACTCTCGCGAGAGGTCCATAATGGGATTTGTGCTAGAGAAGTCTCAGAATGAGATCTTCCCTAACTCCCCTCGAGGGCATGAACTTGATTACCATCCATTGGAGTACATTTAAATATGTCTAAATGGCATAACGCCATATCTTCCGGGGAATGTCACTGCCAGCAGGAATCGTTGCTCTTCAGCAGCCGGGATGACCATGCCAGGGGTGTGAAGAGGCTAGTGTAGCCCCTGGGAGTTAGGGACATGGCAGGGTGCTTTCCACTCAGCCCCGATGCCGGTAAGGGTTGGGGGGGGGGGGGGGGGGGGGTGGTCACTGCAGCCCTGGTGCCAGCAATGGTGGTGGAGGGGGCCTTCACCTTCTCTTTGAGATCGGGGCGCCGTTTAAAAAGGGCTTGCCGACTTTATGAGGCCCCGCCAGAGCGATGAGGCAAATCACGGCACCTTGATTTTTTTGGATTAAGTGTCAGAAGATCTGGAGAGTGAGGGAAAACACGTTGGTTTTTTGTCGGAACCTGAGACTTTGCCATTTGGTGGGAAAATTCCACCCATGCTATAGAGAAATGCAACAGTATTGTCATGCTTCTCCTGAGCCTTTGCACCCACTGAAATATTTAGACAGAATACAAAGTAAAATATTGATTTAATGATTTAAACACTGGCATCAGATTGACTTTATCATCACCCAGTCGCAAGGCATGAAAAATGTTATGATCATTAGGGTTATGAGAGGGTCAAAGTGCCCTGCAGACCGCAGGATGATGAAATGAAATGAAAATCGCTTATTGTCACAAGTAGGCTTCAATGAAGTTACTGTGAAAAGCCCCTAGTCGCCACATTCCGGCGCCTGTTCGGGGAGGCTGGTATGGGAATTGAACCGTGCTGCTGGCCTGCCTTGGTCTGCTTTCAAAGCCAGCGATTTAGCCCAGTGAGCTGTGCTCCAATATAGAATTTGCTATCTCATTGATAAGAAGACCCATGTATTAGACCCCCATGAAAGGTAGATGCGCAGAAAGTGACATTGGCAGAGTACTGCGAACAATTTAGGCTCAGGCCGGCTGCTGTTTTCCAAAGAAAATCCAAATGATGGTGTTTGAAGTGATACGGCCAATCTTCATTCTGGAAGCTGCCAGTGGTGTCCTGGGAAGTTGCCAGTGGTGTCCTGGGAACACAGGAAAGAAACCACTGACATTGGTCCAATGAAAATGGTGGTCAAGTTAAGGAACTAGACAGAGAAAAATGCAATGTACAGCAAGACTGGGAAACAAAGATGCTTCCGCTGCTAAGAAATCGCTCCAGTAGATTGAAAGGAACCTTTAAGAAGCCCCATAGGATGCAAGAGATATGGTGGACCAAACAAACCAGAGAGCATTAAGCCTATACTGATAAGCATGACATGAGGAATGCCTACAAAGCCCTGAAGACTTGTATGGTCCTCCTTCACTCAACTGTCCTTGCACTGATATGAAACCTGTCCTGACGGGCAGGACACATCACTCTATGATTACATAAATTGTATCTGACACATGGACAAAAATATAATCACCATTAGAGTGCTGTGACTTGGCAACACGCTTAGCACTTATTCTTGACAAATTTGTACCAAGTATAAGACCATAAGATGTCGGAGCACAAGTAGGCCATTCGGCCAATCGAGCCTGCTGTGCAATTCAATGAGATCATGGCTGATTTAATATAATATAATGCAATATTTAATATAATCCTCAACTCCACTTTCCTGCCTTAGCCCCATTAGCCTTGATTCCCTTACTGATTAAAAATCTGTCCATCTCTGCGGTGAACATACCTAACGACCCAGTCTCTACATCCCTCCATGGTAAAAAATTCCACAAATTCACTACCCTCTGGGAGAAGAAATTCCTCCTCATCTCTGTCGTCTTAAATATGCGACCCCTTACTCTGAAATTATGACTGTTGGTCCTAGATTCTCCCACAAGGGGAAACAACCTCTCAGCATCCACCCTGTCAAGCCCCCTGAGAATGTCTCAATAAGGTCACCTCTTATTCTTCTAAACTCCAATGAGTACAGGCCCCATCTATTCAATTTCTCCTTAAGGGAAAATCTCTCCATTCCCAAGGTCAACTGGTGAACCTTCTCTGGACTGCCTCCAATGTCAGTATATCTTTCCTTAGAGAAGAGTGCTAAAACTATTCATGGTATTCCAGGTGTGGCCTAACTAGTCTAGTATTAGCAGGACTTTCCTATTTTTGTAATCCATTCCTGTTGAAATGAATGCCAACATTCCATTTGTCTTCCCAATTGTCTGCTCAACGTGCATGCTAGCCTTTTGTGATTTATGCCCGAGAACCCCCAAATCCCGCTGTGCTGCAACTTTTTGCAGTCTTTCTCAATTTAAACCCCTTTACATCAACTCCTTTATTCCCTAAAGTGCATCATTTAACATTTTCCTACACTTTATTCCATTTGCCAGGTTTTTACCCACTCACCTAACCTGTCAATATCCCTTCTTAGACTCTTTGTGTTGCACAGTTGCACAGTGGTTAGGACTGCTGCCTCACAGCTCCAGAGTTAAATTCTGGCCTCGGGTGACTGTGTGGAAATTGCCCTTTCTCCCTGTGTCTGCGTGGATTTCCTCCGGGTGCACCGGTCTACTCCCACAGTCCAAAGATGTGCTGGTTAGGTGGATTGGCCATGCTAAATAGCCCTTAGTGTCTAAAAAGTTAGGTGGGGTTACTGGGTTACGGGGATAGGATAGAGGTGTGAGCATTTTAGGGTGCTCTTTCCAAGGGCCGGTGCAGACTAGAAGGGCCTAATGGCCTCCTTCTGCACTGTAGGGATATGGGGCGTCATTCTCCGACCCCCCAGAGGGTCGGAGAATGGCCGTTGGCCGCCGTGAATCCCGCCCCCGCCGGTTGCCGAAGTCTCCAAAGGGAGAAAAGTCGGCGGGGCGTTAATGTCGCCGCTGCCGTCGGAGAATGTCACGGGTCTGCGCAAGGCAGCCGATTTTCGGCCTGCCGATATTCTCCTTTCCGGATGGGCCGAAGTCCCGTCGACGTGATGACCGTTCACGTCGACGTAAATTAAACCTCCTTTTCATCGGCGTGACCCTGTGCTCCAGGTTCACGCCGACCAGCGTGGAGGTGAGTGAGGGCCTGGGGGGTTGGCTCTGGGCAGGCGATGGCGTGGCCGCAGTCTGAATGCGTGAGGAGAGGTGTGTCTCGGGTTGTGTGTGTGTGTGTGCGGCGGGTGGGGTGATTAGAGTGGGCTGGGCTCCGGGGGAGTGCCGGGAGGGGGTCCGTGCCGGAGAGGGGGATGGGGGGGGTCCGTGCCAGGGAGGGGGAATGGGGGGTCCGTGCCGGGGTGGAGGTTGTGGGGGGTCCGTGCCCGGGTGGAGGTTGGGGGGGGTCCGTGCCGGGGTGGAGGTTGGGGGGGGGGTCCGTGCCGGGGTGGAGGTTGGGGGGGGGTGGTCCGTGCCGGGGAGGGGGATGGGGGGTCCGTGCCGAGGTGGAGGTTGGGGGGGGGGGTCCGTGCCGGGGTGGAGGTTGGGGGGGTCCGTGCCGGGGTGGAGGTTGGGGGGTGTCCATGCCGGGGAGGGGGATGGGGGGTCCGTGCCGGGGTGGAGGTTGAGGGGGGTCCGTACCGGGGTGGAGGTTGGGGGGGGGGTCCGTGCCGGAGTGGAGGTTGGGGGGAGGTCCGTGCCGGGGAGGGGGATGGGGGGTCCGTGCCGGGGTGGAGGTTGGGGGGGGGGGTCCGTGCCGGAGTGGAGGTTGGGGGGAGGTCCGTGCCGGGGAGGGGGATGGGGGGTCCGTGCCGGGGTGGAGGTTGGGGGGGGGTCCGTGCCGGGGTGGAGGTTGGGGGGGGTCCGTGCCGTGTTGGAGGTTGGTGGGGGGTCCGTGCCGGGGAGGGGGATGGGGGGTCCGTGCCGGGGTGGAGGTTGGGGGGGGGGTCCGTGCCGGGGTGGAGGTTGGGGGGGGGGGTCCGTGCCGGGGTGGGGGATGGGGGGGTCCGTGCCGGGGAGGGGGATGGGGGGTCCGTGCTGGGGTGGAGGTTGGGGGGGGTTCGTGCCGGGGAGGGGGATGAGGGGTCCGTGCCGGGGTGGAGGTTGGGGGGGGGTCCGTGCCGGGGTGGAGGTTGGGGGGGGGGTCCATGCCGGGGTGGAGGTTGGGGGGGGGTCCGTGCCGGGGAGCGGGCTGGGGGGTCCGTGCCGGGGTGGAGGTTGGGGGGGGGGGTCCGTGCCGGGGAGGGGGATGGGGGGTCCGTGCCGGGGTGGAGGTTGGGGGGGGGTCCGTGCCGGGGTGGAGGTTGGGGTGCGGTCCGTGCCGGGGTGGAGTTTGGGGGCGGAGTCCGTGCCGGGGAGGGGGATGGGGGGTCTGTGCCGCGGTGGAGGTTGGGGGGGGGCCGTACCGGGGTGGAGGTTGGGGGAGGGTCCGTGCCGGGGAGGGGGATGGGGGGGGGTCCGTGCCGGGGAGGGGGATGGGGGGTCCGTGCCGGGGTGGAGGTTGGGGGGGTCTGTGCCGGGGAGGCGGATGGTGGGTCCGTGCCGGGGTGGAGGTTGGGGGGGGGGTCTGTGCCAGGGTGGAGGTTGGGGGGAGGGGGTCCGTGCCGGGGTGGAGGTTGGGGGGGGGGGTCCGTGCCGGGGAGGGGGATGGGGGGCCCGTGCCGGGGTGGAGGTTGGGGGGGGATCCGTGCCGGGGTGGAGGTTGTGGGGGGGTGTCCGTGCCGGTGTGGAGGTTGGGGGGGGGGTCCGTGCCGGGGAGGGGGATGGGGGGTCCGTGCCGGGGTGGAGGTTGGGGGGGGGCTCCGTGCCGGGGAGGGGGATGGGGGGTCCGTGCCGGGGTGGAGGTTGGGGGGGGGTCCGTGCCGGGGTGGAGGTTGGGGTGGGGTCCGTGCCGGGGTGGAGGTTGGGGGCGGGGTCCGTGCCGGGGAGGGGGATGGGGGGTCTGTGCCGGGGTGGAGGTTGGGGGGGGGGTCCGTACCGGGGTGGAGGTTGGGGGAGGGTCCGTGCCGGGGAGGGGGATGGGGGGTCCGTGCCGGGGTGGAGGTTGGGGGGGTCTGTGCCGGGGAGGGGGATGGGGGGTCCGTGCCGGGGTGGAGGTTGGGGGGAGTCCGTGCCGGGGTGGAGGTTGGGGGGGAGGGGGTCCGTGCCGGGGTGGAGGTTGGGGGGGGGGTGTCCGTGCCGGGGAGGGGGATGGGGGGCCCGTGCCGGGGTGGAGGTTGGGGGGGGATCCGTGCCGGGGTGGAGGTTGGGGGGGGGGGGTGTCCGTGCCGGTGTGGAGGTTGGGGGGGGGTCCGTGCCGGGGAGGGGGATGGGGGGTCCGTGCCGGGGTGGTGGTTGGGGGGGGGGGTCCGTGCCGGGGTGGAGTTTGGGGGTGGTCCGTGCCCGGGTGGAGGTTGGGGGGGGGTCCGTGCCGGGGAGGGGGATGGGGGGTCCGTGCCAGGGTGGAGGTTGGGGGGGTCCGTGCCGGGGAGGGGGATGGGGGGTCCGTGCCGGGGAGGGGGATGCGAGGGCAAGTGAGTTGGTCCACCTGGCCAGGTGCCAGCCTCCAACAGTTGGACACATGCGGTCCATGCCACCTGGCTGGGGGGAGGAGGGGATATGGGAAATGATGACATGTCGTCGTTCCCCTCCCCCCCACCAGGCCGTCATGTTTTCCGATCATCCAGCGATGTTGGCCGCTGTGGCGGCAGCCGCTCATGTCTATCTTGCCCTGGATGAGGAGGAGGAGGAGGAGGAGCGTGCCAGAGAGGCGGCGCAGGCTGCCGCAGAGGGACAGGCGGCAGCCGCCCAGGCTGGAGGGACACCTGACCGACAGGACGAGGAGGGGGAGGAGGACGTCGCGGCCCACCGCGAAATGGCGCACCGCTACATCCGCTTCCCCGTGGACAGGGCCAGCCAAGATGCCCGGGCCGTGGGCTTCTCTGCCGTGTCCGGGTTCCCCATGGTCCAGGGCGCGATCGATGGGATGCACGTCGCCGTGCGGCCACCTGCAGATAACAGGGCCGTGTTCACCAATAGGAAGGGGACCTATTCGATGAACATACAGGTGGTCTGCGACCACCGCATGATGATCCTGCACGTCTGCGCCCGTTACCCAGGCAGTGTACACGACTCATACGTGTTGTCGCGGTCATCCATCCCCGGCATGTACGAGGGACGCCATCCCCGGCTGAGGGGCTGGTTGCTGGGCGACAGGGGCTACCCATTGCGATCGTGGCTGATGACGCCTATACGGAGGCCACGCAATGAGGCGGAGAACCGCTACAATGATGCCCATGTAGCGACAAGGGGAGTGATAGAGAGGTGCTTTGGCGTGCTGAAGATGCGTTTCAGGTTTCTGGACCTCTCTGGGGGCGCCCTCCAGTATCGGTCAGATAGGGTCGGCCGCATCATTGTGGTGTGCTGCGTTCTGCACAACATAGCCCAGCAGAGGGGCGATGTGCCGCAGGCAGAGGAGGGCGGAGTGGAGGAGCAGCAGGAAGAGGCGCAGTCCTCCCCAGATGAGGGGGATGGGGGTAATGGTCAGGGCAGACGGGGTAGACACAGGCGGGTGGCTGTCCATCGTTACCGGCTGGCCCAGCGGGCATGGGACACACTGATAGCCGCCCGCTTCACTGACTAGATGGGCGTGGGAATCGGGTAGTATGGCCACAGACCGCACACCATGGCAACAGCCGACCACCCACAACCCCCACCCATCCACCCACCCAGCACCCTTCCCCCCCTCCCCAACCCCACCCACCCCACCCGCATGCACACCACCCGCCCCCCCCCATTGCCGATCCACCTGCGGCACAACGGGCCAGGCTCACACAGTTGCGGGTGGACGCATGTCTATTGCAGGCCATGGAGGATGATGACAACCCGCCCTGCGGTGAGCTCCTGGCTCTACATCGTTGGACTATGTCTGACCCATGGCCACAGTACCACCATCCACCCGGACCATCCCTGCATGCGGCTGTGACACTGCAGCGCACGGTCCCGTCCTCTGCCCGGGGGATGTTGATGGCGGCCCAGGGGGAAGGGGGCAGACTCACCTGGGGCTGAGGTAAGACCACCCCTCACACACACACTTGCGCTCAACGTACATGACACCCCCGCACGCTTTGGACAGAGCACAAAGGCAGCTTCTGTAGGTGTAACATTGACTTTAATAACCAAAGGAGTTCATGCACGTGCCCTAGCCCCTAAAACTCATCTGTGCCCTGCACCCGTGCCAACTTACTCAGTGTCTAATTGTTTGGCCTTACGGGCCCTTTGACTACGTCTACGTGGTTCCCCAGACGGTACAGCAGAACTGGAGGTGGACTCCTGTGATTCCTGCCCTCTGACACTGGATCCCTTTGGCGGCCGTTTCCTGGGGCATCCTGGCCTAGATGGGCCAGGCTGTGGCCCGGGCGACTGGGATGGCGAGCTGCCAGCCTGTCCTGCCCGTTGCCCACTCGATGCACCTGGGACGGAAGGGGGGAGTCCGAGGTGTCGCGGTGTACCGGGACCTCCCCTACAGGGGGAGCCGGGACGGACCACACCACCTCCTCCTCCCTCGGGGTGCCCGATGGCCCCCAGGCCTCTACATGGGTGGGGGATGCGAACGGACTGGCCATCCGACGCCCCCCGACATCTGGCGCTGCCAGTCCTGGAGGCCCGTGCTGGTATCGACAGGGGTCTGCAGGTTTGCAGCCATGGAGCCCAGGGGTTGGCAAACCCTGTCTGTGACAGTGCGACGCCGGCTCGCACATGGCCACTGGCGCCGATGCCCTCAGCGATGGCCTGCAGAGACTGGGCCATGGCCTGCTGAGACTGGGCCATGGCCTGCAGAGACTGGGCTATGGCGTTGAGCGCCTCTGCCATCTGGCGCTGGCACTGGCTCATGGCCTCCTGTGAGAGGGCAGCCATGTCCTGGGCCACAGACGCCACCTGCACGGAAAGCCCCAGGCCTCGCAAACCGTTCCCCATGTCTGACACCGTCGCACCCATTGCCTCCACCGCGGACGTCACCCGTGCGGTGTCAGCCTGGGTGGCACGCATGACCGGCACCACTCCCAGCTCCTGGACGCGGGTGGACTCCTCCACCTGCGACTGCAGCCGCCGCAAGCCGCCCGTCACCCTCTTCGCTCGTCTCCGGGTCGGTGGTTGCATCGGATCAGTGTGTGGGTATGGTAACTCCAGGAACCCGGGATCCATCTGGGCGGCAGATGTTCGCTTGGGCTGGGCTGCGCTCCGACCGCCTGGCCCCTCTGCTGCTCCTACCTCCACCTGCTGTACTGGGACGGCTGTGTTGTGCGCACCAGTGAGTGTACCAGACGCCTCATCACTAAAGTGCCCAACCGAGGTGAGTGTTTCTGCGATGGTGGAGGGTGTTGGTGACAGCAGTGGCGTTGTGTCGTGCTCTTCGTCCCACTCTGAGTCCATGGCACTTTGGGGTGGGGGTTCGTCTCCACCCATCCACTCTGAGTCACTGTCCGGTATTTCGTCTTCCTGGGTAGTGCTGTCCCGGGTAGGGGTGTCCTGGGCAGTGCTGTCCCGGGTAGTGGTGTCCCGGGAAGTGGTGTCCTGGGTAGTGGTGTCCTGGGTAGTGGTGTCCTGGGTAGTGGTGTCGTGGGTCGTGGTGTCCTGGCTCGGATGTGACGGGGGCCTGTGGCTGCCCCCCTCGTCGCTGGGTGGTCGCTCCCGCACGTGACGGGGGTGTCGTCTCCCTGTTGCTCCAGGTCTCTCCGTCTCCCGTGGTATGCGAGGGGCATCCTGCGGGCGTCGCATGCTGGAGGGTCCGTGTCTCTCCGTCACCCGTGGTGTGCGAGGGGCATCCTGCGGGCGTCGCATGCTGGAGGGTGCGGGTCTCTCCGTCTCCCATGGTGTGCGAGGGGCATCCTGCGGGCGTCGCATGCTGGAGGGTCCGGGTCTCTCCGTCTCCCGTGGCCTCCGAGGGGCATCCTGCGGGCGTCGCATGCAGGAGGGTTTGTGTCTCTCCGTCTCCCGTGGCCTCCGAGGGGCATCCTGCGGGCGGTCTGCATCTGCGGGGATGGGTGCCTGGACGTTTGCTCCTGCGATACACAATGAAGCATGCATGGTTAGACATCAGGCAGTGATCAGGTGATATGGGGGAGGGGGATATAGGGGAGGGGGGGATATGGGGACGGGCTGTCGGTGGCTCACTTGCTACTATGCCCCCGACCTCTGCATCAGCAACCTCCCGGTCGTCAGGTCCGCCAGCCAGTTCCAGGGCCCTTTCCTCGTGTTCGGTCAGTGGCCTCTCATCAGCGGGGCCTCCTCCAGTCCTCACATGCTCCCTATTGTTGTGTGCGCGCTTATCCTGTGGGGGGGGGGGGGTGGCAGGGGTAAAAGGCAACACTGTTAGGCAGGTATATGAATGCACGCCATCGGATGCGCGTGTATTGCAGAGGTTAAGGTTAGGGCTGGATTCACTTGGGGATATGGGGGAGGGGGGGATATGGGGGAAGGGGGGATATGGGGAGGGGGGGATATGGGGAGGGGGGATATGGGGGAGGGGGGATATGGGGGAGGGGGGATATGGGGGAGGGGGGGATATGAGGGGGGGATATGGGGGAGGGGGGATATGGGGGAGGGGAGATATGGGGAGGGGGATATGGGGGAGGGGGGATATGGGGGGAGGGGGGATATGGGGAAGGGGGATATGGGGAGGGGGGATATGGGGGGAGGGGGGATATGGGGGAGGGGGGATATGGGGGAAGGGGGATATGGGGGAGGGGGGATATGGGGGAAGGGGGGATATGGGGAGGGGGGATATGGGGGGGGATATGGGGAGGGGGGATATGGGGGAGGGGGATATGGGGGAGGGGGGATATGGGGGAGGGGGGATATGGGGGAAGGGGGGATATGGAGAGAGGGGGGATATGGGGGAGGGGGATATGGGGAGGCTCACCCTGCCTGCTCTGACGAGGTTGTTCACCTTCTTGTGGCACTGGGTGCCTGTCCGTGGTGTCAGGGCCGCAGCGGTGACGGCCTCTGCCACTTCGCTCCACAGACGCCGGCTGTGGCGTGGGGCAACTCTGCGGCCGTGCCCAGGATACAGAGCGTCCCTCCTCTGCTCAACCGCGTCCAGGAGCGCCTCCACATCCCGTGACTCGAACCTCGGGGCTGAGCGGCGGCCAGCCATCCAGTCGGGTGTTCCGGTCGGGTGTTCCAGTCGGGTGGGGGGGAAGCAGCGCGGCCTTATGAGCCGTCATGCCGTGCGGCGCGTATGATGCTGCACGGCGTGAACCACTGCGCAAGCGCGGATCCCGTTACGTTACTGCTAGCCCATTTCGGGCCGGAGACTTTCGACCCATTTTTCCGACTTGACGCAAGTCGGATTTGCGCCGTTTTGTGCGCCGATCGGCGGACTTTCCGCCGATAACGGAGAATTTCGCCCATGGATCCTCATCATTTACTATACACCTTGCCCCTTAGTTTTGTGTTATCCGCAAACATGGCAATAGTGCATTCGCTTCCCTTGTCCAAGTCATCAATATATATTGTAAATAACTGTGGCCTGACATGATACCCTGGGATACTGCATGGTCAATTCCAACCACACTTGACCCGAAGTTGTAACACAGTTGAAATTATCGCTTCATTTTTCATCACAAATGCCTGAAGTCTTTGGTCTTTGGCTGCCCAATAACTAGTCACCAGGTTTGCAAATTAAACACAATTGAGTTTTATTAATAACAATAACTATGGGTGCAATCTACCCGAATGGGAACAGTGTCCCATAGCAAACGTGTTTAGCCAAGTGTTACCGGCACTTGGAGCACCGAGAAACACAATGCTATTGTACTCCCATTCAGGTAGATACAGGGCCTCAGCGGGGAATGCCAACTTAGTCCTGTTTTCTGCACTGAGGATCTCCACTCGCCGGATTACTCCTCAGTGCAGAAGGAGATTGGGACGCCATAAAAAATGTAAATGGTGTTCCGATCTCTCAACTACACTTTGCAGCCCCTGAACCCCCCAAAGCACTAACTCATCTATAAAGTGGTCCTCAGGCCCCCCTTATCCGTACCCCCGGGCCTAATTCACAAGGCTGGAAAAATGTCAGCTTGGCACCTTGTCAGTGCCCCTTCCAGTTTGTCAATACCACCTGAGCACCTTGGCAGTGTCAGGCTAGTGCCCAGATGGCACTGCCATAGTGCCAGGCTAGCAGTGCCAGTGTCAATGTGCCCAGGTGGCACCAACAGTACCAGGATAAGCATCTCATAGCATTTACAGAGCAGAAGGAGGCCATTCGGCCCATAGAGCCTGCACCGACTCTTGGAAAGAGCACCCTACCCAAGGTCAACACCTCCATCCTATCCCCATAACCCAGTAACCCCACCCAACCCTAAGGCCAATTTTGGACACTAAGGGCAATTTATCATGGCCAATCCACCTAACCTGCACATCTTTGGACTGTGGGAGGAAACCGGAGCACCCGGAGGAAACCCACGCAGACACGGGGAGGTTGTGCAGACTCCGCACAGACAGTGGCCCAAGCCGGAATCGAACCTGGTACCCTGGAGCTGTGAAGCAATTGTGCTATCCACAATGCTACCGTGCTGCCCCGATCTGAACTCCATTTAGGGGACTCTTCCAATCTGGGGACTCCATTCCCCTGGAAGACCTCCATTAGTGCCGTTCCATCTCGTCCCCTTTTGTGGAGACCAGCATTGAACTGCACTTTTCCGAGAACTCCAAAGTGAAGGGGTTAGATCTCATTATCTTGGTAGATTGTGGGAGTGCATATTAGAGTGAGACTAGCTATCACTCAAATATGCAGATTTCCCCAAAAGTGATCCAGCCATATTGCGACGTCTCGCAAGATCCGGTTAGACCTCACGAGGCATAGCGAGCCAGGTAGATCCCAGAAGAGGGAATTCCCGGCATCCACCTGCTGCATTGTGCCTTTCCGGCATAATGCAGCCAGAGGATCGTGTCCTATAATTAAATAGGCAGCAAATACAACTGGTTAATTATTTTCAAATTTCTAACCCCCTCTCTTTAACTCATCCTACCATCGACACACGCACAAGACAGAGAAACACGGAGGGGAAAGAGGGGTGTAAAAAAACATGAAGAGTAACAGGATGCAAGTCTCTGAGCACAATCTAACAGCTGAGACACGCCAGGTGCAAATCCGAGCGAGCCAGTTAGATCGTGTGAGAGTCCAAAATCAGGGTAGGGTTGCACCCTGCCTCACCCTCTGGCACCCTGGCACCTTGGCACTGCCAGGCTGGTACAGTGACACTGCCACCCTGGCACTGACAGGGCCTGAGAGGGGTCATGCCCAGGAACATTTGGTTGAGGGGGATATGATGGTTGGGGTGGAGAGGGGGGGGGGTGTTAAAGGCGATTATGAAGAGGCCTCAGGAAGGCTGGGAGGGGTGAAGGGTGGGGTTCTTGTAGGGGAGGGACCTGAAAAGGGGGAGCACTCAGCAACCTGTTAGCGGGTAATGCCCATGTGTGTGTGGGGGGGGGTGACAGTGCCGGTGGATGGCGGTGTGTGGGGGGGACCTTCAAGCTCATGTAGAGATCAGGGCACCCTTTCAAAATGTGGTGGGCCGATCTCTGAGGAGTGGGTCTGGCCAGCGAGGTCAGCTGCTATACCTTACTGTGAATTACAAACTATTCTTTTGTTTCTAACTTGCAAATTTGCACTATTTCTCTTTAACTGCATTTTTCCTTTGTGTGTGTGTGTGTATGAGTGAGTGACTTTTGTAAGGGCCACAAAGAGTCCACATCAGTGTGGTAAACCACTGTTGCACCTATATTAGGTGATGTACGGTAGGACCTGTACTACAGGTACGGCGGTAGTCCCTGCTTGCTGGTTCCGCCCAGTAGGTGGAGCATAAATATGTGTGTCCTCCGTGCAGCAGCCATTTCGCCAGCTGCTGTGGGAGGCCACACATCTTAGGGCAATAAAGCCTCAGCTGTATTCAACTCTCGTCTTTGTCCAATTGATCGTGCATCAATTTATTGCTCTAAGATTTTCAGAAGATGGACCTCCGTATCAAGCCGGATCGCCTGCAGCTGGATCCGCAATCAAGCGACGGCAAAAAGGACTTTCAGCACTGGCTAGCTTGTTTCGAGGTGTACATCAACTCGGCGCCAAGCCCTGTTCCAGAGGCTCAGAAAATACAGGTACTGTACTCAAGGTTTAGCTCCAACGTCTTTCCGCTGATCCAGGACACGCCGAAATACGACGAAGCTATGGCGCTACTTAACGAAAATTACGCCCAGCGGACGAACACGCTCTTCGCCAGACACATACTCGCCACTCGTTCTCAGTTCCCTGGTGAGTCCATAGAAGACTTCTGGCGGGCCCTAATTCCACTAGTCCGGGACTGTGACTGTCAGGCCGTTATGGCCACTGAACATTCTAACCTCCTTATGCGGGACGCTTTTGTTACGGGGATTGGGTCGGACCTTATACGCCAGCGACTTTTAGAAGGGGCTACGCTCGATCTCGCAGAGACAAAGAAGCTAGTGCTCTCTATGACGGTCGCCTCGCGCAATATTCAGGTCTATGCCCCCAGCCACATGGCCCACCCCTCCTATGCATTGTGGACCCCACAGACAGCCGCCCCAGCGGGGGCCTTACCCAGCCAATATGCCTGCGCCATGCACCAGCCAACTAACCCTGGGGGTCCCCGATGTTACTTTTGCGGCCAGCAGAAACACCCCTGCCAACGCTGCCCGACCTGCGCTGCCCTTTGTAAGGCTTGCGGCAAGAAGGGGCACTTCACCGCGGTGTGCCAGGCCCGCGCAGTCGCTGCTATCGCCCCCACCCCCCTCATTTACGCACAATGGGCGTCGCCATCTTCACCCCCCCCAGACCATGTGCGGCCAGTGGGCGCCTCCATCTTCTCCCCCTCAGACCACGCGCGACCAGTGGGTGCCGCCATCTTCTCCCCCTCATACCAAGCGTGACCAGTGGACGCCGCCACCTTCCCCTCCGCGCAACACGTGCAGCCCATGGACACCGCCATCTTGTTCAACCCCTGCCACGTGTGGTCCATGGGCGCCACCATTTTATCCTCCCCAAGATCTTCAGGCGCCGCCATCTTGTCTCCCCCATGGCACATGGGCACCACCAGCCTTCCTGGACCCCTGCCCCATGGGCACCCCATCATCCGACACCAGCGACGACTAACCACGATTCGTCTCAGTGAC
Organism: Scyliorhinus torazame; assembly: GCF_047496885.1. Taxonomy (NCBI): domain Eukaryota; kingdom Metazoa; phylum Chordata; class Chondrichthyes; order Carcharhiniformes; family Scyliorhinidae; genus Scyliorhinus; species Scyliorhinus torazame. The sequence goes on along the minus strand of NC_092710.1, from coordinate 233,399,295 downwards.
CATCGAACAGTCTCGTCCGCACAACCTGGCCACCGCATCGACCAGTGTTAAAATTGACGGACACGTGACCTCTTGCCCGCTGGTCTCCTGGAGCACCGAAACCTTCATCCACCCGCATACGGTAAGGCACTGCTCCCTCGCGGTACACCCCGCCAACGAAAGAATTTCCCTGGCCTTCGGATCCCATTCCGTGTGATCTGGGGGTACTGTACGGTCACACTCACGGTCCAGGGCGTAGAATTCAGTGGTTTCCGCCTCTACGTCCTCCCTAACCTCTGCGCTGCCCTACTACTCGGCCTGGACTTCCAGTCTAACCTCCAGAGCCTAACCCTTCGGCGAGCCCATACCACCCCTTACTGTGTGTGGCCTCGCAACCCTAAAGGCCGATCCACATTCCCTCTTCGTAAATCTAACCCCGGATTGCAAACCCGTCGCCACCAGGAGCAGACGGTACAGCACCCAGGACAGGACCTTTATCAGGTCCGAGGTCCAGCGGCTGCTTCGGGAAGGCATCATCGAGGCCAGCAACAGCCCCTGGAGAGCACAAGTGGTAGTAGTTAAAACTGGGGAGAAACACAGAATGGTTGTGGACTACAGCCAGACCACCAATCGGTACACGCAGCTCGACGCGTACCCCCTCCCACGCATATCTGATATGGTCAATCAGATTGCACAGTACCGGGTCTTCTCAACGGTAGACCTCAAATCCGCCTACCACCAGCTCCCCATCCGTAAGGCGGACAGTCCATACACAGCTTTCGAGGCAGATGGTCGCCTCTATCACTTCCTCAGGGTTCCTTTCGGCGTCACCAACAGGGTCTCGGTCTTCCAAAGGCAGATGGACCGAATGGTCGACCGGTACGGTTTGCGGGCCACCTTCCCGTACCTAAACAACGTCACCACCTGCGGCCATGATCAGCAGGAACACGATGCCAACCTTGCCAAATTTCTCCACACCGCCACTCTCCTCAACCTCACCTACAACAAGGAAAAATGCGTGTTGAGCACGAACCACTTAGCCATCCTCGGCTTTGTGGTCCAGAACGGAGTTCTGGGGCCCGATCCCGACCGCATGCGCCCCCTCATGGAGCTCCCCCTCCCCCACTGCCCCAAGGCCCTCAAACGCTGCCTGGGGTTCTTTTCATACTACGCCCAGTGGGTCCCAAACTATGCGGACAAGGCCCAGCCACTCATACAGTCCACCCATTTTCCCCTGACGGCCTTCGCCCGTATCAGAGCCGATATCACCAGGTCGCGAGGCACGCAGTAGACAAGACGCTGCCCATTCAAGTGGAAAGCGACGCATCAGACGTCGCCCTAGCCGCCACCCTCAATCAGGCAGGCAGGCTCGTGGCATTCTTTTCCCGCACCCTTCATGCCTCAGAAATCCGGCACTCATCTGTCAAAAAAGAGGCCCAAGCTATCGTTGAAGCTCTGTGGCATTGGAGGCATTACCTGGCCGGCAGGAGATTCACTCTCCTCACTGACCAATGGTCGGCAGCCTTCATGTTCAATAACACACAGCGGGGCAAGATCAAGAATGATAAGACCTTGAGGTGGAGGATCGAGCTCTCCACCTACAATTACGAGATTTTGTATCGCCCCGGCAAACTCAACGAGCCCCCAGATGCCCTATCCCGAGGTACATGTGCCAGCGCACAAGTAGTCCGACTCCGGATCCAGCACGACAGCCTTTGTCACCCAGGAGTCACACGGTTGTACCATTTCATAAAGGCCCGCAATCTGCCCTACTCCGTCGAGGAAGTACGGACAATCACCAGGGACTGCCAGGTCTGTGTGGAGTGCAAACCGCACTTCTACCAGCCAGACCGTGCGCGCCTGGTGAAGGCCTCCCGCCCCTTTGAATGCCTCAGCGTGGATTTCAAAGGGCCCCTCCCATCCACCGACCGTAACACGTATTTTCTCAGTGTGGTCGATGTGTACTCCAGATTCCCCTTCGCCATCCCATGCCCCGACATGACGTCTGCCACCGTCATCAAAGCCCTCTACACAATCTTCGCTCTGTTTGGTTTCCCAGCCTACATCCACAGTGACAGGGGATCCTCATTCATGAGCGATGAGCTGCGTCAGTTCCTGCTCAGCAGGGGTATCACCTCCAGCAGGGTGACCAGCTATAACCCCCGGGGAAACGGACAGGTAGAGAGGGAGAACGGGATGGTCTGGAGGGCCGTCCAACTGTCCATACAGTCGAGGAATCTCCCGGCCACCCACTGGCAGGAGGTCCTCCCTGATGCACTACACTCCATTCGGTCACTACTGTGCACCGCCACTAACAACACACCCCATGACCGTCTCTTTCCCTTCCCCAGGAGGTTCACATCCGGGGTGTCGCTCCAGACTTGGCTCGCAGCTCCAGGACCCGTCCTACTCCGTAGGCACGTCCGACTCCACAAGGCGGACCCATTGGTTGAAAGAGTACAGTTGCTCCACGCGAACCCCCAGTATGCCTACGTGGCGTACCCCGACTGCCGCCAGGATATTGTCTCCCTCAGGGACCTGGCACCAGCAGGTTCCCCACACACACACCCCTCCGGCCCGGTTCCACCCCCCCCCCCCCTCTGCCCCCTCCCAGGCGCTCCCAGCATCAACCCCCCCAGGACCATCCGTCCTCCCCCTGCCCATGCCCGAGGATGAAGAGGAGTTCTGCACGCTCCTGGAGTCACCGAAGACCAGACCAGCATCGGCATCGCCGCCACCACTACGTCGCTCCCAGCGGCACATCAAGACCCCGGGCCGGTTAAACCTCTAACTGGTTCACTGGACTTAAAAAAAAAAGTTTTTTCCCGCAAATATTGTATATGTAAATTCAATTGCTGTATATAGTTCTCCACCACCCCCGCCGTACTCAATTTTAATAGGGGGTGAATGTGGTAAACCACTGTTGCACCTATATTAGGTGATGTACGGTAGGACCTGTACTATAGGTACGGCGGTAGTCCCTGCCTGCTGGCTCTTCCCAGTAGACGGAGTATAAATATGTGTGTCTTCCGTGCAGCAGCCATTTCGCCAGCTGCTGTGTGGGGCCACACATCTTAGAGCATTAATCCTCAGTTGTATTTAACCGTCGTCTTTGTCCAATTGATCGTGCCTCAATCGGGTTTGTTGAAACAAAAATTTACTTTATTTTGCAACTCCTATTATATACAACTCCAGTAGCTCCTAGTCGGTGCCTTACTGACCAACTCTATTTGTACATTGCCAGACATTAGAGGTCCCCCGTCGCCTTATCAGGAGGGGGGCTCATATTCTGCAAGGTCCATAGGGTAATTAATCATTCCCACCCCGTAAGAGCAGTGCGGCTAATATCAGTGTCATAGTGTCAAGACTTTCCAGCTGAACGTGTGATTAGATAATCTTCTGTATTTAAACCACAAAAACTTGCTACTGTTTATTCAAGTTGACCACGCACATCTTCCGTTTCAAAAAGCACAGATTATGGCCATTAAGGGAAGGGAACAGAGAGCTTCAGTTTCTCTCTCATATCTGCTTGCAACACACATAAGAATTGATAAACGAAAAAAGATTCTTCCGTTCACTTTCGACCGACCTGGTGGTCACATGATGCAATGATAATGGAATCATTGACTAATTACATAGCAATCAAACCTCTATCAATTAGTTTACAAATAGGACACAAAACCCTTAGATCAACATCTTTTAAACATACTGTGAGTGAGATTGGATTCACAGCGCCAAAACCTGGGTTTGATCCCGGCCCCGGGTCACTGTCCATGTGGAGTTTACACATTCTCTCCATGTCTGCGTGGGTCTCACCCCCACAACCGTGAACAAGTTGGGCCGAAGGGCCTGTTTTCATGCTGTAAACTTCTATGACTCGAAAACCCAAGGTTGTGCAATGTAGGTGGGTTGGCCATGCTAAATTGTTCCTCAATTGGAAAATAATTTTAAAAAGCGAGAGTGGTTGGATGTGATCTCACTATGTTCTCCTACATATATACTCTTAAAGGCTGTAAATATCACACTTTTTCATGAAGGCTAAGAAACAGACTTATTTAAAGTAAGACAATTACACTAAAGCAGGGTAAGCAGCTTATAGAGGGCACACTATGGATACTGAGTGGTGCATCTCCACCCCTGGTCATCCACTGCAATCTTTTGTTCTTTCTTCGCAATTACCTTCATGGTTGAGTCCCCTGACTCTAATAATGAATGCATTTTAGCCTCAAAAACGAATTGCATCCCTTTCCCCCTCAGCATCGCTATAGGATTGTGGTATTATAGGTATTACGGTACCTGATAGGCTAAAGCACCATTGATGGAAACTGTATGCTTTCTATTGGTTAGAATGTATGATAGCTCCGCCCTGCTAGGCTTGGTATAAGAACCAGTGCTGCCCCAGCAGCCTTCATTCTGTACCTGAGCTGCTGGGGGAAACATCTATCTTATTAAAGCATTCAGTTGGACTACAACCTCGCTTTAGTGGTCATTGATCGTGCATCAAGGATCCAAAGCCCCATCCACCCCCCCATGTCCTCATTCAGTGCCCTATGTCCTGTCCCCTCCCTCAGGGATCTCAGCATTGGATCATGGAATCAAGCAACCTACCTCTCTGGGACGCCTGGACCCTGTAACCCCAGAAATCCATATTGCAACCAAACCACCCGCAGATTGGACCTGTCTTAATTGGTCCCTTCATTGGGTTGGACCATGAGTGTATCTGCTCCTGCAGAGTCCTCCAGACTGCATATGGGTACCAGGTCTATCAATAAAATGGCATCAAGGCAGAGAACCTGTGATGTCACAGCCTGCAGTGGTATCAAACCACGCCTCTTCCTCCTCCACTCCCAACTGGTAAAGAAAGTTAAAATTCTTCCCTATGCTTCTGTATTGGAACATGCAGGAGTAATGCGACAGAAGCATAACTGCCAAGTCTCTGATCTGCTGTACTGTCAACTTTACTACATTTTAAAGTAACTTTCATTAGATAACAGCCATTTCCCCAATGCTGCTGTTCCCTCGTGCCTGCAACTGTTCAACAAGTTCTACTGGTTTCTCAGCATTGCTCCAATCTGAATCCTGGCTAGTGTTTCACATTCCTGGGTTGAAGTACATTTTTCTGCTACTGCTGCATCCTATGGTGACTTCCAAATCCTCCACCACTTTTTTTCTGCCCTGCAACTGATTCTGCCCACCTCCTGGATTTTCATTCCCATAGAAATACCTCCAGAAGTGCATCCTCTAATATTCCATCCTTCAAATTGCTTCTGGACTTCCCTTGCCAGCCTGCACTATCAACTACGACGAGACGAAAGTAGAGAGTAATCGAGGCTTTATTATACAGAGATGTATGGCCTTCTACAGCTGCTGCCAAAATGGCTGCCGTTCGGAGAGCTCACACATTTATACTCCGCCTACTGGGCGGAGCCAGCAGGCAGGGATCTACCCCCATACCTGTAGTACAGGGGCCTTACCGTAATACCCTCGTACGCAGTGCAGTATATACAATATAATACAACAGAGGTGACTACCACATTCACCCCCTGTTAAAAATGAGTCCAGCGGGGGTGGTGGAAAACTATTTACATACAGGTTGTCATTAAAATTTCAGAGAAGGTTACAAATTTAGACGGCCTTGATCCGTCGTTGAGAGCGCCGCAGTGCTGGTGGCGAGTCAGGCGTCGGCTCGGTCGTCGGTGACTCCGGGAGCGTGTCAACATCCTCTTCATCCCCGGGTGGGACCAAGAATAGGACGGATTGTCCTGGAGCGGGGGCTGTGGTGGGGTGCGCTGGGGGAAGGGAGGGTGGCGCTGGGGCAGGGGGGGCAGTGGGGGGGGGGGGGATGAAGCTGGTGCCAGGTCCCTGAGGGAGACTGTGTCTTGGCGGCCATCGGGGTACGCTACGGAGGCGTACTGCGGGTTTGCGTGGAGTAGATGTACCCTCTCAACCAACGGGTCTGCCTGGGGGGTTTCGTTAGTCGCCGTGCAATGGAGCGACCAAATGGAGTGAAGGGCGTCGGGGATGACCTCCGGCCAGCGGGAGGCCGGGAGACTTTTGGACCGTAGGGCCAGCTGGACGGCCTTCCAGACCGTCCCATTCTCCCGCTCCACCTGCCCGTTTCCACTGGGGTTGTAGCTGGTCGTCCTGCTCGAGGCAATGCCCCTGTTGAGCAGGTACTGGCGCAGCTCATCGCTCATAAATGAGGATCCCTGGTCGGTGTGGACGTAGGCGGGGAAACCGGACAGAGCGAAGATGGTGTTGAGGGCTTTGATGATGGTGGCAAACGTCATATCGGGGCATGGGATGGCGAAGGGGAATCTGGAATATTCGTCGACCACATTGAGACAATACGTGTTGCGGTCGGTGGAGATGAGGGGCCGTTTGAAGTCCACGCTGAGGCATTCAAAGGGGCGGGAGGCCTTCACCAGGCGCGCACGGTCTGGCCGGTAGAAGTGCGGTTTACACTCCGCGCAGGCCTGGCAGTCTCTGGTGACAGCCCTGACTTCCTCGATGGAGTAGGGCAGATTGCGGGCCTTAACAAAGTGATAAAAGCGGGTGACCCCTGGGTGACAGAGATCGTCGTGCAGGGTCCGGAGTCGGTCCACTTGTGCGCTGGCACATGTACCTCGGGACAGGCCATCAGGGGGCTCGTTGAGCTTACCAGGGCGATACAAAATCTCGTAATTAAAGGTGGAGAGCTCGATCCTCCACCGCAAGATCTTATCATTTTTGATCTTACCCTGCTGTGTGTTGTTAAACATGAAGGCAACCGACCGTTGGTCTGTGAGGAGAGTGAATCTCCTGCCGACCAGGTATTGCCTCCAGTGCCGCACAGCTAAACGATAGCTTGGGCCTCCTTTTCGACTGAGGAGTGCCGAATTTCGGAGGCATGGAGGGTGCGGGTAAAGAATGCCACGGGCCTGTGTGCCTCGTTGAGGGTGGCGGCCAGAGCGACGTTTGATGCATCGCTCTCGACTTGGAAAGGGAGTGTCTCGTCGACCGCATGCATCGCGGCCTTGGCGATGTCGGCCTTGATATGGTTGAAGGCCTAGTGAGCCTCGGCCGTCAGTGGGAAACCGGTGGAATGGATGAGTAGGCGGGCCTTGCCGTCTGCTCCTGGTGGCGACGGGTTTGCAATCCGGGGTGAGGTTTGCAAACAGAGAAGGTGGATCGACCTTTAGGGTCACGAGGGCGCATACAGTAAGGGGTGGTAGGGGCCTGCCAAATTTCAGGGTTAGGCTCTGGGGAGGTTGCACTGAAAGTCCAGGCCGAGTAGCAAGGCAGCGCAGAGGTTGGGGAGGATGTAGAGCCGGAAGCCGCTGAACTTTACGCACTGGATCGTGAGGGTGGCGATGCAGTACCCCCGGATCGCCACGGAGTAGGATCCAGAGGCCAGGAAGATTCTTTGGTTGATGGGGTGTACCGCGAGGGACCAGCGCCTTGCCGTAGTTAGGTGGATGAAGTTCTCAGTGCTCCCGGAGTCCAGAAGACAGGATATCTCATGCCCGTCGACCTTCTCCTTTGTCGACGCAGTCGCAAGGTTGTGCGGTCGAGACTGGTCAATCATGACGGAGGCGAGACGTGGCTGGCCGTCGGCAGTTGCAGGCGATGAGCGGCCCGATGAGGTGCCCAACGTCAGGGGCCCTGAGACGGGGAAGATGGCAGCGCCCACGGGCCGCACGTGTCCTGAGGCAGGCAGGATGGCGGCGCCCTCGGGCCGCACGTGTCCTGGGGCAGGCATGATGGCTCCGCCCATTGGTTGTGAGGCAAGCAAGATGGCGGCGCCCACGGGCCGCACGTGTTGTGAGGGGAGCAAGGTGCCAGGGCCCACGGGCCGCACATGGTTCGAGGCGAGGAAGATGGCACCGCCTACTGGCCGCACGCGGGGGGTGGAGGGACAATAGTGGCAATTGAGCAGGCCTGGCACACTCCAGCGAAATGTCTCTTCTTGCCGCAGGCCTTGCAGAGCGCGCTCCGCGCCGGGCAGCGCTGCCGGGGTTGGTTGGCTGCCGCGCGGCGCAGGCGTGGGGATGTCTGGGGGCGGTCACTGATGGGGTCCATGATGGGGTGGCCGCTGGCGGGGTCCACGATGCCCAGGAGGGGTGGGCTGTGCGGTCGGGGGCATACGCCTGTACGTTGCATGAGGCAACTGTGAGCGAGAGCGCCAGTTTCTTGGGCGCCGCGAGGTCAAGCGTGGCCCATTCTAAGAGACGTTGGCGGATCTAGGCCGACCCTATGCCCGTAATGAACGCGACTCTCATTAGCAGGTTAGAATGTTCGGCGGCTGAAACGGCCTGGCAATCACAGTCTCTCACCAGGGCGAGCAGGGCATGCCAGAAATCTTCCACAGACTCACCGGGAAGTTGGTGCCGCGTGGACAGGAGGTGCCTGGCATAGATCTTGTTGGTCTGCCGAGCGTAGTTCTCCTTCAGTAGTGCCATGGCCTCTGCATAGGTAGGCGCGTCCTGGATGAGGGGAAAGACATCGGAGCTCAGTCACATGTACATAATCTGGAGCTTCTGTGCTTCTGGGATTGGGTCTGTCGCTGATCCGATGTAGGCTTCAAAGCAAGCTAGCCAATGTGCCAGCTCCTTTCTGTCATTGTCTGCTTGAGGGTGCAGCTGCAGGCGATCCGGCTTGATGCGGAGATCCATCTTTGTAAAATCTCTGTGTAATAAATTGATGCACTATTAATTACGACGAGACGAGAGTAGAGAGTAATTGAGGCTTTATTACACAGAGATGTGTGGGCTCCTACAGCTGCTGCCGAAATGGCTGCAGCTCGGAGACCCCACACATTTATACTCCGCCTACAGGGCGGAGCCAGCAGGCAGGGATCTACCCCCGTACCTGTAGTACAGGGGCCTTACCATAATACCCTCGTATGCAGTGCAGTATATACAATATAATACAACAGTGGTGACTACCACATTAGTGTTTCACATTCCTGGATTGAAGTACATTGTTCTGCTACTGCTGCATCCTATGGTGACTTCCAACTTCTCCACCATTTTGTTTCTGCCCTGCAACTGATTCTGCCCACCTCCTGGATTTTCATTCCGATAGGAATACCTCCAGAAGTGCATCCTCTGATATTCCATTCTTCAAATTGCTTCTGGACTTCCCTTGCCAGCCAGACTTATTGCCAAACTTGGGCTACACTGGTCACTGCAGTATGCGCACTCTACCCTCTTTACATCACCATTATCCCACCACGGGACCTCTGGCTTTAACTCTCCCAGAAGGAAAAGACAGTAAAACGGGGAAATAAGAATACTGGTCCCAACTGTTTTTTCAGCTGGATTCCCTCTATCTCCTCCTTATTCGCTAGTTACCGCCAGAATATATGGATCCTGATGAGTGCTATGTTACCAGCCATGTAACTTCACAGACTCACAGATTGGTTACAGTGTACAAGGAGGCCATTCAGCCCATCTTGCTAGCACTGGGCCTCTGAAGAAGCAATTTACCGTGTGACACACACTGGTTTCTTCCCATAACCCTGTACATTCTTCCTTTTCAGCTAATAATCCGACTCTTTTTTTAATAAATTTAGAGTACCCAATTATTTTTATTTCCCAATTAAGGAGCAATTCAGCATGGCCAATCCACCTAACCTGCACATCTTTTTGGGTTGTGGGGGTGAAACCCACGCAGACATGGGGAGAATGTGCAAACTCCACACGGACAGTGACCCAGGGCCGGGATTCGAATCCGGGTCCTCAGCGCCACAGTTCCAGTGCTAACCACTGTCCCGCCGCACTGCCCTCGACTCTCTCTTAAATGCTGCAAATGAACCTGCCTCCATTACACTCTCAGGCAGTACATTCCAGATCCCAACCATGCTGAGTTAAAATGTTTTTTCTCATGTCTCCATTGTTTCTTTTGCCAGTTACCTCAAATCTGTACCCTCTTGTTGTTGATCCTTTCACCAATTGGAATGGTTTCCCCAATCTACTCTGTCCAGGCCCTTGATGATGTTCTGGACCTCTATCAAATCTCCTATTAACTTTACCTCTCCAGGGTAATAGTCCTGGCCTCTCCAATTTATCTGCCTAACTGATGTTGCTCATCCCTGAAGCCTTTTGTGAATATTTTCCATATTTTCTCTAATGTCTTCACATTATTCCTAATGTTTGGTGCCCAGAACAGGACACAATGGGCGTGATTTAACAGGACAGGAACAGAGTACCATTTTGGGCATGTTGGCGCCAAGACCGACATCGCTATTTAATGGTCCTTTGTTGTCTTTTTGGCCTTGGCAAGGAACACCCCGCCAAGGCGCACATACAATAATTTCTTGCACTGGTGAGTATTTGTACTCTGGAAGGGTATTTGTACATCGGGGTGCCATTATTAAATGTCGCCCGATCTTTCGATCCCCCCACCCCCCCACCCCCGTGGATTAAGGCATTCTGAGAGCATGGAGGTGATTCGCTTCATGTCCAACCTCTCAAAGCACTTCATTACGACTGAAGTCAAGGCCACCGGACAGTAGTCATTGAGGCACGTTGCCTGGCTCTTCTTTGGTACCGGTATGATGGTGGTCTTCTTGAAGCAGGTGGGGACCTCGGAGTGGAGTAGGGACAGGTTAAAGATGTCCGTGAACACATCTGCCAGCTGGTCCACGCAGGCTCTGTGTGCACGACCAGGGATCCCATCTGGGCCCGTCGCCTTCCGAGGGTTCACTTTCAGGAAGGCCGATCTGACTTTGGAAGCTGTGATGGTGGGTTTGGGTGAGTTATGGGCTGCTGGGGCACTCGACAGCGGATCATTGGTTTCCTGCTCAAACCGAGCATAGAATGCATTGTGTTCATCGGGCAGGGGTGCGCTGCTGCTGGAGATACTGCTCGACTTCGCTTTGTAGCCCGTTACGTTGCCTACGCCTTGCCACAACCACCGAGAGTCTGTAACACTAGTCTGTGCCTCTAGCTTAGTCTGATATACTTTCTTTTTTTTAATTTAGAGTACCCAATTATTTTTTTCCAATTAAGGGGCAATCCACCTAGCCTGGACATCTTTGGGGCGAAACCCACGCAAACACGGGGAGAATGTGCAAACTCCACACGGACAGTGACCCAGAGCCGGGACCGAACCTGGGACCTCGGTGCCGTGAGGCAACAGGGCTTACCAGCTGTGCCACCGTGCTGCCCCTGATATTCTCTCTTGGCATCTCGGATGGCTTTGCAGAGGTCTTACCTGGATTTCTTGTATAGGTCAGGGTCGCTTGATTTGAATGCCTCAGACCTATCCTTTGGTAGGGAGTCAATCCTGCGATTGAGCCATGGTTTCCAGTTGGGGAACGTACGTACTGCTTTCATTGGCACGCAGTCGTCCACACATTTGCTGATGGAGTCTGTGATGGTGGTGGCATACTCATTTAAGTTGGTCGCTGAGTTCTTAATTATGGACCAGTCCACTGTCTCCAAGGGGAGGCTGATGGGGGCTGGGGTTGGGCTGTGTGGTTGAGTGGGGGTTCAGGTCACCCTCATGTGAGTGTGGTGTGAGGCGGTAACCCGTGATTCCCATAGTGCCCTCCAGGTCAAAGAAGGCGGAGGGGGGGGGGGGGGGCGCGAGTATTTGTATTGTGGTGGGGGGGGGTCGGCAACCGGACTTTGTGAATGGGCATCCCACTGAGACTGGCAACCCGATACCAGGATCCTGATGGAATCCAGCGAGCTCTCTGCCAACCAAAAATTTGCATGGTTAAGAAGTGAGACTCGCGCCTGGGCGCCGTTCCTAGCACCAGCCGACACCAGTTCCGATTTTCCGCTGTCAGGATCAGAGTTAAGCTCAAGAACGGAGAATCCCGGCCGAAATATCCCGATAATTAGAAGCTTTGTTCCATCCTTCTTTGATGCATATATTCTCTTTCATAAATTATCATTGGATTACCTTGGTGGCCAATCAATTCCTTCACCGAAACAATAACTAGCATCTAGATTAGCAGATTAAAGTTTATTAAGAACAGATGAGAGCCTACATCAATAAAAAATTTGAACTCAGTGGCATGCCCCAAGGAAACAAGAGACTTGGAATTTGAAAATGTGATGAAGCAACAGCAAATGCAAATATTTTAGGATTACCCCATACGCATAGAAAAATGTTTCTTTTACTCCAATTTCAAATAGAGATTTAACAGAAATCAAATATTTGGTGGTTGTATTAATATAGAATATAACAAATGCAATGTTGTGATTCAGCTGTGCCACTAATTAAATAAAAATGTATACTCTGGACAATATTACGTGACATTGTTTGCCAAGTACAAGCGAATAAGAAGTATGTTCTAGTACTGGCTGTTCCTGTGCTTGTGTTGATAGGCACAGAATATAACAGGAAGTAATACACAAAAAATACTTGAAAATATCTTTCTACACGAATCAGTTTAAGTAACGATTGGCTTTTAATTTTCAATTCCTCTGACTTCCAGGTGGCTTTTAACCTGGCACACAGCTAGGTGACAGCTGGACAGTAGGGTTAAAAGGGCTGTGTCCCCACACCGTCACCATATTTTCAGGGCCTTCCATGGGTGTCCAACTTGAATGTGGGAGTCATGACATTGTCTGACTCACATAGAACATCTTCCTGCTAGCTGGGTCAGCCTCTGAGTACCCAATATTGGGGGTATGCAGCATATAAAGCCTCGCCCTCAAAATAAACTCAACCTACCGCCAGTAAGACTGGGTGGTGAACCCATTCGCTTCTCAGGCTGGAAGCCCCAGAGTAAAAATCTACTCTGGTGTCACTTTGTGCTTCTTCATTACTGCTGGTAACAAGCGTGTTCTGTTTTTTATATTTGTGGTGGGAATTACTATAGGGTTGTTTTAAAACCGAGAGGAGGGGGCAGTTAAAATTACTTAGATTGCTTACCAGCCTCTGAGCATTCTGGATTCCGCAGTCTGTAGTTTTGTACTCATTCTTAGGCTAAACCAATGTCCAAAATCAATGTTGAAATTACAGTTTAAATTATATTGCAGTTGGAGGGCAACAAACTAACTGAGAAATGATCAGTTTCCTCATGCAAATGGATAGCAGATAAAATACTCCTGATGCTTAACCATAAACATAATTCAGACAGGCTGATCGTGGTAGCATGCCCCTTTAAGGGACGAGAGTTCCTGTAGTGTCATGTGACTGGATTGGGCAATGGGGCCAGAGTGCGTGAGCCCTGGGGACGGTGTGCAAGTTTTCCAGTTAGTTAGGTGTTTGGAGTCTGAGAACTCTCTGTATATAGTTCCTTACTTTAATAAACCATTAATTTGTTAATCTACCTGGTGGCCGCCCACCTGTCAGGATACTACATTGCCGATGAGGATCAACTGGAGTGCCTTCCTGCTCCTACAGAAATCAGGAGAGTAGAACTTGTGTGCAAACGTTTCCTTCAAAGCAAACTCATTCAGCAGTCTGTGAGTGACGGAATGCCCCTTTTTGGCAAACTAGAATATTCGAGCCCAACATGGAGCAATAGGCATTAAATGTCAAACACTTCTGTTGTTTTTCAAGGCCAAGGAAATTGGGTGGAGGAAAAGCATGGGGTTATCATACTAATGGTCTGTGGGGCTCCCACTTACAACCTGATTAGGAGTCTGAGTTCTCCAGGTGCCTCCAAATCCAAAATATTCAAGGAGCTGGTGGAGTTATTCAAGGGGCCTGGTCACCCGAAGCCCTCGATAAGAATGCAGCATTACAAATTCAATTCAACTTCAGGGCGCTAGAGGAGCCAGTCATGGCGCACCTAAAACAAATGACTAAACAATGTGGGTTTGCCTCTGTACTCAACGACATGTCAAGAGGCATAAGACCATAAGACCATAAGACATAGGAGTGGAAGTAAGGCCATTCGGCCCATCGAGTCTACTCCACCATTCAATCATGGCTGATTTCAACTCCATTTACCCGCTCTCTCTCCATAGCCCTTAATTTCTTGAGAAATCAAGAATTTATCAACTTCTGTCTTAAAGACACTCAACGTCCCGGCCTCCACCGCCCTCTGTGGCAATGAATTCCACAGACCCACCACTCTCTGGCTGAAGAAATTTCTCCTCATCTCTGTTCTAAAGTGACTCTCTTTTATTCTAAGGCTGTGCCCCCGGGTCCTAGTCTCCCCTGTTAATGGAAACAACTTCCCTACATCCACCCTATCTAAGCCATTCATTATCTTGTAAGTTTCTATTAGATCTCCCCTCAACCTCCTAAACTCCAATGAATATAATCCCAGGATCCTCAGACGTTCATCGTATGTTAGGCCTACCATTCCTGGGATCATCCATGTGAATCTCCGCTGGACCCGCTCCAGTGCCAGTATGTCCTTCCTGAGGTGTGGGGCCCAAAATTGCTCACAGTATTCTAAATGGGGCCTAACTAATGCTTTATAAAGCTTCAGAAGTACATCCCTGCTTTTATATTCCAAGCCTCTTGAGATGAATGACAACATTGCATTTGCTTTCTTAATTACGGACTCAACCTGCAAGTTTACCTTTAGAGAATCCTGGACTAGGACTCCCAAGTCCCTTTGCACTTCAGCATTATGAATTTTGTCACCGTTTAGAAAATAGTCCATGCCTCTATTCTTTTTTCCAAAGTGCAAGACCTCGCACTTGCCCACGTTGAATTTCATCAGCCATTTCTTGGACCACTCTCCTAAACTGTCTAAATCTTTCTGCAGCCTCCCCACCTCCTCCATACTACCTGCCCCTCCACCTATCTTTGTATCATCGGCAAACTTAGCCAGAATGCCCCCAGTCCCGTCATCTAGATCGTTAATATATAAAGAGAACAGCTGTGGCCCCAACACTGAACCCTGCGGGACACCACTCGTCACCGGTTGCCATTCCGAAAAAGAACCTTTTATCCCAACTCTCTGCCTTCTGCCTGACAGCCAATCGTCAATCCATGTTAGTACCTTGCCTCGAATACCATGGGCCCTTATTTTACTCAGCAGTCTCCCGTGAGGCACCTTATCAAAGGCCTTTTGGAAGTCAAGATAGATAACATCCATTGGTTCTCCTTGGTCTAACCTATTTGTTATCTCTTCAAAGAACTCTAACAGGTTTGTCAGGCACGACCTCCCCTTACTAAATCCACGCTGACTTGTCCTAATCCGACCCTGCACTTCCAAGAATTTAGAAATCTCATCCTTAACAATGGATTCTAGAATCTTGCCAACAACCGAGGTTAGGCTAATTGGCCTATAATTTTCCATCTTTTTCCTTGTTCCCTTCTTGAACAGGGGGGTTACAAGAGCGATTTTCCAATCCTCTGGGACTTTCCCTGACTCCAGTGACTTTTGAAAGATCATAACTAACGCCTCCACTATTTCTTCAGCTATCTCCTTTAGAACTCTAGGATGTAGCTCATCTGGGCCCGGGGATTTATCAATTTTTAGACCTCTTAGTTTCTCTAGCACTTTCTCCTTTGTGATGGCTACCATATTCAACTCTGCCCCCTGACTCTCCGGAATTGTTGGGATATTACTCATGTCTTCTACTGTGAAGACTGACGCAAAGTACTTATTCAGTTCCTCAGCTATTTCCTTGTCTCCCATCAAAAAATTACCAGCGTCAATTTGGAGCGGCCCAATGTCAACTTTTGCCTCCTGTTTGTTTTTAATGTATTTAAAGAAACTTTTACTATCATTCCTAATGTTACTGGCTAGCCTACCTTCAAATTTGATCCTCTCTTTCCTTATTTCTCTCTTTGTTATCCTCTGTTTGTTTTTGTAGTCTTCCCAATCTTCTGACTTCCCACTACTCTTTGCCACATTATAGGCTTTCTCTTTTGCTTTGATGCATTCCCTAACTTCCTTTGTCAGCCATGGCTGCCTAATCCCCCCTCTGATAACCTTTCTTTTCTTTGGGATGAACCTCTGTACTGTGTCCTCAATTACTCCCAGAAACTCCTGCCATTGCTGTTCTACTGTCTTTCCCACTAGGCTCTGCTCCCAGTCGATTTTCGTCAGTTCCTCCCTCATGCCCCTGTAGTTACCTTTATTTAACTGTAACACCTTTACATCTGATTCTACCTTCTTTCTTTCAAATTGGAGATTGAATTCTACCATATTATGATCACTGCCTCCTAAGTGCTCCCTTACTTTAAGATCTTTAATCAAGTCTGGCTCATTACATAGCACTAAGTCCAGAATGGCCTGTTCCCTCGTGGGCTCCATCACAAGCTGTTCCAAAAAGCCCTCCTGTAAACATTCAATGAATTCCCTTTCCTTGGGTCCACTGGCAGCATTATTTACCCAGTCCACCTGCATATTGAAGTCCCCCATGATTACTGTGACCTTGCCTTTCTTACATGCACTTTCTATTTCGTGGTGCATTTTGTGCCCCCGGTCCTGACCACTGTTAGGAGGCCTGTACATAACTCCCATTATGGTTTTTGTGCCTTTGTGGTTCCTCAACTCTACCCACACAGACTCCACATCATCTGACCCTATGTCGTTTAGTGCTATTGATTTAATTTCATTCCTAATTAACAAGGCAACCCCGCCCCCTCTGCCCACCTCTCTGTCTTTTCGATAGGTTGTGAATCCCTGGATGTTTAAATGCCAGTCCTGAACCCCCTGAACCTCTGTGATGTCTACCACATCATACCTGCCAGTCACAATCTGGGCCACAAGCTCATCTACCTTGTTCCGTACACTGCGCGCATTTAAATATAGCACCTTTAATTCTCTATTGACCGTCCCTTCTTGTTTTCTTAGTGTGGTGGACCTTGGTTTACTGAGCCTTTCCATACACTGTGTCATATTTTGTGGGATGGGGACAATCGTAACCACTCTTGGCTGGTATGTGGTGTTAACAACATGGCCATACAAAGAGAATTGTTAGCAGAGGCAGGGATTATTTTAAGGAAGGCATTAGAGGTTGTCCAGGCTATGGAAAACGCCGAAAAGAGGGGGCCATGGAGTTGCTAAGCATGCAGGCTGATGACGCCTGTTGTGTTCGATGGCTCTCCTGATCATGAAAGCATACATAGAACACAAAGATGTGATTGCTATAAGTATTTACTCTTGACACGCAGGATGGTAACCATGTAATTCTATGTACAAACAATTTTGACTACGTTACTGTGAAGCTAAGGAGAGAGGTGACTGTCCCACTGTCCGTCCTACTACCAAGTGTCTGTCTCTCGTCCGTCCCTCGATATATATATGTCTGTATGAGTGTCTGGTTCCGCCTACTGGCGGGAGGTCATAACTGTCACTACATGTATTGGTTAGTGGCTATGTACACTGGGTGCTGTTATATACAAATATATACATGCAACTATGTACAGTTATACATAGACATGCCCATGCACATATCACCACCCCACCAGGTTTGGCTGGAAGCCACTGGCAGTCATGGTGTCAGAGATGATGGCACAGAAACCAATAAGCAAAACTGGCTTTCAGCAAAAGAGAGCACAGAGATATGGGAATTTAGTCTGCAAACCTAAAGAAGAATGCTACCAGTGCGGGGGAGATGTAACTTCAGGGAAGCTGATTGTTATACCTGCAATAGGAGGGGGCACATTAGGAGGAAATGCAATACTGAACAGAACCCACAGGGTACCATCAAAAAACACCCTCCGACTCCAGGAGAGTGTTGGGAATGACCCTGAGATCTAATTTGAAGTATACAATTAAAACAACATCAAAGTGGGTAAAATATGGGTATCCTCAGCCAGTATGGGAATTGAACCAAGGGCCAAGTCTGATGAGCTGGGATTGTTTTCACCAAATTAAATTAAATTGTCAAACAAATCTTCCAAATCAACAAAGGAAGTCTTTATGGCGTTTTTTTTAAAAATCAAGAATATTTCCAAGACGAGTTGGGTAAGATACAGGGCCTTTAAGTAAAGATTTACAAGGATCCAGTGGCCATGCACAAGTTTTTCAGAACTCGACCCGCCCCCTATCCCTCATGCAAGAAGGTTTAGTCTGAACACAAGCGATTAAAAGAATTTGGTACCGTCAAACTTGTACAGTTTTTGGAGTGGGCGGCTCCAATTGTGCCAGTGGAAAAGACAGATGCAACCATTAGAATATGCAAGGACTAAAAACTGTCTGTGGAGCAGCCAGCCAAATTGGATCCCAGAAATGGTCGTGGCAAAAACAGGTCCAGTGTCATATAAGGTAGATGTTCAAAGGAGAAGATTTAAAAAACACATGGACTATTTGAAGAGGAGAGAACCGCACACAGAACCAATGTGTCAACCTGACCCGAGTAGGCTTGTCAGTGATACGGCTACAGATGAAATTAATGCCGCAGCAAACCACCCCAGGATGAACCCAATAACATTCCGGGGGTATTGAGGAAACTATCTGCATGGATGCAGCATTATAAGTCGAGAGTGAACCCATTGCGGTTCAAACCAAAGTTGCCTCGACTGCTGAAGCACTCAGGAGTAAACTGTGTCACTCTCAAAGGATTAAGAAGCTCCCTGACCAATTTACCTTATAAGAGACTATTTTGAAAGACACATGTATATTTTTTATAAATTGTTCCTTTGTTAATTGAAAAATGTTGAGTGGGAACCTAAAGGGGTAGGAGTGTGGTAAAGTATCCTTTTAAGGGGAGGGTGGGATCTCGGAGTGTCATGTGACCCGATTGGCAGGGGCCAGAGCATATGAACCCTGGGCGCAGAGCACTGGTTTCCCAGTTAGAAGTTTGGACTCTTTCATTTCACTCTCTGTATATAATTTCTCACATTAATAAATCGTTCATCTGTTATTCTACCTGATTATCGCCTGTCTGCCAGAATATTAAACTCAGAAAATTTCCAAATCTTTCAAGAATTAAACTTGCCATAACACGACGCAAATGAACAACACTGGAATCAAACACCTGCGCAATGATGACATACCAGTTTCTGATAGGTGCCTACTGTGTTTCTACAATCCAGAAACCTACGTTTAACCAATGGGAGCAACAGAAACTTTTAAACAAGGTGTGGCTGAGTATTTCAGAGTTTGTTTCTCATGTAACCCACAGAAACCAGGAACTTGCCAGCTGTGCACAAAGAATAAGCCTAATCCGATCCAGTCTGTCATTAGGAAACAATCTTAAAATGCTTCGAAGCATGATTCTGTACGTGTTTCTCACATGGTGTGCCTTATCCATCAATCTGCTGTTTGCTTGTGAAATTCTTGATGATTTTGACAATACCGGGGCCCCAGGAGATATCATCATTGGTGGTCTCATCCCAGTCCATGGAACAATTGTGAGTCTCAAAAAACCAGAGAGTCAACCATGTGCAGGGTAAGTGACCCATTTAAACAATAGCAAATGGAGTGAGACATATTTAATGATAATTTAAGTCAGTGTAAATGGTGTAAAAAGTTATTGTTCTAAATTAAAAGTAGTTTTTACAGATGAATGTATTGGCTTAAATGCAGTGATGTAAACACATTTGTTAGAGTGCAGAATCGGAAGGAAACAACCTTTGCACATTATAATGCACACTCTAACACAAGTAGATACTTTGTAGCATTAAGATGCTGTAGTCCTTTTTCTTCAAGCATTGTGATGTTTTTCAAAAAATATTTTTTATTCTCCTCCTTTTTCACATTTTCTCCCAAATTTACACCCACCAACAATAAACAATAATCAGTAACAAATATGTCAATCCCCATATCAATAACAATGATCCCACCCTCCCACCAAACCCCAAACATTAGCCCGTATGTTCACACAGACAAATGACAGAAAGGAATCAGGAATCACCCATAGTCACCATTAACACACACCGCCCCCTCCCCCCCCAACTAATGTTCAGTGTTATCCAGTTCTGGAATGTGCATGATGAATAATGCCCATGAATTTAGAACCCCTCCATCCTTCCCCTCAGTTCAAACTAACCTTCTCAAGAGTCAAGAATTCAACAGGTCCCCGTCCCCCCCCCGCCATGCCAGGGCACAGGGTGGGGAGGTTGCTCTCCATCCCATCAGGATCTGCCTTCGGGCGATCAATGAGGCGAAGGCTACAACATCTGCCTCCGCACCTGTTTCCAACCCTGGCTGGTCCGACACCCCGAATATGGCCTCCCGGGGGCCCGGGCCCAGTTTCACGTGCACCACAATAGAAATTACCCTAAAAACCTCCATCCAGTAATCCTCTAGCTTTGGACAGAACCAAAACATATGAACGTGATTAGCCCCCTCCCCGCCACCCCCCCCCCCCCCGCAACGTTCACACACATCTTCTACTCCTTCACAGAATCGGCTCATCCTCGCCCTCGTGAGGTGTGCTCTGTATACCACCTTCAGCTGTATCAGCCCCAACCTCGCGCACGAGGTGGAGGCATTCACTCTCCAGAGCACCTCACACCAGAACCGCTCCTCCATATCCCACTATACCCATCCTATCCATGTGTTTGCCAAGTTGCCTTTTCAACACCGTTAATGTATCTGCTTCCACAGCCTCCCCTGGCAACGCATTCCAGGCACTCACCACCCTCTGTGTAAAAAAATCTGCCTTGCACATCTCTAAACTTTGCCCCACCAACCTTAAACTTATGCCCCCTGGTGACTGACCCCTCCACCCTGGGATAGAGTGCCTGCCCATCCACTCTATTCAAGCCCCTCGTAATCTTGTATACCTCTATCAGGTCGCCCCTCAATCTCCGTCTTTCTAATGAAAACAGTCCGAGTCTATTCAGCCTCGCCACATAGCTGACACCCTCCAGACCAGGCAACATCCTGGTAAACTTCCTCTGCACCCTCTCCAAAGCCTCCACATCCTTCTGGCACTATGGCGACCAGAATTGTGCACAATACTCCAAGTTCGGCCTTACAAAGGTTCCATACAACTATAGCATGACTTACCAGTTTTTATACTTGATGCCCCATTCAATGAAGGCAAGCATTCCGTATGCTTTCTTCATTACCTTGTCCACTTGTGTTGCCACCTTCAAAGATCTGTGGACCTGCACGCCCAGATCTCTCTGACTTTCTATATTCCTAAGAGTTTTGGCATTTACGGTAAATTTCCCCTCTTATGTTAGACCTACCAAAATGCATTACCTCACATGTGTCTGGAGTAAACTCGATTTGCCATTTCTCTGAGTGTAGGTAATTATTGGTTTTGGTACCTTTGGCAACATAAAGTTACATAGTGTATTTTCATGCTGTTCATTGTTTTTATCCATCAAATCCTAAAGCATTTATGAATCATAGAATTTACATTGCAGAAGGAAGCCATTCGGGCCATCGAGTCTGCATCGGCTCTTGGAAAGAGCACCCTTCTCAAGCCCAAACCTCCACTCTATCCCCGTAACCCAGTAACCTCACTTAACTTTTTTGGACACTAAGGGCAATTTATCAAGGCCAATCCACCTAACCTGCACATCTTTGGACTGTGGGAGGAAACCCCAGCACCCAGAGGAAACCCACGCACACACAGGGAGAACGCACAGACTCCGCACAGACAGTGACCCAAGCCTGGAATCGAACCTGGGTCCCTGGAGCTGTGGAGCAACTGTGCTAACCACTGTGCTACCATGCGGCCCAAGTTAGAACTTTAATTGAACATGTGGTTAAATAAGATGCTGGAGCACCCAGGCTTTTTGCCATAGAAAAATAGGACACAACTCTTATTTACCATTGGACACATCTTATTCTGTCTAGTGGTTTATTGCAACTGAATGGCTTGTGAAACCACTTTGGTGTGGGACTTTTAGGCCTTGCCATCCTTTGAAAGTTTTCTGTCTTTATTATGAATACTATTATTGCTATAGTACTTTTAAAATTCTCATCCTAGCCTTCCAATTCCTTCATGGCCTTACCTCTCCCTACCTCTCTAACCTCCTTCAGCCCCAAATTTTCCAAGATATCTGCATTCCTCTAAGTCTCATTTTGCACATCCTGATTTCCTTTTCTACACCATTGACAACCATGCTTTCAATTACCTCGGCAATGAATTTTGGAATTCTCTTCCTGAACCTCTTTCTATCTCTCTGCTCCAATCAGATGCTCCTCAAAGCAGATCCCTTCAACCAAATGTTTGGATGGCTGTCCCATGATCTCATTATGTGGCTCTGTGTCAAATTTTGCTTGATAATTATTCCTGTGGAAATGGCTTGGGAAGTTTTAAAGTGTTCCATAAGGCAAATTGTTGTTATCTTGGATGGCGGAAAAGGAAAGAGGAAAGGTAGCAGCAAAAACTTCAACAGCTGGCCCCAAACACTAAGAAGACAGTCGATGAAGGTGACTAGGGGGTCGTGTCTGGTTGTTCTGATACTGCTGAGAAGGGATCATTCCCAGCGCACATAGGCCAAGACTGATTTGAGGAGAAATGTCGGATGAGGCTTTTCTGGACTGACTGGGAAAGATCCCTGTAGCCTCCTGGAATGTGTCCTGTTGCCTCCTGCATGGGGTGAGGAGTTACTACTAGCTTTCTGTTGTAGGGTGTTGGTTACAGTTTGGTAGATCTGAAGAAATCTTCATAGTCATACGTAGGTTAACTGTAAGTCTTTGTTGTCTCTTATAATTATTGACAAATATACAGTAGAGTAGAAGCCAGGTGCTGTCCCCATGCCTGCCAGTACACATAGATTGGGGCGCGATTCACCAACCCCCCACCGGGTCAGAGAATCGCTGGGGGCCGGTGTGAATCCCACCCCCGCCGTGTCCCGAATTCGCCTCCACCAGAGATTCGGCGGGGACGGGAATCGTGCCGCACCGGTCGGCGGGCCCAACCCCGGCGATTCTCCGGCCCGCGGTGGGCCGAAGTCCCGCCGCTGTCGACCCTCTCCCGCCGGCGTGGATTAAACCACCTTTTGAACGACGGGACAAGGCGGCGCGGGCAGATCCGGGGTCCTGGGGGTGCCCCCACGGTGGCCTTGCCCGTGATCGGGGCCCACCGATTCTCGGGCGGGCCTGTGCCGTGGGGGCGCTCTTTTTCTTCCGCCTTCGCCATGGTCTTCACTATGGCGGAGGCGGAAGAGACCCCCTCCCCTGCGCATGAGCGGGGATGATGTCAGCAGCCGCTGACGCTCCCGCGCATGCGTCACCCGGCGAAGACCTTTCGGCGCGGCTGGCGTGGCGCCAAAGGCCTTTTCCACGAGCCAGCGGAGCGGAAACCACTCCGGCGCGGGCCTAGCCCCTCAAGGTGAGGGCTTGGCCCCTAAAGGTGCGGAGACTTCCACACCTTTGGGGCGGCCCGACGCCGGAGTGGTTCCCACCACTCCATTACGCCGGAACCCCCGCCCCGCCGGGTAGGGGAGAATCCCGCCCCAGTTCAACATTGGGCTTAGCTGTGGTGTGGGTCATGCACTCTCCTACAGTACTGTACTCAGTTCCCCATTAACCCTATGTGTGCCAGATCCTTGTCCTTCATTTTCAATTTATAAAAGATTACCACAGTCAGCTACAGGAAACATCAATTGTACATCGCAGTCTGCAGCACACAGCTGTATTAAGTAGAGCAAGCAGCTGTGGTTGGCCACCCTTGTGTATGAGCATTATTACCTGCACACATCAGGGTAATGGAAAAGGACACCATTTAATCAATGAGCAGCCAGTGATTGATCTCAGGAACACCCTTGATGCATGTCTGTGCATTGGTGGTGTGTTTATCCTGAGAGATTCATGTCCAGTATTTGATCCTGTCACACAATAGCTGCTGGGGGTCAAGGACTATCAGCACAACAACCATTTGCATTTATGTAGCACATTTAAGATAGTAAAAGATCTCAAGGTAACTTATGGGAGTGTTATAGGAAAACATTTAACATAAAACCTCATAAGGAAATATTTGAACAGATAACCAAAAACTTGAACAAAGAGACAGCTTTAGGAAAGCAAGGTGGAGTTGCAAAGAGTTTCAAAAAGGGAATTCCAAAGGTTAGGCAGCAGAAAATGTACCGGCCAATGGTGGAGCAAAGGGAATTGGGGGAATGCAGAGCTCTCAGGGAGTTGTGGGATTGGAGGAAGAAACAAAAGATGGAGACCATACAGAGATTTGAACACATTGATGAGAACTTTTATTTATGAGCATTGCTGGATCGGGAACCAAAATGGCTAAAACAGCACTCCTGCGTAATCCCGTCATGCCAGAGCAGGAAAGGTATAATCAAAACCAAGGGACACCTCGGTCATCAATGAACACATTGTACAGATGTTGAAGCAGGCATTCAAATGTCTGTGGTTGTGGGGGAGCTGGCAAGGTAGGATGGTTTTGTGGGCCCTGTAACACCTAGCTGAGAGAGTTTCCTACATCATTAAAATGTGATGCAAAATGCATTATGAACACCAAGGCAGAAATCCTTGTTAGACAAGGAAAGCTGGCGGGAGGCAAGGAAATGACAGCAGAAGGCGGACCACATGAATTCCTCGGAACAAGAGATGTGGAGAAAACACGTTCGGCGACGGAACGGAGAATCCAGTTTCACGCAGGAAATCGGGACATGCGACGGTTCAGCGTTTCTCCCCCCCCCCCCCCGAAAAGCAGCGTACTCGGGGAGTACGCCGCGCCGGTTATCCACCACCTGAGGCCATTGCCTGAGGCCCGCCCCGCTATTCTCCACCCCCGACTGGCTGAATTCCCGACAGCGTGGACCACTCATGGTCCTGCCATTCGGGATACTCGTGAGGCGGCTGTGGACTCAGTCCGTGGCCGCCACAGTCGGGGTGGGCCAATCGGAGGGCGTGGGGACATCATTTGGGACTGGGGTATTTTTCAGCGGGTGGTCCGGGTCGGGGGCGCGACCAATCAGGGACACTATTTCCACGTCCAGGTCTGCGGGCTGAGTCCGCCATGGAGCACATGCACGGCCTCTGACCCGGAAGTGCAGGGGGGGGCCGTATCAGCAGCTGGAGCTTCAAATTCCATGACAGCTGCCTGCCAGAGGGGAGGGGGGGAGGCAGGATCCAGGACCACCATGCCCGGGGGGGCTGGGGCAGGGGTAGGAGATCAGCCTGCATTGAGGAACAACGTGCCAGCAGCGGCACATGTCTCAGGTGCAACGTGTTTATTGTGGTACAATAGTGACTCCCAACTGCCCTTACCCTCCCCCCAGCACCCCCGATGGTTCCGCCCCCCCTTCCACTCCTCCCACCCAATAAGTTTAAAAGACAGAAATGTGAATCTTCAGAGGAATGAGTTGCTGAGGTTTTTAGAACAACAATGCATAGAGGACACTGCCACAGAAATGTGCAGGAAACTATGATAACTTGCTTATCAGAAGTTTTAAAGTTTGATTTCTGTTAAAGGGGCTGGTTTAGCTCAGTGGGCTAGACAGCTGGTCTGTGATGCAGAACAAGGCCAGCAGCGCGGGTTCAATTCCCGTACCAGCTGAGAATTCTGAATTCTCCCTCAGTGTACCCGAACAGGCGCTGGAATGTTGCGACTAGGGGCTTTTCACAATAACTTCATTGCAGTGTTAATGTAAACCTACTTGTGACAATAAAAAGATTATTATATTATTATTAAGGAGGAAAGGAAGGTAAAGAGGTGTAAGGAGACTATTCCAGATCTTAGGGACCAGGCAACTGAAGCTATCGCCATCAAAGGTGGATCAAATTGAAAGAGAGCATCTGGAGGGTGGTGTTGCTGGAGGAGATTTCTGAAGTAGAAAGGGACAAGGCTAGGAAAGGATTTGAAATAAGGATTAGAATTTTAAATTTAACTGAATTTTCATCTGTTTCATTTTACTTCTTCATTAAATCTTTGACTTGAAAACTTGATTAGTAGCTAGTTGGAATTACTGTGAGATTTGATGAGTCACTCTGCTCCTCCCAGCTTCATCTTCACTTTATCGATTTTTGATTGACAAGGGACTCAGGCTTTGGGAGCTGGGCAGGAAAGTGGAGTTAAGGCCACAATCAAATCTGCCATGCTCTTCTTGAATGACTGAGTAGGTTCAAGGGACAGAATGGACTGCTCCTGCTCCTAACTCTTGTGTTCCTCTGTTAATTAGTATCAGTTAGTATCATGTCAAGGTACCATGCAAGGCCGACGGGTCGCACTAAAATGGGATCAGCGTCCGTGCAGAGAGATTTACTTGTGCTGTTTGCGGGGGTTTAAACTAACTTGGCAGAGGGGTGAAATCCTGAGAGAAGGTTCAACAGGGGGAGATACACAGACAGAATTACAAGAGGCAGCAAATGAGTCAGGAAGGTAAAGAAATTCTCCACCAGTTAAGTCATAAGGAAGTTTGGTAAGATTGGTTGGCATTTATTTTAATGCAAGGAGTCTGACAAACAAAGCAGAGGAGTTGAGGCCACAAATTAAAACATGTGGGGATGATGTAATTGCTGCCACAGAGACATGGTTGAGAGAGGACAAGACTGGCAGCTCAATATTCCAGAATATGGGATTGTCAGACGAGACAGGGAAGGTGGTAGAAGAGGAGGGGGGTGTCGAAATTTTGGTCAGGGAATCAATTACAGCTGTAAGGAGGGACAACATCTTAGAAGGCTCTTCAAATGAAGCCTTATGGGTAGAACTTAAAAACCAAAAGGAGCAATCACATTGCTGGGAGTGTTCTATAGGTCCCCTAACAGTTTGAGAGAAATAGAAGAGCAGATATGTAGGCAAATTTCAAAGAAGTGTAAAAGTAATAATGTAGTGATAGTGGGGGATTTCAACTTGCCCAACATTAATTGGGTAGTCATAATGTGAAAGATTTCGAGGGAGCAGGATTCTTAAAATGCCTTCTCAAAATCCAGGAGATCTTTTTAAGCCAGTATGTAGAAGGTCCTACAAGAGAGCGGGCAGTCTCGGACTTAACTTAAGATAACAAAGCTGGGCAAGTGATTGAAGTATCAGTGGGATAGCATTTTGCAGACAGTTACCATAACTTGGTTAGATTCAAAATTGTTACGGAAAAGTAAGGAGTCTTACAACACCAGGTTAAAGGCCAACAGGTTTGTTTCAAATCACTAGATTTTGGAGCATGGTTCCTTTATCTGGTGAATGACCTCACCTGATGAAGGAGCTGCGCTCTGAAAGCTAGTGATTCGAAACAAACTTGTTGGACTTTAACTGGGGGTTTTAAGACTTCTTACTGTGCCCACCCCAGGCCAATGCTGGCATCTCCACATCATGGTTATGGAAAAGGACAAGGATGGACCTGAAATCAAAGTTTTAAACTGGGAGAAGGCCGATTAGAGTAAGATCCGGGGTGGGATTCTCTGCGAACCAGCGGGGGGGTCACTCCGGCGCCAAGGAGTGGCGTGAATCACTCCGACATCGGGCCGCCCCGAAGGTGCGGAATCCAGCCGGCGCGAGTTGGCGCATGCACAGGAGCGCCATCGTTTGTTGCCGTCATCCCAGCGCATGCGCAGGGGGGTTCTTCTCACACCGGCCATGGCGGATGTTGACAGCGGCTGGTGCAGAGGGAAAGAGTGCCCCCATGGCACAGGCCCGCGCGAGGATCGATGGGCCCCGATCGCAGGCCATGCCACCGTGGGGGCACCCCCTGGGGCCAGATCCCCCCCCGAGGACTCTGCAGAATCGCCGGGGGGGGGGCCGATGCCAGCAGCCGCTGACCGGCGCGCCGCGATTCCCACACCCGCCAAAACCCCGGCACTGGAGAATTTGGCAGCCGGCAGAGGCGGGAATCGCGATTCTCTGGCCCGCGATGGGCCGAGTGGCCGCCCGTTTTCGGCGGGTCCCGCCGGCGTAAATCACAACAGGTTCTTACCGGTGGGACCTGGCTCCACAGGAGGCCCTTCGGCGCCGGCTGGTGCAGGGCCAAACACTCCGGCGTCGTCCTAACCCCTGAAGGTGCGGAGGATTTGGCCAGAATGGTCTGGGAACAGACACTTTTAGATAAATCTGACAGAACAGTAGGGCACATTCAGGAAGGAAATAGAAAGAATAAAGTGGCAGCATCTTCCAGTCAAGAAAAGGAATGGAACCAAAATATCCAGTGATTCTTGCATATCGAGGGATATACAGCATTGGATCAAGAGAAAAATGGAAGCTTACAGCAGGTATCGAGGGCTCAAAATAGCAGAAGCCCCAGAAGAGTATAGAATGTGCAAGAGGGACTTAAAAAGGAAATTAAGAGAGAAAAATGGGGTCATGAAAGGATACCTGCAAAATCCTAAATTGTTTTCCAAGTATATTCAGGGCATATCACTAGTGGGCCCGACCCATTATTCTCCGGGGCCTTTGCGATTCTCCGCCTCTGATGGGCTGAGGTCTCGACGACGCAGTTCACTTGTGCGTGGCAGCTGCTGAGGGAGAGAGAGTGGATACGGAAAGTGTCCAGCATGGCCATAGTGTGCTTACAGTTGTGCCGCTGGCCAGGGGGTTTCTACCAGAGCCGGGGGAGGGGGGGGGGGAGTAGTAGATGGTGGCCAGGAGGTGGGCTGTGGCGTCAGGGTGGACGGGCACAGAACACCATTGCCACAGCCAGCCAGGCAGCACACTTTTAATTTAGTGCCACGGATCATATAGGTGTCCCCCAGGGAACACCTCTGGGTGCCCTCTGACCCCTGCCGACCCATCAGCTGTATGGACGCGCTCCAGCACAACCAGTGCCACTTTGTTGCCTGGGATAAGTGTGTGTGGGGATTGTAATGTGTATGTGCGGCCGCAGCTTGTCAGCCTTCCGAGTGTCAATCACGGATCTGGTGAATCCCGCACTATTTTTCATTGGAATCGATTGTGTTCCACGCATCACCGGTGCTAGCCCCTTAATAGTCGCTGAATCAGTCCAGGTGTGGTGCCAGTTTTTCTGTCATGAAAATCCACAAATTCTGCGTTGGTATCAACACTTAGTCTTAGAAACGGAGAATCCCACCTGATAACTCTCCAGAGCCAGATGAAATTTATCCCAGACTGTTGAGTGAGAGAAGGCAGGAAATAGCAGGGGCACTGGCAATAATTTTCAACTCCTCTCTGGCCATGGGAGAGATGCTGGAGGACTGGAGGATAACCAATGTGGTACCAATATTCAAAAAGGGAGGAACGGATAAATCAGGGAACTACAGGTCTGTCAGTCTAACCTCAGTGGTGGGTAACTATTGGAAGCAATCCTGAGAGACAGATTAATCAAGAGCAGGGATTAATCAAGAACAGCCAGCATGTTTTTGTTAAGGGGAGGTCATGTCTCACCACCTTGATTGAATTTTTTGAAGAGGTGACCAAGTGTGTAGATGAGGGCAATGCATTTGACATAGCCTACTTGGATTTCAGCAAGGCTTTTGATAATGCCCCACATGGGAGACTGATAGCGAAGGTAAGGGCCCATGGGATTCAAGAAAATTTGGCAAATTGGATCCAGAGGTGGCTGAGTGGCAGGAAGCAGACGGTGATGGTCGAGGGGCGTTTTTCTAATTGGAAGCCAGTGTCCAGTGGGGTCCCGCACGGATCAGTGTTGCTTGTGGTTTATATAAAGGATCTAGACTTTAGTGTAGGAGGGCTAATCAGTAAGTTTGCGGATGGTGCAAAATTAATATTGATAATGATCATCTTTATTAGTGTCACAAGTAGGCTTACATTAACACTGCAATGAAGTTATTGTGAAAATCCCCTAGTCGCCACATTCCGGCGCCTGTTCAGGTTGTTGCCTTTTTACCCTTTATGTGAACCACAAGCTGTTTCTTATATTGACCAAATGACCACACAAGCAGTATGTTAGCTCAAAAACACAGTTTATTAATAATACAGGGCTTGTATCTCTATGCAATAATACACGCGGCTCCATACTAAACTGCACCTAATGACTGAGATGACATTTACTTAACTTCGAGTGACCGGCAGCATGCAAGATCATGGGCGGGATTCTTCCCTACCTGACGGGGCGGGGGTCCTAGCGGGAAGGAGTGGCGTGAACCACTCCAGCGTCGGGCCGCCCCAAAGGTGCGGAATCCTCCGCACCTACAGGGGCTAGGCCCGCTCCGGAGTGGTTGGCGCTCCGCCGGTCGGCGGGAAAGGGGCTTAGCGCCACGCCAACCGGCGCCGAAGGGCCTCCGCCGGCCGGTGCGAGTCGGTGCATGCGCGGGAGCGCCAGCACGTGCTGGCGTCATCCCCGCGCATGCGCAGAGGGATTTGCTTCCGCACCGGGAATTGCGGAAGACCACAGCCTCCAGTGTGGAACAGAGTACCCCCATGGCACAGGCCCGCCCGCGGATCGGTGGGCCCCGACCGCGGGCCAGGGCACCGTGGCGGCACCTCCCAGGGCCAGATCTCCCTGCGACCCCCCAGGAACCCCATAGCCCGCCCGTGCCGCCAGGTCCCGCCGGTAAGGGACCTCCTCTGATTTACGGTGGCTACAGACGGGCGGGACTTTAGCCCATCGTGGGCCGGAGAATTTGGGCGGCCCTGGCGCCCATTGACCCGTGCCGGACCCCGCCATTCTCCAAGGCGGGTGGCGCGACTCATGCCGGGCCAATTTTTTGGGGGGCGGGGTTCACACCGACCCCCGGCGATTCTTCCACCTGGCGGGGGGTCGGAGATTCCCACCCATGGCCTTTATCCGGGTCCACGCGGTTGGTTGGAAGTTGTTGGGTTCGTCTCAGCTGGTCTCGTCCTTCAAGAAATGGTCGCAGTCCCTTGAACTTGGTTGTTCTGATACAGTTGGTCGCGCACAGGCGGGTGACAAAAGAGGCCGATCCATAGTGCGCAGGGCTTTTTATCCTTCGTCTCTCTCACCTTTTGGGCGGTCCTTACTCCAGGTCCAATGGATCGATAGTGTTTCGATCACTCTAACCACTGTGCTACTGTGCCACCCATGGTATATTGTAAGGAGGATAGCCTTAGATTACAGGACATAGACAGACTGGTCAGGTGGACTGATCAGTGTCAAACGGAATTTTAAAAAAATTAATTTACGGGATGTGGGCATCACTGGTTAGGCCAGTGTTTATTGTCCCTCCCTAGTTGCCCTTCAGAAGGTGGTGGTGAGTTGGCATCTTGAATCGCTGCAGTCCTTGAGGTGTAGGTACACCCACTGTGCTGTTAGGGAGGGAGATACAGGATGTTGCCCCAGTGACAATAATGGAGCAGCAATATATTTCCAAGTCGGGGTGGTGAGTGACTTGGAGGGGAACCTCCAGGTGATGGGGTTCCCAGGTATCTGCTGCTATTGTCCTTCTAGATGGTCGTGGCCATGGGTTTGGAAGGTGTTGACTAAGGAACATTGGTGAGTTACTGCAGTGCATCTTGTAGATGACCAACTTGATTTGTCATTCAATCTGGATAAGTATGATGTGATGCAATTGGACAGACAAACAAGGTAAGGGAATACATGATAAAGACTGGACCCTGGGAAGCACAGAGGAGCAGAGGGACATTTGTGTGCATGTACAGCGGTCCCTTAAGGTAGCAGGGCAGGAGGATAAACTGGTTAAGAAAGCATATGATATATTTGCCTTTATTAGCTGAGGCATAGAGTTTAATAGCAGGGAGCTTATGCTGGAAGTGTATAAACATTTGGTTAAGCCACAGCTGGAGTATTGTGTGCCATTCTGGAATCCATATTAGAGCACTGGAAAGGGTACAGAGGAGATTTACCAGGATGCTGCTGGAGAGTTTTCTTTATGAAGGGAGATTGGATAGGGGGGACATGATTGAGATTAATAAAATTATGAGGGGCATAGAGAAAGTAGTCAGGAAGAAATGTTTCCCCTTAATGGACGGATCAATGACCAGGGGACATAATTTAAGGTAAGGGGCAGGAGATTTAGGAGGGATGTGAGGAAAACCTTTTTCACCCAGAGGATGCTGGGAGTTTGGAACTCGCTGCCTGAAAGGGCGTTGGAGGCAGAGACCCCCATAACATTTAAGAAGTATTTAGTTGTAGAATCGTGATGTCAAAGCATGCAAGGCTTTGGGCTAAGTGTTGGAAAATGGGATTCGAATAGTTAGTTTTTCACCAGCGTAGACATGCATTTTCTGTGCAATAGACCTCTATGACTCTGTGTTAATTGCACATTAATTGTGTTTGATAGAATTGTGGGCATTAACTGGCCATTTGCTTTCATAGACACTTTAGCCACCTGAGTTGGCCATTTCCTGACTTAAAATGGAGAACCGCAAAGGCTGAAGGGAAATTCAGCCAACACAGGCAAAGATTAGCAAATACAGAAATCATGTGTATTGGAACCTGTAAGGAACCAGACAGCACTGAAACCAGCAGCCATCTGCATAGTAATGCAGCAGCCATCTGCATAGTAATGAGTGATTCCAGGGCACAATGGCAACAGTTCAGGTGAATAAAGCCAAGCCAGACTCCTCGGCGCCAGCAGGAGCCAAGACAAAGGAAGGCCAACGGATATTTAGGGACCGCCCAACGATCAGGGAACAACTCCAGTATTGGAGAAATCGATCCAAGTGATCGGAACACAGTCCAATCACTTGGAACCAGGTACGGCGTCCGCCCCGAAGGGTGGGAAGCCCCTGGGGACTATAAAGTAAAGCCTTCAAGTTCAAATCTTTCTTCTTTGGCAGGGTCACTCAGCAACTTGAACCAACCCTTGACAGTGACCTGCCTCGCTGTCTCCAACCAAGTAAGTCTCAAGTAAACGCTCGCTACGAGATAGGCGCTCCTAGCTACCAGTCCATCCCAGCTTTTGAATCCTGCAGACTCAGGACCTGAACAAAAGGCCATTTGTTCCCCTGACCTGGTGGGCCAGTCCGAAGCGAAATATAGGCCTTTTAGTGATACGAATAGCCTAGAAAGTAGAGTTTATGCATGAGTAGTGATTTACTGTGTATAATAAATGTGTTTTGATTTGAATCTTACTAATTGGTGTGTTGAGTTATTGATCATTACTTGAACTTGAACCTCGTGGCGGTATCATAAAGATACCTGGCGACTCTAGACAAAGGTTAAACAAACAGAGCAAATTACGATTTAAGAGCCAACCAAAAGTTAGCAACAGCACAGATTGAATTAGTGTTTGAGGTTAGGAGATGCATGCTTATAATGTATAACTCCAGAAATAAATGCTTTTAAAATTGTATAAAGAATGGCTCCAGTGCTATCCTTCATCAACTGACTTTCTGCAATTTTATAACTATGTTATGTGAGTTCATGGCGCGTGAAATGTTGAGACATTTGAAAATCAAAAATGGATTTTACAAAACGTGCAATTTATTCTAGGCTTTAAATATTCCTAATATGCTCTTTCTACCCTTTCCAATATGGCAGGGTTGGCAATATGATAGGATTTTGGCCATAAATATGTACATACTTGCTGTTTGCCATATTGGAAGCTAGTAAGCCAAAGTTCTGGCTCCATGAGTTTGAATTCCATTCCACGAACTTCAGCATGCAATCTGCAATTCGGTATTGAAAAGGTGTTGCAAAAACATCATTTGATGAGGAATAGGGGAATTCACCTGGAATCCTGACCGATGTTTATCTCTCAAAAAAATATCCAAAAGCAGATCATCTGCTCATTTCTTTAATTTCTGTGATGGAAGCTTGATGGAAGCAAGTTTGTTGCCATATTTCCTACATTACAACAGTGAGCACACACTAAAAGGAATTCATTGACTGAAAAACACTTGGAATGTTCTCAGGTCATGAAAGGTGCTGTGTAAATGAAATTTATTATTTTCCAGTAGCAGCTATCATAGAATAATAACAATAATAATATTAAATATCTCAGTGATAATGGTCATATTAATAATGACTGCAATATCCATTATCATAATAACAATAGATAATGATCGTATTACTGGAATATCACTACATTTATATGACAATCTACCATTCTTGCTTCTACTTCTGTTCTTCTCTGATGTTCAGGTATGATGTACGAGGCTTGGTAAAAGTTATTGCCTTGATCCACTCCATCGAGATGGTAAATAATTCAACTCTGTTACCTGGGATCAAACTGGGATACGAAATTTATGACACTTGCACGGAGCCTACAAAGGCACTGAAAGCAACCTTGAGGTTCCTTTCCATATTCAACTCGACAGACAACTGCGTCAAAGTTCAATGCAATTATACGGATTATCAGCCAACAGTAAAGGCAGTTATTGGAGCTGGAACCTCAGAAGTTAGCATTGCCGTTGCAAGGTTGTTAAACATTCAACTTATTCCTCAGGTAACTATGTTTTCTTCATTGGATCTAGGCATTGTTTATTTTGCACTGAAATTATTCTTGTATTTATCTTGCTAATCTTACCTTGTAAAATCTTTTCTTATTCTTTATGAATAGGGTAATACAAAGCTAGAGTTGTTTAACAATGTGGCAACACATTCATGAGTTCACATGAGAGAAGAAAATAAACATTTAGAAAAATGCAACGCCCACAAGGCCAATAAGCCTGTTCTTTGATGACTGATAACAGTCCTGCAAAACTTCTTTAACCCTCAACATACGATCTTTTTCCAGAAATACACTTACAGAATTATATTCTGTGGTAAATTATTCCAAAGCCATTTCTCTCATGATTTTCTCCCTCTTAAAAGTGAAAAATGCTGTTAGCATTAGCACAAGAAATTCTGTGGTATGTCACTACCTGGTCCTCACTTCTTGCAGGTATTATTCTACATTATTATTGGCCAAGATTTTGCAGTCAGAAAATAAAGTACGGTATTTGCCACTGATCTCGAAGAAAACTGTACTGAAAGCTGTTGTGATCTTTGTATCAAGAAATTTAATTCTCTTGATGTATAATTGATTTCATTACAGCAATGGGGGTGTGGTATTATCAGGTATTACAGTACCCAAGAGGCTGAAGACCATTGGTTAAACCTAGGAGTTTACCATTGGCTGTTGGTATGTAGCTCCGCCTTGACAGGCAGGGTATAAGAACCGGTGCCAGCCCAGCAGCCCTCATTTTCTGTACCGAAGCTGCTGGGGAACAGTTCTAGTCGATTAAAGCCTTCAGTTATGTTACAACCTCGTCTTTGATTGTAATTGACCGTGCATCAGGTGGTTCGCAGTGCCAAATGGTCAACACGCTATGCAAGCAAACATTCACATTCAAGAATTTTCACAGATAGCCAATCAGGAAATAAAAAGCATAAATAATTAAACCTGTCTTTACAAATTTCACAGCATTAGAATAAAGATTTGGGTTTGCACATGGGGTTGAGAGAGATATCATGAAAAACTTAATTTGAAAAAGTTTTTAAAATCCAATTGATCGTCATGCAGACTGTTAACAAAATTCTATAAATATAAAATCCTTTTTTCAGGACCAGATTAGTCGCTCAGAAGCAGGTACTGTTTAGATCACAGTTATAAAGCTGGGGCTGGATTCTCCGTCCATCAATGCGGAATCGTGCATTGCGATCGGGCGGAGAATCGGGCGTCAGCTGGAAATTGAGGTCGGCGCCGCACGCCCAACAGACACCATGTTCCGGTGCCTCGATGGCAGTGTGAAAGCATTCCATGCCCCTCGCCAGCATGGGCATGTAAAACATACAGTAGCGCTCGTTAACGTATCATTAACAGGCCCGACCCGGTAGTCTCCGGCCTCCCACGATGCTGCACCTCCACCTGGCGGATATGACACCGGCACGGTTCACTTGTGGTATTTAAAAATGGGGACCAGGTGCCGTGGGTGCTGATGGAGAGAGAGGAGCTAAGAAAAGATTCCAAAGGAGCAACAAGCCAAGGTGGTTTCTGCTTGGAGATGTTGATTTTGGCCCTTTCTGCCCTTTAATGGGTGACCTTTGTAGATAAAGTTTGAAATGAGTGGAGGTTGGGGATGTCTCCCCCAGAGTGGAATGTCAACAGGAAATCAGACCTGTCAAAAATCAGTGAGAGCCCTAGCTCAGGAGTTGGAGGATGCTTGTCACGCAGTACCATTGGAAAATTGGCAGAGGGGGAAGGGTCATCACCACCTGCCGCACTGCCGCACTGCCTGTGGAGCAGTTGATGGACTTTATTAAGGGAGAATTTCGGTAAAAATGAAAGGAGATGCAGGGAGATTGGTCCAGTGTAATGAGGGAGCAGTAGACCCTCTTCACGGGACTTTGGATCGTGTGGAGAAGGGCTTGGAATCGCAAGACACAATGAGATGGAAAGGGCAGTGTTGGACTTTAGTGACCAGATTGTTTCTTTGGAGGCAGAGATGGCGATGCTGGGAGGCCTGCTGGGGGATGCGATGTCTTTGGGGGATCTGTACAAATTCTTAAGGCTGGAAAAGATTAAGTTCACCCTTAGGGGGTCTGAAGAGGGGTTTTACGTGCACTGGAGGCCTTTTCTGCCTGTGTTTAAGGACTTGTTTGTTGCCAGTTTGTTGCCTTACCTTTGGGGAGGTAGGCAGTGGGGTGCGGTTGTGGGGTGTAGGTGTGAAAAGGGGGTAAAATTAACAAACTGAGTGTAATACTTTTTTTTGAGGTGCTGTTTGCTGTTTGCATTTGATTGTGTTTGGAATAAAATATATTTTTGAATAAAACATTTCTGCGTTGATCTGTGATCACTCTAAATCGTGAAAGTTCAGGGCGGATTCAAAGATTTAATGACGGCAAACACTGTAAACTCAATTCCAGGCCCACAGAGTTGCTTTCAGTTTTACGAAAATGTGCAGAGACCGACAACCTTTTGCTCAAACCTCAATATTATTGATGTAATTCAGAATGCCGTTGATGTGATAGTCAGGTTGGTTCGATGTGGACTGCACTCGATGCAGGGAAGTTAGAAACAGACGTCTAACACAGGAGAAGATCCAACACTGTTTTATTCAACTAGATGAACTGCTGTACATATTCAGCTGTGGGTCGACACTATACTGATCTGACTAGTGACCTTGTAGTAGCCTGACCAGACTTACTAGCTACCGCATGGTGTGTGTGTTTGCTAGATCGTGGACTCTGACTGTCTCAGTAGCTGGGTCCCGAGAGAGCGGGAAACCTAGTGCCCTCTGGCTTTATAGTGGTAGTGTCCTGTCTGGTGATTGGCTGTGCTGTGTTGTGTGCTTACTGGTCATCCTATGTGTCAATAACTGCCTGTCTGCATCTCATTATATACGAGTGGATATTATGACATCTCCCTCCTTTTTTTTGAGTTAAATAAATACTGAGGTGTGTATATATATACATATATATATAAATATATGCCTGACTATATAGAAAC
Source organism: Scyliorhinus torazame (assembly GCF_047496885.1). Lineage (NCBI taxonomy): Eukaryota > Metazoa > Chordata > Chondrichthyes > Carcharhiniformes > Scyliorhinidae > Scyliorhinus > Scyliorhinus torazame. Next base: position 233,362,325 of record NC_092710.1, on the reverse strand, counting down.
GGTGATTGAACAAACGTATATACATGGGAAGGTGTCGATAGCGCAGATACATGGCAAACTAAGCAATATTTACAAGAATTAAGTCGATGGATTCAGTCACAAAAATTTACAAAAGTAAAGTCTACAGATTCAGTCTTTGTGGTGGATGACAAATTCTTGTCAATCGCCGCAGAGGTGGATCAGGAGCCGCCTGCACGTGGAGAGATGGGATCGCTGCCATTGTGGTAGATTTAGGACTGAGTTTAGGAGGAACTTCTTCACCCAAAGGGTTGTGAATCTATGGAATTCCTTGCCCAGTGAAGCCAGTAGAGGCTCCTTCATTAAATGTTTTTAAGATAAAGATAGATAGTTTTTTGAAGAATAAAGGGATTAAGGGTTATGGTGTTCGGGCCGGAAATTGGAGCTGAGTCCACAAAAGAATCAGCCATGATCTCATTGAATGGTGGAGCAGGCTCGAGGGGCCAGGTGGCTTACTCCTGCTCCTAGTTCTTATGTTCTTATGTGGTGGTCGCGTAGGCCGGCAGGACCGCTGGCAGATCGGTGGCCTCATGGCAGGGTACGTCCGGAGGAAGCATGATAGCCGGCGGAGCACTGCGGTCAGGTGGTGGGCGTGGAACTCTTCGTAATGCCCATCTGTTGCGCCGTAGCAGGGAGCCATCAGCCATGCGAACAACGAAAGACCTCGGAGCAACTTGTTTGACAACAACAGCTGTGGCTGACCAACCGCCCTCAGGCAACTGGACGCGAACATGATCGGCTGGAGCCAGCTCAGGTAAATCCGTGGCATGAGCATCATATGTGGCCTTATGTTGGGCCCGTGACTGCTACACTTTTTGTAGTACCGTGAGGTTGTCAAGGGCTGGAACATGGATGGCTGGAACTGTGGTCCTCAGAGTGCGATTCATGAGCATCTGCGCTGGAGACAACCCAGTGGACAGTGGGGTTGCCCTGTATGCCAGCATTGCCAGGTTGAAGTCAGAGCCTGAGTCTGCAGCTTTGCGCAGCAACCGCTTGACAATATGGACCCCTTTCTCGGCCTTCCCGTTTGATTGCGGGTAGTGGGGACTGGAGGTAACGTGACGGAAGTTGTAGGACTGTGCAAAATCAGACCATTCTTGGCTGTTAAAGCATGGACCATTGTCGCTCATTACCGTGAGCGGTATCCCGTGCCTGGCGAACGTTTCTTTGCAGGCTTTGATGACCGCCTTCGACATGAGGTCGGACAGTTTCACCACTTCTGGGTAACTGGAGAAGTAGTCGACCAGGAGTACGTAGTCACGCCCTTTGGCGTGAATAAGGTCTACACCTACTTTGGACCACGGAGAAGTCACGATCTCGTGCTGTTTTCAGTGTTTCTTTGGGTTGAGCCGGTTGAAACATCTGACAGGTGGGGCAGTTGAGGACCGTGTTGGCAATATCCTGGTTAATGCCCGGCCAGTAAACCGCCTCCCGAGCTCTTTGCATGTTATATAGCCCATCTAACATGTAGATTTGATCACATCCCTACTCGTCCTGCAGAATTGAAATTTAACAGGAATTAGTCTGATACTTTCGTGGTCCTGCCTACCACGGGAATTGTCACCGGGGGGGGGGGGGGGGAGGTGGTGGTGTGGCAAGTTTGACGGACCACTTTAAAGGTCTGTTGACCTCGCACGGGAATATCCGGCCTGGGGGAGGACCTGGCCAGAAAACCCATCCTTTTTCCCTGTAAAAAAGATACACTGTTTTCATTGGCCTGCCCAATATTTTAAGGTAGCTTCTTTTCAATTTGTAGTACATTGGGCATCGTCCTGTGCTTTTGTGTAGCACATAATCTTCAAATCAACAGTAATGAGATCATGTAGAGTTGTTTGTTTGGAAAGCAAAGTGCTGCATTTAGTTGCCAGACAAATAAAAACTATTTATTTTTCTTTTCATTAAGCTCGTTTAATTCTGCCCTCTCTGAAATGTATGCCATTTCTACATACTTCAAATTGTATTTTGTAACATTCAGCATCAGAAATTTACAAAATTATCCAATTCTGAGTTACTGAGAAAGAAAACAAAATCGTTTCTTAGGAGATATGATGGGGTGGTTACCAGCAGGATGTTTTCTCTTTTTTGGGGGGTCAGGGGCGACTAAAACTAGTGGACATACATAGTTTATGAATAAGTGATCTACCTTTTAAGACAGAGGTCGTTGGTCTGTAAAAATCTCTTCCCCAGAAAATAGTGTAGGCTGGGTCTTTCTGTTCGTTCAAGTCTTGAGTTAAAGTTTTCATGGACAAGGGAGTCAAGGGTTATGGGGAGGAGGGATCAGCCACAATCTCACTGAATGGCAGAGCAGACTCAAAGGGCTAAGTGTCCTACTCCTGCTCCTAAGTACTATGTTCCTATCTTAATGTGGCCTTATATCTTTGCAAAATTGTAACAAAATGATTGACTAACAACCCTGATTTATGGGACATACCAGAAATGCAAACTTCAAAAGTAATACCTTCTGAATATTCTAATCTTTTTCACAGATCAGTTACTCAGCTTCTGCTAAAATCCTCAGTGACAAGGCTCGATTTCCTGCTTTTTTAAGAACTATTCCAAGTGACGACTATCAGACCAAAGCCATGGTCAAGGTGGTTCAAAGATTCCAGTGGAACTGGGTGGGAACTATTGCAAGTGACGATGAATACAGCCGGTCTGGAATAGATAACTTCATTGCACAAGCAGAAAGCCTTGGTATATGCATTGCTTTTCAAGAAGTGATTCCATTTTATTCATCTATTCAAGTAACTAATTCCAGAATAAACGAAATAGCAAACATTGTCATCAACCGAACTAAAGTGAACGTCATTGTTATTTTTGGAAAAAGCACGCACGTCATTGAACTGTTTAAGATATTAGGCACTCACAACATAAGCAAAGTTTGGATTGCCAGTGACAGCTGGTCAACCAACAGCAACATTACTCGTTTGGAGGGCATTGAAAACATCGGGGATATTGTTGGATTTACATTTAAGAGTGGAAGTCTTTCCAAGTTTCAAAACTATCTCAAAAAATTACCAGTTAACCTGAAAAATGTTAACACATTTTTAAACAAGTATTACAGGCTTCGAGTCCTTTGTGCAAATGTTGAAAACGATGAGCTAGAGACATGTATTTCCAACTATAGTCATCATGTGGATGCTAATAGCTATTATGTTTCCAACAAGGCAATGCAATATCAGGAAGATAATTTTCTGGTGAATAATATTGAACCAGGTGTTATTTCTAGCATACAATGGTCGGTGACTGCTCTTGTTCATGCTCTTCGAAATCTGCTAAAATGTAACGAAGGAACTTGCTGGAAAACATTCGACTTTGCACCTTGGAAGGTAAATCATTATCCTACAGCACAAATGCTGAATGACATTAATCTACTCGGAGTCACATACATGTAGCTTCCATGTAATTCCTTTATTGACTCTGCCTTTAAAGTATTGGCACAATTTACCTGCCGCGTCCTGCCAGAATCGGAACGGGGCGCGGTCAGTAGATTCCCGATGGTCGTTACACCTCGCGAGATCTAACGAGATCTCATGAGATGTTGTGATCTGGATGTCACCCACAATGGGCAGGTCCCAGACTTGCAAATGCTAGATCAAACCAGCTCCCGGAATCAACTGGCCTCGCCGAGGGGACCCCAGCTGTGCGTCATTCAGCACTGGCCCTCCACAAACGGGGACTAGGTGGAACAGCACTTGGATGGGGGCGCGGTTCCCAGGTGATTGGAGTACCCCAGATGGCTGGTATGTGGGCAGGATGGTACCCTGGAACACATTGGCACTGACATCCAGGTACCAGCCTGGCACTATCAGGATACCAGGTCGCACTGCCAAACTGGCAGTGTCAAGGTGCCCAGGTGATGTTTGTGCCCGTGCTGGGAATTGGGCCTGGGGGTGCCCGGCCTGTGTGAGGTGAGGTGAAGGGGGCTAGAAGACTCCCCAACAAGTGCATTGGGGCAAAGGGGGCTGCAGGGTCACGTGAGGGGGGGGGGGGGTTCTTCAGAAAGGACACTATTTTAAAATAGCGTCTCGATCTCATCCTGCACAGAGGAACTCTGCCTCACCATTGAGGCTTGAAAAAAAAACAGAGTGCCGTTAGATAGCAGGGTCATTCCCAATGCAACAAGCGCTGGAAATGACCCTTCTAATCCCGCCTAGAATGGACTATCTTTTTGGTTAGACCATACCATCAGGGCATTGGAGGGATACAAGATAGCCAGGAGGGAACTGAAGAAAGGGATTAGGAGAGCTAAGAGAGGGCATGAACAATCTTTGGCGGGTAGGATCAAGGAAAACCCCAAGGCCTTTTACACATATGTGAGAAATATGAGAATGACTAGAGCGAGGGTAGGTCCGATCAAGGACAGTAGCGGGAGATTGTGTATTGAGTCTGAAGAGATAGGAGAGGTCTTGAACGAGTACTTTTCTTCTGTATTTACAAATGAGAGGGGCGATATTGTTGGAGAGGACAGTGTGAAACAGATTGGTAAGCTCGAGGAAATACTTGTTAGGAAGGAAGATGTGTTGGGCATTTTGAAAAACTTGAGGATAGACAAGTCCCCCGGGCCTGACGGGATATATCCAAGGATTCTATGGGAAGCAAGAGATGAAATTGCAGAGCCGTTGGCAATGATCTTTTCGTCCTCACTGTCAACAGGGGTGGTACCAGGGGATTGGAGAGTGGCGAATGTCGTGCCCCTGTTCAAAAAAGGGACTAGGGATAACCCTGGGAATTACAGGCCAGTTAGTCTTACTTCGGTGGTAGGCAAAGTAATGGAAAGGGTACTGAAGGATAGGATTTCTGAGCATCTGGAAAGACACTGCTTGATTAGGGATAGTCAGCACGGATTTGTGAGGGGTAGGTCTTGCCTTACAAATCTTATTGAATTCTTTGAGGAGGTGACCAAGCATGTGGATGAAGGTAAAGCAGTGGATGTAGTGTACATGGATTTTAGTAAGGCATTTGATAAAGTTCCCCATGGTAGGCTTATGCAGAAAGTAAGGAGGCATGGGATAGTGGGAAATTTGGCCAGTTGGATAACGAACTGGCTAACCGATAGAAGTCAGAGAGTGGTGGTGGATGGCAAATATTCAGCCTGGATCCCAGTTACCAGTGGCGTACCGCAGGGATCAGTTCTGGGTCCTCTGCTGTTTGTGATTTTCATTAATGACTTGGATGAGGGAGTTGAAGGGTGGGTCAGTAAATTTGCAGATGATACGAAGATTGGTGGAGTTGTGGATAGTAAGGAGGGCTGTTGTCGGCTGCAAAGAGACATAGATAGGATGCAGAGCTGGGCTGAGAAGTGGCAGATGGAGTTTAACCCTGAAAAGTGTGAGGTTGTCCATTTTGGAAGGACAAATATGAATGCGGAATACAGGGTTAACGGTAGAGTTCTTGGCAATGTGGAGGAGCAGAGAGATCTTGGGGTCTATGTTCATACATCTTTGAAAGTTGCCACTCAAGTGGATAGAGCTGTGAAGAAGGCCTATGGTGTGCTCGCGTTCATTAACAGAGGGATTGAATTTAAGAGCCGTGAGGTGATGATGCAGCTGTACAAAACTTTGGTAAGGCCACATTTGGAGTACTGTGTACAGTTCTGGTCGCCTCATTTTAGGAAGGATGTGGAAGCTTTGGAAAAGGTGCAAAGAAGATTTACCAGGATGTTGCCTGGAATGGAGAGTAGGTCTTACGAGGAAAGGTTGAGGGTGCTAGGCCTTTTCTCATTAGAACGGAGAAGGATGAGGGGCGACTTGATAGAGGTTTATAAGATGATCAGGGGAATAGATAGAGTAGACAGTCAGAGACTTTTTCCCCGGGTGGAACAAACCATTACAAGGGGACATAAATTTAAGGTGAAAGGTGGAAGATATAGGAGGGATATCAGAGGTAGGTTCTTTACCCAGAGAGTAGTGGGGGCATGGAATGCACTGCCTGTGGAAGTAGTTGAGTCGGAAACATTAGGGACCTTCAAGCAGCTATTGGATAGGTACATGGATTACGGTTAAATGATATAGTGTAGATTTATTTGTTCTCAAGGGCAGCACGGTAGCATTGTGGATAGCACAATTGCTTCACAGCTCCAGGGTCCCAGGTTCGATTCCGGCTTGGGTCACTGACTGTGCGGAGTCTGCACGTCCTCCCCGTGTCTGCGTGGGTTTCCTCCGGGTGCTCCGGTTTCCTCCCACAATCCAAAGATGTGCAGGTTAGGTGAATTGGCCAATGATAAATTGCCCTTAATGTCCAAATTGCCCTTGGTGTTGGGTGAAGGTGTTGAGTTTGGGTAGGGTGCTCTTTCCAAGAGCCGGTGCAGACTCAAAGGGCCGAATGGCCTCCTTCTGCACTGTAAATTCAATGATAATCTATGATTAATCTAGGACAAAGGTTCGGCACAACATCGTGGGCCGAAGGGCCTGTTCTGTGCTGTATTTTCTATGCTATGCATACCCTATATGGTACTTTGTAGCCCTCTTCTATCTGAGACAAGCAGATAATTAGCAGTGTACTCACTGAAATGGCGTTTAAAGCCAGGTTCAAAATGTAATAAACATTCCCTCCTATGAATCCATGTTGACATCAAGGTGCGTATTATTTCATGAAATAGTATGACAATGAGATAAATTATGAATGGTGCTGCTGAAATAGTTACTGAGACTTCCTTCAGCTAGACCATGGGTGCTTCCATGAGCTGTTGAAATATTCCAGGCTATTTACGCCAAAACTAAATGTTCTGGTTCCAATTAAGTTTAATTCGCCACGGACCAGTGAAAAGCAAAAATTTTTAAATTTATAATCTTGCTTCCTTAATTTTTCCCCAAATATCAGTTACCATTCATGCTGTTGGAAAGAGGAAATTCTTCACCAAACAAGGAAACGCTCAGTTTACAGAGTTCCTTTGTGAGACAGGTTCTGAACTTTGTTTGGCTTGAATTGCTTTCTCTATAATCCATAGTTTACCTGCATATGTCCTAAGAAAGGAATTTTTGCACAAATAAGTTTTTTAAGGACTGCATGTCTCCAAGGAATTGTGCAGAACATTCACAATGAAATTTCACAGTTTGGGCATTGATGCTAAAGGTTATAACATTAACATTCTGACTCACATTGTTAGAACTAGATATTAAACTTAATGATATTATCTTAAATAAAATGGAATTTAATTATTCCTCAATTTTTCTTTCAGTTGTTGGAAGAGCTGAAGAAAGTGAATGTGACTGATGATGGAACAAAGATCCAATTTGATCCTTCAGGAAATTTTATTTCTGGATATGATATTGTCATGTGGAAACGTATCAATGGCAAAATGGAGTTTAATCACACAGTTGCTGAATATGATATACAGGAGGATAAAATTAAAGTTACAAATTCAAGGTTGAATCATTTAGAGGTAAATTTTATAATACTAAGAGATGTTGGGCACGATTCTCTGCTCCCACGCCGTTTCAGAGAATCGCCTGGGTCGCCAAATTTTCCCGCAACGCCGGTCTAACGCCCTCCCGCGATTCCCGGAAGCGGCCAGATCGGCACAATCACGTTTTGCGCGACACGGTCCAGTGAATCGCCCGAGACAGCCAAAATGGTGATTCACTGGTACCCCCGCAATTCTCAGTGCTGGATGGGCCGGGCGGCCTGCCCAAAACTGCGGGTTCCCCCCGGCGCCGTCCACACCTGGTCGCTGCCGGCGGGAACAGCGCGGGAACGCGGGGGGGGCAGCCTGCAAGGGGGGGGGGGGAATCCGGCACCGGTGGGGGAGCGACCTCAAATGGGGTCTGGCCCGCGATCGGTGCCCACTGATCGTCGGGCCGGTCTCGCTGAAGGAGGACCTCCTTTCTTCCGCAGCCCCGCAAGATCCATCGGACATCTTCTTGCGGGGCGGACTCGGGGAGGACGGCAACCACGCATGCGCGGGTGATGCCAGTTATGCAGTGCCGGCCGCGTCATGTATGCGGCGCCGCCTTTACGCGGCACCAAGGCCTGTCGCGCGTAAATGACGCGGCACCGCTCCTAGCCCATTTTCAGGCCCTGAATCGGTCGGAATAGGGGCCGTTTCACGCCGTCGTGAACCTCAACGGCGTTCACGACGGCGCGAACACTGTCTCCATTTCAGAGAATCGCGCCTGTTATCTTTTACACTTTCGAGTTAAGCATAGTACATAGCAATCATAGTCAGTAATATGATCAATCACAAGCTTAACACACTGATGACTTCCTTTGCCTTCTATTGTAACAGAAACATTAATGTATGTTAATGCAATAAATAGATGAATGTCATATCTCCATCCTCACTCACTTTGGCCTTTTTCCTCTGACTTCATTATCCTCTTGTTCTATCTATACCTCTCCCTGTTCTACCTGAATTTATAGTCAGTGTCTTGTCAATGTCACCTTCCTTGGCCCCTTAATCGTTTTGTAACAAGAAATAAAAAAACAATATGTAAATTTGACAATAGAATAAATTTAAAAGGTTTGTATCTAAATGCAGAAAGAATTCGGAATAAAATTAATGAGTTAATGGCGCAAATAGAGACAAAGAGTATTATTTGGTGGTGGTTTCTCAGTATTTTGGAAAGATAGACTGGAAGGAAAAGGAGGAGGTGTAGCTTTGCTGGTGAAGATAGGGATCCGTGCTGGAATGAGAAATTTGGGATCAAGATGTGGAATTACTCTGGGTGAAAATACGAAATAGCAAAGAGAAGTGGAAAAAACAGGAATGTTAATGAACAAGATTTTCAGGGCCTGTTCGCTTTGGGTGCAAATCCTGATGTGGCTGCTAACCCTCGTGAGAGGGCCATAACGGGATTTGGTCTAAAAGGCGTGAAGCTGATTTCAATAAATTAGTATACAAATGGAATACAAAAACTGAAACCAACCGTGATTACCATGCCTGGGGCGTGGCGGTGAGTATAGCCCCCAAGTGGTGAGGGACATGGTTTGGGGAGTGCCCTGACACTGACCCTTGGCACCTTGGCACTGCCCCTAAGAGGTTGACAGTGCAAGGTGGGCAGGGCCAGCTGCTGGGTCTCTAGGGAACCCCATTAGATGGGTTCCCACTATGTCGGGGGCGGGTTCAGTCGATGGTGGGGGGGGTTGGGGTTGTGCCTGCATCTCAGTGGGGGAGGGCAGATACTTAGAATGGGGGGGTGGGGCGCCCCGATGCTGACGAGGATGAGTGGCGGAGGTGGGAGGGGGTTCGGTCACCCTGACGACTCCATGGTGTGCAGGTGCTGACCTGACCATTGAGTGGTGGGGCGCGATTGGCCCTCTGTTTTGGACTGTTAAGGTGTTCCCCTTGTCTGACGTGGGTCCCAATATAGGGAGGGGAGGGGGGCACTGTAAACTTTACTTTGAAGCGCATTTTAAAGGGCACCCTGATCTTGGAATCCCAGCTTTCCTGGCAAGTTTCGCCCCCACCCTAGCTGGCGGTGTAATCCTCGCCAGCACTTTGAAATTATGCCGTTTGATCTGTTAAGAAAAGGAAGCTGCTTTTCTTGCCTGATCCAGCGCTATGCAATTATCGCAGATGAACAGCATTTAAAAAAGATTAAGGTGAATGGGTGGGATAAAGCATGAAAACACACAGAGTAGAAATTAAAAGCTTCATAGTGTTTAAACAGGAGCAGGTGAAATGGCAGGTTATTTTAATATGAATCAATAACAGGCTTCGAATCTGGAGATCCCTTCCTCACTCTGGAGCAGTTACAGTTTTGACCTCAATCGGCAATTCAAGTGTGAATTGAGCCCCAAATTATGCTTCTTTGAGAAATGTTTTTCCCCTGTGTTTCCACTCAAACTTATTTGCATATCACAGAATCGGTCATGAGTCACCGTAATCAGGCAGTGTTTGAAATCATATTTTCTTAAAATGCTACTTCTGAATATTTTTAAGAGTGGTAATTAGATGATGTTTGATTAAAACAGCAGAAGATGGGTTATTAAAAAAAAGCATTTTAATCATGGTGTTAATTCACCACTTCTGGGTAACTTGATTTTCAATTGCTGAAAATCACTTACAAAAATGATATATTAAACAATTTTCCACATATATTGAAGTCAGATCTTTAGTAAATTAACAGAGATAATATTCAAACACTTTTAAAATGGACCTTTTGGTGTCCTTCAGCAATATTCAATGGATGCAGCAAATGTCTCGCACTCCAACTGGAAAGCCTAAGAGAACGCCACATTGCTCCTTTTAAGGATAGCCCACTGAATATATTCAAGAGGCGGCTGGATATAGCACTTGGGGAGAATGGGATCAAAGGCTATGGGGAGAAAGCAGGATTAGGCTATTGAGTTGGATGATCAGCCATGATCGTGATAAATGGCGGAGCCAGGCTCGAAAGGCCAAAAGGCCTCCTCCTGCTCCTATCTTCTATGTATCTATGTATCTATGAATCAGGTGCTACTCATGCCCTGAACTGTTCAGGACCAGGTCTGCATCGGGATCAAGGATCCCTGGCCAGAAGTCTTGCCCATCCAAACCAGCTGGCCAACCAGAAATCAGTAGCTCTATTGAAAGACAGCACCTCTGAGGAGACAGTGGCTGCTGCTGCTGTGACACCCATCCTGGGCCCAGGGGGCAATTTGACAGCCAACTACCAGTGTATTTGAAGATTGGGGCCAAGTAAAAGGAAGCAGATTTTCAGCTCACCATCATACAGGTCACTCCCGAGCTGTCCCCTATATGACAAGGCATGGGTAAAAGGCCTCAGAGATCACTTGCCCTTCGGCCTCGTGAGGCCTTTAAGCTGTCAATTAAAGGCCAGTTAAAGGCCTCATTCTGCCTTTGCTGCGATATACGTCAGGCAGGCATTTACAGTTTAGGCTAAACTTTGGGAAGCAAGTGGAGGGCCCTCCTTAGGAGGGCCTCTGACCTCATTAAATGTCTCCACCACTAAACCTGCCACATGGAAAGGTTTCAAAATCGGCTTCTTATTCCCAAATGATCGCAGGCACTAGAGTTATGTTGAAAGCAGATGATGCTTAAAATTCTACAATCTTTAATATCAGCTACACTGATTTAGATTGAACTGCATTGCAAAACAGACTACCAGGAAGGGTGTTGTAATGGTATTGTCAGTGGATTCTGAGATCAAGGATGCTTCGCTGGGGACCTGGGTCTGAATCCCACCATGGCAGCTAGTGAAAGTTAAATTGAATAAAAGGAATGCCAGAGCATAGCATTCTTTTTCATTGGTTTAAATTTTCCATTTGTTTGCCAATTTTCCTTCTTAAAAATTTTGCTTAATTTGTTTTAGAGTAACCACAAATAGGCCTCAATATTGCTCTAAACTGGACTTGATCGAACCACATAAAGCTTTTAAAATTATAATTAACGAGCATATTATAAAACTTAGTTGATAGCATAATTAGATATTACATTTGGTGATTGCAGTACTTTCCAGGTCTTTTCCACATTTCTCAATGTTATTTTCATTTTCTTAAAAGGAAATTACATCTAATTGCTCAATCCATTGCCAACCAGGGCAAATAAAGTTGTCCTCTGAAGACCACCACACCTGTTGCTACAATTGCGCAAACTGCAGTCTACATACATACTCCAAAACAATTGGTAGGTAGTAAACAAGTCTCTCTATAAATGATTGTGTACATCATATATTTGTACAGTCTTGCATTACACCACATATGTGAAGTATGAGTGAAAGAAGGGAGGGGATGGTATATTTGCATCATTAGGCTGCTAATAGGAGCAATGGATTAGTAATGTATTCCCAGAAGAGGTCCTCCACCTCAATAGCCACATCCACAGTGAGATACTCTATCCAGCATTAAAATCTTGAAGAAGAGAACAATCCGACTAGAATCTATGCTACAGAATATGAGCCATACTGAAACATTCACCACTCTTTTCATGCAACTCACAACAGTGGACACTTAACTCTGAGATTTCTGTGTCCATTTTTCCCCCCTCCTCAGCTCAGGAATTGTCCCAGTTCACAGCACCATACAATTGAATGAGGTATATTTTGTGTCTGTCTTCACTGCAAAAGACACAAAGGCCGGGATTCTCTGGAACTGCCCGTCAGTGGAGGGAATTCCAGTGGCTCGGTGAATCGGGCCAAAAACGGGTTTCATGTCGTTCATGAGACCCATTGCGAGTCTCCCAGCCTGCCCCACCTGCCGCAACGAGCTTCCCGACGGACCCAAAGAGGTTCCTGCCCAGACCTAGCAGTAACATGCAAATAGCTCATTAGAACTGTTTGGAAACTAATTTATAGACAGGATGCCCGATTCACCTACCTTCTGAGATGCTCCAGCCACCACTGTGAGCGTCAGGATGGTGTAAATTGTTCTCCCCGTATTTGCATGGGTTTCACCCACAATCCAAAGATGTGCAGGGTAGGTGGATTGGCCACGCTAAATTGCCCCTTATTTAGAAAAAATAAATTGGGTACTCTAAATTTATTTTAAAAAAGGATGATGTGAATTGGAACGAGTCCTGAGAAATGGGGAGCTGGCAGCTTGCAGTCCACAGGGTGGCAAGAAGGTGATAATCCTCCTTACAAATGCCTCCAGGGTGTCAAGGGGGGTCATTCATGGGAGGTGAGGGTCAGGGCGTCTTGTGCTGAGCTGGAGGGACTCAGGTTGGGTTCTTTCAAGGGATGTGGGTCGTTTGGTTGCTTTTCCCATCTGCACCCTTTAAACCATTTAAACAGACTGTCAGATTCTTTCTAAAAAATATAGATCTAAGATAATAATTCAATTTAATGGACTTTTGCCTTTTACAAGCTTTCTGATTGACAGGTCCATGCAGTTTCAAAGGGAAGATAAAGATTGTTTATTTATATTGATGTGCAGTGATCAATTAATTCAGGGGAGCAGCTATTTTCCTAATTGCAGTTTTTTTAAGAGGCTGTCTGTTGTTCTAAAAAGCTTCCAGGTGCCTTTTAAAGAGACTGTCTCTTTGTTCTGAGCATCTGGAAACTCTTGAGAACAAAAAGATAGCCTCTTAAAAACTTGTGTTTAGGAAAACAGTTGCTTTTCTGAATTAATGGTTCCCTGCTTGTAAAAGGCAATAGTCCTTGAATGTAAACAATGCAGTTCAAAGCTTTTAGGCCTCGAGACATAAGAAATCTTCAATGCTTTAAAGTGCAATGAACTTGACCTTGAAAAAAAACTACTTCAAAGGTTTCCACCACAACAAAAGGGATACATTTCCCTTCATCTCACAGATCTTTGAACTTGGCATAGTGACAAACTGTTTATAGGGTTTAAGTGTACAGATGGGAACACTTTCACTTTATTATCACAGATCTGTATTTTTGAAATACTGACAAACTGTTTAAAGGGTTTAAAGATTGCAGACCGAAAGAGCAACCAAACGAGCCCCACCGCAGGAAAGAACCCCGCCTTGAATCGTTCCAGCCTAGCACAAACTCCCTTAATAATAATAATAATAATAATAATAATAATAATCACTTATTGTCACAAGTAGGCTTCAATGAAGTTACGGTAAAAAGCCCCTAGTCACCACATTCCGACGCCTGTTCGGGGAGGCCGGTACGGGAATTGAACCCGCGCTGCTGGCATTGTTCTGCATTGCAAGCCCCTACCTCCCACGAAGGACACTGCCCGGCACCCTGTAGACATTTGTGGGGAAGGTACTTTCCACACTCAGACTGCCAAGTTGGCACTGCCTGGTTGGATTGTCAACATACCGATTAGGGTGGGGGGGGGGGGGGGGGGGGGGCGTGCAGCATGAGATCTTTAAAAAACCTTTAAAAAAGCTTCCCTGGTCTCTGAAGAGCCAGACCCGTCAGAGACATTAATTCCTGCCCATCACAGGTCCAGTGAGAACTCCGGTGTTCCATTTTATGTCATTGAATACCCGACTGAGGGTAAAAATATTTCTAAGTGCCGTTGAAAGGCACGTCGGTGTCACGCCTAGCACCAGTGGGAATCCCTCCGGTTTTCCTGCTGTTGGGAGCACTTTAGTCTCCAATCGGGAAAATCGCAGCCAAAGTTTAATTCCAGAAATTGACACTAACCTCGGGGCTAAAAAGGTTGTAAGGAAATTAATATAGCAGAGAAAAAGAATTTGAGAAATTTAACGGACTAAAATCTGACACGTTCTCCAGACTTGATGCCCACAGCAAAGGGTTTTTAAAGAGTTAGCTGCAGAGAAGATGGAGGCATTAGCTTTGATATTTCAAAATTCCTTAGATTTGGGAACAGTTCCATCTGTTTAGCCATTGGCAAATGGGCCAGGATTCTCCGACCCGACGGCCAATGACGCCGACGTCAAAAGTGGCGCGAGCCACTCCGGCGTCAACGGGCCTCCAGGCCCAGATATTCACCCCTTCCTAGGGGGCTAGTACGGCGCTGGAGTGGTGTCCGCTGCTCCGGCGATTGAAAGCCGGCGCACCACGGCCGGCATGGGTCCGCGCATGCGCGCGGGTTCCCGTCTCCGTATCAGCCCCCGGGCAATATGGCGGAGCCCTACAGGGGTCTTGCACGGAGGAGCATAGGCCCCCCATGAAATTAGCCCACCCGCCGATCGGTAGGCCCCGATCGTGGGCCAGGCCACCCTGTACGCACCCCCCCCCCCGGAGTCAGATCCCCCCCCCTTCCCCCCCCCCCCCCCCCACCACCAGGACGGCCCCCACAGTCAGAACTCCGAGGTCCCGCCGGGTAGGACCATACGTAACTTACGCCGGCGGGACTCAGCCGAACTCGGCGGGCACTCGGCCTGTCAAGGCGCGGAGAATCGCCGGGGGGGGGCGCTTTCAACAGCCCCCGACTGATGCGGCGGCACGCTGCCGGCACCCGAGAAATGGCGCCGGAGAATTGGCGGCCTGGCATCGGAGTGGTGTGGCGCGATTCTCGCGCGCCCCCCCCCCCCTCCCCCTCCGCCGATTCTCTGACCCGGCGTGGGATCGGAGAATCCCGACCACGAACTACAGGACATTTAGCCAAACAATGTCAGGAAAATGTTGGATTGTTCAGAAGTCTTAACAATGCAGTTAGAAAAGGTTTGTAGTTAGAACAAGTTTTATTAAAGGGAACTCTTGTTTGACAAATTTATCTGAGTTTTTAAGAATGTGATTAGTAGGGTAGTTAAAGGGGCACCAGTAAATGTGGCATACCTAGATTTCCAAAAGGCATTCGATAAGGTGCTTCACCAATCTTAACAGGCTCATGGGATTGGGGATAATATATTAGCATGGATAGAGGATTGGTTCATGGGCAGGAAACAGAAAGTGGACATAAACACAGCATTTTCAAGCTGGTAGGCAGTGAATACTGGAGTGCCACAAGGATCAGTGCTGGGACCCCAGCTATTTACAATCTATAATAATGACTTGAATAAAGAGACAGAGAGTAATGGATCTAAGTTTGTTGATGATAAAGCGGGGTGAATTCTCTTCCCTGGGACTCCAAAGTGCGTTTTCCGATTTGACAGAGAATCAAAACTTCGGGACTGGCGCCAATCCAGATACAATGCTGACGGTGGGATCGAGTTTCACGTCTGCGCGCCATGGGAGGATATAAACTAGTGCAAATGGGTCTTAATACCTATTTGCATCCACTTAGTCGGCCCAGCAACCTAATCTCCGACCCTCCGTGATTCTCAGGTCCCCTGGGCTAGAAATCACATGGGCGGGGATGACTAAAAGTCTCACCAAACGTGAGCCTGACGTGGGGTTCCTTGTGTTGGGCCAAAGGAGTAAACCTTTAAGGGAGTTGCACTCAAAGTCCATCCGGAGCCACCCCCTGACAATGCACTCCTGTCAACCCATCCTCTATCAGACTCCACCCCCCCCCCCATAACACCCCTCCCCAGAGACCCCCATAATTGTAGAACCCCACCAGGAAACCCCATTAATAGGGAGACCCCCATCCCAACCGAGACCTCCTTAATAGGGAGACACCCCAGGACCTCCTAACTGAAGGCAACCCCCACAGAGAGTCCCTAAATAGATGTACCCCCACAGAGACCCCCTGACTAAAGAGACCCCCCCCCCAGATAAGAGACTGCTATCTGGAAGCTAGAGAGCAGTCCAGGAAAAGGCAGTGAAAGAAAATACAGTTGTAACACTTACCTGGAAGCTTCACGTGTCCATTCCTGGAAGGGGAACAGGTGTGACCTGTGTTTCACCCCCTCAGATCCAATAGCTGCAAGCCATTTATTCCTTTCTAGTGGTGAGCTGTGATTGCCAGCTTCCACAAAACAGCTACCGTCTAGATTCATTCATCTCCCTTCATGGATGAGAGACTCAAAGTGCTGAAACCCCAATGTTTGCAAACATCAAGCAGATCAAAGAGAGGTAAATGCATTGCAATCACACACTTGATCCCCAGCGGGGGCTCAGAGCATTGTGTTCGGATCTGCGCCTGGCAATGCCAGGCACCGATCCCAATTTTCTGATTCTCCGCCGCATCAGGGACCCTGCTATCGGCGGTGAGCGGTAGAGAATCAAGGCCATGGAGATGTAAAATGAGTGCGCAACAAGACTGAAGATGGGGTATAATGTAGAAAAGTGTGAAGTTATTCACTTTGGTCACTAGAATAGAAAGACAGACTATTTTTCAAAAGGTGTAAAACTTGTAAATATTGATGTTCATTGAGACTTTGTGTGCTTGTACAAAGAATGCACAAAGTTAGTATGCAAGTATAACAAGAAATTAGAAAGGCAAACAGCCTTGCTTGCAGCGCGATTGTATCGGAATAAAGGAGTTCTGCTATAGTTGTACAGAGTTATGTAAAAAAAAAATAATTGCTTATTGTCACAAGTAGGCTTCAATTAAATTACTGTGAAAAGCCCCTAGTCGCCACATTCCGGCACCTGTTCGGGGAGGCCATTACGGGAATTGAACCCGCATTGCTGGCCTTGTTCTGCATTACAAGCCAGCTGTTCAGCCCACTGTGCTAAACCAGACCATATCTGGAATTTTGTGTTCAGTTTAGGACTCCACATTTAAGAACGGATATGCTTGTATTGGAGGCTGTACAGCAAAGTTCAGTAAATTGGTCCCTGAGATGAGGGGTTGCCCTATGATGAGAGGCTGATTAAATTTGGACCTTTATTCTCTTGAGTTTAGAAGAAGGAGAGGCAATCTCATTGAAACTTACAAGATTCAGCAAGGGCTTGATAGGGCGGATGTTGACACATTGTTTCTCCTGGTCAGGGAATCTAAAACATGGGGCAGTCTCAGAATAAGGGGCCAATCATTTAGCATTGAGATGAGGAGGAATTACTTCACAGAAAGGGGTGTGAATTTATGGAATTCTCTACTCCGGAGAGTTGCAGTTGCTCCATCGTTGAGTATATTTAAGGCTGAGATTGAATTCTCAAAGAATCAAGAGATATGGGGAGTGGGGGGGGAAATAGAGTTGAAGTCCAACATCAACCACGATTGGATTGAATGGTGGAGCAGGTGCGACTAGCCATGTAGTCTACTCCTGCTCATAATTCCTATGTTCTTGTGTTCGGTGACTGCAGGCACGATATTCAACCAAGAAAAGAATCACAGCCAGCCTTATCTAATTTTTGCTTGTAATGCACACAAATGCACATGTTTGCTTTCCCCCATGAAAGTTCACTGAACAGTGCTTAGGTGTAAAAGTCTGGCCTTGGGCAGCATGGTGGTGCAGCGGGTAGCACTGCTGCCGCACGGCGCTGAGGTCCCAGGTTCGAGGATTGGCCATGCTAAATTGTCCTTAATTGGAAAAAATATATAATTGGATACTCTAAAAAAAAAATTAAAAGTCCGGCCTATGTCCTTTTTTTCACGTAGGGTCAACTGTGCCATTCTTACCACCATCGAAGTTCAAATCATCTATGTCAGCAAGGATCAGGGACCATTTTGGACCATATTGCTTAACTGTTCAGTGGACAAATTCATTCAGCTTGGGCAGCACGGTAGCATTGTGGATAGCACAATTGCTTCACAGCTCCAGGGTCCCAGGTTCGTTTCCGGCTTGGGTCACTGTCTGTGCGGAGTCTGCACATCCTCCCCGTGTGTGCGTGGGTTTCCTCCGGGTGCTCCGGTTTCCTCCCACAGTCCAAAGATGTGCAGGTTAGGTGGATTGGCCATGATAAATTGCCCTTAGTGTCCAAAATTGCCCTTAGCGTTGGGTGGGGTTGCTGGGTTATGGGGATAGGGTGGAGGTGTTGACCTTGGGTGGGGTGCTCTTTCCAGGAGCCGGTGCAGACTCGATGGGCCGAATGGTCTCCTTCTGCACTGTAAATTCTATGATAATTCTATGAAAAGGACAATCACAAATCTGGAATAAGAACTTAATTAAATGAGCCCAGAATCAACTATAACAAACAGCTTACAGCTACAACCAGAAGGACAGCTTAATTGAATAATTTGATATGTTAATTTTTATAATATTTGACCTTCTTCATTTCAGATGCACTGCAATGTTATCCTTGTTTCGCAGATGAGTGGGCACCGCCTGGAAGTGCAAGTTGCCACAAAAAAAGCATTATATTTCTTTACTGGAGCAATGGATTTTCTATTGTACTGCTCACTCTTTCGGCCTTTGGAATTGTTTTAATCATTATAATATCTGTTATTTTTATGAAGAATGTCAACACACCAGTTGTTAAGTCAAGCGGTGGTACCATGTCCTTCATTATGCTCATCTCTTTGTTACTCAGTTTTTTAAGTGTAGGTTTATTCATCGGAAAACCGAATAATACTACTTGCAAAATCAGGCAGTGCCTATTTGGCATCAGCTTTACTCTAGCTGTTTCATGTGCTCTGGCAAAATCACTTAAAATACTACTAGCATTTAACTTTAACCCAGTTAATCAAAATCATTTGAAGAACCTGTACAATTATGGGTTCATCACAAGTTTCTGTACTGGACTTCAGGCTGTCATTTGCACATTGTGGTTGGTTTTTAATGGCCCAAAAGCTCTCACGGATGTCAGCAGATTGCAAAGGGAAATTTTGGTGGAATGTAGTGAGGGCTCTTATGTAGCATTCGCTGTTATGTTGGGGTATATCGCATTCCTTGCATTGATTTGTTTTACATTTGCCTTTAAAGGTAGAAAGTTGCCAGAAAACTACAATGAGGCTAAGTTTATTACATTTAGCATGTTGATTTATTTCATTTCATGGATTACCTTTGTACCTGTCTATGTAACCACTCATGGCAAGTATCTCCCAGCAGTGGAAGTAGTGGCAATTTTATCTTCAACGTATGGGATATTATGTTGCCAGTTTTTCACAAAATGTTACATTATTCTGTTTAAGAAAGATTGTAACACTACCACTTCATTTTTGAAAAATCTGTATGACTATTCAATGAAAAGCACAAACATTATAACAAACCATTCAGCAAGATGCAAGTCCATCAAAAAAAACAACAGTCAAAATTCATTAAATGTCACTCCTATTTCTTCTGTACAAAACAACGGAATCACCAATGTTTCAAGGAAGAGGTGTTCTAGTTGGTGAATGTTTAATTGATAAAAATGATTTTGCACTTTGCATAGTATCTTCATATTGAAGCTATTTTAGGTTTGAATCTACATTATGGTCAGATCAATCCTGCCCATTCTAACATAATACGTTTTGTAATTTTTTCTTTTGGCCTTGGTTGCCAAATGAGATGATACAGGATAACAAAGGATTGCACTTTTGTGGTAAGTCACAGACTTATCTCCCCATGTCACAAATATAACACATCAATCCAAGATGGAAGTTAATTGACAGAAGCACAAAGTCATTCATTACACATACACCGAATCTTCCTGATGAAGAGTTAATACATAGAATGATCCAGGTAGAAGATGAAATGACTGATGTCATTTGATCTTTGCTACATTTTTGGACAATAAAAGTTTACTGAATTTACTTAATGGTACAATTCCTTGATCTTGAGTCATCCTTGGAGAGCAGAGAAATGATATAATGTGCCATTACACAAAATGTACCATTTTCCGATGCATTAATTTTATATCTTTCCCAACTTCAAGCAATAACTTCTAAGAGATTATTTTGCAGGAAACTGATGAAAAATAAGATTATTTTTGTATTAATATCTCCCACTCTTCATTTTCCTTCCTACACCATCGCACAACACCTTCACCAACTGACCAGCAGCAGCACAATAAGGCGCACCAAGATCCTTTCAGGATAGACCACCATCACCCAAACTCAGGAACAAAGAATAAGATATTCTCCTTGTCAGACCCCTCATAATGCTTTGCTACACACATTCCTGAGGAGGTTCTGGTTGAATCAGCTGCTGATTGTCCATGTTGATTACTCTGTCTGAAAGTGCCAGATGAACTCATCATGTAAGGAAAATTTTGCAGATGATTCCAAAGTACATCATCTAACTATATCACCAGACTGACCCACAACTTACATTTTGGCAACTATACTACACAGAGAGAACCTTCTCAATGTAACGTTTAAAACGGTTGGACCTATGGTGATGTGTCAAAAAACACATTGGGTTGAGTAGGGCAGTCAATTAAAAATAGGAAAGTGATGGGTAAATTACCTCAGCTATTCAGACATCAATCAAAACTATTTTAAATTAATATGCTATGAGTTCTGTTTTTGCTAAAATATATAATGTATATTGAATATTTCGATTTTTAAACTTACATTTGTATGATTACAAATCATATCATTTTAATTCAGTACAAATTTCAATCTCCTTATTAAGATTCTCCCCATGTGTATTCTCTAAGAGATCTTGTACATCTGTATGATGATAAGTTATTACATGCCACAGAAGTGTACGTTATGCTATATTTTATTGATACATTTAATTTAAATTCTTAAAGATATCAGAGACTATACAAATATCTCAGAAAAACATGTATAAAAACAATTATTTTTTGAATGCATTGCAAATTACTGTTTAAATAAACCTAAGATCAAGTTACATCTTTTATTTGTTTGTGACATCCTTGTGCTGGATTATAGGGTGGAATTATCCTATAAAGAGCTTATATGGTTTGGAATTTCCTGTATTGTATCCACATGGAAAGTTACACCTATTTCCCACACCAATCTTGTTGGTGGGAATTTACACAAGAACAGAAAACAATTGGGACTTGAGAAAAGTGCAAAACATAGGGGGTGGGGCAATTTTTCAAACAAAAAGGCAAATTGCCAGGTTCTGACTGAAAACCGGCATGTTTCTCATCCAGAAACACAGCCGGGTTTTCTGACTAGATCTTCTAACACTCTGTCAAAGAAAAATCAGGAGACGCAGTTTGAGCTGTCACTCTGGTGGGGCAAGGCCTTATTGAGCTGACAAGAGTAGCTCCACAGAGATTGGGGATCCTCTTTAGAGGGTGCCCTGATCTGCAATTAAAATGAATTCCCTCCCAGAGGAACCCTCCCACAAACTTCGGGATGACCTCCACTCCCACCATGGATGTATCGGGGGAGGGGGTGGCACTTTCCACTCTCCTCCCCCCCATTTTAATCAGCACCCACCCCTCTCCCCCTTTACAACACATAAGGGGAAGCCTCCCCAACCCAAAGGAGGAGGATTACCCGAAGGTACCAGGGTACTATTATGGGCCAGGGTTTAGAGAACCCCAAAGAGTATCATGGAGTTCACCTGACCCATGACTTTTGCTAGGTTGTAGTATGGGGAGCACACGGCCCACTCTACAGGTGTGGCGCAACAGATATCCAACAGTAATTTTTAAAGCAAAACAATATTTATTCTATGAACTCAAATTAACCTTTTTAAAATATATAGTGAACATCTTAGCAACCACCAATTCAAATACAACCCCTAAAGAATACAACACTAAGTAATCCTTAAACTTCCTTTTAACATCCATAAGACATTTAAAAAAAACTTTTAACAGAAGCACATCAGGTTTAAATTCACTACTGAGAACAGTTATCACTCTGAATTCACCAAATGATCAAGAGATAGACTTTACATAGCAGAGAGAACAACATACACCTTCTCTGGCTGGCTGCAGCTCCAACACTGAAACGAAACCAAAATAGCACAGACACGCCCAAGCTTTTCTCAAAGTAAAACTAAAAAGCAGAGCCAGAGCTCAGCTCCACCACACTCTGACATCACAGCAGTAACCTGAGCAGCCAAACATTTCTTAAAGTGACATCTCATGACATCTTGTCCCAAGAAAAGAAAACCCATCAACTTCAAGATGGTTTCATTTTTCATCTTTTCACTTTCCTTTAAGAAATATGGACAATGAACATACATTTTTTTTAACAAAACGAAACACACAAATATTTATAATAATATAGTCCATTTTAGTTCTTCTTCCTCCACCTGGAATCCCTCTCGATTGACAGTCTCTTTGGACAAGAAGGTCTCTGCATGATCCATCCATTTCTCTAAGCCTCGGTATGTCTCTTTAAAGTCAGATACTTCAATCTGATCATGGAGTCCCTTGTAATTCTCCAACATAGGAGCATTGGTTACCACAGCTTTCAGGCAGTCAAATGCCTATTGAAACTACGCTGTCCACTGAAATTTTTGACGTTTCTTCAGCAAGTCCATAAATGGAGCAACCACGATATAAAGATTTTGCACAAATGGTCGATCAAATCCACTCATGCCAAGAAATCGCATTATTTCCCTTTGTGTTGAGGGTATTGGAAACTCCCCAATAACGTTTGGTTTCACATCTCATGGGACCATCCAATTGCATGGCCAAGGAAAATGACTCGGGCTTTTCCAAATTCACTTTTGGCTAGGTTTCTCACCAAACCCGCCTCCTGCAGTCGATCGAATAACTCCATCAGATATTTTAAATGTTCTTTCCATGTCTGGCTGAAAATTACCAGATCGTCGATGTGTACCCCACAATTGGGTAATCCTGAAACAACTTTGTTAGTTAACCGTTGAAATGTGGCTGGGGCGTTTTTCATGCCAAATGGCGTAACTTTGAATTGGTACATACCATCTGAAGTCAGAAAAGCTGAAATCTCTTTGCCCTTTCGGAAAAACGTACCTGCCAGTAACCTTTAAGTAAATCCAGTTTGGAAATAACCGCTGATTGTCCCACTTTCTCAATTCAATCCTCCAAACGTGGGATAGGATAAGAGTCCAGTCTTGTAACTGCATTAACCTTTCTATAGTCCACACACAACCGTTGGCTTAGGTACCATCTGGTTTGGGTACCATCACTATGGATGAGCTCCATTGGCTGCAACCCATTTCAATTATACCATTTTAAAGCATACTCTCAATCTCTTAGTTAACCTGTGCCAATTTTAAAGGGTTAAGTCTATATGGATGTTGTTTGATTGGAACAGCATTTCCCACATCTACATCATGTATAGCCATTTTAGTACTTCTCAATTTATCTCTAAAAACTTGCCCATGTGATATCAATAACTCTTTCAGATCAGTATGTTTTTCCTCTGGAAGGTAACTCAACAATCTATCCCAATTTTTAAGAACATCCTCATTTTCCAATTTAACTTGAGGTATGTCAAATTCACAGTCATCTGGATTTGTTTTGTCACTTTGAGTTAGCATCATTAAAACCTCCCCCTTTTGCTCTCCTTCCCTTTCAAAGTACCTTTTAAGCAAATTCACATGACACACTCGGTGAGTCTTCCTTCTATCTGGTGTTTTTACCGCATAATTCACCTCACTTAATTTCCTTTCAATTAGATAAGGTCCACAAAACCTAGCTTTTTCAGGTTCACCTTCCACTGGTAACAACACTAATACTTTATCTCCACTGGCAAAACTACGAACTTTGGATTTCTTGTGGCGTGGCAATGACTAACCTTGGTCTTCAACCACGAGACTTGGATTGGATTGGATTGGATTGGATTGGATTTGTTTATTGTCACGTGTACCGAGGTACAGTGAAAAGTATTTTTCTGCGAGCAGCTCAACAGATCATTAAGTACATGAGAAGAAAAGGGCATAAAAGAAAATAAAAAGTGGATTTCTTTGGGCGAGCTCGCAGAGAGTCGCCTCGCTCCGGCGCCATTCAGGCACCTCCACATTCCTAGCTTGACCACAAAATGAAAAAATGAAAATGAAAATCGCTTATTGTCACAAGTAGGCTTCAATGAAGTTACTGTGAAAAGCCCCTAGTCGCCACACTCCGGCGCCTGTTCGGGGAGGCTGTTACGGGAATTGAACCGTGCTGCTGGCCTGATTGGTCTGCTTTAAAAGCCAGCAATTTAGCCCAGTGAGCTAAATCAGTCCCACAACTTGTTTTTGTTTTTGAAAACCAATAGTGATTTGCGCCGGCGTGATGTCATGAGACCAAGGGAGTATTCCACGTGGCCAGATGCTACGGCGTAAAACCATTTAATGATATGCAAATATATGTTAATTTATTGAAATAAAGTTCATGCGCTTCCTGGGCAGGAACCTGAGGGGGAAGATCCCAAACTGAGATCTCGTTGACATGAATCCTGTTTTGACCCTCTCACATGATTTAGCGGCCTTAATGGGATTATGCCCGTGGCTAACAGATCCGGAAAATCTCACCCATGCTAACTTCTTTACAATACACATTGCCTTTCTAACACAATTAAAAATAAAGGGCATGATTCTGAGAAATATAAATGAAGAGCTACTACTAGCAGCAAATTTGGTGTGTTTCCCACTGGCCCGCACTAATCAGGTGCTATTCACTAGCACTTGGAAATTTCTTTGGAGAGGGGTGAGTTTTGTGCTAGCCTTGTGAGGGGGTGGCCTAAACACGCTGACAGGTCCCGCTCCTCAGAGATCGGGGCGCCCTTTAAAAAAGGTGCCGTGATCTCAGAATAACACTGCAGTCAACCCGCCCACCCCCAAATCGGTGGCAAGCTACCCCAAATAATGGTAAGGCTTCCCCAATCACGGACAAGTCACCTCGCCAGGTGAGAGACACCCAGTTAGGAGCTTGCCAAATGCCTCCCTTCATGTTCCCCTTTAGGCCAACTTCCTCAGTCGCCCTTTCAGGCCCACCTCCCCTTGGCAATGCCAAACTTGTGCTATGGACTCCATGCAGGAACAAGCGGGTGAGTACCCTCTCTAGAGGAGGGTCCTTCAGGGGATGGGCCCACAGGGGCTTGGGCTGTGCTGGAAGAGCTCAGGTTGAGGATCATCCCTGTGATAAGGATCATGTGAAAATCCTCCCTCTATAGCCTTGAAAACCATTAAACATTCTCCCAGCATGTCAAATTCATTGATCTATCAAATTAAGGTAAATGTCTTCCTTCTGTAGCCTTCAAACCTTTAAGCCTTTGCATGTAAAGTTCAAATATCTGCCAGAAGAAGGTAAATCTTGCCTTTGATGTGTTAGGACCTTTTGAAGTGATTTTTCACATTCAATTTTATTCCTCTTTAACTTTATCAAGCCTCTGGGCTTACTGAGAAGCCTAAAAGCTTTTAACTGCATTGTTTACATTCAATTTCATGATCCATTATCTTTTAAAAGCCTTTTGATTGAGATGTCCAAGCTATTTCAAAGGAACAATTAGCTTTGTTCATTTTTATAGCTCTTTCTTCACAGTACATTAACTCTGAAGTGTGACCTTTTTTCAGCAGGTGTTGTTTCTAACCACAATTTTTTAAAGAGGCTTTTTCTTTGTTCTGAACAGTTTCATAGACCTGGCACTTTCCTGTAAGGAAGGATAGACAGTTAATAGGGCAAAGTTGCACTCAGTGGGATGGGTTAAAATGTGTCTGTTTCAATGCAAGGAGTATCAGGAATAAGGGAGATGAACATAGAGCATGGATCAGTACTTGAAACTACGATGTTGTGGCCATTACGGAGACATGGCTTTCAAAGGGGCAAGAATGTTTGTTAGATGTTCCGGGGTTTAGATGTTTTCAGATGAATAGGGAGGGAGGTAAAAGAGGAGGGGGAGCAGCACTGTTAATTAGAGAGTGCATCACAGCTGCAGAAAAGGAGGTAGTCGAGGAGGGTTTGTCTACTGAGTCAGTATGGGTGGAAGTCAGAAACAAGAACGGAGCAATGACTTTATTGGGAGTTTTCTATAGACCCCCCAATAGCAGCAGAGAGATGAACAGATTGATGGCAGATCTTGGAAAGGTGCAGAAGTAACAGAGTTCTTGCCATGAGTGACTTCAACTTCCCTATTATTGACTGGAACCTCCTTAGTGCAAATGATTTAAATGGAACACATTTTGTCAGGTGTGCCCAGGAAGGATTCCTGACTCAATATGTAAATAGGCCGACTAGGCGGGAGGCCATATTGGATTTGGTGCTTGGCAACGAACCAGGCCAGGTGTCCGATGTCTCGGTGGGAGAGCATTCCGGTGACAGTGACCACAACTCCTTGACCTTTACCATAGTCATGGAGGGGGATAGGAACAGACAGTATAGGAAGATATTTAATTGGGTGAGCGAAAATTATACTGCTATTAGACAGGAGCTGGGGAGCAAAATTGGGAACTGATTTTCTACGGTTCTCGAGGGTTACAAGGTCACCAGGAAGGAACTCAAAAATGGATTTAGGGGAGCTAGAAGGAGGCATGAAAAAGCCCTGGCAGGAAGGATTAGGGAAAACCCCAAGGCATTCTACACTTATGTGAGAAATAAGAGGATGATCAGAGTGAGAGTAGGGTCGATCAGGGATCGTGGAGGGAACTTGTGCCGAGAATCTGAGGACATAGGGGAGGCCCTAAATGAATATTTTGCTTCAGTATTCACTGGAGTGAGGGACCTTGTTGCTCGTGAGAACCAGGTTAATAGGCTTGAACAGGTTGATATTAAGAAGGAGAATGTGCTGGAAATTTTGAAAAGCATCAGGATGGTTCCCTGGGCCAGATGGTTACCATGGGAAGCAAGGGAGGAGATTTCTGCGCCGTTGGTGATGATCTTTGCATCGTCACTCTCCACTGGAGTAGTACTGGATGACTGGAGGTAAGCAAATGTTGTTCCCCTGTTCAGGAAAAGGAATAGGGAAATCCTTGGGAATTACAGACCAGTCAGTCTTACGTCTGTGGTGAGCAAAATACTGTAAAGGATTCTGAGAGATAGGATTTATGATTATTTAGTTCGCATGGCTTTGTGAGGAGCAGGTGATGCCTCATTGAATTTGTTGAGGATGTGACGAGAGACATCGAAGAAGGTCGGGCTGTGGATGTGGTGTATATGGATTTCAGTAAGGCATGTGATAAGGTCCCCCATGGTGGGCTCATTTAGAAAGTTTAGGGGGCATGGGATACAGGGAAATTTGTCTGTCTGGATACAGAATTGGCTGGCCGAAAGAAGACAGCGAGTGGTAGTGGATGGAAAGTATTCCACCTGGAGGTCGATGACCTGCAGGGATCTGTTCTGGGACCTCTGCTCTTTGTGGTTTTTACAAATGTCTTGGATAAGGAAGTGGAAGGGTGGGTTAGTAAGTTTGCCAATGACACGAAGGTTGGTGGAGTTGTAGATAGTGTTGAGGGCTGTTGCAGGTTACAACAGGACATTGACGGGGTGCACAACTGGGCTGAGAAGTGGCAGATGGAGTTCAACCTCGATAAATGTGAAGTGATTCATTTTGGAAAGTCGAATTTAAATGCTGAATGCAGGGTAAAAGGCAAGATTCTTGGATGTGTGGAGGAACAGAGGGATCTTGGGGTCCATGTACATAGATCCCTCAAAGTTGCCACCCAGGTTGATAGGGTTAAGAAGGTGTATGATGTGTTAGCTTTCATTAACAGGGGGATTGAGTTTGAGAGCCGCGAGGTTTTGCTGCAGCTTTATAAAACCCTGGTTCGACCACACTTGGAATATTGCATCGAGTTCTGGTCGCCTCATTGTTGGAAGGATGTGAATGCTTTGGAGAGGGTTCAGAGGAGATTTACCAGGGTGCTGCCTGGACTGGAGGGCATGCCTTATGAAGTAAGGTTGAGGGAGCTCGGGCTTTTCTCACTGGAGCGAAGAAGGAAGAGAGGTAACTTGATAGAGGTGTACAAGGTGATGAGAAGCATGGATAGAGTGGATAGCCAGAGACTTTTCCCCAGGGCGGAAATGGCTGTCACGAGAGGACATAATTTTAAGGTGATTGGAGGAAGGTATAGGGGAGATGTCAGAGGTTTGTTCTTTACACAGAGAGTGGGCTGTCAGCGGAGGTGGTGGAGTCAGAGTCGTTAGGGACACTTAAGTGATTCTTGGACAGGCACATGGATGCAGGTTAGGTTGATCTTAGATTGGGATAAGTGGTCGGCACAACATTGTGGGCCGAAGAGCATATACTGTGCTGTACTGTTCTATATTCTAATTTTCCCTAGCACCCAGCAGGTGGGCGTGAATAGATTGCATTGTTCATAGGGGGTGGGAAGACCATATTCTGAGATCTCCCAGGTGCAAATTCCATTATGGCCCTCTTGCAAGAGTTTCTGGCCATAACCGGATTTGTACGTGTATCGAAGCCGGATTTGTACCTGTATCAAATGGGACCAGAAAATCGCCCCCCCTCCCCCCAAAAAGGAACTTGTGGCAACGTGACATAATGCCTGGTGGGTGGGAATATTCAATGAGGGCTGAAGATAGAACGTTAACCATACTAAGTGTACTACAATGGATTCAAATTCATGCAAATCAGTTTTTGAACCCTTTCTGTGTGCTAACCTGATCATGGTGGTGTAGCACCATCGATCACACACGAGGCGAGACGTAGAGAACTTCAATCGAGGCTTTATTGAGCAGACTTGTTCAGACTTGTTCCCCAGCAGCTCAGTCACAGAATGCAGCTGCGGGAATTAACCCAGGTTCTTATACCCCGCCTATCTGGGTGGAGCCCAGTAGGCGGCGGATCCAATCGGGACCCAGCATCTGTCCTCCAATAGCTCCTCGGCATTCATGGTGTACCGTATTACCCCTAATACATACCACCACATTCTCCCCTTGTTAAAAAGGAACCCGGCGGGGTGGTGGGTGGTATGGTGGTCGGGGTTTACAGGGTCGGTACCTTAACCATTGAACTATATACAACCATGCCGCTTTTACTGGCCCACTGAATTATTCACATTTTACCCGATTAGCAGCGTCAACTATTTACAACAATTCCGCTTTACTGGGCCACTGAATTATATACATCTTAAGTCGACTCGATGAGTCG
The DNA here is from genome assembly GCF_047496885.1 of Scyliorhinus torazame. Classification (NCBI taxonomy): domain Eukaryota; kingdom Metazoa; phylum Chordata; class Chondrichthyes; order Carcharhiniformes; family Scyliorhinidae; genus Scyliorhinus; species Scyliorhinus torazame. The sequence goes on along the minus strand of NC_092710.1, from coordinate 233,333,282 downwards.
AGATGGTGCTCTGGCCGCCCTCTCCGATCGTCAGCCCGGGTGATGGTGGTGCTGGCTCGGGTCCGGTCGACTCTGTTTCCTTACTCCTGGGCGGGCCTGGGAGGAGAACCGATCCCCCCGGGAAGGGGGTGGCTGTGGGGTGCACCGGCGGGAGTGAGGGGGAGGTGATTGGTGTTAGGGGGGTGTGGGGAGCTCCGGCGGGCGGCAGGTCCCGCAGAGAGACCGTGTCCTGCCGGCCGTCGGGGTACGCCACGTAGGCGTACTGCGGGTTGGCGTGGAGTAGCTGTACCTTTTCCACCAGTGGGTCTGATTTGTGCGCCCGCACATGTTTCCAGAGCAGGATGGGTCCCGGGGCTGCCAGCCAGGTCGGAAGTGACATTCCAGAAATGGACTTCCTAGGGAAGACAAGGAGGCGCTCGTGCGGCGTTTGGTTCGTGGTGGTGCACAGCAGGGACCGGATAGAATGAAGGGCATCCGGGAGGACTTCCTGCCAGCGAGAGGCTGGGAGGTTCCTGGACCGTAGGGCCAGTTGGACGGCCCTCCATACCGTCCCGTACTCCCTCTCTACCTGCCCGTTTCCCCGGGAGTTATAGCTGGTCGTCCTGCTCGAGGCTATGCCCTTGCTAAGCAGGAATTGACGCAGCTCGTCACTCATGAAGGAGGACCCCCTATCGCTATGGATGTAGGCGGGGAAACCGAACAGGGTAAACATAGTGCAGAGGGCTTTAATGACCGTGGCCGCGGTCATGTCAGGGCAGGGGATGGCGAAGGGGAAACTAGAGTATTCGTCAACGACGTTAAGAAAGTACGTGTTGCGATCGGTGGAGGGGAGGGGGCCTTTGAAATCCAGACTGAGGCATTCAAAGGGACGGGAAGCCTTTATCAGGTGCGCTCTATTTGGCCTGAAAAAATGCGGTTTGCATCCTGCGCAGATTTGGCAGTTCCTGGTGACTGTTCGCACCTCCTCGACGGAGGACAGGAGGTTGCGGGCCTTTATAAAGTGGTAGAAGCGAGTGACCCCCGGGTGGCAGAGGTCCTCGTGGAGGGCTTGGAGGCGGTCCACGTGTGCGTTGGCACATGGCAACGGACGGCACGTTCAGCTTTCCGGGACGGTACAAGATCTTATAGTTGTAGGTGGAGAGTTCGATCCTCCACCGCAGGATCTTGTCGTTCTTTATCTTGCCCCGCTGTGCATTATCGAACATGAAGGCTACCGACCGTTGGTCAGTGAGGAGAGTGAATCTCCTACCGGCCAGGTAATGCCTCCAATGTCGCACAGCTTCCACTATGGCTTGGGCCTCCTTTTCTACTGAGGAGTGGCGAATTTCTGAAGCGTGGAGGGTCCGGGAGAAAAAGGCCACGGGTCTGCCCGCTTGGTTAAGGGTGGCCGCCAGAGCTATGTCGGATGCGTCGCTCTCGACTTGGAAGGGGAGGGACTCGTCGATGGCGCGCATCGTGGCCTTTGCGATATCCGCTTTGATGCGGCTGAAGGCCTGGCGGGCCTCTGTCGACAGGGGAAAAGTAGTGGACTGGATTAGTGGGCGGGCCTTGTCTGCGTACTGGGGGACCCACTGGGCATAATAAGAAAAGAAGCCCAGGCAGCGTTTCAGGGCTTTGGCACAGTGGGGAAGAGGGAACTCCATGAGGGGGCGCATGCATTCAGGTTCGGGGCCTATCACTCCATTACACACTACGTAGCCCAAGATGGCTAGACGGTCGGTGCTAAACACGCATTTTTCCTCATTGTAGGTGAGGTTGAGGGCGTTAGCAGTCTGGAGGAATTTGCAGAGGTTGGCGTCATGGTCCTGCTGGTCGTGGCCGCAGATGGTAAAGTTGTCGAGGTACGGGAACGTGGCCCGTAAACCGTGCTGGTCAGCCATTCGGTCCATCTCCCATTGGAAGACCGAGACTGTATGTGACGCCGAATGGAACCCTTAAAAAGTGATATAACCGCCCGTCTGCTTCGAAGGCAGTGTACTTGCGGTCACCGGGGCGAATGGGGAGCTGGCGGTAGGCTGACTTAAGGTCCAAGGTGGAGAAGACATTGTACTGTGCAATCCGATTGACCATGTCGGACATGCGGGGAAGAGGGTACGCATCTAGCTGCGTGTACCTGTTGATGGTCTGACTGTAGTCTACGACCATCCTCTGCTTCTCCCCTGTCTTCACTACTACCACCTGAGCTCTCCAAGGACTATTGCTGGCCTGGATTATGCCTTCCTGCAGCAGCCGCTGGACTTCGGACCTGATAAACGTCCGGTCCTGGGCGCTGTACCGTCTGCTCCTAGTGGCGACGGGTTTGCAATCCGGGGTGAGGTTCGCAAACAAGGAGGGCAGTTCGACCTTGAGTGTCGCGAGGCCGCAGATAGTCAGTGGGGGTATAGGGCCGCCAAATTTAAATGTTAAGCTCTGGAGGTTGCATTGGAAGTCCAACCCCAGGAGAATGGGAGCGCAGAGATGGGGGAGGACATACAGCCGGTAATTTTTGAACTCTCTCCCCTGCACCGTGATGCAGAACACTTTGATTTCAACGGAGTGGGACCCCGCCGGCAGGAAAAACTTTTGGGTGCTTGGCCGAATTACAAGGGAACAGCGTCTTACCGTGTCCGGATGAATAAAACTCTCCGTGTCGATCAAACACGGTGTCTCGTGCCTGTTCACCAGCACCTTTGTCGTTGTCGTCTGGAGCGTCCGGGGCCGCGACTGGTCGAGGGTCACCGATGCCGAACGTGGTTGGTGCATCAGATCGTTGTCTTCAGGCAGTGTGGCGCCGTCCACGCTGGGGTCCTTGCCTGTCAGCCAAGATGGCGGCGTCCATGGATCGTACGCTGCCGGGGGTGGACAAAATGGCTGCTCCCATGGGTCGCATGCAGCCGGGGGTGGACCCAAATGGCCGCTCCCATGGATCCGACATGGCCTGTGGGTAGGAAGATGGCGGCGCCCGTCCCCCCCTCGTGGTGTCCGGGGTCCAAAATGGCTGCGCCTGTTGGCCGCCCGTGGGTCGCTGGGGGGGGGGGTTGAGCCCGTGGTCCCGTTTGTTCCCCGGAGATAGCGGCGACCCCACGGGACTGGCACACCGCAGCGTAGTGCCCCTTTTTGCCGCAGCTTTTACAGGTGGCCGAGTGGGCCGGGCAGCGCTGGCGGGGGTGTTTCGGCTGCCCGCAAAAGTAGCAGCGGGGGCCCCCCCAGGGTGGTCTGGGATTCTGGCCGCGCACACTTGCGGAGGGGTGGGGGGTGCCGGGGGGTCGGTCGCGGCGGGGGTCCGCGGAGCCCAAGGGGCTGTAGTGCGGTGGGGGGCATAGGCGCGGGCGTTTTGGGAGGCCACGTCGAGGGAGGCTGCGAGGGCCCGGAACTCTGTGAGTCCGAGAGAGTCTTTCTCTAAAAGTCTCTGGCGAATTTGCGACGATGCCAAGCCTGTTATGTAAGCGTCTCTGATCAGGAGGTCCGTATGTTCATTCGCCGTTACCGCTGGGCAGTCACAGTTTATTCCCGGGATCGTCAGCACATTGAAGAATTCGTCCAGCGATTCCCCGGGGATTTGTCGTCTCGTCACGAGCTGGTAGCGTGCATAGACCTGGTTGACGGGCCTAATGTCGGTCTGTTTCAACAAGTTGATCGCCGCTGGGAATTCTTCCGCGTCCTCGATGAGTGAGTAGATTTCGGGACTCACTCTGAAATGCAGGACATGCATCTTCTGGTCTTCCGTTGGTCTGCCGGGGGCCGTTCGAAGGTACCCCTCAAAGCACGCCAGCCAGTGTTTAAACGCCGATGTTGCGTTAGCTGCTTGGGGGCCGATTCGCAGCACTCCGGGGTGATCCGGAGCTCCATATTCCTTTTTAAGTCTGCTGAGTAAATTGTAGCACCATCGATCACACACGAGGCGAGACGTAGAGAACTTCAATCGAGGCTTTATTGAGCAGATTTGTTCAGACTTGTTCCCCAGCAGCTCAGTCACAGAATGCAGCTGCGGGGAGTAAACCAGGTTCTTATACCCCGCCTATCTGGGTGGAGCCCAGTAGGCGGCAGATCTAATCGGGACCCAGCATCTGTCCTCCAATAGCTCCTCGGCATTCATGGTGTACTGTATTACCCCTAATGGGATGGGAGGCGGGTTCATGTGATGGACTGGGCGGTGTTCAATCTCTGAAGTTTCTTGCGGTCCTGGGCCGAGCAGTTGCCATACCAGACTGTGATGCAGCCCGATAGGGTGCTTTCTATGGTGCACCTTTAAATTTGGCAAGAGTTAATGTGGACATGTTGAATTTCCTTAGTTTCCTGAGGAAGTATAGGCGCTGTTGTACTTTCTTGGTCATAGCATCGACGTGGGTGGACCAGGACAGATTTTTGGAGATGTGCACCCCTAGGAATTTGAAACTGCTAACCATCTCCTCCTCGGCCCCGTTGATGCTGACAGGGGTGTGTACAGTACTTTGCTTCCTGAAGTCAATGACCAGCTCTTTAGTTTTGCTGGCATTGAGGGATAGATTGTTGTTCGATCACTCCACGAGGTTCTCTATCTCCCTCCTGTATTCTGACTCGTCATTGTTCGAGATCGTTGCTTTGGATCTATGGCTAACGCGTCTGCTAAATCCTGCCCTAAGTGTGGTGGTGGCTGGCAGGTTCCAAGGTGCATTTCTTAGTTCTCACCAGAATTTACTCACCCTTGAGGCAAGGCACAGCTGAATGATAGACCGAATTCAAGGCTGAGAGAGATTACTTCTGACTAATTCATCATTAGTACTGCTGAATTAATTTTACAAATCACCAGCTAGTCAGTTATAGTGTAAATTGGCATAAAAAGGGAACTAGGAAATGCATCGTTCATGCTTGGCATGTATATGGTACGGGGGCTACGTGTCTCACCTATAGGAGGTATATATGCTGCGCGTGGTCAACATACCTCTGCTTCACTCAACGTAGGTGCCAGAAGATGGCACAATGCTGGCACGGGGGCGTGAGGGGGTTGGGGTGGGATCTAGTATCAGTGCCCCTGAGCTGCACATTCTGCCTATCCTCGTCCTCCCCCACACCTTCCTCGTAGGACAAAGTCTGGTGTTCCAACTCCTCCAGCACGTCGCCCCTCTGCTGTGTGATGTTGTGGAGGACGCAGCAGGCTGCCATGATGTGGGCGACCCTCTCAGCATCATACTGGAGAACCCCTCAAGAACAGTGCAGGCACCTGAACCGCATCTTCAGGAGGCCGAAGCACCGCCCAGGCACGCTCCTGGTTGCTGTTTGGGTATCGTTGTAGCGGGTCTCTGCGTTCGGATTGTGGTGTCAGGGTAGGTGTCATCTGCCACGACTGTAGCGGATACCCAGGAGCCAACCATCCAGCCAGGAGGGGCATCTCAAGCTTGTCAGATGAAGGCATCAAGCACACTGCCCGGGTTTCAGACGCAGCGATGAATGATGCGCATCTGATGGTCATATATCAGTTGCACGTTCATTGACTGGTACCCCATTTGGTTTGTGTAGAATGGCCTGTTATCTGCAGGTGTTCATAGGGGATCATGCATCCCGTCGATCGCCCCCTGGAGTCAGGGCATTTTGGCGAAGTGAAGTTAATGTATTGGGCCTGCTGGCCATATAGGGTCTCCATGATAGCGTAGATACACCTGTCCACCGAGGTCTGTGAGATCCCAGACAGGTCCCCACTCGGCGCCTGGAATGACACTGTCACGTAAAGGTTCAAGTCAACCGTCACTTTGACAGCCATCGGGAGCGGGTATCCAGCCCCATACCCCCCGTGGTGCCAAGTGCCATTATCTGGCAGACTTCAACGGCAGGCCCGGTCCGTCAGGTCCTCAAATGACAGGTGGTGTCGGTACACGCGAGGCCTCATGCGGCTCCTCCTTACCAGTTGGGCGGCTGCCACCTGCTCCTCTGCTGCACACTCCATTGCTGCCCACTCTGCTGCTGCAACTTCATTCTCCTCGAGCAGTTCCAGCTCGAACAGCCGCAGGGAATCCCCAGGGATGCGGCGACTAGCAGGAAGGTCACCATTGCTGGTTGATTTCCATGTCCATCGTCTGCAGTGGGTTAAAGGCCAACAGGTTGGCATGGGGCCTACTCCCATGCCCAACCAGTTCCAATGGGCTACCCAGGTTGGCACTGCGAACTCTGACGCTGCAATCCCCCCCCCTGCCCCACCCCCATCCCTGCACTCCTGACCCTTCGGTGCCTGGCACTCTGGCCCATCCCTGCTGCCAGGGGTATCGTTAGCTGGTGCTGCCCTTGCCAGCGGTATGCTCCTCAGTCCCTGTCCAGCGCTCTATAGGACTACTACGGGCATTGCCCTGAGCGGGCTGCATGATGCCCCGCCGGCAGGTGGCGGTTGGTTGGGTGGGTGTTTGCTACGGGGGTCGGGTGGGGTGTGGGGGGGTGGGGCGGTCGGGGTTGGTGTACTGCAGCATGGGTGTGGGGGCACCTTTATGGCCAGGGCACCCTGCAGAACCAGAGGCTAAAGCGAGTGGTCGGTGGGGTGTCCCTGCTGCCTTGCAGGCCATGGCAATGGCGGCCCGTGCCTGGACACCGCCCCACTGCCGTGGGGGATCACCCTGGCCCCCGGTCCATTCCCTCATCACCCACCCCCCCAACCCCCGGCCTTGGTAGGGCCTCCCTCCCCAGCCAGCCCGGCCAAAGTCCGGCCCGGCAGCCCACGGTCACACCTCTGTGTCTTACCTCCTCCCTCTGTCTCATCAGCCACAACTCTGGTTTTTAAAGCACAAACGAACCTCACGGTCAGGAATTTGTACCGTCGGAGGTAGAAAATTGCAGAGGCCCCAGAGAGTACCGGGTTGGGCTTGCTAATGATGCGCAAACGGTGTTTCCTGTACTTGCGTTCTGGAATGCATTGACACCGCTGTTGAGGCGATGGAGAATTGCGATTTGTCATGAAGTCAGCGCCTGCCGATTCTCCACCCAAACACGTTTCCCGATTTTGGTGTCGGCCGACAGAGAATCCCGCCCAGGATTTCCACTGGCAATATTTCACAATGTGATCTCCTCAAGCCCTCGCCAATGTCATGACTAGGCCCGCGTCCTTGCTGATTTGCATCAATTTGATTGCATTATGATGTGCAAGATTAAAGTTGAATCTTCAGACCACATTCAGTCTTCTCACTCACCTGGCATGATGTCAGGTGGGCGCAAATTACTGCTGCTTTAAAAACGGGAAACAGATGTCATGACCTCCAGGAGGGGAGCACCACTCTCCACCTAGCAGCAAGGAGTCCAAAGGGCTAGGCCCGTTGGCCAGCTCGAGAGGGCGTGGACAGGTTGGAGGTGATGGTTCGGGGCTTCCAGGATGGAAGCCTCAGCTGTTGTGTGCGGTCCTGAAGCCTTCTGCCTGGTCCATGGCTCTCTCCTCATGTAGAATTAGGGTCCTCAGCCCGGGTGCCCCAACACCCGGCTTCTCTCTCTCTGTGGTTGTGGGTGATCTTCTCCTGCAGGAACACAAATGGGGATAATGTGCGCTGGATGCCTGTCAGGTCGATGACAACTGGCAGGTGGAGACACTGCAGCTAAGAAGGGAGAGGTTCTGATGGGACTGTTGGGGTGAGGTGGAGGATGATGCTGGGAGGTCGGGTGCTGGGATCCTACAAAATGGTGCCATGTGGGATCTAGGTGATATTCTGGGGTTAATGGAAGGGTGGAGTGCAGAGAGAAAACTGGGAGCACTTACTGTTGCTGATCGTAGTAAGTCACTCATCTTTTTCCTAGAGTGCATACTCGACCTCTTGGTCAGGCTAGCAATGACCAGTGTTGCCACCGGGTTCCAGGCAGGACTCATGACCTTGCTAGAGGACCTCCTGCCAACCGGAGGGTATATTGCAGCCTATGTCTCCTCCATTGTATCTAGCAAATGGCTGAGGGCCTCCTCCATAAATCTAGGTGTTGGTTTCCTAGCTGCCATCATCTTGGCTTGAATCAGATCAAGTTCTCTGGAGCCATTGAACAGCCCCTTTTCTGAAGTTCTCAGTTGACCCTCAGGGCAGGTGAATCAGACGCTTTGCGCCTCAAACATGGCATTTTTCAAGTGGGGAAAAATAATTGTTCTGAGTGCCTGAAGTCCAGATCGTGCTACCAGGGCTGGCCGGAATCACGCCGATATTCATGCCAATAATGACACTTTGGGCGAGATTCTCTGGCCGACACACAGCGTGTTTCTTGGAGGCGGCAGGCGGCCTTCCGTCGGCCAACGGCGGGATCTCCTGGTCCCACCGCTCTCAGTGGGATTTCTCAGTGAATCCACCCCATGCCGCCGGGAAACCCGTGGCAGTGGTGCGCTGTTGGCCGGACCCGACGATCCCACCGACATGAACAGCAAGGGCATGTCGCCCAATTTTTTCGGAAAGTTCTGCCCTTAGTTTCAAAATTGGAAAATTCCACCTAACAGAACTGTAATAGTAAGGCTATTTGACAGCTACTGAAACAGAACAAATATACTTGTTAATGTTTAACCAAGAATGACAATAAAGACAACTAATATTTATATAGCACCTTTAATATGATAAAACATCATCGGAGCGTTACAATATAAGATATGCCTCTGAGCCTCATCAGTCTCTGAGACAAATCAGACTACAGGAGGGAGATAAATCACTTGGTTACATGGCGTACCGAAAACAACCTCTCTCTAAATGTTGGAAAGACCAAGGAACTGATCATCGACTTTAAGCTTTAAGTTCCTGGGGATCACCATCGAAGTACAGTCTGTCCTGGTCCACTCACATTGATGCAATAGTCAAGAAAGCCCAACAACGTCTCTACTTCCTACGGAAGCTAAAGAAATTTTGCATGTCTGCATCGACTCTCACAAACTTTGACAGATGTGCGATAGAGAGCATCCTATCCGGCTGCATCACAGCCTAGTATGGCAACTGCTCGGTCCAAGATCGTAAGAAACTGCAGACTGTGGTGAACACAGCCCAAAGCATCACACAAGCTTGCCACCCCCACATTGATTCTGTATACACCTCTCGCTGCCTCAGGAAGGCAGACAGCATTATCAGAGACCCCTCCCACCCAGGCATTGCCTTCTTCCAGACCCTTCCATCAGGCAGAAGATATAGAAGTCTGAAGACTTGCACATCCAGACATAGGAACAGCTTCTTCCCCACAGCTACCAGACTCCTCAACGACTCCCCCTTGGACTGATCTGTTCCCTGTAAGAACACTATTCACAACACCCTATGCTGCTCTTGCTCATGTATTTGCTTTGTTTGGCCCCTTGTTCCGCACTGTAACCAATCAATGTTTGTTGATGTACCATTTGTCAATGTTCTCTGTTGATTATTCTTGTGTCTACTATGTATGTACTGTGTACGTTCCTCGGCCGCAGAAAAATACATTTCACTGTACTTCGGTACATGTGACAAATCAAATCAAATCAAATCAGATGACCAAATGTTTGGTCAAAGTGGTAGTTTTGAAGTAGTGTAAAGGAGTCTAGGCAGTTGAAGGCGAGGCAACCAATAATGGAGCGATTAAAGTCACTCAAGTATTCAAGGGGCCATAATTAAAAGAGTGCAGATATCCTGCAGAATAGTGAGACTGGAAGAGCTTACAGACAGGGGTGAGGCTCTTTAAATACAACAATGAGAACTTTAAAATCAGAATTGCTTCACTGCGAGCCAAAGTAGGTCACGGAGTGAGAACGATACCAGAATATCAATTTCTGATATCTAGAATATTACTGAAATCTGAATCCAGTGAAATCCGAAACCTGAAAATTATTCTGCAGCATATTACAAGTTGAACCCGAAGCACAATTGCACAATGTTACTCTGACTCATTCCAGAGCAGGGGCATTAAAACTTTCATGCTAAACCAGTTAACTTCCCCGTAAACAGGAAAAATGTAATAACATATATAGGATCGTATTGCACAGTGTAATTTCCTGGCTATGGAAATTGTGGAATTCCAATCACTCGCCTAGAACATATCTATAAGTAAGGTACTTGGTGAGGGCTGAAACAAATTGGTTTTCAACGCATTCTAAAGAAAACAGAGATCCATTGTAATCAGCATCATTATGGAATATGGGGGTATACTTTGCTACCTATACTTAGCAAACTATACAACTAAATGGTTCTGAATCATTTTTGCATACATGTTTCTCTCCTGTGTCATTGCTATTGGATAATAATGGTAGGTGTGGTTTTAATCTTGCAGGAATTAAATGAGTAAGTGGTTAAAATGGCACTTGGGGACCTTGGACTTATCATGCAGCCATTTTAATTGTCCTGTTTTTGGCCTCAGGAAAGGTGCCTTAGAGGCTGGGCATTTATTAATATGTCAAAGCAAAGGTCCTAGAACATAATTAGGACCCTGATGCGATACCCTTGGGTCTCTGATAGCTGCCTGAAATCATATTCCAGTCACTAGCCAGCAATGGCTTCCTGAGGGGCTCATGTGAAAAATTTGGAAATGAGACCCAGGGAGTAAAATTTCTTGCAGCACACACAGCGGGCGGAACATAGGAAATGGAGCAAGAATAGGCCATTCAGCCCCTCAAGCCTGATACGCCATTCAAATGGATCATGACTGATCTTCTGCCTCAACGCCATTTTCCTCCACTCTCACCATAAAAGAACAAAGAACAAAGAACAAAGAACAAAGAAATGTACAGCACAGGAACAGGCCCTTCGGCCCTCCAAGCCCGTGCCGACCATGCTGCCCGACTAAACTACAATCTTCTACACTTCCTGGGTCCGTATCCCTCTATTCCCATCCTAGTAATGTATTTGTCAAGATGCCCCTTAAATGTCATTATCGTCCCTGCTTCCACCACCTCCTCCGATAGCGAGTTCCAGGCACCCACTACCCTCTGCGTAAAAAACTTGCCTCGTACATCTACTCTAAACCTTGCCCCTCTCACCTTAAACCTATGCCCCCTAGTAATTGACCCCTCTACCCTGGGGAAAAGCCTCTGACTATCCACTCTGTCTATGCCCCTCATAATTTTGTAGACCTCTATCAGGTCTCCCCTCAACCTCCTTCGTTCCAGTGAGAACAAACCGAGTTTATTCAACCGCTCCTCATAGCTAATGCCCTCCATACCAGGCAACATTCTGGTAAATCTCTTCTGCACCCTCTCTAAAGCCTCCACATCCTTCTGGTAGTGTGGCGACCAGAATTGAACACTATACTCCAAGTGTGGCCTAACTAAGGTTCTATACAGCTGCAACATGACTTGCCAATTCTTATACTCAATGCCCCGGCCAATGAAGGCAAGCATGCCGTATGCCTTCTTGACTACCTTCTCCACCTGTGTTGCCCCTTTCAATGACCTGTGGACCTGTACTCCACCATCTCTCTTGATTTCTTTAATAATTAGAAATCTATCGATCCCTGTCTTGAATATACTCAAGATCTTCTGGGGTGGAGAATGCCAAATATTCACCACCTCATCTCAGTCCTAAATAGCCTACCTCTTACTCTAAGACTCTGTTGCCTGGTTCTACACCCCAACAGCCAGGGGAAACAACCTTCCTGCATCTACCTTGTCAGCCCTGTATGAATTTTGTAAGTTTCATTGAGATCACCGCTCATTCTTCTAAATTCTGGAGAATGCAGGCCGAGTCTTCACCGTCTCTCCTCAAAGGAGAATGCCACCATACCAGGGATCAGTCTGAAGGAACATTTTTAAACCCTCAAGGGCAAGGATTTTTGTCCTTAGGTAAGGAGTCGAAAACTGCACACAACACTCCGGGTACAGTTGCACCAAGGTTCTATAGAATAGGAGACTTCTTTATTCCTGTACTCAAATCCTCTCACAATAAAGGTCAACATACCATTTGCCTTCCTAATTGTTTGCTGCATCTTCATGTTAGTTTTCGGTGACTTGTGAACAAAGGCACCCAGGATCCTTGTGACATCAACATTTCCCAATCTCTCCACATTTAAGAATGCATTTCTGTTATTTTTCTACTAAATTGCAACTGATGCTGCTCCAGCTATAGTTGGATCTTAAAGGAGATGATCTACACTAATCAAGAAAGAAATGAATCACCTCAAAAATGATTGTGGTAAACCACTGTTGCACCTATACTAGGTGATGTAAGGTAGGACCTGTACTACAGGTTCGCCGGTAGTCCCTACCTGCTGGCTCCGCCCAGTAGGCGGAGTATAAATATGCGTGTCCTCCATTCAGCAGCCTTTTCACCAGCTGCTGTGGGAGGCCACACATCTTAGAGCAATAAAGCCTCAGTTGTATCCAACTCTAGTCTTTGTTCAATTGATCGTGCCTCAATTTATTGCTCGAAGATTTTCTAAAAGATGGACCTCCGTATCAAGCCAGATCGCCTGCAGCTGGACCCGCAATCAAGCGACGCCAAAAAGGCCGCCATCTTCATCTCCCCGGATAACGCGCGGCCAGTGGGCGCCGCCATCTTCTACCCCTCAGTCCACGTGCAGCCCATGGGTGCCGCCATCTTGTCCAAACCCCGCAACGTGCGGCCCATGGGCGCCGCCATTTTGTCCCCCACAGGATCTTCAGGTGGCGCCATCTTGTCTCACCCATGGGGCATGGACACCGACAGCATTCCAGGACCTGGGCCACCCAGGCTCCCCATCATCCGACGCCAGCGACGACCGACCAGGACTCGCCTCGGTGACGATCGACCAGTCTCGTCCGCACAACCTGGCCACCGCATCGACCAGCGTGAAAATCAATGGCCACATGACCTCTTGCCTGCTGGACTCCGGGAGCACCTGGATACGGTAAGGCACTGCTCCCTCGAGGTACACCCCGCCAACCAAAGAATCTCCCTGGCCTCCAGATCCCATTCCGTCGCGATCTGGGGGTACTGTACGGTCACACTCACGGTCCAGGGCGTAGAATTCAGCGGCTTCCGCCTCTACGTCCTGCCTAACCTCTGCGCTGCTCTACTACTAGGCCTGGACTTCCAGTGCAATCTCGAGAGTCTAACCCTCAAATTCGGCGGGCCCCTACCACCCCTCACTGTATGCAGCCTAAAGGTCGCGACCCTAAAGGTCGATCTGCCTTCTCTCTTCGCAAATTTAACCCCGGATTGCAAACCCGTCGCCACCAGGAGCAGACGGTACAGCACCCAGGACAGGACCTTCATCAGGGCTGAGGTCCAGCGGCTGCTTCGGGAAGGCATCATCAAGGCCAGCAACAGCCCCTGGAGAGTCTAAGTGGTAGTCGTTAAAAATGGGGAGAAACACAGAATGGTCGTGGACTACAGCCAGACCATCAATCGGTACACGCAGCTCGACGCGTACCCACTCCCACACATATCTGATATGGTCAATCAGGTGGTACAGTACCGGGTCTTCTCAACGGTAGACCTCAAATCCGCCTACCACCAGCTCCCCATTCATAAATCGGATCGCCCATACACTGCTTTCGAGGCGGACGGTCGCCTCTATCACTTCCTCAGGGTTCACTAATGGGGTCTCGGTCTTCCAAAAGGGAGATGGACCGAATGGTCGACCGGTACGGTTTGCGGGCCACCTTCCCATACCGAGACAATGTCACCATCTGCGGCCATGACCAGTAGGACCACGATGCCAACCTTGCCAAATTTCTCCACACCACCACTCTCCTCAACCTCACCTACAACAAGGTGAAGTGCGTGTTTAGCATGACCCGCTTAGCCATACTTGGCTCTGTATGGCTGCAATCGCCCACTCATGGAGCTCCCCCTTCTCCACTGCCCCAAGGCCCTCTAACGCGGCCTGGGGTTCTTCCCATACTACGCCCAATGGGTCCCAAACTATGCGGACAAGGCCCGCCCACTCACACAGTCCACAAACTTTCCCCTGGCGGCTGAGGCACAATAGGCCTTCGCCCGTATCAGAGCTGATATCGCCAAGGCCGCGATGCACGCAGAAGATGAGACGCTGCCCTTTCAAGTAGAGAGCGACGCATTGGATGTCGCCCTAGCCGCCACCCTCAATCAGGCAGGCAGACTCATGGCATTCTTCTCCCGCACACTTCATGCCTCAGAAATTCTGCACTCATACGTCGAAAAAGAGGCCCAACCTATTGTTGAGGCTGTGCGGCATTGGAGGCATTACCTGGCCGGCAGGAGATTTACCCTCCTCACTGACCAACGGTCGGTAGCCTTCATGTTCAATAACACACCGCGGGGCAAGATCAAAAACAATAAAATCCTGCGGTGGAGGATCGAGCTCTCCACCTATAATTACGAGATTTTGTATCGCCCCAGCAAACTCAACGAGCCCCTAGATGCCCTATCCCGAGGTACTTGTGCCAGCGCACAAGTAGACCGACTCCAGGCCCTGCACGACGGCCTTTGTCACCCGGGAGTCACACGGTTGTGCCATTTTGTCAAGGCTCACAATCTGCCCTACTCCATCGAGGAAGTACAAACAATCACCAGGGACTGCCAGGTCTGTGCGGAGTGCAAGCCGCATTTCTACCGCCTCACTGTGCACGCCTGGTGAAGGCCTCCCGCTCCTTTGAACGCCTCAGCGTGGATTTCAAAAGGCCCCTCCCTCCACCAACCGAAACACGTATTTTCTCAATGTGGTCGTTGAATACTCCAGATTCCCCTTCGCCATCCCATGCCCTGATATGACGTCTGCCACCGTCATCAAAGCCCTCAACACTATCTTCGCTCTGTTCGGTTTCCCCGCCTACATCCACAGTGACAGGGGATCCTCATTCATGAGTGATGAGCTGCATCAGTCCCCGCTCAGCAGGGGTATCGCCTCCAGCAGGACGACCAGCTATAACTCCCGGGGAAACGGGCAGGTAGAGAGGGAGTATGGGACGGTATGGAGGGCCGTCCAACTGGCCCTACGGTCCAGGAACCTCCCAGCCTCTCGCTGGCAGGAGGTCCTCCCTGATGCAGTCCACTCCATTCGGTCACTGCTGTGCACCGCCACTAACAACACACACCATGAAGGTCTTTTTGCCTTCCCCAGGAAGTCCACATCCGGGGTGTCGCTCCCGACTTGGCTCGCGGCTCCAGGACCAGTCCTGCTCCGTAGGCACGTCTGACTCCAAAAGGCGGACCCGTTGGTGGTGAGGGTGCAATTGCTCCATGCAAACCCCCAGTATGCCTACGTGGCCTACCCCGACGGCCGCCAGGATACTGTCTCCCTCAGGGACCTGGCACCTGCAGGTTCCACGCACACACAACCCTCCGGCCTCCCCTCCCCGGCGCTCCCAGCATTAACCCCACCAAGACCATCCATCCTTCCCCTGCCCACGCCCGAGGAGGAAGAGGATTTCGGCACGCTCCCGGAGTCACTGAACATCGGGCCAGCATCGACATCGCCGCCACCACTACGTCACTCCCAGTGGAACATCAAGGCCCCGGACCGGTTAAACCTCTAACTGGTCCTCCGGACTTCAAAAGACATTTTTCTTTCTGCTCATTGTATAGATTCATTGCTGTATATAGTTCTCCACCACCCCCGCCGGACTCAATTTTAACAAGGGGTGAATGTGGTAAACCACTGTTACGCCTTTATTAGGTGATGTAAGGTAGGACCTGTACTACAGGTACGGTGGTAGTCCCTGCCTGCTGGCTCCGCCCAGTAGGCGGAGCATAAATATGCATGTCCTCCATTCAGCAGCCATTTCGCCAGCTGCTGTGGGAGGCCACACATCTTAGAGCAATAAAGCCTCAGTTGTATCCAACTCTAGTCTTTGTTCAATTGATTGTGCTTCAATGATCCAAGGAGGTTGCTTTGTAAGTTGCTGCATCATTCATCAGGGGAATCAATGTGCTCAGTCCACACGACTGAGCAATGTAATATCGACAGTCGTATCGAGCATTAAGTTAATTAAAAGTACAAGGTTAAACAACTGTCAGTTTAAGGAGTTATTGAAAGATCATGAAGTACGGAGGTTTTGTTTACTGTTGCGAAGTGCGATGGCTCAGCCGGGGGAACTGATAGACAAAGTGAAACTTAATTGAGACAAAGGGAAACCCCGTGGCTCAGCTGAGTGACAACAAGTGACTTGCCTTTCACAGTGAACATTGCACAATACCTGTCTGAACTCAATGCCAGACCAGTTCAGTGCGGCACAGTAGCACAGTGGTTAGCACTGTTGCTTCACAGCGCCAGGGACCTTGGTTCGATTCCCGGCTTGGGTCACTGTCTGCGAGGAGTCTGCACGTTCTCTCTGTGTCTGTGTGGGTTTCCTCCGGGTGCTCCCGTTTCCTCGCACAAGTCCCGAAAGACGTGCTTGTTAGGTGAATTGGACATTCTGAATTCTCCCTCAGTGTACCCGAACAGGCACCGTAGTGTGGCCACTAGGGGATTTTCACAGTAACCTCATTGCATTGTTAATGTAAGCCTAGTTGTGACACTAGTAAAGATTATTGTTATTATTGCTTCCATTCATTCAAATGCGAAAATATTTAAAGCTGAACTAAATCTGGGGAAACTGCAAGTAGAAGAGGGCAACACAATGCATTTTCCCACTCTTCAGCATGAAAAACGTGTAACAACAGGGGAGCACATCAGTGAGTGTTCAGATTGACTTCAGACATTGTGTGAGCGATTTAAAGACCGAAAAGTGAAGGAACCGGAAGGGAACATTTTTGCCACACCGTTCAATATTGAGCAGTCGATGTACCTGCAAACCTTTAACCTGAAGTTATAGAACTGCAAAGCACCATTGAACTCAAAGTTAGATACAGTAACCTGCCTCTGCTGGAAGTCTACATCTAAACAGTGATGGTTTTCCAAACCTGAGGGGACGACACTGAAAATTGTTGTTGTTTGGAACAACATAGGGCTGCGACCAGTTTTCGTTTAGAACTTTCTCTCACAGAGAACTATCTGCGTGCCAGATTACAAATGTGAATTTTTATAACCAGTTGCGAGCAACAACGTCATCAGTGCCAGCAGACATAATAATGCTCAATAAGGAAAAGCAAACGCAGCCATTACATTAAAACACGGATTGAGTGAGTTGAACAGTTCTGTGTTCTCTTTCAAAAAAACTTAAATCATGTTTGTTTTCATGTGTGCGTGGCCCATGACTGATTTTGACTATGTGTGAATAGCTCTTGAAAAGAGAAAGATTCCCCAACCATGCTTTAGAATAGCATAAAAGGCAAAATGCAATTTTACACATCATTTGATACACACACTTAGACAATTTACTTGATCAGTCAGGTTGGTCTCGGAGCTTTTGATGTGAGGAGGTAGTGAATGTATTAGAAAGGTGCGTAAACTCAGTTAACTCAGTTGTAAAAGAAATGTGGAAGAAGACTTCACACCTCAATTATGTGACTGTCCATTTATTACCAAGAAACCACCAAGTTGACCTCATAATCTCACGATGTGGAGATGCCAGTCACATCAATGCCAGATTCATCAGTCGCATTCACAAGACAGCCCCGAATGTCACCCAAGCATAACACAGCGTCATCCGCGCTCTCAAGACCAACCGCAACATCGTCATCAAACCAAAGGGGCCACCGTGATACTGAACAGAACAGACTACTGCAAAGAGGTGTACGGACAACTCAACAACCAGGAACACTACAGACAGTTACCCGCAGATCCAACCAAGGAACACACCCGCCAACTCAACAGACTGATCAAGACCTTGCATCCAGACCTTCAGAGCACCCTACGTGCTCTCATCCCACGTACTCCCCGCGTTGGAGATCTCCACTGCCTCCCAAAAATACACAAGGCCAACACAACAAGCCGACAAAGGGACCCTGTGTGAGAACCTCTCTGGCTACATCGAGGGCATCTTGAAACCCATCGTACACGGTACGCCCAGCTTCTGTCGCTTTACGACGGATTTCTTACAGAAACTCAGCACCCGTGGACCAGTTGAACCAGGAACACTCCTCGTCACAATAGACGTCTCGGTACTCTACACCAGCATCCCCCATGACGACGATATTGCTCCAACAGCCTCAGTACTCAACACCGACAACTGCCAATTTCCAGACGCAATTCTTCAACTCATCCGCTTCATTCTGGATCACAACGTCGTCACCTTCGACAACAAGTTCTTCATCCAGACACACGGAACAGCCATACGGACCAAATTCCCACCTCAATATGCCAACATCTTCATGCACAAGTTTGAACAAGACCTCCTCACCGCACATGACCTTCAACCGACGTTATACACCAAATACGTCGATGACATTTTTTCCATTAGACCCACAGCGAAGAATCACTGAAACGACTACACAATGACATCAAAAAGTTCCATCCCACCATCTGACTCACCATGGACTATTCTCCAGAATCGGTTGGATTCTTGGACACACTCATCTCCATCAAGGGTGGTCACCTCAGCACTTCGCTTTACCGCAAACCCACGGATAACCTCACGATGCTCCACTTCTCCAGCTTCCACCCTAAACACATTAAAGAAGCCATCCCCTATGGACAAGCTCTTCGTATACACAGAATCTGCTCAGACGAGGAGGAGAGTAACAGACATCGACAAACGCTGAAAGATGCCCTCGTACGAACGGGGATATGGCGCTCGACTCATCGATCGACAGTTCCAACGCGCCACAGCAAAAAACCGCACCGACCTCCTCAGAAGACAAACACGGGACACAACCGATAGAGTACCCTTCGTGGTCCAGTGCTTCCCCGGAGCGGAGAAACTACGACATCTTCTTCGCAGCCTTCAACACGTCATCGATGAAGACGAACATCTTGCCAAGGTCATCCCCACACCCCACTACTTGCCTTCAAACCGTGCAACCCCAAACAAACTATTGTTTGCAGCAAACGACCCAGCATTCAAAACAGCGATCATGACACCACACAACCCTGCCATGGCAATCTCTGCAAGATGTGCCAGATCATCAACATGGGTACTGATGTGTTGGGTGTTCTAGATCACAAACAGGTTACCAACACTGGAAGTGGTGCAACTCTATTTTATTATAAGGTTAACTATATTAACATACTTGAACTGTGGGTAAATGCAATACCAGCTTTAACTGTTGACCCTTGCCTAGTCCTAACCAGGTGATGCACTCAGCACATGGTGAATGTCTGTGATGCAGGCTGTGAGCTCTGTGCTCTGAGCTGGCTGCTGCTAGAATGAGCGGGAACTCTCCTGTCCCCTGTCTTTATAGTCTGTGTGCTCTCACTGGTGATTGGCTGCAGTGTTGTGTATGCTGATTGGTCCCACTGCATGTCCATCAGTGTGTGTGTGTGTGTCTGCACCATGATATACTGGTGTATATTATGACATCCCCCCTTTTATATAAAGAACATGTGCTTGCGTGACAATAAATATTGTGTAGTGAATGTACCTGACTATGTGTGTGCGTGTTATTTACATGACTATGTACATGAGGCTAATCTATTTACACGGGAAGGTGCCTGGTGCCGAGAAATAGGGTGTCACACCAACAACGAAATGAACATTACATACAAACTACTGGAACGATGAAACAGGATAACAGAACAGATCAAAGAGTCCAACATCGTAAAACTCATAAGTCAAGTCTCTGAGGTGGGCGAAGAACTCTGGTTGACCGTCAGGGTGGCACACCACTCGTCGTCTGGATCAATGCTGTGCACCGACAGCGGCTGGTGGTTTTGATTCGGGGACAGCCTGTTCTTGGTTATAACAGCGACTCGAAAAGGCTCCCTCGGGTCCTCGGTGTCACTGATCTGCGGGAAGTTGGAATCGGACTCGGTGAATGTGGGTTGAATTGCTCGAACGTTCCTGCGAGGCTGGCTGAAGCGATGCGAATTGGCAGGCAGAACTGCTCGACAGCAGGCAGCACAGTGACCATGTCTGCCACATTGTAGGCATTATCACGATTTTGCAGGACATTGCCGCTTTAAATGGGCGGAGCCACGGTTGCCGCACGTCATGACGTCAGTACGCTCGTTGCGCCACCGTGCATGCGCGGTGCGGTCCTGCATGGTGCGCGCCTGCGCATCACGTTCCTCCATGTCACCGTCCCCTCGTTTGGCGCGTACACACGCGGATGGCCGTGAAAAGCGCGCAAAATGGCCGCCCTCATCCATGCTGCAGCCTTGGAGGTGTTCAATTTTTGGACCCGTTCCACCTCGTGGGGACCTTGCCGCGCCGTTTCAGCCGCCTGTATGTGGGAGTACCGGCTGGTGGCATTTTCATGCAGGACACAGGTCTCAATGGCAGTCGCTAGGGTGAGTTGCTTAATTTTGAGGAACTGCTGATGCAGGGGGTCCGACAGAACACCAAATGCGATCTGGTCGCGTATCATGGATTTGGAGGTTGGCATAGCCGCAGGACTGCGCAAGGATGCGGAGGTGTGTTAAGAAGGATTGGAAAGGCTCGTCCTTACCCTGCAAGCGCTGCTGGAACAGGTATCTTTCGAAGCTTTCATTGACCTCTATGCTGAAGTGGGTATCGAATTTGAGGAGAACCGTCTTGTACTTTGTCTTGACCTCGTCGTCTGCGAATGTGAGGGAGTTGAAGATGTGGATGGCGTGTTGCCCGGCCGTGGAGAGGAGCAGAGCAATCTTCCTGGTGTCTGAGGCGTTCTCCCTGTCCGTGGCTTCGAGGAAGAGCTGGAAGCGCTGTTTAAATATCTTCCAATTGACCCCGAGATTGCCGGCGATGTGGAGCGGCGGAGGCGGGTTGATGTTCTCCATACATCAGGATGCCGGAATGCTGATTAGTTGCAGGTGGGTCTCAGAAGTGCTAGTATGCGACTTCCGGGTGCGGCGATGACCAGCTAAGTCGCACGTTTCGGCAGCTCCCGGTGGAACGGACTTTTGGGCTCTTGATAGGAGCCCCAACGGCAATTTTAACGGCTAAAAACACCGTGCGGTAAACCAGAAGGGAATCCCCCCTGGACACGGATGGAAAAAGGAGAGGAAAGTGGCCGGATTGCAGCGGATCCTTTGGAACAGCGGCAAGGAAGGCAAGCAAAAACCAAGATGGCGTCGGAAGGTGGCAGTTTCATATGGGGCCCTGAACAACAAGAGTTCTTGAAATGCTGCGTGGAGGAGATAAAAAAGGAAATGAAGAAAGAGCTGTTGGCCCCGATACTACAGGCGATCGAAGGGCTAAAGGAGGAACAAAAGACCCAGGAGCAGGAGCTTCGGGTCGTGAAGGCGAAGGCAGCCGAGAATGAGGACGATATACAGGGCCTGGTGGTGAAGACGGAGATACAGGAGGCACATCAGAAACAATGTGTGGAGAGGTTGGAGGCACTGGAAAACAACGCAAGGAGGAACAACCTGAGGATTCTTGGTCTTCCTGAAGGTGTGGAGGGGGCGGACGTCGGGGCATATGTGAGCACGATGCTGCACTCGTTAATGGGAGCGGAGGCCCCGACGGGTCCGTTGGAGGTGGAGGGAGCGTACCGAGTTATGGTGCGAGGATCGAGAGCAGGAGAAACTCCCAGAGCCATAGTGGTGAGATTCCTCCGTTTTAAGGATAGAGAAATGGTCCTTAGATGGGCGAAGAGAACTCGGTGCAGTAAATGGGAGAACGCGGTGATCCGCGTTTATCAAGACTGGAGTGCGGAGGTGGCGAGAAGGAGGGCGAGCTTTAATCGGGCCAAGGCGGTGCTTCATAAAAGGAAGATAAAATTTGGAATGCTGCAACCGGCAAGACTGTGGGTCACATATCAAGGGAGGCACCACTACTTTGAGACGGCGGATGAAGCGTGGACTTTTATTGTAGAAGAAAAACTGGAATGAGCGGGTTATTAAAAAGAACGTTTGAACAAAGTGGTGGGGCGAATGTGGGGGGCAAAGAGGGGTTTTATGTTCTAATCCTGCGGTATGGTAACTTTTCTCTCTCCCACAGGTGGTGATGGGGGAGGTGGGGAGGGAGAGGAGATGGGGCGTTGGCCATGGGGGGCGGGGCCAAGGGAGAAGCGCGGGCTTGGTTCCCGCGCTATGATAATTATGGCGGGAATAGAGAAGCAGGAAGGAGGGGGCGTCGCACGGTGCGAGCCGTGGTCACGGGGGGAAGCCGAGGTCAGCCAGAGTTTGCTGACTTCTGGGAGCAACATGGGGGGAGTAATTACGCTAGCGGGGGGTCTAGCGGGGGGGGGGGGGGAGGGGGGAATTACTGGGTTGCTGCTGCTGGGGAAAGGGGGGAGTGGGTACGGGAGAGGATGGGCGGGGGGGGCACCGCCTGGGGGAGATACAGCTGCGTGGGAACTGGGTGAGAAGCTGGAAAAAGATGATGGTTAATCGGCAAGGGGGGGGGGTGGGAAGCCCCCCAACTCGGCTGATCACGTGGAACGTGAGAGGGCTCAACGGGCCGATAAAGAGGGCACGGGTACTCGCACACCTTAAGAAACTTAAAGCAGATGTGGTTATGTTACAGGAAACGCACCTGAAACTGATAGACCAGGTTAGGCTGCGCAAAGGATGGGTGGGGCAGGTGTTCCATTCGGGGCTGGATGCGAAAAACAGGGGGGTGGCTATATTAGTGGGGAAGCGGGTAATGTTCGAGGCAAAGACTATAGTGGCGGATAACGGGGGCAGATACGTGATGGTGAGTGGCAAACTACAGGGAGAGATGGTGGTTTTGGTAAACGTGTATGCCCCGAACTGGGATGATGCCAATTTTATGAGGCGAATGCTAGGACGCATTCCGGACCTAGAGACGGGAAAGCTGATAATGGGGGGAGACTTTAACACGGTGTTGGAACCAGGGCTGGATAGGTCGAAGTCCAGGACTGGTAGGAGGCCGGCAGCAGCCAAGGTGCTTAAAGATTTTATGGAGCAGATGGGAGGTGTGGACCCGTGGAGATTCAGTAGACCTAGGAGTAAGGAGTTCTCGTTTTTCTCCTATGTCCATAAAGTCTATTCGCGCATTGACTTTTTTGTGCTGGGTAGGGCATTGATCCCGAAGGTGAGGGGAACGGAATATACGGCTATAGCCATTTCGGATCATGCCCCACATTGGGTGGACTTGGAGATAGGGGAGGAAACAGGAGGGCGCCCACCCTGGAGAATGGACATGGGACTAATGGCGGATGAGGGGGTGTGTCTAAGGGTGAGGGGATGCATTGAAAAGTACTTGGAACTCAATGACAATGGGGAGGTCCAGGTGGGAGTGGTCTGGGAGGCGTTGAAGGCGGTGGTTAGGGGGGAGCTGATATCAATAAGGGCACATAAAGGGAAGCAGGAGAGTAAGGAACGGGAGCGGTTGCTGCAAGAACTTTTGAGGGTGGACAGACAATATGCGGAAGCACCGGAGGAGGGATTGTACAGGGAAAGGCAAAGGCTGCATGTGGAATTTGACTTGCTGACTACAGGCACTGCAGAGGCACAATGGAGGAAGGCGCAGGGTGTACAGTATGAATATGGGGAGAAGGCGAGCAGATTGCTGGCACACCAATTGAGGAAAAGGGGAGCAGCGAGGGAAATAGGGGGAGTGAGGGACGAGGATGGAGAGATGGAGCGGGGAGCGGAGAGAGTGAATGAAGTGTTCAGGACATTTTATAAAAAACTATATGAAGCTCAACCCCCGGATGGGAGGGAGAGAATGATGGACTTTTTGGATCGGCTGGAAATTCCCAAGGTGAAAGAGCAGGAAAGGGTGGGACTGGGAGCACAGATCGAGGTAGAAGAAGTGGTGAAAGGAATTAGGAACATGCAGACGGGAAAGGCCCCGGGACCGGACGGATTCCCAGTTGAATTCTACAGAAAATATTTGGACTTGCTCGCCCCGGTACTGACGAGGACCTTTAACGAGGCAAAGGAAAGGGGACAACTGCCCCCGACTATGTCTGAAGCAACGATATCGCTTCTCTTAAAGAAGGAAAAGGACCCGCTACAATGCGGGTCCTACAGACCAATTTCCCTCCTAAATGTGGATGCCAAGGTCCTGGCCAAGGTAATGGCAATGAGAATAGAGGAATGTGTCCCGGGGGTGGTTCACGAGGACCAAACTGGGTTTGTGAAGGGGAGACAGCTGAACACGAATATACGGAGGCTGTTAGGGGTAATGATGATGGCCCCACCAGAGGGTGAAACGGAGATAGTAGTGGCGATGGACGCCGAGAAAGCATTTGATAGAGTGGAATGGGATTATTTGTGGGAGGTGTTGAGGAGATTTGGTTTTGGAGAGGGGTATGTTAGATGGGTACAGCTATTGTACAGGGCCCCAGTGGCGAGTGTGGTCACGAATGGACGGGGATCGGCATATTTTCGGCTCCATAGAGGGACAAGGCAGGGATGTCCTCTGTCCCCATTACTGTTTGCACTGGCAATTGAGCCACTGGCGATAGCGCTGAGGGGTTCCAAGAGATGGAGGGGAGTACTTAGGGGAGGAGAAGAACACCGGGTATCTTTGTATGCGGATGATTTGCTACTATATGTGGCGGATCCGGCGGAGGGGATGCCAGAAATAATGCGGATACTTGGGGAGTTTGGGGATTTTTCAGGGTATAAATTGAACATGGGGAAGAGTGAGCTGTTTGTGGTGCATCCAGGGGAGCAGAGTAGAGAAATAGAGGACCTACCGTTGAGGAAGGTAACAAGAGACTTTCGTTACCTGGGGATCCAGATAGCTAAGAACTGGGGCACATTGCACAGGCTAAATTTAACACTGTTGGTGGAACAGATGGAGGAAGATTTCAAGAGATGGGATATGGTAGCCCTGTCAATGGCAGGGAGGGTGCAGGCGGTTAAGATGGTGGTCCTCCCGAGATTCCTCTTTGTGTTTCAGTGCCTCCCGGTGGTGGTCACGAAGGCTTTTTTTAAAAGGATAGAAAAGAGCATCATGGGTTTTGTTTGGGCCGGGAAGACTCCGAGAGTGAGGAAGGGATTCTTACAGCGTAGTAGGGATAGGGGGGGGGCTGGCACTACCGAGCCTAAGTGAGTACTATTGGGCCGCTAATATTTCAATGGTGAGTAAGTGGATGGGAGAGGAGGAGGGAGCGGCGTGGAAGAGATTAGAGAGGGCGTCCTGTAGGGGGACTAGCCTGCAGGCTATGGTGACAGCCCCATTGCCGTTCTCACCGAGGAACTACACCACAAGCCCGGTGGTGGTAGCTACACTGAAGATTTGGGGACAGTGGAGACGACATAGGGGAAAGACTGGAGCATTGGGGGGGTCCCCGATAAGAAACAACCATAGGTTTGCCCCGGGGGGAATGGATGGGGGATATGGAATGTGGCAAAGAGCGGGAATAACGCAACTGAAAGATCTATTTGTGGATGGGAAGTTCGCAAGTCTGGGGGCGCTGACCGAGAAATATGGGTTGCCCCAAGGGAATGCATTCAGGTATATGCAATTGAGGGCTTTTGCGAGGCAACAGGTGAGGGAATTTCCGCAGCTCCCGACACAAGAGGTGCAGGACAGAGTGATCTCAAAGAAATGGGTGGGGGATGGTAAGGTGTCAGATATATATAGGGAAATGAGGGACGAAGGGGAGACTATGGTGGATGAACTAAAAGGGAAATGGGAAGAAGAGCTAGGGAAGGAGATTGAGGAGGGGCTGTGGGCAGATGCCCTAAGCAGGGTAAACTCGTCGTCCTCGTGTGCCAGGCTAAGCCTGATTCAGTTTAAGGTAATACACAGGGCGCATATGACTGGAACACGGCTCAGTAAATTTTTTGGGGTGGAGGATAGGTGTGCGAGGTGCTCGAGAAGCCCAGCGAATCATACCCATATGTTTTGGTCATGCCCGGCACTACAGGGGTTTTGGATGGGGGTGACGAAGGCACTTTCAAAAGTAGTAGGAGTCCGGGTCGAACCAAGCTGGGGGCTGGCTATATTTGGGGTTGCACAAGAGCCGGGAGTGCAGGAGGCGAGAGAGGCCGATGTTTTGGCCTTTGCGTCCCTAGTAGCCCGGCGCAGGATATTGTTAATGTGGAAAGAAGCCAAGCCCCCGGGGGTGGAGACCTGGATAAATGACATGGCGGGGTTCATAAAGCTAGAGCGGATTAAGTTCGTCCTAAGGGGGTCGGCTCAAGGGTTCACCAGGCGGTGGCAACCGTTCGTCGAATATCTTGCGGATAGATAGATGGGGGAAAAAAGAAGGCAGCAGCAGCAGCCCAGGATTTGGGGGGGGTGGGGGGAGGGATGGGGGTGGGTGGGCGGGGGGGGTGTAGCCTGTGACAAGGCAGTTGCCAATTAGGGCTAGTTTTTATTTTTGTTATTTAATATTTATTTATTTTTTGTTTTTTGTTTATATAAAATAGGTCATTGTTATCTGTATTGTTATAATGTTGTGTAAAGGATGCACAATGTACTGTGTTGGTTGACCAAAAATTCTCAATAAAATATTTATTTTAAAAAAAAGAAGTGCTAGTATGCAACCACTCCTTGTACCATGATGTGTTGGGTGTTCTGGATCACAAACAGGTCACCAACACTGGAAGTGGTGCAACTCTATTTTATTATAAGGTTAACTATATTAACATACTTGAACTGTGGGTCAATGCAATACCAGCTTTAACTGTTGACCCTTGCCTAGTCCTAACCAGGTGATGCACTCAGCACATGGTGAATGTCTGTGTTGCAGGCTGTGAGCTCTGTGCTCCGAACTGGCTGCTACTAGAATGAGCGGGAACTCTCCCATCCCCTGTCTTTATAGTGCGTGTGCTCTCACTGGTGATTGGCTGCGGTGTTGTGTATGCTGATTGGTCCCACTGCATGTCCATCAGTGTGTGTGTGTGTCTGCACCATGATATACTGGTGTATATTATGACAGGTACCACCATTACACTTGAGAACACCACCTACCAGGTACGCGGTACATACTCGTGCACTCGGCCAACATTATCTACCTCATACGCTGCAGGAAAGGATGTCCTGAAGCGAGGTACATTGGCGAGACCATGCAGACGCTGCAACAACAGATGAACGGGCATCGCGTGACAATAGCCAGTTCGGGGAACACTTCAGCAGTCAAGGGCATTCAGCCTCTGATCTTCGGGTAAGCGTTCTCCAAGGACACGCGGCAACGCAGAATCGCCGAGCAGAAACTGATAGCCAAGTTCCTCACACATGAGTATGGCCTCAACTAGGACCTTGGATTCATGTTGCATTACATTCACCCCCCACCATCTGGCCTGGGCTTGCGAAATCCTACCAACTGTCCTGGCTTGAGACACCTCTTTAACCTGTGATTATCCCTCTCTCTAGTTTGGACCTGTAGACATGTAGATTAATTACCTGCAAAGACTCGCATTCAAAGTATCGTATTGCATCTTTCATTTTGTCGATATATATGTTTCTGGAACCCACCTCTTCATTCACCTGAGGAAGGAGCTGTGCTCCGAAAGCTAGTGATTCAAAACAAACCTGTTGGACTTTAACCTGGTGTTGTAAGACTTCTTGGGCGTGATTCTCCCCTACCCGGCGGGGCGGGGGGTTCCGGCGTAATGGAGTGGCGGGAACCACTCCGGCGTCTGGCCGCCCCAAAGGAGCGGAAGTCTCCGCACCTTTGGGGGCCAAGCCCTCACCTTGAGGGGCTAGGCCCGCGCCGGAGTGGTTTGCGCTCCACCAGCTGGCGGGAAAGGCCTTTGGCGCCATGCCAGCCAGGGCTGAAAGGTCTTCGCCGGGCGACGCATGCGTGGGTGCGTCAGCGGCTGCTGACGTCATCCCCGCACATGCGCAGGGGAGGGGGGTCCCTTCCCCCTCCGCCATAGTGATGACCATGGCGAAGGCAGAAGAAAAAGAGTGCCCCCACGGCACAGGCCCGCCCACGGATCGGTGGGCACTGATCGTGTGCCTGGCCACCGTGGGGGCACCCCCCCAGGGCCAGATCGCCCCCCCCCCAGGACCCCGAAGCCTGCCCGCGCCGCCTTGTCCCGCCATTCGAAAGGTGGTTTAATCCAAGCTGGCGGGACAGGCATTCCAGCAGCGGGACTTCGGCCCATCGCGGGCCGGAGAATCGGCGGGAGTGGACTCACCGACCGGCGTGGTGCGATTCCCTTCCCCGCCGACCGGCACGGCGTGATTCCCGCCCCCGCCGAATCTCTGGTGGCGGAGAATCCCGCCCCTTATCTTAATCCCACAGCAGGGGTAGGGGAAAAAGATAGAAGGGTGGCACTAAGCAATGGTGCTCATTTGGACAGGTCTGCTGCTGGTCCTCCTGCTGCTGGTCTCCCTGCTGCTGCTGGTCCTCCAGGTGCTGGTCTGTCTGCTGCTGGGCTCCCTGCTGTTGGCCCCCCTGCTGTTGGTCTCCTAGCTGCTGGTCTCTCTGCTGTTGGTCCTCCTGCTGTTGGTCACCCTGCTGCTGGTAAATCTGCTGCTGGTCTCTCTGCTGCTGGTCTTCCTGTTGCTTGTCTCTCTGCTGCTGGTCCTCCTGCTGCTGGTCCTCCTGCTGCAGGTCACACTGTTGCTGGTCTCCTTGCTGTTGGTCTCGCTGCTGCTGGTCCTCTGCTGCTGGTGTCTACGCTGCTGGTTTCCATGCTGCTGGTCACCCTACTGCTGGCATCGCTGCTAGTGGGCTCCCTGCTGCTGGTCCTCCTGCTGCTGGTCACCCTGCTGCTGGTCACTCTGCTGCTGGTCACCCTGATGTTGGTCACTCTGCTGCTGGTCACCCTGCTGCTGGTCACCCTGCTGCTGGCCACTCTGCTGCTGGTCACCCTGCTGCTGGTCACCCTGCTGCTGGTCACTCTGCTGCTGGTCACCCTGCTGCTGGTCTCCCTGCTGCTGGGCACCCTGCTGCTGGTCACCCTGCTGCTGGTGTCTCTTCAGCTGCTGGTCACCCCACTGCTGGTCTCACTGCTGCTGGTCACCCTGCTGCTGGTCTCCCTGCTGGTCTCCCTGCTGCTGGTCTCCCTGCTGCTGGTCACTCTGCTGCTCGTCACTCTGCTGCTGGTCACCCTGCTGCTGGTCACCCTGCTGCTGGTCACTCTGCTGCTGGTCTCTCTGCTTCTGGTCACCCTGCTGCTGGTCACTCTGCTGCTGGTCACCCGGCTGCTGGTCACCCTGCTGCTGGTCAGTCTGCTGCTGGTCACCCTGCTGCCGGTCACCCTGCTGCCGGTCACCCTGCTGCTGGTCTCCCTGCTGCTGGTCACTCTGCTGCTGGTCACCCTGCTGCTGGTCACACTGCTGCTGGTCTCCCTACTGCTGGTCTCGCTGCTGCTGGTCTCCCTGCTGCTGGTCACCCTGCTGCTGGTCTCCCTACTGCTGGTCTCCCTGCTGCTGGTCACCCTGCTGCTGGTCACTCTGCTGCTGGTCACCCTGCTGCTGGTCACACTGCTGCTGGTCTCCCTACTGCTGGTCTCCCTGCTGCTGGTCAGTCTGCTGCTGGTCTCCCTACTGCTGGTCTCCCTGCTGCTGGTCTCCCTGCTGCTGGTCATTCTGCTGCTGGTCACCCTGCTGCTGGTCACACTGCTGCTGGTCTCCCTACTGCTGGTCTCCCTGCTGCTGGTCACCCTGCTGCTGGTCACTCTGCTGCTGGTCACCCTGCTGCTGGTCACACTGCTGCTGGTCTCCCTACTGCTGGTCTCCCTGCTGCTGGTCTCCCTGCTGCTGGTCAGTCTGCTGCTGGTCCCTCTGCTGCTGATGACCCTGCTGCTGGTCACCCTGCTGCTGGTCACTCTGCTGCTGGTCACCCTGCTGCTGGTCACCCTGCTGCTGGTCTCCCTGCTGCTGGTCTCCCTGCTGCTGGTCTCCCTGCTGGTCACCCTGCTGCTGGTCACTCTGCTGCTGGTCAGTCTGCTGCTGGTGACCCTGCTGCTGGTCACTCTGCTGCTGGTGACTCTGCGACTGGTCACCCTGCTGCTGGTCACCCAGCTGCTGGTCACTCTGCTGCTGGTCACCCTGCTGCTGGTCACCCTGCTGCTGATCTCCCTGCTGCTGGTGACTCTGCTGCTGGTCACTCTGCTGCTGCTCACTCTGCTGCTGGTCACCCTGCTGCTGGTCACCCTGCTGCTGGTCACTCTGCTGCTAGTCACTCTGCTGCTGGTGACTCTGCTGCTGGTCACCCTGCTGCTGGTCACTCTGCTGCTGGTCTCTCTGCTGCTGGTCACCCAGCTGCTGGTCACTCTGCTGCTGATCACCCTGCTGCTGGTCACTCTGCTGCTGGTCACCCTGCTGCTGGTCACACTGCTGCTGGTCTCCCTACTGCTGGTCTCCCTGCTGCTGGTCACCCTGCTGCTGGCCACTCTGCTGCTGGTCTCCCTGCTGCTGATCACCCTGCTGCTGGTCACCCTGCTGCTGGTGTCTCTTCAGCTGCTGGTCACCCTACTGCTGGTCTCACTGCTGCTGGTCACCCTGCTGCTGGTCTCCCTGCTGGTCTCCCTGCTGCTGGTCTCCCTGCTGCTGGTCACTCTGCTGCTGGTCACCCTGCTGCTGGTCACACTGCTGCTGGTCTCCCTACTGCTGGTCTCACTGCTGCTGGTCTCCCTGCTGCTGGTCACCCTGCTGCTGGTCTCCCTACTGCTGGTCTCCCTGCTGCTGGTCACCCTGCTGCTGGTCACTCTGCTGCTGGTCACCCTGCTGCTGGTCTCCCTACTGCTGGTCTCCCTGCTGCTGGTCACTCTGCTGCTGGTCACCCTGCTGCTGGTCACACTGCTGCTGGTCTCCCTACTGCTGGTCTCCCTGCTGCTGGTCACCCTGCTGCTGGTCACTCTGCTGCTGGTCACCCTGCTGCTGGTCACACTGCTGCTGGTCTCCCTACTGCTGGTCTCCTTGCTGCTGGTCTCCCTGCTGCTGGTCAGTCTGCTGCTGGTCCCTCTACTGCTGGTCACCCTGCTGCTGGTCACCCTGCTGCTGGTCTCCCTGCTGCTGGTCACCCTGCTGCTGGTCACCCTGCTGCTGGTCACTCTGCTGCTGGTCACCCTGCTGCTGGTCACCCTGCTGCTGGTCACCCTGCTGCTGGTCTCCCTGCTGCTGGTCTCCCTGCTGGTCACCCTGCTGCTGGTCACTCTGCTGCTGGTCAGTCTGCTGCTGGTGACCCTGCTGCTGGTCACTCTGCTGCTGGTGACTCTGCGGCTGGTCACCCTGCTGCTGGTCACCCTGCTGCTGGTCACTCTGCTGCTGGTCACCCTGCTGCTGGTCACCCTGCTGCTGATCTCCCTGCTGCTGGTGACTCTGCTGCTGATCACTCTGCTGCTGCTCACTCTGCTGCTGGTCACCCTGCTGCTGGTCACCCTGCTGCTGGTCACCCTGCTGCTGGTCACTCTGCTGCTGGTGACTCTGCTGCTGGTGACTCTGCTGCTGGTCACCCTGCTGCTGGTCACTCTGCTGCTGGTCTCTCTGCTGCTGGTCACCCTGCTGCTGGTCACTCTGCTGCTGATCACCCTGCTGCTGGTCACTCTGCTGCTGTGTCTCCCTGCTGCTGCTCATCTTGATCCTCATCTGATGTGATGAATGGCAGATGGAAAGGGGAGATTTGGTCAAGAATTCCCTGCAGTAGTGAAAGTAACCTTCAATTTAGTAGCGTTCTCGGCCCGACCAGCACGGGGAAACACCCGCTTAAACACTCTTTACATGGGGCTCTGTGCATTTCCAGTTTAGAGGTTTTAAAGGCTGCAGATAGGAAGTCCATCCGAATATTCTCACCCAGGAAAGGCCCCTGTAGTGCACAATGACTTACGAGAGAGACGAATAGAGATGAAGTCGATGAGGCTTTATTAAGCGTGACTTGTTCCCAGCAGTTCAGCAACAGACTGGAGCTGCGGGGAGAAGCCCAGGTTCTTATACTCCGCCTTCAGGGCGGAGCTAGGGATCAACAGCCAACCAGGACCCGGGATCTGTCAGCCAACAGCATCACGGCTTCACAGTCCCACATGACCCCTAATGCATACTACCACATTCACCCCTTGTTAAAAATGAACCCGGCGGGGTGGTGCTTCGCATGGTGGTAGGGGTTTACAAGGCTGGTCCTGGGAGGAGAAAATTTTTGGCATGTCCTTTCAATGCTCTACACTTTGCCCTACATTGGGCTATGTACAGGGTTTGTGAACTATTTACAATATTCGTAAGAGGAAAAGAACATTCTCGTTAAAGTCCACAACATTCTTGTGTTACACCGATGCCACGAGTCGAGCGGTCGGTCTGGTCTTCCTTGTCGATCGCCTCAGCCCCGGTGTTGGTGCAGGTGCTTGTTCCCGCGTTGTTGTCTCCGGGAGCTTTTCGGTGTCTGCTTTTGTTTCACTCCTGGTCGGGCATGGGAGGAGGACCGATCCTCCCGGGAAGGGGGCGGTCGCGGGGTGCGGCGGTGGCAGGGAGGGGGTGATCGGTGTCGGGGGGGGTGTGCGTGTTGCCGGCGGGCGCCAGGTCTCGCAGGGAGACCGTGTCCTGTCGGCCGTCGGGGTACGCCACGTAGGCGTACTGCGGGTTCGCGTGGAGGAGATGAACCCTCTCGACCAACGGGTCCGACTTGTGCGCCCGCACATGTTTCCGGAGCAAGATGGGTCCTGGGGCCGCCAGCCAGGTTGGCAGTGACGTTCCGGAGGAGGACTTCCTGGGGAAGACAAGGAGGCGCTCATGAGGCGTTTGGTTAGTGGTAGTACACAGCAGCGACCGGATGGAGTGGAGAGCGTCCGGGAGGACCTCCTGCCACCGTGAAACTGGGAGATCCCTGGACCGTAGGGCCAGTAGGACGGTCTTCCAGACCGTGCCGTTCTCCCTCTCTACTTGCCCGTTCCCCCGGGGGTTGTAGCTGGTCGTCCTGCTCGAGGCTATGCCCTTACTGAGCAGGAACTGGCGCAGCTCGTCACTCATGAAGGAGGACCCCCTGTCGCTATGGATATACGCGGGGCAACCGAACAGTGTGAATATGGTGCCAAGGGCTTTAATGACTGTGGCAGCTGTCATGTCGGGGCAGGGGATGGCGAAGGGGAAACGAGAGTACTCGTCCACCACGTCCAGGAAGTATGCGCTGCGGTCAGTGGACGGGAGGGGCCCTTTGGAATCCAAACTGAGGCGTTCAAAGGAGCGGGAAGCCTTGATCAGGTGCGCTCTATCCGGCCTGAAAAAGTGCGGTTTGCAATCTGCGCAGATGTGGCAGTTCCTGGTGACCGTACGGACCTCCTCCCCAGAGTAGGGGAGGTTGCGGGACTTTATGAAATGGTAGAATCGAGTGACCCCAGGGTGGCAGAGGTCCTCGTGGAGGGCTTGGAGGCGGTCTATTTGTGCGTTGGCACATATGCCGCGGGATAGGGCATCGGACGGCTCGTTCAGCTTTCCGGGACGGTACAAGATCTCATAGTTGAAGGTGGAGAGCTCGATCCTCCGCCTTAAGATCTTGTCATTTTTAATTTTGCCCCGCTGTGCATTATCGAACATGAAGGCTACCGACCATTGGTCGGTGAGGAGAGTGAATCTCCTGCCGGCCAGGTAATGCCTCCAATGTCGCACAGCTTCCACTATGGCTTGGGCTTCCTTTTCCACTGAGGAGTGGCGGATTTCTGAGGCGTGGAGGGTCCGGGAGAAAAAAGCCACGGGTCTGCCCGCTTGGTTAAGGGTGGCCGCTAGAGCTACGTCGGATGCGTCGCTCTCGACCTGGAAGGGGAGGGGCTCGTCGGTGGCGCGCATCGTGGCCTTTGCGATATCCGCTTTGATGCAGCTGAAGGCCTGGCGAGCTTCTGTCGACAGGGGGAAGGTAGTGGTCAGTATTAGCGGGCGGGCCTTGTCTGCATACTGGGGGACCCACTGGGCGTAATATGAAAAGAAACCCAGGCAACGTTTCAGGGCTTTGGAGCAGTGGGGGAGGGGAAATTCCATAAGGGGGCGCATGCGTTCGGGGTCGGGGCCTATTATCCCATTGCGCACTACGTATCCCAGGATTGCCAACCGGTTTGTGCTAAAAACGCACTTTTCCTCGTTGTATGTGAGGTTCAGGGCGTTAGCGGTCTGGAGGAATTTTTGGAGGTTGGCGTCGTGGTCCTGCTGATCGTGGCCGCAGATGGTTACGTTGTCGAGATACGGGAACGTGGCCTGCAACCCGTGCTGGTCAACCATTCGGTCCATCTCCCGTTGGAAGACCGAGACCCCGTTCGTGACACCAAATGGGACCCTTAGGAAGTGGTATAGACGCCCGTCTGCCTCGAAGGCTGTGTACTTGCGGTCACCTGGGCGGATGGGGAGCTGGTGGTAGGCGGACTTGAGGTCCACGGTGGAGAAAACCTTATACTGGGCAATCCGATTTACCATGTCGGATATGCGGGGGAGAGGGTACGCATCTAGCTGTGTGTACCTGTTGATGGTCTGGCTATAATCTATGACCATCCTTTGCTTCTCCCCGGTCTTTACTACTACCACCTGGGATCTCCAGGGACTAATGCTGGCCTGGATTATGCCTTCCTTCAGCAACCGCTGGACTTCAGACCGAATAAATATCCGGTCCTGGGCACTGTACCGTCTGCTCCTAGTGGCGACGGGTTTGCAATCCGGGGTGAGGTTTGCAAACAAGGATGGCGGTTCAACCTTGAGAGTTGCGAGGCCGCAGATAGTGAGTGGGGGTATTGGGCCGCCGAATTGAAATGTTAGGCTCTGCAGGTTACACCGGAAATCTAATCCCAGTAATGTGGGCGCGCAGAGTTGGGGAAGGACGTAGAGCCTGTAGTTCTTAAACTCCCTCCCTTGCACCGTTAGGTTCGCGATGCAGAACCCTTTGATCTCTACAGAGTGGGATCCTGCAGCTAGGGAAATCTTTTGCGTACTTGGATGGATGGTCAGAAAACAGCGTCTTACCGTGTCTGGGTGAATAAAACTTTCAGTGCTCCCGGAGTCGATCAAGCATGATGTCGCGTGTCCGTTGATCAGCACCGTTGTTGTCGTCGTCTGGAGCGTCCGGGGCCGTGATTGATCCAGAGTCACCGAAGCCAGTCGTGGCAGTAATGTCGCGACGTCTTCTTCGGACCCCGTGGAGCCGTCGATGCTGGGGTCCTTTGTTGTCAACCAAGATGGTGGCGTCCATGAATCGCACGCTGCCGGGGGTGGACAAAATGGCCACCCCCATGGATCGCACGTGGTCGGGGGTGGACAAAATGGCCGCCCCCATGAATCGCACGTGGCTGGGGGGTCACAAGATGGCGGCGCTCATCCTCCCCTCGTGGTGCCCGGGACCCAAAATGGCGGCACCCACGGGTCGCACATGGGGCGCTGGGGGGTTTGAGGAGCGTTTGGGCTATGCTGGGCTCGTTCTTCTCCGGGGATTGCGGCGACCCCCCCGGGACCGGCACACTGCTGCGAAATGGCCCTTCTTGCCGCAGCTTTTACAAATAGCGGGCCGGGCAGCGCTGCCGGGGGTGTTTCGCTTGCCCGCAGAAATAGCAGCGGGCCCCCCCGGGATGTTCTGGCGCTTTAACCGCGCAAGCCTGCGAGGGGGGGGTTTGTCGCGACGGGGGTCCACGGAGCCCAAGGGGCTGCTGCGCGGTCAGGGCCGTAGGCCCGGGCGTTTTGCGAGGCCACATCTAGGGAAGGTGCAAGGGCCCATGCGTCTGAGAGTCCTAGCGACTCTCTTTCTAAAAGTCATTGACGGATTTGGGGAGAGTTCATACCTGCCACAAAAGCATCGCGAATTAGCATGTCCGTGTGTTCAATCGCGTTCACCGGCGGGCAGCTGCAGCCCCGTCCCAAAATTAGCAGCGCGGCGTAGAATTCTTCTAGCGATTCTCCGGGACTTTGCCGTCTCGTTGCGAGTTGGTCGCGCGCGTAGACCTGGTTCACGGGCCGAACATAGATGCCCTTCAGTAATGCGAGCGCTGTCGGGAAATCCTCTGCGTCTTCTATGAGAGGGTAAATTTCCGGGCTTACCCTCGAATGCAGGACCTGCATTTTCTGGTCTTCTGTGATCCGGCCGGGGGCCGGTCGGAGGTAGCCTTCAAAACATGCTTGCCAGTGTTTAAATACTGCTGCCGAGTTCGCTGCGTGGGGGCTGATCCGCAAGCATTCCGGGGCGATCCGGAGCTCCATAGTCTTTTAAGCACGCTTAATAAATTGTAGCGCACAATGACTTACAAGAGAGACGAGAAGTGATGAAGTCGATTCAGGCTTTATTAAGCGAGACTTGTCCCCAGCAGCTCAGCAACAGAATGAAGCTGCGGGGAAAGCTCGGGTTCTTATACTCCGCCTTCAGGGCGGAGCCAGGAGTCAGCAGCCAACCAGGGATCTGTCAGCCAATAGCATCACGGCTTCACAATCCCACATGATCCCGAATACATACCACCACACAAGTGCCATTGGATGGCACATTGGCTTCGCTCCTGGTGCCAGAGAGAAACATTCTAGTTTTCCCACTGGCAGCAGCACTTGGGGCGTGATTCTCCTGCCTCGTTGCAGTACGGTGGCACAGTGGTTAGCACTGTGGCTTCACAGCGCCAGGGTCCCAGGTTCGATTCCGGCTTGGGTCACTGTCTGTGTGGAGTCTGCACATCCTCCCCGTGTGTGCGTGGGTTTCCTCCGGGTGCTCCGGTTTCCACCCACAGTCCAAAGATGTGCAGGTTAGGTGGATTGGCCATGATAAATTGTCCTTAGTGGCCAAAAGGTTCATTGGGGTTACTAGGTTATGGGCATACGGTGGTGACATGGGCGTGGGTAGGACGCTCTTTCCAAGGGCCGGTGCAGACTCGATGGGCTGAATGGCCTCCTGCCACACTGTGAATTCTATGATTCTATGGTGAATTGCGGGCGAGGCCAAAAACGAGATCCGTACCGGGCACCAAAAGCTTGTGATGCAACCGGCCCGATCCTGTAGGCAAAATCAGGATCTTGCCGTAGCGTGGCGAGGAATGAATTATCACCACTAAAGCCCCATTTCCATACAATTAACGGGAGCTCTACTGCTATGTCTAGGTGTTTCCCCAGAATGCACATCTGAGGTGGAGGCAGCCAACTGCCCCATCCCATGGCCCTCAATGCCTCTGGCGGGCATCCTCTGGGGGCTCTGGGGCCGGAGGGCCCCAGCTCACTTGTCGGCGGCACATGCACAGCCGTGCCACCCTGTCCGTACGCTGATCTCGAGATGCGGCCTCATCAGAGGGGTGGAACTCGGGGAAGCTGGTAACTGCCGTCGCCACTCCATAGGATGGGTCCGGGTTGGTACAGAGCCCCCTCCTCCTGGTCAGTGGCCATAGGACCCTGGGGTCCAACTTGGGGCGGAGGGGCAGCTGGTCCGAGCCCTGGGTGCCCATGCATCATCTGGCTCTGCCAGCCCTGGTGGTTCCCCATGGTCCGCACTATGGTGTCGACGCCCTAGGCGATGCTGCTCCGTGACCGGGCCATGCTCTGCAGTTCCTCAGCCAGGCCCACCTGCGACTGGGACAAGCTCCGCAGTGCCTTGGCCATGCCCACCTGAAAGCAGGACATATCGCTCAGAATAGGGGCGTCATTCTCCGACCCCCCGCCGGGTCGGAGAATGGCCGTTGGCCGCCGTGAATCCCGCCCCCGCCGAAGTCTCCGGTACCTGAGATTGGGCGGGGGGCGGGAATTGGGCCGCGCCGGTTGGCGGGACCCCCCGCTCAATGCTCCGGGCCAGATGGGCCGAAGTCCCGCCCAGAAATTGCCTGTCCCGCCGGCGTAAGTCAAAGCTGGTATTTACCGGCGGGACCAGGCGGCGTGGGCGGGCTCCGGGGTCCTGGGGGGGGGGGGGGGCGTGGGGCGATCTGACCCCGGGGGGTGCCCCCACGGTGGCCTGGCCCGCGATCGGAGCCCACCGATCCGCGGGCGGGCCTGTGCCGTGGGGGCACTCTTTCCCTTCCACCTCCGCCACGGCCTCCATCATGGCGGAGGCGGAAGAGACTCTCCCCACTGCGCATTCGCGGGAAACTGTCGGCGGCCGCTGACGCTCCCGCGCATGCGCCGCATTTCCGCGCCAGCTAGCGGGGCACCAAACGCCATTTCCGCCAGCTGGCGGGGCAACAAACGCCATTTCCGCCAGCTGGCGGGGCGGAAATCCATCCGGCGCCGGCCTAGCCCCTCAATGTTGGGGCTCGGCCCCCAAAGATGCGGAGCATTCCGCACCTTTGGGCCGGCGCGATGCCCGTCTGATTGGCGCCGTTTTTGGCGCCAGTCGGCGGACATCGCGCCGTTGGGGGAGAATTTCGCCCCCTGGTACTGGTGGCATACCCCCGCGAGTGGGTTTCGGTCCAGCGTAGGGCATTCACCTTCTTGCGGCACTGGAGGCCAGTCCTCCTGGTCACGCTTCCTGAGCCGCGCCGAGCGCGGTAAGCTCTCAGCAGTTCCCGCTCACTACCAGGATTTACTACTTAGATTTATTTTGGCGCATGCAGCCCAAGGGGTGGGTAACTGGTGGCTTCAGTGGTCAGGGCACCCAGCCATGGCGGTCAGTATTGGTGACGGCATGTGGTGCAGTGTGGGAGTTTGGCCAGCTTCCAGGTGGGGGGGGGGCTGTGGGGTTATGGGTGTGTGGGACGGGGGTTCATGGTTGGGGGCACAGTGCTGCCTACTCACACTGGCCACCCAGTGGAGACTGTGCAGTTTTTTTTGCACTGCTGGCCAGTGTTGCTGGTGTTGCGCACGGTGCCGATGACCTCCGCCACCTGTGTCCATGCCAGGCGACTGGCGGAGGCTGGCACCCTTCTTCTCACCTGGGGGTTCAGGGTCACCTGCCTCTCCTCCGCACCATTCAGCATGGTCTCCAGTTCGGTGTCCTTTAAACAGGATTCTGCTCTCCTTGCTGCCATCGTGTTGGCTGGGCTGGTGAGTGTGGGGTGAAGTGTGTATATGTGGCTGCAGCTTGTCGGCCTCCTGAGTGTCAATCACAGACCCTGCGAATCCCTCACCGTCTCTCATTGGAATCAATTGTGTTCCAGGTGGTGCCGTGCTAACCCCTCAATGCATTTTTATAATTGGTCCAAGTGCGGTGCCAATTTTGCTGTCGTAAAAGTCCAATAGTCCTGTTCCGCCATCGACACTCAGGAACGGAGCATCCTGTGCGATAATAAATGAATAAGCTTAAATATCCAATAATTAACAATTAGAATACAGAGGGCAGGGTCCCGATTTGTTGGGCCCCCGCGTTCCGGCGTGATGATGTCAGAAGCACGACCAGCCGTCATAGCACCTGATAATGCCTTGGCACAGGAGTGGGTCAGTCAAAATTTAAAGCTTGAGTTTAGCTTGGGTGGAGGTCTTCTGCCTCGCCCAGTGCCTCAGCTTGGTTGGGTGACCTTATGGAGAAGTTCAAGGGGGTCGGTAGAAAGGTTCCACCTAAGATGGCAGCCATTTAGTTCCTTTTTTAAAGAGTTTATTTACTATCAGTTGTAAAGGGAGTTTTAGTTTCATTGTTGGGTCCTAGAATTGGATGTGTTTTTATAGAATCACGACAGTACAGAAGGAGGCCATTCTGCACATCGGGTCTGCACCAACTCTCTGAAAGAATACCCTACCTATGCCCACACCCTCACCCTATACCCGTAACCCAATAACCACCTAACCTTTTGGACATGAAGGGGCAATTTATCATAGAATTTACAGTGAAGAAGGAGGCCATTCGGCCCATCGAGTCTGCACCGGCTCTTGGAAAGAGCAACCTACCCAAGGACAACACCTCCACCCAACACTAAGGGCAATTTTGAACACTAAGGGCAATTTATCATGGCCAATCCACCTAACCTGCACATCTTTGGACTGTGGGAGGAAACCGGAGCACCCGGAGGAAACCCACGCACACACGGGGAGGATGTGCAGACTCCGCACAGACAGTGACCCAAGCCGGAATCGAACCTGGGACCCTGGAGCTGTGAAGCAATTGTGCTAACCACCATGCTACCATGCTGCCCCAATTTAGCATGGCCAATCCATCTAACCTGCACATCTTTGGACTGTGGTAGGAAACCCGGACCCGGCACCCGGAGGAAACCCACACAGACACAGAAAGAACGTACAGCCTCCACACTGACAGAAACCCAAGGCTGGAATTGAACCCGGGTCCCTGGCGCTGTGAGGCAGCAGTGCTAACCACTGTGTCACTGTGCCGCCCTGTTGATTGTTGATTGTGCTCTTTTTATATTGAAACATGAAGCATCTGGGGCGTCATTCTCCGACCCCCCAGCGGGTCGGAGAATGGCCGTTGGCCGCCGTGAATCCCACCCCCGCCGGTTGCCGAAGTCTCCGAAGGGATAAAAGTTGGCGGGGCGTTAATGGCGCTGCAGACGTTGGAGAATGGCACGGGTGTGCGCAAGGCAGCCGATTTTGGGCCTGCCGATATTCTCCCTTCCGGATGGGCCAAAGTTGGCCGCTGGGCAGGCGATGGCGTGGCTGCAGTCTGAATGTGTGGGGAGAGGTGTGTCTAGGGTTGTGAGTGTGTGCGGCGGGGGGGGGGGGTGGTTGGAGTGGGCTGGGCTCCAGTGGAGTGCCGGGAGGGGGGTGGGGGGGTCCGTGCAGGGGAGGAGGATGGGGGGGGGGTCCGTGCCGGGGAGGAGGATGGGGGGTCCGTGCCGGGGAGGAGGATGGGGGGGGTCCGTGCCGGGGAGGGGGATGGGGGGGTCCGTGCCGGGGAGGGGGATGGGGGGGGATCCGTTCCGGGGAGGGGCATGGGGGGGGGTCCGTGCCGGGGAGGGGGATGGGGGGGTCCGTGCCGGGGAGGAAGATGGGGGGGGGGTCCGTGCCAGGGAGGGGAATTGGGGGGGGGGGTCCGTGCCGGGGAGGAGGATGGGGAGGGGGGTCCGTGCCGGGGAGGAGGATGGGGGGGGTCCGTGCCGGGAAGGAGGATGGGAGGTCCGTGCCGGGGAGGGGGATGGGGGGGTCCGTGCCGGGGAGGGGGATGGGGGGGGGGGTCCGTGCCGGGGAGGAGGATGGGGGGGGGTCCGTGCCGGGGAGGAGTATGGGAGGTCCGTGCCGGGGAGGAGGATGGGGGATCCGTGCCAGGGAGGAGGATGGGGGGGGGTCCGTGCCGGGGAGGGGGATGGGGGGGTCCGTGCCGGGGAGGAGGATGGGGGGGGGGGTCCGTGCCGGGGAGGAGTATGGGAGGTCCGTGCCGGGGAGGAGGATGGGGGATCCGTGCCAGGGAGGAGGATGGGGGGGGGGGTCCGTGCCGGGGAGGGGGATGAGGGGTGGGTCTGTGCCGGGGAGGAGGATGGGGGGTCCGTGCCGGGGAGGAGGATGGGGGGTCCGTGCCGGGGAGGGGGATGGGGGCGGGGTCCGTGCCGGGGAGGGGGATGGGGGGTCAAGTGAGTTGGTCCACCTGGCCAGGTGCCAGCCTCCAACAGTTGGATCCATGCGGTCCATGCCACCTGGCTGGGGGGAGGAGGGGATATGGGCAATGATGACATGTCGTCGTTCCCACCCCCCCCCAACCAGGCCGTCATGTTTTCCGATCAGCCAGCGATGTTGGTCGCCGTGGCGGCAGCCGCTAATGTCCATGTTGCCCTGGATGAGGAGGAGGAGGAGGAGCGTGCCAGAGAGGCGGCGCAGGCCGCTGCAGAGGGGCAGACGGCAGCCGCCCAGGCTGGAGGGACACCTGACCGACAGGACGAGGAGGGGTAGGAGGACGTCGCGGCCCCACGGCAACGGAGGCACCCGTGGGCGCCCCGTGTGTACCGGCCCCGGCAGTCATACCAGGACCTCACAGACCGGGAATGCAGGAGGAGACACCGGATGAGGCGGGAAACCGTGGCACACATCTGCCACCTGCTGGCACACCTGTCACCGCGTGGCACTGGCGGGGGACACCCTCTCCCCGTGTCCGTCAAGGTTACGGTGGCCCTGAACCTTTATGCAACGGCGTCATTCCAGGCACCGAGTGGGGACCTGTCCGGCATATCGCAGACATCGGTGCATCGGTGCATTCGGGCAGTGACAAATGCCCTATATGCCATGGCGCACCGCTACATTCGCTTCCCTGTGGACCGGGCCAGCCAAGATGCCCGGGCCGTGGCTTTCTCTGCCGTGGCCGGGTTCCCCATGGTCCAGGGCGCGATTGATGGGCTGCATGTCGCCGTGCGGCCACCTGAAGGTAACAGGGCCGTGTTCACCAATAGGAAGGGGACCTATTCGATGAACGTACAGGTGGTCTGCGACCACCGCATGATGATCCTGCACGTCTGCGCCCGTTACCCAGGCAGTGTACACGACTCATACGTGTTGTCGCGGTCATCCATCCCCGGCATGTACGAGGGACGCCATCCCCGGCTGAGGGGCTGGTTGCTGGGCGACAGGGGCTACCCATTGCGATCGTGGCTGATGACGCCTATACGGAGGCCACACAATGAGGCGGAGAACCACTACAATGATGCCCATGTAGCGACAAGGGGAGTGATAGAGAGGTGCTTTGGCGTGC
Organism: Scyliorhinus torazame; assembly: GCF_047496885.1. Taxonomy (NCBI): domain Eukaryota; kingdom Metazoa; phylum Chordata; class Chondrichthyes; order Carcharhiniformes; family Scyliorhinidae; genus Scyliorhinus; species Scyliorhinus torazame. Next base: position 233,291,157 of record NC_092710.1, on the reverse strand, counting down.
TGAAGATGCGTTTCAGGTGCCTGGACCTCTCTGAGGGTGCCCTCCAGTATCGGTCAGATAGGGTCGGCCGCATCATTGTTGTGTGCTGCGTCCTGCACAACATAGCCCAACAGAGGGGCGATCTGCCGCAGGCAGAGGAGGGCGGAGTGGAGGAGCAGCAGGAAGAGGCGCAGTCCTCCCCAGATGAGGGGGATGGGGGCAATGGTCAGGGTAGACGGGCTAGACACAGGCGGGTGGCTGTCCACTGTTACCAGCTGGCCCAGTGGGCACGGGACAGACTGATAGCCGCCCGCTTCACTGACTAGATGGGCGTGGGAATCGGGTAGTGTGGCCACAGACTGCACACCATGGCAACAGCCGATCACCCACACCCCAGCCCATCCACCCACCCAGCACCCTCACCCCCTTCCCCAACCCCACCCACCCCACCCGCATGCACACCACCCCCCCCCATTGCCGATCCACCTGCGGCACAATGGCCGGGCTCACACAGTTGCGGGTGGACGCGTGTCTATTGCAGGCCATGGAGGATGATGACAACCTGCCCTGCGATGAGCTCCTGGCTCCACATCGTTGGACTATGTCTGACCCATGGCCACAGTACCACCATCCACCCGGACGATCCCTGCATGCGGCTGTGACACTGCAGCGCACGGTCCCGTCCTCTGCCCGTGAGGATGTTGATGGCGGCCCAGGGGGAAGGGGGCAGACTCACCTGGGGCTGAGGTAAGACCACCCCTCACACACACACTTGTGCTCAATGTACATGACACCCCCCGCACGCTTTGGACAGAGCACAAAGGCAGCTTCTGTAAGTGTAACATTGACTTTAATATCCAAAGGAGTTCATGCACGTGCCCTAGCCCCTAAAACTCATCTGTGCCCTGCACCCGTGCCAACTTACTCAGTGTCTAATTGTTTGGCCTTACGGGCCCTTTGACTACGTCTACGTGGTTCCCCAGACGGTACAGCAGAACTGGAGGTGGACTCCTGTGATTCCTGCCCTCTGACACTGGATCCCTTTGGCGACCGTTTCCTGGGGCGTCCTGGCCTAGATGGGCCAGGCTGCGGCCCGGGCGACTGGGATGGCGAGCGGCCAGCCTGTCCTGCCCGTTGCCCACCCGATGCACCTGGGACGGAAGGGGGGGAGTCCGAGGTGTCGCGGTGTACCGGGACCTCCCCTACAGAGGGAGCCGGGACGGACCACACCACCTCCTCCTCCCTCGGGGTGCCCGATGGCCCCCAGGCCTCTACATGGGTGGGGGATGCGAATGGACTGGCCATCCGACGCCCCCCCGACATCTGGCGCTGCCAGTCCTGGAGGCCCGTGCTGGTATCGACAGGGGTCTGCACGTTTGCAGCCATGGAGCCCGGGGGTTGGCAAACCCTGTCTGTGACTGTGCGACGCCGGCTCGCACATGGCCACTGGCGCCGATGCCCTCAGCAATGGCCTGCTGAGACTGGGCCATGGCCTGCAGAGACTGGGCCATGGCCTGCAGAGATTGGGCCATGGCCTGCAGAGACTGGGCTATGGCCTGCTGAGACTGGGCTATGGCCTGCTGAGACTGGGCTATGGCTTGCTGAGACTGGGCCATGGCCTGCAGAGACTGGGCCATGGCCTGCAGAGACTGGGCCATGGCCTGCAGAGACTGGGCTATGGCCTGCTGAGACTGGGCTATGGCTTGCTGAGACTGGGCCATGGCCTGCAGAGACTGGGCCATGGCCTGCAGAGACTGGGCCATGGCCTGCAGAGACTGGGCTATGGCCTGCTGAGACTGGGCCATGGCGTTGAGCGCCTCTGCCATCTGGCGCTGGCACTGGCTCATGGCCTCCTGTGAGAGGGCAGCCATGTCCTGGGCCACAGACACCACCTGCACGGTAAGCTCCAGGCCTCGCAAACCGTTCCCCATGTCTGACACCGTCGCACCCATTGCCTCCACCGCGGACGCCACCCGTGCGGTGTCGGCCTGGGTGGCACGCATGACCGGCACCACTCCCAGCTCCTGGACGCAGGTGGACTCCTCCACCTGCGACTGCAGCCGCCGCAAGCCGGCCGTCACCCTCTTCGCTCGTCTCCGGGTCGGTGGTTGCATCGGATCGATGGGTGGGTGTGGTAACTCCAGGAACCCGGGATCCATCTGGGCGGCAGATGTTCGTTTGGGCTGGGCTGCCCTCCGACCGCCCGGCCCCTCTGCTGCTCCTACCTCCACCTGCTGTACCAGGACGGCTGTGTTGTGCACACCAGTGAGTGTACCAGACCCTCATCACTAAAGTGCCCAACCGTGGTGAGTGTTTCTGCGATGGTGGAGGGTGTTGGTGACAGCAGTGGTGTTGTGTCGTGCTGTCCGTCCCACTCTGAGTCCATGGCACTTTGGGGTGTGGGTTCGTCTCCACCCATCCACTCTGCGTCACTGTCCGGTATTTCGTCTTCCTGTGTAGTGCTGTCCCGAGTAGGGGTGTCCTGGGTAGTGCTGTCCCGGGTAGGGGTGTCCTGGGTCGTGCTGTCCTGGGTAGGGGTGTCCTGGGTAGTGGTGTCCTGGGTAGTGGTGTCCTGGCACGGCTGTGACGGGTCCTGTGGCTGCCCCTCTCGTCGCTGGGTGGCACACGCCTGCGTCGTCGCACCCGCACGTGACGGGGGCGTCGTCTCCCTGTTGCTCCAGGTCTCTCCGTCTCCCGTGGTCTCCAAGGGACATCCTGCGGGCGTCGCATGCCGGAGGGACCGGGTCTCTCCGTCTCCCGTGGTGTGCGAGGGGCATCCTGCGGGTGTCGCATGATGGAGGGTCCGAGTCTCTCCGTCTCCCGTGGCCTCCGAGGGGCATCCTGCGGGCGTCGCATGCCGAAGGGTCCGGGTCTCTCCGTCTCCCGTGGCCTCCGAGGGGCATCCTGCGGGCGGTCTGCATCTGCGGGGATGGGTGCCTCGACGTTTGCTCCTGCGATACACAATCAGGAAGCATGCATGGTTAGACACGCAGGCAGTGATCAGGTGGTATGTGGGAGGGGGGATATGGGGAGGGGGGATATGGGGATGGGGGGATATGGCGACGGTCTGTCGGTGGCTCACTTACTAGTATGCCCCCGACCTCTGCATCAGCAACCTCCCGGTCCTCAGGTCCGCCAGCCAGTTCCAGGGCCCTTTCCTCGTGTACGGTCAGTGGCCTCTCATCAGCGGGGCCTCCTCCAGTCCTCACATGCTCCCTATTGTTGTGTGCTCGCTTCTCCTGTGGCGGGGGGGGGGGGGGTGGTGGCAGGGGTAAAAGGCAACAGTGTTAGGCAGGTATATGAATGCACGCCATCGGTTGCGCGTGTATTGCAGAGGTTAAGGTTAGGGCTGGATTCACTTGGGGATATGGGGGATATGGGGGATGGGGAATATGGGGAGGGGGACATGGGGGAGGGGGGATATTGGGGAGGGGGATATGGGAGAGGGGGGATAAGGGGGATATGGGGAGAAGGGATATTGGGGAGGGGGGATATGGGGGATATGGGGGAGGGGGGATATGGGGAGGGGGGATATGGGGGAGGGGGATATGGGGGAGGGGGGATATGGGGGAGGGGGGATATGAGGGAGGGAGGGATATGGGGAGGGGGATATGGGGAGGGGGATATGGGGGAGGGGGGATATGGGGAGGAGTATATGGGGGAGGGGGATATGGGGGAGGGGGGATATGGGGAGGGGGATATGGGGAGGGGGGATATGGGGGAGGGGGATATGGGGGAGGGGGGATATGGGGGAAGGGGGATATGTGGGATATGGGGAGAGGGAATATGGGGGAAGGGGGATATGGGGGAGGAGGGATATGGGGAGGGGGGATATGGGGAGGGGGATATGGGGGATGGGGGATATGGGGAGGGGGTATATGGGGGAGGGGGGATATGGGGAGGGGGATATGGGGGAGGGGGCTATGGGGAGGGGGGATATGGGGGAGGGGGGAAGTGGGGGAGGGGGATATGGGGGAGGGGGGATATGGGGGAGGGGGATATGGGAGAGGGGGGAAGTGGGGGAGGGGCGATATGGGGGATATGGGGGAGGGGGGATATGGGGGAGGGGGATATGGGAGAGGGGGGATATGGGGAGGGGGGATATGGGGGAGGGGGGATATGGGGAGGGGGGATATGGGGGAGGGGGGTTATGGGGGAGGGGGGATATGGGGGAGTTGGGATATGGGGGAGGGGGATATGGGGAGGGGGGTATGGGGGAGGGGGGAAAAGGGGGATATGGGGGAGGGGGTATATGGGGGAGGGGGGATATGGATATCGGGCGAGGGGGGGCTCACCCTGCCTGCTCTGACGAGGTCGTTCACCTTCTTGTGGCACTGGGTGCCTGTCCGTGGTGTCCGGGCCACAGCGGTGACGGCATCTTCCACCTCCCTCCACAGACGCCGGCTGTGGCATGGGGCAACTCTGCCGCCGTGCCCGGGATACAGGGCCTCCCTCCTCTGCTCCACTGCGTCCAGGAGCGCCTCCACATCCCGTGGCTGGAACCTCGGGGCTGAGCGGCGGCCAGCCATCCAGTCGGGTGTTCCGGTCGGGTGTTCCGGTCGGGTGGGGGGGAGCAGCGCTTCCTTATGAGCCGTCACGCCGTGCGGCGTGTATGACGCTGCACGGCGTGAACCACGTGCGCAAGCGCGGATACCGTCACGTCGCTGCTAGCCCATTTTGGGCCGGAGACTTTTCAACCATTTTTCCGGCGTGACGCAAGTCGGATTTGCGCCGATCGGCGGACTTTGCGCCGATAACGGAGAATTTCGCCCGTTTTTAATTTTATTATTGTGGTTTTTTTTTGTTCAAATGAAAATGTTTTCAATAAAAATATGTATTTTTAAAATTTAAACCTTGAAATATTCAGCCCTTTCAACACTTTTAACCAACTGGCCACTCCCAACCCCACTTGTGCTTTAAAGTGAAAATAATCGCCCACAGGGTCAGGTTGGGCTTATATCAGGCAATTATTTCTGAGACAGGTTGGGTTCAGCAGTCACTGAGTTGTTTGCATGGCTGAAAACAAATACAAGAAAAGCTTTAATTCATTATTCAGCTTTTAATTAAATTAAAATTTGGAGTAATTATTTTAAATTATAAAATTTTAAAGCAATTGTAAAAATGCATTTTCCCCACAGAAAAAATTAAAATATAATTGCCTTATAGGATCTGGTTGGTTCCATCATAACACATCCGATTGTTTTGTGGTGTCGGCTGCAGCAAGGTTTGAGGCTCACTGCATTTTTAAAAAATAATTTGTCTCTCTTTTACTTACACAATATATTGCATCATGACACATTTGTACTCAGTTGAAGGTCAGACATATTTGCATGTCTGGCAGGGGGATTTTCACATGGGTGTGGAGAATTGCCTGGGCAGTGCACAAGGCGGATAATCAGCAGGATCGAGGGCGACAGGAACTTGAAGACCCATGATGGATCCCGTCTGATTTCCCCTTGTTTAAATTAACAGAAGGGAAACGTTTGCTTCAGTTAGCACTGTGCAAATTTCCCTGTACTCCACCCAGACATTAATCATAAACAAAAATGTATCAATGGCTTCTATATTTAATCATTGGCACAAAAATATATTCCTCTCAAAGCTAAATTTTGCAACACCTTGTTTGTTACTTTCTCTGCCCTCAAATATAATTTTAGGTATAATGTTGAGACCAGTTCAACATGTTTTGGTCAATGTTGCCTAAGGCAAAGACAGGTACGGGGGCGGGATTCTCCGTTTCAGTGCTAATGCCGGGACAGAATCGGTGGATTTCTCCAGCAGCAAAATTGGCGCCACTCCCTGAGCAATTCACTCAAGAGGCTGACAAGTTGCAGCTGCATATTAGCACTCCACTCCCCACACACACTCATCCCAGCCAACAAGATGGCAGCACAGAGTGGCAACCCGGTGTGCAGACGCTGAACTCACAAACCTACTAGACGCTGTGGCGGAGGAGCGGGCTAGCCTGTACCCTGGGGTGTGAAGGAGGTTTCCGTTCACTGCGTACACCGGGCCTGGGTGCATGTGTGGCAGACTCTGTGAGTACCGTGGGCCCCACTGCCAGGACCGGACAGCAGTGCCGCAAAAAACTGCACAACCACCCATGGGTGGCCAGGGTGAGTAGGCAGCACTCTGCTCCCGGTACCAACCCCCCATAACTTCGCCCTCAGAGGGCAACGCTCAGCACCCTGCACCACATGCCAATACTCAAACCAGCTAGCATGGCCGGGTACCCTGGTCACGAAGGCCACCAGTTGCCCACCCATGTGCTGCATGCACCCGACTGTCTAACACTGTGCATTTTCTGTCTCCCCACCCCTTGAGAAGGCGGCCCACAACCACTGGGAGAGGAAAAAGGCTAGAGGAGGAACCACTGGACCGGCGGCCCCTCACCACAGTGGAGCAGCGGGCACGGGGCCTGGTCGGTGAGCCCCGAGAGAGGGCAGTCACCTAGGTGGAAGTGGGCATCGAGCGAGTAAGTGAGACCCCACTGAGGTGTGGTTCCCCATGGCATGTGTGTCACCACACCTACCACTCACCCCACCACCCCCCATCCCTCTCCACACCAACACCACCCCCATACCACCCCCCACACCCCCCTCCATCACCACCCACCACCCAATTCCGCTATCCAATCATGCATCATGTCTTGTGTCTTGCAGGACCACCTGCCGATGAGGCGGGTCCTCCTGGTGTCCCCCATCCCGGGCCACAACCCCAACTCCAACTCCAAACGGATAGCAGCGAGGAAAAGGAAATGGACAGCAACAGGAGCCCTCGAACCGCAGCCCGGGACACCCTGGAGCACCAGTCCAGGGATGACTCCCCAATACAGCTGTCTCCAAAACCTTCCATCATCCGAGAGACACTCACCTCGGCTGGGCACTTTAGTGAAGAGGCTCCTGGGACACCATCTGGTGCGCACCACACACATACTGTGGTACACCAGGTGAAGGTAGAAACGACGGAGGGGGCGGAAAGTCGAAGGGCGGCCCGACTAGCTTCCTTTCCGACAGGTTTCGGGCTTCTGGAAAGGGCTGTCCCATCGATAGTGGAGAAGCAGTCGCAGGGCCAGGGACTGCATCGGGGGTGTCAGCGAGCATCCAGAGCTTACAGGTGCAGTTGGAGGAGTCCAACCGCCTGTAGGGGCAGGAGGTGGTGCCGACCACACGTGCCACCCAGGTCAACATTGTAAATGATGCAGAATTATTGTGTTAAAAATGGGCACATCGAACATGCCAGTTGGCGTTTCAAACAAGAAATATAAAAAACAAGATCCAAATATATCAGATGAAAAATCAAATGAAGGGTAAAGTATCCACATGATACCAAAAGGGCGTGAAAAAGGACCAGAGTCACAGTCAGATGATGAACTGTCGTTTGACATACCGGCCATTGCTGTGCAACCAACCATTACTGGGTGACTCCTTTACTGGATGGACAACTGGTGAAAATGGTGGTTGACACTGGCGCAGCCATTTCTTTGGGACCAGAAACTGTTTACCAAGCGAAACTACGACATATCGCCTCAAAACCCTCAAAGATATTTTTCAAAACCTATACCAGAGAAGAATTACCGTAACCTGACTTTGCTTAATAAACTAACCTTAAAGATTAAATTTGATATGTTCCTAAAGGGCGAAAAACCTTTTGGAAATCATCAGGTGCAACAGCTTCAGCTGTAAAGGTTGCATTCCAGAAACAAGACCTGAAATGCGAGGCTGAATGCAGCGAGAATGAAACCTCGAGGGAGAGGGTGTAGGGTCTGATGGAGCCACGCCACAATCTGGCAAAGACTGATTGTGCCACAAGTGTCTGGTAAAGAAAATACAACTGGAGATGTGGTGTTGGGTGCTCTGAGGTACAGATGAACCAACACGGTTGCGATTGGTACAACGCTGTTTTATTCCAACTTGTTATTTACACATCTGTCTTGGTACTCAGCACGTGGTGACTGTCTGAGTGTCTTGTTAATCAGGTCCTGTCCTTGTCCTTGTCTCCAGATGGACTGGCCACCAGGTGTCGTGTTTCTTGTCTTATACTGTGTCTGCTCTTGTCTGTGATTGGCTGTCGTGTTATGTGTGCTAATTGGTCTGTTGGTCTATCTATCATGATGTGTGTGTTTGAATATCATGACAGAGGGCAGCACGGTGGCACAGTGGTTAGCACTGCTGTCCCACAGCGCCGAGGTCACAGGTTCGATCCTGGCTCTGGGTCACTGTCCTTGTGGAGTTTGCACATTCTCCCCGTGCTTGCGTGGGTTTCACCCCCACAACCCAAAGATGTGCAGGGTAGGTGGATTGGCCACGCTAAATTGCCCCTTAATTGGAAAAAATTAATTGGGTTCTCTAAATTTATAAAAAAACAACAAAATACAACTGGGAGGCAGAGTAGAGGATAGCCTCTGACGTGGAAGCTCTGAATAAGCAGCCGAATCAGATTGTTCAATTTGAGAATAGGGCTAAATGCCATGGGCGAGATTCTCCACTCCCGCGCCGGTTGGGAGAATCGCCTGGGCCGCCAATATTTCCCGGGATGCCGGTCCGACGCCCTCCCGCGATTCTCCCAAGCGGCGGGAACGGCCCCATCGAGTTCCGCAGGCCGGAGAATCGCCGGAGACACCCAAAATGGCGATTCGCCGGCACCCCCACTATTCTCAGGCCCGGATGGGCTGAGCGGCCAGGCCAAAACGGCGGGTTCCCCCCGGCGCCGTCCACACCTGGTCGCTGCCGTCAGGAACAGCGCGGGGACGTTGGGGGGGGGGGGCGGCCTGCGCGGGGGGGGGGGGGGATCCTGCACTGGGGGGTACCTCAAATGTGGGATGGCCCGCAATCGGTGCCCACCGATCGTCGGGCCGTCCTCTCTGAAGGAGGACCTCCTTCCTTCCGCGGCCCAGCAAGATCCGTCCGCCATCTTCTTGCGGGGCGGACTCGGAGAGGGTGGCAACCACGCATGCGTGGGTTGGCCGGCGCCAATCCGCACATGCGCAGGTGACGCCAGTTATGCGGCGCCGGCCTCGTCATGTATGCGGCGCTACCTTTACGCGGCGACAAGCCCATTATCGGGCCGTGAATCGGTCGGGACAGGGGTCGTTTCGCGCCATCGTGAACCTCAACGGCATTCACAACGGCGTGGGCACTTCGGCGCGGGAGTGGAGAATCCCGCCCCATGTCTTACAGAAAGGTCCGGAAGTATTAGCAAGGAACTATATCACAGTGAGAATGTATACCTGCCATTGCACAGATAGAACCGGTCTCCTTCACTGTTCAAACTCAGGACGATGTTGTGTGCAGAAGACATGTTGACCAACTTTTAGCAACTAGAACTAGTTTGCCAGTGGCAGAGTCAACTGAGAGTCCGCAAAAAACTGTGCCAAGTAAAGACCTGTCCATCCCTGAGAACCTGACAATGCCTGAAGCAACTGTGGAAGACAGTGGCCGAGATTCTCCAGTCTCCAAAGTCGAAATCGCATTCGGCGATTGGCCGGAGAATCCACATTGGCGCTGAAATTGGTGGCGGCGCCACTTTTGCAATACTTCACGCCTCCAAACGGCGTACTCTAGGAGTAAGCTGCACGCCGTATTGATGGCGCCAATGGGCCAAGTTCCCGACGGCGTGGGTCACTCATGCTATATTTTGGGGGGGAACTCGATGTGGAGGCTGCGGATTGAGTCCAGCGCCGCCATAGTCAGGTGGGAGCCTGTTCCGCAGGCGGGGGGGGGGGGGGGGGGCCTATGGCAGGGGCTGGGGGCACTGGTGGGGGGTGGTCCAGGGGTGGCGAGCCTGGCTAAAGGTGGACACTATTTGGCAGGCCAGGGCTGTGCGTGGCCAGCGCCATGTTGCACGGCGCGGCCGCTGCAGACCTTCACCGTGCGCACGCGCGGCCACGGACCTGGCAATTCTCCAGCCGTATCGGCAGCTAGAGCCGGGAGCTCCATGCCTGATAGGCCCCCCCCCAGCAGGCAGAGGCTCGGTGGCCATTTTGCACCATTTTTCGGTCTCCAAATCTGAGAATCCAGCCCAGTATCTCAGTTGAGGATATTTCAACACTGAGTCAACCTCCAAACCCTGTGTGGACTCTCATTGAGGCAACAACGACAATGTCCCAATTCAACCAAAAACACGAGAGGTTACAGGTAACACAAGAAATTAGACCCCTGAGGTTAGCCGACAACTACATCGGAATCGACGTCCTCTGAAACAACTAACTTACTGACTGGTGTTTGTTAATTGTTCATATTATTCATTTTGATTGTTTAGGTTATGCGGTGTTTCATTGCAGGAAGTAAAGGGGGAGGCAAGTGTTCCATATTGATAGAGGAGAGGCAGTGGCATAGTGGTATTGTCACAGGAGAGCCAGGATAAATCCCAGCTTGGAATCCTGCCATGGCAGGTGGTAGAAATTGAATCCGATAAGTTTACAGTACCCAATTATTTTTTTCCAACTAAGGGGCAATTTAGCGTGGCCAATCCACCTACCCTGCACATCTTTGGGTTGTGGGGGTGAGACCCAAGTAGACACAGGGAGAATGTGCTAAAAATCTAATGATGACCAAGAAACCATTGTGAATTATCGTAAACACCCAGTTGGTTTTGAAGTAGGCCATTTTCCAAGATCAAATTTTTATCTCATCTCATCAAACATTCTTCATTCATTGGACTGTTTTATTGGACCGATTGGCACCGTTTATAATGTGCCCACAATGCAGAAGGGGACACCCGGATGGACATTCGTTTAAATCCCCTTCTGCACAGCTGAGAGACCTTTATTTCGAAATTGATGGAAGACCCTTGTTCTGCCCAGCAACAGCACGAGGCTGGATCTTAAAACGGCCCCCTGGCCAGGAGATCGGGATATCTGCGAGTCAAGCCCCTGGCAATGGGATATATGGCACAACTGTATTGCAAAGACGTATGAAAGAATGAAATAATATATTAATAAAATGGCCAAGGCAGGCAAAGAAACCAGAATAGGAGGAATGAAAGAAATGTATAAATTCGATTAGCGTCCCCCACACACACAGCAGGACAAAGATGACATTAACACCTCATCTAGCAAACACAGAAATAAACGCACAGCCACAGACATCGGAGGTCGATTTAGTTAAGGAGACACATCAGGGGGATAATGGGAAACACATTAAAGAGGGGAAGGACACTCGGAGCAAGCACAGATAATCTCATCAACACAAACACACTCCATACAGATACAAATTGACAAAGATGCATGTCATGATATTCAAACACACACATCATGATAGACAGACAAACAGACAAATTAGCACACATAACACGACAGCCAATCACAGACAAGGACAGAGACAGTATGAGACAAGAAACACGACACCTGGTGGCCAGTCCATCTAGAGACCAGGACAAGGACAGGACCTGATTAACAACACACTCAGGGAGTCACCACGTGCAGAGTATCAAGACAAATCTGTAAATAGCAAGTTGGAATAAAACAGCGTTGTACCAATTGCAACCGTGTTGGTTCATCTGTACCTCAGGGCACACAACACCACATGGTACCAAGTGAGTGGATCGATACCTGCCGGCAAATCTGCCATCCTGAGCCATGGACACCCACAACAAACCGCAGCAGTTGCAAGTCGCTGGGAACCTGGGCACCAACTGGAAGCTCTTCAAGCAGCGATTTGAACTGTACATGCGAGCCAACGATAAACAGGGTGCCTCGGACGAAACAAAGATTGCCATGCTCCTCACTACCGCAGGTCAGCACGCCATCGATGTATACAACTCCTTGGTGTTCGCGGAAGGTGAGAACAAAGCTAAGTATGACACGGTCCTCCTCAAGCTCGTCCAGCACTTCAACGTTGAGGTAAATGAAAACTTTGAGAGGTATATCTTTCAGCAATGCCTGCAAGGTAAGGATGAGCTCTTTCAGTCCTTCCTGACGCACCTCCGCATACTCGCGCAGTCCTGCGGTTACGGCAACACCTCAGAGTCCATGATCCGGGACCAGATCATTTTTGGCGTTGCCTCCAGCGGCCTACGCCAGCAGCTTCTTAAAATTAAAGGCCTGACCTTAACATCTGCGGTGGAAGCCTGTGTCCTCCATGAAAATGCGACCAGCCGCTTTTCAGGCGACCGAATCGGCAGGGAGGGGGTCCCTAGCGACCGAATCGGCAAGCCAGGCCGCCCACGAGGCCGAACGCATCCAGGCAATCGAGTATCTCCCGGCCCGCGGCCCGGAAGAGGGCGGCCGTTTTGCGCGCTTTTCGAGGTCTCCCGCGCTTGTGCGCGCCAAAACCAACGGCAACATCGAGGGACGCACTGCGCAGGTGCGCCCGATGCAAGACCGAACTGCGCATGCGCAGTGGCGTAACGAACGCCGTGACGTCATGACGTGCGGCAACTGTGGAGCTGCACATTTAAAAGGGCAATGTCCTGCAAAAAACCGACATTGTCTACGCTGTGGCAAGATGGGCCACTACGCTGCCTACTGTCGAGCGGTTCAACCGATGGATCCTACACATCTCCGACAACCTCGCAGACACGTCAGGACCGTCCAGCCCACACATCAGGACATCCAACCCAACGACACAGATGACCAAGGTGCCTTCCGGGTTGCGGTCATTGATGTGAACCGCGTCAACACCATCAAGCCGGCCGATGAATGGAGTGCCACCCTAACGGTCAACCGATCGCAGATCACTTTCCGCCTGGACACTGGTGCATCCGCCAACCTCATAGCGTATTCAGCATTCCATGCCATGAAGGTCAAACCACCTATCCAGCCGGTGCAAGATGGTCGATTACAACGGGAACGTTATCCCGGCCATGGGATCCTGCCAGCTCCAGGTGACACACAAAACGCACACGGCCACACTCTCGTTTGAAATAGTTGGCTCATCGAAGGATTCCTTGCTGGGCGCACAGGCATGTAAGGCTCTCCACCTTGTACAGCGAATTCAGTCTCTCTCTCCAGACGACACATCTGACTTCCCGAATGCTGAGTTCAGCGCACATCTCCAATCGCTCCTCGCCCATAACCAGGAGGCATTTGAAGGCATGGGAACACTGCCATACACATACAAAATTTGCCTCAAACCGGACGCCATCCCGGTCGTTCACGCACCTCGCAAGGTTCCTGCGCCACTTAAAGACCGCCTCAAGCTGCAGCTGCAGGATCTCCAGGACCAAGGGGTCCTATCCAGGGTCACGGAGCCCACGCCATGGGTCAGCTCCATGGTGTGTGTCAAGAAGCCCTCTGGCGAGCTCCGCTAGGGTCTCTGTATAGACCCTAAAGACCTAAATAATAACATTATGCGGGAACATTATCCCATACCTAAACGGGAGGAAATCACCAGTGAAATGGCCCTAGCCAAGATAGTCACCAAACTGGATGCTGCTAAAGGATTTTGGCAGATCAGCCGAAAGCTATGCACCTTTAACACCCCTTTCGGCAGATTCTGCTATAACCGGATGCCATTTGGCATCATCTCGGCATCCGAGGTCTTCCACAGAATCATGGAGCAGATGATGGAAGGCATCGAAGGGGTGCGCATATATGTGGACGATGTCATCATCTGGTCCACCACACCGCAGGAGCACATATATCGTCTCCAACGCGTTTTTGCCCGCATACGGGAAAATGGCCTGCGCCTCAACCGAGCCAAGTGTGCTTTTGGCCAGACCGAATTGAAGTTCCTGGGGGACCACATCTCCCGGTCAGGGGTCCGTCCGGATGCAGACAAGGTGAGCGCCATCACAGCCATTCCACGGCCGGCCGACAAGAAGGCTGTACTACGGTTCCTGGGCATGGTCAACTTCCTCGGGAAATTCATCCCCAACCTTGCCTCCCACACAACGGCTCTGCGCCATCTTGCAAAAAAATCCACAGACTTCCAGTGGCAACACACACACCAGCTGGAATGGGAGAAGCTCAAACACAAACTTGCCACGGCACCAGTGTTGGCGTTCTTCGACACGTCTCGTCCCACCAAAATCTCAACTGATGCCAGCCAATCCGGCATTGGAGCAGTGCTCCTGCAGAGGGATGACACGTCGTCATGGGCCCTGGTTGCCTATGCATCACGGGCTATGACCCCCACAGAGCAGCGCTACGCGCAAATCGAAAAAGAATGCCTGGGCTTGCTAACTGGTTTGGACAAGTTCCACGATTATGTATATGGTCTTCCACGATTCACGGTCGAAACTGACCACTGCCCCCTGGTCAACATAATAAACAAGGGCCTGAACAACATGACCCCTCGCCTCCAGCACATCTTACTTAAACTCAGGAGGTATGATTTCCAACTGATCTACACAAGTGGCTTTGACAGCGGCAAATCTGCCAGCTAACGACTCCAGTCTGGCCCGTATCCGCCGAGAGACAGCGGCCGACCCACTCACCTCGGTTGGGCACTTTAGTGATGAGGCGTCTGGTACACTCACTGGTGCGCACAACACAGCCGTCCTGGTACAGCAGGTGGAGGGAGGAGCAGCAGAGGGGCCGGGCGGTCGGAGAGCAGCCCAGCCCAAGCGGACATCTGCCGCCCAGATGGATCCCGGGTTCCTGGAGTTACCACACCCACACATAGATCCGATGCAACCACCGAACCGGAGACGAGCGAAGAGGGTGACGGCCGGCTTGCGGCGGCTGCAGTCGCAGGTGGAGGAGTCCACCCGCGTCCAGGAGCTGGGAGTGGTGCCGGTCATACGTGCCACCCAGGCTGACACCGCACGGGTGGCGTCCGCAGTGGAGGCAATGGGTGCGACGGTGTCAGACATGGGGAACGGTTTGCGAGGCTTGGGACTTTCCGTGCAGGCGGCGTCTGTGGCCCAGGACATGGCTGCCCTCTCACAGGAGGCCATGAGCCAGCGCCAGCGGCAGATGGCAGAGGCGCTCAACACCATAGCCCAGTCTCTGCAGGCCATGGCCCAGTCTCAGCAGGCCATAGCCCAGTCTCTGCAGGCTATGGCCCAGTCTCAGCAGGCCATGGCCCAGTCTCAGCAGGCCATGGCCCAGTCTCTGCAGGCCATCGCTGAGGGCATCGGCGCCAGTGGCCATGTGCAAGCCGGCGTCGCACAGTCACAGACAGGGTTTGCCAATCCCCTGAGCTCCATGGCTGCAAACCTGCAGACCCCTGTCGATACCAGCACGGGCCTCCAGGACTGGCAGTGCCAGATGTCGGGGGGACGTCGGATGGCCAGTCCGTTTGCATCCCCCACCCATGTAGAGGCCTGGGGGCCATCGGGCACCCTGAGGGAGGAGGAGGTGCTGTAGTCCGTCCCGGCTCCCTCTGTAGGGGAGGTCCAGGTACACCGCGACATCTCGGACTCCCCCCCTTCCGTCCCAGGTGCATCGGGTGGGCAACGGGCAGGACAGGCTGGCAGCTCGCCATCCCAGTCGCCCGGGCCGCAGCCTGGCCCAACTAGGCCAGGACGCCCCGGGAAACGGCCGCCAAAGGGATCCTGTGTCAGAGGGCAGGAATCACAGGAGTCCACCTCCAATTCTGCTGTACCGTCTGGGGAACCACGTAGACGTAGTCATAGGGTCCGTAAGGCCAAACAACTAGACACTGAGTAAGTTGGCACGGGTGCAGGGCACAGATGAGTTTTAGGGGCTAGGGCACGTGCATGAACTCCGTTTGTTATTAAAGTCAATGTTACACCTACAGAAGCTGCCTTTGTGCTCTGTCCAAAGCGTGCGGGGGTGTCATGTACGTTGAGCGCAAGTGTGTGTGTGAGAGGTGGTCTTACCTCAGCCCCAGGTGAGTCTGCCCCCTTCCCCCTGGGCCGCCATCAACATCCCCCGGGCAGAGGACGGGACCGTGCGCTGCAGTGTCACAGCCGCATGCAAGGATGGCCCGGGTGGATGGTGGTACTGTGGCCATGGGTCAGACATAGTCCAACGATGTGGAGCCAGGAGCTCATCGCAGGGCGGGTTGTCATCATCCTCCATGGCCTGCAGTAGACACGCGTTCACCGGCAACTGTGTGAGCCCGGCCGTTGTGCCGCAGGTGGATCGGCAATGGGGGGGTGGTGTGCATGCGGGTGGGGTGGGTGGGGTTGGGGAGGGGGTGAGGGTGCTGGGTGGGTGGATGGGTGGGGGGTGTGGGTGGTCGGCTGTTGCCATGGTGTGCGGTCTGTGGCCATACTACCCGATTCCCACGCCCATCTAGTCAGTGAAGCGGGCGGCTATCAGCCTGTCCCGTGCCGACTGGCCCAGCCGGTAACGGTGGACAGCCACCCGCCCATGTCTAGCCCGTCTGCCCTGACCATTGCCCCCATCCCCCTCATCTGGGGAGGACTGCGCCTCTTCCTGCTGCTCCTCCACTCCGCCCTCCTCTGCCTGCGACACATCGCCCCTCTGCTGGGCTATGCTGTGCAGGACGCAGCACACCACAATGATGCGGCCGACCCTATCTGACCGATACTGGAGGGCGCCCCCAGAGAGGTCCAGGCACCTGAAACGTATCTTCAGCACGCCAAAGCACCTCTCTATCACTCCCCTTGTCGCTACATGGGCATCATTGTAGCGGTTCTCTGCCTCATTGCGTGGCCTCCGTACAGGCGTCATCAGCCACGATCGCAGTGGGTAGCCCCTGTCGCCCAGCAACCAGCCCCTCAGCCGGGGATGGCATCCCTCGTACATGCCGGTGATGTATGACAACACGTATGAGTCGTGTACACTGCCCGGGTAACGGGCGCAGACGTGCAGGATCATCATGCGGTGGTCGCAGACCACCTGTATGTTCATCGAATAGGTCCCCTTCCTATTGGTGAACACGACCCTGTTATCTGCAGGTGGCCGCACGGCGACGTGCATCCCATCGATCGCGCCCTGGACCATGGGGAACACGGCCACGGCAGAGAAGCCCACGGCCCGGGCATCTTGGCTGGCCCGGTCCACAGGGAAGCGGATGTAGCGGTGCGCCATGGCATATAGGGCGTTTGTCACTGCCCGGATGCACCGGTGCACCGATGTCTGCGATATTCCGGACAGATCCCCACTCGGTGCCTGGAATGAACCCGTTGCATAAAGGTTCAGGGCCACCGTAACCTTGACGGACACGGGGAGAGGGTGTCCCCCGCCAGTGCCACGCGGTGACAGGTGTGCCAGCAGGTGGCAGATGTGTGCCACGGTTTCCCGCCTCACCCGGAGTCTCCTCCTGCATTCCCGGTCCGTGAGGTCCTGGTATGACTGCCGGGGCCGGTACACACAGGGCGCCCTCGGGTGCCTCCGTTGCCGTGGGGCCGCGACGTCCTCCTCCCCCTCCTCGTCCTGTCGGTCAGGTGTCCCTCCAGCCTGGTCGGCTGCCGCCTGCCCCTCTGCGGCAGCCTGCGCCGCCTCTCTGGCACGCTCCTCCTCCTCCTCCTCCTCCTCATCCAGGGCAACATGGACATTAGCGGCTGCTGCCACGGCGGCCAACATCGCTGGATGATCGGAAAACATGACGGCCTGGTTTGGGGGGGGGGGGGGAAACGACGTCATGTCATCATTGCCCATACCCCCTCCTCCCCCCAGCCAGGTGGCATGGGCCGCATGGGTCCAACTGTTGGAGGCTGGCACCTGGCCAGGTGGACCAACTCACTTGCCCTCGCACCCCCCCCTCCCCGGCACGGACACCCCCATCCTCCTCCCCGGCATGGACCCCCCCTTCCTCCTCCCCGGCACGGACCCACCCCCATCCTTCTCCCCGGCACGGACCCCCCCATCGTCCTCCCTGGCACGGACCCCCCCATCCTCCTCCCCGGCACGGACCCCCCTCCCGGCACTCCCCCGGAGGCCAGCCCACTCTAACCAGCCCCCCCGCCGCACACACACACACACAACCCGAGACACACCTCTCCCCCACACATTCAGACTGCGGCCACGCCATCGCCTGCCCAGCGGCCAGCCCCCCAGGCCGTCACTCACCTCCACGCTGGTCGGCGTAAACCTTGAGCACAGGTTGACGCCGATTAAAAGGAGGTTTGATTTACGCCGACGTGACCCGTCATCACGTCGACGGGTCTTCGGCCCATCCGGATGGGAGAATATCGGCAGGCCCAAAATCGATTGCCTTGCGCCCACCCGTGCCATTCTCCGACGTCTGCGGCGCCATTGTCGCCCCACTGACCTTTCTCCCTTCGGAGACTTCGGCGGGCGGCGGGGGCGGAATTCACGGCGGCCAACGGCCATTCTCCGACCCGCTGGGGGGTCGGAGAATGACGCCCCCTATCAGCACTGTGGGGACACTTTCACTACAGGGACTGCAGAGGCTCAGGAAGGTGCCTCTCCCTTACCTTCTCCAGAGCACAATTCCAACATCCCCTAAATGGATAAAATAAAACCAAAGCTGTGGCATGCTGGAATTTTATTGCACTGTTAAAGTTAGCATACATTGGAACAAAGTACAAATCATAATTTAAATGATAACACATTCACTTTTATCCTGTACTGTTATGCTGACAAATCTATAGTTTTAAAAACAAAGTGTTCCTATAAATTCAGCAATTAAGTATTGAATTTGAATTTGTCCATATATATGTTTCTGGAATGTTTCTGGAACATACATCTTCATTCACCTGAGGAAGGAACAGCGCTCCGAAAGCTAGTGTTTGAAACAAACCTGTTGAACTTTAACCTGGTGTTGTAAGACTTCTTACTGTGCTCACCCCAGTCCAACTCCGGCATCTCCACATCAAGGCTACCATCGACACTGCAAACTGCCGGCTCAAAGTGGAGAGGATCTCCAGGAAGATTGCGCATATAGACACTGACATTAAGTTTCTACAAAGATGCCAGAAAGCAGACAAGGTCCCGAAAGGACTACAGATCACAAACCCACTCAAGTCGACCTACAACACAGACTACGCTGAGAGACTCTGCCGTTGCACCTCTCTCACACTCCTCAACCACCTCGTACACCAGCTCTACAGCGGACGACGCCACCTGGAAACCAAGATAGAGGCCATATTCTCAACTTGCGCTCAGGATGCAGCAGACCAGCTATGGAACACCGCCAAACAGATGAGACAACAATACTATGCCACCTATATGCACACCAAGAACAGGAAGCTTGAGAAACTTGGCAACACCACCAGCAGCAACCAAGCCAACCCCGGTACCACAGTAGAAAACAATACAGGGAAATCTATTGTCAACTTGGTGGACTACACCCTTCAACCAGACAAAATCGAAGTCCTCAGCAGAGGGCTCAATTTCTGCACCACCACCAAAATGGACCCCATCAGTCTCGCGGCAGACACAGAGGAATTCATCAGGCGAATGAGGCTCCGGTATTTCTTCCACAGACCCGAAGAGGCCGACAGCGAACCCAAGCAGACTACCAATGAACCAGAATGCAGACCGAGAGATCTGCAGTGTGGCAACCGAAGAGGAAAGAGTCGAATTGGACCCCTCCGGTAGGCCGCTGCCCTAGACTCGACATGTATGCTCAAGCCGTCAGGAGTCGCGTCAATGCCAAATTCATCAGTCGCATTCACAAGACAGCCCCGAACGTCACCCAAGCACAACGTAACACCATCCGTGCTCTCAAGACCAACCACAACATTGTCTTCAAACCAGCAGACAAAGGAGGGGCCACTGTCGTACTGAACAGAACGGACTACTGCAAAGAAGTATACCGACAACTCAACAACCAAGAACACTACAGACAGTTACCCGCAGATCAGACCAAGGAACACATCCGCCAACTCAACAGACTGATCAAGACCTTGGATCCAGACCTTCAGAGCACCCTACGTGCTCTCATCCCACGTATTCCCTGCATTGGAGATCTCTACTGCCTCCCGAAAATACACAAGGCCAACACACCAGGCCGTCCTATTGTTTCAGGCAATGGGACCCTGTGTGAGAACCTCTCTGGCTACATCGAGGTCATCTTGAAACCCATCGTACAAGGTACGCCCAGCTTCTGTCGCGACACGACGGACTTCCTACAGAAATTCAGCACCCATGGACCAGTTGAACCAGGAACATTCCTCGTCACAATGGACGTCTCGACACTCTACACCAGCATCCCCCATGACGACGGCATTGCTGCAACAGCCTCAGTACTCAACACCGACAACTGCCAATCTCCAGATGCAATTCTGCAACTCATCCGCTTCATTCTGGATCACAACGTCTTCACCTTCGACAACAAGTTCTTCATCCAGACGCACGGAACAGCCATGGGGACCAAATTCGCACCTCAATATGCCAACATCTTCATTCACAAGTTTGAACAGGACCTTCTCACCGCACAGGACCTTCAACCGACGCTATATGCCAGATACATCGATGACATTTTTTCCTTTGGACCCACGGCGAAGAATCACTGAAACGACTACACGATGACATCAATAAGTTCCATCCCACCATCAGACTCACCATGATCTACTCTCCAAAATCAGTTGCATTCTTGGACACACTCGTCTCCATCAAGGACGGTCACCTCAGCACTTCGCTTTACCGCAAACCCACGGATAACCTCATGATGCTCCACTTCTCCAGCTTCCACCCTAAACACATTAAAGAAGCCATCCCCTATGGACAAGCGTTCCGTATACACAGGATCTGCTCAGACGAGGAGAAACGTAACAGACATCTACAGACGCTGAAAGATGCCTTTGTACGAACAGGATATGGCTCTCGACTCATCGATTGACAGTTCCAACGCGCCACAGCGAAAAACCGGACCTACCTCCTCAGAAGACAAACATGGGACACAACCGACAGAATACCCTTCGTCGTCCAGTACTTTCCCGGAGCGGAGAAACTACAGCATCTTCTTCACAGCCTTCAACACGTCATCGATGACGATGAACATCTTGCCAAGGTCATCCCCACACCCCCACTACTTGCCTTCAAACAACCGCGCAACCTCAAACAAACTATTGTTTGCAACAAACTACCCAGCCTTCAGATCAGCGACCACGACACCACACAACCCTGCCATGGCAATCTCTGCAAGGCATGCCAGATCATCGACATGGATACCACCATTACACGTGAGAGCACCACCCACCAGGTACGCGGTACATACTCGTGCGACTCGGCCAATGCTGTCTACCTCATACGCTGCAGGAAAGGATGTCCTGAAGCATGGTACATTGGCGAGACCATGCAGACGCTGCGACAACGAATGAACGGACATCGCGCGACAATCGCCAGGCAGGAATGTTCCCTTCCAGTCGGGGAACACTTCAGCAATCAAGGGCATTCAGCCTCTGATCTCCGGATAAGCGTTCTCCAAGACGGCCTTCAGGACCCGCGACAACGCAGAATCGCCGAGCAGAAACTTAGTTCCGCACCCATGAGTGCGGCCTCAACTGGGACCTGGGATTAATGTCACATTACATTCATCCCCCACCATCTGGCCTGCGAAATCCTAACAACTGTCCTGGCTTGACACAATTCAGACCTCTTTAACCTGAGGTTACCCCTATCTCTGGATCTGTAAAGACTTAATTACCTGCAAATGCTCGCATTCTACGCATTGTCTTGCATCTTTGAATCTGTCTATATATGTGTTTCTGGAACATACCTCTTCATTCACCTGAGGAAGGAGCAGTGCTCCGAAAGCTAGAGTTTGAAACAAACCTGTTGGACTTTAACCTGGTGTTGTAAGACCTCTTACTGTGCCCACCCCAGTCCAACGCCGGCTTCTCCACATCATTTCAGCAATTAAGTTTGTCTTAGTTTGTGCTTCTGGCTTGCAGGACTTTTGGCTGGTCAAAAGTTGTTTAACATACTAATTGATATATTTCACAGCTTCTAAAGTGCTTCAAGCTAACAACACAAATGTCAATTGTATGGCTTGCATGACACTCCTTATTTTTCCCATCATGTGCTGGCTCCATGACAAAGTTTGTGATAGGGTGGGGACTCTGTTTAGATCAATTTGAACAATTCACCTTTGTGGTTTTGCGCTGACATTTCAAGAACTTCAGCATCTGGCTGACAAGAATAAACGTGGCACCAGCCCTCTGTCACGGTTCGATAGATTCACAGGCTCAAATTAAATCCATCAAATTCTTCAAGATAAAAGCAAATTACTGCGGATGCTGGAATCTGAAACAAAAACAGAAAATATTGGATAATCTCAGCAGGTCTGACAGCACCTGTGGACAGAGAACGGAGCTAATGTTTTGAGTCTGGCTGACTCTTTGTCAAAGCTAGAAAGAACTAGAAATAGGGTGCAGCCCCACTGCTCCAACCCCCCAACACCACCCCCACAACAGGACAAATCTGACCCTACATCCAGTTCTCTCCAGCCTCGACAAAGTGTCATCCAAACTCGAAACATTGGCTCTCTTCTCTCTCCACAGATCCTATCAGGCCTGCTGAGATTGTCCAGTATTTTCTGTTTTTGTTCCAAGTTCTTAAAGATGTTGGGGGCTAAAGTCAATAGGCCTCAAAGTGAAAATGTGCGATCCCAATGCACAATTAGTAGATTGGGTTGTGCAGCACACCTGCGCATTTCAATGGTTTCAACATTAAGGCAGCATTGACTGGGAACTGACCTGCTCTTGTAGTTACAGTATATTTATGTCTAGCCCAGTCATGTTTCTGGTCAACAGGTTGTTGATGATGAAGGATTCAGTAATGGTAATGCTATTGAATGTTAAGAGGAAATTATTAGATTCTCCCCTTTTGAACCTGATCATTGTCTGACACCTATGTGGATGGCATATTACTTTTAGCCCAAACTAAATAATGTCCAGGACTTGCTGCATATAGGGGTGGACAGCTTCAGTATCTGAGGAGTCGTGAATGGTGCAGTCATCAGCGAACATCCTCACTTCTGAACTTATGATCGAGGGAACGTCATTGATGAAGCAGTTGAATGTGGTTGGGCCGAGGACACTGTCCTGAAAATCACCTGCGATTATGTCTTAGGGCGGAGATCCAAACAGTATCTCTACTCCAAACAGGAGAGATACTCCCACACCCCAGCCCTTGCACCCACCACCGTCATATCTGTCACCCCCCCACCATCCAACCCTGATTCCCATTTTGCTGGGGCTCCTTGGTGTCACAATCAGCCACCACACCTTTTGAATTCAGTTTTTTTTAAACTTGGACCAAGGCTGTGAGGGCTAAAACCATGTAGCTCCAGAGGAATCCAAACTGAGCATCAATAAACAGCTTGTTGGTTAATATTTATTAGGGACATTGATGTCTCCTGGCCAGAATACACCCCGGGTGGATTCTCTGACCCGAGGCCGGGTCGGAGAATTGCCGGGCCTGGTGCGATTCACGAGACGACGCCCCGATGCCGGTCCGCCGATTCCCTGGAGAATTGGCGCCAGCGCGATCAGCCGGTCTACTGATTGGCGGGCCGGCCTCCCCTAGTGGGAGCCTCTTTTACTCCGTGCCGGCCCCTGTAGCTCTCCGCCATGTTGCATCGGGGGCGGCGCGGAGAAGGAAGCTAGCGCGCATGCATGCGTTCGCGCTGGTCGCAGCGCACATGCGCAGACCTGCGGCGCCTGTTTGACGCCGGTATCGGCAGCTGGAGCTGCATGAGTCGCTCCAGTGCCGTACTGGCCCCCTGTTGGGCTCAGGATCGCTGCTCCTGGGGGCCTGTTGACGCCGCCGTAAAACGTGATGGCCTTTACAACGGCGTCAACACTTAGCCTCAGGATCAGAGAATCCCGCCTCCCATATTTGATCTGATGCCATAAGACTTCACGGTGTCCGGAGTCAATGTTGAGGACTCCAGGTCAATTTTTTCCTGACTGTATACCATTGTACATGAATAGGCAGGAAATAGAGGGATACACACCGAATAAGGGCAGAAGGTTTTTTTTTTAAAGTTAGAGCATCATGATTGGCAAAGGCTTGGAAGGCCGAAGGGGTTGTTCCTGTGCTGTACTTTTCTTCTTTGTTCTTTGACCTTTGTACCTCTGGTGGACCTGTGTTGCCAGTGAAACAAGACACACCCAAGGATGATGATGGCGAGTCTGAGTTGTCAGCTATGGTTCGGCAGTATGACTCTGTCAGAATGTTGCTTGACTAGTGTGGTGGTATCTATTAGGGGTAATACGGTACACCATGAATGCCGAGGAGCTATTGGAGGACAGATGCTGGGTCCCGATTGGATCTGCCGCCTACTGGGCTCCACCCAGATAGGCGGGGTATAAGAACCCGGTTTACTCCCCGCAGCTGCATTCTGTGACTGAGCTGCTGGGGAACAAGTCTGAACAAATCTGCTCAATAAAGCCTCGATTGAAGTTCTCTACGTCTCGCCTCGTGTGTGATCGATGGTGCTACAACTAGTCTTTGGACAGCTCACCAATTTTAGAACATGTCTCCAGATGTTAGTGAGGACTTTGCAGAATCAACTGGGTTGAGTGTGCCTTTCTCATTTCCAATGCTTAGGCCGATACTTGGCTGTCCACTCAGTTTATTCTTATTGAACCTTTCTGAAGGAGTACGGCGAAATAGTTTGCTAGGCCATTTCAAAGGACAGTTAACAATCCTGCACATTGCTCTGGGGCTGGAGTCAACTATGGTAATTACACATAAGATCAGCAGATTTTCTTACCTGAAGGACATTAGTGCATCAATCGGTTTTGTATAGACTGGAATCCCTACAGTGCAGAAGGAGGCCATTTTGATCATCGAGTCTGCCAACACGCTGAAAGAGTATCCCATCTAGGCCATCTCCCCCGCCCTACCCCAGTAACCATGGGCCGGCATGGTGGCACAGTGGTTAGCACTGCTGCCTCACAGCACCAGGGACCTGGGTTCAATTCTGGCTTTGGGTGATTGTATGGCGTTTGCACATTCTCCCCGTGTCTGCGTGGGTTTCTTCCGGGTGCTCTGGTTTCCTCCCACAGTCTAACAATGTGCAGGTTAGGTCGATTGGCCATGCCAAAATTGCCCCTTAGAGTTAGATGGGGTTAGCTGGAGTTACGGGATTACTGGAATAGGTCAGGGTGGGCCTAGGTCGGGTGCTTTTTCAAAGGGTGGTGCAGACTTGATGCGCTGAATGGTCTCCTTCTGCACTGTAGAGTTTCTATGATTACATGAACACCCACCTATCTTTTAGACACTGAGGGCCAATTCAGCTAATCCACCTAACCTTCACATCTTTGGACGATGGGAGGAAACCGGAGCTCCCGGAGGAATCCCACCCAGACACGGGAGTACGTGGAAACTCTACAAAGGCAGTGATCCACAGCTGGAATTGGTCCCGGATCCCTGCCACTGTGAGGCAGTAGTGCTAACCACTGTGCCACCATGCCACCATTTTATGACAATCCTATAGTTTCATGGTCTACATTGTTGATGCTAGTTGTTTTACACCAGATGTTATTAATTCATTAAAATTAAATTCAAATTCCATCAACTGTCTTTGCTTTTGTAGCCAAAACCGGTGAGAAACTCCCCAGCGCCCCAAAAAAGTGACTAAGTGTCATTGGATAGCAGTGGGGAACTCGCCGGCGAAACTCCCTGAAAAAGCTGCCCCAAATGAACTTAGAAATTTTCAGGAGAATCGGGCTCCATGGGCGAAATTCTCTGTTAATGGGGCTATGTCCCTACGCCCGCGAGAAAACGGGCGAAAGTCCAGAGTGATTCTCCGTTTTGAAGGGGGCCCTGCACTTTTGGCTGCGGGTCCATGCATGTCCGCGGCAGCCCCGCGCAACATGGCGGACCCACACAGCAGGCCGGCTCCAACAATATTGCCCCCCCACCCCGATTGCGCGCGCCTGCCGATCGGTGACGCCCGATCGGAACCCTGGCCGTCCTGGAGGCCCCCCCCCCGGTGACAGATCCCCCGCCCCCCCACTCCAGATTCACGAAAACTGAGAGCACAAGTGAACCGCGTCGTCGTGAACTCGGCCCACCGGGGCCGAGCACGGGGGGAGGGCCCTCAGGTAACATCCTGAGGCTGTCCCAACGGCGTGCGGCATACTCCGTGATGATGCCGTTTAGGAGGGGGCAGAGAATCTGAAAACAGGCGCCGCCTCCAGTTTCGTCGTAAAAAGGGATTTTCCGCCCGATCAGCGATTACGAAATCGGCATCGGGCAACGAAGAATCCTGCCCAAATGTTTATACAATAGGGACACAGCATGTTGAGTTTCAAAAGTGTAAGGCAAGGCTGGATGGCTTCCACTTTAATGTGAGGAGTATCAAAGGTAAAACAGATGAGTTAAGATTGTGCATTGTTATGTGGACTTGTAATGTTGATGCCATCATAGAGATTTGATTATGGGAGGGGTAGGACTGGCAGCTCAATATTCCAGGGTAGGCTCTTCAGGCAGGACAGGGGAGGGTGCAAAAGAGATGTTGTTGTATTTTTAACTAAGGAGTATGTTACTGCAGTAAGGAGGGACAATATCTTGGAAGGGTCTTCTAATGAGGCTTTGTGGGTAGAGTTTAGGAATAAATAGGGGGCAGTCACACTGCAGGGAGTGTATTGTAAATCACCAAATAGTCAGCAGGCATTAGAGGAGCAGAAATGGAGACAATTCACTGTGGTGTGTAAAAACAATAATAAACTAATTATATTAGAGGATTTCAACTTTCCCAACATTAATTTGATAGTGCAAAGGGTTTAGAGAGGGCAGATTTCTTACAATGTATTCAAAAGAGCTTTTCATATCAACATGCCAAAGGTCCAACAAGGGATGCTGCAGTGCTGGGCCTAGTTCTGGGGAATGAAGCAGGACAGGTGTTCGAGGTAGCTGTGGGGGAGCTTTTTAGTGACAGCGACCACAACACTGTAGATTTTAATTTGTCATGGAAATGGAAAAAGGTGGTCTGCAATAAAGGTTTTGGTTTGGGGACAGTTGATAGTATTAAAATATAGCAGGCTCTTGTCAAAGTCGACTGGAAACAGTTACTTCTGGGTAAATCTACAGCAGAACAGTGGGAGGCGTTCTAAATGGAATTGGTGAGAGTACAGGTCCAACATATACCCTTTCGGGTTAAATGCAGGAGGAACAAGTCCAGAGAACCCTGCATGTCTATAAATATTCAGGACTGGATAGGAAGGAAAAAAGAGGCTTTTGGCAGATACAAAAGGAACAAATCTACAGAGGCCCTGTGCAGTATAGAAACTGCAGGAAGGAACTCAAAAAAGCAAGTAGGAGAGCAAAGAGGGGGCATGAAAAAGCACTGGCAGGAAAGATTAGGGAAAATCCCAAGATATTCTATAAGTATATCAAGCAGAAGAGGATAACCATGGAAAAAGTAGGAACCTTTAGGTACCAAAGGGGTCATCTGTTCTTTGAGCTGAATGATATAATTGGTAGGCTATTGATTGAGTAGTACACATCTGTCTTCAATTCGGAGAAGGAGGATGTGGGGGCAGAATTCAGACAGAGGGACTGTGAGATTATTGAGCAGGGAGTGAGGAGGGATTGGAGGTTCAGGTAGGCTTAAAAGTGGACAAATCTCCAGGTCCAGATGGGCATCCCAGGCTGTTGTGGAAGGCAAGGGAGGAACTTACAGGGCCTCTGACTCAAATATTTAATCCCTCTCTGGCCACATGGGAAGTACCAGACGACAGGAAGACAGCTAATGTTGTTCCACTTTTCAAGAAGAGTGGTAGAGATAAGACAGGGAATTTTAGACGAGTGAGACTCTCACATTGGTGGTAGGAAATCTACTGGAGAAAATTCTGAAGAACAAAATCAATATCCACTTGGAGAGGCAAGGTTTGATCAGGGATAGTCAGCATGGCCGTTTTAGAGGGAGGTAATGCAAATAAATTTTTTGAGGAGATAACCAGGTGTGTAGACCAGAGTTCATAGAATCATAGAATCCCTACAGTGTAGAAGGAGGCAATTCAGCCCATTCTGCACCAATCCTTGGAAGGAGCACCCTACCAAGGCTCACACCTCCACCCCATCCCCGTAACCCAGCAACTCCACCCCAGCTAGTCAGAGGTTGCATTGTAAACTATGTACAATACTATTCACAGGCATATCACCACACACTGCATGGGAGGGTAGTGGAGACAGGAAACCTCACAATCTTTAAAAAGTACATGGATGAGCATTTGAAATGTCATAGCATTCAAAGCTATGGGCCAAGTGTTGGGAAGTGGGATTAGTGTAGATTAGAGTTGTTTTTGCCTATCGGTGCAGACATGATAGGCCAAAGGACTTCTTCTGTACTCTATGGGCAGGATTTAACTAAATGGGAATAAAGTCCCATAGCAAGTGCATTCAGCCGCATGTTTCCCAGTGCTTGCTGAGCTGAGAAACAGAATGCTATAAAACGGCAGCTGGGTTAGATACAGGGCCTCAGCAGGGAACGCGCGGCCAAGGCCACACATAGCCCCGTTTTGTGAACTGGGGAGCTCCGCTCGACGGAATCCTTAGTGTAGTGAGAGATCAGGACATCATTTTTAAATGGTATCCAGACCTCTGGCGCCCAACTTGACCTCTGACTCCCCCAAGGCCCAACACACGATGGGAGGGTCCCCAGGCACCCCTCGTAGGACACCCCTGGCCCGATTGCCACCATGCAAAAAATACCAGCTTGGCACCTTGACAGTGGCAACCTGGCAGTGTTCCTGCCAACTGGCAGTGCCACCTGGGCTCTTTGGCACTGCCAGGCTGGCACCCAGGTAACACTGCCAGGGTGCCAGGCTAGCAGTGTCAAGGTGCCTAGGTAGCATCAACAGTGACCAAGTACCACCCTGCTCAAAGGGCATGTACTAGGGGCTTCTGATCCCCTGGGAGGCCCTCAGGAGTGCCATTCTGTCTGGTCCCTGTACGTGGAGACCAGTACTGAACGATTCTCGCCCGAGGTCTCCGAGGCAAAGAGGATAGATCCCAACGCCTCGGGCACCTCAGGAATCTGCACATTAAAATGAAACCAGCTATCTTACATGAATTCCTGAGTTGCTTCATTTAGGTTTCAGCCTAGCTCCTTTTAAAACTAATTATGGTTGATTCATTGACAGTGCTCACCGCAGCCATTACAATCAAGTTTCTTATTACATCTCTGTGTCACTTAATAGGTAGGTGGTGTTCTAAAGGGTTTTGAAACTTTAATGAAAAATGTATTGACAATTTTGGACTGGTATCAGTATATTTCAAAATGACTCCAGATTATGGCACAGAGTGAATTTTAATCCCCAGAATCTGGCCAAATCGGTAGTAAAATGCAAGTGATGCACTTCCTGCTCATATCCTGTCTTGTGGATATTCTCCCACTGCTTTTTTCCTGGATGACCAAGATGCCCACCTGACTCAGAAGGCAACCTCATAATTATAGGTTCAAACTGGAGTACTTTCACAACATTCCCCCCGCTTCCCACCCTGTGCAGAACATTGTATCTTGGCTGGCACTTTCAAAGGGTTATGCAATTAGCAATATTGAAACAGTGAAGCTTTTTTTAATGTCATGAAGTAGGATGCTTTCTTACTGAAGTTTTTTTTTGTTAGATTACCTGAACCAATTCATTCATTTTTTAAACAGAATAACATGCAATCAGGTCTTTGTTTTCTGTATTCTCGTAATGATGCATTGAACATCGAAGAAGCAATGTGTGGAATGTGGACCAGATGATTAATCCTGGGGGTCTATCTGAATCAGAGCCTTAAGGTACCAGTCTTTAACCAATTAAAATATTCATTCAAAAAGTCTAGTCATGTCCCTCATCTTGCCTCACAATAGCATGTTGTTATGTATTGTTGAGATGTACATATAATATACTACATCAATGTAAATCTCCTGTTATTCTTTATTGTCTCTCCCTGATACCCCTCTATCCCCTCTAGTTCTTGAGAATAATCTCAGTATTTATGTAAACTAAGATATCAGTCAGGTTACATATCAGAAAAACAATAAAAATATTTCATGATCTCAATCACGGACTTTGTTATTAATTTCTATTCCCTTATTGTTTATCAGATTTGGATTTACCCTTGAATCCACTTGGTGTTTTTCAAATTGTTCTGGGGTTGCATGCAGCCTGGCCAACCAGGTACAGCAATTCCATCCCCCTCCCTGCTCCCTCGGCCAATGCAGAAACTGACTGCTTGCCCCTTATTTCTCCCTCTCTGTCTCTCATCCCCAGCTATCCCTCCCTCCCCCCTGTTGTGTCTCTCTTCCTCAGTTGCCCCACTCCACAGTCACCCCACTCCACAGTCCCCCCCCCCTCCCCACTCCGGTATCCCCTGAACTTTAACATGCCTTGTGATTGGCGTGTACTCTGAATGAAAATCTATTTAAGGGGCATGTTCGTTGTCTATTTATTTTGCAGGAACATATCTCAAAACTGACACAGCTGATAATTCCAATGCAGATTTGCATGTGTCGAAATATGTTTGTACAGTCTTGTCTTATTTATATTGGTATATTTAAGTATTAACTCACGCACAGTCATACATTAATGTTTTATTGGCAGGATTCCATCACAAAGACAATAAACAAATGATTTAATGACCGCAATCACAGGCTTTGCTATTCGTTGTTGCTCTATTAGAATTCCTTTGGATTGTTTTTACCCTTGCACCTACCAAGCATTTGGCGAATGTCTCTCGGGTCGTATAATTTGGCCCCCCAATTTATACATTTTCCTCCCACAATAATAAACGTGAAATGCTGGTCCCCACAGTGCACAGCAAATAGGTCTCAGTTTCAAAATGTTCAAATGAAAAGAGCTCTAGTTCAGAACCACGTCAATTGGAAAATATACAACAGAGGATACATCACAGGACTCCATTTTAACGTAGGTGACCACTGCTTCGCCAGCTGGTGATACTTGGACATCTGTCAAAATGTCTGTGTTGACCTCAGGTGCCCAATGCCTCCTGTTTGCAGATCCTGGAATAAGGTGGTGTCTTGCATCGACAGTTCTCAGACAATCATTGGTAATTACTTTGAAAAGTCAATATTCTTTGTAGCATACCAATCTGATGGCAAATAAAACAAGAGAATGATTTCTTAGCATAGTTTCAACTCTGTTCTGTGGGGTTCAAAAAAACACCCCATTCTTGAGCATTGTGAAATATCTGTGAGCCATTTCATCACCATCAACAGTGTAGCCCCTTCTGGATAAAGCTGCATAAGGAGTGAATGCTTGCTTGTCACCTTTACCCAGACGTCTAACTCTCCAAAGGTTCCATGAGCATTTTCTTCTCACTTCTATGTGCTAAACAGTGTGTTATAAAATCTTCTAACTACTGTTGAGTTTGCAAACACACCCACCAAGAACGGCAGGCTTTTCACAAGGGGAAACGTATGCACTACTTGGGAGATAATTCCCCTGCAGCCTTTTAGTTGTTGCTCCACCCTTGCCCTCGACAAGGAAGCATACCATAAATCATTTCACCATGCGTCGTGTCCTCATACTCACAGAGGTCTGTTGAGTATTTTACATCCTGCTCTATCTTCTTCCCAGGATAGTTGCACAAGCTGCATCCATGATATCTGTTATCTTTGACAGTATTCTGTTTTGCAGCATTGCTGGAGAGTCCCAGCAGCAGCAAATTAGAAACAATCCGCTCTTAACCATTTCACATCCCCGCCCACCCCCCACTCACCCCAATTCCATTCAACTCAGCGCCAGGTGGCGGGGGGGCCTCAGGGGTTAGCTCCGCTCACACCCTATGGATAGCACAGGTGCCATCGGGCACCCCGAGGTAGGAGGAGGTGATGGGACCCATGCCAGTGACTCCTGCAGGGGAGGTGCCGGAACACCACAGCACCTCAGACTCTCCCCCACCTCCTGTCCCTGGTGGGCATCTGGTGCACAGCGGGCATAACAGCCACCTAGGACACTCGAGCTGCAAACGGACCCATCCAGGCGCGGTCGCCCCAGAAGACGGCAGCCAAAGTTGGCATGGGTGCAGCACATAAGATAGCGATAGGAGCTAGGGCACAACCTTTTTCTATAGATGTTCACAATAAACACATGTTCACTACATTACAACATGTCTCAGTGATCTGTCACATGTTGTATGCCTGCATGGGCCCCATGTCCTGCCCACCTTCACCCTCTCCCGCATCCTCCTTGTTGGACAAGGACTGAAGTTCATCCTCCTCCAGCACGTCACCCCTTTGCTGTGCGATGTTGAGGAGGACCCCCCAGCCGGGGGTATGCCTCGAAGAGGTACCGTTGAGTGTGCCAACATGAAAGGCATCATGTACACTGTCCGGGTATCGGGCACAGACATGCATTACGTGCATCTCATGGCTATACACCAGCTGCACAATTCTCGAGTGGAACCCTTTTTGGTTTGTGAAGACCGGCCTATCATCTCCAGGTGATCGTAGGATGACATGCATCCTGTCAATTACCCCGTGGTCCCGGGGCATCTCGGCGAAGGCAGCAAACCCCACTGGCCGGGTATCCTTGTGGGCTCGGTCCACATTGAAAAGGTTCTATTGTGCCAAGTGGGCATTTCGGGCCTCCATGACAGCACGGATGCACCTGTGCACTGTGCTCTGTGAGAACATAGAACATACAGTGCAGAAGGAGGCCATTCGGCCCTTCGAGTCTGCACCGACCCACTTAAGCCCTCACTTCCACGCTATCTCCATAATCCAATAACCCCTCCTAACCTTTTTGGTCATTAAGGGCAATTTAGCATGGCCACTCCACCTAACCTGCGTGGTTTTGGACTGTGGGAGGAAACCGGAGCACCCGGAGGAAACCCACGCAGACACGGGGAGAACGTGCAGACTCCGCACAGACAGTGACCCAGCGGGGAATCGAACCTGGGACCCTGGCGCTGTGAAGCCACAGTGCTAGCCACTTGTACTACCGTACTGCCCCAACGTTCTGGACAGGTCTCCACTCGGCACATGGAAGGACCCCGTGGAGTAAAGGTTCAGGCTGACCGTCACTTGCTGGCCACCAGGAGCGGGTCTCCTCCCCTATTCCCCACAGTGCCAGGAGTACCATGATCCGGTAGATATGTTGCAATTACTTCCTGCTCAGCTGGAGCTTTCTACGGCATGCCTGGTCCAGGAGGTCCTCGAACCACTGGCACTGCCGGTATACACAAGACCTCATGCGGTGCTCCGTTTGCACCTTCTCCTCCTTGGCCTGTTGGGAAGCTGGCTCTCTATCCTCACTGGCTGCCTCGTGTTCCTCTGGGGCACGCTCCGCTGCTGCACGCTCCGCTGCTTCAGTGTTCTCCTCCTCAAACAGCTCCAGCTCGGACAAACTCAGTGCACCCCCATGGCTGCAGCGACTAGAAGGAAGGCCACCATTGCTGGTTATATTCCAATATCCATTGTCTGCAGGGGGTGAAAGACCAACATATTAGCATGGTGTCTACCCCATGCCCAACCAGGTCCAATGGGTTACATGGTGACCCTGATTTGCACTGCGGACCATGTCCCCGCATGTCCCCCTTTTATCTTCCTCCCCCATATCCATGACCCTGGCCCTGGGGGCATACAGTGCAGAAGGAGGCCATTGGACCCTTCGACAATGGACAGTCAATGGCATTACCATTGCTGAATTCCCCGAAATCAACATCCTGGGGGTTACCATTGATCAGAAACTGAACTGGACTAGCCACATTAATACTGTGGCTACCAGGGCAAGTCAAAGGCTAGGAATCCTACGGCGAGTAATTCAATTCCTGACCCCCAAAGCCTGACCATCATCTAAAAGGCACAAGTCAGGAATGTAATGGAATTTAATGGAATGGAATGAATGATTGGGAGGCATTGTAGCACAGTCGGTAGCACTATTGCTTCACAGCTCCAGGGTCCCAGGTTCAATTCCCAGCTTGGGTCACTGTCTGTGCTTACTCTGCACGTTCTCCCCGTATCTGCGTGGGTTCCGAAAGATGTGCTGTTAGGTCATGTGGACATTCTGAAATCTCCCTCTGTGTACCCGAAAAAGCGCTGGAATGTGGTGACGAGGAGCTTTTCACAGTAACTTCATTGCAGTGTTAATGTCAGCCTACTTGTAACAATAAAGATTATTTTCTCAGTGTGGTCGATGAGTACTCCAGATTCCCTTTCGCCATCCCATGCCCCGCGGGACATGACGTCTGCCACCGTCATCAAAGCCCTCAACACAATCTTCGCTCTGTTCGGTTTCCCCGCCTACATCCACAGTGACAGGGGATCCTCATTCATGAGTGATGAGCTGCGTCAGTTCCTGCTCAGCAGGGGTATCGCCTCCAGCAGGACGACCAGCTATAACCCCCGGGGAAACGGACAGGTAGAGAGCGAGAACGGGATGGTATGGAGGGCCGTCCAACTGGGCCTACGGTCCAGGAACCTCCCGGCCTCCCGCTGGCAGGAGGTCCTCCCTGATGCACCACACTCCATTCAGTCACGACTGTGCACTGCCACTAACAACACACCCCATGAACGTCTCTTTACCTTCCCCAGGAAGTCCACATCCAGGGTGTCGCTCCCGACTTGGCTCGCAGCTCCAGGACCCCTCCTTCTCCGTAGGCACGTCCGGATCCACAAGGCGGACCCGTTGGTGGAGAGGGTGCCGTTGCTCCATGCGAACCCCCAGTATGCCTACGTGGCGTACCCCGATGGCCGCCAGGATACTGTCTCCCTCAGGTACCTGACACCAGCAGGTTCCACACACACACCCCTCCCCGGCCCGGCGCCACGCTCGCCTCCCCCGGCGCTCCCAGCATTAACCCCCCCAGGACCATCCATCCTGCCCCTGCTCACGCCCGAGGATGAAGAGGATTTCGGCACGCTCCTGGAGTCACCGAAGACCAGACCAGCATCGGCATCGTCGCCACCACTGCATCGCCCCCAGCGGCACATCAAGGCCCCGGACCAGTTGAAGCTCTAACTTGTCCACTGGACTTCAAAACACATTTTTTTTTCTCACAAAAATTGTACATGTAAAATTCAGTTGTTGGATATAATTCTCCACCACCCCCGCCGGACTCAATTTTAACAGGGGGTGAATGTGGTAAACTGCTGTTGCACCTATATTAGGTGATGTATGGTAGGACCTGTACTACAGGTTACACGGTAGTCCCTGCCTGCTGGCTCTGCCCAGTAGGCAGAGTATAATATGCATGCAGCAGCCATTTCGCCAGCTGCTGTGGGAGGCCACACATCCTAGAGCAATAAAGCCTCAGTTGTATTCAACTCTCATCCTTGTGCAATTGATCGTGCATCAGGGAATTAAGTGTGTATAGGTGGCTGCAGTTTGTCGGCCTCTTGAGTGTCAATCACGGACTGTGAATCCCGCACCATCATTGGAATCGATTGTGTACCACGTGGTGCTGGTGCTAGCTCCTCAACGGTAACGGAATCGGTCCAGGTGCGGCACCAGTTTTGTTGTCGTGGAAGTCCACAAATCCTGCCCCGGCGTCAACACTTAATCTCAGGAAAGGAGAATCCAGCTGCGCATGTGGCAAAAACGTGAAGGTACCTTGTAAATAAATGAACAGATATGCATAAGGAAAATATATTTGGACAGGATATTGCTCCTCACCCCAAGCTCTGATCCTCACTTTGGCAATCTCCAACCCATAACCCCTCGCAATATCCAATACTTAACCCCTCACCTTGATCTCCAAATCCTAGCCCTACAATCTCCGATTCCACCTTCCCCTCCGCCCCCTCCCCGATAACTGACACCCTCTATCACCAGCCTCATGGTTTGTGGCTCCTCCGACCGACCTGGCTTCTGTTATTTGGTTGTTTTCCTGTCTGGCAGGCAGCCATGCATTCTGCCAGTCATGCTGGCTATCAGGTAAGAAATCTAATGAATAATAAGCTTAAAAGTTCCTGCAGGTAAATTCTGGCCATCGGGGAAACTATTTCTTCCGGGTTTCGTGTTTGGAAAACTTTCTGGCCCTTTCCCCACACTGTTCTCTTGCTTCTTGGCAGCTGAACCAGACTTAGTGTGCAGAGTGCAGTCTGACAACTCTTTCCTCAGTAACTTCTCTCCTTTTACCATTTCAGCTTTGTCTCCAACACCATTTGTAGATTGGTGCATGTTTAGTCCCAAGTCCCCCAAGTCAAATTCAACTTCAATTGTAGCCACTTCAAACACATTCATGGAGTGCGTGTGACATCTATTTCTACTCAACATGTGTAACACCTTTGTCAGCAATGACTCGTGCTACCCGTATAGTTTGTCCAATTCTTTTTTAATTTTTGAGCTGCCTTTTCCAATTCCACTGTCCACAGTTTTGATGACTTTGCACTCTGTTCCTGAATCCACATCATTTATGCAACTTAGAATCAGCAGTGGTACCAACACTAAAGCCTGAAGTGTTAATATCCCTCCCAAATTAACTTGGGTACATTCACATTTACAACAAATATCCACTTCTTTTGAGATACATAAGGGTGACCCAGCCATGGCTAACAAGAGAAGATAAAGATTGCATTCGATCAAAGAAAGATGCGACTCCATCTGAGAGGGAACACCAGAGGTGATCGTCTCATTGGACGCAGAAATCGACAGAGTCGAATGGAAGTACCTCATTGACGTACTGGAGCAGTTTAAGCTGGAGACGGGGTTCACCTCATGGGGGAAACTCCTGTACAACGCCCCCAACGCGAGCGTTTGGACCAACACCCCCAGCTCTGAATATTTCCAGCTGCACAGAGGCACAAGGCAGGGATGCCCGCTGTCCCCACTCCTGTTTGCCCTGGCAATCGAACCCCTGGCGACTGCCCTCTGGGATACAAGCTGGAAGGGTATCTGGAGGAGGCAGAGAGCACAGAGTATCGCTCCAAGCGAATGATCTGTTCCTCTTATTCTTGGACCCACAGAACGGCTTGAAGGAAATCATG
The DNA here is from genome assembly GCF_047496885.1 of Scyliorhinus torazame. NCBI lineage: Eukaryota > Metazoa > Chordata > Chondrichthyes > Carcharhiniformes > Scyliorhinidae > Scyliorhinus > Scyliorhinus torazame. The sequence continues at coordinate 233,254,495 of NC_092710.1, read as the reverse complement.
AAGCTCCTGGAAGAGTTTGGGGCCTTCTCGGGCTACAAACTCAACCTGGGCAAAAGTGAGGTTTTACCGGTGAACTTGAGTGGGGGAACTACAGAGCTGGAAGGTCTACCATTTACCTGAGCCCTCACCATGACAGTGCACCCATCCCCGCCGGCAAAACACACATCCAACCCAGTGGGGTAGCAACACTGTGAACTTGGAACCAGATGAGACAACACTTCAGTTTAACTGAGGTGTCCACCCTGGCCCCCATCTACGGCAACCACAGGTTCCCACCAGCCGTGCTTGACGCCACCTTTAAGAGGGGGGGGGGGGGGGAATGCCAGCGATTAGGGACCTCTACACAGGGGACAGACCTGCAACCTTAGAAGAGCTGAGGGAGAGATGGGATCTACCGAATAATGTGTTAGGCAGGTCGGTTCGGTGTGGACTGCACTTGATGCTGCGATGCAAGTAACCGACCTCTAACACTGTAGAAGATCCAACACGGTTTTATTGAACGACAGAACTAACATACATATTTAACTGTGGGTCGACACTATACTGAACTGACTGGAGACCTTGTACTAGCCTGACCAGACTTACTAGCTACCGCATGGTGTTTGCACTCTGCTAGCTCGTGGACTCTGACTGTCTCAGTGGCTGGGCCCAGGGAGAGCGGGAAACCTAGTGCCCTCTGGCTTTATAGTGGTAGTGTCCTGTCTGGTGATTGGCTGCACTGTGCTGTGTGCTTATTGGTCATCCTGTGTGTCAATAACTGCCTGTCTGCACTTCATTATATACATGAATGGATATTATGACATCTCCCCCCCTTTTTAAAAAAAATAAATACTAAGGTGTGGATGCTTATAAATATATATATATATTCTTTATATGTACCTGACTATATACAGAAAGATGTCTAAACGAACGTAGATACATAGGAAGGTTGCGATAGTGCAGATACATGGCAAACGAAACGATATTTACAGAGGTCCAATTGGTGAAATCACAAAAACGTACAAAAGCTCAGTCTATAGATTTAGTCTTTGTGGTGGGCGCCGAATTCTAGTTGATCACCGCAGAGGTAGATTAGGAGCCGCCTGCACTTGGAGAGGCAGGATCGCTGGCATCGCGGTGGGCGCTGGACTGGCAGGATTGTTGGTAGATCGGTGGCCTCGTGGTAGGGTACGTCCGGAGGAGGCACCGTAGGCGGCGGGGCACGTCGGTCAGGTACCGGGCGTGGAACTCTTCGCAGTGCCCGTCTGTTGCGCTGTACAGGAAGCCATCAGCCATGCGGGCAAGGAATGATCTTGGAGCCACTTGTTTGATCACAACAGCTGTGGCTGACCAGCCGCCCTCAGGCAACTGGACACGAACATAATGAGTTGGGGCCAGCTCGGGCAGATCCGTGGCATGGGCATCGTACGTGGCTTTCTGTTGGGCCCGGGCTGCTGCACTTTCTGTAGGACCGTGAGGTGGTCAAGGTCGGGAACGTGGATGTCTGGAACTGTGGTCCTCAGAGTGTGATTCATGAGCATCTGGGCTGGAGACAACCCAGTGGACAGTGGGGTCGCCCTGTATGCCAGCATCGCCAGGTTAAAATTGGAGCCTGAATCTGCAGCTTTGCACAGCAGCCGCTTTACAATGTGGACCCCTTTTTCGGCCTTCCCGTTTGACTCCGGGTAGTGGGGACTTCAGGTAACGTGACGGAAGTTGTAGGACTGTGCGAAGTCAGACCATTCCTGGCTGTAAAAGCAAGGACCGTTGTCGCCCATTACCGTGATCGGTATCCCATGCCTGGCGAACGTTTCTTTGCTGGCTTTGATTACCGCCTTCGACGTGAGGTCGGACAGTTTCACTCCTTCTGGGTAACTGGAGAAGTAGTCGACCAGGAGTACGTAGTCACGTCCCTTGGCGTGGAAAAGGTCTACACCTACTTTGGGCCATGGAGAGGTCACAATCTCGTGCTGCTGTAACGTTTCTTTGGGTTGAGCTGGCTGAAACGTCTGACAGGTAGGGCAGTTGAGGACTGTGTCATAGATTATCATAGAATTTACAGTGCAGAAGGAGGCCATTTGGCCCATCGAGTCTGCACCGGCTCTTGGAAAGAGCAGCCTACCCAAGGTCAACACCTCCACCCTATCCCCATAACCCAGTAACCCCACCCAACACTAAGGGCAATTTTGGACACTAAGGGCAATTTATCATGGCCAATCCACCTAATCTGCACATCTTTGGACTGTGGGAGGAAACCGGAGCACCCAGAGGAAACCCACGCACACACGGGGAGGATGTGCAGACTCCGCACAGACAGTGACCCAAGCCGGAATCGAACCTGGGACCCTGGAGCTGTGAAGCTATTTTGCTATCCACAATGCTACCATGCTGCTGGCAAGGTCCTGGCTGATTCCCAGCCAATAGACCGCCTCCCGAGCTCTGTATCGGCATTTCTCGGCCCCAAGGTGACCCTCATAGAGTTGGCCCAGCACCATAGCACGGATACTCTGAGGAATGACGATTCTGTCGAGTTTCAGAAGGATTCCCTCCACCACCGTCAGGTCGTCTTTTACGTTATAGAACTGGGGACATTGTCACTTCTGCCAGCCATTGCTGAGGTGCTGCATCACGCGCTGCAGCAGCGGATCCTTGGCTGTCTCCTCACAAATTTGGACCACCGTTCGTCGGAGGCCGGAAGGTTCGAGGCACACAACTGCACTTGGGCTTCTTTGTGGCAGATGAAGTCACTTTGTTCATGCGGTGTGGTAATGGACCTGGACAGGGCATCTGCAACGATCAGCTCTTTACCTGGCGTGTAGACCAGTTTGACGTCATAGTGGCGTAGCATTACAAGAATATGCAGTAACCGAGGTGTCATGTCGTTTAAATCCTTCTGGATTATGTAGACTAGAGGCCTGTGGTCCGTCTCTACCGTGAATTTCGGCAGGCCATAAATATAGTCGTGGAACTTGACTATCCCTGTTAGGAGGCCCAGACACCAGTGGCGGACCTACATTTTTGGGCCCTGAAGCTTGAACTGTTATGGGGGCCTCTTCGCAACCAGCAACGAGGTCTGGGTAACCACTGTTATCTTCTTCAATGGGGTTGTTCCATGACAGATCACCACACATTTACAAAAAATTTAACCACTACATCTCAGATTTTGATTAAAATTGCTGTATTGGATTATCTCACATGTCAAAGTCACTGGTGTGAATAAAAATTTCCTATGCCTTATAGTTTTTGAGTTATGGGGGGAAAATTAGGGAAATGTTATATACATGCATGATGCATCATAGAATAATGAAATAAAACATAGAAAAGATCACAGTCAATATAATCTTTTATTTTATACACCTATGAGAATACATACAACATGAAGCACATTTTAAAAAGTACTCTTTTTTCTGTTTTTTCTAGCAACATATTCACATACAGTTTTGTCATATGAGAGCTTCCTTGCAATGTATTTTTCTAGAGACAATATGCATAAAGAATTTAAGCGCTCTTCAGTCATGGTAGACCAAAATGTGTTCTTTATAAAGAATAGCTTTGAAAAATTCTTTTCTGCTTCACAGCTCGTGATAGGCATTGTCAAGTACAGCTTAAGCGCAGTAGTAATATTGGGGAACACTTCAATTAGGTGTTGCTCACAAATAAGCTGAAGAACTTCTGCGCATTGCATTTTAGATGGCGTGTTGTCTTCTGTGTTCTGGGATTTCCTAAGGTGCAAATATTCTTTGAACTGATAACAGTCGTTTACTAATTTGTGGTCAATATCATCTTTGTAATACGATATTATAAGTTTAATACTGTCCTCATCAATTTCAGAATTGTTCACCAATTCTGAGAGGAACTTGAACCTTTTTGCAATCTGCTCATATGGGTCAATCCTCTTGCGTGACTGGATTATCAAGCAGTCATAGAGTTGGTATAGAACTTCTATCCTAAATTTGTCAGCTCCTCTCAAAGAAGCAATACCACTTGTTCCATCTGAAAATGTCCTTGCAACAATGCGTTTGGAAGCATCAGAATAACTTGAGGTGATATCTTCACACAAACCTTTTGCTTCTGATTCATAGTGTGCAATCTTATCGGCTGAATTTTCTCTGAGTTCTTTAACAAACAAAAGTAAAGATGATAGCAGAAGATAACCTTCAAATACATCAAAACCAGAGGTTTGGAGTTTCTTACTTGTTTTGTTGAAATGCTCCAGCACTTCTTCCCAAACGACTAGCATATAATAGCATATTCCAGCTTTACCAACTTGTGGTATAAATTCTTTGCATCTCGTTTACATTCAGGCTTCTCTTCTGAGTCTTCAAAAATATGTTTGAGAGCTTGTAAAATATCCATATATCCATTTTTAATTGCCCGGACTGCTTCATAGTGTGCAGACCATCTCGTTACACTTAAGCTCTTTAGAGAAAAATGTAGATTGCCCTGTGTGTTTAAAATCCCCCATCTTCGTGGAGATCCAGAAAAGAAAACCTACAGCTCCTGCAAAATGCCAAAATAGTCAACAACTTCAGGTACAGTAGACACTGCCTTTTCTCCAACAAGGTTAAGTGAATGGGCTGCACATGGTACATAGTCTGATTACCTGTTAATGTTTTTAAAGAGTGCTTGCAGCCCTTTCTCCGAGCCCTTCATGTTAGATGCATTATCGTAGGACTGACAACGGATATTTTCAAGTGAAAGCTTATGTTCACCCAGACCTTGTTATATTTTGTTGAACAAGGTCGTGGATGAATGGTTTTCTATCGGTAAAAATCTCTCACAGGATTTTCCATTACAGCAGTATCAAACCACAATTACCAGCTGGTCAACATGTGTCAGATCAGGCGTAGAGTCAACGATAATAGAGTAGTATTTGGTGTCTAGGTTGTTGATTTGTTTCACAATTTCATCTTGTACATGTTTTCCCATGATTTCTATCAATTCTTCATACACGGGTTTGGATAGGTAAGCAGCATTTAATTTGTCATTTTTACATTTCTCGAGATGTTCATGGAAAATAGGTCGAACTCTGCAATAAGTTCAATGGCCCCCATGAAGTTTCCATTATTTGGTGAGCCTCACTTCTCCTCATGACCTCTAAATTCCAAACCTCTTTCACTTAAACACTTTATAACACCTAGAACTCTTTTCAGTACTTCAAGATTGTACTGTATGGTTTTTCTCATCTGTTCTTCAAGTTGCTGATCCACAGTATTTTTATTTGACTTTCTTGTTATCCAACACACCAACTCCCTCTTATGTTCCATGGTGTCTTCATGATTCTCCAGAGTTCTGAGTACATTCATCCAGTCAGAAAACCCACCTGTTGTAAGTGATGTTTGGCATTTAGAAAAGAGTTTGCAACAAAACAGTATATACAGCCTTTGCTCTTTGAGTAAACTAACCAGGATCTCATCACAGACTGGCCATTTTTCAATCTTTTTTCAAAATATTTGTTTGAGAAACTTCTGTTTTGCTCCTTGTAAACCCTGTTTGATTCGGTATACACATCATCTGTTTTTTTTATTTTGAAAAAAAACCTATGTCTTGCATTAAACAATTCTGTATGAAATCATTATCAACTGTTATGGGCCAGTTTTCAAGGTCACTGAGTTCTTTGAAATCACTGAATTTGCTTCCTGTTTCATGTTTCTGCTCAGTCTCTGCTTGTTCCGCGGTACTTTCATGGTGACCACTGTGATCGTCATCTGTATCAAAAGCGTCAACAGTGGGTTGAATATTGTTAGAAAGAGCTCCCACGGTTTGTGCACTATCACTGGCTTCAATGGTGTTTGCTTGGCTTGTTTCAACTGTGGGTGTTGACAAATTTGACATTGCAAAATAGTTTGTTAGTTTTTGACATTTGGAAATTTCGTCAGATCGCTTTTCATTGAGTTTGTGTTTTTGGTATCCACTTAAGTACTTTTGTGAACTCATTGTTATTCCTCTAGGGTCTTGACCTCTGTTAAAAAGGGGGAAAAAATTACATTAGCCACAGCAGAACAGCCAACTTACTGTGACACTCCACTTTTACAACATCTGTGCTACTGACTCAAACTTTGGGATTGTTGAAATATATACAACAAAAAATTCATCAATTTGAGTCATGCGACTATTGTCGCATTCTTTGAAAGGAAACATTTTTAGGTCTACTTTCTGAGAAAGGTTTTTTTTAAAAAAGCCCTTCCCAGAAAGTAAAGCGCCATTTTTTAAAGATTTATAATAAATAAGCTAAATAGGCTAAACTAGGCTGTGTTCAAGCTAGCCTGCGCTAGGCTAGACTAAGTTAGGCAAGACTAGGCCACCAAAACTCATAGGCTAAGGTAATGTAACACAATTTTAGCATTATTTGAACACTTTTCATAATAAGCACCTGTAATTTAACACAAATTCACCCTTTTATTACTTTTCCATAAATACTTGTAATATAGGCTATGCAGTCGTAGCCTACCTTCCGTTCCCCTCTTCATAAAAACAATAGGCTTGGGCTAATCTAAATTTCACCTTAATTACTTACCTTACTTTTCTAACTATAACATTTATTTTTGAGTAGTGGTAATTAAAATAGTGTATCCTTATGAATACTTTATTGAAAAAATTCTTGTCTAGATCGCTATCACGAGTGCTATCACGTTAAAAATTCATGTTAGCATTGTAATTGCCTTTTCAACGGCTCCCCTTTTTTATTACGACACATCATCTACTGTTTGTATTTCTGTCATAAATGCTAATAGTGTTTTAAATTATTTATAATTATTTTATACTAAATATATTTAGAATGAAACATCCTTAATTTGAACGTTTTTTCGTTTACGGCTAGCCTGCATGATACTTTAATAACCTTTTAATTTTAATTTTAACTATTATTTTGTATTGAATTACACTATATTACTAATATTATTATTTCTTAAAAACCCCTTCTCATACAGTAGACCCAAAGGTTTTAAGCAATGTGGACTAAAGTTGCTTCTGGGGCCCCTCCGGGATTAGTGGCCCTGAAGCTTAAGCTTCATTAGTTTCATAGCAGATCCGCCCCTGCCAGACACTCCTTCTCAATCTGAGCGTACCGTTGCTCAGTGGGCGTCATGGCCCTGGAGGCATACGCAACTGGAGCCCAGGACGCGGAGTCATCCCGCTGATGGAGCACCACCCCAAGGCCGTCCTGGCTTGCATCAGTTGATATCTTGGTTTCCTTGGTTGGGTCGAAGAATGCTGGGACCGGGGCTGTGGTGTGTTTTGCTTTCAGCTCGCGCCATTCCTCGTCATGTGTGGGCAGCCACTGGAATTCCGTCGACTTTTTGACGAGATGGCGGAGGGTCGTGGTGTGGGATGCCATATTGGGAATTAATTTCCCGAGGAAGTTGACCATTCCGAGCAAGCGGAGGACCGTCTTTTTGTCCTCCGGGGTCTTCATGGCGTTAATCGCCGAGACCTTGCCGCCATCTGGCCATACGCCCAGCTGCGAGATGTGGTCACTTAGGAATTTGATCTCCGATTGACCAAATGAGCACTTGGCCCTGTTGAGCTGAAGACCATGTTCATGGATTCTTTGGAATACCTGCTTGAGGCGAGCGATGTGTTCCTTGGGCGTTGTGGACCAGATAATGACATTGTCAACGTACACTCACACCCCCTCGATACCCTCCATCATCTGTTCCATGATGCGATGAAGTACTTCGGAGGCAGATTTGATGCCAAAAGGCATCCGGTTGTAGCAGTAACTACCAAACGGGTTGTTGAACGTGCACAACTTGTGACTGGAAGCGTCCAGTTGTATTTGCCAAAAACCCTTGGAGGCGTCGAGCTTAGTAAAGAATTTGGCATGAGCCATCTCACTGGTCAACTCTTCTCGTTTTGGTATCGGGTAATGCTCCCTCATGATGTTGCGGTTTAGATCCTTAGGGTCAATGCAAATGTGAAGCTCCCCTGACGGTTTCTTGACGCAGACCATGGAGCTGACCCAGTCTGTGGGCTCTGTAACCTTTGATATGATCCCCTGGTCTTGGAGGTCCTGTAGTTGCTTCTTCAGACGATCCTTGAGGGGCACCGGCACCCGGCGGGGTGCATGAATTACAGGGGTGGCGTTCGGCTTGAGCAGGATTTGCCATTGAAGTCAAGGAGCTGGCAGGCCAGTGAAAGAATGCTTGATTTGGCGTGCATGGTGTTGAGGTCAGATTTCGAGATGAGGTTCGCCGATGCGCCGGTGTCCCGTTTGAACCAGATGCGGGCCTTGTTCACTGTGAGGACAGCACACCACTCGTCGTTGGGATCCTCACTGAGGATCGAGAGGCATTGCGTAGGTGTGGTGGAAGGCAGCGCATGTGTAGTTATGATGCCCACACGGTATGGGGACTTGAGGCACTCAGCATCAGGGTTCGTTGGGCTGTCGGGATCGGAATCCGGCATGCCTTGTTGTATTGAGCGGACACTTCTGCGCCGCAGCTGTGATTGCTGGCTGCTGAGCGGTGGAGCAGATCTGCAAAGGGCTGTGTAGTGGCCAAGCTTGCCACACTGTAGACACCGGTGTCCTTTTGCCGGACATTGCCGCTTTAAGTGGGCGGAGCCACAATTCGGACATGTCATGACGCCGACGTCAGTGCGTTCCGTGCGCCATCGCGCATGCGCAGTGTGGTCGGTCGACATGCGCTCCTACGCAGTCGGGTTGTCGGGCTCGTCGTCCACTCAGTCATGACGCACATGCGCAGGGACCCGGGAAAAGCACGCAAAACGGCCACTCTCCTCGATGCTCAGACTCTTCATTTGTGCAATGGCCTGCAGCCGTTCCGCCTCGTGGGAGGCCAGCTTCGCAGTTTCTGCCGCTCTGATGTGGGAGTAACGATTCTTAGCATGCTCATGGACAACTCACGTCTCGATAGCGACAGAGAGGGTTAACTGTTTGACTGTCAGGAGCTGCTGCCGAAGGGAGTCGAAGTGGACCCCGAAAACGATCTGATCCCGGATCATGGAATCAGCCATCATGTCATAGTTACATGACTGCGCTAGGATGCGGAGATGGGTGACGAAGGACTGAAAAGGTTCATCCTTACCCTGAAGCTTCTGCTGGAAAACGTACCGTTCAAAGCTCTCATTCACCTCAATGTCGCAGTGGCTGTCAAACTTCAGCAGGTCAGTTTTGAATTTTGTTTTGTCTTCGCCGTCAGCGAACGTGAGGGAGTTGTAGATGTGGATGGTGTGGTCCCCCGTGGTGGAGAGAAATAGCGCGATCCTCCTGGCATCTGATGCTGCTTTGAGGTCGGAGGTCTTGATGTACCAGAGGAACTTTTGCATGAAGAGCTTCCAATTTGCTCCGAGGTTGCCGGAGATGCGGAGCTGCGGAGGAGGCTGGATGTTTTCCATATCACCAGATGGCTGCTCACTGGTCAATGCAGATTCACTCGAGGTAGGTCCGTCAATTTTCAGTATCACTCCGTAGTACCATGATGTGTCAGGCATGACGGTTCGGTGTGGACTGCACTTGAAGCAGCGATGTGAGTAACAGGCCTCTAACACTGCAGAAGATCTAACACGGTTTTATTGAAGGATAGAACTAACATATATATTTAACTGTGGGTCAACACTATACTGAACTGACTGGAGACCTTGTACTAGCCTGAGCAGACTTACTAGCTACCGCATGGTGTTTGCACTGTGCTAGCTCGTGGACTCTGACTGTCTCAGTGGCTGGGTCCCGAGAGAGCGGGAAACCTAGTGCCCTCTGGCTTTATAGTGGTGGTGTCCTGTCTGGTGATTGGCTGCACTGTGCTGTGTGCTTACTGGTCTTCCTGTGTGTCAATCACTGCCTGTCTGCACTTCATTATATACATGCGTGGATATTATGATACCGAATATTTACAAGTCAAAAACGTTCTCCGCAAGGAGATGACGAGATACCCTAGAGCCCCGAGAGACACAATGCTGGAGAAACTACTGGATGCAGACAGTATGGAAAATGAGAACTGCAGGGACAGATACGGACAACTTTTAGAAAGGACGTGAGCACCACTGGACGGAACAAAGTAGAAATGGGAGGACGAACTTGGGACGGAAGTAGGGTGAGGACTCTGGAGCGAAGCACAAAGTACGGCCAAATCCACCTCCTCCTGCACAAGGCTAAGCCTCATGTAGTTTAAAGTGGTGCACAGAGCACACCTAACCAGAATCCGAATGAGCAGTTTCTTCCCGGAGGTAGAGGACAAGTATGAACAGTGCCAGGGAGGCCCGGCCAACCACACCCACATGTTCTGGTCTTGCTGCAGACTTGTCGGGTTCTGGACAGCCTTCTTTGAGACGATGTCCAAGATTGTGGGCATGAGGGTGGAGCCGTGGCCCGAGACTGGCAGTCTTGGGGTTTTGGACAAGCCAGAACTCCAAACGGAAAGAGGGCTGACACCCTTGCAATTGCTTCCTTAATCGCATGCCAGAGAATCCTGCTCGACTGCCGATCAGCAGCATCACCCACAGCTACAGACTGCCAGGCAGACCTGGTGGAAGTTTTCCATTTAGAAAAGATCAAATACATCATCCGAGGGTTGGACGATGGCTTCCACATAGCATGAGGGCAATTTATCAGCCTGTTCCAATACCTGTTTGAAGCCAATAATGGATAGGAAGGGAGGGGGAGGGGGCACCAATCGGAGCCTCCAGGGCCACACAAAACAGACAAGAACAAGGAGGGGGGACAACGGGAAAGGTACCCAAGGAAGTTCCAGGAGGGTACCCTGAGAGAGACCGACGCGGCTGGCCAGATATCCCCCTCCCACCCACAAAGCCATAAGAACTCATCAATGGCAGAGGAAAGAGCTTAAGACAGAGCCCAAACAGCAGAACAAGGGAGGGGGGAATGGGGCGGGGTGGGGGAAATCAAGGTGGGCGGAGTGGGAGTGCCAAAAAGAAAAACATGTAAATTGTAAATAATAACCGTTTCATTTGTCGACTGCAAAATGTACAAATGTAAAATTCATTAAAAATATTTAGTAAAAAAAAAGAAAGAAGCTTACAATGTTGCCAAAAAAATAGCAAATCTGAGGATTGGGAGCATTTTAAATTTCAGCAAAGGATGTAAAGAAACCGATCAAGAAAGGGAAAATAAAATTAGCAAGAAACATAGAAATCGTCTCTACATCAGAGACACCCACCAGAGACCCCCCACCAGCCCCCCCAACCACAGACGTCCATCAGGGACCCCCATCAGAGACCCCTATAGAGACCCCTACCAGAGACCCCCATCAGACTACCTGACCACAGAACCCCATCAGTGACCCCCATTAGACCCCCCACAGAAGAGACCTCCATCAGAATCCCCCCACCATAGACCTCCATCAGAAACCTCAATCAGAGACTCCCATCAGATCTCCTCACCTGAGACCCCAACCAGAGACCCCTCACCAGAGACCCCCCCCCCCATAACAGGGAAGATTTAACAACAACAATCTCTCCCTCAACATCAGCAAAACTAAGGAGCTGGTCATTGACTTCAGGAAGCAAAATATCATACACACCCCTGTCTATATCAATGGCACCGAGGTAGAGATGATTGACAGTTTCAATTTCCTAGGTATGCACGTCACCAACAATCTGTCCTGGTCCACCCACATCGATGCTACGACCAAGAAGCGCAACAGCGCCTATATTTCCTCAGGAAACCAAGAAAATTTGGCCTGTCTACATTGATTCTTAACAATTTTTACAAATGCACCATAGAAAGCATCCTACCTGGCTGCATCACAGCCTGGTATGGCAACTGCCCGGCCAAAGACTATAAAAAAACTATAGTCGTGAACACAGCCCAGTCCATCATGCAAACCAATCTCCCATCCATTGACTCTGTCTACATCTCCCGCTGCCTTGGGAAAACGGGCAACATAATCAAAGTACCTCCCTCCACCCAGGTTATTCTCTATTCCAACTTCTTCCATCGGGCAGGAGATACAAAAGTCTGAGAACACGCACTAACAGATTCAATAGCAGCTTCTTTCCCGCTGTTACCAGACTCCTGAATTACCCTCTTATTGGCTGAACTGATCTCTCCATGCACATTCTCTACTGAGTAGAACTACATTCCTATGTTTCACCTGATGTCTGTGTCTATGTATTTACATTGTGTATCTACCATATGTCCTACATTTTCCATGTATGGAACGATCAGTTTGGACTGTAGGCAGAACAATACTTTTCACTGTACCTAAGTACACGTGACAGTAAATCAAAGCAAAGCAAATCACATCGACTATCACATTATAGAATCATAGAATCCAGACAGTGCAGAAGGAAACTGTTCAGCCCATTTTGTTTAAAAGTACCTGGATGAGTACTCGGCACGCTATAACGCCAAGTGCTGGCAAGTGGAATTAGGCGGGCACATCAGGGCCTTTTATTTATTTTTATATAAATGTTTTTTATTGGGTTTTTGAACATAGTATATTTACAGGTGTACACAAAATTAGGAAACCAAATAAAGGAGAAAATCAAAGTGAAAAGATTGTACATACAAGATAAAACTAACAACGCCATATAGTTAGCAAAATCACGGAACTAATGAGTAAAGAAAAAAAACAAGGTGAGGAGGGACATTTACAGCATATCTTTATACAAGTCTGGCGTGTTCTTCCAGTTTTACATATCTATATATATTTTACCCAACACAAAGAGAGTACACACACCAGTAATACGTAAATGGATCTGGTGGGGGGGGTGCGCCTGGATGGCGCCCCTGATGATGATGCTTGCTTCTCCCGGTCGGTTTTCACTGTTGTATTTATTGTGCATTTGCCTCCGCTTCGGCGTTTGTCGTTTCTTCCTCCTGTACTTTCTTACTCTCTGCTGCCGTGTTTGTCATGGTCATTGTCGTTTCCTGTGCTCTTCTTCCAGTTTGTGTTCCCTCGTCTTTCTCCACCCCTCTGGTTCCCCTCTATTGTTCTTTACCTCCTGTCTTTCCTTCTTTCTCCCTCCCCCCTTCCTTGCCCTTCTCCCCCTCTCTCTCCCTGCAGATCCCCTCTCTTTATTATTGAGTTTAGCTACCGCCCTGCACTGCTCCCCACCCCCCTGGGTCCTTCCCTCCTTCCTTTTCTTTTCTCATGTTTTGGCTACTTTCCCCTGGCTCTTGGCTACTTGATTATTCATCAGCCTGCTAGTAGGCCACAAACGGGTCCCAGAACAGTTGGGTGAATGGCTCCCATAATCTGTAGAAGCCATCGTCCGACCTTCGGATGGCGAATTTGATTTTCTCCATTTCGAGAGATTCTGATAGGTCGGGCAGCCAGTCTGCAGCTTTGGGTGATGCTGCTGACCGCCAGCCGAACAGGATTCTACGGCGGGCGATCAGGGAGGCAAAGGCAAGGGCTGCCGTTCTCCTCTCCATTGTCTGATAGCCTGAAGACCACCACTTTCGGGCACAGCTTCACCCTCACCCCTACCACTTTGGACATTGCCTCAAAGAAGGCTGTCCAGTACCCCGCAAGTCTGGGCAAGACCAGACCATGTGGACGTGGTTGGCTGGGCCCCCTTGGCACCGTTCACATCTGTGCTCCACCTCCAGGAAGAACCTACTCGCGCGATGTTCTTGTTAAGTGGGCTCTATGTACCACCTTTAGTTGCGTGAGGTTGAGTCTTGCGCACGCGGAGGTGGAGTTGACCCTATGCAGTGCTCACTCCAGAGTCCCCACACTATTTCGAGCCACAGGTCTTCCTTCCGTTTCTTCCTCGTTGCGTCCAGTACAGTGTTGGCCCTCTACCAGTCGTTCGTACATGTCGCTACAGTTTCCTCTACCTAGAATGTTTGCATCCAGTAATTCCTCTAGTAATGTCTGTTGCGGTGGTCGTAGGTACGTCCTTGTCTCCTTCCATAGGAAGTTTTTAAGCTGCATGTACCTTAGTTCGTTGCCCCTGGCTGGTTGAAATCTCTCCGTCAGTTCATCCAGTGTTGTGACCCTGCCGTCGGTGAATAGGTCCCTGACTATCAGTGTCCCCCCGTCCTGTCTCCACTTTTTGAAGGTGGTGTCAGTGAGTGCTGGCGTGAACCTATGGTTGTTCCATGGGGGTTTTGCCTGACATATCAGTCAGGCCGAATTGCTGCCATAGTTGGTTCCAGGTCTGGAGGGTGAGGATGGGAGTGCCGCTGTGGCGAGGGCCCAGAGGGAGGTCCCCATGCAGGAGGCCTCTTCCGTGCGCACCCATTCGGCTTCTGGCTCCTTGATCCATCCCCTTATTCGCTCGGCCGTCGCCACCCAGTGGTAAAGTTGTAGGTTTGGAAGGGCTAGCCCCCCCCCTGGATTTTGTTTTCTGTAGGACCTTCTTTGGGATCCTAGCATTCTTCCCCCCACCATACAAATGCCATGATTAGTTTGTCCAGCGAGTTGGAAAAGGCCTTGGGGATATAGATCAGGACAGATCTAAGTAGGAAGAGGTACCTGGGCAGTACGTTCATTTTGATCATCTGGACAGTCCCCGCGAGGGAGAATGGGAGTGTGTTCCATCTTTGTAGGTCCTTTTTGACTTCCTCTGTCAGACTTGTTGATATGCCATCAATTAAGACAGAGAACGCAGAGTGAATTAACTGTGGCTTTAATTGACTTACAACAGAGCTGGCAGCGTGCCCCAGAATGAGGCAGTGTGAGAGGTTGCAGCTTATATACCCAGGCCCTAGGGGAAGAGCCACGGGCAGAGCCAAAACCATACAACATGTATTATAGTGACAATACTGTACAACACGTAATACTGTGGCAGCACAATACAACACAGTGGTTTCACCACATTCACCCCCTGTTTTAAAAAAAAAGTCTGGCGGGGGTGAAGTAAACAAGTTGCGTCAGAGATTGAGTCTGACGGGGTGTCTGCCTTGACCGCCTCAGTTCCGGCTGTGGTGTGGGTATCGAAGTCGGCTGAATTGTTGAGGCCTGCATGTCTGGGAGCAAGACAGCTTCTGTGTTCTCAGGCGGGTGGGCAGCAAGGGGGGAAGGGGGTATAGGGTCGGGTCGAGTAGTAGTGGAGAGGGGAGAAATAGAGTCGGGGGCGCCGGTGACAGTCGCTGGGGAACCTGCGGGTGCCAAATCCCGAAGGGAGACTGTGTCCTCCCGCCGTCATGGTGTGCCACGTAGGCGTACTGGGGATTCGCATGGAGGAGAAGGACGCTCTCTACCAGAGGATCCGACTTATGAGTCCTCACATGTCGTCGGAGGAGGAGGAGGACGGAACCATCAGTCTGGTCGGGAGCGAGACCCCTGAGGTGGACCTTCTGGGGAAGGCAAACTTTCGTGGGGGGTCACATTAGTGGCGGTGCAGAGAAGCGACCGGATGGATTGGAGCGCATTGGAAAGGACCTCCTGCCAGTGGGAGACTGGGAGACCTCTAGACCGTAGGGCAAGAAGGACGGCCTTCCAGACCGTCGCGTTCTCCCTCTCCACCTGTCCGTTCCCCCAGGGATTGTAGCTGGTAGTCCTGTTTGAGGCGATGTCCTTGCTAAGCAGGAACTGACGCAGCTCATCACTCATCAAGGAGGAACCCCGATCACTATGGATGTAAGTGGGGAAACCGAACAAGGTGAAGACACTGTTCAGGGCTTTGATGACTGTGGCAGAGGCCATGTCTGGGCATGGGATGGCGAAAGGGAAACGTGAGTACTCGTCAAGGATGTTGAGGAAGTACACGTTACGGTCAGTGGAGGGAGGGTCCCTTTGAAATCAATGCTGAGGCATTCAAAGGGGCGGGGGGCCTTTACCAGATGTGCTCTGTCTGGCTGATAGAAGTGTGGTTTGCACTCCGCGCAGACCTGGCAGTCCCTAGTCATGGTCCTGACCTCCTCGATGGAGTAAGGCAGGTTGCGGGCCTTGATATAATGGAAAAGCCGGGTGACCCCCGGGTGACAGAGGTCATTGTGGAGGGCCTGAAGTCGGTCTACATGTGCGCTGGCACAAGTACCACGGGAAAGGGCATCTGGGGGCTCATTAAGCTTCCCAGGACGATACTGGATATCATAGTTGTAGGTGGAGAGTTCGATCCTCCTCCTCAATATCTTATCGTTCTTGATCTTGCCCCGCTGTGTGTTATTGAACATGAAGGCAACCAACCGTTGGTCAGTGAGGAGAGTGAATCGCCTGCCGGCCAGGTAATGCCTCCAATGTCGCACAGCTTCCACAATGGCTTGGGCTTCCTTTTCGACTGAGGAGTGTCGAATTTCGGAAGCCTGGAGGGTACGGGAGAAGAAAGCCATGGGCCTTCGTGCCTGGTTGAGGGTAGCGGTCAGGGCAACGTCAGACGCATCGCACTCTACCTGGAACGGGATGGATTCATCCACAGCATGCATCGTGGCCTTGACAATATCCGTCTTGATGCGGTCGTAGGCCAGGCGAGCCTCAGCCGTCAGGGGAAAAACGGTGGATTGATGAGTGGGCGGGCCTTGTCCGCATAATTGGGGACCCACTGGGCATAGTACGAAAAGAACCCCAGGCATCTCTTCGGGGTCTTGGGGCAGTGGGGGGGGGGGGAAGAGTTGCAGGAGGGGGCACATGCGGTCAGGGTCGGGCCCTAGGACTCCGCTTTCCACGACGTAGCCAAGGATGGCTAGTCGGGTTGTGTGGAAAACACATTTCTCCTTATTATACGTCAGATTAAGGAGCTGGGCAGCGTGGAGGAATTTCTTGAGGTTAGCATCGCGGTCCTGCTGATCATGGCCGCAGGGTGGTGACGTTATCTAGATACAGGAACGTGGCCCGCAGCCCGTACTGGTCAACCATTCGGTCCATCGCTCGCTGAAAGACCGAGACCCCATTGGTGACGCAGAAGGGAACCCGGAGAAAGTGGTAGAGGCGGCCAGCTGCCTCGAAGGCAGTGTACTGGCGGTCCTCCGGGCGGATAGGGAGCTGGTGGTACGCGGACGTCAGGTCCACAGTGGAGAAGACCTGGTACTGCGCAATCTGATTGACCATGTCAGATATGCGGGGGAGGGGGTACGCATCGAGCTGCGTGTACCGGTTGATGGTCTGACTGTAGTCGATGACCATCCGATGCTTCTCCCCACTTTTGACGACCACCACTTGGGCTCTCCAAGGGCTGGTACTGGCCTCGATGATCCCTTCCCGCAGGAGCCGCTGAACCGCCGACCTGATGAAGGTCATGTCCCGAGCACTGTATCGTCTGCTCTTAGTGGCGATGGGCTTACAGTCTGGGGTGAGGTTGGCGAAGAGCGAGGGAGGGGCGACCCTAAGGGTCGAGAGGCTACAGACGGTGAGAGGGGGCAGGGGTCCATCGAACTTCAGGGTGATACTCTGGAGGTTGCACTGGAAGTTGAGACCCAGAAGAACTTCCGCGCAGAGGTGTGGGAGGACGTAGAGCCTAAAACTTTTGAAATCTATGCCCCGTACCGTGAGAGTCACGACACAGTACCCACGGATTTGCACGGTATGCGACCCAAAGGCCAGGCAGATTCTCTGGGCTGCGTGTAAAACGGGAACGGAGTAGCGCCGTACCGTGTCCGGGTGTATGAAGCTGTTTGTGCTCCCGGAGGCAAAAAGGCAGGCCGCCTCGTGGCCATTGATCCGGACCGCCATCGTAGATTTTGAGAGGTGACGAGGCCGAGGCTGGTCTAGGGACGGCGGGCTGGCTTCGGACGGCGGGCGGGCTTCAGACAGCGGGCGGGCCGGTCGAGCGTAGCAGAGGCCAGCTGACGGACGGGCGAGCTGGGGTTCTGGGAGGTGGCGGTGGACTTCAAAAATAGCGTCGAAGATGCGGCGGTGGACTTCAAAAATGCCGTCGAAGATGACGTCCACGAGGGTGCCGCATGGTGGAAGGCATAGACACCCATATTACGGAAGGCCACCTCCAGCGATTCAGCAAGCTGCACCGTTTCCCGGAGGTCGAGTGTCTCCCTCTCTAGCAGGTGCTGGCTAACGCAGTGTGAGTCAATGCCGGCAACATAGGCGGCCCGGATCAGATGTTCGGTGTGCTTTGCAGCCGACACCACCTCGCAGTTGCAGGCCCCGCCGAGCACCCGCAAAACGCGCTGAAATTCTACCATCGACTCTCCAGGGCCCTGACGCCGCGTGGCAAGGAGGTGCCTGGCGAACAGTCCGTTAGCCCGCCTCACATACCGTCCTTTCAAGAGATTAATGGCTTCATCAAACGAGGCTGCATCCCGGGGGATGAGAATAATTTGCGGGCTCACACAGGAGATGAGGACTCTTAGCTTGTGCTCCTCAGTGACGGCGATGGCAGCAGAATTGATGAAGGATTCTAGACAGCGTAGCCAGTGTGCGAAGATGACATCGGCGTCGGCTGATTGGGGGTCGACCTGCAGGAGGTCCGATTTGAGGCCCGGATCCATGTTAAACTATCTTTGATTTAATGTAAGTCAATTAAATTGATATGCCATCAATTAAGACGGAGAACGCAGAGTGAATTAACTGTGGCTTTAATTGACTTACAACAGAGCTGGCAGCGTGCCCCAGAATGAGGCAGTGTGAGAGGTCACAGCTTATATACCCAGGCCCTAGGGGGAGGAGCAGAGCCAAAACCATACAACATGCGCAGTCTTCCAGCCTTTTGGCTAGGATGTTGGCCAGTATTTTGGCGTCTACGTTTAGACATTCCATTGGGTCTTTGTCTTTCTTAGGTATTAGCGAGATTGAGGCCTGTATGAGTGTAGGTGGCAGTGTGCCCCTGGCCAACAAACCTGTGAACATCTGCAGGTGCCGGGCCAGTACTGTCGCAAATTTCTTGTACAATTCCAGTCAGGGCCTTTTATACGACAGTGCAGACTCAATGGGCCAAAGGGCCTCTTCAACACTGTAATATTCTGTGATTCTGAGTCTGCACCGAACCTTCGAAAAAGTACCCTACCTAGGCCCAATCTCTTGCCCTATCTCCGTAGCCCCACCCTTTGGACACTAAGGGGCAATTTAGCATGGCCAATCCACCTAACCTGCTCATCTTTGGACTGTGGGAGGAAATCGCAGCACCCGGAGGAAACACACAGACACGGGAAGAACGTGCAGACTCCGCACAGACAGTCATTGGAGGTCGGAATCAAATCCCCATCCATGGTGCTGTGAGGCAGCAGTGCTAACCACTGTGCCACCCACAGCACCATTTTGACAGCAAAAGCTGGACCATTATTTCCTTAGTTGGCTGGTGTCAAATTTTGTCTGCGACACTCCCGGAAATTACCTTGGGACTTTGAGGGCATGAGATAAATACAAGCTGCTGTCATTTTGAACGCAGAAAGAAAGCACTGTAACAGGTAAGAGAGGAAGTGCAAAGGATATGATGCGCAAGGGTAGATTAGTGTTCAGGAAGAGAAACAGCAAAGCTGATCACAGTATTATGACTCACTGCAGATGTATTCTTGAGGCAAACCAGAAAGAGCAGTCAGCTTGCTGTGTGAGGAAAGTGGTTGTGCAGTTTTATTCAAGGAAGGCTTAATAGTGCCACCATGTGTATAAATTTAATTACTTCAAGTCCATCCTGTAATTTTGAGCAGTACTAATCAACTGTGAGATTACTGTTTTATGCTGTTTTTATATTAAATCATGTTGGTGATGAGATCTTGTAACGCTTAAGATTAAGCGGTCGCGTTAGCCATGAGCGTAATTCCCGTTATTGAACGCTAAATCTTGCGAGATGCAGAAAATGCGATTCTCGACGGTGAGTTTCAGTTTGCGATCTTCCCAGGGCCCCTCTGATGGTGCATTCAGGTTGCTGCCCAGGAAGGGTGTGAGCCTGATTTACATGCATTACCACCTTATTAGCGAGTGTCACAACACATCATCCACCCTCGTTGTATCTTCCCACCCAGCCGGTGTGATGTCCCACTGGCACGAATCACTACTGCTTTTGTAAAATGGTAATTTGGCACCATGACCTGATATATAATTTACAATGCAAAAGGAGGCCATTTGGCCCATCGAGTCTGCACAGGCCCTCAGGAAAGAGCATCCCACTTAAGCACATGCCTCTACCCTATCCCTGTAACCCAGCAACCACACCTACCCTTTTTGGACACTAAAGGAAATTTATCATGGCCAATCCACCTAACCAGTACATCTTTGGACTGTGGGAGGAAACCAGAGCACCCGGAGGAAACCCACGCACACACGGGGAGAACGTGCAAATTTTGCACAGACAGTGACCCAAGCCAGGAATCGAACCTGGGACCCTGGAGCTGTGAAGCAACTGTGCCAACCACTGTGCTACCGTGCCACCTCCAAGAGGGAGGGTGGAGGTGATCGCGTACATTACCACTGTCCATCAGGGAGCCCATGGGGAGAGAGCTCACTGGACAGCTCTGTTGGAGGGGAAGGCAACCAAGAGTGTCGTTTTCAGGGAGGTGTGATTGACATTTCAGGGGTCTGTAAGTACACTCACGGGGTCTTAAATCCACAGGGGAGTGGTGTGAGATCGAGGGTGGGGCAGGGGGACCTTTGTTCTGTGTCATGCAAGCCTCGTCAGCTGGATTGGCTGTGTGGGCGCCCACATGACTCTGCTTGTTGAGCCTCGGGGACGGGGATGTTGGTGCAGTTGACGATTTAGTATGCAGTGCTTTTTATTATGGAGGGATGACAGCAATGAGTTCCCTGATGGCTGCCACTCGAGTTACCAGGGTGTCTATTAAAACAGCCTCGCACTGGGGGATGAAACAATTATGCCCAGTTGGTAAACTGAGATTTATGCTTGTGACACTGATTGGCCCTCAGGAGTTAACCCGTTGCACTATCAGTTCCCCACAGAACTACATCCAAGGCTGAACTTTAGTTTTTGGTGAGAGGGCTGGCAGGCTCAGTGCCTCAGAAACAAGAGCCAAGGACTTCACCTCCCTGAATCATTACTGTGTGCTATCAGTGCTGGGGAAACACATGAACTGAGATGACAGCATTGTCATGATATTCATATAAACATATCATGGTGCAATCACACACACACACTGATGGACAGGTCGACGGACCAATCAACACACACGCAACATCACAGCCAATCACCAGTGAGAGCACACGCACTATAAAACAGGGAACACCACAGTTCCCGCTCATTCCAGCAGGAGATAGCTCAGAGCACAGAGCTCACAGCGTGCCACTCAGACATACACCATGTGCTGAGTGCCTCTCTAAGATAGTGCAAGGGCTGGGTCCACAGGTTAACTGGTAAAGTACGAACCACAGCCAGAAGTATACAGTAGATGTTACCAAGAATAATAAAACTGAGTTGTACCATCTACAATCGTGTTGGTTCGTTTGTATAGCGGAATACACAACACAACATAGTACCAGGATTGGAACCCAGCAACTGTGAGACCTACCTGCACATCTTCAGCGATCCGCCATCCTGCGCCATGGGCACCAACAGCCCGTCGCAGCCGCTCCAAATCGCTGGAAACCTCAGCGTCAACTGGAAGCTGTTTAAACAGTGCTTCCAGCTCTTCCTAGAAGCCACAGACAGGGAGAATGCATCAGACACCAGGAAGATCGCCCCCCTCCTCTCCACGGCAGGGCAACACGCCATCCACATCTACAACTCCCTGGTGTTCGCGGAAGGCGAGGACAAGACGAAGTACAAGACGGTCCTTCTAAAACTTGAGCAACACTTCAGCGTCGAAGTTAATGAGAGCTTTGAGAGGTACCTCTTCCAGCAGCACCTGCAGGGTAAGGATGAGCCTTTTCAATCTTTTTTGACACACCTCCATATCCTCGCACAGTCCTGCGGCTATGAGGCCACCTCCGATTCCATAATTCGGGACCAGATAGTTTTTGGGGTCACCTCGGGCACCCTACGCCAGCAGCTCCTCAGGATAAAGAGCCTCACCCTAGCCACCGCCATCGAAACCTGCATCCTCCACGAAAACGCAACCAGCCGGTACTCCCAATTCCAGGCGGCCGAATCGGCACGGCAGGGATCCCACGAGGCCGAGCAGGTCCACTCCATCGAGTTCCTCCTGGCCCGCGGCCCGGACGAGGGCGGCCATTTTGCGCGTTTTCTGCGGCCTCCCGCGCTTGTACACACCAGCTGCCTGAGATGACTTGGGCGTGTGGCGTCTGGAGGGCCGGGACCTGCAGCTTATACCTACTGGCAGGTGACACAGGTGTTGTGGTGCCGCCCTGTTTTGTCTGCTTGGCTGGAAGTGCCTCAGTCTCTGGAAGGCAGGGAGGGAGGGTGGGGGGGTGGGGGGTTGGGGGCGGAGGCGAGTCAGATGGACTGGACGCTCCCAATGTCTCCTGGCCTGCCTGCGGGTAAACAGTTGTGCTCTTCTCCTCCAAACCATCCAACATCCATGTCAGGGCGCCCCCCGTGAACCTTGGAGCTGGCTTTCTGCTGACATCCTCTTGGCTGGACTGTGAATCAATGGTAAGCAGGATACAGACGATAGGTAAAAATTAGCAAACATTACGATACAAATACAAATACCGCTAGTCCCCAAAGGATCTCCTTCCCTGATCTGCATCCAGGCTGGTGTTTTCAATGTGAGTTGGGGCTCTTCTTGTTAAGGGGAAGGCCCGTCCCCTTAAAGGGCTGTTCATATTCCAGCGGATCATGGGAAACACTATGGTCCTGATCCCAGGACCTCCATTGGGGTTATAACACTCCTTTCCCTCCCCTAAGTCTGGAGCAATATCCATATCCATGGGTGAACGTGCCGGGCCTTTTGACTGCTTTACCTGTCGATGGGGTTCAGGCTCAGGTCACGCGGTGTCAGGAGGCGTATATTGAACTAGGGAGCAGCGTTTGCATGATGAGCATCTGGGCAATGGCGGCACTGAGGGTGCGGCCATGAGAGCCGGCGCGGATTCCTCTGGCAGTGGTGCAATGTCTATCTCGGTTTCCTAGTCAGAGCTAGTTGGTTCCTTGTCCGGCATCTCGGCATCCTCAAAAAGATCCCTGGATCTTCGATAGACGGCGGTGCCGGGGCGTTGGTGGCAACAGGGGCAGCAGGGACAGTGGCGAAGACGACGGCACTGGGATGTCTGAATCAACGGCCAGTGCGGCTGGAGTATCTGGCAGGCGGCTACGAATGTGGTCCACGTGGCAATTAGAATGGCGGCCCAGTGCTTGTATCCGGTAGAAAACAGGGCGTGTTTTCGCCAACACGATGCCCGGGATCCAAGCAGCTCCGTTGCCGAACTTTTGGATGTATACTGCGTCTCTGAGGGTGAACTGGCGCAGCCGGGTGTGGTCGGGTCCTGAGCATGGCCGACGTTCCTGCCAACATCCAGAAAGACAACACTTGACCGGGTACAGAGGCGGCTAACCAATCAACATCTCGGTTGGCACGATGCCGTCATGGCAAGCAGGTCGTCCGGAGCAGAATAAGAACCTGGCCAAGTGGGTCTCCCAGGACCCCAAAGTCTGCTTCTTCACTCCAAGCTTAAAAGTTTGCACCACCCGCTCAGCCAACCCGTTCGAAGACAGGTGGTACGGGGTGGTCCTCACGTGATGGGTCGCGTTGGAGAACACGAACGCTGCAAATATTGCACGCGTGAAAACCGTACCATTGTCTGACACCAGCACCTCGGGTATGTAGTGTGTGCTAAAAATGTGCTGGAGTTGCTCTATGGTGGCCTGAGCCATCATCGCCTGTATCTTGAGGGCCTCCATCTACTTGGAGTGGGCATCGACGAGTATGAGGAGCATTGCGCCCTGAAAGGGACTCGCAAAGTCTAAATGTAGGCGAGACCACGATGACCTGGTCATTGCCAGGGATGGAGCAGGACTGCAGGAGGCAACCTTTGGTGTGCCTGCGCTGAATGCAGCACTGGGCACGATGTCCGCATTGATGTCAGGCCACCAGACGTAGTTGCAAGCGAATATTTTATCTTGGACACCCGTGGGTTCCATTGTGGAGGTTGATCAGGAGTGGGTCACGCCTATGTTTGGGGACCACCACGTGGGTCCCCAAAGGAGTACTTCATCCTCTATGCTAAGCTTCTGCATTTTTGTGGTGTAGCCCTTCACGTCCTGCAGTAAAGCCCGTTGCTGAGCCTCATACTGCACCATGTGGCGGACATGTGATAACGGAGGGTTAGTCTGGATCTACCCACAAATGTGGGGTGCCGTGACCGGCAGCGAGTCCACATAAATGGAGATGGCAATGACCTCGCTGGCCATCGCTGGTACAGGTTGCCTGGTTGGCAGGGGCAGACGGCTTACACATCGGCATGGAGAATAATCTTAGCCCCGGAGCGGTGTTCCAGAACATAGTCATATGCTGTCGGCAGCAGTGCCCATCGCTGGATGTGGGCGGATGCAATGGAGGAATCGCCCGATCTTTCTTGAAGAGGGGCTTGTGGTCTGTGAGAACAGTGAAGCGATGCCTGTAGACTCTGATAAAATATCTTGACCCCAAACATGACGCCGAAACCCTCATTCTCGATCAATGCGTGTTGTTTCTCCACATCTGCCAAAGTTCAGGAGGCGAAAGCGATGGGAAATTCAGATCTGCCATCCATGGTGAGGGCCAGCATGGCACCGACACCATACAGAGAAATAACACAGGTCAACAGGAGTGCTTGTGATGGGTCAAAGCAGCTTAGCAGTCTTGCTGAGGAAAGCTGTTGCTTTACCCTGGCAAAAGCCACCTGCTATTCTCGGGCCCACTCCCATTGTTGCCCCTTCTTTAACAGACGGTTGTGGCGAGCCAAAGTGGTGGCCAGGTTCGGGAGGAGCTTTCCATAATAAGTGATCAGCCCTAGGAATGATCGGAGTTCCGTTGGGCCATCTGGCACGGGGGCCTGTCGAATTGCCTGTATTTTTTCTTCCACTGTTTGCAGACTATGGCAGTCAACGCAGTGGCCGAGGTACGTTACCTCAGCGGTGTTGAAGATGCATTCCTCCTAAGGGTCTCCTTCCCTCATCTGCACCCTTGCTGGGGTTTTCATGTGAGTTAGGGCTCTCCTTGTTAAGGGGAAGAACTGCTCCCTTAAAGAGGCCAGTTCATGTTCCGGGGAGGTGATGGGAAATCATATGGTCCTGATCCCAGGTCCACCATTGGGGTTATAACAGCCCCCTTATTTGAAATGCTCAGATGACCCCCCAGGGCAGCTGATTCAGACACATTCCGTTATTCCATGGAAAACAAAATTCCCCCCAAGTGTCGAACAATTCCAGTCCAGATCACAGCGACAGGGCCAACAGGATACATTCCGGTATTGACGCCAAAAATAACACTTAATCAAATTATGGGAAGATTCCATCCTTCGACTTTGTCAATTTATTTCATCAGCTGCTTGTAACCACAGATACTGAACTTAAACCTTGTGCATCCCTCGGCTATATTCTTTTCACTGGGGCAGGAAACAGAAGCCTGGAATGTTTACGCGTCCCAAACTCCCCCTCCCCGGTGGGGAATTAGATTGATGTCACATTTTTATCAGGACCAATTAGAGGGCACGGTGGCGGGAATGGAAGCAAGCCAGATGAAATGTGGGCCCCATTTGAACTCCCAATGGCAGTCATTTGCCTGCCTCCCACTTGAATCCTTAGGAAGAAAGCAGAAGATCCCCTGAGAACTTTGGGAGACTGCAGTGCTACGAGATGTCAACTGAAAACTGGAGGCCAGGCACCTCGTGGAGGACAACCCCTCGATGCTTTGACAATAACCTGGAGATGATACTGAGGGCCACAAGGGAGAGAAAAGAGGCTCTCTTCTCGAAGGGTGGCAGGAGGAAGCCACTTACCCAGATAAAGCAGACGTGGGTTAACATATATGCCACTGTCGGCAACAAACGTGTCATCAGATTTAGTGCTACGAAATGCACAATTGCCTCAAATACTCCCCCAAACCCACTGGACAATTGTCAGGTCTTGTACGCACATGGAGTTGTTGGGAGGAGTGCATTCCCAGGGCTATTTGCTGCCCCTAGCAAATGGATTAGAGTCAGTGCTGCTGACAACCTGTCATCACTGAGGCAGCTAATTAATAGTATATAACATTGGCCATGGAGAATAGAAGAGCCTAATTTCACAATTGTTTGCTCTTGCAGGAGAAACAAGCACATAATGCCCAAGAAAGGGTGCAAATAGGTGGTGCGATCCCATCACTGGAAGGTTGAGCGATGGAGATAGCCAGGATCATGGAGCTGCAGGAAGGCAGCGATTAAAGAGAGCAATGTGCAGTAATTGACACTCCATCCATTGTATGAGTTGAATTGGGTAATATCAGCACTGCAGAGGCTTCTCTGCTCTCCTAGGCTAGTTGGTGGGATCTCTTCTTGTGTCTCTCACAAGGTTCAGACATCCAACCAAAGACACCTCTGCCTCCGTAAGCACAGAGAACCCATGCAATGGAGGTGGCACCACTATATGCAACAAGTAGACCGTCCATCAGCACAAATACGTGAACCTCTGTGGGTCCAGGTGCATGTTTAGGTGGGGTGGCACTGAGTGAGGAGAATGGCACGTGTGCAGGAGGAAGTGCCAGATGTAGAGGTACGTCAGGGAAGTTCCCCTTGGAAGAACAAGAACAGACAGCGCCCCGCTCAGCTGGGCATAAATGCAGGCTCTTAGGATCCACGAGAAAGAAAGCTCCACCTGCAACAGCAACAGCAGATGTTAAAATTTGAGGCTATGGGCTGAGGATGGAGGAGTCCATCCAGCTTATGTTCACCACCATGGCTCAGGATTATGAAGCCATGGGTTTCTCCATGAAGAAAATGGCCAACTTCATGGAGAGTTATGCAGCATCCCTCTGAGTGGATGCAGGACCAATGCACAGACATGCACATGATGGATGCTATACTATGTAAACTTGTCTGCTCAATGGCACAGGGCTACTTGGAGGGAGTACCAATTGTGCCCATGCAGGTTACCCCCTCGATTCATCCAGTATGCCCAGCAAGAGCTGAGGATGTCACTGAGGCAGATGAGGGTGCTACCCCTCACAGGTACCATCATTATTCTCAGCCTCCTTGGCTCCTCTGACAGGGGGAGATTCTGTGCAGCAGGACCAAGTGACGAAAGCTGCCCCAGCAATGATGCAGGTGCAACAACAACTGGAGATGACCTTACAGGTACCTAAATGAAGATGACCGCCACATGCATCTCAACTGCAGGCAGACCAGTGAACATGCTGCCTCCACCTCATCTGAGGTCACAAGGTTGCAACACATAGAAGTGGTTAAGTCCAGCGTCACTTGCGTGAAGCACTGAGCAGGTCACTGGAGTATCTTCCTACTGTATCTATGCACTGTTTCCCGTTCTTATCTCAGTATAAATGATGGCATTTTAAGGCAAGCCTCGGAGACTCCTTTAACACTGGCTTGAGAATAAAAATGGTTTGTGGTGATAAAAGAGCTAACGGGATAGCCAATGTTGAGAAGAAAGACACTGGGCAGGTTTGCACCCTTCATCAGCGGTAAGTGAGTCAATGTTTAAGGTTGCATCTTCAAATGATGACTTAGTGCAGGCACCTCAGAGCACAACACAAGAACTCAAGAATTAGGAACGGGAGGAGGCCATTCGGCCCCTCGAGCCTCCTCTACCATTGGATGAAATCATGGCTGATCTGATTGAGGCCTCAACTCAACTTTTCTGCTGCACCCTGTGACAGTTTTTTAAAAAAAATATTTTATTGAAAATTTTTGGTCAACCATCACAGTACATTGTGTATCCTTTACACAATAATATAACAGTATAAATAACAATGACCTGTTTTATAAACAAAGAATAAATAATATATAACAAAAACAAAAACTAAAACTAAATGGCAACTGCCTTGTCTCAGATAAACACTCTCCAAAAATATGATTTAACAGTCCAATATACAATTATTTATAGCAACGACCTATACATATTATACATATATATTAACAACCCTGAGAGTCCTTCTGGTTCCTCCCCCCCCCCCCCCTCCCCCCCACCCCTCCCCCCCTGGGCTGCTGCTGCTACCTTCTTCTTTTCCATTCCCTCTATCTTTCTGTGAGGTATTCGACGAACGGTTGCCACCGCCTGGTGAACCCTTGAGCCGATCCCCTTAGGACGAACTTAATCCGTTCCAGCTTTATAAACCCTGCCATGTCATTTATCCAGGTCTCCACACCCGGGGGCTTGGCTTCCTTCCACATCAACAGTATCCTGCGCCGGGCTACTAGGGACGCAAAGGCCAAAACATCGGCCTCTCTCGCCTCCTGTACTCCCGGCTCTTGTGCAACCCCAAATATAGCCAACCCCCAGCTTGGTTCGACCTGGACCCCCACTACTTTCGAAAGCACCTTTGTCACCCCCACCCAGAACCCCTGTAGTGCCGGACATGACCAGAACATGTGGGTGTGATTCGCTGGGCTTCTCGAGCATCTCGCACACCTATCCTCTACCCCAAAAAATTTACTGAGCCGTGCTCCAGTCATATGCGCCCTGTGTAACACCTTAAATTGAATCAGGCTCAGCCTGGCACACGAGGACGATGAGTTTACCCTACTTAGGGCATCCGCCCACAGCCCCTCCTCAATCTCCTCCCCCAGCTCTTCTTCCCATTTCCCTTTCAGCTCATCTACCATAATCTCCCCCTCGTCCCTCATTTCCCTATATATATCTGACACCTTACCGTCCCCCACCCATGTCTTTGAGATCACTCTGTCCTGCACCTCATTCGTCGGGAGCTGCGGGAATTCCCTCACCTGTTGCCTCGCAAAAGCCCTCAGTTGCATATACCGGAATGCATTCCCTTGGGGCAACCCATATTTCTCGGTCAGCGCTCCCAGACTTGCGAACTTCCCATCCACAAACAGATCTTTCAGTTGCGTTACTCCTGCTCTTTGCCATATTCCAAATCCCCCATCCATTCTCCCCGGGGCAAACCTATGGTTATTTCTTATCAGGGACCCCACCAAGGCTCCCGTCTTTCCCCTATGCCGTCTCCACTGTCCCCAAATTTTCAAAGTCGCCACCACCACTGGGCTTGTGGTGTATTTCTTCGGTGAGAACGGCAATGGGGCCGTCACCATAGCTTGTAGGCTAGTCCCCCCTACAGGACGCCCTCTCCAATCTCTTCCACGCCGCTCCCTCCTCTTCTCCCATCCACTTACTCACCATTGAGGTATTGGCGGCCCAGTAGTACTCACTTAGGCTCGGTAGTGCCAGCCCCCCCCCTATCCCTACTACGCTGTAAGAATCCCTTCCTCACTCTCGGGGTCTTCACGGCCCACACAAAACTCATGATACTCTTTTCGATCCTTTTGAAAAAAGCCTTCGTGATCACCACCGGGAGGCACTGAAACACAAAGAGAAATCTCGGGAGGACTACCATTTTAACCACCTGCACCCTCCCTGCCAGTGACAGGGATACCATGTCCCATCTCTTGAAGTCCTCCTCCATTTGTTCCACCAATCGCGTTAAATTTAACCTATGCAATGTACCCCAATTCTTGGCTATCTGGATCCCCAAGTAACGAAAGTCCCTTGTTACCTTCCTCAGCGGAAAGTCCTCTATTTCTCTGCTCTGCTCCCCTGGATGCACCACAAACAACTCACTTTTCCCCATGTTCAGTTTATATCCTGAGAATTCTCCAAACTCCCGAAGTGTCCGCATTATCTCTGGCATCCCCTCCGCCGGGTCCGCCACATACAACAACAAATCGTCCGCATACAGAGATACCCGGTGTTCTTCTCCTCCTCTAAGTACTCCCCTCCACTTCTTGGAACCCCTCAATGCTATTGCCAGGGGCTCAATCGCCAGTGCAAACAATAATGGGGACAGAGGGCATCCCTGCCTTGTCCCTCTATGGAGCCGAAAGTATGCAGATCCCGGTCCATTCGTGACCACACTCGCCACTGGGGCCCTATACAACAGCTGCACCCATCCAACATATTCATCTCCCAAACCAAATCTCCTCAGCACCTCCCACAGATAATCCCACTCCACTCTATCAAATGCTTTCTCGGCATCCATCGCCACCACTATCTCCGCTTCCCCCTCTGGTGGGGGCATCATCATTACCCCTAGCAGCCTCCGTATATTCGTATTCATCTGTCTCCCCTTCACAAACCCAGTTTGGTCCTCATGGACCACCCTCGGGACACAATCCTCTATCCTCATTGCCATTATCTTGGCCAGAATCTTAGCGTCTACATTTAGGAGGGAAATAGGTCTATAGGACCCGCATTGCAGCGGGTCCTTTTCCTTCTTTAGGAGAAGTGATATCGTTGCCTCAGACATAGTCGGGGGCAGCTGTCCCCTTTCGTTTGCCTCATTAAAGGTCCTCATCAGTAGCGGGGCGAGCAAGTCCACATATTTCCTGTAAAATTCAACTGGGAATCCATCCGGTCCCGGAGCCTTCCCCGCCTGCATGCTCCTAATTCCTTTCACTACTTCCTCTATTTCAATCTGTGCTCCCAGTCCCACCCTTTCCTGCTCCTCCACCTTGGGAAATTCCAGCCGGTCCAGAAAGCCCATCATTCTCTCCCTCCCATCCGGGGGTTGAGCTTCGTATAATTTTTTATAAAATGCCTTGAACACTCCATTCACTCCCTCCGCTCCCCGCTCCATCTCTCCTTCCTCATCCCTCACTCCCCCTATTTCCCTCGCTGCTCCCCTTTTCCTCAATTGGTGGGCCAGCAACCTGCTCGCCTTCTACCCATATTCGTACTGTACACCCTGTGCCTTCCTCCACTGTGCCTCTGCAGTGCCCGTTGTCAGCAGGTCAAATTCTACGTGTAGCCTTTGCCTTTCCCTGTACAGTCCCTCCTCCGGTGCCTCCGCATATTGCCTGTCCACCCTCAGAAGTTCTTGCAGCAACCGCTCCCGTTCCCTACTCTCCTGCTTTCCTTTATGTGCCCTTATTGATATCAGCTCCCCTCTAACCACTGCCTTTAGCGCCTCCCAGACCACTCCCACCTGGACCTCCCCATTATCATTGAGTTCCAAGTACTTTTCAATGCACCCCCTCACCCTTAGACACACCCCCTCATCTGCCATTAGTCCCATGTCCATTCTCCAGGGTGGGCGCCCTTCTGTTTCCTCCCCTATCTCCAAGTCCACCCAATGTGGAGCGTGATCCGAAATGGCTATAGCCGTATACTCCGTTCCCCTCACCTTCTGGATCAACGCCCTTCCCAAAACAAAAAAGTCTATTCGCGAATAGACTTTGTGGACATAGGAGAAAAACGAAAACTCCTTACTCCTAGGTCTGCTAAATCTCCACGGGTCTACTCCTCCCATCTGCTCCATAAAATCTTTAAGCACCTTGGCTGCTGCCGGCCTCCTTCCAGTCCTGGACCTCGACCTGTCCAGCCCTGGTTCCAACACCGTATTGAAATCTCCCCCCATTACCAACTTTCCCACCTCTAGGTCTGGGATGCGTCCTAGCATACGCCTCATAAAATTGGCATCATCCCAGTTCGGGGCATATACGTTTACCAAAACCACCGTCTCCCCCTGTAGTTTGCCACTCACCATCACGTATCTGCCCCCGCTATCCGCCACTATAGTCTTTGCCTCAAACATTACCCACTTCCCCACTAATATAGCCACCCCCCTGTTTTTCGCATCTAGCCCCGAATGGAACACCTGCCCCACCCAACCTTTGCGTAATCTCACCTGGTCTATCAGTTTCAAGTGCGTTTCCTGTAACATAACCACGTCTGCCTTAAGTTTCTTAAGGTGTGCGAGTACCCGTGCCCTCTTTATCAGCCCGTTCAGCCCTCTCACGTTCCACGTGATCAGCCGGGTTGGGGGGCTTTTTACCCCCCCCCCCCCCTTGTCGATTAGCCATCCCCTTTTTCCAGCTCCTCACCCGGTTCCCACGCAGCTGTGTCCCCCCCAGGCGGTGCCTCCCCCGCCCATCCCACCCCATACCAGCTCCCCCCTCTCCCCAGCAGCAGCAGCCCAATAGTTCCCCCCTCCCACCCCCCCCTCCCACCCCCCCCACCCCCCCGCTAGATCCCCCACTAGCGTAGTTACACCCCCCATGTTGCTCCCAGAAGTCAGCAAACTCTGGCCGACCTCGGCTTCCCCCCGTGACCTCGGCTCGCACCGTGCGACGCCCCCTCCTTCCTGCTTCCCTATTCCCGCCATGATTATCATAGCGCGGGAACCGAGCCCGCGTTTCCCCCTTGGCCCCGCCCCCAATGGCCAACGCCCCATCTCTTCCACCTCCTTTCCTCCCCCCACCACCTCCTGTGGAAGAGAGAAAAGTTACCACATCGCAGGATTAATAACATAAAACTCCTCTTTCCCCCATTTTTACCCCCCTCTTCGCCCCCCCCATACTCACCCCACCACTTTGTTTCAAACGTTCTTTTTTTTTAATAGCCCGCTCATTCCAATTTTTCTTCCACGATAAAAGTCCACGCCTCATCCGCCGTCTCAAAGTAGTGGTGCCTCCCTTGATATGTGACCCACAGTCTTGCCGGTTGCAGCATTCCGAATTTTATCTTCTTTTTGTGAAACACCGCCTTGGCCCGATTAAAGCTCGCCCTCCTTCTCGCCACCTCCGCACTCCAGTCTTGGTATACGCGGATCACCGCGTTCTCCCACTTACTGCTCCGAGTTTTCTTTGCCCATCTAAGGACCATCTCTTTGTCCTTAAAACGGAGGAATCTCACCACTATGGCTCTAGGAATTTCTCCTGCTCTCGGTCCTCGCGCCATCACTCGGTATGCTCCCTCCACCTCCAGCGGACCCGCCGGGGCCTCCGCTCCCATTAACGAGTGCAGCATCGTGCTCACATATGCCCCGACGTCCGCTCCCTCCGCACCTTCAGGAAGACCAAGAATCCTTAGGTTGTTCCTCCTCGCGTTGTTCTCCAGCGCCTCCAGCCTTTCCACACATCGTTTATGGTGTGCCTCGTGCATCTCCGTCTTCACCACCAGGCCCTGTATGTCGTCCTCATTCTCGGCAGCCTTTGCCTTCACGACCCGAAGCTCTCGCTCCTGGGTCTTTTGCTTCTCCTTTAGTCCTTCGGTCGCCTGTAATATCGGGGCCAACAGCTCCTTCTTCATTTCCTTTTTGAGTTCTTCCACGCAGCGTTTCAAAAACTCGTGTTGTTCAGGGCCCCATATTAAACTGCCACCTTCCGACGCCATCTTGGTTTTTGCTTGCCTTCCTTGCTGCTGCTCTAAAGGATCCACCGCAATCCGGCCACCTTCCTCTCCTTTTTTCATCCGTATCCAGGGGGGATTCCCTTCTGGTTCACCGCACAGTACTTTTAGCCGTTAAAATTGCCCTTGGGGCTCTTATTAAGAGCCCAAAAGTCGGTTCCACCGGGAGCTGCCGAAACGTGCGACTCAGCTGGTCATCGCCGCACCTGGAAGTCCACCCTGTGACAGTTGAGAAGTATTCTAGCTAAGATCTTCCTGAGTAGTCGAGGCTGTAAGCTACCAGACAAGGTCTTGTGAATATCTAAAGTAAGACTCGCTATATGAGAGTTCTAATTATAGTATACACAATGTGCCTTGCATTCACTACCTTCAGTGTACAGGTTAGACTCTGACTTAGATGGCTATCTTTTCCTTAACGTCGACTGAATATTTCTAATTCTTGAGAGCATGGACAAGTGACCCTTCTGATAGCCTCAAAGGGTGGGAATATGATGAGTCTTAGTTAAATGTCACTCTTATTTATTAAAATAGACACGGATCTGTGTGGTAAAATATATACACAATTTATTTAAAGAAAAAAGAGTAACACAAGTGTTTTGATAAATGATACAGTTTGACAGATACAGGATACGTGATGAGTTAGCCTGTGACCTTCTTAACTACATAATTGCTTAAGCTACTGACATTTCATACTTCAACGACGAGTAGTTCTCGATACTCAATCAAGAACAGAACTCTACGAGTCGAGATAGCAGTCTAAACACCCAGTAGTATCCTAAAAAGCTCTCCAAGCGAAACTCTCCCTTTCACAGCTTTTTCTTAAATATTTATATCCTTTTCTGACTTAGGGAGTTTGACTCCCCAGTTATTTTGAGACAAAGAACAGTCTCTCTTTTGGCCGGCAAGACCTTGGTTTCTAGGCAGATCTAACAAGGCACCTGTTCTTAAAGATACGAGGCTGATACCTCCGGTAGCTATCTCCAGAAAAACACCAGCCTCCCTTCTTGGCAGGGCCTATTGCCAAGCAGTAGCCCCCATAGACCAATCTACAAGTGAAATCCTCCCTTAGTTGGCAGAGCTTATTTCCAGACAAGGCCACAAAACTTTAATGAGTTCACTGTATCTGGACTCTTACAAAGATAATGTCTGTAATGCATATTAAAAAAAACATTATTGTGATAAGTAATGGTTTACAATAGATAAATGATTTCATCCGTCATCAGTTTTTAATATAGGGTTAAATACATGATTTAATATAACATCAGCTCTGATCAGTTTTTAATATAAAGTGAATATATGATTTAATATAAAATCAGTTCAGATCAGTTTTTAATATAGGTGGATACCGCACAACCCCCAGAACCCTGGGCTCTCTTCATAGAATCATAGAAGGTTTATGGCACAGGAAGAGGCCACTTAGCCCATCCTGTCTGTGGCGGCTGAAAAATGAAGCACCAAGCCTACTCCCACTTTCCAGCATTTGGCCCGGAGCCCTGCAGGCTGCAGTGCTTGAGGTGCATATCCAAACAGCTTTTAAATGGGTTCCGAGTTTCTACCTATCAGGCAGTGAGTTCCAGACCCCTACAACCCTCCTCATCTCCCCTCTAATCTTTCGACCACTCACTTTAAATCTATGTCTCCTAGCCACTGACTTTTCTAAGGTAACTAAATCCTTCCCATCCACTGTGCCTATGTCCCTCACACTTTTGTACATCTGAAACAAATATTCACTCAGTGTCAACCGCTCCAATGTGAACAACGTCAGCCTGTCTAATCTTTCCTAATAGCTGCATTTGTGTAGTCCCAACGTCCATGCCCTCTCAAGTGAAATTAGATTGTTTCTGCAATGAAGTGAACAGAGCTGAACACAGTACTCAAATTGTGGCCTAACTAGTGATTAATATAGCTCCAGCATAACCTCCCTGTTCTTGAATTCTATACATCATCTATATCAAGTTAATAAAGGGTATGGATCCTGAGGGATATTGACAGCGTGGGTGTGCAGAGGATGTTTCCTCCTGTCAGAACATCTAAAACTGGGGCTCACTGTTTGGTGTCACTCATTTAAAACAATGATGAGCAAAAATTATTCATTCAGAGAGTCATGAGGCTTTGGGACTATCCCTGAAAGGGTGATGGAACCATTAGAGTCTGAATATTTTTAAGGCAGAGGTGGATAGATCCTTGGTAAACATGGGGGTGAAAGTTTATCGGGGATAAGCGGGATACAGATTTAAGATGATTATGATCAGCCATGACCTTAATAAATTATGGAGCAGGCTCGAGGGGCTGAATGGCTTTCTCCTGCCCCTTGTTCGTATGTTCATATATGCCTTCTTAGCCTTATCAAAATGCCCTGCTACGTTCAGGAATCTGTGGTTATTCACACCAAGGTCCCCCACTTCTTCTACACCTTTCAGTATTCCCCCATTTATTATGTAATCCTTTACCTTGACCTTCTAGCCTCCTAACCTTCCTACCCCTCATCCCTTCTTCACATTCCCCTGGTGCCCAGGGATTTGCCCTTCCTGCAGAAAATATTTCTCCTCAATGCCACGTGGTGGAGTCATGCCCCCTTTTCCTTGCATTGAGCTGGTTGTCCAATTTTACTTGGTAGCCTTGCCCTGCCCTTTGCTGACTTTGCAAGGAGAGCAATGATTCCCCAGTACTGCCTGTTTGCAGACTGCCCAATCTCCCTACCACCTGCACAGTGCCAACGAACACCTGTTTCCCAATGCCTGAGTTCCCTTCTGCATCACTGAAATTCTTATGGTGCAAAGTGATTCCCTGACACATCTCTGACTAGCTCAACACCCTGTACACATCTCACCTGGTCTGCCCCAGGCAGCAGATATAGCCTTTGTGCCTCAGTGAACCTCTCACTTCCCCCTTTTTACAAGCTCTTAATTAGTTCTTCAAGCAGCTGAATTGTCTTTTGGGCAGAATACTTGTCCTGTCCTGCCGCAATTCACTCACAGTGTCTGGAACAACACTGACTAGAGACAGAATCTTCCGTCCTTCTCTGCCTCTATTCTACCCCACCAGGACCCAAAAGTTCATCCCTCTATGTCTGACTCAGTTCTTGATGCCCATGGCTGTGGGCAGTTCAGTGGCATTTTATACAATGTTGTGTGGTGTGCTTCCTGGTTACAAACCCCATTGGTAATCTAGTGATGGGTGACAAGGAAATAGCTGAGGAACTAAATAAGTACTTTGCGTCAGTCTTCACAGTAGAAGACATGAGTAATATCCCAACAATTCAGGAGAGTCAGGGGGCAGAGTTGAATATGGTAAGGGGAGGTCGTGCCTGACAAACCTGTTAGAGTTCTTTGAAGAGATAACAAATAGACCAAGGAGAGCCAATGGATGTTATCTATCTTGACTTCCAAAAGGTCTTTGTTAAGGTGCCTCACGGGAGACTGCTGAGTAAAATAAGGGCCCATGGTATTCGAGGCAAGGTACTAACATGGATTGACGATTGGCTGTCAGGCAGAAGGCAGAGAGTTGGGATAAAAGGTTCTTTTTCGGAATGGCAACCGGTGACGAGTGGTGTCCCGCAGGGTTCAGTGTTGGGGCCACAGCTGTTCTCTTTATATATTAACGATCTAGATGACGGGACTGGGGGCATTCTGGCTAAGTTTGCCGATGATACAAAGATAGGTGGAGGGGCAGGTAGTATGGAGGAGGTGGGGAGGCTGCAGAAAGATTTAGACAGTTTAGGAGAGTGGTCCAAGAAATGGCTGATGAAATTCAACGTGGGCAAGTGCGAGGTCTTGCACTTTGGAAAAAAGAATAGAGGCATGGACTATTTTCTAAACGGTGACAAAATTCATAATGCTGAAGTGCAAAGGGACTTGGGAGTCCTAGTCCAGGATTCTCTAAAGGTAAACTTGCAGGTTGAGTCCGTAATTAAGAAAGCAAATGCAATGTTGACATTTATCTCAAGAGGCTTGGAATATAAAAGCAGGGATGTACTTCTGAAGCTTTATAAAGCATTAGTTAGGCCCCATTTAGAATACTGTGAGCAATTTTGGGCCCCACACCTCAGGAAGGACATATTGTCACTGGAGCGGGTCCAGCGGAGATTCACACGGATGATCCCAGGAATGGTAGGCCTAACATAAGATAAACATCTGAGGATCCTGGGATTATATTCATTGGAGTTTAGGAGGTTGAGGGGAGATCTAATAGAAACTTACAAGATAATGAATGGCTTAGATAGGGTGGACGTAGGGAAGATGTTTCCATTAGCAGGGTAGACTAGGACCCGGGGGCACAGCCTTAGAATAAAAGGGAGTCACTTTAGAACAGAGATGAGGAGAAATTTCTTCAGCCAGAGAGTGGTGGGTCTGTGGAATTCATTGCCACAGAGGGCAGTGGAGGCCGGGACGTTGTGTGTCTTTAAGACAGAAGTTGATAAATTCTTGATTTCTCGAGGAATTAAGGGCTATGGAGAGAGAGCAGGTAAATGGAGTTGAAATCAGCCATGATTGAATGGTGGAGTGGACTTGATGGGCCGAATGGCCTTACTTCCGCTCCTATGTCTTATGGCCTTATGGTCTCATTGAATAATTGATACATGTTGGACTTGCCTTATGGAGAATATCATGAAACTAGCAATCTGAAGTCTGAGAACCAATGGTCTGTTTCCTGCTCCTAGTGCTGAGCTACTATTTTCGTCAGTGAGTGCGAATGTCACTGGCAAAGCCATATTTGTTGTCTATCCCTAATTGCCTTTGAGAAGGTGTCTTTGTTATATTACTTGGGAGTAATATATGTTACTCATTTGTTTGTGCAGAGTTGAACTTAACTTTAATGATGAATACTCAAAGTCATCCAGTGATAACAAATTATTTATTGAGTAACTAATCAATTTACTTGTGAGTTCAATTCTTCAATACTTTTACTAGTAGTCAAATTAAACAAGCTAGATTTAGATTAACAATGAATATTATACTTTACACTCTGAGCTAACTATATTTCTGTTCTCTAGCTGTAACACACCCCAAGAGAGCGGGGAAACAGATTGAGCGTGTTTATATACTCCCTGTTAGTGTTGTCCTCGAGTGATCATCTGACTGTACTGACTGCACAATCACCCTTCATGTATTTACATATACAGAGATCACTACAGTCTTGACCCACCACAATCTGTGTAATGTAGGTACGACCACAGCGCTGTTAGAGAGGGGAGGAGTTTCAGGGTTTTTAACCCAGTGACAGTGATTTCATTGCAAGTCAGAACGGTGTGTAATTTAGAGTGGATCTCGTACGTGGTGATGTTCCTTCACTCAGCAAAAGTGAATATTTGGAAATCATGAGCATCAGCAGTTCTCGGCCATTTGGCTAAGATGAGTGTGAGGTCAGTTGTAGCACGGTAGCACAGTGGTTACCACTGTTGCTTCACAGCGCCAGGGTCCCAGGTTTGATTCCCGGCTTGGGTTACTGTCTATGTGGAGTCTACAAGTTCTCCCTGTATGTGCGTGGGTTTCCTCAAGGTGCTCCGGTTTCCTCCCACAAGTCCCGAAAGACATGCTTAAGTAATTTGGACATTCTGAATTCTCCCTCTGTGTACCCAAACAGGGGCCGGGATGTGGCGACTAGGGGCTTTGAAGCAGGCTAGGAGCTGGATTAGGGGTTTGCCCCTGTCCACACTCTGAGCTCTGGCTATGTCACTCTGATAAAGGAATTTTTAAAAAAAGAAATCATGACCACCGACCCGATACCATTCTGTCCATCCATAATTATGTCAGCGAAGGCATAGATGGCGCGGTGGAACAATAGTTAGCACAGCTGCCTCACGGCGCCGAGGACCCAGGTTCGATCCTGCCCCAGGTCACTGTTCGTGTGGAGTTTGCACATTCTCCCCATGTTTGCGTGGGTCTCACCCCCGCAACCCAAGGAGGATTGGGTGGATTGGCCCCTCAATTGGGAAAAAAAAGAATTGGGTACTCTAAATTTATTTTTCATAAAGTCAGCTAAGGCATGTAAAACCTTAATCATGAACATCAATCGCAATCCATACTGCCTATTTTTGGTAAATTAATTAGGAAAAAGCTCATAGAATCATAGAATCTATGGCACGGAGGCAGGCTCTTCGGCCCAAACTGGTCCATGCCAACCAAAACGCCCATCTAAGCTAACCCCATTTGCCTGCATTTGGCCCCTATCCCTCTAAACCTTTTCTATCCATGTATCTGTCCAAATGCCTTTTAAATGTTGTTCATGTCCCTGTCACAACCACTTCCTCCTGAAGCTCATTCCATATACGTACCATCCTCTGCTCCTCAGGTTCCCATTAATTCTTTCCCCTCTTAACTTAAACCTCTGCCCTCTAGTTCTCGATTCCCCAACCCTGGGAAAAAGACTGAGTGCATTCACCCTATCCATGCCTCTCATGATCTTATGCACCTCTATAAGATCATCCCTCAGTCTCCAAGCTCCAAAGAAAAATGTCCTCACCTGTCCAATCTCTCTCTGTAACTCAGTCCCTTGAGTCCTGGCAACATCCTGGCAACTCTCTCCAGTTTAATAGCATCTTTCCTATAGCAAGGTGATTAAAATTGAACAAAATACTCCAGGTGCCGCCTCACCAACATCCTGTACAACTGAAACATTACTTCCCAACTTCTATACTCAATGGTCTGACTGATGAACGCCAACATGCCAAAAGATTTCTTCACTGCCCTATCCACCTTTAGAGAATTGTGCACCTGAACTCCAAGGTCCCTCTCTTCCACGATACTCCCTAAGGTCCTACCATTCACCGTGAAAGTCCTGCCTTGATTTGACTTTCCAAAATGCAACACCTCACACTTATCTGTATTGAACTCCATTTGACATTTCTTGGCCCACATCCCCAGCTGATCAAGGTCCTGCTGCAATTTTTGATAACCTTCCACACTATCTACAATACCACCTATTTTAGTGTCATCTGTAAACTTACTAATCATGCCTTGTCCATTCTCATCCAAATTGTTGGTATAGATAACAACGAGCAATGGGTCCAGCACTGACCCCTGAGGCAGATGACTAGTCACAGGCCTCCAGTCCGACAAGCATCCTTCCACCATTACCCTCTGCTTCCTACCATCAAGCTAATTGTATATCCAATTTGCCAGCTCTCCCTGGATTCCATGTGATCTAACCTTCCAGAGTAGCCTATCTTATGGAACTTTATCAAGGGGCTTACTGAAGTCCATATAGACTACGTCTAATGCCCTGTCCTCATCAACCTTCCTGGTCACTTCATCAAAGAACTCTAACAAATTTATAAGGCATGATCTCCCATGCACGAAGCCATGCTGCCTACTCGTAAACAAACCCCGTCTTTTCAAATGCCTGTATTTCTTATCCCTCAGCATCCTCTCCAGTAACTTATCAAACACAGATGTTAGGCTTACCGGTCGATAATTCCAAGGTTTTTCTTTACAATCCTTTTTAAATACGGGCACAACATTTGCTACCCTCCAATCTTCTGGCATCTCATCCGTGGCTAACGATGATGGAAATATCTCAGCCGGGGCTCCCGCAATTTCTTCTCTAGCCTCACGTAATGTTCTTGGATATACCTGGTCAGAGCCAGGAGATTCAGCTTGCCGTTGCTGAGTACTGCATCTCCTTTCAGCCCCTCATTTGCTTCCCCGCGGCGGAGGATCTCACCTCCCTGCCATCTAGTTTAAACCCTCCCTTGTAGCACTAGCAAATCTGCCCCCCCAGGATATTGAACCCCCTCCAGTTCAGATGCAACCTGTCATTTGTTACACTTCAACCACGATATGTCTGCCAAGCGATTTAATTCGCTTTCCCTATTTAGAACTGTAACAACTGCAGAGAAAGGATACTTTCCCCACATTTGTTTGAATGAAATGCAAGATCAAGTCTCACATATTAAGAGGGTTGTGTTTTAAATCAGTGTATGACCAATTCCCCTGGATGCAAACATTTGAAACATTGCCACACATTTGGATAATCATTCATTTAAGAAGTTGCACAAGAACGTTGGGCAGCATAGAAGCACAAGTGGCTAGTGTCATGATATGCAAACATGCAGCGAATGAACACATAGAATAGGACACGACCAATGAGCAGTCAGGACACTCAGGGGTGGTATCTCACTATTAAAGGGATGAGGCACTCACACCCTGCCTCTTTCTACAGACCAACATTTACAGAGTGAGACAGGGTGTATCCTCAGCATCACACCCCAGCACATGACTTAGAGCAAGGCTGGTTCAGTTAGACTGAGTTATTACATTTAGATTAGCAGAGAGTCAAACTCATTGAGAACTGTGCTAATAGTTCAATAAAACACATTGAACTCACTTCAAAGTCTGGAGCATCTTTTACTCAAAACTGCATCAAGTGGCAGCTTGTGTTATTCAAAATTATATAACACAACATGGTACCAGGTATGGGGTTCATGTGTACGTGGACGACATCATCATATGGTCCACGACCCCTGGAGAACATGTGTCCCATCTCCAGAAGATATTCCGCTGTGTACTTGCCAACGGCCTAAAGTTAAACAGGTCCAAATCTTGTTTTGGCACATCGACGCTCAAGTTCCGAGACGACCAGATCTCACAGCATGGTGTGCGCCCGGACACAGACAAAATCAAGGCCATCGAGGCGATGAAGGTCCCTGAGGACAAAAAGGTGGTGCTGCGCTTCTTGGTATGGTGAATATTCTGGGCAAGTTCATTCCAAACTTGGCCACACACATCACGGCCCTATGCAACCTGGTGAAAAAGTCAACTGCCTTTGAGTGGATGGCAGCACACCAGACAGAGTGGCTGGAGCTGAAAGCCAAGCTCACCACTGCATCAGTCCTGGCATTCTTCGATCCGGACCGGGAGACAAAGATATCCACAGATGTGAGTCAGGATGGCATTGGTGCGGTGTTGCTTCAACGAGATGACACATCATCCTGGGCACCAGTAGCCTACGCATCAAGGGCGATGACGCCCACTGAAACCAGATATGCACAGATTAGAAGGAGTGCTTGGGTCTTCTCACCGGCATCCTCAAATTTCATGATTATGTCTACGGCCTGCCGACATTCACTGTCGAGACGGATCATAGGCCTCTGGTCCACATCATCCACAAGGGCCTGAACGACATGACGCCTCGCTTGCAGAGAATCCTGCTTAAACTGAGGAGGTATGACTTCAACTTGGCGTGCAAATCTGGCAAGGAGCTCATCATCGCTGATGCATTGTCCCACTCCGTCGCCTCGCCCAGTGAGCCGCTGGAGATCATCCAGCACATCGAATCGCAGGTGCAGCTGTGTGCTAGCACTCTCCCGGCGACAGATGAGAAGGTAGTTCTCACCCGTGATGAGACAGCCAAGGACCCCCTCTTGCAGCGCGTCATCCACAACCTCACCAATGGCTGGCAGAAAGGGCAGTGTCCACAATTTTACAATGTGAAGGACGACCTGACGGTGATTGATGGTATCCTCCTCAAGCTGGACAGGATTGTCATTCCGCTCAGTCTCCAGAGCTTGGTGCTGCGCCAGATTCATGAGGGATACCTGGGCATCGAGAAGTGCAGACGCAGAGCCCGGCAAGCTGTCTACTGGCCCGGCATCAGCCAGGACATCATGAACATGGTCCTGAACTGAGCTACCTGTCAGCGGTTCCAGCAAGCGCAGAGCAAGGAGACGCTCCAACAACATGACATAGTGACCTCGCAGTGGTCCAAGGTTGGCATCGACCTCTTTCATGCGAATGGTCGCGACTACGTATTGATCATCGACTACTTCTCGAATTACCCTGAGGTGCTGAAGCTTCCGGACCTCCCCTCTCGGACCGTCATCAAAGCCTGTAAGGAGACGGTCTCAAGGCATGGCATCCCAATCACCATCATGAGCGACAATGGCCCGTGCTTTAACAGTCGAGAATGGTCCACGTTTGCCAGGTCATACAATTTCCAGCATGTCACCTCCAGTCCGCACTATCCGCAGTCCAATGGAAAAGTCGAGAAAGGGGTGCACATTGTGAAACAGCTCATCTGCAAGGCCGCGGACTCTGCTTCCGACATACACCTTGCACTGCTCGCGTACAGGGCGACTCCATTGTCCACTGGCATGTCGCAGGCTCAACTCCTGATGAACAGGGACCTGCGGACGACGCTTCCAGCCATACACCTGCCCAACCTGGATCACCTCCCGGTGCTGCAGAAGGTGCAGCAGCTCAGAGACCGTCAAAAGCAGGGCTATGATGCCCATGCCACCGATCTGGCTGTGCTATCCCCGGCAGACACTGTCAGGATCAAGATACCGGATGGTGTGTGGTCTGCCCCGGCTGTCGTTGTTCGACAGGCCGCGCCCCGCTCTTATGTTGTACGTATGGCTGATGGCTCCATCGTGCGAAGGAATCGACGTCACTGCGCAAAGTTGCTTACCCGCAGCCACTTTCTCCTCCATTTCCATATGTTGAATTGCCACCTCCTGATACCTCGCACCACGAGGCCACCAGTCAGGCTTCCATCCCGCCTGTCAAGGCTCCATCGTCCCCTCCGGCGGTCGACCAGGATCAGACGTAAGCCTCCGAGACTGGACTTGTGAACATTTGTTTTGTTTGCTCTGTTCTGTTGTCCACCGTCAGTCACGTTAATCAGACTCATTCACATGTAAATACATTCACATACGCCAACAAAACATTTTTAAAAAGGGGAGATGTCATGATATGCAAACATGCAGCTAATGAATACATAGAATAGGACACGACCAATGAGCAGTCAGGACACTCAGGGGTGGTATCTCACTATAAAAAGGAATGAGGCACTCACACCCCACCTCTTTCCACAGGCCAACATCTACAGAGTGAGACAGGGTGTATCCTCAGCATCACACCCCAGCACGTGGCTTAGAGCAAGGCTGGTTCAGTTAGACTGAGTTACTACAGTTAGATTAGCAGAGAGTCAAACTCATTGAGAACTGTGCTAATAGTTCAATAAAACACATTGAACTCACTTCAAAGTCTGGATCATCTTATACTCAAAACTGCATCAAGTGGCAGCTTGTGTTATTCAAAATTACATAACACAACAGCTTGCACTGTGGCTTCACAGCGCCAGGGTCTCAAGTTCGATTCCCTGCTGGGTCACTGTCTGTGCGGAGTCTGCACGTTCTCCCCGGGTCTGCGTGGGTTTCCTCCGGGCACTCCGGTTTCCTCCCACAGTCCAAAGACGTGCAGGTTAGGTAGATTTGCCATGATAAATTGCCCTTAGTAACCAAAAGGGTTAGCAGGGGTGACTGGGTTACGGGGATAGGGTGGAAGTGAGGGTTTAAGTGGGTATGTGCAGACTCGATGGGCAGAATGGCCTCCTTCTGCACTGTATGTTCATTGTTCTATGTTCTATGTACATTACACCGACCAAAATAGTTACGAGGCAATTGTTTCAAATTTGTGTTCATAAACTTCTAATTATAAAGAAAAAGGTGAACTAAATCAATTTGTGTGGTGAATAATCAAAACAACCACACACTCTAATAAACATTGAAAGAATTGCCAAAGTACCTATCTATCACTGATGAAACAAAATCGGCCATTATTGTTAGGACCAAATGAGCCTAGTGAACCCTTTCACCAATCCTATATCCTTTGATGGTTTCATCTTTAAAATTGTGCCAGCAGATGGTGCCATTGCAAAAAAAGTGAAGAACTGCTGATCCTGGAAATGCAAGGCCAAATTTTTTCCATAACATGCCTGAATATTAGATTATATTGAAGTCCTGAAGCAAATACCATCAAGGATTCCTGAATTATTTCTAGCATGC
Source organism: Scyliorhinus torazame (assembly GCF_047496885.1). Lineage (NCBI taxonomy): Eukaryota > Metazoa > Chordata > Chondrichthyes > Carcharhiniformes > Scyliorhinidae > Scyliorhinus > Scyliorhinus torazame. Next base: position 233,209,725 of record NC_092710.1, on the reverse strand, counting down.
CTTAATGGAAAATTCTCACTCATACAAATCACTTTATCCAGAAGTTGTTGGTAACTCTTTCATTGATATGGTCCTCTGGAGACTTCCAGTTGCGGCTATGCTGAGCTAAGCCGCACGATTCGGCAGCTCCCGCCATCACGGACTTTCAGGCTCGCTAGAGGAGCCCCAACGGAATTTTTTTCGAAAACAACCTGTGGGAAAGGGAAGAGCAAGGTCCCCCTTCACCTTTTATGGACCGGACCAGAAGTGAAACGGCCAAAAAAGTGGCATTGGAGCAGCGGGAGAAGCGAGAGAAAAAAACAAAATGGCGGCAGCCGGAGACAAAGCGGAGATGCAGGAGTTCATCAAGCGCTGCTTCGAGGACCTGCGTAAGGAAATGCTGGCGCCTATGCTGGCGGTAATTGAAGGACTAGGGATCACCCAGAAGGCCCACGAGGTAAAGATCCAGGAGGTACAGAAAAGAGTCAGTGAGAATGAGGACGAGCTCTTGGGCCTGGCGGTGAGAGTGGAGCAGCACGAGGCGCTACACAAGAGGTGGGTGGGAAGACTCGAAGATCTGGAGAACAGGTCGAGGAGAAAGAATTTGCGGATCCTGGGTCTCCCTGAAGGAGTGGAGGGGGCCGATGCCGGGGCATACGCGAGCACGATGCTTGGGGCGATAATGGGCGCGGAGGCCCCTTCGAGGTCGCTGGAGTTGGACGGGGCACACCGGGTGCTGGCGAGGAAGCCCAAGGCAAATGAGCCGCCAAGGGCGATGGTGGTGATGTTTCACCGGTTCACGGACAGAGAGAGGGTCCTGAAATGGGCCAAGAAGGAGCGGAGCAGTAAGTGGGACAATGCAGAGATCCGAATATACCCAGACTGGAGCACAGAGGTTGCAAAGCGGAGAGCGGGTTTCAACCGGGCCAAAGCGGTGTTGCACCGGAAAGGAGTGAAATTCGGAATGCTGCAGCCAGCGCGACTGTGGGTTACATACAAGGATCAACACTATTACTTTGAAACGCCTGAAGAGGCGTGGACCTTCATACAAACCGAAAAGTTGGACTCCAATTGAGGGTTTGTGAGGGTGGGGGGGATGTTTGAGGTTTGATGTGTGATGGTTGTTCTATATAGGGGGTCAATCACGCGCAGGAAATGTTACATGGGCTGGGGGAGAGAGCCAGGAGCTGCGCCAGAGGGGGTGGAGCGGGCTATGGAAAGCGCAGTTTTTTTTTCCCGCGCGTGGGAAGAAAGGCGGGAAGGGGAACGAAGGAACGCATATCGATTGGGAGACTCCCACACGGGGAGGTCAATGGGACGGCGGGAGAAGCCGGGGTCGGCAGGAGTCAGCTGACTTACGGGAGTGACATGGGGGGAGCAAAAAAGCTACACAGGGGTCTAGCCGGTTGGGGGCGGGGGGGGGGGGGGGGCGGGGGGGGGGGGGGTTGCTGCTGAAAGGGAATGGGACACAGAAGAGGTTGTCGGGACGGGGGTCCCCCGTCCGGGGGAATAGAGGGTGAGGGAGGCGCGGACACGGGACTGGCCCAGAAAAGGAGATGGCTAGTCGGTGGGGGGGGGGGGGGGGGGGGGGGGGGGGAGCCCCTCCAATCCGGCTGATAATGTGGAACGTGAGGGGCCTGAATGGGCCGGTGAAGAGGGCTCGAGTGTTCGTGCACTTAAAGGGACTGAAGGCAGACGTGGTCATGCTCCAAGAGACACACCTGAAGGTGGCGGACCAGGTCAGGTTAAGTAAGGGATGGGTAAGAGAGGTATTCCACTCGGGACTGGACGCGAATAATAGAGGGGTGGCAATATTGGTGGGAAAGCAGGTGTCATTTGAGGCCAAGACAATCGTAGTGGACAATGGAGGGCGATATGTAATGGTGAGCGGTAGGCTGCAAGGGACGTGGGTGGTGCTGGTAAACGTATACGCCCAGAACTGGGATGATGCAGGATTCATGAAGTGCATGTTGGGGCGCATTCCGGACCTGGGGACAGGAGGCCTGATAATGGGAGGGGACTTCAATACAGTGTTGGATCCAGCACTGGACCGCTCCAAATCAAGGACTGGAAAGAGGCCGGCGGCAGCCAAGGTGCTTAGGGGGTTGATGAATCAGATGGGGGGAGTAGACCCATGGAGGTTTGCAAGGCCGCAGGCTAGGGAATTTTCTTTTTTCTCCCATGTGCACAAAGCCTACTCCCGGATAGATTTTTTTGTTCTGGGCAGGGCGCTTATCCCGAGGGTGGAGGGGACAGAGTATTCGGCCATAGCCGTTTCGGACCACGCCCCGCACTGGGTGGAACTGGAGCTGGGAGAGGAGAGGGACCAACGCCCGCTGTGGCGGCTGGATGTGGGACTGCTGGCGGATGAGGTGGTGTGTGGGAAGGTGAGGGGGTGTGTCGAAAGGTACTTGGAGGCCAACGGCAACGGGGATGTGTGGGCGGGGGTGGTATGGGAGGCGTTGAAGGTGGTGATCAGGGGAGAGCTAATTTCCATTAGGGCTCATAGGGAGAAGACAGAGGGTATGGAAAGGGAGAGGTTAGTGGGGAAGATTGAGAGAGTGGACAGGAGATACGCAGAGGCCCCGGAGGAAAGGTTACTTGGGGAAAGACGATGGCTCCAGACGGAGTTTGACCTGTTGACCACGAGGAAAGCGGAGGCACAGTGGAGGAAGGCGCAGGGGGTGACCTACGAGTATGGGGAAAAGGCCAGTCAGATGCTGGCACACCAGCTCCGTAAGAGGATGGCGAGGGAAATAGGGGGAGTCAAAGATGGAAGGGGAGCCACGGTTCGGAGGCCTTCTATGAAGAGCTGTACAGATCCCAGCCCCCAGCGGGGGAAGAGGGGATGAGACGATTCCTAGACCAACTGAGATTCCCGAGGGTGGAGGAGCAAGAGGTGGCTGGTTTGGGGGCACCAATTGGGTTGGAGGAGCTGAGCAAGGGGCTGGGGAGTATGCAGCCGAGGAAGGCCCCGGGACCGGACGGGTTCCCAGTGGAGTTCTACAGGAAGTACGTAGACCTGTTGGCCCCGCTATTAGTGAGGACCTTTAATGAGGCAAGAGAGGAGGGGACCCTGCCCCCGACAATGTCGGAAGCAACAATTTCTTTGATCCTAAAGCGGGACAAGGACACACTGCAATGTGGATCGTACAGGCCAATCTCGCTCCTCAATGTGGATGCTAAGTTGCTGGCAAAAGTGCTGGCCACGAGGATCGAGGACTGTGTCCCGGGGGTGATCCACTAAGACCAGACGGGATTCGTAAAGGGCAGGCAATTAAACACTAATGTGCGGCGGCTCTTAAACGTGATGATGATGCCATCGGAGGAGGGAGAGGTGGAGATAGTGGCAGCTATGGACGCGGAGAAGACCTTTGGCCGAGTAGAGTGGGAGTACCTCTGGGAGGTGCTGCGTAGGTTTGGGTTCAGGGGAGGGTTCATCAGTTGGGTTAAACTCCTTTACAGAGCCCCGGTGGCGAGTGTAGTGACGAACCGGCGGAGGTCGGAGTACTTTCGACTGTACCGAGGGACGAGGCAGGGGTGCCCCCTGTCCCCCCTGTTGTTTGCATTGGCGATCGAACCATTGGCCATGTCATTGAGTGAGTCTAATAAATGGAGGGGGGTGATCCGAGGGGGAGAAGAGCATCGGGTGTCGCTATATGCGGATGACCTGTTGCTGTACGTGGCAGATCGAATGGAGGGGATGGTGGAGGTCATGCAGACTCTAAGGGAGTTTGGGGAGTTTTCGGGCTGTAAGCTCAATGTAGGGAAGAGTGAGCTTTCTGTATTACAGGCACGGGACCAAGAAAGAGGGATAGGGGACCTACCGCTGAGGAGGGCGGAGGGGAGCTTTCGGTATCTGGGGATCCAGATAGCCAGGAGTTGGGGAGCCTTACATAAACTGAATCTGACGAGGTTGGTGGAGCAAATGGAGGAGGACTTCAAAAGATGGGACATGTTACCGCTCTCGCTGGCGGGTAGAGTGCAGTCGGTCAAAATGGTGGTCCTTCCGAGGTTTCTGTTTGTGTTTCAGTGCCTTCCCATCGTGATCACCAAGGCCTTTTTTAAGAGAGTAGGCAGGAGTATTATGGGGTTTGTGTGGGCGAATAAGACCCCGAGGTTAAGGAGAGGGTTCCTGGAACGCAGTAGGGACCGAGGAGGGTTGGCGCTGCCAAACCTGGGGAGCTACTACTGGGCAGCAAATGTGGCGATGATCCGCAAGTGGGTTATGGAGGGAGAGGGGGCGGCATGGAAGAGGATGGAGATGGCGTCCTGTAAAGGAACGAGCCTGGGGGCGTTGGTGACGGCACCGCTGCCGCTCTCGCCGACAAAGTATACCACGAGCCCGGTGGTGGCGGCAACACTAAGGATCTGGGGCCAGTGGAGACGGCACAGGGGTGCAATGGGAGCATCGGTGTGGTCCCCAATCAGGGGTAACCACCAGTTTGTCCCGGGGAAGATGGGCGGGGGGTTCCAGAGCTGGCATCGGGCGGGGATTAGAAGAATGGGGGACCTGTTCATCGACGGGACGTTTGCGAGCCTAGGGGCACTGGAGGAGAAGTTCGAGTTACCCCCGGGAAATGCCTTTAGATATATGCAGGTGAGGGCTTTTGTGAGGCGACAGGTGAGGGAATTCCCGTTGCTCCCGGCACAAGAAATTCAAGACAGGGTGATTTTGGGGGTATGGGTCGGGGAGGGCAAGGTGTCGGAAATACACCAGGAGATGAAAGAAGAGGGGGAAGCGCTAGTAGAAGAGTTGAAGGGTAAATGGGAGGAGGAGCTGGGGGAGGAGATCAAGGAAGGTCTGTGGGCTGATGCCCTGGGTAGGGTTAATTCCTCCTCCTCGTGTGCCAGGCTCAGCCTGATACAATTTAAGGTGGTTCACAGAACTCACTTGACGGGGGCGAGATTGAGCAAGTTCTTTGGGGTAGAGGACAGATGTGGTAGGTGCTCAGGGAGCCCGGCGAACCATGTCCATATGTTTTGGTCATGCCCGGCACTGGAGGGGATCTGGAGAGGAGTGGTGGGAGCAATATCTCAGGTGGTGAAAGTCCGGGTCAAGCCAAGCGGGGCGCTAGCAATATTTGGAGTAGTGTACGAACCGGGAGTGCAGGAGGCGAAAGAGGCCGGCATTCTGGCCTTTGCGTCCCTAGTAGCCCGGCGAAGGATCTTGCTAATGTGGAAGGAGGCGAAGCCCCCCAGCGTGGAGGCCTGGATAAACGATATGGCTGGGTTCATAAATCTGGAGAGGATAAAGTTTGCCTTGAGAGGGTCTGCGCAGGGGTTCTACAGGCGGTGGCAACTGTTCCTAGACTATCTCGCGGAGCGTTAGAGGAAGGTCGGCCAGCAGCAGCAGCAACCTGGGGGGAGGGTCGTCCTGAGAAGGGGGTGGCGGGGGTGGGGGGGGGGGACTGCCTGGGAGGGTGGAGGAGCAAGAGATAACATGACGGGTTGGGGAAACTGGCACGTACGGGAGAGAGCCAGTGTACAAAGCTATGTAATCATATCATTTTGCCATGTATATATCTTGCTCTGTGCAATTTTGCGTTATTTTGTTACGGAGGGGGGTTATTGTTTGTAAGGGAGAAAAATTGTGTTAAAAAACTTTAATAAATATATATTTTTTAAAAAGATATGGTCCTCTGGGGTCAAATATCTGATATTTATTCAAAATCATTCTGATCATGCTTTCTCTCCTAGGTTAATGGGCTATGGCCTGTCTCTCAATAAAAAAAATGCTGGACAGAACTTACTCAGAAATCTGGCAGAGTGTCAGGTTCAGTCAGAAAGCCGGTCTGTCAATCTCCAAATGCACAGCCGAGTTTTCACTCCAGATTTTCTAGCATTCAGTGCGCAGAAAATCTGGGGCGTGGTTTACACTGTCTGTCTGGTGGGCCAGGACCTGATAGAGCAAGCCTTAGATTGGGGCGCCATCTTTCATAGATTCACAGAATCATAGAATTTAAGTGCAGAAGGAGGCCATTCAGCCCATCGAGTCTGCATCGACCCTTGGAAAGAGCACCCTACCTAAGACCACACTTCCACCCTATCCCCATAACCCAGTAACCCCACATTGTGGGCAGCACGGTAGCACAGTGGTTAGCACAGTTGCTTCACAGCTCCAGGGTCCCAGGTTCGGTTCCCGGCTTGGGTCACTGTCTGTGCGGAGTCTGTGCGTTCTCCGCGTGTCGGCGTGGGTTTCCTCCGGGTGCTCCGGTTTCCTTCCACAGTCCAAAGATGTGAGGTTAGGTGGATTGGCCATGATAAATTGCCCCTTTGTGTCCAAAAAGGTTGGGTGGGGTTACTGGGTAACGGGGTTACGGGGCTAGGGTGGAGGCAGGGGCGGATCTACTATGAAACTAATGAAGCTTAAGCTTCAGGGGCTCCTAATCCCAGAGGGGCCCCAGAAGCAAGTTTAGTCCACATTGCTTAAAGGTTTTGGGTCTACTATATGAGAAGGGGTTTTAAAAAAATAATAATATTAATAATATAGTGTAATTCAATACAAAACAATAGTTAAAATAAAAATTAAAAGGTTATTAAAGTATCATGTAGGCTAGCCGTAAACGAAAAAATATTCAAATTAAGGATGTTTCATTCTAAATATATTTAATATAAAATAATTATAAATAATTTAAAACACTATTAACATTTATGACAGAAATACAAACAGTAGATGATGTGTCGTAATAAAAAAGAGGCGCTCCATGTCCCCGCAGATCGGCTTTTTCAAAACCTCATCGGCACTACCGAGGGCAAGTGGTTAACTAGCTGTCGGAGACACTCGACCACAAATGCAAGTGGCAGCTCGGCGGGACCCATCCGCTCCCCTTTAGCGGGAACACCCCCATTGTGTCCCCGGTAAAACGGCTGGACACGACCTCATACACTTCCGAGGGCAAGTTGAAAAGGCAATTACAATGCTAACATGAATTTTTAACGTGATAGCACTCGTGATAGCGATCTAGACAAGAATTTTTTTCAATAAAGTATTCATAAGGATACACTATTTTAATTACCACTACTCAAAAATAAATGTTATAGTTAGAAAAGTAAGGTAAGTAATTAAGGTGAAATTTAGATTAGCCCAAGCCTATTGTTTTTATGAAGAGGGGAACGGAAGGTAGGCTACGACCGCATAGCCTAGGCTAATACTATATTACAAGTATTTATGAAAAAGTAATAAAAGGGTGAATTTGTGTTAAATTACAGGTGTTTATTATGAAAAGTGTTCAAATAATGGTAAAATTGTGTTACATTACCTTAGCCTATGAGTTTTGGTGGCCTAGTCTTGCCTAACTTAGTCTAACTTAGGCTAGCTTGAACATAGCCTAGTTTAGCCTATTTAGCTTATTTATTATAAATCTTAAAAAATGGAGCTTTACTTTCTGAGAAGGTTTTTTTTAAAAAAAACTTTCTCAGAAAGTAGAACTAAAATGTTTTCCTTTCAAAGAATGCGACAATAGTCGCACGACTCAAATTGATTAATTTTTTGTTGTATATATTTCAACAATCCCAAAGTTTGAGAGTCAGTAGCACAGATGTTGTAAAGGTGGACTGTCACAGTAAGTTGGCTGTTCTGCTGTGGCTAACTTATTTTTTCCCCCTTTTTAACAGAGATCAAGACCCTAGAGGAATAACAATGAGTTCACGAAAGTATTTAAGTGGATACCAAAAACACAAACTCAATGAAAAGCGCTCTGATGAAATTTCTAAATGTCAAAAACTAACAAACTATTTTGCAATGTTAAGTTTGTCAACACCTACAGTTGAAACAAGCCAAGCAAACACCACTGAAGCCAGTGATAGTGCACAAACCGTGGGAGCTCTTTCTAACAATATTCAACCCACTGTTGACGCTTTTGGTACAGATGATGATCACAGTGGTCAACATGAAAGTACCGCGGAACAAGCAGAGACTGAGCAGGAACATGAAACAGGAAGCAAATTCAGTGATTTCAAAGAATATAGTGACCTCGAAAACTGGCCCATCACAGTTGATAATGATTTCATACAGAATTCTTCAATGCAAGACATAGGTTTTTTTCAAAATAAAAAACCAGATGATGTATATACCGAATCAAGCAGGGTTTACAAGGAGCAAAACAGAAGTTTCTCAAACAAATATTTTGAAAAAAGATTGAAAAATGGCCAGACTGATGAGGTCCTGGTTAGTTTACTCAAAGAGCAAAGGCTGTATATACTGTTTTGTTTGCAAACTCTTTTCTAAATGCCAAACATCACTTACAACAGGTGGGTTTCTGACTGGATGAATGTACTCAGAACTCTGGAGAATCATGAAGACACCATGGAACATAAGAGGGCGATGTTGTGTTGGATAACAAGAAAGTCAAATAAAAATACTGTGGATCAGCAACTTGAAGAACAGATGAGAAAACCATACAGAACTATTTTGAAGTACTGAAAAGAGTTGTAGCTGTTATAAAGTTTTTAAGTGAAAGAGGTTTGGCATTTAGAGGTCATGAGGAGAAGTGGGGCTCACCAAATAATGGAAACTTCATGGGGGCCATTGAACTTATTGCAGAGTTCGACCCATTTTACATGAACATCTCGAGAAATGTAAAAATGAAAAAGTAAATGCTGCTTACCTATCCAAACCCGTGTATGAAGAATTTATATAAATCATGGGAAAACATGTGCAAGATGAAATTGTGAAACAAATCAACAACCTAGACACCAAATACTACTCTATTATTGTTGACTCTACGCCTGACCTGTCACATGTTGACCAGCTGGTAATTGTGGTTCGATGCTGCTATAATGGAAAACCCTGTGAGAGACTTTTAACATTTTTACTGATAGAAAACCATTCATCCACGACCTTGGTCAACAGAATACAACAGGTTCTGGGTGAACATAAGCTTTCACTTGAAAATATCCGTGGTCAGTCCTACGATAATGCATCTAACATGAAGGACTCGGAGAAAGGGCTGCAAGCACACTTTAAAAACATTAACAGGTACGCAGACTATGTACCATGTGCAGCACATTCACTTAACCTTGTTGGAGAAAAGGCAGTGTCTACTGTACCTGAAGTTGTTGACTATTTTGGCATTTTGCAGGAGCTGTATGTTTTCTTTTCTGGATCTCCACAAAGATGGGGGATTTTAAACACACAGGGCAATCTACATTTTTCTCTAAAGAGCTTAAGTGTAACTAGATGGTCTGCACATTATGAAGCAGCCCGGGCAATTAAAAATGGATATATGGGTATTTTACAAACTCTCAAACATATTTTTGAAGACTCAGACGAGAAGCCTGAATGCAAAGAATTTATACCACAAGTTGGTAAAGCTGGAATATGCTATTTTAACAGTTGTTTGAGAAGAAGTGCTGGAGCGTTTCAACAAAACAAGTAAAAAACTCCAAATTCCTGGTTTTGATGTATTTGAAGGTTATCTTCTGCTATCATCTTTACTTTCGTTGGTTAAAGAACTCAGAGAAAATTCAGCCGATAAGATTGCACACTATGAATCAGAAGCAAAAGGTTTGTGTGAAGATATCACCTCAAGTTATTCTGATGCTTCCAAATGCATTGTTACACGGAAATTTTCAGATGGAACAAGTGGTATTGCTTCTTTGAGAGGAACTGACAAATTTAGGAGATAAGTTCTGTATCAACTCTATGACTGCTTGATAATCCAGTTCCGCAAGAGGATTGCCCATATGAGCAGATTGCGAAAAGGTTTAAGTTCCTCTCAGAATTGGTGAACAATTCTGAAATTGATGAGGACAGTATTAAACTTATAATATCGTATTACAAAGATGATATTGACCACAAATTAGTAAACAAGTGTTATCAGTTCAAAGAATATTTGCACCTTAGGAAATCCCAGAACACAGAAGAAAACACGCCATCTAAAATGCAATGCGCAGAAGTTCTTCAGCTTATTTGTGAGCAACACCTAATTGAAGTGTTCCCCAATATTATTACTGCGCTTAAGCTGTACTTGACAATGCCTATCACGAGCTGTGGAGCAGAAAGGAATTTTTCAAAGCTTCTCCTTTATAAAGAACAAATTTCCGTCTACCATGACTGAAGAGCGCTTAAATTCTTTATGCATATTGTCTCTAGAAAATGACATTGCAAGGAAGCTCTCATATGACAAAACTGTACATGAATATGTTGCAAGAAAAAAACAGAAAAAAGAGTATTTTGTGGTTACCAAGACCTCGTTGCTGGTTGCGAAGGGGCCCCCATAACAGTTCAAGCATCAGGGCCCCAAAAATGTAGGTCCGCCACTGGGTGGAGGCAAGGGCTTAAGTGGGGTGCTCTTTCCAAGGGCTGGTGCATATTCGATGGGCAGAATGGCCTCCTACCGTACTGTAAATTCTATGATTCTATGATAACCTTTTTGGACACTAAGGGCAATTTAGCATGGCCAATCCACTTAACCTGCACATCTTTGGACTGTGGGAGGAAACCAGAGCACCCGGAGGAAACCCACGCAGACACAAGGAGAATGTGCAAATTCCGCACAGACAGTGACCCAAGCCGGGAATCGAACCTGGGACCCTGGAGCTGTGAAGCAACAGTCCTAACTACTATGCTACCGAGACACAGAAGCAGGAGGGGCTACAACTGGCAGGCACAGAGTCGCTAGGCGAGAAACAATAAACAATAATGACACAGTATCAAGCAGACAATTCCCCACCAACTAAACATAAACGAAAAACAGTACAAAGTGAAAACGAAACACACCAGCAACCTGCACAGCTCCCAAACCAGGAGCAGCAGATAGCATCTAACACAAAAGTCACCAGTAGTCCTCCAAGGCATCCCGACACAACTCTCGAGTTGCTCAGTCAAACCAGGCCACCACCCCTCCCCTCCCTGTAGCACTGACATCTTGATCTCCAGACACCACCCAGTTCTAGGACCAGGCCTAAGGGTCTCAGAGGGCATTAACAAGTGACACACGCTCATTAAAAATTATTTGTTAAAAAAAAATCAAGTGAGACACAGTTCCAGACATAAGTCAATAAACAGTCAAAAGTCAAGAAACAAAGTATTCCAATGAAGATATCAACAAACTGCAAGAGCAAACCCTCCTCCATCTTCAGCCCGGCAGTGGGACCTTCCACTTTGCCGGCAGCACACCCACGCCCGTGGGGTGGAGAATCCCGCCCTAGATCATCAAGCAGTTTTGCAGCCAAAACCAAGAAGCACAGAGCATACACAACCTGCAGCCACTTGAGTATATTTTGGTTTAGTAACAGTATCATGATACAAAAGGCATAGCAAATTCCAGAACAAACAGCAACCCACTGAAACTACCCACTATACACCATAGATAAAAACAAATAAACCATCAACAAGAAACAAACCACCAGAATCTAACCAGCACAATCCCACCACACACCCCCCCCCCCACATCAGCAGCAGTCCCACTTTAGTGGAAAGATGCCCAATGTGTAAATAGGAAACCAAGCATGTAGAAAGCAGTGCATGCATGTCTGTAAGCGTATGCATGCATGAGAACAAACAGCTCTGTCCACGAGAAAAATACACACCGACACGGGGCATGGCGGAAGAGGGAGAGAGAGGGAGAACACCCCTCCTCTCTCAAGAGTTCAGTCACTTACAGTTCCATTGTACAAAAGACAAGTAAAACACAAAGCAATCACAGAAAACCGACAGAACATGCAACTATACAATGATGACACCAACTGTACACCACAGACAAAAAACAGTAACTATCAATAAAAAACAAAACTACCAGCATCCAAGCCAGAGGATACCCTCCCCACCTCCCCCACCCCTCCCCTGTGGCCGCAACAGCAGACCCACGCCATTGGAAAGGTGCCCACTGCATGGAAAGTATGAGTGTGGACATCAGTGGATGCATGCCTGAGTAGGCGTGCAAGCATAAAAGAGGAGCTGGGTGAATACTGCAGATGCATACCAGTAAGGGTGTGCGTGTGTGTGAACAAGCATCACAAACCACCAGAAAAGGTCACACCGACACGGAACAAGGCAGAAGAAAGAGATAACACCCCTTCTCTTCAACAGAACTGGCAGCTGGTGAAGGACTCCAGGCCACAGGAGCAAGAGAGGCCACAACACACAAGAACACAGTCTTCAAACAACAACAGGACACAGCCAATATCGTAAACAACCCCCCTCTCCCCCGGCAACCCCACCTGCATCAGTGGAGACCCCCTTCCTTAGCTAACCACCAGAAGGTCATACCAACACGGCACATAGTGGTAGAGAGAGAAAGAGAAGATCCCTCCCCTTCACCAGCATAGACAACTTGCCAAGCACTGTGCCACAGAAGCAGGAGGGGCTGCAACTGGTGAGCACACAGCTGCTAGGTGAAAAATAATAAACAACGAGAACACAATATCCAACATACAATTTCCCATTCATTAAACATAAACCAACAACAGTACAAAAGGAAAACAAAAAAATCATCAACAATCTGCACGGCTCCCAAACCGGGAACAGCACATAGCCACGAACACAAAAATGTCACCAGTAGTCCTCAAAGGTATCCCGTTGATGCACTATCAATTACGATGAGACGAGAGTAGAATGTAATTGAGGCTTTATTACACAGAGATGTGTGGCCTCCTACAGCAGCTTACGAAATGGCTGCTGTTCGGCGAGCACACACATTTATACTCCACCTCCTGGGCAGAGCCAGCAGGCAGGGATCTACCCCTGTGCCTATAGTACAGGGGCCTTACCGTAATACCCATATATACAATATAATACAACAGTGGTGACTACCACACACGTCACAATCTTCGAGTTGCTCAGTCAAACCAGGCCGCCGCCCCTCCTCTCCTGCAGTACCGACATGGGTCTCCCGATACCACCCAGTTCTAGGACCAGGCCATAGGAACACAGGGTGATGCACGATCAATTACACAAAGACGAGAATAGGATGTAATCGAGGCTTTATTACACTGAGATGTGTGGCCTCCTACAGCAGCTGACAAAATGGCTGCTGTACTGGGAGCACACATATTTATACTCTGCCTACTGGGCGGAGCCAGCAGGCAGGGATCTACCCCTGTACCTGTAGTGCCTTACCATAAAGCATCTATATCAACATCCTATATATACAATATATATATCAGTGGTGACTACCACATTCACCCCCGGTTTAAAAAATGAGTCTGGCGGGGGTGGTGGAGAACTATATACAGAAAGTTGTGCTTTAAAAGTACAGATAATATTACAAATTCCGGTGGTCCGGTGCCTTGATCTGTCGTTGGGAGTGCCGCAGTGCTGGTGGCGACTCCGGCAGCGGCTTGGTCTTCGGTGACTCCGGGAGCGTGCCGAAATCCTCTTCATCCTCGGATGTGAGCAAGGGGAGGACAGATTGTCCCGGAGCGGGGGCTGCGGTGGGGTGCGCTGGGGAGGGGAGAGGGGTGGGGTGACGCCGGGTCGGAGGGGGGTGTGTGTGTGCAACCAGCTGATGCCAGGTCCCTGAGGGAGACTGTGTCTTGGCAGCCGCCTGGGTACGCTACGTAGGCGTACTGCGGGTGAGCGTGAAGTAGCTGTACCCTCTCAACCAACAGGTCCGCCTTGTGGAGTCAAACGTGTCTACGGAGGAGAACAGGCCTGGAGCTGCCAGCCATGGCGGGAGCGAAACCCCAGAGGTGGACTTCCTAGGGAAGGCAAAGAGACGTTCATGGGGGGTTTCGTTGGTCGCGGTGCACAGGAGTGACCGAATGGAGTGATGTGCGTCGGGGAGGACCTCCTGCCAGTGGGAGGCCGGGAGATTTCTGGACCGTAGGGCCAGCTGGCCGGCCCTCCAGACCGTCCCATTCTCCCTCTCCACCTGCCCGTTTCCCCTGGGGTTGTAGCTGGTCGTCCTGCTCGAGGCAATGCCCCTGTTGTGCAGGTACTGGCGCAGCTCATCGCTCATGAATGAGGATCCCCAGTCACTGTGGACGTAGCCGGGGAAGCCGAACAGAGCGAAGATAGTATTGAGGGCTTTGATGACGGTGGCAGACGTCATGTCGGGGCATGGGACGGCAAAGGGGAATCAGGAATATTCATAGACCACACTGAGAAAGTACATGTTGCGGTCGGTGGAGGGGAGGGGCCCTTTGAAGTCCACGCTGAGGCGTTCAAAGGGGCGGGAGGCCTTCACCAGGCATGCACGGTCTGGCCGGTAGAAGTGCGGCTTACACTCAGCGCAGACCTGGCAGTCTCTGGTGATCGCCCTGACTTCCTCAATGGAGTAGGGCAGGTTGTGGGCCTTGATGAAATGGTAAAGGGGTGCGACCCCTGGGTGACAGAGGTTGTCGTGCAGGGTCCGGAGTCGATCCACTTGTGCGCGAGAACATGTACATCGGGATAGGGCATCGGGGGGCTCGTTGAGCTTACCGGGGCAATACAAAATCTTGTAATTGTAGGTGGAGAGCTCGATCCTCCACCTCAAGATTTTATCGTTTTTGATCTTGCCCCGCTGTGTGTTATTAAACATGAAGGCAACCGACCGTTGGTCTGTGAGGAGAGTGAATCTCCTGCCGACCAGGTAATGCCTCCAATGCAGCACAGCTTCAACGATGGCTTGGGCCTCTTTTTCGACGGAGGAGTGACGAATTTCGGAGGCATGGAGGGCGCGGGAAAAGAATGCCACAGGCCTGCCTGGTTGAGGGTGGCGGCCAGAGCGACGTCTGATGCATCGCTCTCGACTTGGAAGGGGAGTGTCTAGTCGACCGCATGCATTGCGGCCTGCGTGATGTCGGCCTTGATACGGCTAAAGGCCTGGTGAGCCTCGGCCGTCAGAGGAAAAGCAGTGGATTGGATGAGTGGGCGGGCCTTGTCCGCATAATTTGGCACCCACTGGGCGTAATACGAAAAGAACCCCAGGCAACGTTTGAGGGCCTTGGTGCAATGGGGGAGGGGGAGTTCCATGAGAGGACGCATGCGATCCGGGTAGGGTCCCAGAACTCCATTCTGGACCACATAGCCGAGGATGGCTAAGTGGTTTGTGCTGAACACGCACTTCTCCTTGTTATACGTGAGGTTGAGGAGAGCGGCGGTGTGGAGAAATTTGGCAAGGTTGGCGTCATGGTCCTGCTGATCGTGGCCAGATGGTGACCTTGTCCAGGTATGGGAAAGTGGCCCGCAGCCTGTACCGTTCAACCATTCGGGCCATCTCCCGTTGGAAGACCGAGACCCCGTTGGTGACGCCGAAGAGAACCCTAAGAAAGTGGTAAAGCCGCCAGCTGCCTCGAATGCAATGTATGGACGGTCCGCCTTACGGATGGGGAGCTGGTGGTAGGCAGATTTCAGGTCTACTGTCGAGAAGACCCGGTACTGTGCAATCTGATTGACCATATCAGATATGCGTGGGAGGGGGTACGTGTCGAGCTGCGTGTACCGATTGATGGTCTGGCTGTAGTCAACGACCATCCCTGTTTCTCTCCCCAGTTTTGACCACTACCACTTGGCCTCTCCAGGGGCTGCTAATGGCCTCGATGATTCCTTCCTGAAGCAGCCGCTGGACTTCAGACCTGATGAAGGTCCTGTCCTGTACGCTGTACCGTCTGCTCCTGGTGGTGATGGGTTTGCAATCCGGGATTAGGTTTGCTAAAAGGGAAGGCAGGTCGATCTTAAGGGTCGCGAGGCCGCACACAGTAAGGGGTGGTAGGGGCCCGCCGAATTTCAGGGTTTGGCTCTGGAGGTTACACTGGAAGTCCAGGCCGAGTAGCAAGGCAGCGCAGAGGTTGGGGAGGACGTAGAGGCGGAAGCTGCTGAACTCCACGCCCTGGACAGTGAGAGTGGCAATGCAGTATCCCCGGATCGCCATGGAGTGGGACCTGGAGGCCAGGGAGATTCTCTAGTTGGCGGGGTGTACTACGAGGGAGCAGCGCCATACCGTTTCGGGGTGAATGAAGCTCTCAGTGCTCCCGGAGTTCAGCAGGCAGGAGATCTTGTGCCCATTGACCTTCACTTTAGTTGAAGCAGTCGCGAGGTTGTGTGGTCGAGACTGGTCAAGGAGGAGGGGAAGATGGCGGCGCCCATTGGCTGCACGTGGGGGGTGCCGGGACAGTAGCGGCAATTGAGCGGGCCTGGCACACTGCATAGAAATGTCCCTTCTTGCCACAGGCCTTGCAGAGGGCGCTCCGCGCCGGGCAGCGCTGTCGGGGGTGTTTTGACTGCCCACAGAAGTAGCATTTGGGCTGCCCCGGGAGTTGGCTGCCGTGTGGTACAGGCGTGGGATTGGCTGAGGGCGGTCGCTGATGGGGTCCACGATGGGGCGGCCGTCTGCAGAGTCCACGATGACAGGGGGTGTGAGCTGCGTGGTCGGGGGCATAGGCCTGAATGTTGCGTGATGCGACCGTAAGTGAAAGCGCTAGTTTTTTGGTCGGCGCGAGATCGAGCGTGGCCCCCTCTAAGAGGCGCTGGCGGATGTAGTCAGACTCTATGCCCGTAACAAATGCTTCTCTCATTAGCAAATTTGAGTGTTCCATGGCCAAAACAGCCTGACAGTCACAGTCTCTAACTAGGGGGAGCAGGGCACGCCAGAAATCTTCCACTGACTCACCAGGAAGTTGACTCCGCGTGGAGAGGAGGTGGCTGGCATAGAGTGTGTTAGTCCGCTGAGCGTAGTTTCCCTTCAGTAGCGCCATGGCCTCTGCGTAGGTCGGCGCGTCTGGACAAGTGGAAAGACGTTGGAGCTCAGCCGCGTGTAAAAGATCTGGAGCTTCTGAGCTTCTGGAATTTTGTCTGCCGCAGACCCGATGTACGCTTCAAAACAGGCGAGCCAATGTTCAAAGTCCTTTTTGGCGTTGTCTGCTTGCGGATGCAGCTGCAGGCTGTAGCGCACAAAGACTCCGAGAGACGAATAGAGTGAAGTCGATGAGGCTTTATTAAGCGTGACTGTTCCCCCGCAGTTCAGTAGTAGACTGGCCTGCGGGGGAGGACTCCTGGTTCTTATACTCCGCCTTCAGGGCGGAGCTAGAGGTCAACGGCCAACCAGGACCCGGGATCTGTCAGCCAATGACATCACGGCTTCACAGTCCCACATGACCCCTAATGCATACTACCACATTCACCCCTTGTTAAAAATGAACCCGGCGGGATGATGCTTCGCATGGTGGTAAGGGTTTACAAGGCTGGTCCTGGGAGGAAACCTTTCGCATGTTATTACAGTACGTACAAGGTTTTTTTTTTGTTTCGAACTATTTACAGTAATCGTCAGGAGAAAAGACAAAATGTTCTCGTTAAAAGTCCACATATTGTAGTGTTAGATCGACGCCACGAGTCGGTCGGGCGGTCTGGTCGTCCGTGTCGATCGCCTCGGCCCCGGTGGTGGTGGTGGTGCTTGTTCCGGTGTTGTCGTCTCCGGGAGCCTTACGGTTTCAGCTTGGGCTTCACTCCTGGTCGGGCCTGGGAGGAGGACCGATCCTCCTGGGAAGGGGGCGGTCGCGGGATGTGGCGGTGGCAGGGAGGGGGTGATTGGTGTCGGGGGGGTGTGTGTGTTGCCGGCAGGCGCCAGATCTCGCAGGGAGACCGTGTCCTGTCGGCCGTCGGGGTACTCCACGTAAGCGTACTGCGGGTTCGCGTGAAGGAGGTGAACCCTTTCGACCAACGGGTCCGACTTGTGCGCCCGCACATGTTTTCGGAGCAAGATGGGTCCTGGGGCCGCCAGCCAGGTCGGCAGCGACGTTCCAGAGGAGGACTTCCTGGGGAAGACAAGGAGGCGCTCATGAGGCGTTTGGTTAGTGCTAGTACACAGTAGTGACTGGATGGAGTGGAGGGCGTCCGGGAGGACCTCCTGCCACCGTGAAACTGGGAGGTCCCTGGACCGTAGGACCAGTAGGACGGTCTTCCAGACCGTGCCGTTCTCCCTCTCTACTTGCCCATTCCCCCGGGGGTTGTAGCTGGTCGTCCTGCTCGAGGCTATACCGTTGCTGAGCAGGAACTGCGCAGCTCGTCACTCATGAAGGAGGACCCCCTGTCACTGTGGACGTATGCGGGGCAACCAAACAGTGTGAATATGGTGTTCAGGGCTTTAATGACTGTGGCCGCGGTCATGTCAGGGCAGGGGATGGCGAATGGGAAGCGGGAGTACTCGTCCACCACATTAAGGAAGTATGTGTTGCGGTCGGTGGAGGGGAGGGGTCCTTTGAAATCCAGACTAAGGCGTTCAAAGGGGCGGGAAGCCTTAATCAGGTGCGCACCGTCCGGCCTGAAAAAATACGGTTTGCACTCTGCGCAGATGTGGCAGTTCCTTGTGACTGTACGGACCTCCTCCAAAGAGTACGGGAGGTTGCGGGACTTAATAAAGTGGTAGAACCGAGTGACCCCCGGGTGGCAGAGGTCCTCGTGGAGGGTTTGGAGGCGGTTAATTTGTGCGTTGGCACATGTGCCGCGGGATAGGGCATCGGACGGCTCGTTCATCTTTCCGGGACGATACAAGATCTCGTAGTTGAAGGTGGAGAGCTCGATCCTCCACCTTAAGATCTTGTCGTTTTTGATTTTGCCCCGCTGTGCATTATCGAACATGAAGGCTACCGACCGTTGGTCCGTGAGGAGAGTGAATCTCCTGCCGGCCAGGTAATGCCTCCAATGTCGCACCGCTTCCACTATGGCTTGGGCTTCCATTTCCACTGAGGAGTGGCGGATTTCTGAAGCGTGGAGGGTTCGGGAGAAAAAGGCCACGGGTCTGCCCGCTTGGTTAAGGGTGGCCGCTAGAGCTACGTCGGAGGCGTCGCTCTCGACCTGGAAGGGGAGGGACTCGTCGATGGCGCGCATCGTGGCCTTTGCGATATCCGCTTTGATGCGGCTGAAGGCCTGGCAAGCCTCTGTCGACAGAGGGAAGGTCGTGGTCTGTATTAGGGGGCGGGCCTTGTCTGCATACTGGGGGACCCACTGGGCGTAGTATGAAAAGAACCCCAGGCAGCGTTTCAAGGCTTTTGAGCAGTGCGGGAGGGGAAATTCCATGAGGGGGCGCATACGTTCGGGGTCGGAGCCTATTATCCCATTGCGCACTACGTAGCCCAGGATGGCTAGCCAGTTGGTGCTAAAAACGCACTTGTCCTCGTTGTACGTGAGGTTCAAGGCTTTAGCGGTCTGGAGGAATTTTTGGAGGTTGGCGTCGTGGTCCTGCTGATCGTGGCCGCAGATGGTTACATTGTCGAGATACGGGAACGTGGCCCGCAACCCGTGTTGATCAACCATTCGGTCCATCTCTCGTTGGAAGACCGAGACCCCGTTTGTGACGCCAAATGGGACCCTTAGGAAGTGGTATAATCGCCCGTCTGCCTCGAAGGCTGTGTACTTGCGGTCACTTGGGCGGATGGGGAGCTGATGGTAGGCGGACTTGAGGTCCACGGTGGAGAAGACCTTATATTGGGCAATCCGATTGACCATGTCGGATATGCGGGGGAGAGGGTACGCGTCTAGTTGTGTGTACCTGTTGATGGTCTGGCTATAGTCTATGACCATCCTTTGCTTCTCCCCTGTCTTTACTACTACCACCTGTGCTCTCCAGGGACTATTGCTGGCCTGGATTATGCCTTCCTTCAGTAGCCGCTGGACTTCGGACCGAATGAAGGTCCGGTCCTGGGCGCTGTACCGTCTGCTCCTAGTGGCGACGGGTTTGCAATCCGGGGTGAGGTTTGCAAACAAGGATGGGGGTTGAACCTTGAGGGTTGCGAGGCCGCAGATAGTGAGTGGGGGTATTGGGCCGCCGAATTTGAAGGTTAGGCTCTGTAGATTGCACTGGAAGTCTAATCCCAGTAATGTGGGGGCGCAGAGTTGGGGAAGGACGTAGAGCCTGTAGTTTTTGAACTCCCTCCCTTGCACCGTTAGGGTAACTATGCGGGAGCCTTTGATCTGTACGGAGTGGGATCCTGCAGCTAGGGAAATCTTTTGTGCGCTGGGACGGATGGTCAAAGAACAGCGTCTTACCGTGTCGGGGTGGATAAAGCTCTCTGTGCTCCCGGAGTCGACCAGGCATGGTGTCTCGTGCCCGTTTATCAGCACCATTGTCGTCGTCGTCTGGAGCGTCCGGGGCCGTGCTTGGTCCAGCGTCATTGAAGCCAGACGTGGTCGTAATGGTTGAGCGTCTTCTTCGAACCCCGTGGAGCCGTCGACACTGGGGTCCGTTGTTGCCGTCCAAGATGGCGTCGGGGGTGAACAAGATGGCTGCCCCCATGCATCGCACATGGCTGGGGGGTCACAAGATGGCGGCGGGGTGGACAAAATGGCCGCCCCCATGCGTCGCACAGGTCTGGGGTGGTCCAAGATGGCGGCACCCCTCCTCCCCTCGTGGTGGCCAGGACCCAAAATGGCGGCACCTGCGGGTCGCACATGGAGCGCTGGGGGGGTTGGGGAGGGTTAGGAACACGCAGGACTCCCTCTTCTCTGGGGACAGCGGTGGCCGGGACCCAAAGTGGTAGCGCCGGCGGGTCATACATGGGGCGCTGGGGGGGGGACGGGGGTTGGGGAGCGTTAGAGACACGCAGAACTCCCTCTTCTCCGGGGAGAGCGGTGGTCGGGACCCAAAGTGGCTGCGCCTGCGGGTCGTACATGGGGCGCTGGGGGGGTTGGGGAGCGTAAAAGGCATGCAGGGCTCCCTGTTCTGCTGGGACAGCGGCGACCTCCCGGGACCGGCACACAGCCGCGAAATGGCCCTTTTTCCCGCAGCTCTTACAGATCGCTGCGCGGGCCGGGCAGCGCTGCCGGGGGTGTTTCGCCTGGCCGCAGAAATAGCAGCGGGCTCCCCCGGTGCGACTTGGCGTTTGAACCGCGCAAGCCTGTGGGGTGTCCGGGGGGGGGTGGTGGGATTGTCGCGACAGGTGCGTACGGAGCCCAATGGGCTGCCGCGCGGTCGGGGCCGTAGGCGCGGGCGTTTCGCGTGGCCACGTCCAGGGAGGCTGCTAGGGCCCGTGCCTCTGAGAGTCCTCGCGACTCTTTTTCTAAAAGTCTTTGGCAGATTTGGGAGGAGTTCATACCTGCCACAAAAGCATCGCGCATTAACATGTCCGTGTGTTCATTTGCGTTCACCGGCGGGCAGCTGCAGGCCGGTCCCAAAATTAGTAGCGCGGCGTAGAATTCATCTATCGATTCTCCGGGAATTTGCCATCTCGTTGCGAGTTGATAGCGAGCGTAGATCTGGTTTACTGGGCGAACATAGAGACTTTTTAGTGCTGCGAACGCCGTCTGGAAATCCTCTGCGTCTTCGATGAGAGAGAAAATCTCCGTGCTTAACCTTGAGTGCAGGACCTGTAGTTTTTGGTCTTCTGTGACCCGGCCGGGGGCCGTTCTGAGGTAGGCCTCGAAACAAGTCTGCTAGTGCTTGAAAGCTGCTGCTGCGTTCACTGCGTGGGGGCTGATCCTCAGGCATTCCGGGATGATCCTGAGCTCCATAGTCCTTTAGTCACGCTTAATAAATTGTACGAAGTCTTACAACACCAGGTTAAAGTCCAACAGGTTTGTTTCGATGTCACTAGCTTTCGGAGCGCTGCTCCTTCCTCAGGTGAATGAAGAGATATGTTCCAGAAACACATATAGAGACAAATTCAAAGATGCCAAACAATGCTTGGAATGCGACCATTAGCAGGTGATTAAATCTTTACAGATCCAGAGATGGGGTAACCCCAGGTTAAAGAGGTGTGAATTGTGTCAAGGCAGGACAGTTGTTAGGATTTCGCAGGCCAGGTGGTGGGAGATGAATGTAATGTGACATGAATCCCAGGTCCCGGTTGAGGCCGCACTCATGTGTGCAGAACTTGGCTATAAGTTTCTGCTCGGCGATTCTGCGTTGTTGCGCGTCCTGAAGGCCGCCTTGGAGAACACTTACCCGGAGATCAGAGGCTGAATGCCCTTGACTGCTGAAGTGTTCTCCGACTGGAAGGGAACATTCCTGCCTGGTGATTGTTGCGCGATGTCCGTTCATTCGTTGTCGCAGCGTCTGCATGGTCTCGCCAATGTACCACGCTTCGGGACATCCTTTCCTGCAGCGTATGAGGTAGACAACGTTGGCCGAGTCGCACGAGTACGTACCGCGTGCCTGGTGGGTGGTGTTCTCGCGTGTAATAGTGGTATCCATGTCAATGATCTGGCACGTCTTGCAGAGATTGCCATGGCAGGGTCTCCATCAAGGACGGTCACCTCAGCACTTCGCTTTACCGCAAACCCACGGATAACCTCATGATGCTCCACTTCTCCAGCTTCCACCCTAAACACATTAAAGAAGCCATCCCCTATGGACAAGCGCTCCGTATACACAGGATCTGCTCAGACGAGGAGGAACGTAACAGACATCTACAGACGTTGAAAGATGCCCTCATACGAACGGGATAGGGCACTCGACTCATCGATCGACAGTTCCAACGCGCCACAGCGAAAAACCGCACCGACCTCCTCAGAAGACAAACATGGGACACAACCGACAGAATACCCTTCGTCGTCCAGTACTTCCCCGGAGCGGAGAAACTACGTCATCTTCTTCACAGCCTTCAACACGTCATTGATGACGATGAACATCTTGCCAAGGTCATCCCCACACCCCCACTACTTGCCTTCAAACAACCGCGCAACCTCAAACGAACCATTGTTTGCAGCAAACTACCCAGTCTTCAGAACAGTGACCACGACACCACACAACCCTGCCATGGCAATCTCTGCAAGACATGCCAGATCATTGACATGGATACCACTATTACACGCAAGAACACCACCCACCAGATACGCAGTACGTACTCGTGCGACTCGGCCAACATTGTCTACCTCATACGCTGCAGGAAAGGATGTCCCGAATCGTGGTACATTGGCGAGACCATGCAGACGCTGCGACAACGAATGAACTGACATCGCGCAACAATCACCAGGCAGGAATGTTCCCTTCCAGTCGGAGAACACTTCAGCAGTCAAGGGCATTCAGCCTCTGATCTCCGGGTAAGCATTCTCTAAGGCGGCCTTCAGGACGCGCAACAACGCAGAATCGCCGAGCAGAAACTTATAGCCAGGTTCCGCACACATGAGTGCGGCCTCAACCGGGACCTGGGATTCATGTCACATTACATTCATCCCCCACCATCTGGCCTGCGAAATCCTACCAACTGTCCTGGCTTGACACAATTCACACCTCTTTAACCTGGGGTTACCCCATCTCTGGATCTGTAAAGATTTAATCACCTGCTAATGCTCGCATTCCAAGCATTGTTTGGCATCTTTGAATTTGTCTATATATGTGTTTCTGGAACATACCTCTTCATTCACCTGAGGAAGGAGCAGCGCTCCGAAAGCTAGTGACATCGAAACAAACCTGTTGGACTTTAACCTGGTGTTGTAAGACTTCGTACTGTGCTCACCCCAGTCCAATGCCGGCATCTCCACATCTTAATAAATTGTAGCGCACAAAGACTCCGAGAGACGAATAGAGTGAAGTCGATGAGGCTTTATTAAGCCTGACTGTTCCCCCGCAGTTCAGTAGTAGACTGGCCTGCGGGGGAGGACTCCTGGTTCTTATACTCCGCCTTCAGGGCGGAGCTAGAGGTCAACGGCAAACCAGGACCCGGGATCTGTCAGCCAATGACATCACGGCTTCACAGTCCCACATGACCCCTAATGCATACTACCACACAGGCGATCTGGCTTGATGAGGAGGTCCATCTTCTGAAAAACTCTGTCGTAAATTGATGCACAATCAATTACACAAAGACGAGAGTAGGATGTAATCGAGGCTTTATTACACTAAGATGTGTGGCCTCCTACAGCAGCTGACGAAATGGCTGCTGCACTGGGTGCACACATATTTATACTCCGCCTACTGGGCGGAGCCAGCAGGCAGGGATCTACCCCCGTACCTGTAGTACAGGAGCCTTACCATCAAGCACCTATATCAACATCCTATATATACAATATATACATCAGTGGTGACTACCAGACAGGGGATATTAACAAGTGACACACAGTTCCAGACGTAAGTCAATAAACAATCAAAAAAGTCAATAAACAAAATATTCCAACAATGATATCAACGAACTGCAAGAGCAGACCCTCCTCCATCTTCAACCTGGCAGAAGGCCAGCCAGAATTCTCCCCTTGCCTCACTCCAGGTCAAAGAGACAGAAGGGCAGCTGCAAGCAGAAATGCAGCCTCAGGCATTGCAGTAGCAGGCAGGCCTCCTCCTCTCTCTCTCAGCCCTCTGGCAGCTTCCAGTAGCAGAATCTCAAAACATGAACAGTCAGTACCCGAAAGTCACAGCAACACAAATCATAGCAGAGGAGTAAGAAAGCACTTCCTCCCCTTCTTCAGAATGGTAGGCTTGTTTACAGCCTTTCTTTGCCTCATTCCAGACTTCAGAAGCAGGAAAGGCAGCAGCAAACAAAGCACTAAGTCTTCAAGCAATTTTTCAGCCAAAAGCAAGGAGCACAGAGCACACACAACCTGCAGCCACTTGGGAACTGTGAAGTGCGCACATTACTGGAATTGCCAATTCCCCATTAGCAATAACCTTCTGCCAGCGATGCCACGGTCAGTGGGAGTGCTTTCCCGGGTAACGGAGCTGACTCCATCGGTCAGCTCCATGGTGTGTGTCAAGAAGCCCTCCGGCGAGCTCCGGATCTGTATAGACCCCAAAGACTTAAATCGCAACATAATGAGGGACACTACCCCATACCCAAACGTGAGGAGATCACGTGCGAGATGGCTCGGGCAAAAATATTCACCAAGCTTGATGCCTCAAAGGGCTTCTGGCAGATTCAATTGGATCAGTCCAGCAGGAAGCTGTGCACTTTCAACACTCCATTTGGCAGATACTGCTACAATAGGATGCCATTCGGCATCATTTCGGCCTCCGAAGTGTTCCATCGCATCATGGAACAGATGATGGAGGGCATCGAAGGGGTGCGCGTCTATGTAGACGACACCATTATTTGGTCCACCACACCGCAGGAGCACATCAGTCGCCTCCAGCGCGTCTTTAAACAGATACGGGACCAGGGCCTGCATCTTAACCGAGCCAAATGCTCTTTTGGACAAACCGAGCTGATGTTCCTGGGGGACCACATCTCCCAGTTGGGGGTGTGGCCGGATGTCGACAAGGTGGCAGCCATCATGGCCATGCAGAAGCCCACAGACAAGAAGGCGGTGCTCCGCTTTCTCGGAATGGTCAACTTCTGAGGGAAGTTCATCCCCAACCTTGCTTCCCACACTACAGCTCTCCGGCACCTTGTCAGGAAGACAACTGAATTCCAGTGGCTTCCCACCCACCAGAGTGAATGGGAGGAGCTCAAGGTCAAGCTCACCACCGCCCCGATACTGGCGTTTTTCGATCCTGCAAGGGAGACAAAAATCTCGACTGACGCCAGCCAGTCCGGCAATGGGATGATGCCTCATCATGGGCCCCAGTCGCCTATGCATCACGGGCCTTGTCCCCCACAGAGCAGCGCTATGCGCAGATTGAAAAGGAGTGCCTAGGCCTGTTGACTGGTGTTAACAAGTTCCACGACTACGTGTATGGCCTTCCCCAGTTCACTGTGGAGACTGACCATCGCCCGTTGGTTGGCATCATTCAAAAGGACCTCAATGATATGACCCCTCGCCTCCAGCGCATTCTGCTCAAACTCCGGAGGTACGACTTTCAACTTGTCTACACCCCGGGTAAGGACCTCATCATAGCAGACGCTCTGTCCAGGGCAGTCAACACACCATCCGACCCTGAGGGGTTCGTTTGCCAAGTCGACGCACATGTAGCTTTCACTTCTGCCAATCTGCCGGCCACTGATGCACGCCTGACCCACATTCGACTTGAGACTGCGGCTGACCCCCTTCTGCAACATGTGATGCACCACATGTCGGAAGGGTGGCTCAAGGGACAATGCCCACAGTTTTACAATGTTCGGGACGACTTGGCAGTCGTTGATGGTGTCCTCCTGAAGCTGGACCGCATTGTGATCCCACACAGCATGCACCGGCTTGTCTTAGAACAACTGCACGAAGGCCATCTCGGCGTTGAGAAGTGCCGGCGGAGGGCCCGAGAGGCTGTGTACTGGCCGGGAATAAGTGAGGACATTGCTAACACTGTGCTCAATTGCCCCACCTGTCAGCGGTTCCAGCCGGCACAACCCCGTGAGACCCTTCAGCCCCATGAGTTGGTCACGTCCCCCTGGTCGAAGGTGGGCGTGGACCTGTTCCATGCACTCGGCAGGGACTACATCATCATCATCATCGACTACTTTTCCAGCTATCCAGAGGTCATACGCCTGCACGACACAACGTCATTGGCTGTCATCCGGGCCTGTAAGGAGACCTTTGCTCGCCACGGCATTCCGCTCACCGTGATGTCAGACAATGGCCCCTGCTTTGCGAGTCAGGAATGGTCTTCCTTCGCCAGCTCATACAACTTCACACACGTGACGTCCAGTCCTCTGCATCCTCAGTCGAATGGCAAAGCAGAAAAGGGCGACAATATCGTTAAAAGGCTCCTCTGCAAGGTTGCTGATGCAGGATCTGACTTCTGCCTCGCCTTGCTGGCCTATCGCTCGGCCCCACTGTCCACGGGCCTATCGCCGGCCCAGCTGCTTATGGGTCGCACCCTCAGGACCACTGTACCATCTATTCACGTCCCAGACCTCGACCATGCTCCGGTATTTCGGCGGACGCAGCAACAGCGTGAGCAACAAAAGGCGACACATGATGCTCGGGCGACTGACCTTCCTGCCCTGGCGCCTGGAGATAATGTCCGCATACACCTTCCGGAGGGCGGCTGGGCGACAACCGCTGAGGTTCTCCGACTGATAGCTCCCCGCTCGTTCCTGGTTCGTCTGCCTGATGGCTCTATTCGCCGCCGCAATCGGCGTGCCCTTCGTCTGGTTCCGCGCTCGCTACGTGATCCTGCACCGGTGCCACGCCCTCCTGTTGTCCCTGCAATGGACTTTGTTGACCTTCCAGATACCCTGCATCCTCCTCACTCGACCGTGGCCCGGCCCGTTCCTCAGCCGGTGGATCCTGACCCACCCTTGAGGCGGTCAACCCGAGTTCGGCGCCCACCTGAGAGACTTAATTTATGAACCTTTTCATATTGGACTCACTGACTTGTACTGACATACTGTTTCAGACTTTTTGCCATACTGTTTAAGATATTGTTATTGTTTGTTAATAACATTGGTTTCGTTCTTGGTGTAACATAGTTAGTTTCTGCACCTGGCACCTTCCTGTGTGTATAGTATAGCCACATGTACATATTGTTGTAAATATTGCACACACATGATTAGATGCACTCACCACACTTCTTTATTTGTTATCATGTAGGCACATACTCTTTGCGAAAAAGGGGGATGTCATGATATTTAGATCAGCATATCATGGTGCAATCAAACACACACTGATGGACATGCAGTAAGACCAACCAACACATACACAACATCGCAGCCAATCACCAGTGAGAGCACCCGCACTATAAAAACAGGGGATACTACAGTTCCTGCTCATTCCAGCAGCAGCCAGCTCAGAGCACCGAGCTCAGAGCCTGCCACTCAGACATTCACCATGTGCTGAGTGCCTCACCCAGATAGTGATAGGACAGGGTCCACAGATTAGCTGGTAATGCACATACCCAAGTTAGCAGTGTGCTGTTACAGTTGAGTAGTTAATAAAATTGAGTTACACCATCTCCAGCCGTGTTGGATCGTTTGTCCATCAGAACACCCAACACGACAGGGAGCTGGCCGGTTAGATCGGAAACCGATCGGCACCCGGTGTGGTTCCCAATTTAGGCGTCACCCGCTCTCTAACCAGCGTGACTAGGACGGTAGATCAAACTCCTTGTTTCCTGATTTTCCCCACCCCTCGCCAGTGAAGTAACGAGGTTCAAGCCCACAGAGGGCGAGAACCCCATTTTAATGCTATTACGCACATTTTAATATAATTAGCGAGCCCCCTGCCAAATGATCCCCCCTCACTGAATATTCAATGTGAAGTCAGGTTTACAATAGCTATTTAAAAATATGAATCCGTCGAGGGGATCACCTTGGAGCGCAAAGGAAAGTATAGCCCCTGAGGAGGGAGGAACATGTCCAGGCAGTGCCGTGGCACTATCCACTGGCATTGCCCCTTGACACAGGTTGACCCTGCCAACCTTGCTGGCTCCATGAGGACTCACAATCGACCCATTTTTAGGATGTGGACTGTTGTCATTCTTTCCAACTCTAAACTTCCATCTTCTTCCCAGTGTAGCAACTTGGGTCCCTTTCGTCTCTGGCAAACCGCAGGCTACACAGTGGTTAGCACTGCTGCTTCACCGCTCCAGGGACCCGGGTTCAATTCTGGTCTCGGGTGACTGCCTGTGTGGAGTTTGCACTTTAGCCTTGTGTCTCTGTGGGTTTCCTCTCACAAGCCAAACGCGCGCAGGATAGGTGGATTGGACATGCTAAATTGCTCGTTAGTGTCCAAAAGGTTAGGTGGGGTTCCGCAGATAGGGTGTAGGGCTGGGCTAAGGAAGGGTGCTCTGTCCAAGAGCCAGTACAGACTTGATAGGCCAAAAGGCCTCCTTCTGCACTGCAGTGATTCTGTGATTCACCCAGACTTGGTATCAGGCAGGTGTCAGAACAGATCACATGACCCCCTTTATTTTATCTTGAGTTAACGACAAAGTCCAAAAATATAACAATCTTGTAAACCTCACAACTGAAACACTGATTGTGGTTAATTCATGAGGTTAAGCTTGGTTTAATATTTTAAATCATTTGATTTATTGAAAATACCTGTGTAATTCATGAATCCAAAAGTGCCAGTTACTATGAAAGATGTTAATTTGCTGTTTAAAAGCCCCTCTTCTTGATGTAAATTGTAAATTTCTATTTCCACTTTTCCCATTCAACTTTGTCGTGTCAACGTTCAAGAAGTAGTGTAGAGTATCCCAACTGCATCACCTTTTAACCATAACTTTTATTTGTCAATTGACTTAAGGCAACCTACTAATAGATATGTATAGCCTAATAGAACATAGAAAATACAGCACAGAACAGGCCCTTCGGCCCACGATGTTGTGCCAAACCTTTGTCCTAGATTAATCATAGATTATCATTGAATTTACAGTGCAGAAGGAGGCCATTTGGCCCTTTGAGTCTGCACCGGCTCTTGGAAAGAGCACCCTACCCAAACTCAACACCTCCACCCAACACCAAGGGCAATTTTGGACATTAAGGGCAATTTATCATTGGCCAATTCACCTAACCTGCACATCTTTGGACTGTGGGAGGAAACCGGAGCACCCGGAAGAAACCCACGCAGACACGGGGAGGACGTGCAGACTCCGCACAGACAGTGACCCAAGCCGGAATCGAACCTGGGACCCTGGAGCTGTGAAGCAATTGTGCTATCCACAATGCTACCGTGCTGCCCTTAAGAACAAATAAATCTACACTATATCATTTTACCGTAATCCATGTACCTATCCAATAGCTGCTTGAAGGTCCCTAATGTTTCCGACTCAACTACTTCCACAGGCAGTGCATTCCATGCCCCCACTACTCTCTGGGTAAAGAAACTACCTCTGATATCCCTCCTATATCTTCCACCTTTCACCTTAAATTTATGTCCCCTTGTAATGGTTTGTTCCACCCGGGGAAAAAGCCTCTGACTGTCTACTCTATCTATTCCCCTGATCATCTTATAAACCTCTATCAAGTCGCCCCTCATCCTTCTCCGTTCTAATGAGAAAAGGCCTAGCACCCTCAACCTTTCCTCGTAAGACCTACCCTCCATTCCAGGCAACATCCTGGTAAATCTTCTTTGCACCTTTTCCAAAGCTTCCACATCCTTCCTAAAATGAGGCGACCAGAACTGTACACAGTACTCCAAATGTGGCCTTACCAAAGTTTTGTACAGCTGCATCATCACCTCACGGCTCTTAAATTCAATCCCTCTGTTAATGAACGCGAGCACACCATAGGCCTTCTTTACAGCTCTATCCACTTGAGTGGCAACTTTCAAAGATGTATGAACATAGACCCCAAGATCGCTCTGCTCCTCCACATTGCCAAGAATTCTACCGTTAACCCTGTATTCCGCATTCATATTTGTCCTTCCAAAATGGACAACCTCACACTTTTCAGGGTTAAACTCCATCTGCCACTTCTCAGCCCAGCTCTGCATCCTATCTATGTCTCTTTGCAGCCGACAACAGCCCTCCTTACTAGCCACAACTCCACCAATCTTCGTATCGTCTTCAAATTTACTGACCCACCCTTCAACTCCCTCATCCAAGTCATCAATGAAAATCACAAACAGCAGAGGACCCAGAACTGATCCCTGCGGTACGCCACTGGTAACTGGGATCCAGGCTGAAGATTTGCCATCCACCACCACTCTCTGACTTCTATCGGTTAGCCAGTTCGTTATCCAACTGGCCAAATTTCCCACTATCCCATGCCTCCTTACTTTCTGCATAAGCCTACCATGGGGAACCTTATCAAATGCCTTACTAAAATCCATGTACATTACATCCACTGCTTTACCTTCATCCACATGCTTGGTCACCTCCTCAAAGAATTCAATAAGACTTGTAAGGAAAGACCTACCCCTCACAAATCCGTGCTGACTATCCCTAATCAAGCAGTGTCTTTCCAGATGCTCAGAAATCCTATCCTTCAGTACCCTTTCCATTACTTTGCCTACCACCGAAGTAAGACTAACTGGCCTGTAATTCCCAGGGTTACCCCTAGTCCCTTTTTGAACAGGGGCACGACATTTGCCACTCTCCAATCCCCTGGTACCACCCCTGTTGATCATTGCCAACGGCTCTGCAATTTCATCTCTTGCTTCCCATAGAATCCTTGGATATATCCCGTCAGGCCCGGGGGACTTGTCCATCCTCAAGTTTTTCAAAATGCCCAACACATCTTCCTTCCTAACAAGTATTTCCTTGAGCTTACCAATCTGTTTACACTGTCCTCTCCAACAATATCGCCCCTCTCATTTGTAAATACAGAAGAAAAGTACTCGTTCAAGACCTCTCCTATCTCTTCAGACTCAATATACAATCTCCCGCTACTGTCCTTGATCGGACCTACCCTCGCTCTAGTCATTCTCATATTTCTCACATATGTGTAAAAGGCCTTGGGATTTTCCTTGATCCTACCCGCCAAAGATTGTTCATGCCCTCTCTTAGCTCTCCTAATCCCTTTCTTCAGTTCCCTCCTGGCTATCTTGTATCCCTCCAATGCCCTGTCTGAACCTTGTTTCCTCAGCCTTACATAAGTCTCCTTTTTCCTCTTAACAAGACATTCAACCTCTCTTGTCAACCATGGTTCCCTCACTCGACCATCTCTTCCCTGCCTGAGTCTCTTATATTATTGAAAAAATATTACTGAAGCAACGGCTGAACTAATCCGAATGGATTAGTTCAAGGACTACTTCAACATTAAAACAGAAATGTTCTGTTTTGCTTCAGCTTTATTCAGGCAGCCACACTCGCTCGCGGGACATATTGGAAATTTCGATATTCGTCACATTTTTTCGAACCATTTTTGAGAGAGAAATGTTTATTTACTCTTCATGGTAAATTAGGTTTTTAACAGGTCAAAAACAATAGACTATTATTTCTGCTAATCATTGAAAAGTGAAGCTTTTACAGGGCTTCAGCTGAAGCCTTTCAATATATAAAAGGTAAGAGAGAGGCAAAAGTAGACATTGGACCACTGGAAAATGTGGCTGGAGAAGTAATAATAGGAAACAAAGTAATGGCAGACAAACTGAATAGTTACTTTTCATCAGTCTTCATGGTGGAAGACACCAGTGGGATGCCAGAGCTCCAGGAGAACCAGGGGGCAGAGGTGAGTGTAGTGACCATTACTAAGGAGAAGGTTCTGAGGAAACTGAAAGGTCTGAAGGTGGATAAATCACCTGGACCGGATGGACTACACCCCAGGGTTCTAAAAGAGATAACTGAGGAGATTGTGGAGGCATTGGTGATGATCTTTCAGGAATCACTGGAGGCAGGAAGGGTCCCAGAGACTGGAAAGTGGCTAATCTAACACCACTGTTTCAGAAGGGAGGGTGGCAGAAGACAGAAAATTATAGGCTGGTTAGCCTGACTTTGGTCATTGGTAAGATTTTAGAGTCCATTATTAAAGATGAGATTGCGGAGTACCGTGCATGATAAAATAGGACTGAGTCAGCACGGCTTCATCAAAGGGAGGTCATGTCTGACAAATCTGTTAGAGTTCTTTGAGGAAGTAACAAGGAAGTTAGATGAAGGAAAACCAGTGGACGTGATTTATTTAGATTTCCAGAAAGCCTTTGACAAGGTGCCGCATAGGAGACTGTTAAATAAGTTAAGTGCCCATGGTGTTCAGGGTAAGATCCTGGCATGGGTAGAGGATTGGCTGACTGGCAGAAGGCAGAGAGTGGGGATAAAGGGGTCTTTTTCAGGATGGCAGCCGGTGACTAGTGGCGTACCTCAGGGGTCGGTGTTGGGACCACAACCTTTCACAATATACATTAATGATCTGGAAGAAGGAATGGAAGGCACAGTTGCTAAGTTTGCAGATGATACAAAGGTCTGTAGAGGGACAGGTAATATTGAGGAAGCAGGTGGGCTTCAGAAGGACTTGGACAAGCTAGGAGAGTGGGCAACGAAGTAGCAGATGGAAAACAACGTGGAAAAATGTGAGGTTATGCTCTTTGGAAGAAGAAATGGAGGCATAGACTATTTCCAAATGGGAAGATGCTTAGGAAATCAGAAGCACAAAGGAACTTGGGAGTCCTTGTTCACGATTCTCTTAAGGTTAACGTGTAGGATTCAGTCGGCAGTTAGGAAGGCAAATGCAATGTTAGCATTCATGTCGATAGGACTAGAATACAACACCAGGGATGTACTTTTGAGGCTGTATAAGGCTCTGGTCAGACCCCATTTGGAGTATTGTGAGCAGTTTCGGGCCCCGTATCTCAGGAAGGATGTGCTGGCCTTGGAAAGGGTCCAGAGGAGGTTCACAAGAATGATCCCTGGAATGAAGAGCTTGTTGCATGGGGAATGGTTGAGGACTCTGGGTCTGTACTTGGAGTTTAGAAGGATGAGGGGAGATCTTATTGAAACTTACAGGATACTGCGTGGCCTGGATAGATTGGACTTGGGGAGAATGTTTCCACTTGTCGGAAAAACTAGAAGCAGAGGACATAATCTCAGACTAAAGGGACGATCCTTTAAAACAGAGATGAGGAGGAATTTCTTCAGCCTGAGGGTGGTGAATCTGTGGAACTATTTGCCACAGAAGACTGTAGAGGCCAAATCACTGAGTGTCTTTGAGACAGATAGATAGGTTTTTGATCAATAAGGGGATCAGGGGTTATGGGGAGAAGGCAGGAGAATGGGGATGAGAAAAATATCAGCCAAGATTGAGAGCTGAAGCAGACTCGATGTGCCGAGTGGCCTAATTCTGCTCCTACAGAGTGTGGGTCATATTCGCTAATTTCATTGTTGAATGTGGATGCTAAGTTGTTGGCTAAAGTGTTGGAAATGCGTTTGGAGCTCTGCATTCCAAGGATGATTTGGAAGAAACAGACGAGGTTTGATAAGGGTCAGCAGCTGGCAACCAACATACGTCGATTATTAACTTACCTCCCTCGCCAGTGCCTGTACTGGATGTGATTGTTTCAATGGATGCCGAGAAAGTGTTTGATATGGTCGAGTGGGGGGTACCCATTTGAGATTCTTGGGAGGATCAGTTTTGAATTAAAGTCCATGTGCGGGATTCTCCATCCCGCTGTATCATTTCCTGATGTGCCACGCCCCAGCTGGCAGCGCGATCCTCCATCCCGGCAGCTGTCCAATGGAGTTTCCCATTGTGGACACTCCCCACGCCGTCGGGAAATCCGCGGGCATGAGCACGATGCCGGCGAAGTGGAGGATCCCACCGACGGAGAATGCAGCCCCATATCTTTGATTCATTTGCTGTATAGGGCTCCCACCACTAGTGTCCATACTAATGTCTTGAGCTCAGGCTACTTTCAATTGAGTAGGGGTGCAAGGCAGGGTTGACCACTGTCTCCACTTCTGTTTGCCTTCGCAATCGATCCACTGGCTATTGCGTTGAGGTTTTCCATGGAGTGGAGGGGGATAAATTGGGGAGGGAGACAGCATTGGGGGTCCCTGTATGAAGATGATCTGCTTTATATCAAGGACCAAGTCTCCACGATGGATGAGGCAATTCAGCTACTGAGGAGTTTCTGCTCCTTTTCGGGCTATAAGTTGAATCTGGACAATAACGAGTATTTTCCGGTGAACCCCTGCCCCACGGAGGGGAGCCGACCTGTGGATGTTGCCTTTTCGCCTTGCCAAATCTATCATTTGTTATCGCGTAATCTGGGTAATCCATGATTGGGTCTCGCTTCATAAACTAAATAATGCTAGTCTGCTAGTTGGGGTTGGAACTGATTTGCAGAAGTAGGATGTCCTCTCCTGTCCTTGGCGGGCAGGATTCGGAGGGTGTTTCTGCAGAGAGACAGAGGGAGAGACTGTCAGGGGGCTTAGGCTTACCTAATTTGTTACTCTATTACCGGAGAGCCAATATTGAAAAGGTGCTGAATTGGTTTAAGGATTTGAATTCCATATGGTGATAGATGGTGGCCAGCTCTTGTAGGGGTTCTTGTCTGAGGTCCTTGGTAACTGCCTCGTTACCATTTTCTCCTGCGAAAGTTACCCAGCCCAGTGGTGGTGTCAACTCTGAAGATTTGGAAGCAGTTTCAGCAGCATTTTAAGCTCGTTGACAGCCCCTATTTGTGGTAATCACAGCTTTGTGCGGGCAGAGTTGGACTCGAGGTTTAGGTCTTGGGGGTGGGAGGGGCTGGGGACCTGTTTGTGAAGGGTAGGTTGGTTGGATTTGAGGAGCTGTTGGATAAATTCCAACTCCCGAGGTCTAATTTATTTAGGTATCTACAGGTGTGTGATTTTCAGCATAAGGATATCTCTTTGTTCCCTTTGTCGCCCTCCCTCATGAATAGGGTCCAATCTCTGGCCAAAGTGGATGAGGGAAAGATTTTGGACATCTATGGTCAGATACTGCCATTGGAGCAGGCTCCATTGGGTGAGGTGAGGGGGAAGTGGGAGGGTGAGCTGAGGCTGATTTTAGAGGAAGGGGTGTGGAGTGTGGCTCTTCACAGGGTCAACTCGCCCTCCTCCTGTGCCAGGCTCAGCTAGATTCAGTTCAAGGTGGTGCACAGGGCACATCTGATGAGGACTAGGATGAATGTTTTTTTCTCTTGGGGTTGGACGGCAGGTAAGAATGGTGTTCTCGGGACCCATATGTTCTGGTTGTGTCCTAAACCTATTGACGTTTGGCTCTCTTTCTTTAACACCATGTCAGGGATTCTTGATGTCGAACTGGAGCCTTGTCCGCTGATGGCCATTTTGGGGGTTTCAATCTCGCCGGTGCTGCAGACAGGGGTGAAGACAGAAGTCCTCAGCTTTGCCTTGTTGATAGCCTGGAGGCGAGTTCAGCTGAAATGAAGTTCCCCCACTCCGCCCAGTGCCTCGGCATGGCTGGGGAAATTGAATGGATTTCCTATAACTTGAGAAGGTCAAGTACACCATTAGAGGGTCTGTAGAAGGGTTTTATTTGAGATGGCAGCCATTTTATTTCCTTTTTCAGAGTTAGTCACTGTCAGCTGTTGGGGGAGGATATTCGTTATCAGTTGGGGTTTTTTTTAGTTATAAATGTAAGGGGTGGGTTAACAATGGTTGAAATGTGTTTTTGATCTTTATGTATTTGGCAGTTATTATGGGTTTATTTTGTAATTGTAAATATTTTGTTATAAAAATAGATTTAAAAAAAAAGATAGTCCTTTTAAGTATTATATTGCCAGACAACGTGACCAGAAGCGAATTTAATTTTTTTTAAACATTGTAAATTAGATGAGCGCAGATGCAGAACAGTGATTTATAGTGTGCATGTTTTCAATGAGTGTAAGTGGCTGCAGTGACATTGTGCAGATCTGTTCTGGACACCGATTGCACTGGAGTTGGGGGCGTGATTGGCAGCTTCTGTTTAAATAGATGGCTCCAATTGATCAGAGCGCGGATAGAGAGGTTCGGCTGAAGAACCGTGAAGATGATTCGCGCTGTGACAGGTCAGAGAAAAATCAATTCGGCCCTGTGTCGATTGTACGGGACGAAAGCAACAGGCAGGCGGGCTCTGCTCACCAAAGGTACAGGGGATCTGGAAAGGACTTTTGCTAATGATTTGCGAGTCATTTCAGTGAGAGCAGCCCGCACAGGTAAATATCATTTCATTTCAAACTTCACAGAATCTACAGATGGGAAATCACTCAATGGGAAACTTTTCCAATCAGCGTCCGTTTGTTCCATGAATAGCTACTTAGTGTCAAGGGATACGACTCTTTCCAAATCCATTATCGAAGGATTTTCAGTGTCTGTTTGATACACATTAGTTACCTTTCCATTGTGTTAAGTATTATCTGACGAGCCATTGCTTCCGTTTTCCCTGAGTTGATGCTGTGTTGAATTTCTGTGTGGTGAAACTTACCCTGGGCACTAAGTATTTGACTTCCTTTTCCACTCTGGGGGGTGTTTTCTGAATCCACACCCCGGGCGAGGGACAGAGTTTCGCTGGCACGAAACGCGTATCAGAAATCCAGTGACATGGTTCATGGTATGATTCAATCTTTCTGTCTGGGGGAGGGGGGGGGGGGGGGGGGGTCACTGGGATCACCGACTTCCTTGGTAGGCCCTCCTGTCACATGATAGGGTAAAGTCGCCGTGGTCCCAGATGACCATAGACTGCTTTCCCCTTTAACCTGAGGATCACCACACCTCAGGAGAAGGGCAAGGTGTGAGAAGGCAGGACCTTCATGAATAACCTCAGCCGGTGTGGGCAGCACGGTAGCACAATGGGTAGCACTGTTGCTTCACAGCTCCAGGTTCGATTCCCGGTTGGGTCACTGTATGGAGTCTGCACGTTCTCCCCGTGTCTTTGTGGGTTTCCTCCAGGTGCTCTGGTTTTCTCCCACAAATCCCGAAAGATGTGCTGTTAGGTGAATTGGACATTCTGAATTCTTGCTCTGAGTACCCGAACAGGTGCCGGAATGCGGCACCAGAATGTGACGACTAGGGGCTTTTCACAGTAACTTCAATGCAGTGTTAATGTAAGCATACTTGTGATAATAAAGATTATTATTATTAATTGAACCTGTGTTGCAGGCCTCGCTCTGCATTACAAACCAGCTGTCTAGCCAAGTGAGCTAGCGCTGTTGACAGCGCCAACTTGGAAAGTTAGAGATTTTTCTTTTATGTGCAACAAATTGACTTCCACCTGGTACTAAGGTGGGATTGCAGTATAAATCTGAGCTCTATCTCACCACCACATTGCTTGACTGAACCATTGTTGCTTAATTATCAGGCTGCTTATCCCACAAAACAGCAATTACTTCCAATTAAATATTGGGAAGATAAAAGTCTTAATTTCCATTCTATGCTCTGTTACCCTTGCTCCTGACTCCATCCTCCAACATAGGCACGTGTAAGACTAAACCAGACTGTTTGCAACATTGTGTCATGTTTGACCCTGAGAGGATCTTCTGACCCAGACAACTTAAGGTACAACCGCTAATGGTGGGGTGAAGATCACCTGAAAGTTCCCCTCCAAGTCACATGCCATCCTGACTTGGAAATATGTCGCCATTCCTTCACTGTCATTGGGTCAAAATCCTATGAAACTCCCGCACTGTGGGTGTACCTAAACTTCAGGGACTGCAGCAATTCAAGAAGATGACGCATCACCGCCTTTTCAAGGGCAATTAGGGATGGGCAATAAATGCTGGCCTAGTCAATGTCACCCACATCCCATAAATAAATAATACAATAAGAAAGTAGTGGATGCATAAGCAGACAGAATTATAGGAACTGCTTCAGCTTGAAACAGTGGTCAGAGAGGAGGATGTTGATGAGGGAATGTATTTTGGCGTTAGTGATTTCAATGTTTAATCAGAGGAAATTTCTTCTCATTCAGTACTTGAAGTCAGGCAACCTACTTCACAATACATAGGCAGTGCAGGGCTTAAGAGAGTTGGCACAGACGTGCAACTGGTTATATATTAGTTTAAATAACCATGCTCCTAACAAGTACTGCCTTCAAACCTCCCATTTTAACACAGTAGTATTGAATTAATCTTTCATAATTGATAGAGAAATCCAAACTTAAATCAGTAAATTTGTTGAATATTTTCATCCCCAAGAGTAAAGGCATCAATCTGATTTTCTTCCATATTTGGGTAAAATTAATTTTAATTTATATCACTTGTGAAAGCATTAAAAGCCTTGGCATCATACTCCAAGTGGCCAATTCTTTGCACACAGTTATTAATTTTGGTGGGTAAAACTATGCAGCTCACCTATAAGAATTATTGACATTTTCAGGGTAATTTTCAAACTGTACCTTTGGTGGGGCATCACAGCCACCAGGAATAACTGGTGTATATTTGGCCACAGATGGCCTACTAGTTTTTTAAAAAGTTTTTAAAATTATGTTCATTATCTCAGTGGTCCCACCGTGAGTGCATTGTTAGAAAGGAAACCTTTAATGTTGTATTCTTTGGATGGATTGATACATCAATACCAAGATGCCACTTAGACCTTTGCCATTAGATTACTGAAGCATCTGCAGAGGATTGGATATGTACTGTGACAGGAGCTGAATACTCCCTCCTAAACTGGTGTCCAAACTCTTTTTCTTTGTAGGCCACATAGGTGCATGCCATCAAATCTTAGGCTCCAGAAGGTCAATTCCATGTTCCTGGAGTTTGTACCCTGGGGCAATTTTCCTTTTTTTGATTGCTAACAAAATATCTGAATGCAAATCAGTTTGACAGTGTCACGCAAAAAAGGAGAAGCAATTATATATAATCTAGAAACTAATTATATTTATTGTATGAATCATTTCTATTGGTTCAATACATCTTGAATTGTGTTCTCTAATTTTCTTGAAGCTCGTGACACCCAGAAAGTTCCAGGCTACAGGCCTACAAAGTTTGACAAAAGAATTCTTCTCTGGTCTGGCCGCTTCAAGAATGAAGGGGACATTCCTGCCATTGTTTCGTAAGTTTATTGAATATTATTGATTGAATTATTTTAATTTTTTTCCCCATGTACATTAGCAATAAAGCACAAAGAAATAAATCATCAAAACATTCTCTTTCTGGAACATTTAGGAATAATATCAATGTCTAATTGGCATTCCACATTAAACCAAATGTGGGGGAACTGCCATATATTGAAACTGAAACTTGCAGTGGTGTTTCAATCCTTATTGCTACAGGTCAATTTTGGACTTTCGCTAGATAATTCACTGATCACATCCTTACACCCTCAGAATCTAAGTAACCATTATCTGCACATTCGGGGCGAAATTAGTCTCTGCTGCACTCATTTTCTATTCTCTTTGTACAATTTTAATGAACTTGCAATCTGTTAAATAAGAAATTGTTTCACTCAGTCTTAATTTCCTGGCATAAATTTGTAAGATATGTTGGGAATTATGGTCTACATTGTGTCACTTCCTTTGAAACCACTGGAGACATTTCTATTTTGGCAATGTGGTGCACCAAAATCCCTGTCTATTCCTGTCCATGGAGGTCATTACCTCATTGTCATTGAAAATGAAGGGGTTCCCATCCATAGTATGTTAATACCACTGACTTTAGGGTATTGGAAAGGGTTATGATGCATCCAGGGGATGGACAATTCTATCCAGTTTAATCCTCAAATTGGCTCCCTTTGAAATGTCTACAGTAATTGCTTTTGGTACCATAAAATCCTTATCCAAATAGATCCTAAAGCATTGTCATGTCTCTTGAGCCATATAAGTATGTAGCTGAAAGTAGGTGCGCAGGTACAACAGGCAGTAAAGAGGGCAAATGGTGTGTTGGCCTTCGTAGCGAGAGGATTTGAGTATAGGAATCGAGATGTTTTATTGCAATTGTATAGGGCATTGGTGAGGCCGCACCTGGAGTATTGTGTGCAGTATTGATGCCTTTTTCTGAGGAAGGATGTTCTTGCTATGAAGGGAATGCAGTAAAGGTTTACCAGGCTGATTCCTGGGGTGGCGGGACTGTCCTATGACTAAGAGACTTAGTTGGTTAGGATTATATTCATTGGAGTTCAGAGTGAGAGGGGGCAGGACTCTCCAATCGCTGACGCCGAAATCGCGTTTGGCAAATCGCGTTCAGCAGTCGGCCGGCGAATCCACGTTTACGCCGGAATCTGGGGCAGAGCATTTTTGCGATGCTCCACCCCCTCAAAAATGGCGTACTTGGGGAGTACGCCGCACTCCATATGGATGGCCTCAGGACATCACCTGAGGCGCTTCCCTGATGCTCTGCCCCAGGTGGGCCGAGACCCCGAAGGCTTCGTTCACGTGTGCTCACACCATTCGGGGACCTCACGTGATGGCTGCGGACTGAGTCCAGCGCCACCACAGTCAGTGGGAGCTGTTCCACTGACAGGGGGGTGCTTCGGCGGGGGTGGGAGGCGGGGGTGAGGACGGTGGTCCGGGGCTGGTGTGGCTGGTTACAGAGGGGCAGTTGTTTGGCAGACCAGTTCTGTGAGCAGCCGGCACCATTTGCACAGCATAGTCTCTGCAGGCGGGAGCTTTCCGCTGCATGGCTGCTAGCCCCCCACTGGACGGAGGATCAATGCAGGAGCAGGGCCGACTTTCTGGTCGTAATGCATGGCAGTATCCCTTTAAGAAAGGTTTTTGTCTTATCACATGGCTTCAGTGTTGTCATTGTGTGGGTGGAGTTGGGCTGTGGCTCTGTGAGTTGTTTTTAGTTTCGCTTTCACATTTGGCTGCTCTGGACAGTAGTGTTTTGGCTGGTCTCTTTCTATTTTCATTTTAAATATCTGTTCCAGTAAAAAAAACATTGCTTATAGCTACTTGCTGATTTGGTAACTTTGCTTTCCGGAAATGGTTTAAACCTGCTGGTGAGGCGGGGTCAGAATCGCAGGAAGAGCCAGTCTCATTCAAGTGAGAATGCAGAGTGCTGGGCCAAGCCCTTGAAAAGAGATTTGTGGTTTATGGGATTTTGTTTTTGAATTAGAACAGTTAAGGGGGAATTCATTAACGGTTATACATAGATTACTGTAGCTGTGTGGGGTCTTTATGTTTGTAATTGATAAAAATTTTGCTGTGTGAGTTTATATAAATGTTAACTAAATTCTTAGAATAAAGCTTGTTTTTGATTAAAGTGTCTAGGAAGACTGTTGAATCACACCTCAAGTGAAGGCTCTTATCCTCATCCTAGCCTAATTCAACAAAAAGTTATAGGTCAGGTGAACTCCATAATACACTTTGGAGTTTTTAAACCCTGGCACAAAACAGTAAGATCAGATGGATCCTGTGGAAATAGCAGGCTCAAAGGGCCAAATGGCAGGCTCATAAGACCATAAGACCGAGAAGCAGAATTAGGCTACTCGGCCCATCGAATCTGCTCCGCCATTCAATCATGAATGATATTTTTTTCATCCGCATTCTCCTGCCTTCTCCCCATAACCCCTGATCCCCTTATTAATCAAGGACCTATCTATCTCTGACTTAAAGACACTCAGTGATTTGGCCTCCACAGTTTTCTGCGGCAAAGAGTTCCACAGATTCACCACTCTCTGGCTGCAGAAATTCCTCCTTATCCCTGCTTTAAAGGATCATCCCTTTAGTCTGAGATTGTGTCCTCTGGTTCTAGCTTTTCCTACAAGTGGAAGCATCTACTCTATCCAGACCACGCAGTATCATGTAAGTTTCAATTAGATCCCCCCTCATCCTTCTAAACTCCAATGAGTACAGACCCAGAGTCCTCAAAAGTTCCTCATACGGCAAGCTGTTCATTCCAGAGATCATTCTTGTGAACCTCCTCTGGGCCCTTTCCAAGGCCAGCACATCTTTCCTTAGATACAGGACCCAAAACTGTTCACAATACTGTGCATAACTTCACAATTTTCCACATTGTATTTCATCTGCCACTTCATTGCCCACTCTCCTAGCCTGTCCAAATCCTTTTGCAGCCCCCTTGCTTCCTCAATACTACCTGTCCCTCTACATATCTTTGTATCATCTACAAACTTAGCAACAATGCCTTCAGTTCCTTCTTCCAGATCATTAATGTATATTGTGAAAAGTTGTGGTTCCAGCACGGACCCCTGAGGTACGCCACTAGTCATCGGCTGCCATCCTGAAAAAGACCACTTTATCCCCACTCTCTGCCTTCTGCCAGTCAGCCAATCCTCTACCCAAGCCAGGCTCTTACCCTTAACACCATGGGCTCTTAACTTATTTAACAATCTCCTGTGCGACACCTTGTCAAAGGCCTTCTGGAAATCTAAATAAATCACGTCCACTGGTTTTCCTTCATCTAACTTCCTTGTTAACTCCTCAAAGAACTTCAACAGGCTTGTCAGACATGACCCCCCTTTGACAAAGCCGTGCTGACTCAGTCCTATTTTATCATGCACTTCCAAGTACTCCATGATCTCATCTTTAATAACGGACTCCAAAAGCTTACCAATAACCGAAGTCAGGCTAAACGGCCTATAATTTCCTGTCTTCTGCCTCCCTCCCTTCTGAAACAGTGGTGTTACATTAGCCACCTTCCAGTCCTCTGGAACCCTTCCTGCCTCCAGTGATTCCTGAAAGATCATCACTAATGCCTCCACAATCTCCTCAGCTATCTCTTTTAGAACCCTGGGGTGTAGTCCATCCAGTCCAGGTGACATATCCACCTTCAGACCTTTCAGTTTCCCCAGAATCTTCTCCTTAGTGATGGTCACTGTACTCACCTGTGCCCCCTGGTTCTCCTGGAGCTCTGGCATTCCACTGGTGCCTTCCACCATGAAGACTGATGCAAAGTACCTATTCAGTTTGTCTGCCATTTCTTTATTTCCTCTTATTACTTCTCCAGCCACGTTTTCCAGTGGTTCAATGTCTATATTTGCCTCTCTCTTACCTTTTATATATTGAAAAAAACTCTTCCCATCTTCTTTTATATTACTAGCTAGCTTGCACTCATATTTCATCTTCTCTCCCCTTATTGCTTTTTTAGTTGTCCTCTGCTCGATTTTAAAGGCTTCCCAATCCTCTGGTTTTTTACTAATCCTCGCCGATTATTGTGATATTGCCTTTTTTACATGCTTTCTCTATCTCCTGATTTATTTTCTGCCCCACATTCTGACTACTGCTAGGGGGCCTGTACATAACTCCCATCAGGGTCTTTTTACCTTTGCGATTCCTCAACTCTACACACAGAGATTCTATGCCATCTGGTCCTGTATCGCTCCTTGCTATCGAATTAACTTCATTCCTTACTAACAATGCAACCCCGCCCCCTTTGCCCACCTGCCTGTCCTTTCGATCGGACACATATCCTTGTATATTTAGATCCCAGCCCTGATCCCCTTGCAGCCACGTCTCTGTGATACCCACAACATCGTACCGGCTAATTTCACTGTGTGCAATAAGCTGATTTACCTTGTTCCGTATACTGCGCGGATTAAGGTACAATACCCTCAATCCTGCATTGACCACCTCCCTTCTCACACTTGTCACCTTTTTTACTTTGCCTGGGGGTGATGTTGTTCTCTTATTTTTGTTCTCTATTTTCCCTTCAGTTGTGACACCTTCTAAGCTAACCTCTGGTTCCCACCCCCCTGCCTTACTAGTTTAAATCCTCCTGAGTGACACTAGCAAACCTCCCAGCCAGGATATTGGTGTCCCTCGAATTTAGATGCAACCCGTCCTTCTTGTACAGGTCCCACCTGCCCCAGAAGAGATGCCAATGGTCCAGAAACCTGAAACACTCCCTCCTACACCACCAGTTTAACCAGGTGTTTAGCTGCACTATCCTCCTATTTCTAACCTCACTGGCACGTGGCACAGGGAGTAATCCTGAGATTACA
The DNA here is from genome assembly GCF_047496885.1 of Scyliorhinus torazame. Lineage (NCBI taxonomy): Eukaryota > Metazoa > Chordata > Chondrichthyes > Carcharhiniformes > Scyliorhinidae > Scyliorhinus > Scyliorhinus torazame. Next base: position 233,165,845 of record NC_092710.1, on the reverse strand, counting down.
ACCCTAGAGGTCCTGCTTTTTAGCTTCCTGCCTAACTCCATGAACTCTTTCTGCAGCACCTCGTCACTCTTCCTGCCTATGTCATTAGTACCAATATGCACTACGACCTCTGGCTGTTCACGCTTCCCCTTCAGGATCTCCTGGACCCTGGCACCGGGGAGGCAACACACCATCCTGGAGTCTCTTTCATTTCCACAGAAGCGCCTATCTGTGCCCCTTACCATAGAGTTCCCTATAACTATCGCTCTCCTGCACTTTGCCCTCCCCTGCTGAGCAATAGAGCCATTTGTGGTGCCATTGTTCTGGCTGTTGTTGTTTTCCCCTGATAGGTTATCCCCCCCAACAGTATCCAAAAAGATATACCTGTTAGAGAGGGGCACAACCACAGGGGATTCCTGCACTGACTGCCTGCCCCTTCTAGTGGTCACCTATCTGTCTGCCTGCACCTTGGGTGTGACTTCATCTCTTTTACTCCTATCTATGACATTTTCTGCCACCTGCATGCTCCTAAGTGTATCCAACTGCTGCTCCAACCGAACCACACAGTCTGTGAGGAGCTGCCATTGGTTACACTTGCTGCAGATGTAATCGACCGAACCGCTGGAAGCATCACAGGTCTGCCACATCTCACAGTTAGAGGACTGCACCCCACTGAGTGACATTTAAGCACTAGTTAATTAATTTAAAATAAATACTTAAATTATTGTTAGATTAAGTTTATTGTTAATTAACTATATGGCCCTGGTGCTAGATTTTTACTGTAAATTTAAATGCTAAATACTAATCTCTGCCCTCAGGTTTAGTTACTCCTCTACCTAGTTAATTAATACGTTTTAATTTGTTTTCTTAAATGTTTTCTTTCTCAAATTTAACAGATTCCCTACCAGCCAATCAAGTCACAGCTTTACTGTGATTTCACTTCAGTTCCCCCCTCCCCACAATTTGAAAGGGTATTTGTATCACTTACCTTCCCAGGATGTACTCTGGATCTCTCCCTGCAGACGACCAGATACAAAGCCAAAAGAAAGAAAACAAAACAAAAAGGGAAAAAGCACCTCTTCCCACTCTGCTCCGAATTACCACTCTGTTCCAAATTACCAAGTTCCAATCCCCACTCTGGCTTTCTCACTCACTCAGGCTGTCTCGACTTCACGTGCGCAAAGCACGTGAAGCTCAAAGGGATGAATGGCGTCCTCCTCCTGCTTCTATTTTCTATGTTTCTATGAATATGTAATTCATCTTTATTTGTTAGTTCAATCATTTTTATAATATGGTTATTATGTAGAATTAGTGTGAGTGGACAGTTTCTTCAAATACAAACCTCGGTTTTGGTGAGGTATAGTGCTTTCCTGCTGTACCACCCTCCAGCCCACACATACACAAACTCCCAAACCATGATCTGCATAAGAACTAGGAGGAGTAGTCCATCTGGCCCCACAAGCTTGATCCGCCATTCAATAAGATCATGGCTGATCTTTTGGTGGACTCAGCTCCACTTACCCGCCGCTCACCATAACCCTTAATTCCTTTACTGTTCAAAAATCTATCTTTGCTTTATAAACGTTCAACAAGGTAGCCTCAACTGCTTCACTGGGCAGAGAATTGCATAGACTTACAACTCTTTGGGTGAAGAAGTTCTCCTTCAACTCAGTCCTAAATCTGCTCCCCACCTATTTTGAGGATATGACCCTAGTTCTAGTTTCACCCACCAGTGGAAACAACCTCCCTTCTATTTTATCTATTCCCTTCATAATTTTATATGTTTCTATAAGATTTCCCCTCATTCTTCTAAATTCCAATGACTATAGTCCCAGTCTACTCAGTCTCTCCTCATAAGCCTAGTCCTCTCTACTCCGGAATCAACCTAGTGAATCTCCTCTGCACACCCCTCCAGTGCCAGTACATCCTTTCTCAAGTAAGGAGACCAAAACTGTACACAGTACTCCAGGTGTGGTCCCACCAGCACCCTATACAGCTGCAACATAACCTCCGTGTTTTTGAACTCCATCCCTCTGGCAATGAAGGACAATTCCATTTGCCTTCTTAATTACCTGCTGCACCTGCAAACCAACTTTTGGTGCGTCATGCACAAGGACACCCACGTCCCTCTGCACAGCAGCATGCTGCAATTTTTTTAACTATTTAAATAATAGTCCATTTTGCTGTTATTCCTACCAAAAGGGATGACCTCACATTTGCCAACATTGTATTCCATCTGCCACAGAAGGACATTTCCTGCAGTGACAATCCAATTTTTCAATCTGGCCTCAGATTAAATTTGTAAAACAAACATAGAAATAGCTTTATTAGTTCTAATGATTTAAAGGTTTGCCGCAAGTTTTGATAGTCCATGACCTGTGCCCTTGGCTTGTAGGTTGCAAGTGTTATTTATGCATCGGATGTTGCTCTAGTATCATGCTGAGTTTTCTTTCCTTTGTGGATATTTTCCAGTGGACATAAGATGAGACTGCCAACATTAATTTTCCCAAGAACTCTTAATTAATAAATATCTCTTTCCATGCTCTGAGCTTGATTCTGACCCAGCACTGTGAGGGGAGACAGCAGGACAGTGGGATTAAGCCTGGATTGCATTGGCAATGAACCAACACAGCCACAATGAACTGCATGTATTTATTCTGTGGTTGTAGACCTCCATGATTCTGGGTCTCAGAGTAATCCATGTTGCATCTCTCTCAGAAAAGTTATAAATCACAGCACAAGCTTTGAATTACCACTTGCATAGCAAGTTATCACAGATGACAATGAGTTGATTAATGAACCAGGAGCTGGATTCTCCGCCCACCAATGCCAAAATTGCGTTCAGCGACGGGGCGGAGAATCCGTTTTTGCGCACGAAATCGGGACCGGCGCTGGTTTCGCAATTCTCCGCCCCCAAAAATTGGAGTACTCGGGGAGTACGCCATGCGGAGTATCCACCGCCTCAAGCCATTGCCTGAGGTCCGCCACGCGATGCTCCCTCCCCGACCGGCCGAATTCCCAACGGTGTGGCTCTAACATGGTCCCACCGTCCGTGATCCTCGCAAGGCAGCTGCAAATTCAGTCCGGGGCCGCCACCGTCGGGGGAGGGCCGATCGGTGGGCAGGGGGGGCTTCATTCGGAGCTGGGGGCAATGCACGAGGGCGGCCTGGGGCGCACGAACGTCCGATGCGGGGCACTATTTTGCCGGTCCACATCCACGGGCTGAGTCCGCCATGGAGCACAGCGCAGCCGCTGGAGGCCGCCACCATGTGTATGCGCGGCCTCTGACCTGGAAGTGCGGGGGCCGTATTGACAGCTGGAGCTGCGAGCTCTACGACGGCTGCTTGCTGGCCCGCCAGCCTTCTGGAGTAAAAGACCACAGTTTTCCCGACACATGGAGACTTAGCCTCCAAAATGGAGAATCCAGCCCCAGGCCTTTATCCAAAGCTCAAGTGGCAGAATTCTCTGTTCCTGAAACTAAGTGTTGGCAGGGGGGCAGGATTCGTGGACTTCCATGGCAGCAAAAGCGACGGCGCACCTGGACCGATTCAGCGACTGTTGAGGGGCTAGCACCGGCGGCATGTGGAACACAGTCAATTCCAAGGAGAAATGGTGCTGGATTTGCCAGGGTCAAGATTGGCACTCGAGAGGCTGACAAGCTGCTGCCACATATTAGCATTCCATTCCCCCCACGCACACACATTCCAGCCAACACGATGGCACTGGTTGTGCTGAAGCGGGTCCATCCCGTTGATGGGTTGGCTGAGGCCAGAGGGCTCCTAGGGGTGTGGCCTAGGGCCCCATAAGACCCATGGCACTAAGTTCACAGTGGGTAATCAGTGCCCCCCCCCCCCCTCCCCACCCCAACCCCACGGCTCACCTCCTGGCTGCACCCCGCTACTCCACCTCCCAGCCCTGGCAGAAGCCCCACACACACACCCACACCCCACCTCCTGGCCGTACCCCGCTACTCCAACCCAGCATTGGCAGAAACCCCACCACCACGCTCCACCTCCTGGCCGCACCCCACTACTCTACCCCAGCATTGGCAGAAACCCCACCACCACACTCCACCTCCTGGCCGTACCCCGCTACTCCACCCCAGCATTGGCAGAAACCCCACCACACACACCCCACCTCCTGGCCGCACCCTGCTACTCCACCCCAGCATTGGCAGAAACCCCACCACCACACTCCACCTCCTGGCCGCACCCCGCTACTCCACCTCCCAGCCCTGGCAGAAGCCCCCCCCCCCCCCACACCCACACCCCACCTCCTGGCCGTACCCCGCTACTCCACCCCAGCATTGGCAGAAACCCCACCACCACACTCCACCTCCTGGCCGCACCCCGCTACTCCACCTCCCAGCCCTGGCAGAAGCCCCCCCCCCCCCCAACACCCACACCCCACCTCCTGGCCGTACCCCGCTACTCCACCCCAGCATTGGCAGAAACCCCACCACCACACTCCACCTCCTGGCCGCACCCCGCTACTCCACCTCCCAGCCCTGGCAGAAACCCCACCACACACACCCCATCTCCTGGCCGCACCCCGCTACTCCACCTCCCAGCCCTGGCAGAAACCCCACCACACACACCCCATCACCCCAATTATGATGCCATTAGACATGACTTGGGGGGGATAGGTTGGAGAAGTAGGCTGCAAGTGTTGGGCATACTGGATAAGTGGAGCTTGTTCAAGGATCAGCTACTGCGTGTTCTTGATAGGTACGTACCGGTCAGGCAGGGAGGAAGGCGTAGAGCGAGGGAACCGTGGTTTACCAAAGAAGTGGAATCTCTTGTTAAGACGAAGAAGGAGACTTCCGGTTGCGGCAGGGATGAGCTAGCCGCACGTTTCGGCGGCTCCAGCTCCGACGGAACTTCGGGCTCTTTTAAGAGCCCCAACGGGGACTTGGACGGCCGTAAAACCCGGTGCGAGGCGCGAGGGAAGAGAGCCCCCCCCGAAAGACGGAGGGAAAAACCGGCGGCGGCGGCTGCAGCCCAAAGAATCTGCAGCCAGAAGATCAGAGAGAGAGAGAGGGAGTGAAACAAAATGGCGGCGGAGAAACCACAGGTGACATGGGGGCCTGAGCAGGACGAGGTGGTGAGACGGTGCGTGGACTTGCTGAAGAAGGAGGTAATGACCCCGTTGTTACAGGCAATTGAGGGGCTTAAGGAGACTTTAAAGACCCAGGAGACGGAACTTCGCGTGGTGGAGCAGAAGGTGTCAGGTATTGAGGACGAGGTCCTGGGCCTGGCAGTTAAGACTCAGACGCACGAGGCACTTCATAAAAAGTGTGCTGACAGGATTGAGGCCCTTGAAAAAGGAGCGCGAAGGAAGAACCTTAGGATACTAGGTCTCCCGGAGGGTGTGGAAGGAGTGGACTGTGGAGCGTACGCAAGTAAGATGCTGAGCTCACTGATGGGTGCTGAGGCCCATGCGCGCCCCATGGAGGTGGAGTGGGCAAATCGGATCCCGGCGAGAAGACCAAAAGCGGGAGAACCACCGAGGGCGATAATCGTGCGATTCTACCGCCTTAAGGACAGAGAAGAGGTCCTGAGATGGGCCAAAAAGGTGTGGAGTAGCAGATGGGAGAATGCGGTGGTAAGGATCTACCAGGATTGGAGTGCGGAGGTGGCGAGAAGGAGGGCGAGCTTCAACCGAGCCAAAGAGGTTTTGCACAAAAGGAAGGTGAAGTTTGGGATGCTGCAGCCAGCAAGACTATGGGTCACGCATCAGGAGAGACAATATTATTTCGAGACGGCGGAGGAAGCATGGTCCTTCATCAATGAAGAGAAACTGGACCGGAACTGAGGGACTGATGCTGCAGGGAACTGTTATTGTTGTTATTATTGTTTTTGTTAATGGGATGGTGAAAGTTAAGCGAGAAGTAAACAGGGAAGGGGGGGGACACTGGGGAAATGTGGGCGCCGGTGAGGGGGGAGAGGCGGGACATAGTCAGAGAATGGGGAAGGAGAGGGGGAGGGGAAAGGGAGCTGCGCCATAAGAGGCGGGACAGGGAAAGGGATGTTCCCGCGTCAGAAAGAATAAGGCGGGAAAACAGGCGCAAGGCGGATGGGAGTTCCCTCACACCGGGGGGGCCGAGGAGCGAGCAGGAGTAGCCGGGGTCAGTTGAAGTCAGCTGACTTACGGAAGTGATATGGGGGGAGCAATCAAGCTAGATAGGGTTCTAGCGGGGGGCTGGGGGGGGGGGGGGGCTGGAGGGGAGAAGGGGACAACTGGGTTGCTGCTGCGGAAATCCAAAAGGAAATGGCTGAAGAGAAGGTGGTCGGGGGCGGAATGCGACGCTGGGGGAGCGAGCGGGTGCGCGGAGGCGGGATATGGGACTGGCCTAGAGAAGGTAATGGCTAGTCGACACGGGAGGGGGGCAGGTAGCTCCCCAGTGAGGCTGATCATGTGGAACGTGAGAGGCCTGAATGGGCCGATAAAAAGGGCCCGAGCGCTCGCGCATTTGAAAGGACTAAGGGCAGACGTGGTTATGCTCCAAGAGACGCACCTAAAGGTGGCGGACCAAGTTAGGCTAAGGAAAGGATGGGTGGGACAGCTGTTCCACTCAGGACTGAACGCAAAGAACAGAGGGGTGGCCATTTTGGTGGGGAAACGGGTAGCATTTGAAGCAAAGAACATCGTAGCAGATAGTGGAGGTAGATATGTAATGGTGAGTGGTAGGCTGGAGGGAATGGAGGTCGTGTTGGTTAATGTGTATGCCCCAAATTGGGACGATGCGGGGTTCATGAGACGGATGCTGGGGCGTATTCCGGACCTGGAGGCAGGAAATTTGATTTTAGGAGGTGACTTCAATACGGTGCTGAACCCGGGGCTAGATAGATCCAGCTCCAGGACTGGAAGAAGGCCGGCAGCGGCCAAGGTACTTAAGGGGTTTATGGGCCAAATGGGGGGAGTGGATCCATGGCGATTTCTTAGACCCAGGGCTAGGGAGTATTCCTTCTTCTCCCACGTCCATAAAGTGTACTCCCCGGATAGATTTTTTTGTTCTAGGAAGGTCGTTGATCTCTAGGGTGGAAGAAGCTGAATACTCAGCCATAGCGGTTTCGGATCATGCCCCACATTGGGTGGACCTGGAAGTAGGAGAGGACAGGGAGCAGAGAACGCTCTGGCGATTAGATGTGGGACTGATAGCGGATGAGGGAGTGTGTGCAAGAGTGAGGGCGTGTATCGAGAGATACCTGGAGGTCAATGACGACGGCGAGGTCCCTGTGGGAGTGGTCTGGGAAGCACTAAAAGCGGTGGTCAGAGGAGAGCTGATTTCTATTGGGGCCCACAAAAGGAAAACAGAGGCCAAGGAAAGGGATAGATTACTGGGGGAGATTTTAAGGGTGGACAGGGAATTTGCAGAGACCCCGGAGGAGGAGCTGTACAAGGAGAGGAGACGACTACAGACCGAGTTTGACCTTCTGACCACCAGAAAGGCGGAGGTACTGTGGAGGAAGGCACAGGGGAGGAGGTATGAATATGGGGAAAAGGCTAGTCGCCTGTTGGCGCACCAACTGTGAAAGAGGGCAGCAGCGAGGGAGATAGGAGGAATTAGGGATGAAAGGGGAGACACCGTGCGAAGGGTAGGAAAGATAAATGAGGTGTTTAAGACCTTTTATGAAGAACTGTATAGGTCTCAACCCCCAGAGGGAGAGGAGGGGATGCGGCAGTTCCTGGACCAGTTGAGGTTCCCGAAAGTGGAGGAGCAGGCGGTGGCAGGCCTGGGGGCGCCGATTGAGGTGGACGAGGTTATTAAGGGACTGGGAAGCATGCAAGCAGGGAAGGCCCCGGGGCCAGACGGGTTCCCGGTGGAATTCTACAGAAAATATGTGGACTTGTTGACCCCGTTGTTGGTCAGGACATTCAATGAGGCCAGGGAAGGGGGGACACTACCCCCGACAATGTCGGACGCGACGATATTGCTAATTTTGAAGAGGGACAAAGATCCGATGCAGTGTGGGTCCTATAGACCTATTTCACTATTGAACGTGGACGCCAAACTGCTAGCAAAGGTGCTGGCATCGAGGATAGAGGACTGTGTCCCAGGGGTGGTGCACGAAGATCAGACAGGGTTTGTAAAAGGGAGACAATTGAATGTTAACGTGCGACGGCTATTAGGGGTGATAATGATGCCCTCAGTGGAGGGGGAGGCAGAGATAGTGGCGGCAATGGACGCAGAGAAGGCATTTGATAGGGTGGAGTGGGAGTATTTATGGGAAGTGTTAAGGAGGTTTGGGTTTGGGAACGGATTTATTCGCTGGGTTAGACTACTTTATGGGGCACCAACGGCAAGCGTAGTTACAGGTCGACATAGATCGGAGTATTTCCGATTATATAGGGAAACAAGACAGGGATGCCCTCTGTCTCCATTGTTGTTTGCGCTGGCAATTGAACCTCTGGCCATGGCGCTGAGAGACTCCAGGAAATGGAGAGGGGTGACTAGAGGGGGAGAAGAACACCGAGTCTCGTTATACGCGGATGACCTATTGCTATACGTGTCGGACCCAGCGGGGGGGATGATAGAGGTTATGCGAATCTTGAGGAGGTACGGGGAATTTTCGGGGTATAGGTTAAACATGGGGAAGAGTGAATTATATGTGATACATCCAGGGGACCAGAGTAGAGAGATAGAAGGCTTACCGCTAAGGAAAGTGGAAAGAAACTTCCGATACTTGGGGATTCAGATCGCTAGGAGCTGGGGAACCTTGCACAGACTTAATCTGACACGGCTGGTAGAACAAATGGAGGAGGACTTTAAGAGGTGGGACATGCAGCCTTTATCGCTGGCGGGCAGGGTGCAGGCAATTAAGATGATGGTCCTCCCGAGGTTCTTATTTGTATTTCAATGTCTCCCTATTTTAATCACCAGGACCTTTTTTAATAAAATAGATAGGAGCATTACGAGCTTTGTGTGGGCAGGGAAAGTTCCGAGAGTAAGGAGGGGGTTCCTGCAGCGCAGTAGGGACAGAGGAGGACTGGCACTACCGAATTTGGGAGATTATTATTGGGCCGCCAATGTGGCAATGATACGTAGATGGATGATGGAGGGTGAGGGAGCGGCGTGGAAAAGGCTGGAGAGAAGGTCCTGTAAAGGGACGAGTCTAGAGGCGCTGGTGACGGCGCCGCTACCGTTCTCACCTAAAAGGTTTACCACGAACCCGGTGGTGGCGGCAACACTGAACATATGGGGACAGTGGAGGCGACAGAGAGGGGTGCGGGGAGCCCTGGTGGGGTCCCCTATCAGGAACAACCATAGGTTCGCCCCAGGAAGAATGGATGGTGGATTTCAGAGCTGGTACCAGTTGGGAATTAGGAAGGTGGGAGATTTATTCATAGATGGGACTTTTGCGAGCTTGGGAGCACTGGAGGAAAAGTATAAGTTACCCCGGGGGAATTTCTTGAGATATATGCAGGTGAGGGCGTTTACTAGACAACAGGTGAGGGAATTTCCGCGGCTCCCGACACAGGGGATACAGGATAGGGTGCTTTCAGGGGTGTGGGTCGGAGACGGCAAGGTGTCAGAGATTTATAGAGAGATGAGGGAAGAGGGGGAGGAGTCGGTGGGCGAACTAAAAAGAAAGTGGGAAGAAGAATTAGGGGAGGAGATATAGGAGGGTATGTGGGCTGATGCCCTTAGCAGGGTAAATTCCTCTTCCTCATGCGCCAGGCTTAGCCTGATTCAATTTAAGGTGCTACATAGAGCACACATAACGGGGGCAAGATTGAGCAGGTTCTTTGGAGTGTAGGACAAATGTGGGAGGTGTGGCGGGAGCCCGGCAAACCACGCACATATGTTTTGGGCGTGCCCGGCACTGGAAGGGTATTGGAAGGGAGTGACGGGAGTGATTTCGCAGGTGGTGAAGGCCCGGGTCAAACCAGGCTGGGGGTTAGCTCTATTTGGAGTTGCGGAAGAGCCGGGAGTGCAGGAGGCGAAAGAGGCCGATGTCGTGGCCTTTGCGTCCCTCGTAGCCCGGCGCAGGATCCTACTCATGTGGAAGGAGGCGAAACCCCCCGGACTGGAGGCCTGGGTAAACGATATGGCGGGGTTTATTAAACTGGAGCAGAAAGTTTGCCCTGAGAGGATCGGCTCAAGGGTTCACCAGGCGGTGGCAGCCATTTCTCGACTACCTAGGGGAACGTTAGAGGGAAGACTGATGACCAGCAGCAGCAACCCGGGGGGGGGGGGGGGGGGGGGGAGGCAGTTGAGTATAGGTCAATAGAGTACGAGGTTTTGTTACTTGTATATTATTACTACTATTATTATTATTGTTAAAAAGTTTTAAAATTTCTGTTTTGTTACTGTTATCGTTTCGCTTGTTTTGTAAGCGGGAAAAATGTTGCTCAGGGAAAAAATTTCAATAAAATATATTTTTTTTAAAAAAGAGGAAGAAGGAGGCCTATGTGAAGATGAAGTGTGAAGTTTCAGTTGGGGCGATGGATAGTTACAAGGTAGCGAGGAAGGATCTAAAGAGAGAGCTAAGACGAGCAAGGAGGGGACATGAGAAGTATTTGGCAGGTAGGATCAAGGAAAACCCAAAAGCTTTCTATAGATATGTCAGGAATAAGCGAATGACTAGGGTAAGAGTAGGACCAGTCAAGGACAGGGATGGGAAATTGTGTGTGGAGTCTGAAGAGATAGGCGAGATACTAAACGAATATTTTTCGTCAGTATTCACTCAGGAAAAAGATAATGTTGTGGCGGAGAATGCTGAGACCCAGGCTATTAGAATAGATGGCATTGAGGTACGTAGGGAAGAGGTGTTGGCAATTCTGGACAGGCTGAAAATAGATAAGTCCCCGGGGCCTGATGGGATTTATCCTAGGATTCTCTGGGAGGCCAGGGAAGAGATTGCTGGACCTTTGGCTTTGATTTTATGTCATCATTGGCTACAGGAATAGTGCCAGAGGACTGGTGGATAGCAAATGTGGTCCCTTTGTTCAAAAAGGGGAGCAGAGACAACCCCGGCAACTATAGACCGGTGAGCCTCACGTCCGTAGTGGGTAAAGTCTTGGAGGGGATTATAAGAGACAAGATTTATAATCATCTAGATAGGAATAATATGATCAGGGATAGTCAGCATGGCTTTGTGAAGGGTAGGTCATGCCTCACAAACCTTATCGAGTTCTTTGAGAAGGTGACTGAACAGGTAGACGAGGGTAGAGCAGTTGATGTGGTGTATATGGATTTCAGTAAAGCGTTTGATAAGGTTCCCCACGGTAGGCTATTGCAGAAAATATGGAGGCTGGGGATTGAGGGTGATTTAGAGATGTGGATCAGAAATTGGCTAGCTGAAAGAAGACAGAGGGTGGTGGTTGATGGGAAATGTTCAGAATGGAGTTCAGTTACAAGTGGCGTACCACAAGGATCTGTTCTGGGGCCGTTGCTGTTTGTCATTTTTATCAATGACCTAGAGGAAGGCGCAGAAGGGTGGGTGAGTAAATTTGCAGACAACACTAAAGTCAGTGGTGTTGTCGACAGTGTGGAAGGATGTAGCAGGTTACAGAGGGACATAGATAAGCTGCAGAGCTGGGCTGAGAGGTGGCAAATGGAGTTTAATGTAGAGAAGTGTGAGGTGATTCACTTTGGAAGGAATAACAGGAATGTGGAATATTTGGCTAATGGTAAAGTTCTTGGAAGTGTGGATGAGCAGAAGGATCTAGGTGTCCATGTACATAGATCCCTGAAAGCTGCCACCCAGGTTGATAGGGTTGTGAAGAAGGCCTATGGAGTGTTGGCCTTTATTGGTAGAGGGATTGAGTTCCGGAGTCAGGAGGTCATGTTGCAGCTGTATAAAACTCTGGTACGGCCGCATTTGGAGTATTGCGTACAGTTCTGGTCACCGCATTATATGAAGGACGTGGAGGCTTTGGAGCGGGTGCAGAGGAGATTTCCCAGGATGTTGCCTGGTATGGAGGGAAAATCTTATGAGGAAAGGCTGATGGACTTGAGGTTGTTTTCGTTGGAGAGAAGAAGGTTAAGAGGAGACTTAATAGAGGCATACAAAATGATCAGGGGGTTAGATAGGGTGGACAGTGAGAGCCTTCTCCCGCGGATGGAAATGGCTAGCACGAGGGGACATAGCCTTAAACTGAGGGGTAATAGATATAGGACAGAGGTCAGAGGTAGGTTCTTTACGCAAAGAGTGGTGAGGCCGTGGAATGCCCTACCTGCAACAGTAGTGAACTCGCCAACATTGAGGGCATTTAAAAGTTTATTGGATAAGCATATGGATGATAATGGCATAGTGTAGGTTAGATGGCTTTTGTTTCGGTGCAACATCGTGGGCCGAAAGGCTTGTACTGCGCTGTATCGTTCTATGTTCTATGTTCTATCTCCTGGCTGCACCCCCTACTCCACCCCAGCATTGGCAGAAACCCCACCCCACACACCCCATCTCCTGGCCGCACCCCGCTACTCCACCCCCAGCACTGGCAGAAACCCCACCACCACACTCTACCTCCTGGCCTCATCCTGTAACTCCATCCCCCCTCCCCAACCCTGGCAGAAGCCCCCCCCCCGGTCAGCGGCACATCATGGTGATGTGGGTCACTTTCTGTACCTGACTCCCTCACTCTCCCTCAGCAGCCATGCCGCCGGGTTCCCGATTTTTGCTACCACAAGTGAACGTCCCCATCAGTAATGAAGTGGAGCATTGCGGAGGCCCTGGAGAATACCGCTGTCGCCCGCCGCCAGGCACAATCTTCGCCTCACGGCCGATTCTCCGTCCAATCGCCTTTTCCGATTTCGGCGTTGGCCGAGGAGAATCCCGCCCACCCATGTTTGATTCCACTGCGGATCACAGAGTGTTCTGATATTGCCCCGTCCCAGCTGACCTTACCCACCCGGTTGTCATGAAAAGTGGAGGTCACATTGAGCAGCTTCAGCAGACAACTAATTTTTTTCAACAGCTTAAATAAACCACCTCTGCTCATATGGTCAAATTCCTTGGTGAGATGGATGAAGGCAATATATGGTGGTCTCCTTTGTTCAAAGCATTTTTCTTGCAGCGGCCGGACTGAGAAAATCATTTCAATTGCAGATCTTCCAGTTCTGAATATCATTGGGATTTGGGGTGGATGAATTCAAGATCTACAGTTTGACAAGGACAACATGGCCAAATAAGTTTCCCACAATGCTCATCAAGGAGATACTTCAATAGCTGCTGCAATCATTGTGGTTGTCTTTGTTTTTGTACAAGGTCACAATCTTTGTATCATGCATATCCTGAGACACTGCCCCAACACTCCAGCAGAGAAGCTTGTGCAGGAGTGCCAGCTTCCCGTGCTTAATGAGGTCAGGTGGTATCGCATCATCACCTGGAGCTTTGTGCATGGCAAGTGAGTCAATAACTCTGTTGCGCTCCTTCATTTGGGGTTCGATAGCCAGTTCTGCCATGATAGGAAGGCTTTCCACGATGTCCAGAGGTTCCTCGGTGACTGTTTTCTTCCTTCGAGTACAATAGGAAAGCAATGTTCCACCCAACTCTCCAACTATTTATTGCAACTGGTGATGCTCACCCCTGCCTTTCTTTACAGAGATGTGGAGATACCAGCGTTTTGAAGCTGTTTTCGTTGCTGATGGACCTATTACTTTCATTTATTAAATAAATTTAGAGTACCCAATTAATTTTTTCCAATTAAGGGGCAATTTAGCATGGCCAATCCACCTACCCTACACATCTTTGGGTTGTGGGGGCGAAACCCACGCGCACACTGGGAGAACGTGCAAACTCCACAAGGACAGTGACCCAGAGGCGGGATCGAACCTGGGACCTTGGCGCCGTGAGGCAGCAGTGCTAACCACTGCGCCACTGTGCTGCCCTACCTATTACCTTCATAAATGCCTCTAGGATTCTCTGTGTTTGAGGACATCTGGGTATTCTGGCAACAGTGTAACCAGAACAGAGTCTAGCAGTCTGATAAACTTGACTTCACACTGATCTTAGTGCATTCAGAGACTTCTTGCTCAGATTTCTTTTGTACTTAATGGGAGCAAATCGTTTGGCTTCAATGACCAGGTCGATTACAGAAATGTTAGCCTCAAATCAGTTAGTTTTTTTCTGTTCTTGGTTTCCATATTTTGAGATTGTGGTTTTGTTAATAGAGTCTTGGGGCTGGATTCTCCATTGCCCGACATTGAAATCGTGATTGGCGGTCAGACGGAGAACGGATTCCGATGCCGGAATTGGGGCTGGCGCTGGCTTGACGCCGGTCTGCCATGCACTGCCCCTCCAAACTGGCGCCATCGTGACACGCACTGTTTCGACGCCGTTGGTGCGTCATCGGCCGGCCCACCCGTGACGCTTCACCCCTGATGGGCCGAGTTCCCGATGGTGCGGGCCGCGTGCGGTTCCAAGGGCGCGGGAACCGGTCATGCTGACTGTGGACAGTGTCCGGTGCCACCACACTCGGACGGGATACATGCTGCTGGCCGGAGGGCTCCTGCTAGGGCTGGGGGACTGGTGGGGGTGGCCAGGGGGTGGGCTGTGGGGTTGCAGTTGCCGCGTTGGGTTCGTGCAAGGCCGCCACCATGTTTTACGGTGTGACCAGTGTAGGTTGTCAGCCTTGCGCATGTGCAGCCCGGGACCTGACCATTTTCCAGCCGTTTTCGGCGCGATCCGTGGGATCAGCGCCGGTGCTAGACCCTCAAGGTTTTCCAGTGATTTTTCTGTTGTGAAAGTCCATACATGCTCCGCTGGCGTCAACACTTAGGCTCCCAAACGGAGAGTCCAGTCCTCGGTCTTTGTTTCATTTCACTTCTGCACTCTGAGTGAGATTGCTCAATAGAGTTAATAATAATAATCGCTTATTGTCACAAGTCGGCTTCAGTGAAGTTACTGTGAAAAGCCCCTAGTTGCCACATTCCGGCGCCTGTTCGGGGAGGCTGGTACGGGAATTGAACCGTGCTGCTGGCATTGTTCTGCATTACAAGCCAGCTATTTGACCCACTGTGCTAAACCAGCCCCTCAACCAGAGTTGAGGAATTGTTGGCTTTTATTTGGTTACAGTCTTTTTGCTTTGAATGGAAAAAGCTTCAAGGGTCACATCCTAACCCTGGTGCATACCAGGGAGTGACCTGTATCACAGTCAGTGCTGTGGTAACTGTGCATGTTGAGAATACTGTACATAAAGTCACATATGATGATGAACAGATCCAGCTGGTGTCAATACCCTGAACTTGGATGTCTCCAGGACTCTTTGATGCACTATCAATTACGACGAGACGAGAGTGGAATGTAATTGAGGTTTTATTACACAGATGTGTAGCCTCCTACAGCAGCTTATGAAATGGCTGCTGTTCGGAGAGCACACACATTTATGCTCCGCCTACTGGGCGGAGCCAGCAGGCAGGGATCTACCCCCGTACCTGTAGTACAGGGGCCTTACCGTAATACCCATATTACCCATATACAGTATAATACAACAGTGGTGACTACCACATTCACCCCCTGTTAAAAATGAGAGCAGCGGGGGGGGAGCGGGGGGTGGAAAACTATTTACATACAGATTGGTTTTAAAATTACAGAGAAGGTTACAAATTTAGGCGATCGGGCACCTTGATCAGTCGTTGAGAGCTCCGCAGTGCTGGTGGCGACTCAGGCGTCGGCTTGGTCATCGGTGACTCCGGGAGCGTGCCGAAATCCTCTTCATCCCCGGGTGGGAGCAAGGGTAGGACGGATTGTCCTGGAATGGGGGCTGTGGTGGGGTGCGCTGGGGGAAGGGAGGGTGGCGCCGGGGCAGAGGGTGTGTGTGTGTGGGGACCCAGCTCATGCCAGGTCCCTGAGGGAGACTGTGTCTTGACGGCCGTCGGGGTACGCTACGTAGGCATACGGCGGGTTTGCGTGAGTATCTGTACCTTCTCAACCAATGGGTCCGCCTTGTGGAGTCGAACGTGTCTACGGAGGAGAATGGGTCCTGGAGCTGCCAGCCACGTTGGGAGCGAAACCCCGGAGGTAGACATCCTGGGGAAGGCAAAGAGACGTTCATGGGGGGTTTCGTTGGTCGCGGTGCACAGGAGTGACCGAATGCATGAAGTGCGGCAGGGAGGACCTCCTGCCAGCGGGAGGCCGGGAGATTTCTGGATCGTAGGGCCAGCTGGACAGCCTTCCAGACCGTCCCATTCTCCCGCTCCACCTGCCTGTTTCCCCGGGGGTTGTAGCTGGTTGCCCTGCTCGAGGCAATGCCCCTGTTGAGCAGGTACTGCCGCAGCTCATCGCTCACAAATGAGGATCCCCGGTCGCTGTGAATGTAGGCGGGGAAACCAAACAGAGCGAAGATGGCATTGAGAGCTTTGATGACGGTGGCAGACGTCATATCGGGGCATGGGACGGCGAAGGGGAATCGGGAATACCCGTCGACCACATTAAGAAAGTACGTGTTGCAGTCGGTGGAGGGGAGGGGCCCTTTGAAGTCCACGCTGAGGCGTTCAAAGGGGCGGGAGGCCTTCACCAGGCACGCACAGTCTGTCCGGTAGAAGTACGGTTTACACTCCGTGCAGACCTGGCAGTCTCTGGTAATAGCCCTGACTTCCTCGATGGAGTAGAGCAGATTGTGGGCCTTAATGAAGTGGTAAAAGCGCGTGACTCCCGGGTGACAGAGATCATTGTGCAGGGTCCGGAGTCGGTCCACTTGTGCGCTGGCACATGTACCTCGGGACAGGGCATCGTAGGGCTCGTTGAGCTTACCGGGGCTGTTTTGATGTATATCAATGTAAATGCATGTAGGCTAGCTAGACACTAGGGGGAGCACCAAAGACATCACACACACACACTCAACCAATAGATCAGTTAGATAGGACACGACCAATGGACATTCACGATACACACAGAGGTGACACAACCACAGGAGGACATTACACCAACCCATATATGAAGGACACCACACACATGATCTGCCTCTTTCCAGTGGAGACAGTCAGTGAGTAGAGACACAGGGTTGATTCAATATCACTCCCACCACGTGGATTGCAGCAACTGGTTATTCAGTCAGGGTAGCTATAGTAGGATTAGCAGTTGTGTCGAACCCGAGTAATAGAAGTGTAAATAGTTTAATAAAGGTGTTGAAGTTATCTCCACATCTGAACCTTCCTTTGTCAAGTGCACCACAAGGAAGCCGCTTATGTTACACCTAGAACATAACAAATCATGGTACCAAGAGTGAACTGTTTCAATCAATATAGCCATACCTCAGCGTACAGTGACAACCAGCAACGATACCCAGGCAAGATGTTCGAGATCTGGGTTCTGCAGCAGCTCCAGTGCCATGGCGATCTCCGCGAAACTGGCGGGTATCCTGGCAAATGTTTGAAATCTTCCTGGTAGCAGCCGAACTGGAAGACCTGGCCGATGCTGAAAAGACAGAGCTTCTGCTCACCATCGCCAGCACCAGAGCAGAAGAAATCTTTTTAAAATTCAAGTTCTCCAAGGGGCAAAACAGGAGCGCCTTCCAGGCAGTCCTGGACAAATTCGGCAAATACTGTGAGGAAAACACAATCCAACCAGCAAGAAAAGATAAGAGAAGCGCCAGTACTCACCACGAGGCCGAGATCCCGGAGCAGAGAACAATTTTGATCGGCGGCCATCTTTCTAAAGGGACTGCACTTGCGCAGTTGCGCGAGAAGCGCACAGAACGGGAAGGTCCGTTTGCACATGTGCGAGACGCTGCGCATGCGCAATCGCGAAAACGGCTCCAGGTACAGGATCAGCGATTTGCGCATGCGCAAACGCTTCCTACGTATGATGTCACATGCATCATGATGTCAGAGGCCCCGAACCATGCCCATTTAAAGGGGAACGTCCCAAATTAAAGAAAAAATCTTTTAAAGCCGTAAAACAACCTTCCTTCACCTGGAATGACAGCACAATGTCTCAAATTGAACCAGGAGCACAATGTCTCAAATTGAACCAGGAAATGAAATTAACCTCCGAAGAACCCTGCAACAAGCAGTTACCTATGCCCAAACCGATGATTCCGACCTTGAATACTTCGAAACCGACCTTTACATTTTCTCTGGACCTCGCGAGCCCAATGCCAGCTCCGACGCAAACAGTGATGATATGATCCTAGAAGACAACGACTCAGACGAACCTTTCACCTTGGGAGGCTACCCCAGTACCAAATCCGAACCGCAACTAGACGTGTTTCACATTGGCGACCCCCGTACTGAATCCAACGCAGACGCGGATTCGTTCTTCGGATTTGAGGATCTTCAGCCCAGCATATACGACCTCCCGACTCGTGAGTGCAGGATGATGCTGCGGCCTGACACCAAGAGACAGAGAGCGGTACAAGCTCACAGAGAGCGGCCTGCTGCCACACAGAGCGGTCCACGCATCGCTAATGGTTCAAAACTCCATGATAGAAGACACGCAAGACTCCAGAGCGCAGTCCTTGCATGAACAAGCAGTGACTCCAGTGTCACAAGCCTCCACAGCGAGCTCGAGGACAGACTCCACAATTGCAAAAATGCAAGACTCCAGAGCGCAGTCCTTGCACGAACAAGAAGTGACTCCAGTGTCACAAGCCTCCACAGCGAGCTCATGGACAGACTCCACGATAGAAGCAACGCAAGACTCCGACACGCAGTCTTGCAGGAACAAGACCATGAGGGTCTAGCAACCTCCTCTGACCAACTAGCGGCAGACAATGCAAGTCTGCCATGCTCAAGTAAACAGCAAGAAGACTATGACAGTCTACCACGCTCCAGTGCACAGCAGGACGACCATGACGGTCCATCATGCTACAGTGAAGAACAAAGAGACGATGACAGTCCAAGCCCAAATGAAGGACAACAGCAAGACAATGACAGTCCACCCACTGATGCACGATCAATGACCACTAAAGCGAGGTTGTAGTCCAACTGAAGGCTTTAATAAGCTAGATGTTTCCCCTAGCAGCTCAGGTACAGAATGAAGGCTGCTGGGGCGGCACGGATTCTTATACCCCGCCTAGCAGGGCGGAGCTACTATACATCTTGACCAATAGGAAGCATACAGTTTCTACCAATGGTGTTACAGCATTACCAGGTACCGTTATACCTCGACTACTACATTCACCCCCTGTTAAAAAAGAGTCTGGCGGGGGTGGTGGCCTGATACTACAAACATGGCAACGTGGTAGAATTAGTTATGGAGGTACCATAATACCTCCGTACAGCGTTTTGTAACTATTTACAATTTAATAACTATTTACAATTTATGATTTAAATTTACAATTTAAAATGAAGCAATCAGTCGATCGGGGGCCCTGGTCGTCCTTTGTGATCGTCGGAGCTTCAGTGGTGACTCCGGTGGAGGCTCGGGCGTCTGTGACTCCGGGAGCGTGGCTTTGATCTCCATGGCAGCTTCGACACCCCTAGACGGCGCTGGTGGGGAAAACGGTTGACCTGGGAAGGGAGCGCCTGCGGGGTGCGTCGGTGGGTTGGGGGGCTAGGCGGGGCCGGCGGAAGGACCGATCCTCATGTAAGGTGCCCTGGTGGAGGGGAGGGTGGGACTGGTGGCTGGGATGTGCGTGGGGCTTCGGCGGGCGCCAAGTCTCGTCGGGAGACCGTATCTTGTCGGCAGTCTGGGTACGCCACGTAGGCATACTGGGGGTTAGCGTGGAGAAGGTGGACCCTCTCAACCAATGGGTCCGACTTGTGCGCCCGCACGTGTTTTCGGAGCAGGATGGGTCCGGGTGCTGCCAGCCAGGTCGGGAGCGAGGTCCCAGAGGAGGACTTCCTGGGGAAGACGAGGAGACGTTCGTGAGGTGGTTGGTTGGTCGTGGTACAAAGCAGTGACCGGATGGAGTGGAGGGCATCTGGGAGGTCTTCCTGCCAGCGGGAGACTGGGAGATTCCTGGACCGTAGGGCCAGTAGGACGGTCTTCCAGACTTTTCCATTCTCCCTCTCTACCTGTCCGTTACCCCGGAGGTTGTAACTGGTCGTCCTGCTCGAGGCGACGCCCTTGCTGAGCAGGAATTGACGCAGTTCGTCGCTCATAAAGGAGGACCCCCTATCACTATGTTTGTAGGCGGGGAACCCGAACAGTGCAAAGATGCTATGGAGGGCCTTGATGACGGTGATTACGGTCATGTCGGGGCGGGGATGGCGAATGGGAACCGGGAGTACTTGTCAATCATGTTCAGGAAATATGTGTTGCGGTCGGTGGAGGGGAGGGGGCCTTTGAAGTCCATGCTGAGGCGTTCAAAGGGACGGGAAGCCTTTATCAGGTGCGCTGTCTCGGTAGAAATGCGGTTTGCACTCTGCGCAGATTTGGCAGTCCCTGGTGGCTGTCCTGACCTCCTCGATGGAGTAGGGCAGGTTGCGGGTCTTGATAAAGTGGAAAAAGTGAGTGACCCCCGGGTGGCAGAGGTCCTCGTGGAGGGCTCGGAGGCGGTCCACTTGTGCGGTGGCACATGTGCCGCGGAACAGGGTGTCAGGAGGCTCGTTTAGCTTCCCGGGACGATACAAGATCTCCTAGTTGTAGGTGGAGAGATCGATCCTCCTTGACAAGATTTTATCGTTTTTTATCTTGCCCCGCTGTGCATTATCGAACATGAAAGCAAGCAATCGTTGGTCAGTGAGGAGAGTGAATCTCCTGCCGGCCAGGTAATGCCTCCAATTTCACACAGCTTCAACGATCCCTTGGGCCTCCTTTTCAACGGAGGAGTGCCGAATTTCGGAGGCATGGAGGGTGCGGGAAAAGAATGCCACGGGCCTGCCTGCCTGGTTGAGGGTGGCGGCCAGCGCGACATCTGATCCATCGCTCTCGACTTGGAAGGGGGGCGTCTCGACGACCACGTGCATTGCGGCCTTGGCGATGTCGGCCTTGATACGGTTGAAGGCCTGGTGAGCCTCGGCTGTCAGTGGGAAAGCGGTGGATTGAATGAGTGGGCGGGCCTTGTCCGCATAGTTTGGGACCCACTGGGCGTAATACAAAAAGAACCCCAGGCAACGTTTGAAGGTCTTGGGGCAGGGGGGGAGGGGGAGTTCCATGAGGGGGCGCATGCGATCGGGGTCGGGCCCGAGAACTCCGTTCTGAACCAGATAGCCGAGGATGGCTAATCGGTTCGTGCTGAACACACACTTCTCATTGTTGTAAGTCAGGTTCAGGATTGTGGCAGTGCGGAGAAATTTGGAAAGGTTAGCGTCATGGTCCTGCTGGTCATGGCCGCAGATGGTGACGTTGTCCAGGTGCGGTCAATCATTCGGTCCATCTCCCGTTGGAAGACCGAGACCCCGTTGGTGACGCCGAAGGGAACCCTAAGGAAATGGTAAAGGCGGCCGTCTACTTCAAACGCAGTGTATGGGTGGTCCGCCTTATGGATGGTGAGCTTGTGTAGGCAGATTTCAGGTCCACTGCCGAGAAGACCCGGTACTGTGCAATCTGATTGACCATATCAGATATGCGTGGGAGGGGGTACGTGTCGAGCTGCGTGTACCGATTGATGGTCTGACTGTAGTCAACAACCATTCTGTTTTTCTCCCCGGTTTTCACCACTACCACTTAGGCTCTCTAGGGGCTGATACCTTTACGCAGCAGCCGCTGGACCTCCGACCTGACGAAGGTCCTATCCTGGGCGCTCCTGTCTGCTCCTGGTGGCGACGGGTTTCCAATTCTGGGTGAGGTTTGCAAACAGGGAAGGCGGGTCGACCTTAAGGGTTGCGAGGCCGCAAACAGTAAGGGGTGGTAGGGGCCCGCCAAATTTCAGGGTTAGGCTCTGGAGATTGCACTGGAAGTCCAGGCCGAGTAGCAAGGCAGCGCAGCGGTTGGGGAGGATGTAGAGCCGGAAGCCGCTGAACTCTATGCCCTGGACGGTGAGGGTGGCAATGCAGTACCCCCGGATCGCCACGGAGTGGGATCCGGAGGCCAGGGAGATTCTTTGGTTAGCGGGGTGTACTGCAAGGGAGCAATGCCTTACCGTATCGGGGTGGATGAAGCTCTCAGTGCTCCCGGAGTCCAGAAGGCAGGATATCTCGTGCCCGCGACCTTCACCTTTGTCGAAGCGGTCGCGAGGTTGTGCGGTCGAGACTGGTCGATCGTGACCGAGGCGAGACGCGGCTGGTCGTCGGCGGTTGCAGGCGATGAGCGGCCCAATGAGGTGCCCGACGGACAGGGGTCCTGAGGCGTGTAAGATGGCGGCACCCACGGGCCATACGTGTCCTTGGGCAGGCAAGATGGCGGCGCCCTCGGGCCGCACGTGTCCTGGAGGAGGCAAGATGGCGGTGCCCATTGGTTCTGAGGCAAGCAAGATGGCGGCGCCCACGGGCTGTACGTGTTGTGAGTGGAGCAAGATGGCGGCACCCACGGGCCGCACGTGGCCTGAGGAGAGGAAGATGGAGGCGCCTACTGGCCGCACATGGGGGGTGCTGGGACAATGACAGCGATTGAGCGGGCCTGGCACACTGCAGCGAAATGTCCCTTCTTGCCTCAGGTCTTGCAGAGCACGCTCCCCACAGGGCAGCACTGCCGGGGTGTTTTGTCTGTCCGCAGAAGTAGCACTTGGGTCCCCCAGGGTTGGTTGGTTGCCGCGCAGCGCAGGCGTGGGGTTGGCTGAGGGCGGTCGCTGATGGGGTCCACGATGGGATGGCCGCTGGCGGGGTCCACGATGCCCAGGAAGGGTGAGCCGTGCGGTCGGGGGCATACACCTGTACGTTGCATGAGGTGACCGTGACGAGAGTGCAAGTTTCTTGGTCGCCGCGAGGTCAAGGTCATGATCTGTCACCAGTCCTATACTGAAATCCCCCAGGGGGATAAAGATGTTCTAACTTGGGGATCCTGTCAACAGCAGTGTCAAGTTTCCTGAAGAACTGGACTTCGGCTCTCTAATGGAGTAGTGTTGCAGCATAGGCACTCATGAGGTTAACTGTCCCTGTTATAGATGAAACGCATAGAGAACTAACACATTCTGACCTGTTTGTGAAGAGTTAACATTGAGAGTAGCGATTTTCTTACAGCGAAGCCTGCTCCCTGCTCACACATTTCCTCTGAACTATTCCCCTGCCAGATTAATGTGTAAAGTCTTTCTTTCAGTGATCTACTCTCAGCAAGCCTTGTCTCATATAATAATAATAATAATAATAATCTTTATTGTCACAAGTAGGCTTACATTAACACTGCAGTGAAGTTACTGTGAAAATCCCCTAGTCGCCACATTCGGCGCCTATTCGGGTACACAGAGGGAGAATTCAGAATGTCCAGTTCACCTAACAGCACATCTTTTGGAACTTGTGGTAGGAAACTGGAGCACCCGGAGGAAACCCACGCCGACACAGGGAGAACGTGCAGACTCCGCACAGACAGTGACCCAAGCAGGAATCGAACCTGGGACTCTGGCTCTGTGAAGCCATAGTGCTAACCATTATGCTACCGTGCCGCCCTTTGAAGGAATAACAATAGGGGTCGTCACTATTCCCCTTATCAAGATCCATATTGATCACAGATGTCTTGCAGACATTATTGACCAACGGAAAGTTACCTGTCAGTTGCCTGCATGTGGTCCTGACATTCCAGCCTGAAGCGATGGATTCTGTCTACTTGTTAAGCAGAGGCTCGAAGTTTCAAGTGCCCATTGAGGCAGGTGGACCATGGCAGATGAGCACCTTACTAGTTGGGGCTGCCAGGCCAGATGTGGGCAGTAGCTGAACAGTGGAACATGATGGTCCCTCTCACTTTCAGAAGCAGCTCATAGCACCTTTTCTCTATGCCAATTCAATTGGGCTTATCACTCATAACTGCTGTCTCCTATGTAGCCTTAACGCTCTGCAGCGAAATTGCAGTATCCTCTCTATCCTACTGGAAATAGAGGCCTAAACTTGTAGAATAGATATGTAATAGGCACATCAGTATAGATAAGTCTGAGTTGGTACAAGTAAGGAGGCCACATTCTCACTGGATATTAGTCTAAATGAAATGGAGGAGCCAGGGGGTCTGGAGTGTGGATACAAAAATGACTAAAAGCAGTGATGTAGGCAAATAAACAAATATTAACAAAACATTAACATTAACAAAAAAACAAATCATGCACTTGGGTTTCATTTCTAAAATGTTAGGATTGAGAAGCGGGGAAGTCATGTCAAACCTTGGCAGCCTACACTTGGGAGTACTGTGCACATTTCTGGTCTGCATATTACGTAGAATGTACAAAATAGATTCACAAATACCAATTTTGCTTATTAGGGGAGTTTGAACAGGATCCCTGCTGCTTCTAGAAAAGAAAAGGCTAAATGGAAATCTGATACAGGTTTTTAAGATAATGAAAGAGTTTTATAGAGATGTGGACAAAGTGTTTCCACTATAGAATCATAAAACCCCTACAGTGCAAAAGGAGAACATTTGGGCCATTGAATTTGCACCGACCCTCTGACTGAGCATCCCACCTAGACACGCCGCCCATCCCTGTAACCCAATAACCCCACCTAACCTTTTGGACACTAATGGGTAATTTATCACGGCCAATCCACCTAATCTGCACATCTTTAAATTGTGGGAGGAAACCGGAGCACCCGGAGGAAACACCCGCAGACACGGGGAGAAAGTGCAAACTTCACACAGACAGTGACGCAAGGCCGGAACTGAACCAGGATCCCTGGTGCTGTGAGGCAGCAGTGCTAACCACTGTGCGGTCATACCACCCACTATGGAGGAGGCACCTAAGAAAAATTTGCTCTTTGCTCAGAGTTTTAAGAATGTGGAATGTGCTGCATGAATAGCTAAGACGAATAAGTATAGATGCATTTAAGAAGTAACAGGACAAAAGAACATAGGAAACAAGTTGGAGTAGGCTATTTGGCCCTTAGAGCTTGCTGTGACATTCACCGAGACCATGACTGAACTTCAATGGGGACACAGTCTCCGGATAAGGGATTGATCACTTAGGATCTAGATGAGGAGAAATGTCTTTATTTAAAGGATGGTGAACGTTTGGGTGAATTCTCTATTCCAGAGGGCACTCCCTGCACTCTCTTCATAACCGTTAATTCCCTTAGTACCCAAAGTTTATTGACACTTTATTCAGGCGCCGCAGGAGTTCCTTCTCCAGGGTATGTTAGTTCGACCTTCCTGTTGCGGGTCCTTTCTTCTGTGGGCTGTGCCCTTGTGTCCATCCCACACCTGAGAATCCCAGGTACCGTACCACAAGGGATGGTAATTCCCCTTTTATAATATCTTTATATCAGAATCGGGGGTGGGCAGGCATCCATGTTTGATTTGGTGCCTTCTGGGGATGATGTGTATTGTGGTTAATACCACAATGCAGAGCTGCACAAACGGAAGTCGCATATGCGAGAAGACGGAAAATGATGGCAGAGGTTTGCAGATTTCGGAAGAGTGCTGGGTGATAATGGTTCTATGTTCTTGTACGATCAGGATGGGGTTGTGGATACAAATGATCAAATAAAAGACTAACCGAGACTGGAGGCGCTGGGTTAAAAATACAGAGATGAGATAAAGGGTATCTGAGGGTATGTTGACCTCAGTGAGGCACGATCAATTGGACAAAGACGATAGTTGAATCCAACTGAGGCTTTATTGCTATCAGATGTGTGGCCTCCCACAGCAGCTGGCAAAATGGCTGCTGGCTGGAGGACACGCATATTTATACAGGCAGGGACTACTGGCGAACCTGTAGTACAGGTCCCACCGTACATCACCTAATACAGGTACAACAGTGGTTTACCACACTCAGTACCAGGGTAGGTCCAGTGTCTGAATCAGGCTCACTGTCCCTGTACGTGTGCTGATGGTACTGCAGGCGGAAGCTCGTGGCGGTTTATACTGTCCTCAGAAAGTAATAGACGATGAGCTTATATACCTTTGGGCAGCACGGTAGCATAGTGGTTAGCACAATTGCTTCACAGCTCCAGGTCCCGGGTTCGATTCCGGCTTGGGTCACTGTCTGTGCGGAGTCTGCACATCCTCCCCCTGTGTGCGTGGGTTTCCTCCGGGTGCTCCGGTTTCCTCCCACAGTCCAAAGATGTACAGGTTAGGTGGATTGGCCATGATAAATTGCCCTTAGTGGCCAAAACTGCCCTTAGTATTGGGATGGTTACTGGGTTATGGGGTTAGGGTGGAGGTGTTTACCTTGGGTAGGGTGCTCTTTCCAAGAGCCGGTGCAGTCTTGATGGGCCGAATGGCCTCCTTCTGCACTGTAAATTCTATGATAAGTCAAGGGAAACCTGCACCCAGGGTAAGATGTTTATTCACTCAGCAGAACGAGTCTCTGCTGCCGTCTCACGGTGATTTTCCTCAGTAAAATCAAAGGAGGAGGAAAATGTGTATCAAGGGAAAGAAACCCAGGGACCTGCCACATGGCCTAGGCTTTTTTTTTTAAGGTAATGAACACTGTGGTAAACTGTATATTAAGGGTTGTACGGTAGAACCTGCACTACAGGTTCACCTGGGCCCCTGCATGTTAGCTCCGCCCAGGAGCCGGGTTATAAATATGCATGGCCTCCAGCTCGCAGCCATTTCATCAGCTGCTGTGGGAGGCTACACTTCAGATACATTTCATGGGGCATTGGCATCAGTACTGGGGCAGGAGGGACCTGTACCGTTGGGATGGTCTTCACCTGAACCATTCTGGGACCAGTGTTCTAGCGAATAGGATAAATAGGTTGGTCACAAGGACTTTAAACTAGCGAGTTGGGGGGGAAGGGAAGTGTAAAGCTATGGACAGTATAATGGTTAATGGAGATCAAGGCAGCAGGTTACGTGACATTTATTATGTAGAGATATGGGTTCAAAGGCAAGGAAAATTAGGAGAAAGGGTAAGAGGAAAAATAAATTGCGAAAAGTTACTGATCAAGGTGTTAGGATTCATAACAAAGACATACAAAACAGCATAAGTGTACTTTACCTGAATGCTCGTAGTATAAGAAATAAGGTAAATGAGTTGATGGCGCAAATCATCGTGATTGACTATGATTTAGTGGCCATTACTGAAGCATGGTTAAAAGATGGTCACGACTGGGAGTTAAATATCCAAGGGTATCAGACTATACGAAAGGATAGAATGGACGATAAGGGCGGTGGTGTAGCTTTGTTGTTTAAGGATGGCATCCGGGCAATAGTAAGGGATGATATTGGTGCTATGGAGGACAAGGTTGAATCAATTTGGGTGGAAATCAGGAATAGTAAGGCGAAAAGGTCACTCTATAGGCCACCAAATAGTAACAGGATGGTAGGGCAGGCAATAAGCAAAGAAATAATGGATGCATGTAGAAATGGTACAGCGGTTATCATGGGAGATTTTAATCTGCATATCGATTGGTTTAACCAGGTTGGTAAAGGCAGCCTTGAGGAGGAGTTTATAGAATGTGCCCGGGATAATTTCCTGGAACAGTATGTAATGGAACATATAAGGGAACAAGCGGTCCTAGATCTGGTCCTGTGTAATGAGGCAGGGTTGATTAATGATCTCATAGTTCGGGATCCTCTTGGAAGGAGCGACCACAATATGGTGGAATTTAAAATACAGTTGGAGAATGACAAGGTAAAATCAAACACTAGTGTTTTGTGCTTACACAAAGGTGATTACAATGGGATGAGAGAAGAACTAGCTGAGGTAGACTGGGAGCAAAGACTTCATGGTGAAGCAGTTGAGGAACAGTGGAGAACCTTCTGAGCGATCTTTCACAGTGTTCAGAAAAGGTTCATACCGACAAAAAAGAAAGACGGTAGAAAGGGGAAAGATCGACCATGGATATCTAAGGAGGTGAGGGAGAGTATCAAATTGAAGGAAAAAACATACAAAGTGGCAAAAATTAGTGGGAGACTAGAGGACTGGGAAGTCTTTAGGGGACAACAGAAAGCTACTAAAAAAGTCATAAAGAAGAGTAAGGTAGACTATGAAAGTAAACTGGCTCAGAACATAAAAGCAGATAGTAAAAGCTTCTACAAATATATAAGACAAAAAAAGAGTGGCTAAGGTAAATATTGGTCCTTTGGAAGATGAGAAGGGAGATTTAATAATAGGAGACGGGGAAATGGCTGAGGAGCTGAACAGGTTTTTTGGGTCAGTCTTCACAGTGGAGGACACAAATAACATGCCAGTGACTGATGGAAATAAGGATATGATAGGTGAGGACCTTGAGATGATTGTAATCACTAAGGAGGCAGTATTGGGCAAGCTAATGGGGCTAAAGGCAGACAAGTCTCCTGGCCCTGATGGGATGCATCCCAGAGTGTTAACAGAGATGGCTAGGGAAATTGTAAACGCACTAGCGATAATTTATCAAAATTCACTAGACTCTGGGGTGGTCCCAGAGGATTGGAAAGTAGCAAACGTGACACCACTGTTTAAAAAAGGAGGTCGGCAGAAAGCGGGTGATTATAGGCCGGTAAGCTTAACTTCGGCTGTAGGGAAAATGCTGGAATTTATCATTAAGGAGGAAATAGCGGGGCACCTGGAGGGAAAATTGTCCCATTGGGCAGACGCAGCATGGGTTCACAAAGGGTAGGTCGTGTCTGACTAATTTGGTAGAATTTTCTGAGGACATTACCAGTGCAGTAGATAACGGGGAGCCAATGGATGTGGTATATCTGGATTTCCAGAAAGCTTTTGACAAGGTGCCACACAAAAGGTTGCTGCATAAACTAAAGATGCATGGCATTGAGGGTAAAGTGGTGGCATGGGTAGAGGATTGGTTAACTAACAGAAAGCAGAGAGTGGGGATAAATGGGTGTTTCTCTGGTTGGCAACCTGTAACTAGTGGGGTCCCTCAAGGATCAGTGTTGGGCCCACAGTTGTTCACAATTTACATAGACGATTTGGAGTTGGGGACCAAGTGCAATGTGTCAAAGTTTGCAGACGACACTAAGATGAGTGGTGAAGCAAAAAGGGCAGAGGATACCGGAAGTCTGCAGAAGGATTTGGATAGGTTAGGTGAATGGGCTAGGGTCTGGCAGATGGAATTCAATGTTGCCAAGTGTGAGGCTATCCATTTTGGGAGGAATAACAGCAGAATGGATTATTATTTAAACGGTAAGATGTTAAAACATGCTGCTGTGCAGAGGGACCTGGCTGTGCTGGTGCACAAGTCGCAAAAAGTTGGTGTGCAGGTGCAACAGGTGATTAAGAAGGCTAATCGAGTTTTGTCTTTCATTGCTAGAGGGATGGAGTTCAAGACTAGGGAGGTTATGCTGCAATTGTATAGGGTGTTGGTGAGGCCGCATCTGGAGTATTGTGTTCAGTTTTGGTCTCCTTACCTGAGAAAGGACATATTGGCACTGGAGGGAGTGCAGAGGAGATTCACTAGGTTGATCCCAGAGTTGAGGGGATTAGATTATGATGAGAGGTTGAGTAGACTGGGACTGTACTCATTGGAGTTTAGAAGGATGCGGGGGGATCTTATTGAGACATATAAAATTATGAAGGGAATAGATAGGATAGATGCTGGCAGGTTGTTTCCACTGGTCGGGGAAAGCAGAACTAGGGGGCATAGCCTCAAAATAAGGGGAGGTAGATTTAGGGCGGAGTGTAGGAGGAACTTCTTCACCCAAAGGGTTGTGAATCTCTGGAATTTCTTGCCCAGTGAAGCAGTTGAGGCTCCTTCTTTCAACGTTTTTAAGAAAAAGATAGATGCCTTTCTAAAGAATAAAGGGATTCGGGGATATGGTGTACGGGCCGGAGAGTGGAACTGAGTCCACAAAGATCAGCCATGATCTCATTAAATGGCGGAGCAGGCTGGAGGGGCCAGATGGCCTACTCCTGTTCCTAATTCTTATGTTCTAATAAAGCCTCAGTTTGAATTCAACTTAGTCTCCAGCCAAACTGATTGTGCCTCACACTGCACATTCACTTATTTAAAATTGAGGATGGTAGGGTCTCTGTATTCTTCCTCAGATGGTGATCTATTTAGATGGGCAAGCTCTGGTTACCTGGGACCTGCTTTTCCACCGTCTCCCTATCGGAGCGCTGTATCAGGTGCTTCTGGGGATCCCTGCACCAGATGCCCTTGAGTGTCCGTGGCTTGACCACGACTTGTTTCGGTATCCCTTGGGACATTAGACGGAGTTTTGAGTCTGGGGTCTGTGGGGGTGCAACCTGCAGCAAGGGGTCAGGGCCCAGACCTCGGAGGTAGAGGCCAGGGGCCGCTGCTTCAAGATCCTCCAGCGATATGTGGTACCGATGGTAGTTTAGGGAGCCAAATGACTTCATTTGGTTCACATGGTACCATCTGGCTTCCCCAGAATCCATTAGTACCCGGTAAACAGATGGGCTCACCTGATCTACCAACGAGTAGGGTCCCGCGTACCTGGGGGTTAGGGATGTGCCTGGCTGGAAAACTTGGACCATTACCTTGTGTCCAACCTCATACTCAATGAGGTTCACCGTGTCATCGAAGTATGCTTTACTCTGCTGCTTCCTTTTCCCAGTTTATCAGCTGCTGCCAGTTGTGCAGCTTGAACGTTTCCCAGCAGCGTTTTGACTGTGGCCTCATGGCTAAGGGCTGCGAACTTGGGTTCTGATAAACCAGCCCCAGCAGGTTTCAGTCCCTCTCATAGGTCGCACTGACATGAGTGCCCAGGGGCTGAGCCCAATAGAACTGGAAACTGAGTTCTGTGCTATTAGAACAAATGGCTGGACTTGGTTTCAAAGATGGTTATTTTGTTGGACGGTCTTACGGATCATTTCTTTGAGGGTACGGTTCGTCCTTTCCACTATCCCGCTGGATTGAGGATGATGTGCTATGTGGAACTTTTGTTTGATTCCAAATAAGTTCATCACCTTCTGCATCACCGGGGCCTGCGCCTTGGACCAAATCTATACTACAACAAGGGAGATCCCACTTAATGAAGGTTTGCTGCACAAGGTTTTCGGCCTTGACTCTGATCCTATTAGTAAGAGTGGTGAAGGCTTCTACCCATTTAATAAAAGTTTCTATGTCAACTAGGATGTATTTGTAACCTTACGTGTCGGGCGGGAGGGGGCCACTATAATCAATATGCAGAATTAAGGGATCATCCTAGCTCTCTGTGATGATTCTGGAATAGTGGATAATCTTGGAAGTGAACAGTGACGGCTGATAACTCTTAATGTGGGTCCAGCCAAATCTGCTAATGAATGGCTAAACCAGTAGTGCAACAGATACTCAAGTCTACAAGTGTAGTTTTGAAGGAGTAAAGATGGGAGCCAAACTGAGGAAATGACCAGAATGGGGGCTAGTAAAGGTTTTACCGAGGACAAGGGCAATCAAAGGTGGAGAGGGAGAAAATTAGTAAATCAACAGCTCTCGACAAATCATGGTGAATGGAAAGCCAAAGGCTAGTTGGCTACTTAAATGGACAATTGTAAGTGATTTTGAGAGTTCTTTTCTGTGGGAGGAAGTAGGACATGAGGTTGGACATTTAGAGGAATATGGGTGGTAATAGCTACAAGGAAATGGTTGTTAATTACTTTGATTGTGATCAAAGCCATGGGAGCAGATGAAAAGGTGAACCTCAAGCCCATAGAAGCATAGAATTCCTACAGTGCAAAAGGAGGCCATTTGGCCCATCGAGTATGCATTGACTTCCGAAAGAACATCTAGGCTTGTAACCCCACCTAACCACATCTTGGGACAGTGGGAGGAAACCGGAGCAGCCGGAGGAAACACCCAAGGTGAAAGTGCAACCACCACACAGCCAGTCACCCAAGGATTGAATTGAACCCGGATTCGGCGCTGTGAGGCAGCAGTGCTAACCAATGTGCCACCTGTGGAAATGTGTATGATTGTGATTTCGCAGAATTATTTTCCTGCGATAGAGATTTCCCTGCTTCTGTACCTATCGGGATTATGAGCCCACTTTCCCACGATTTCCCATCCATTAAAAACTATGAACAGGAAAATCTGAGGATAGGAGGGGTAAAACACAAGCTTGAATGATTGAGCAGATGGGTTTCTGTACCAGGTGTCATTTCATAAAATGATTGTATGTTGTTAAAGTAGTAGTCAGAAATCCCATGTCCTGGTCCAGAGCAGAATTGCAGTAATGTGGGACCCTGCCTGTTGTCATTCTTAGAAAATTCTGTTTCAAATGCCATTATCGAAGATACCTCAGTATCAAGAGGAACAAGTAAACCTGAAATTGCAGGATCAAGGGGTTGGTGCTGAATGTGGGCAACAAAGATTTACTGGAAAGAGAGGTTAAAGGAGGTCAAGAAAACAACGGGCATAGATGAGAGCAAGAGAGGTCAGATGAGAAGGAAAGTAAAATCTCTGATGTTGGAGTGAGATATCGATCAAGGATTTTAAATAAGCAGTGAAGAGAGGTGTTCAAAGAGCAACAGCGGGAAAGATCAAGTTGTGATTTAATAATAAGACTCACATCTTTACTGCCGTGGTTTGGACGGTACAGCTGGTGGGAAGTATATCCAGGCCCTGAAGCTTTGGTAAGGGGCAAGGTAGCACGGTAGCATTGTGGATAGCACAATTGCTTCACAGCTCCAGGGTCCCAGGTTCGATTCCGGCTTGGGGCACTGTCTGTGCGGAGTCTGCACATCCTCCCAGTGTGTGCGTGGGTTTCCTCCGGGTGCTCCGGTTTCCTCTCACAGTCCAAAGATGTGCAGGTTAGGTGGATTGGCCATGATAAATTGCCCTCAGTGTCCAAAATTGCCCTTAGTGTTGGGTGGGGTTACTGGGTTATGGGGATAGGGTGGAGGTGTTGACCTTGGGTAGGGTGCTCTTTCCAAGAGCCGATGCAGACTCGATGGGCCTCCTTCTGCCCTCTAAATTCTATGATAATGTATGATAGTCACCACGAGTGAGCTATGTTTCAATGAAAGGCAAGATGAATAAAAGGCTGTTTTGGCAAAGGCTTTGTGAAAGCAGGGAGGAAAGATAGTTGATGATCCACTGGGGAACATGGCAGGGCCTGGACAAGTAGAGTGGGGAGGTGATTGGTGCTTATTTTCCCCAGAAGCAACAGTTCTAATTTCACTTCTCTACAATTGTCTATCAAATTAAATTATTGTTGAACCATTCTTAAATGTTTACATATTGCTGCTTCAATCACTAATTCTGGTAGAGCATACTGCATCTTTTAAAACCTTTGTTAAGCCTCTTACATTTTGTCTTGTATCTATCCCCTCATTTTACCTTGCAACCACTGAGAGCAATGTGTTTGTATCTACTCTGCCCCATACCTTCTTACTTTTAAACACCTTGACCAAATTACTCCTTAATCTCCTCTGTCCTAATGAAGGCCAGTATTTTAACAATTCCATCAACCACAACTGTTCTGCACAGATCGCTTGCAGAGAAGAAAAATCTTAACACCAGATTATTCCCTAGTTCACTGGGTTGGAACGTTTGTTTCTCAGGCTGTCAGCCTTTGTGGTCTGTGGTAATAAGCGGTCAAAGGGCCAATGAGGAAAACAGCTAAATCAATGCCAATTTTTTTCTCTCTGCAGATTTATGTTCATGGGAACTAGGTTATTGCTTCCTTAACTTAAGACATTAAACAGATGTCAGGAAATGGAGATTGCATCTTTCAGTTATGGGTGAATTTACACCACTGGTAGCAGAGCTCAAGTCGGTGGAGCGACCCGGCTACCTGCCCAATGTTACCAGTGAGAGACAGGAGCCATTTTGAAGGTCGGCCCTCACTTATGTTCTGTTGGTGGGCTGCCCATGTATTTCTTTCTTTTTAAATGTATTTTATTACAAACATGTATCAAAACAGGTTACTCCACATAAACACCCGGGAAACATATTTACCACCAATCAACTATACAGTCTGTACATATTTTTCCCCTTTTTCACCCCCCCCCCCCCCCAATATGCAACGAACAGCTCTTCAAACACGGTCACAAACATCTCCCACCTTTTCTCAAACCCCCTTAACTCATACTTTATCATCTCCAACCACAGGAAGCCGTAGTGTTCACCCAACCAAGCTGCTACCACCGGTGGCAATGCCGATGGCCACTCCAGTAATATTCGCCGCCAATGTCGGCCTTCCTCCTCTCCATGAGCTCCGGCTTTTTTGAAACCCCAAATATCGCCACCAAAGGTTCCTCCTCCTCCTCCTCCACTATCCTGGTTAAGACCGCGACACTCCTGGCTAGAATCGGCCCAATTTTTCGCAACCCCAAAACATGTGCGTGTGATTCGCTGGCCCCCGCCCACACCTCTCGAACTCATCTGCTACCCGCTGAAAGAACCCACTCATTCTCGCCCGAGTCATATGCACCCTGTGCACCACCTTAAACTGTATCATACTCATCCTTGCACAAGAGGAGGTCTCGTTAACCCTATGCAGCACCTCACTCCATACTCCCCAATTGATCTCTCCTCCCAACTTGACTTCCCACTTCTCCTTGATTTTCACCACCCGCTCGCCTCCTTGCTCCCCCAGCCACTTGTATATATCCCCAATTCTTCCCTCCCATACCACATCCGGTAGCAGCAGTCGCTCCAGCAGGGTGTATCCCGGCAACCTAAGGAGCCCCCTACAGACCTTTCGCACAAAGTCCCTAACCTGCAGATACCTGAACTCACTCCCCCTCGGCAGCTCTACCCTCTCCCTTAGCTCCTCCAGAGCGGCGAACTCTTCCTCCAAATGCAAACCTTGGCCAGCTCCACTTCCCTCCACCTCCTGTATACACTCACCCCCGAGAGCGGGTGGGCCAGTTAGATAGTGGGGGAGGCTGAAATCGGGAGCCATGCGATGTGCCGATCAGTTTCCGATGTAACCGGCCCACTCCGGTTGGAGAGATGCGGATCCCACTGCGGCATGGTGAGAAACCAATAATCACCAATTAAGACCAATCTCCATCCCATTAATGGGAAGGACACCCTATCCAACAGCTTCCTGTGGTCTAACTGCCTCCCCAGCGAGTGGTCACGCGGGTGCCTTTTAGAACACCCATTCAAAAACTTGAAGCTATCAGAGTACCTGTTGTGGGGACCCGAGGGGGTGAGTAGCCATTTTCAGAATCGGGCAGTCAGCCTGGGGGCACTGAACACCCCCGTGACAGAGCTCCGTCCATGGCAATATGGTGAAGGACACTGACAGTGACGGCCACAGGCAGTGCAGCTGAAGGCTGGGGAATTGGCAACTCTAGTAATGTGAGGACTTCACGGCTCCCAAGTGGATCCATGTGCCATGACATAGGTGGTTGTTACTGCCCAGCATCCCAATCAGCTCATGAGGCCTGGACACACTGTCTGAACCCTGGAGACAGCAACACCACAGAGGAGGCGGTCAACATTCAAACACCCAGGAGCCAGCAACACTACAGAGTCAGCAGCCAACATTCAAACACTCAGGGGGGATGGATAGCGTATACACTCAGTGGCCACAGCAGTGGGAACATCCCGCTACCTAAAGGTGGGTGTGTGGATCGGGGAGGGAGCCAACAGTCAGTCCAGGTAATGCCACCAGCGGTTGTCAGGGGTCCAGTGCACAGGGGACCCTGCTGCGGCCAGGGAGTGCATGTGCAGGGCATGCCTGATGGCACCATCAGGGATGGCAGAGGATGTGATGGTGGTCGGAGGCAGGCGGGTTTAGGGTGAAAGCTATAGCGGATAGTCTGTCCCTCACCCTCTCCAGTTCCTTACAGATATCACATTATGGATGATATTTTGAATCTCGCAGAGGCTTCCCTTGCGGTGCTGGTGGCAGGCCAGGCGCCAGACACTGGAGGAAGGCAGTGGCAGCAGCATTGACGGAGGCTCGAGGCAGCTGCCCAAGTGCAGCGTGTTGCTCCACATACTGAGACCAGGCCGCCCATTAGGCCAGGGAGGGACCCAGAGGGAGAGCTGATGACAGATCAGGGTGTACAGGTGTCGCTGGTCTTTCGAACAGATGACAGACAGCGTGTGCCGCAGGAGGCTACGCCTCAACAAGGTGAAGGTGAGGCATATGTCACATGTCCTTGCGAACCTGGCACCACATGAAGGAGGAGTTTACCCGCTCCCATTCCAGGACTCGAACGGGGACTTGAGTGGCATATCCTTACCAAAAACCCACAAGCGCATCTGTGAAGTCACAGATGTTCTGTTTTCCCAGGCAGCTAACTATATAAACCTTGACCAGGACCAAGCCCAAATGGATGCCTGAGCAGCAGGATATTCCGCCAATGTTGGGATGCCCCAGTTCCAGTGGTGATAGATGGCATGCATGTCCGGGAGCACCCTTCATCAACGAAGGGGTTCCATTCCCTAAATATCCAACCTGTGTGCGACCACCACCTCAGGATCACGTTGCCCCAGGAGTGTGCATGACAGCTACATCCTGGGGAAATTGGAGATCCCCGGCATCATCAAGGGGCCACCCCAGAATGGCTGGATAACTCTTGGGGATCAAGGTACCTGCTTAGGGGCTGTCGATGATGGAGGCCGGTGACCAGTGTGGAGACCTGATATAATGAGGCCCACGTGGCCATCTGGGCTGTCATTGAGCAGTGCATCAGACTGCTGAAAATGTGGTTCCACTGCCTCGACTGCTCGTGTGGTGCATTGCAGCACACCCCTCACTGCCACACACCCCCCCCCCCCCCCCCACAGGGTCACCCGCTTTGTGGTGGTCTGGTGTACCCTCCACAACCTGGCACAGCAGCAGGGCGACATGAAGGTGGAGGAGGAGGAACATGTGGCTATCTCAGAGGAGGAGCCGGACCAAGAAGGGTTGCAGGATGAGCCTAAGTTGGACCTGTGGGACCAGCCGAAGGATGGACAGACGGCGCCGGAGAGGGTCCGGTATGCCTGGAGGGCTAGGGAGATCCTCGCCCGCTTCACAACAGATGTGGCTTCGTCTGTTATCCCTCCACCACTCCCCTGCCCCCTCTACCACACCCCTGCCCCCTCTCATCGTCCTGTCCCACCCTCCCAGGGTCTGTGTTACATCATTCCAGTGTGATGGGCTGATGTCAGCACCGGGTCAGTATACAACCTGGTGAGCTCTGCTGCTCCTCAATCCACACCATAGTCTGACTCCTGTCTGTATGCTGACACCCATCACCTGCGCGTGGGCGGGGAGCGGAGGTGCTGGTACTGGGGGAGGGAGGCACGGACCAGACAGCAGTGCGGAATAATGTGACAGAGGCTCCACGTGTCTCGAGTGCAATTTCTGTTCAATGGTGTTCCAGTAAAATAGTGACCCAATTGTCCCAGCTCCTGATGGTGCTTACAGCCCCCCACCCCCTCCTCTCCCTGTGCCCTCTGTGATCGTTGATCTTCTTAGCCCTCCGTGCTCCACTGCTATGTCTGCATGTGTTTCCCCAGGATTTTTAAAAATAAATTTGGAGTAGCCGATTATTTTTCTTTTCCAATTAAGGGGCAATTTAGTGTGGCCAATCCACTTAACCAGCACATCTTTGTATTGTGGGGGTAAAACCCACGCGGACATGAGGAGAATGTGCGAACTCCACACGGACAGTGACCCAGAGCCAGGATTCCAGTGTTTCCCCAGGATACACACAAGAGATGGAGGCAGCCTGCTGCTTACCGCATCCTGTGATCTTTGATGCCCCCAGCAGGTGGCCTCTGGAGGGCTTAGGGTCAGAGGGCCCCTGCCAACTTGGCAGTAGCACATGCCTGGCCGTGCCATCCTGTGCACACACTGACCTCAAGGTGTGCCGTTGCTGGGTGCAGGGGAGTGGGGGGAGGTGGACTCAGGAGAGCTAGTGACCACTGTCAGACCCCTGTAGGTAAGCTGCAGATTGTTCTGCCTGCTCCTGATTTGTGCCCATACAGCCCTGGGGGGGGGGGTCACCTCGGGACGGAGGGGTAGCTGGATTGAGCCCTGGCTGCCTCATCTGGCTCTGCGTGACTGACTCCCCAATGTCTGCAACATGGTGTCGAAGCCATTCCCGATGCTACTCTGTGAGCGGGCCATGTGCTGCAGTGGCTCGCCAATGTCCACCTGCATCTGGAACATAGTGCTCAGCAACCGGGACACCCTCAGGAGTGCCTTGGCAATACCCATCAGAGACTGTCAATGCACCGCAGTGCCTCGGCAATGCGACCTGGGACGGGAACAGGCTCGCCTGCATCTGGAACAGGTCCACCAATGACTCAGACATGCTGCCGAGGCACTCCGCCAAGGTCGTCACTGACTGATCAACATATTGGACACCACCACTCATGGTGCTGATGTCATGCTCCAGACTCTCCAGTGGAGGTCGTTAAACCTGTTGTGGCATTCCTCCTGTTCACACTCCTGAGCTGATGGCCCCTGCCTCCCAGGCCGCACTGGCTGATCCTCCGACCCCCTCAGGGAATAGGGCGTCCAGTCTCGACTCAACCACGTCCATGAGCCTGGCCAGTTGGCATCCCCGAATCGCGATGGCAGTCTCCTTGGTGGCATGGCTGCATGCGGTGTGGGGTTTGCACAGAGGGATCGGTTTAAGTGCTGCTTCCCCTTGTTAGCGGGGAGCTGTCAAGGTATCACAATTACTTTACATAGTTATCTGTTTATAAATATTAACTGTTTACCAGTCTTCTTTGTGAATCCATACTAACTGCTAATGATTGACAACAATAACGATTGGGTGGAACACCAACTTTAGCAGGGTGAAAAATGATTTAAAAAAAGGACATTTTGGTGGAGTGCGTTGGATGGAGGAGCGCCCTCTTCAACACTGCCCATTTGTGTTCTCAAAAATAAATAATTTTGATCAGTCCCAGCAAATCAGCTAATTCGGTCATTTGCTGCTTGAAGCCTCGTTAAGTGCCCCAATCAATGTTCAATACCTGTGGTGGCCTGATCAGATCGGCCCGCTCGCTACCACACTTAGAACAAATTTGGTTAAATCTCGCCCTATTTATAATCCATATTCATGTTAGTTTCATGACATGAAAATTTTCCTCTTCATAAGCTTAATTATTAAAGAGGAATGATAAGGGATCCAACCACTATTAAATGGATAATTATAAATGGTTCACGGTCAATAAATCAATTTATATCCACTTTTGATTTAATTTTGTTATGATTTGGGCTTTCTCCGGATATTAGAATGTATGCATTGCAAAAAGTAAAAACCGCATTGCAAAACAAATTGCCTTGTATGAACTAAAGTATATTATCATGGGGGTATGGTTTTCCAGGAGTATTAAATTAACTCTTATCTAAAGTACATTTGCACTGGAGAGTACGCAGATCCATCATGTTTCCTTCCCGACTTCAAAAGAGGGTAATTAACTAATTACTTTTAAGGCCGAAATAGATTTATTTACATGCGGGAATATTACTCAGAAGCAATGTATATGGAAAACGCATGATACAATGTTTCCAACAAACCACAAGTGGCTAAAATTGTTTATTTAAATTGCATTTCTTACTTTCCCTGATAAT
Source organism: Scyliorhinus torazame (assembly GCF_047496885.1). Classification (NCBI taxonomy): domain Eukaryota; kingdom Metazoa; phylum Chordata; class Chondrichthyes; order Carcharhiniformes; family Scyliorhinidae; genus Scyliorhinus; species Scyliorhinus torazame. Next base: position 233,126,591 of record NC_092710.1, on the reverse strand, counting down.
CTTTGACATTTTTGAACGAAACAGTCTGTTTGCAAACTTATTGGAAGATGACCAAACTCACGGCAATGCAATGCAGACAGCAATCTTTTCAGGTAGGTGTTAAGTTTATGTGGGAGTTCTTTTCTTGAAGAGCTATTTTAATAGTCTTCCAGAATAAGAATAAAGAACAATGCAGCATAGGAATAGGCCCTTCGGCCCTCCAAGCCTGCGCCGATCACGTGTCCTATCAAGACCAACCGCCTGTATCCTTCTATACCCCGTCTGTTCATGTGTCTATCCAGGTAAGCCTTAAAGGTCGCTAAGGTACCTGCCTTGACCACCTCATGTGGCAGCGCATTCCAGGCCACCACCTGGAAAATAAATCTTTGTAAAATAAACGTCACCCGCACATCTCCACTGAACCTATTTCCCCCCCCCCCCCCCCCCCACACCTTGAACTTGTGCCCCCTTGTATTTGTAATTTCTGTCCTGGGAAAAAGCCTCCAACTGTTCACCCTATCTATACCCCCCATAATTTTATAAATTTCTATCAGGTCGCCCCTCAGCCTCCGTCTCTCTAGGGAGAACAATCCCAGTTTATTCAATCTCTCCTTATAGCTAATACCCTCCATAACAGGCAACATCCTGGTAAACCTTTTCTGTACTCTCTCCAAAGCCTCCTAAGTAAGTAATTAGTTGGTCATTTTCATGTCAATAACTACAAATTACTATTGATAATTTTAAAAATATTTTTATTACAATAAAATCATTTTTCATAATTACAAAATAAATCCACAATAACTGCCATACATACAGATACAGTACATGAATAACACATTCCAACCATTGTCAACCCTACTCAGCCTAACCCTTACTCCATAACTTAAAAGGAAAACCCCAACTAATAACTAACAACCCACCCCAACAGCTGACGGTGCCTAACTTTCTGAAAAAGGAAATGAATGGCTGCCATCTCGAGTAAGACTATTTTGCCGACCCTCTAATGAACCTTCTCTGCCAAGGCACTGCGCAGAGTGGGAGAGCTCCATCTCAGCTGAACTCACCTCTGGGCTATCAACGAGGCAAAGCTGAGGACGTCTACCTTCATCCCTGTCGACAGCACCGGCCTGAGACCCCGGAAATGGCCACCAGCAGACAAGGCTCCAGTTCAATAGCAAGAACCCCTGACATGGTGTTAAAGAACGAGAGCCAATCGGGGCAGCACGGTGGCACATTGCTGTCTACGGCACTGAGAACCCGGGTTCGAATCCCGGCCCTCTGTCACTGTCCGTGTGGAGTTTGCACATTCACCCAGTGTCTGCGTGGGTTTCACCCCCACAAACCAAAGATGTGCAGGATAGGCGGATTGGCCATGCTAAATTGTCCCTTAAATGGAAAAAATAATTGGGTACTCTAAATTTATAATTAAAAAAAAGAACGAGAGCCAAAAGCCAACAAGTTTAGGACACAACCAGAACATATGGGTATGATTTGCCGGTCCCGGAGAACACCATTCATACCTATCTTCCACCCCTGAAGAAAACAAACACATGAAGTTCTCATCAGGTACGCCCTGTGCATCACCTCGAACTGAATCAAGCTAAGCTTGGCACAGGAGGAGGTTGAGTTGATCCTGTGAGTTGATCCTGTGAAGAGCTTCATCCCACACTCCTCCCTCAAAAACCAGACCCAGCTCCCCCTCCTCACCTTATCCGATGGAGCCTGCTCCGCAGACAGTGTCTGACCATAGATGTGAGAAATCTTTCCTGTCGTGTTATTCACCCTGGGGTAACACGGACTGCAACACGATGCAGTTAAATTATCAAGCATACACCAAACGTAGGCGTTGGTTCAATAAAATTTATTGAACTTCAGTAACGAAGCACACAGCTGCCTGTGGGTTGACTCTACTACTCTAAGTAAACTAACATTAACTGTCTAGACCAGGCTAACTCTGATCCACGTGTAGAAGGTATTGAATGATTTGTACACCCTGACTGTCACTACAGTTGTCACCAGTGGAAAGAGGCAGAGTGCTGATGCCTCATGTGTTTTATAGTTGGAAGCCCCCCTTTGGTGTTCTGTCTGGTGATTGGTCGTGTTCTGTCCTGTATGTTGATTGACTCACCTGGGTGTCTGTCACTGCCTGTTTTTACCTCATAATGTGCATGGGTGCATATTATGACATTTCCCTCACCCACTTTGGCCAGAGATAGGATCCTATTCATGAGAGAGGGTGAAATTGCCAAAGATCTCCTTACGCAAGAAATCACATACCTGTAGGTACCTAAATTAGACCTCGGGAGTTGGAATTTATCCAACAGCTCTTCAAATCCAACAAACCTCCCCTACACAAACAAATCCCCCAAACTCTCCAGCCCCTCCCACCCCCAAGGCCTGAACCTAGAGACTAAATCCATTGGCACAAAGCGGTGATTTCCACAAATCGGGGCTGACAATGACATGGAGCGAGCTTAAAATGTTGCCCAAACTGCCGCCATATCCTCTGCATTCACACCATCACCGGGCTTGAGGTAAATTTCACAGAAGAAAACAGAAGCGAGGCAGTTACTAAGGCCCTCAGACTAGAACCTCTGCAAGAGCCCACCACCTTCCCCCCTATATGGAACTCGGATCTTTAAACCACTCCAGTACCTTTTCAAAATATGCTGCCCAATAATAGAATAACAAAATTAGAGAAGGCTAAGCCCTCTGACAGACCCTCTCGGTGTGCAGAATCACCCTGTGAATCCTCAGGGTCTTGCCCTTCTAAATAAGTTATCAACTTATTAACACGAGCGAAGAATAATTTGGGAAGAAAAATGGAGAGGCCCTGAAAAAGAAATAAAAAACCTTGGAAGGAAGTTCATTTTAATCATCTGATCCCTGCCCTCCAAGGACAGGAGAGGTCATCCTACCTCTGCAATGAAATGAAATGAAAATGAAATGAAAATCACTTATTGTCACAAATAGGCTTCAAATGAAGTTACTGTGAAAAGCCCCTAGACGCCACATTCCGGCGCCTGTTCGGAGAGGCTGGTACAGGAATTGAACCGTGCTGCTGGCCTGCCTTGGTCTGCTTTCGAAGCCAGCTATTTAGCCCTGTGCTAATTCAGTTCTAACCCCACCCACAAGACTCGCAACATTTAGTCTATGAAGCGAGGTCCAACCATGGGTTACCCGGATTCCCAGATAATGAAAGCTACTCAGGCAAGGCGGAAAGGCAACATCTCCAGATCGACTCCCCTCCCTGGTGGGGTGGACCGGAAAATATTTGCTGTCCAGATTAAACCTGTACCCCGAAAAGGAGCTGAAACTCCTTAGTAGCTTCATTATCTCATCCAAGGGTCCGTGATATAAAGAAGATGTTCACAAAGGGACCCCCAACGCTGTCTCCCTCCCTGCTTTCTCCCCCTCCACTCCGTGGAATACCTCAACGCAATAGCTAGTGGTTTGATTGTCAAGGTAAACTGAAGCAGAAGCAGTGGTCAACCCTGCCTTGCACCCGACCCAACTGAAAGTAGCCTGAGCTCAAGTCATTTGTATGGAAACTAGTGGGAGCCCTATACAACAAATGAATCCCGCCCATGAACTTTGGTTCAAAACCGAACCTCACAAGAATCTCAAAAAGGTACCCCCACTCGACCAAATCAAACACTTTCTCGGCATCCATTGTAACAATTACCCCCAGTACGGGTGCTGGAGAGGGAGGTAAGACAATAATTAATAATCGACATATGTTGGCTGACAGCTGCCGACCCTTAACAAACCCCGTCTGCTTCTCCCAAATCACCCTTGGAAGGCAGAGCTCCAACCGCATTTCCAACACTTTAACCAATAATTTAGCATCCACATTCAACAATGAAATTACCTAATACGACCCACACTCTGTAGGACCATTATCCTTCTTCAGGATCAGGAAAATGGAGGCCTGCACCAATGCAACTGGCAAGGCACCCCAGGCCAAGGAATCATTAAACATATCTACTATCAGTGGGATCAACGGTCGTGCAAATTTATTATGAAATTCAATGGGAAACCCATCCAGGCCTGGAGCTTTACCGGACTCCATTGAACCCATACACTTCATAACCTCCTCAGGACACAACAGAGATACCAACTTCTCCCTTCGCTCCCTTTCCACCTGCGGGAAGGACAACCCTTCCAAAAACTGCATATGGGCAACCTCTCCTTTCGTGGCTCCAATCTGTATAGACTTGAATAAAACTCTTCAAATGCTGCATTAATCTTCGCTGGGGCAGAGACCCAAGTCCCTTACCTGTACAATCTCCCAGGAGGCCACCTGCCACCTTAGCCGGTCCGCTAAAAGGTCACTAGCCTTCTCCCCATGTTCATAAAAAGTCTCCCTCGAACATCACAGCTGGTTCACTGCTCTCCCCCCAGAATTAGCTGATGTGAATCGAAATCAGGAAAAGAAACCAGTAACGTTAATATAAGCTGTATCATCCCAATGTGGAGCATACACATTAACTAGGACCACTGAGGTGCCATAAAGACAACTGATAATTACGTGTCTCCCATTTGGATCTGCCAGGATCCTAGCAGCCGAGAAAGAAATCCTTTTATTAATCAAAACTGCAGCATCCTGGCCCCTACCATCAAAACCCAAGTGGAATGCCTGTCCCACCCAACCTTTCCGTACCAGTGTCTGGTCCCTGATCCGCAAATGGGTCTCCTGCAGAAAGCTGAGCGAATTACCTCATCTTTGCACTGGACCGTTCAACCCCTTATATTTCAAGTGATCAGCCGAATTGGGGGCCTTCCACCCACTCCCCCTCCCTTCCCCCCCCGTACATGAGCCAGTCAATTCCACCAAAAGAGGTAGTCCCACAACTACTTAGAAAGCACAGGCATTGAGTCCACCCAAGATGGCCATCAAACCCTCCATCAAAACTGAACAAAGAACTAGTTGTACTATTGGTGATATTAATGAACAAATGCCATACATTTGTTACATTCATAAAGAAATTTTAACAGCATCAACCAGTTGAATTGGTTAACAGAGCATGAAGATAGTGATTAAAGTAATATTGCATGAGTGTTTGCACTGCAAAATTACCAACAATAATTGCTAGGTTTATGTGGTAGAATTTTACATCTCCCAGGCGGGCATGTACCCGACCGAGAAGTCCGTTAACTAGCGTGTGATGACATCGGGCACGCATTCCGACATCACCGCGCAGGTGGATCAGCGGATTGGACATGTGCCTGGAATAATTAAGGGGATTAAAACTCCAGTCGATCAGAATTTAGCATTACCCATGCGATATTAAGCTTGTTGGGGACAACATAGGCATGTGGCCCAATTGGAATTGATGCTTTTTAATTCATGTGTGAGATAAAAGGCCCCTGATGGCTAGAATGGTTTGCCATTTGTAGGGGAGATGTGAGGTGGTGTCCTGTAGTGTGGAAAGAATGTTTTCTGTGTTGGTTTCATCAGATTGTGGAGCTCCAATGAGATTTTGGTTGGCTGGTACTGGAGGTTTGGGTCCCTCGGTCACCCTTTGTGCCCAGGTGAGCCCCATTAGCTGACCTACCGATGGGTATTGTGAATTTGGCAGGGAGCACCTTCTCTGGGGAGGAGGAGAGGGAACAAAGATTTAGGAGGCAATGCAGTCCCCTTCCCTCCATCAGGGGGAGCAAAAACACCACCCCTGAGAAGACACCACTACCCTGCTGCCAGGAGATACAGGCAGCGGTCCAACTACCTGGACATGACAGAGGTCCAGTGCTGCAGGAGGCTCCGGCTCTCAAGGGAAGCAGTGACAAGCATCTGTCAGATGATAGGACTGGACATAGCCTCATGGTGGCACTACATTTTTATGCCTCTGGAGCATTTGCGGACGCTGTGGGTGATCTCTGTGGAGTATCACAGTCAGCTGCGTGCAGCCGCGTTGTCACTGATGCATTGTTCAAGCATGTGAGCAGATTGATTCATTTCAGGACAGGTCTGGTCAGCCAGATGGAGTGGGTGAGATGTTTCACAGCCAGGGAGCGATTGATTGTATCCACGTGGCCATCAGGGCATCAGTTAGTCAGCCAGGAGTGTTTGTGAACAGGAAGGGCTCTCACCTGATCAACATATAGATTGTGTGTGACCAAGGTCCCACAGGTGTGTGTTAGGTACGCGGGAAGCTCCCATGATTCATACATTCTGCATCACTCGCAGGTGCCCAGGCTCTTCGCTACTCCAGCTTGTCTAGACAGGCTGTTGATGGGTGACGAGGATTACCAACTGGAAAAGTTGGATGATTACACCGTTCAGGCCCCCTGAGGTCTAACGCAGAGGAGTGGTACAGCCACTGCCATGTATCCATGAGTGCAGTGGTGGAAAGGACTATTGGCCTGTTGAAGATAAGGTTTAGATGCTTCAACCGATCTGGGTGTGATTGGCAGTACCTATCCGAGCGAGTGCCACTCATTGTGGCAGTCCGCTGCACGCTTCACAATCTCGCTCACCCCAGGAGGAGCCTCTTGAGCAGGGTGATGATGATGCAGTTCCTCCAGAGGAGCTGATGCGGGGCAACCAGCGGGCAAGGACGATGAGGACACAATGAGGAACCTCCAGTGGAGCAGGGACACCAGGGAGGCACTGATTCGGCAGTTCTTCAGGCTGGCATGGCCTTTCTTCCAACAGCACGAGTGGGCACTGCCATAGTTTCAGACACGACACTCATCCACTCTATGAGACCACTCCCACTGAGCTGACACACCAGATATTTCTGATCAGACAGTGATTAGTCTGACGTAAATGCAGCACACAAGACACGTCTGGCTTGAATCGAGTATGATATTTAAAGTTATAACTTTAGAGATATACAAAAAGAAGTTGATACTCATGAGTGATAAACATAACATCTCTATCTCAAACAAATCAGAAGGCATCCAGTGTAGACCTTTGTTTGTATCCAGTGTGTCATAAGCTTATGTTTGCAGGTGCTATGTTTGGGTGCCCTCCCTCCGTTCCCTCGCTGACAGTGGCATTGGAGGCAGGTTGTTGTTCCTGTTGCCCTGGTGGCACAGATGACCTTGGGCGGTTGTCCTCTGGTTGGCGGGGCTGAGCAGGAATCGCAGGAGGGTTCACTCGATGACATGGCCAGGCATCCCTCAGTTGCTGCAGACTCCTGGGATGGAGCAGAGACTGGCAGAGAGGTGGAGGAGCTGGTGCCCTCGTCTGGAGCTCAGTGATTCCATCGAGACAGTGGTCACCTCGTCCACTATTCCGGAGGCTCATCATTTCTCTCGGACTCAGCATGGCCTTTGTCCCCAGCAGTCCTCCAGTCGTTGGTGCATTGGACATTCCGTACCTCCACCATCTGCCCAAGTGTGAAGTGTCTTCACCACTGTGCCCTCACAACTCTCCCGACGCGGTCACAGCCACCAGTGCTCGATGCTGAGAATTGTTGTGTGTGCATGCATCCACCGATGTCTCTGGAGTCAAGGGGGTGGTTGTCTGCCTGTTGCTGGCTAGTTCATCTGAGGCATGGAAACAAAGGGGCACATTCATTAGTCATATCACCCAGATTGACATCTTTGTGCACAATGTTCTTCGCGACTGGCCTTAGTCACATTTATGCTTCTCAGTGCCCAGCGCATAAACATGGTTGTTCTACTGGAGCAGAGCCTCTGTCATCGCCTTCACCCTGAATGTCACACACTTCATCCCAACAGACTCTTACCTTCCTCAGCGTCGCCAGCCTCTCGGTCACCTGACAACCTTCCTCCACACAGTGCCCCCTGTCCCCGCTGTTGTTCGCATTGGCGATCGAACCATTGGCCATGTCATTGAGGGAGTCTAATAAATGGAAGGGGGTGGTCCGAGGGGGGAGAAGAGCATCGGGTGTTGCTATATGCGGATGACCTGTTGCTGCACGTGGCGGATCCAATGGAGGGGATGGTGGAGGTCATGCAGACTCTATGGGAGTTTGGGGCGTTTTCGGGCTATAAGCTCAATGTAGGGAAGAGTGAGCTCTTTGTATTACAGGCACGGGACCAAGAAAGAGGGATAGGGGACCTACCGCTGAGGAGGGTGGAGGGGAGCTTTCGGTATCTGGGGATCCAGATAGCCAGAAGTTGGGGGACCCTACATAAACTGAATCTGACGAGGTTGGTGGAGCAAATGGAGGAGGATTTCAAAAGATGGGACATGTTACCGCTCTCGCTGGCGGGTAGAGTGCAGTCGGTCAAAATGGTGGTCCTTCCAAGGTTTCTGTTTGTGTTTCAGTGCCTTCCCATCGTGATCATTAAGGCCTTTTTTAAGAGAGTAGGCAGGGGTATTATGGGGTTTGTGTGGGCGAATAAGACCCCGAGAGTAAGGAGAGGGTTCCTGGAACGCAGTAGGGACCGAGGAGGGTTGGCGCTGCCAAACCTGGGGAGCTACTACTGGGCAGCAAATGTGGCGATGATCCGCAAGTGGGTTATGGAGGGAGAGGGGGCGGCATGGAAGAGGGTGGAGCTGGCGTCCTGTAAAGGAACGAGCCTGGGGGCGTTGGTGACGGCACCGCTGCCGCTCTCGGCGACAAAGTATACCATGAGCCCAGTGGTGGCCGCAACGCGAAGGATCTGGGGCCAGTGGAGACGGCACCGGGGTGCAATGGGAGCATCGGTGTGGTCCCCGATCAGGGGTAACCACCGGTTTGTCCCGGGGAAGGTGGACGGGGGTTCGAGAGCTGGCATCGGGCGGGGATTGGCAGAATGGGGGACCTGTTCATCGACGGGACGTTTGCGAGCCTAGGGGCACTGGAGGAGAAGTTTGAGTTACCCCCGGGAAATGCCTTTAGATATATTAGATATATGCAGGTGAGGGCTTTTGTGAGGCGACAGGTGAGGGAATTCCCGTTGCTCCCGGCACAAGAAGTTCAAGATAGGGTGATCTCAGGTGTATGGGTCGGGGAGGGCAAGGTGTCGGAAATACACCAGGAGTTGAAAGAAGAGGGGGAAGCGCTGGTAGAAGAGTTGAAGGGTAAATGGGAGGAGGAGCTGGGGGAGGAGATCGAGGAAGGTCTGTGGGCTGATGCCCTAGGTAGGGTTAATTCCTCCGCCTCGTGTGCCAGGCTCAGCCTGATACAATTTAAGGTGGTCCACAGAGCGCACTTGACGGGGGCGAGGTTGAGTAGGTTCTTTGGGGTAGAGGACAGATGTGGAAGGTGCTCAGGGAGCCCGGCGAACCATGTCCATATGTTTTGGTCATGCCCGGCACTGGAGGGGTTCTGGAGAGGAGTGGCGGGAGCAATATCTCAGGTGGTGAAAGTCCGGGTCAAGCCAAGCTGGGGGCTAGCAATATTTGGAGTAGTGGACGAACCAGGAGTGCTTGAGGCGAAAGAGGCCGGCATTCTGGCCTTTGCGTCCCTAGTAGCCCGACAAAGGATCTTGCTAATGTGGAAGGAGGCGAAGCCCCCCAGCCTGGAGGCCTGGATAAATGATATGGCTGGGTTCATAAAGTTGGAGAGGATTAAGTTCGCCTGGAGAGGGTCTGCGCAGGGGTTTTACAGGCGGTGGCAACCGTTCCTAGACTATCCCGCGGAGCGTTAGAGGAAGGTCGGTCAGCAGCAGCAGCAACCTTGGGGGGGGGGGGGGGGGGGAAAGAGTGGGGGCTGCCTGGGAGGGTGGATGAGCAAGAGATAACATGAAGGGTTGGGGTAACTGGCACGTACGGGTGAGGGCCAGTGTACAAAGCTGTGTAAATATATCATTTTGCCATGTATATATCTTGCTCTGCGCGATTTCTTGGTTTTTATTGTTGCGGGCGGGGGGGGGGGGTTATTGTTTGTAAGGGAGAAAAATTGTGTTAAAAAACTTTAATAAATATATATGTATTTTTTTTTTAAAACCTTCCTCCACACTCTCCCGCCCGGTCCAGGGTTCCCAGCTCATGGCTGGTGAAAATCACCAGCTTTGGAAAGCCCCACCAATGGCAGATAGCTCCCAATCGTTGTGGCTCCATTTCTCCTGCAAGTCAATGTAGAGCTCCAATGAGTGCGAAGAATCATAGAATTTACAGTGCAGAATTCACAGTGTAGATGAAGGCCATTTGGCCCATCGAGTCTGCACCGGCCCTTGGAAAGAGCACCCTACTTAAGCCCACGCCTCCGCCCTATCCCCGTAACCCAGTAACCCCCCCTAAACTTTTTATTTCTTTATTTCTTTTGAACACTAAGGGCAATTTATCATGGCCAATCCACCTAACCTGCACATCTTTGGACAGTGGGAGGAAACCGGAGCACCCGGAGGAAACCCACGCAGACATGGGGCGAACGTGCAGACTCGGCACAGACAGTGACCCAAGCTGGGAATCTAACCTGGGACCCTGGAACTGTGAAGCAACTGTGCCACGGTGCTGCCCATAATGCCCAAGGCATTATTCACCACGAATGCTGTCCCCCCCCCCCTCCAGAACTCAAAACACTCCTCAAGGTTAGAGAATGTTACCAACCCCGTGGACAAATTGACCTCTAATGGACCAGAGGCTGCTGATGCATCTCTCCAGCCTGAGGACGCACATACGTATGTGTGACCCACGGTTACATGAGACCCGCACATTTCACAGGTGATCGCAACAATGGATTGCCACCCTCCTCTGTGCCCAATTCAGCTCAATTCCCATTCGCTACTCACCCATGCTGAGGCACAGAAGGTCATTGAACCTTTTCCGGCACTGGATCCAGGTTCTTCAGAAGGTCATGGTCACTGACCTCCACTGCGACCTCACTCCATGCCTTCTTGGTATGGAGAGGTGGTATCGTCCTCCCATCACTCGGCACCAGAGAGTCCCTCCTCACTGTCACTGCCTCAACCATGGCTTGGAGGGATTCATCAGGAAACGGGGTGCTTGCTAGATGCCCAAACTCCTCTCCGGGCAGCTGTGCCCACCTGCTATTGCCTCGGCTCGCACAGTAATCTTTTGCGGCCTGTTGAGGCCACTTTTGAAGTTTCATTACCCTGTTTCATTACCCACATTGAATGGTTCTTGTCACAGGCAAGCAGGCTGGCTCTATATAGGTTTCAGTATATAGCTAGAATTTCCTTTATTATACCAAGCCTGCTTTTTAAAAATAAGTTAATGTCCCTTCAATTCATCAGTTACTCTGAAACAATAATTACATGTTAAAGCTATTTACTACAAAATACAATTGCAAAGTTCATTGCTTTGATATAATTTTTCTGAAGTGCCTCGTGCGATGATAATTGTTGGATCCTACATTAAAGTAGTTTGGTGGCTGGTTAACAGAAATTTGTTTTAAAACATTAATGTACCCTTTTAGTCGTTTAAACTGAGTCAAAAGAGGCAAATTGAATTTGTTATACAAAAATTAGTAATTGCTGTTTGGTATTTTTGTAATAGCAAACAATAAAAAGCCATCTGCCATCCAGATTTTATATAAATACAATTATAAAACTGTAGTGCTTATACTGAGATAACTGGCCAATATTTAAGTGTCCTGATCTGTCCGAATGGAAGGGAGAACAAGAGAGAGAATAACAGAATGAACACAGGACCGGCAGGATTTAGATAAATTTGTTTCAACGTCCTTTACATTTGATCCAGGTGGAAGTGATGGGATGTGCCCACTTGGAAGCACTGCCATTGAAACTGGATTACAGAAAGTTCTTAATTAACATTTTGTTACAGGGTATTTGCACCAATCTGGGTGTTTACCAGATCTAAAAGTAAGGTTGTAAACTCTTGCTGACTTTGAGGGTTTCTCATCACACCTCTTTAATTAATAATTAGGTTTATGTAGAGCAGAAATCTCATGTCATGAAAATATGTATGAATTCAGATTATACATAATCATTTTATTTTTTAACAGAATTGTTTTTTCTGCAATAGAGGTTTCTCTGCTGGGAACTCGGATCAGGAAAGTGAGTGCACCTTCCCCACGATTTCCCACCCATTAAAAAATACAAACAGGATATTATAGGGATAAGGAGGGGAAAAGTGCAAGTTTGAATTCCTGGCAGATGGGTTTCTGTACCCGATGCGTTATTTCAGAAAATGATCCTTTACGTTTAAAAAATAATAGTAAAAACAATCGTGCCCAGTCTCCGGAGCAGCACTTGCAGGAATGTGGAGCCTTGGCTGTTGTCACTAATGGTAAAGTTGAAAAATTGTGCTTTGAACACCACGAATGAAATGACACCCCAGCATCAAGACATCATTGGAGGTTTGATCGTGTGACATTTGATCGCACTAAGTCTGGTCACCACGCGACATTTGCCTGCAGTTTTCAAATTACCCTTAAAAAGATTGGGGCCAACATAATGTCTTTTGGCAGTTTTGGCTAACAGACACTCTGAAAACCAACACGTGAGGAGGCAACGGAAGTGAGTAGGTGCAAAGCCCTCCAAAAATGCTTTTATCCTTAGCAATGCCTTTTAACCAATGGCATGATTTTCCACATTTTTGCTGAACAACAGGACCCCACTTTGACAACTGCTGAGCCCAGTACCCCATACTTTGTTGATGTTTAAATTAGGTTATTCGCTCTGCTCGAATAGAACTGAAGGGAAATAAGGAAACTGATGGAAACCCTAGCCATAACGTTGGTTTCACATCCGTGTTTAGAATGTAGATTCCCTTTGAGAGCTTTTAGACAAATTCACATGCAGGTTCTTAAAACTTGTTTATGTGTGGTAACTGATGGAGGCCAAAGCCTCTGACACAATCACAACATTCAAACTTCTAGAGCCCAAGTCATTGAAAAACAGCCTGCCAAGTCAATGTTCACAGACAATAAGATATCTGGGACAGCAGGACCAACGAGATAATTAAAAAAGGCTATTTAGAAGTTTCTTTCAGAAGGAAAATACAAACAGAAATAAGGTACAGAGAGTACAGATAAAGAATAAACTGGACAAGCGGTCTAGGGTGGCACAGTGTTTAGCATTGCTGCCTCACAGCGCCAGGCACCCGGGTTCTCCACATGTCTGTGTGGGTTTCCTCAGGGTGCTCTGGTTTCCTCCCACAGTCTAAAGATGTGCAGATTAGGTGGATTGGCCATGCTAAATTTCCCCTTAGTGTCCAAAAGGTTAGGTGGGGTTACTGGGCTATGGGGATAGGTTGGGGAAGCGGGCCTAGGTAGAATGTTCTTTCAGAGGGTCGATGCTGACTCAATGGACCGAATGGCCTCCTTCTGCACTGTACGGATTCTATGATTGTATAAGCAGAATTAAAGAAAATTTTAATGGAAAATTGAGTGTTTCTCCAGTTATGTAAAGTAAGCCTGAGCCAGAAGGTTTGTTTTGCAGTAACTGTCAGTTATTACACCGTGTAAAAACTTGCTTACTCTTTGTCTATATAGCCCCAATATGTTTTTCAGTCACTTTTATTAAGAGCATAGAACATAGAAAATATAGCACAGAACAGGCCCTTCGGCCCACGATGTTGTGCCGAACCTTTGTCCTCGATTAATCATAGATTATCATTGAATTTACAGTGCAGAAGGAGGCCATTCGGCCCTTTGAGTCTGCACCGGCTCTTGGAAAGAGCACCCTACCCAAACTCAACACGTCCACCCAACACCAAGGGCAATTTGGACATTAAGGGCAATTTATCATTGGCCAATTCACCTAACCTGCACATCTTTGGACTGTGGGAGGAAACCGGAGCACCCGGAGGAAACCCACGCAGACACGGGGAGGACGTGCAGACTCCGCACAGACAGTGACCCAAGCCGGAATCGAACCTGGGACCCTGGAGCTGTGAAGCAATTGTGCTATCCACAATGCTACCGTGCTGCCCTTGAGAACAAATAAATCTACACTATATCATTTTACCGTAATCCATGTACCTATCCAATAGCTGCTTGAAGGTCCCTAATGTTTCCGACTCAACTACTTCCACAGGCAGTGCATTCCATGCCCCCACTACTCTCTGGGTAAAGAACCTACCTCTGATATCCCTCCTATATCTTCCACCTTTCACCATAAATTTATGTCCCCTTGTAATGGTTTGTTCCACCCGGGGAAAAAGTCTCTGACTGTCTACTCTATCTATTCCCCTGATCATCTTATAAATCTCTATCAAGTCGCCCCTCATCCTTCTCCGTTCTAATGAGAAAAGGCCTAGCACCCTCAACCTTTCCTCGTAAGACCTACTCTCCATTCCAAGCAACATCCTGGTAAATCTTCTTTGCACCTTTTCCAAAGCTTCCACATCCTTCCTAAAATGAGGCGACCAGAACTGTACACAGTACTCCAAATGTGGCCTTACCAAAGTTTTGTACAGCTGCATCATCACCTCACGGCTCTTAAATTCAATCCCTCTGTTAATGAACGCGAGCACACCATAGGCCTTCTTCACAGCTCTATCCACTTGAGTAGCAACTTTCAAAGATGTATGAACATAGACCCCAAGATCTCTCTGCTCCTCCACATTGCCAAGAACTCTACCGTTAACCCTGTATTCCGCATTCATATTTGTCCTTCCAAAATGGACAACCTCACACTTTTCAGGGTTAAACTCCACCTGCCACTTCTCAGCCCAGCTCTGCATCCTATCTATGTCTCTTTGCAGCCGACAACAGCCCTCCTTACTATCCACAACTCCACCAATCTTCGTATCGTCTGCAAATTTACTGACCCACCCTTCAACTCCCTCATCCAAGTCATTAATGAAAATTACAAACAGCAGAGGACCCAGAACTGATCCCTGCGGTACGCCACTGGTAACTGGGATCCAGGCTGAATATTTGCCATTCACCACCACTCTCTGACTTCTATCGGTTAGCCAGTTCGTTATCCAACTGGCCAAATTTCCCACTATCCCATGCCTCCTTACTTTCTGCATAAGCCTACCATGGGGAACTTTATCAAATGCCTTACTAAAATCCATGTACACTACATCCACTGCTTTACCTTCATCCACATGCTTGGTCACCTCCTCAAAGAATTCAATAAGATTTGTAAGGCAAGACCTACCCCTCACAAATCCGTGCTGACTATCCCTAATCAAGCAGTGTCTTTCCAGATGCTCAGAAATCCTATCCTTCAGTACCCTTTCCATCACTTTGCCTACCACTGAAGTAAGACTAACTGGCCTGTAATTCCCAGGGTTATCCATAGTCCCTTTTTTGAACAGGGGCACGACATTCGCCACTCTCCAATCCCCTGGTACCACCCCTGTTGACAGTGAGGACGAAAAGATCATTGCCAACGGCTCTGCAATTTCATCTCTTGCTTCCCATAGAATCCTTGGATATATCCCGTCAGGCCCGGGGGACTTGTCTATCCTCAAGTTTTTCAAAATGCCCAATACATCTTCCTTCCTAACAAGTATTTCCTCGAGCTTACCAATCTGTTTCACACTGTCCTCTCCAACAATATCGCCCCTCTCATTTGTAAATACAGAAGAAAATTACTCGTTCAAGACCTCTCCTATCTCTTCAGACTCAATACACAATCTCCCGCTACTGTCCTTGATCGGACCTACCCTCGCTCTAGTCATTCTCATATTTCTCACATATGTGTAAACGGCCTTGGGGTTTTCCTTGATCCTACCCGCCAAAGATTGTTCATGCCCTCTCTTAGCTCTCCTAATTCCTTTCTTCAGTTCCCTCCTGGCTATCTTGTATCCCTCCAATGCCCTGTCTGAACCTTGTTTCCTCAGCCTTACATAAGTCTCCTTTTTCCTCTTAACAAGACATTCAACCTCTCTTGTCAACCATGGTTCCCTCATTCGACCATCTCTTCCCTGCCTGACAGGGACATACATATCAAGGACACGTAGCACCTGTTCCTTGAACAAGTTCCACATTTCACTTGTGTCCTTCCCTGCCAGCCTATGTTCCCAACTTATGCACTTCAATTCTTGTCTGACAACATCGTATTTACCCTTCCCCCAATTGTAAACCTTGCCCTATTGCACGTACCTATCCCTCTCCATTACTAAAGTGAAAGTCACAGAATTGTGGTCACTATCTCCAAAATGCTCCCCTACTAACAAATCTATCACTTGCCCTGGCTCATTACCCAGTACTAAATCCAATATTGCCCCTCCTCTGGTCGGACAATCTACATACTGTGTTAGAAAAGCTTCCTGGACACACTGCACAAACACCACCCCATCCAAACTATTTGATCTAAAGAGTTTCCACTCAATATTTGGGAAGTTAAAGTCGCCCATGACTACTACCCTATGACTTCTGCACCTTTCCAAAATCTGTTTCCCAATCTGTTCCTCCACATCTCTGCTACTATTGGGGGGCCTATAGAAAACTCCTAACAAGGTGACTGCTCCTTTCCTATTTCTGACTTCAACCCATACTACCTCAGTAGGCTGATACTCCTCGAACTGCCTTTCTGCAGCTGTTATACTATCTCTAATTAATAATGCCACCCCCCCACCTCTTTTACCACCCTCCCTAATCTTATTGAAACATCTATAACCAGGGACCTCCAACAACCATTTCTGCCCCTCTTCTATCCAAGTTTCCGTGATGGCCACCACATCGTAGTCCCAAGTACCGATCCATGCTTAAGTTCACCCACCTTATTCCTGATGCTTCTTGCGTTGAAGTATACACACTTCAACCCATCTCCGTGCTGCAAGTACTCTCTTTTGTCAGTGTTCCCTTCCCCACTGCCTCATTACACGCTTTGGCGTCCTGAATATCGGCTACCTTAGTTGCTGGACTACAAATCCGGTTCCCATTCCCCTGCCAAATTAGTTTAAACCCTCCCGAAGAGTACTAGAAAACCTCCCTCCCAGGATATTGGTGCCCCTCTGGTTCAGATGCAACCCGTCCTGCTTGTACAGGTCCCACCTTCCCCAGAATGCGCTCCAATTATCCAAATACCTGAAGCCCTCCCTCCTACACCATTCCTGCAGCCACGTGTTCAACTGCACTCTCTCCCTATTCCTAGCCTCGCTATCACGTGGCACCGGCAACAAACCAGAGATGACAACTCTGTCTGTCCTGGCTTTTAACTTCCAGCCTAACTCCCTAAACTTGTTTATTACCTCCACACCCCTTTTCCTACCTATGTCGTTGGTACCAATGTGCACCACGACTTCTGGCTGCTCCCCCTCCCCCTTAAGGATCCTGAAGACACGATCCGAGACATCCCTGGCCCTGGCACCCGGGAGGCAACATACCTTCCGGGAGTCTCGCTCGCGACCACAGAATCTCCTATCTATTCCCCTAACCATTGAATCTCCTACAACTATTGCTTTCCTATTCTCCCCCCTTCCCTTCTGAGCCCCAGAGCCAGACTCAGTGCCAGAGACCTGGCCGCTAGGGCCTTCCCCCGGTAGGTCATCCCCCCCAACAGCATCCAAAACGGTATACTTGTTTTGAAGGGGAACGGCCACGAGGGATCCCTGCACTTTCTGCCTGTTTGTTTTTTTCCCCCTGACTGTAACCCAGCTATTCTTGTCCTGTACCTTGGGTGTGGTTACCTCCTTGTAACTCTTCTCAATCACCCCCTCTGCCTTCCGGATGATCCGAAGTTCATCCAGCTTCAGCTCCAGTTCCCTAACACGGTCTTTGAGGAGCTGAAGTTAGGTATACTTCCCGCAGGTAGAGTCAGTGGGGACACCGGTGGTATCCCTCACCACCCACATCCTACAGGAGGAGCATGTAACTGGCCTAGCCTCCATCCCCTCTTACCTGACAGAATATAGCTGCCCTGTGGACTAACTAGATCTCCACCCTCCGACCCTGCTCCCAGTCAGCTACACTTTCTGTAAGGAACTAGTGGACAACAAGTTCACACCATTGCATTCATTTCAATGTCACATCTAAAAGGTTAGGACTGTGGAGGGCCCTGGCATCCCCAACTGCAACTTCTGGACTTCCAGGTTTCAATATGGATGTTCATATTCCAGAATTTTCAGTCCGATGTCCTCCATTAACATTGAACTCTGATAGCATCACCGCTAAATTGCAAATTTTGTGCATTTTATAATCTTGAACAATCACATGGAAATGTATTTATCACTGAATTTTAATATGCAACATCATTTGATAATACATGTATAAGGATATGCAAGAGTCTATTTAGATTTCAAACTCAAGTTTGTTTGCTTCCACTTTTTCCTCATCTATGTGCTGTCCCTTGGCAACGTCATCCTCAGACCTGTGATTAACTACCACATGTATGCTAATAATAACCAAACTTGATATCTCGATCATGTTACTTGAACCCTTGAAGATCAAGCAGGTACAGGAGGTCACCAATACCTCAAAGTTCTACAAACCACATGCCATATTGATCATAGGTCACCAATCCTCCATTGTCACCAAGTCAGAACATTGGAACTCCCTACTTAGTAGCACTGCGGGATTACTGCAGGGGTTCAAAGGGTAGCTCTCAAGGGTAAGTAGGGAAAGCGAATAATAAAAGAAAAATTGCAACAGCTTTCACTTGGTGCTTTTCTTCTCCACACAGTTCAATCAGAGAAAAATATTTTGTATATCGGCACAGTGGTTAGCCTCACAGTAACAGTGACCTGGGTTCGACTCCGACCTTAGTGATTGTGTGGAGCTTGCACGTTCTCCTCGTGTCCGTGTGGGTTTCCTCCCACAGTCCAAAGATGTGCAGGCTGGGTGAATTGGCCCTGGTAAACAGGGATGGGGTGGGGCACGGACATAGGTGGGGTGCTCTTTTGGAGGGTCGTAGACTAGATGAGCCGAATGACCTCCTTCCGTACTGAGGGATTCTATAGCAAATATGTTCGGTTTCAAAAGCTACATTTGAAGATGCTGAAAAATGCATCAAATGCCAATAGTTCATATCTTAGCAATCTTTCTTGAAATTAATTTTGCTCCACAGAAGCTCACTTTCTGAATCAAGCATTTCTAAATTCATTGCTCCAAAATCTAGACTCTTGTTTACTGCTCTTTTTCTATAATACAACTGATGGAATTCTGGGCTTCATTTAAAGTCAAGACAATTTCATGGGGATGCTTATAAAAATCCTGAAATCCAATGAGATAAAAAATAATTGAGTCAGTTTGAAACAGGACCCTTGATGCAGGACATTATTTAGGGTGGTTTTTCTGTTGTAAGGTGCATATTGAGCCATCATTTTTTTCAGGGGCTGTGTCACATTCTAATCTTTAGGGAACACTAACTGTTTCATCCATTTCCATTCACAACACAACAGTATGAACTTTGTGATTACCTCGGTGATGATCCATTGTCAGCTGTGCAGTTGAAGGGATACTAATAATCCAGGCGCCTCCAAATGGAACAGCTGTGCTTGCTACAGAAAGTAAAAAGAGATAATTTTTATTGTCAAAGCCATAAACAATTTTCCTGAACACTGGCTTTCATCCAGTGTTCTTTTAATGAAAGTTACCTTATTGGAAGTAAAAAACTTGCATAATATCATTATGTATTATATAACTTTAATATTTTGTTGAACATTCATTAGTGAACAGATATGCCTGATGGTTTATTTACTCATGCATGTTTGTCATTTTGTGTTACAGTACTTTACAATTATTTTTCAACAGAAAGTAAATAAATTATTAATCTTTTATGTTTGATCACAATGATATACGATTTCAGGCCTGACATGTGCAATTACTTTCTACTAGATTATCCTTCAGTTGTTCATGTATCATTGCATGCATAAAAAGCTTGTGTTCTATGTCCGTGACTTACCCTTTCACATGTACAACCAAATGAAAATATACCAACTCACTTTTGCCTCTGTGTGAACTTGCACTCAGCATGAATGGTAAATCCTATTGCCTTGAGCTAGTTTCTTACCAAATATTTGATAGTAATTTTAAAACTATTGAATTTCAACATTCAATGGGCTCTGAAAGCCCATTCAAGCTCCGCGTTGCGCTCTAGAATATTAGGGAGATGAAATATTAAATTAGCAGATTGTTCACTGAACAAAACATGGAAGGCAAATGTAGGTTAATTGTTTGGGTGAAATCCTACAATCGACTGTGTTCCAGTGATCTAACAAGTGAAATTGTTGCTTTTAATGATTGGACCTCAAGTTAGAATATCAGAGCTTATTCTATAACTGGTTGTTCCTGCTGACTCAGAAATCGAAGACAATTCAGCATCTACTTGTTCACCCATTAATTTAAAGCAACACACTCCTTAAACCCACCTCTTTCTGGTAGCACAGTGGTCAGCACTGTTGCTTCACAGTATCAGGGTCCCAGGTTCGATTCCTGGCTTGGGTCACTGTCTGTGCAGAGTCTGCACGTTCTCCCTGTATCTGCGTGGATTTGCCCCGGGTGCTCCGGTTTCCTCCCACAAGTTCTGAAAAATGTGCTGTTAGGTAATTTGGATATTCTGAATTCTCCCTCTGTGTACCCAAACAGGTGCTGGAGTGTGGTGACGAGGGGATTTTCACAGTAACTTCATTGCAGTGTTAATATAAGCCTACTTGTGACAATAAAGATTATTATTATTTGACCATGCTTTTGGTCATCTGACACAATATCTATAGATGGCTTTTTGTCATACTTTCTTTTCAAATCCTCCTGGGGCTTCCATTAAGAAAAAGGCACTATACAGATATAAAGTGTTGTTGTATATGGAAATATCCAACAGACAGAAACAAGATAAATGACCTGTTAATTTGTTTCTGCTGATGTTGGTTGAGAAATTTAGGCTAAAATAGAAGGATACCCTATCTCATCTTCAAACAGTACAATGGAAATTTTTGCATCCACTTGTACAATCAGATACACCTTGGTTTAACATCTCATACAAAAATATAGCAAATCCAATGATAAAATGCAATTAAAGTGCTAATCAAGATGATATGCTCAGCTCATGGACTAAAGCTTGCAGTCATGACCTGCTAACCCAGGGTGAGGATCTTAAGCCATATATTCCGATGCACAGTGATACAATTAGTCAGCAAGGTTATAGTCTAAAGGGCCTGCCAACTATGTGACTGTCTGGTCTGGAACTACAAATTTGCAGGGGCAACACATTTTATCTGTTTTCTACTCAGAAAACCTTGCTTGCATATGGATGGGTGACAAACACTACAAAAACTTATGGAGAGTCTTCCACCGTTTCCGCAGTCACTATAAGTTTGGCACCATCCTCTGTCTGCTTCACCATGACAAGCAATCCATGATCCTGGCCAACAGATCCCACACTGACCCAATTCACATTTGGACTGAGGTAAAGCAAGGCTGTGTCATCTCACCAACACCCTTCCCAACTCCCTTGCAGCAATACTCTATCTTATCCTCAGCAAACTCCCCACTGAAGTGGAGCTAAACCACAGAACAAATATGCTCAACCTCTGCTGTCAGCAGATCAGATCCAAGGTCGTCCATCCTCGGTCATTGAACTAAGATATGCAGATGATACTTGTGCCTATGCACACTCTTGAGGCCGAGCTTCAAGCCATCGTCAATACCTTCCCTGAGGTGTAGGATAGAATGACCACCCCCCCTACCAACCTGCCACACAGCATTGATTAAAGGAGTAGGGGGGGTAAAATCCACGATCAGACCTTGGACAACATGGACCACTTTCTATACTTTGGGAGCCTACTGTCAACAGGAGCCTACTTCAACAGAGGCAGACAGCGACAACAAGGTTCAACATCACCATCTGTGAGCCAGCGCAGCCTTTGGTCACCTGAGGAAGTGAATGTTTGAAGACTAAGACCACAGGCCCAGCACCAATCTCAGTCTACAGAGCAGTAGTGATACCTGCCAACCTAGATGGCTCAGAGACGTGGACTGTGTACTGCAGGTACTTCAACCCTGGAGAAGTACTAGCAGTGCTGCCTCTGTAAGATCCTACGCCCCAATGTCAGTATCCTCGCTCAGGCCAACATACCCACCATTGAAGCATTAACCGCGCTCATTCAGCACTGCTATGCGGGCCACATTACCCATGTGCCTGACACAAGACTTTACTCAGAGCTTCCGTACAGCAACCGAGTCCCAGGTCAGAAGAAATGCTTCAAGGACACCCTCATAAGCTCCTTGAGAAAGTACAACCACTGCACCGACAACTGTGAATCCCTGGCCCAAGACTACCCAAAGTGGAAAAACATCTGGCTAGGAGCTGAACACAAGAGTTTCATTGCCGAGAGCGTCAACTGCGAAAGGAACATGTGGCAACCAGGGCACATCCCCTTACACCCTCCTCAAACCACCATCCATCCCACCTATGAGAGACTGTTGGTCACGCATTCGACTCCTCAGTCACCAGAGAACTAGTTACCAGTGGTTAGCGCTGCTGCCTCACAATGCCAAGGACCTGGGTTCTATCCTGGTCCTGGGTCATTGTCTGTATGGAGTTTGTGCATTCTCCCAGTGTCTGCATGTATCTGTCCAGCATGGTGGCGCAGTGATTAGCAATGCTGCCTCACGGCGCCGAGATCCTAGGTTCGATCCCGGCTCTGGTTGACTGACTGTCCGTGTGGAGTTTGCACATTCTCCCAGTGTTTGCGTGGATTTTGCCCCACATCACAAAGATGTGCAGGGTAGGTGGATTGGCCTTGCTAAATTGCCCCTTAATTGGAAAACATGAATTGGGTATTCTAAATCAAAAAAAAAAATTCTAGTAAATTTGTCAGGCATGATTTTCCTTTCATAAATCCATGTTGACTTTGTCTTATTATACCACTGCTTTCCAAATGCTGTGCTATGAAATCCTGACAACATCCCTACTACCGACGATAGGCTCACTGGTCTATAATTCCTGGTTTTCTTTCTACCTCCCCTTTTGAATAGTGGAGGTGTGTTAGCTACCCTCCAATCGGTAGGAACCATTCCAGAGTCCAAAGAATTTTGGAAAATGACCATTAATGGATTTACTATTTATAGGGCTCCTTCCTTAAGAACTCTGGCATGAAGATTATCAGGCCTTGGCCATTTATCCACCTTTAATTTCATTAATTTCCCCACAAACCATTCCACTACAAATACAAACTTCCTTCAGCTCCTCACAAAGTTGTGTTTCTCAGAACTTCCAGTACATTATTCATATCTTCCTTTGTGAAGAGAGAAGCAAAGTACAAATTTAGTTCCTCAGCCATTTTTTTGTTTCCTGTTATGAATTTCCCGGTTTCTTTTTTTTTTTAAATTTAGAGTAACCAATTCTTTTTTCCCAATTAGTGGGCAATTTAGTGTGGCCCCCACCTAGCCTGCATATCTTTTGGGCTTTCGGGGTGAGACCCACACAAACACAGGGAGAATGTGCAAACTCCACATGGACAGTGACCGGGGGCCGGGATCAAAAGCGAGTATTCTCCCATTTAAAAAAAAATTATTTTTATTCTCCTCCTTTTTCACATTTTCTTCCAAAATTACACCCAACAATAAACAATAATCAGTAACAAATATAATGTCAATCCCCATATCAATAACAACGATCCCATCCTCCCACCAAACTCCCAAACATTAGTCCGCATGTTAACATAAACAAATGACAAAAAGGAATCAGGAATCACCCAGAGTCACCATTAACACATACAGTCCCTCCCCCCTCCAATCCCTCCCCCCTCCAACCCTCTGTTGCTCTTTTTAGCCTTAGTTTTATTAGCTCTGATTATGTCACCTTTGCTCACAAGTCGCCAGGTATCTTTCTGATACCACCACGTGGTTCAAGCTCGAGTTATGATTAATAAGTCAGCACACCGCTTAGTAAGATTGAAATCAACAGTCATTTATTATATACAACAAGTAATGCTTACACAATAATCCTACTATCTATATAGAAACCTACCACTACTGGCCAATACTTAACTTTAGGAAGGGCCCACCAGGTCAGGGAAACGAATGGCTTATCGAATCGGATCTGGCCCGCGGGATTCAAAAAGGCTGATACGGGTCGATGGCTAGGAGTCTTTATCGGGTAGCGATCGCTGGAGTCAAATTTACAGTTTCTGGCTGATGTTCTTGCAAAGGTCTCTAGCAGAAGAAGGGAGAGAGAGAGCGATCTGAACTTGGCCCCTCACTTTATAGGGCCTAGGGGCTTCCCGCCTCTCGGGTCGGCCCTTGACCCCGAGTCCCAAATGATTGGACTTGTTCCCAATCACTGGGTTCGATACGTCCAATAACGGGGCGATTCCTCGATCGGGGGGTGGTCGTTCATCGGTCTTTGTTTCGGCCACTGCAGGCACCGACAGGTCTGGCCCGGCATTCAATTGCTAATATGTTGCAATTGTTCCCGGGGATAGCCGATTAAACTGCAGATGTCTGGGTTGCTGTGCTGCTAACAGTCTTGAGTATCGATCTGGGCCGACTTCCCCAGAGCCAAATACGCTATTCTGTCTGCAACTGTCCGTTTGTGTCCTGTTGGCTGCTTTTCCCATCAGCCTTTTTGGTTAGCCATTTTAAATCGGGTTTTGGCCAAATTAATAGGGAATCAGCCATTTTAGGTGGCTACACCTCCCAGCCCCCGCTAATGTTCGATGTAATCCAATTCTCGAAAGTGCATAATGAATGATGCCCATGAATTGTAGAACCCCTCCATCCTTCCCCTCAGTTCAAATTTGACCTTCTCAAGAGTCCAGAATCCCAGCAAACCCTTCGCCACGCCAGGACACAGGATGAAGAGGTTGATCTCCACCCTAACAGGATCCGCCTTTGGGCGATCTACGAGGCGAAGGCTACAACATCTGCCTCCACACCCGTTTCCAACCCCGGCTGATTCGACACCCCGAATATGGCCTCCCGAGGGCCCGGATCCAGTTTCACGTGCACCACTTTAGAGATTATCCGAAAAAACACCTTCCAGTAATCCTCCAGCTTTGGACAGGACCAAAACATATGAACAAAAATGTTCCCCCCCACCCCCGCAACATTCACACACATCTTCTATCCCCTCAAAGAGCCAGCTGATCCTCGCCCTTGTGAGGTGCGATCTATATATCACCTTCAGCTGTATCAGCCCCAACCTCGCACTCTAGGTGGAGGCATTCACCCTTCGGAGCACCTCCCAACAGAACCGCTCCTCCATATCCTCTCCCAACTCTTCCGCCCACTTTGCCTTGATTCCTTCCAACGGTATAAAGAGCAAAGAACAAAGAAAAGTGCAGCACAGGAACAGGCCCTTCGGCCCTCCAAGCCCGTGCCAACCATGCTGCCCAACTAAACTACAATCTTCTACACTTCCTGGGTCCGTATCCCTCTACTCCCATCCTATTCATGTATTTGTCAAGATGCCCCTTAAATGTCACTATCGTCCCTGATTCCACCACCTCCTCCGGTAGCGAGCTCCAGGCACCCACTACCCTCGGTGTAAAAAACTTGCCTCGTACGTCTACTCTAAACCTTGCCCCTCGCACCTTAAACCTATGCCCCCTAGTAATTGACCCCTCTACCCTGGGGAAAAGCCACTGACTATCCACTTTGTCTATGCCCCTCATAATTTTGTAGACCTCTATCAGGTCGCCACTCAACCACCGTCGTTCCAGTGAGAACAAACCGAGTTTATTCAACCGCTCCTCATAGCTAATGCCCTCCATACCAGGCAACATTCTGGTAAATCTCTTCTGCACCCTCTCTAAAGCCTCCACATCCTTCTGGTAGTGTGGCGACCAGAATTGAACACTATACTCCAAGTGTGGCCTAACTAAGGTTCTATACAGCTGCAACATGACTTGCCAATTCTTATACTCAATGCCCCGGCCAATGAAGGCAAGCATGTCGTATGCCTTCTTGACGACCTTCTCCACCTGTGTTGCCCCTTTCAGTGACCTGTGGACCTGTACTCCTAGATCTCTGACTTTCAATATTCTTGAGGGTTCTACCATTCACTGTATATTCCCTACCTGCATTAGACCTTCCAAAATGCATTACCTCACATTTGTCCGGATTAAACTCCATCTGCCATCTCTCCGCCCAAGTCTCCAAACAATCTAAATCCTGCTGTATCCTCGGACAGTCCTCATCACTATCCACAATTCCACCAACCTTTGTGTCGTCTGCAAACTTACTAATCAGACCAGTTACATTTTCTTCCAAATCATTTATATATACTACAAAGAGCAAAGGTCCCAGCACTGATCCCTGCAGAACACCACTAGTCACAGCCCTCCAATTAGAAAAGCATCCTTCCATTGCTACTCTCTGCCTTCTATGACCTAGCCAGTTCTGTATCCACCTTGCCAGCTCACCCCTGATCCCGTGTGACTTCATCTTTTGTACTAATCTACCATGAGGGACCTTGCCAAAGGCCTTACTGAAGTCCATATAGACAACATCCACTGCCCTACCTGCATCAATCATCTTTGTGACCTCCTCAAAAAACCCTATCAAGTTAGTGAGACACGACCTTCCCTTCACAAAACCATGCTACCTTTCACTAATACATCCATTTGCTTCCAAATGGGAGTAGATCCTGTCTCGAAGAATTATCTCCAGTAATTTTCCTGCCACTGACGCAAGGCTCACCGGCCTGTAGTTCCCTGGATTATCCTTGCTACCCTTCTTAAACAGAGGAACAACATTGGCTATTCTCCAGTCCTCCAGGACATCACCTGAAGACAATGAGGATCCAAAGATTTCTGTCAAGGCCTCAGCAATTTCCTCTCTAGCCTCCTTCAGTATTCTGAGGTAGATCCCATCAGGCCCTGGGGACTTATCTACCTTAATATTTTTCAAGTCGCCCAACACCTCGTCTTTTTGGATCTCAATGTGACCCAGGCTATCTGCACAGCTGATAGTGAATACTGATGCAAAGTATTCATTTAGCACCTTGCCCATTTCCTCTGGCTCCACACATCCATTCCTATCCTTCAGTGGGCCAACCCTTTTCTGGGCTACCCTCTTGCTTTTTATGTACGTGTAAAAAGCCTTGGGATTTTCCTTAACCCTATTTGCCAATGACTTTTCGTGACCCCTTCTAGCCCTCCTGACTCCTTGCTTAAGTTCCTTCCTACTTTCCTTATATTCCACACAGGCTTTGTCTGTTCCCAGCCTTTTAGCCCTGACAAATGCCTCCTTTTTCTTTTTAATGAAGCCTACAATATCTCTCGTTATCCAAGGTTCCCGAAAATTGCCGTATTTATCCTTCTTCCTCACAGGAACATGCCGGTCCTGAATTCCTTTCAACTGACACTTGAAAAGCTCCCACACGTCAGATGTTGATTTACCCTCAAACATCCGCCCCCAATCTAGGTTCTTCAATTCCCGCCTAATATTGTTATAATTAGCCTTCCCCCAATTTAGCACATTCACCCTAGGACCACTCTTATCCTTGTCCACCAGTACTTTTAAACTTACTGAATTGTGGTCACTGTTCCCGAAATGCTCCCCTACTGAAACTTCTACCACCTGGCCCGGCTCATTCCCCAATACCAGGTCCAGTACCGCCCCTTCCCTAGTTGGACTGTCGACATATTCCTTTAAGAAGCCCTCCTGGATGCTCCTTACAAACTCTGCCCCGTCTAAGCCCCTGGCACTAAGTGAGTCCCAGTCAATATTGGGGAAGTTGAAGTCTCCCATCACAACAACCCTGTTGTTTTTACTCATTTCCAAAATCTGTCTACCTATCTGCTCCTCTATCTCCCGCTGGCTGTTGGGAGGCCTGTAGTAAACCCTCAACATTGTGACTGCACCCTTCTTATTCCTGATCTCTACCCATATAGCCTCACTGCCATCTGAGGTGTCCTCCCGTAGTACAGCTGTGATATTCTCCCTAACCAGTAGCGCAACTCCGCCACCCCTTTTACATCCCCCTCTATCCCGCCTGAAACATCTAAATCCTGGCACGTTTAGCTGCCAATCCTGCCCTTCCCTCAACCAGGTCTCTGTAATGGCAACAACATCCTAGTTCCAAGTACTAATCCAAGCTCCAAGTTCATCTACCTTACCCGTAATACTTCTTGCATTAAAACATATGCACTTCAGGCCACCAGACCCGCTGTATTCAGCAACTTCACCCTGTCTGCTCTGCCTCAAGAGCCATACTGTCCCTATTCCCTAGTTCTCCCTCAATGCTCTCACCTTCTGACCTATTGCTCCCGTGCCCACCCCCATACCATACTAGTTTAAATCCTCCCGTGTGACACTAGCAAACCTCGTGGCCAGGATATTTATGCCTCTCCAGTTTAGATGCAACCCGTCCTTCTTATATAGATCACATCTGCACCGGAAGAGCTCCCAGTGGTCCAGATAACGGAAACCATCCCTCCTACACCAGCTGTTTAGCCACGTGTTTAGCTGCTCTATCTTCCTATTTCTAGCCTCACTGGCAAGTGGCACAGGGAGTAATCCCGAGATTACAACCCTCGAGGTCCTGTCTTTTAACTTTCTGCCTAGCTCCCTGAACTCCTGCTGCAGGACCTCATGCCCCTTCCTGCCTTTGTCGTTAGTACCAATATGTACAACGACCTCTGCCTGTTTGCCCTCCCCCTTTAGGATGCCCTCTACCCATTCAGAAACATCCTGGACCCTGGCACCAGGGAGGCAGCATACCATCCTGGAGTCTCTTTCACGTCCACAGAAGCGCCTATCTGTGCCCCTGACTATAGAGTCCCCTATGACTATTGCTCTTCTGTGCTTTGACCCTCCCTTCTGAACATCGGAGCCAGCCGTGGTGTCCGTTTTCCCCTGATAGGCTATTCCCCCCGACAGTATCCAAAGGGGTATACCTGTTCGAGGGGGGGACAACCACAGGGGTTCCTGCACTGACTGCCTGCCCTTTCTGATGGTCACCCATTTCTCTACCTGCACCTGGGGTGTGACCACATTTATATAACTGCTATCTATGACACTTTCCGCCACCTGCATGCTCCTAAGTGCATCCAACTGCTGCTCCAACCGAACCATGCGGTCTGTGAGGAGCTCCAGTTGGGTGCACTTTCTGCAGATGAAGCCATCCGGAAGGCTGGAAGCCTCCTGGACCTGCCACATCTCACAGTCAGAGCACTGCACCCCTCTAACTGACATTGTGTGAATTAATTAGTAAATTAAATTTAAAACTTAAAAAAAAGTGACTGGTAACTATGTTTCCTAGCACTAGATTTCTACTATAAATGTGAAAGCTAAATACAGTACTCTCCAATCTCTGGCTTAGATACCACTCTAAATTATAATTAAGTAATCATGTTTAATTAGTTTACCAATGCTTAATTTTTTTAATTTAGTGTAGATTCCCAACCAGCCAATCAGGTCACAGCTTTTCTGTGATGTCACTTCAGTGCCCGTGCCCCCCCCCCCCCCCCCCGCACACCACACACACAATTTGAAAAGGAAATAAAAGTAAAAATCACTTACTTACCTTCTGAGGGTCTCAGATGCTCTCAGGTTCTCTCCCTGCTGATTAAAAGTTACAGGCCAGAAGAGAGAGAGAACAAAACAGTAGGGAAAAAGCACCTTCTCCCACTCTGCACCAAATTACCAAGTTCCAAATTCCCAACTCTGGATGTGTCTCACACACTCAGGCAATGTCTCTTTGACCTGCGCAACGCTTACTGAGTGCGCTTTCTGTCTGTCTTTTATACAGACTTCAGGATGACTCACACTACTTAAACTTCAAAGAGAAGAATACAATGTGTACCTTTGTGCCCCTAAACAGGCCTCAGGTGACTGCCAGATAACTGCCTCTCAGCAATTAGGGTGGGGGCAGCTTCAGCCAATCAGACACTAATCTACACACTGCACTTTTCACTGAAAAACAGCAGAATTAGATTTACCACTTACCTTTCCTGGTTACCTCACTGCACCAAATTACCAAGTTCCAAATTCCTCACTCTGGATGTGTCTCACTCACTCAGGCGGTGTCTCTTTGACATGCGCAACGCAGGTATCTTTTCCTCTTCCAAAATAGCCCCGTAAACTGCCGACACTACCCCCTTCTCCAGTCCCCCTAATGTCAGCACCTCCTCCAGCAACGTGGGAAGCTCTGTATCTCCTCTCTGGCAAAGTCTCGAACTTGTATGTTATCTAAATATTTCCCCGTGCTCCAGCCCATACTTCACTCCCAGCCCCTTCAGCCCTGCAAACCGACCACCAAGAAAAACATCTTTTAGTGTCCTAATCCCATTCTCCTCCCATCTCCAAAAATTTCCATCCCACTTCCCTGGCTCTAATCTATGGTTCCGCCGAATTGGCATTTCCCTTGACCCTGCCCCCAACCCGAAGTGCTGGCGAAACTGCCTCCAAATTCTCAACAAAGTTATTACTACCGGACTCCCTGAGTATTTCCCCAGGGCTATCGGGAGTGGCGCTGTCATTAGCACCTTCAATCCCGACCCCCGACCTAAACTCCTCTCCATTCTGACCCATTGGGAGTCAACCCCTCTGACCCAGTTCCGCATCTTCTCCACATTCGCCGCCCAGTAATAATACATCCGGTTCGGAAGACCCAAACCCCTGCCTATCTTCCCCTCTGTAGTAGCACCTTTTTAATTCTGGCCACCTTCCCGCCCCATATGAACAAGGTAATCATCCCTTCAATCTCTCTAAAAAAATGCCGTTGGCAGGAAAATCGGCATGCATTGAAAGATAAACAGGAATCGAGGCAGCACATTCATTTTAACCGCCTGTACCCGACCCGCCAATGACAGAGGGAGACCGTCCCACCTTGTCAGATCAGCTTTCACCCTCCCCACCAAACTAGAAATGTTGTACCTATGGAGATCCCCCAATCCCAAACAACCTGCACCCCCAGGTATCTAAAGTGAGTCCTTGCCTTACGGAATGGAGCTCCTCCCCCACCCCTGGCCGAGACACCACAAAACATTCACTCGTCTAGATTTAATTTGTACCCCGAGAAGGACCCAAACACCCGAAGCAGCTCCAGTATTCCCCCTATTGACACACTTGGTTCCGTCACGTATAACAACAAGTCATCGGCATACAAGGACACCCTATGCTCTATCCCCCCCTTTCCATACCCCCTAACTTCTTACCGCGATGGCCAACAGCTCAATTGAGAGTGCAAACAGCAGGAGGGACACAGGA
Source organism: Scyliorhinus torazame (assembly GCF_047496885.1). Classification (NCBI taxonomy): domain Eukaryota; kingdom Metazoa; phylum Chordata; class Chondrichthyes; order Carcharhiniformes; family Scyliorhinidae; genus Scyliorhinus; species Scyliorhinus torazame. The sequence continues at coordinate 233,095,728 of NC_092710.1, read as the reverse complement.
CATCCCTACCCAGTCCCACAGTGGAGAGGAAAGTATTCTGAGCTGATGTTGTTTGTGCGCACATTCGCCCTCGGCTCCTTATATAGTAGCTTTACCCAGTCCACAAATCTTGGTCCAATCCCAAACTGCTCCAGAACTGCCATCAAGCACCCCCATTCTACCCGGTCAGATGCTTTCTCGGCATCCAATGCCCCAACCACCTCGGATTCTTTCCCCTCTGCCGGTACCATAACCACGTTCAATACCCTCCTAATGTTGGAAAAGAGCTGCCTCCCTCTCACAAACCCTTTCTGATCTTCACCTATTACCTTCGGGAGGCACTCCTCTAGCCTACCTGCCAGTATCTTCGCCAATATCTTTGCGTCCTCGTTTAAAAGTGATATGGGACTATACGATCCACACTCCATCGGATCCTTATCTTTCTTATGTACAGGGAAATCGATGCCTGCCCCAAGGTTTGTGGTAACACTCCCTTCCCTATCGCCTCCTCAAACATCCCCACCATCAGCGGTACTAGCTTATCTTTGAATTTTTTAATAATATTCCACCAGAAACCCATCCTGCCCGGCCACCTTCCCCGACTGCATCCTCCCAATTGCATCTTTTATCTCCTGCTCCACTATCGCCACTTGTAATGTAGACTTGTCCCCCTCCCCTAACCTTGGGTACTCCAGCAATCTAGAAATTCCTGCATCTCCCGGCTTCCCCCAGGTGGCTCGGACCTGTACAACCTCTCATAGAATTCTTAAAGACCTTGTTAATCTGATCTGGCGTTACCACCAACTTCCCTGCCCTGTCCCGCACCTGGACAATTTCCCTTGCCGCAGCCTCCCTCTGGAGCTGACCAGTCAACATATGCCCCACCTTCTCTCCATGTTCGTAAACTGAACCCCTTGCTCGCCTCAATTGGCTTAATGCCTTCCTGGTAGACAGTGGGTCAAAGCTCACCTGGAGTTCCTTCCTCTTTTCAACTTGGCTGGGTCCCCATCTTCTGCATACCTCCTGTCTACCTCCAGCATCTCATCTATTACCCTCTGATGCTCCAACCTCTCCTCTTTGTCTAGCCTAGCCTTGAACGAGATCACCTCATCCCTCACCACCGCCTTTAAAGCCTCCCAGACAACCGCCTTCGACACCTCCCCCTCAGTCCCCCAACATCTAACTTCCACCCTGGTCTCTGTACCACCCCCTTCTCCAGTACCATATCCACCCAAAGCGGAGCATGATCTGACATTGCAATTGTCGAGCACTCTGACCCTTTAACCACAGCTGGCAGTGCCTTCCCCACCATGAAAAAGACGATCCGCGAGAACACCTTATGGACCGCTCAGAAAAACGAGTACTCCCGCTCCCCCGGGTGCAGAAATCTCCAAGGGTCCACCCCTCCCATTTCCACCATTAGCCCAGCCAGCGCCTTCGCCCCCCCCCCCCCCCCCCGACGGGACCAGCAAGCGCGGCCGTGACCTGTCCAATCTTGGCTCCTGCACCAAGTTTCAGTCCCCCCCACTATCAGGTTGTGTGTGTGTCAAAGTCGGGGCTGGCCCCAAACACCTTCTTTGCGAATCCCACATCGCCCAATTGGGACAATATACACTTAGCAGCGCCACTAGCTCCCCCTCCAGCGCCCCTGTCACAATCACATATCTACCCCCCTGATCTGCAACCACCTTCTCCATCTGGAACCGTACCCTTTTGCTGACCATTACCGCTACCCCTCGAGCCCTTCCGTCAAATCCAGAGTGAAACACCTGACTAACCCAGCCCTTTTTAAGTCTAACCTGGTCCTTCACCCTCACGTGAGTCTCCTACAGCATTGCTACATCAACCTTCAAACTTGTAAGATGTGCAAGCACCCTTGAACTCTTGACTGGGCCTCCCAACCCCCTCATGTTCCATGTGACTACCTAACTGGGGGTCTCTCTCACCCCCCCCTTATCTACCATCATCATACCACCGGGCCCTGCCCCATGAGCCCGACCCATCCCTATCATTATTAACATGGAACCCCTTCCCAGAATCCCCCTGCACCTCCCCTCATCAAATCTCACCCAGTATCGATCCTCTCCCCCCACTTACCCGCCTCATAGGTCCAGCAAAAACTGCTAACCAGGCCCTAATGTCCGCAAGCCCTCCTCTCACCTCACCTCTGTTCACTAGCCGACTTTAGTTAGCCAGCGCGTCCCCGCGCCCCCACCCCTCAAGGCATACTGTCCCCTCCCACCCAATCCCAGAAGTAAAAGAAATACAATCTAACCCGTGCAATTCAATAAAATAACATGTAACTGTTGCAAGGGGGCTGGTTTAGCACAGGGCTAAAGAGCTGGTTTTTAAAGCAGACCAAGGTAGGCCAGCAGCATGGTTCAATTCCTGTACCAGCCTCCCCAAACAGGCGCCGGAACGTGGCGACTAGGGGCCTTTCACAGTAACTTCATTTGAAGCCTACTTGTGACAATAAGCGATTTTCATTTCATTTCAACAAAAAAAAGGGAACAAAAGTGCCAATCAAACCAAACAAAAACTTAAACTCTATAACAATATGAAGTCAAGCAAGTTACAATACAGGTCAATGAAAAGAAAGTTATAACATTTATACATTTTTCAGCTCCCCAATCACAGTCCACGATCTCTCTTCCAGCTCCGCTCCTCACTTCTGTCCCAAGCCTTCTGCCTTCATGAACGCCTCGGCCGCCTCCACCGTTACAAAATTAAAATCTTTGGTGTTGTACGTCACTCTCAGCTTGGTGGGGTATACCATACCAAATCGCAGTCCCTTGTTGTACAGTGCCGCCTTGACTCGACGGAACGCCACTCGTTTCTTCGCCAACTCCACCGTCAAGCAGATAAATCCTAGCACCATCCCACTGCACCTCGTTTCTGCTTTGCCCAGCTTAACACCTTCTCCTTCATGTGGTATTGATGGAAGCAGATAATTGCTGCTCTCGGTGGCTCATTTACTTTGGGCTTCGGCCTTAACGACCGATGAGCTCGATCCAGTTCATACCGGGAGGAGCCTTCACCCTTCCCCATCAACTCCGTCAGCATCTTAGCAAAGTACTCTGTTGGCCTTGAGCCCTCTGCCCCTTCGGGCAAGTCCACAATTCTCAGATTGTGCCACCTCGACCGATTCTTCAAGTCCTCGAGCTTTGCTCGGAATACACTGTTGACCTCCCCCACCCTCCGCAGCTCGTCTCCCATCGAGGTGAGATGGTCGCTGTGCTGCGACACGGCCTCCTCCACTTCCTTCATCTTTTTACCTTGTTCTCTCACCTCGGCTGATGTCGTGCCATATCCACCCTCACTGGGGTGATTGCCTCCTCCACCAATGATCTCAGTGCGATCATCATCTCCTTCCTCAATGCCTCCATGTGCCTCGCAAACTACTTCTCCAGCTCCACAGCCATCACCTCGGTCATCCTTTCCACTGTTTGTGGTGCGGCCCCATCACGTGATCCCTTCTTCACAGCTGTTTTTGGCATCCCTTAACTACTTCGTATATTTCTCCTTCTTTCTTCAATCTTAAAATAAATAATAATAAATAAATAATAATAAATTAAAAAAATTAATAAACATTTTTTTTTTAAACTCAAAAATCAAAAAAATGTCTGTCATGATATTCAAACACACACATCATGATGGACACACCAACAGCCAAATCAGAGCACACAACACCACAACCAATCACACACAAGAACACCAACCACATAAAAAGCACGAGCACGACACCTGGTGGTCAGTAGGTCTGGGGACAAAGACACAGAGAAGAGCTGTTACAAAATCACAAGCAGGGAATCCCCACGTGCAGAGTGTCAAGACAAAACTGTACATAGTAAGTTTAAATAAAATAGCGTTGTACCATATACAACCGTGTTGGCTCATCTGTGTGTCAGAACACCCAACACCACATGGTACAGGAGTGGATCGATACCTGCCTACTAACCTGCCATTCTGGACATGGACCGCACCGACAAACCGCAGCCGTTGCAAGTCGCGGGGAACCTAGGTACCAATTGGAAGCTCTTCAGGCAGCGATTTGACCTGTACATCCGTGCCACCGAAAAACAGAGTGCCTCGGATGAAACGAAGATTGCAATGCTCCTCTTCTACGCAGGTCAGCACGCCGTCGACGTCTTCAACTCACTGGTGTTCGAAGAAGGCGAAAACCAATCCAAATATGACACGGTCATCCTCAAACTGGACCAGCACTTTAAAGTTGAAGTAAATGAAAGTTTTGAAAGATACCTCTTTCAGCAACGCCTGCAAGGTAAGGAGGAGCTTTTTCAACCCTTTTTGACGCACCTCCGGATTCTAGCGCAGTCCTGCGGTTACGGCACCACCACAGAGTCCATGATCAGGGACCAGATTGTTTTTGGCGTTGCCTCTAGTGGCCTACGCCAGCAGCTTCTTAAAATAAAAAGCCTCACCTTAGCATCTGCTGTGGAAGCCTGTGTCCTCCACGAGAATGCAACCTGCCGTTTTGCCCGATTTCAGGCGTCCGAGTTGGCACGGAGGGGGTCCCCAGCCGTCGAATCGGCAAGCCAGGCCGCCCACGACGTCGAACGCATCCAGGCCGTCGATTACTTCCCGACCCACGGCCCGGACGACAGCGGCCGCTTCCCGCGGTCTCCCGCGCAGGTGCGCGCCAAAAATAACGGCCACATCGAGGGACGCACTGCGCAGGCGCGCCCACCGCAAGATCGCACTGCGCATGCGCAGTGGCGCAACGAACGCCGTGACGTCATGACGTGCGGCAATTGTGGAGCTCTACATTTAAAAGGGCAATGTCCTGCAAAAAACCGACAGTGCCTCAGATGTGGCAAGATGGGCCACTATGCTGCCCACTGTCGTTCGGCTCAACCCATGGATCCGGCACATCCCCGACAATCTCGCAGACAAGTCAGGACCGTCCAGCCCACGCATCAAGACTTCCAGTTAAGTGATGCAGATGACCAGGATGCCTTCCGCGTTTCCGTCATCGATGTCCACAAGGTCAATGCCATCAATCCAGCCGATGAGTGGTGTGCCACCCTGACGGTCAACCGATCGCGCGTCACCTTCCGTCTGGACACCGGCGCATCCGCCAACCTGATTGCATATTCTGCAGTCCAGGCCATGAAGGTCAAACCACCCATCACGCCATCCCGGCTCAAGATGGTTGACTATAACGGGAACGTCATCCCGTCCATAGGATCTTGCCAGCTACAGATAACTCACAAGATGCACATGGCCACACTCCCCTTCGAAGTTGTCGACTCATCAAAAGACTCGTTACTGGGCGCACAGGCGTGTAAGGTCCTTCACCTGGTACAGCGCATTATGTCTCTCTCTCCAGATGAGATATCCGACTTCCCGGATGCTGAGTTCCACGCAAATCTCCATTCCCTCCTTGCTCACAACCAGGAGGTTTTTGAAGGCATGGGGACATTGCCATACACGTACAAGATTCGACTCAAACCGGACGCCATCCCTGTCGTTCACGCACCTCGCAGGGTTCCTGCGCCACTCAAAGACCGCCTCAAGTTACAACTGCAGGTTCTTCAGGACCAAGGGGTCCTATCCAGGGTCACGGAGCCCACGCCATGGGTCAGCTCCATGGTCTGTGTAAAGAAGCCCTCTGGCGAGCTCCGCATATGTATAGATCCCAAAGATCTGAATAACAACATCATGTGGGAACACTATCCCATCCCGAAACGAGAGGACCTCACCAGCTAGATGGCGCAAGCCAAAATATTCACCAAATTGGATGCGTCCAAAGGATTTTGGCAGATCCAACTGGACCCGGCCAGCCGAAGACTATGCACATTCAACACCCCTTTTGGCAGATTCTGCGACAACCGGATGCCATTCGGCATCATTTCAGCATCTGAAGTTTTCCACCGCATTATGGAGCAGATGATGGAAGGCATCGAAGGGGTACGTGTATATGTGGACGATATCATCATTTGGTCCACCACTCCGCAGGAACACATGCATCGTCTACGACGTGTCTTCACCCGCATACGACAAAATGGCCTGCGTCTCAACCGTGCGAAGTGTGCCTTCGGCCAGACGGAGCTGAAATTCCTCGGGGACCACATCTCACGGTCAGGGGTCCGTCCCGATGCAGACAAAGTTAGCGCCATCACAGCCATGCCACGACCGGCTGACAAGAAGGCTGTCCTAAGATTCCTGGGCATGGTCAACTTCCTTGGGAAGTTCATTCCCAACCTGGCTTCTCATACAACGAATATGCGCCATCTCGTAAAAAAATCGACAGAATTCAACTGGCACCAATCGCATCAGCGGGAATGGGAGGAGCTCAAGCACAAACTGGTCACGGCACCAGTGCTGGCGTTCTTTGACACGACTCGCCCTACAAAGATCTCAACAGACGCCAGCCAATCTGGTATTGGAGCGGTACTCCTGCAAAAAGACAGCACGTCGTCATGGGCCCCGGTTGCATATGCCTCACGAGCCATGACCCCTACCGAACAGCGCTACGCGCAAATAGAAAAAGAATGCCTGGGCTTGTTAACTGGACTGGACAAGTTCCACGACTATGTGTATGGCCTGCCACGATTTACGGTTGAAACTGACCACCGCCCCCTGGTCAACATCATTAACAAAGACCTGAACGACATGACCCCTCGCCTCCAGCGCATCTTACTTAAACTCAGGAGGTATGATTTCGAACTGATCTACACTCCGGGGAAGGATCTCATCGTGGCGGACACTCTCTCCCGAGCAGTGAGCACACCACCAGATGCGGAGGGGTTAGTGCGTCAAATTGAGGCACACGTAACTCTGACAGCAGCAAATCTGCCAGCTGATGATCCTAGTCTGGCCCATATACGCACAGAGACGGCGACTGACCCCCTTCTGCGGCGAGTGATGCGCCACATGACGGAAGGGTGGCTCAAAGGGCAGTGCCCCCAGTTTTATAATGTGCGAGATGACCTTACCAACATAGACGGGGTCCTTATGAAATTAGACAGGATCGTTATTCCGCACAGCGTGCGCCAGATGATTCTTCATCAACTACACGAAGGCCACTTGGGCGTCGAAAAATGCAGACGAAGGGCCCGAGAGGCGGTATATTGGCCGGGTATTAATGAAGACATAGCCAACATGGTGCTCAACTGCACAACCTGTCAGAGGTTTCAGCCGGCGCATCCTCCGGAGACACTTCTACCACACGAGATGGTGACGTCCCCCTGGGCGAAGGTGGGTGTTGACCTATTTCACGCGCTCGGCAAAGATTACATCGTTATTATAGACTACTTCTCAAACTACCCGGAAGTCATGCCTCTCCATGATCTGACGTCGTCCGCAGTCATTGGGGCCTGCAAGGAAACATTTGCTCGCCATGGCATTCCAAGGACTGTCATGTCAGACAACGGACCCTGTTTCGCCAGCCGTGAATGGTCGTCCTTTGCCGCAGCATATGGTTTCACTCATGTGACATCCAGCCCTCTACATCCACAATCGAACGGGAAGGCTGAAAAGGGCGTCCACATCGCCAAGCGGCTCCTGTGCAAGGCGGCTGATGCCGGATCGGACTTTAACCTCGCCTTGCTGGCCTATCGATCGGCCCCGCTTTCCACGGGTCTCTCGCCAGCGCAGCTACTAATGGGTCGCTCCCTCAGGACGACGGTACCTTCCATCCTGGCACCAACAACGGACCATGAGACGGTTCTTCGGAACATGCAAATGCAGCGTGATCGCCAGAAAAGTCGGTACGACACACGAGCGACGGACCTGCCCCCCCCTGTCCTCCGGAGACAAAGTACGCGTCCATCAACCGTATGGTGGCTGGTCAGCACCGGCCGAAGTCCTCCGACAAGTGGCTCCCCGCTCGTTCCTGGTTCGCATGCCGGATGGTTCAGTGCGTCGCCGCAATCGGCGCGCCCTTCGCCGACTTCCACGCTCACAGCCACACAGTACGCACACGCCAGATCCTCAACAGGCTTCCGAGGATGACTTTGTGGAGCTGCCGCACATCACGCCCTTTCCATCGCCACCCATGGCCATGCCTGCACAGCAGCCGGTGGTTCTTGATCCACCCTGGAGGCGGTCAACCCGAACTCGTCACAAGCCCATTAGACTGGACTTATAGTACCGTTCATATGTCTAACAAGTTGCACAATTTTACATGATAACCTGTTGTTGTTTATCGTTCCAGATATCGTCTGACTGGACAACTGTTCAAGTTTTTTTTCTTCTCTCGTTCGCATTCATGTTATGTTATGGTACAACTTGGTTCATGTGACGCACCCGACATCGCCCCATGTAAATAGTTCCGTCATATGCACATGCTGCACACGACACACACACACTCTTAGATGCACTCATGACACGATCATATTTATTACCACGTAGGCACATATCTTTGTAAAAAGGGGGGATGTCATGATATTCAAACACACACATCATGATGGACACACCAACAGGCAAATCAGAGCACACAACACCACAACCAATCACACACAAGAACACCAACCACATAAAAAGCACGAGCACGACACCTGGTGGTCAGTAGGTCTGGGGACAAAGACACAGAGAAGAGCTGTTACAAAATCACAAGCAGGGAATCCCCACGTGCAGAGTGTCAAGACAAAACTGTACATAGTAAGTTTAAATAAAATAGCGTTGTACCATATACAACCGTGTTGGCTCATCTGTGTGTCAGAACACCCAACACCACAATGTCTTCCCCTGGGACCGACTTCAACTTCATTTTCAGCAGGGGCCACCCGATGTGCACTGTTCCCCCTCTACATTCATCCTGGATTTGGGCCTCGCCTCAGGCCAAGCTCCACCCCCGCCACTCACTTTGGGCTCAATGTCCCTGCTCCTCCGTCCATGGGGCTCCCACCCAGCCCAATCCGGCACCCGTCCCTCAGGCCCCTACAGCAGAAGAAATCCCGATTGGCGAAACAATGGGGAAACCTACGGAAAACGCCGAAATGTCACGGACCGCGGGAGTCTCTCTCCAATGCAACCACTCCGTTTGCGCGCACCGCTGGAAGCCGTATTCCCCCATTTTTGACTGGAAGGGGCTTTTTGACTGTAAGGAGCCCACGTTCATTTTCATCAATTTTTTTCTTCACATATGTATTGAAACTTTTACAGTCAGTTTTTATGTTCCCCACTAACTTATTTTGATATTGTATTTTCTCCTTAATCAATCACTTGGTTTGCCTTTGCTGAATTTTAAACAGTTCTCAATCCTCTGATCTATTGCTTTTTCTTAATTTGTATGCCTCTTCTTTGAATCTAATACTATCTCTAATTTCCCTTGTCAGCCATGGTTTGGCCACAGTTCCCTTTCTACTTGCACCAAATATAAATAAACAACTTTTGGAATTCACCCATTTGTTCCTTAAATGTCGGTCTACTGTCCTTCTTTACTGTAATATTTCAGTCCACCATAGACAACCCATGCCTCATATCATCATAGCCAACAATGCAACTCCATCCCCCCCCTTTTCCTTTCGGTCTGTTCTTCCTAAACATTGAATAGCCCTGTCACTTAGTTCCCAGAATCTTAATCTCACCTATAGCAGCAAAAAAGGCCAGCTCATGCTTGTCCTCATTAAGCATATACATCTTTGAGCAAGCATCAGTGGAGGACAATCAGGAATGGGAACACTCTCCCATTTCCCCCTTCCTAATCAGGCACATTTGGGTCAGTTATAGTGTTTCTACTGCTCTGACTGAAATCGACTAACTCAGATTAGACCAGAGATGAAACCTAGCATCCGTATGGCTCAGCCATTTACAGCCTTACGCATTAAGGAGCTTACATTTGTCGTAACCATAACAAATGTATGTCATGTAATGCAGATATTCTACTTTGTCAAGCACTCAAAACTAATGCCTAAGTAAAACAGAAAAAGGAAGAAACAAGCTTATCGATAAGTCATAAACTCTTAGTACAATAGCAATTGATTTCTTGGTGCGAGCAAGGTTGCATTTTATTGCCATTCTCTAGCTCTCGTAGGTCTTCTCCTACACCAGTTTGCTGTAATAGTTTTCCTCCAATGGTAGTGGTTTCAAATTCCAGGATTCTGATTCAGTGACAATGAAGAAATTGCACTGAATGTCCAAGAACAGAAATCATTTGGAGAAAAATTTGGAAATGATGCTGCTCATGTTCTTTTTGGGAGACAATAACTTGGCGAGGGAAGGGGTGTTTAAGCAACTTTGGCGAGATGCTGCAGTACATGTTGCAGCAAAATGTAACTAAATGTCTCAATTTGATTTTTTGCCTTTGCTGTTGTCAGGTTTGAAATGCTGAATGCAGCAAGAAACAGGGCACGCGTCAAAACTTGCTACATCATGATTGGTTTGACTATTGTGGCCTGCTTTGCAATGATTGCATCTGGAAAACAGGTATCTTATAAGTATTATTTCACAACAAACTATGGAAGTAAAACTGTATCTGGATATTTGTAAAATTTGCTAATCACCAAATCTCAGTTGTTAACAGTACAGAATAAGGTTATTCTGTGCATCGAGTCGATCAGCTCGAGCAATTTACCATGTGCCAATCTCCCACCTCCCTGTACCTCTGCACATTCTTTCTTTTCAGATAATATTCTAATTCCCTCTGAATACATCAATTGCTAACGTGCAGAATTCTGGTGAGATTTTCTTCAGTCCTCCAATATGAAGATAGATAAGAGTGGTGAGGTAGTCAAGGCACCAAATTAGTAACCCCAAATTCATGAGCTTAAATCTCGCCATGGCAATTTGCAAAATCAAATTTCATAAATTTGGTATTCCTAAGGCTGGCACCAGAAACATTGACAATGAAAGCTGCCAGATTGTTGTAAAAACTCAACTGATTCACAAACATCCTCCAGATCTGGGTCTGGACTTTATGCGACTCAAACTAATTGTGCTGCGCTGCTGAATCTTCATGAGCACGAATGTAGCCCAGTAGGTCACTCCAGTTGCAAAAACAAGTGTTAGGACATTGAGAGATAGTAATTAGTGGTGTTGTGCCAGTCATAACTTGAGAACACACTTTCAAAACTTGATAAAACATTTGCAAAAATATTTTCTATTTAGAAGTGACGTTTGGAAGTTGTTTTCCATCTCATACGAGTGAAAAGAGCTGGATACCAGATATACGACTATATTTTAAAAAAACAAGGCAGAATGCAGGAAGACAGTTCAGCACAATATTAGCAATTTGTCACCCTCAACTACTTTCAACTTTAGCAATAGGTTAATTGTACAACTAGGTACCATAGTAGCCCAATGGGAGCGAAACCTGAACTCAGCAGGGCCATTTGAAATTAATGGGGAGTTCAAACAGACCCCATTATCACTTTTCCAAGGGCTTTAACCTCATTAATTTATGGAGGAGACTTAAACACTCTTGAAAGTTGTCAGGTCTGTTAAGTGTCATGATCTGAAATTATTTAAATCCCTAGCTCGTTAAATATGAAAAAGAAAAATCTACAGCTGTCACAAGTAAATTAAATGTTACTAGTATACTTTTGAAAAAAACATTACCATCTGTTCCTGAACATTTAATGGAGTTTAATTGTTAAAATTTCTCCTATTATTAAATCCGAACCCGTTATGGATGCGGGTATCAAAAAACACTAAACCACTCACCTCAGCTGGAGAGAGGATCTGAATTCACATGTTGATTGACCGTTTTAAGAGGCTATTAAAAGATTAATTGTCCTTAAACAATGCCACTGAATGTGTTTTGAGGGAATTAAAAATCTTAAAATGGGTTTCATGAATGAAGATTTTTTTTCTTCCTGTATCCAGTGTATATGAGTGGGAGCTCTTACATAGAATTTTTTTTCATCTCTTCATAAAGTTGGCCCATAGTATACTGGATGAGTGACTATGGAGACGATATTGAGGTATCGAGGAAGCAAAAGGATATGAGCAGGCATGGAGGTAGCATGGAGTATGAGGTGACTTGGGAGTGGATGGAGACATGAGTGGGCATGGGTGTGAGGGCTAGAGGGCCCACGTCTTTTATGAAACTAGGCCCAAGACTGAAAACTGAGACAGGGTTTCAAACTAGCCCACCTCCGCACTTGCTGAATTCCATGGCTGCCTCCAAACTACCTTAGGAAGCAGCAGGCCTGACCCAATCATCGCCCCCCCCCCCCCTCAGAGAAGGTAGTGTCGTGGTAATGTCACTGAACAGGTAATCTAAGATCCAGGCTAAAGTTCTGGGGTCAAGAATTAAAATTCCCTCACAGCAGTAGGTGGAATTAAATTCAATAACCTGGAATTGAAAAGTTAGTCTCAGTAATGGTGATCATGAAACCATGGTCAATTTGTTGTAAAAAAACGGACTGATTTACTAATGTCCTTTAGTACAGAATGTGTCGATAAACAGAACTAATAATTAATAATGAGGCTGAAATATTTTGGAAAAGATGCAATAGTTGAGGTCTTCAAATAAAAATATTTGATTTTAGCAGATGAGTTAATCCATTTAAAATAAATGAGCTACTGCCTCAGTTAAAATAGCAGAACAAGAAATTTCCTACAAATGCATTTTGTGGTGTCATCGGAAGGCAGTGTAGACCGAAATATATCAACTTCAAGCAATGTATAAACATAACAAAATCCAAGTAATAGTAGGCATGCTACCCATTTATATGATCCTCAACTCCAAATGTTCTCTATTCCCTCAGAGATCAAAGATCTTTCTCTATCTCAGCCTTCAATATACTCAAATTAGCATACACAGCCTTCCAAGGTAGAAGAATTCAAGATTCACAAGACTAAAGTCCAAAAAAGCTGTCCCCTTAGCCTCAGACTATGCCTTTAGTTTCAGACTCTCTTGTCAAGGGAAAATAGCCATGCAGCATCTACTGTCAAGCCCTTTCAATCTTATGTTTCAATGAGATCATCTCTCATTCTTTGAAACTCAAGAGTTAAAAAACTTATTCTACCTGCTCCTCAGAAGACAACCCTCTTATGAGCAATCAAGCCAGTGAACCTTCACAGCACCCTCTCTCCAAGGCACGCATATCCTTCCTTAGGTAGAGATCAAAACTGAACACAATACTTCAGGTGGGATCTCACCTAAGTCCTGCATCCTGTGTATTCGAGGCAGACCTCCTTATACTTATACTAAACTTCCTTGTAATGAAGACCAAAGTACCATTTGCTTTTCCAATTGTCTGTTATACCTGCATGTTACCTTTGTGATTCTTGCACACGACACTCAAATTCTTAAGTTTCTCACAACTTAAAATATTTTATTTTTACATTCTTTCTCCCAAAGTGCAAAGTGAATAACCTCATAGTCCTGCATATTTCCCCATTAAACTTTGGAGTTAAAGACTCTTGCATTGAGAATCCTTGAAATAAGCAAAAATATCTGAACAGCATTATTGGACTTTCAGTTAATTCTGGATTCTTTGCATTTCCCAGGCTGCTGAACGGCATGAATCGCTAACCAGCTGGAATAGAGCAAAAAAGGCAAAATGGAAAGAAGAAGCTCTGCGTGAACAAGCAGCTGCATTGGCTATTACTGATTCTAAATCGCAATAACCAAATTAAAAAGCCATGAAACTAAACCATTCAGCCCTCTCAGAAAGTTTTCACAAAACAGACTCATCCAGACAAGATTAAGTTCTCCATCTCACGGAGCTAATACTCTACCAATTCTAGATGGTATAAAAAGCAAAAAAAAAATGAATGGAGCAATATACGGATGTGACCTTCTGTCATTTCTATATTATTTTATATTGAAATGGTTGGTCAATATTAATGCTCAAAGTTTTTCTTCAAAATAACCAAAGGGTGAAGACCCTCTGCCTCGCTTGCACGTTTCCTGACAGCATAGAGTGGCCCACAATGGGAAACCCCATTGGCTGGCTGCGAGGACAGAGAATCCTGCTGCCAGCACGGTAGTACAGTGGTTAGCACTGTTGCTTCACGGCACCAAGGTCCCAGGGTCGATTCCCCCTTGGGTCAGTCTGTGCGGAGTCCGCACGTTCTCCCAGTGTCTGCGTGGGTTTCCTCTGGTTTACTCCCACAAGTCCCGAAAGATGCACTGTTAGGTAATTTGGGCATTCTAAATTCTCCCTCCGTGTACCTGAATAGGCGCTGGAATGTGGCGACTAGGGGCTTTTCACAGTAACTTCATTGCAGTGTTAATGTAAGCCTACTTGTGACAATAAAGATAAGGATAAAATGGGGCTGGCGGGACGGAGAATCCAATAAGGTTTTTATTTTTTAGGAACAAACCAGTGATATGGTTTCTGGCTTTACAGTACCAGTTTTAGTGAAGAGATATGCACCCAAATCATCCCACCCTGTCCCTTCATAGATGTTGACTGACCTGTTGTACATTTCCAGCATTGTTTTTATTTTGGTATCAACATTATAACAATATCTAATAGTATTTGTTAATTAATATAAGCAGCTTACTTATTTATAATGACAATAAGCAGATAAACTGACTTCTAGAAACAAATATTCAACAGCAAGAGAAACTTAAACCAGCAACTTGTGGATAAGGCACACCCTATGCTACGCAACTTCATGTCAGGTGCAGTAACTTTTAAGAAATCATTGATTCAATTAATAGACAATTTCAAAACAGCATTTTGATAGAAGCACAAACTAATGCATCTTGAAGTTTTGAAAAAAAAAAATGGCATTTGATCATGTTAAATCCAATGAAATTATCAGACATGACAGCACAAATTCCAAATGTTTTCTCGGATAACTGCCACAAAAGGTGACCCAAGCAAGGAAAAACCCTGTAACGGATGATGGTACATTCAAGTCATTTGTGCCCATGTCATATAAGACACATTTAAAACATGCAAAGTACATTATTTTTCAGATTAATATTTTTTCTTGTCCTTCTAGGCTTTATTTAATTGTAGATTTTCTAACCTTTACTATTATTTCATCCCTTTATACTAGCAACAATTCTTGGTGGTTTCCTCTGCTTCCCCAATGCAGAAAACCCCTTTGTAAAGCATGGCAATCAGAATTCAAGACAGTATCTAGACCGTAGTCTGATGAAAGCATTATAAAAACTGTACAATTTGTTTTATATTTATAATCTAGCTGTACATACTTTAACTTTGTTGCATTATCTAGTCATCAAAATGGATTAGGTCACTGGACAATACCAATTCTGCAATTGACAATGCTCTTGGAATTTTTCTCTATTTAGTATAATCACACGTGTCAGCATTGCCATTTATCTGCTTAACTGACGAACACTTTTGCAAGTAATTTCAGTTTTCATTAATTTAGTGCCAATAATCTGGACTACTTTAAAAGATGTTGGAAATTGAGTGGAAATAGAAGTTCCTTACGGCCAGAAAGAAAAATATGTTTGGTAAAAAGATATTAGAAAGGCTGGTTGCGAGGACTTCCGGTGACGGCGGGCGGGAGGCAGCCGCACACTGGAGGGCTCCCGTTCGAGAATAGAGATTTCGGAGTTTTAACGCCCGGTCCCGGGGGCAACGGAGGCGAAAAGGCTATAAGAAGGCACAGGGAGTAAAAATGTCCAAGTTTGGGAGAAAAACGGCCGTGAAAAAGGGGGTTAACGAAAGTCCGCCGGTGAGTGGAAAAGTCAGAGCAGGAATTGTAAGGAAAGCAAAGGCTGAAGAACCAGGAGGCCGCATCGCTCACAGCACAAGAAATGACCACGGTGATGGCTGTGGAACTCGACAAACAGTTCACATGGAAGCGAAGGAGGAGGAAATGGTGATGGTATTGAAAGTGCTGGTGGAGGAGGTGATTGCCCCACCAAGGGCAGCGGTATCAAGCGCAGCAGCGGAGGTGCGGGAGCAAGGTGAGAATGAAGTGGAAGAGGCATTATCGCAGCACAGTGATCAACTCACCTCGATGGGGAAGGTGTTGCGGAGAGTGATAGAGACCAACAAGGTTCTGCGAGCCAAAATGGAAGACCTGGAAAACAGATCCAGGCGACAGAATCCAAGGATTGTGGGTCTGCCCGAAGGGGTGGAAGGCCCGAGGCCAACAGAGTATTTTGCCACAATGTTGGTGAAGCTATTTGGGGAGGGGGACGATCCCTCCCGATATGAACTGGATTGGGCTCATCGGTCGTGGAGGCCTATACCAAAGGCGAGTGAGCAGCCAAGAGTAGTAACTGTGTGTTTCGGTAGGTATAGCGTGAAGGAGAAAGTCCTGTGCTGGGCAAAGCAGAAGTGGGTGGTGCAGTGGGCTGTATACCCATATACCAGGACTTTACGGTGGAGCTGGTGAGAAGGCGGGCTGCCTTCAGCCGCGTGAAGAAGGCACTGTACATCAGCAAGGTGCAGTGCAGCATTGTATATCCAGCTAAGTTGAGGGTGACCTACAAATCCAAGGACTTTTATTTTGGGACGGCGGAAGCAGCGGAGTTTGCGAAGGCAGAAGGACTGTGGCAGAATTGAGAAGTGGTCGTGTACCGATGTAGCCTCATGTAACTTTATTTTTTCACTGCATGTATGTACTAAACGAGTAGACGCTGTATATATTTAGACAAGGGAAGAGATGGGACTATCATTTGCAAGGATGGTTCTTTAGGGCTCGGGTATGTATGCGGGGGTTGTGTGCTAAAGGGGATTTCTTGGTTTTCCTGGGACCGGGCAAGGGGGAAGGAGACCCAGGCGGGGCCCTCCACACTGGCTGGTTTAAACCGGCCAGTGAACGGGAGTGAGGTGGGGGTAGGGGCAGCGGCCATTGGAGCCTGGTAGAACAGGTTTCGGTGAGTCCAGCCGGGGTGAGATGTTGGGGGAAGGAACCGAGGTTGGGGGGAGGAGTTTACAAGAGGAAGGAGTCTTGGGGGGGGGGGGGGGGGGGGGGGGGTGCGCGGCGAGGGTGTCTACAATTCATGGGTGTCATTCACTGTACTCTTTCGGGGATTGGATGACATTGAATATTAGGGGGGGGGGGGGTTGGACTTTGTCAATGGTGACCATAGGGGATTCCCGATTCCTTTTATTTTCCACCTTGGGAGGGTCTGTTTTATTTGATGCTTATATTGTCAGGTGGACCGTTGTTTGGGGTGGTGGGAGGATGGGATTGTTGTTGTTAATAAGGGGATTGACATTGTATTCGTTAGTTTGTTGGTGGGGTGTAAATTCTGAAGAAAATGGAGAATAAAAATATATTTTTTTAAAAGGCTGGTTGCACCTAAGTCACCAGGATTGGATGAGATAAATTAGGGGGTACGGAGGGAATTATTGGAAATTGTTGCAGAGGAACTGGCCAATTGCAATCTCTTGTAGCATAGGATCAGGTGTATTGCCTGCTCGTCAGTTTTGATTTAGTACATCTCTTTTGTGGGAACCATGAATTTGATTCAATTTGAATTTAAATTGTTTTTTATAGCTAGATCCGGGACGTTTGATGTCCACTCTGCGAATTGGCTTTGTAACTCTTGACAAAGTATTTTTTTTAAATCTAGCCAGGAGTGGTGCCAGGAAACTGCAAAATTACATAATTACTCTTCAGAAACGAGTGGAAATTAAACCCAAGTACAGGGCAGTTTAACCTTGATGGTGGGAAAGCTTTACGAAAAACAATAAACCGCAACATTCATTTATCCACATGCTGAAGAAAGTTAACACAATTCTTTTTAAAGGAAAGCTACATTTAACAAACTTGATTTGAATTTCTGGACAAGAGAGGGGAATGGGATTTATGCAGTATATATGAACTTCCAAAAGTTGTTTGATGCAATGTCATATAACAGGTTTGTCAGGAAAGGTACAACTCCATGGAATAAAACAGACAGTGGCAGCACAGATATTATGTTGGCGGAGTGACAGGAAACAGTAGTGCTTAACTTTTTTTGGACTGGAGAAAGGTATAGAGGGGTTCCACAGAGGTCGGTGCTAGGATCACTGCTTTTTAAAATCTATATTAAGGACAATTACAAAATTTGCAGATGACAAATCTTGGAAGTAAATTACAAATGAAATGCAGATGTGCAAACATTTTGGTAGGAAGAATGAGGAGCAGCATTGTAAACTAAAGGAAACAATTCTAAAACAGGTGCAGGAGCAGAGAAACCTGGAGGTGCATGGGCACAAAATATTGAAGGTAGCACGACAGAGAAAATAGTTTATAGATATATGATTATGGACTTGACTTCAGAAATAGAAGTAGAGGACAAAAGCAGGAAAGCTATGGTGAACTTGAACTGGAGGGCTGTCCAATTCTGAGCACAGCACTTCAGCAAGAATATGAAAACATTAGTGATGGTGCAGAATATCTACAAGTGTGGTTTCACGGATGAAGGGCTTCAGCTGGGAAATTGGGGCTTTTTTTCCGTAGAGGAGTTTTGATAGAGGTGTTCAAAATCATGAACAGTCTGGACAGAGTAGATAAGGAAAAACTGTTCCCATTGGTAGAAGAGCCAGGAACCAGAGGTTACAAATTTAAGGCGAACAGCAGAAGAACCAAAAGTTGTTTCAAGTGGTGCTCCACAGGGCGAGATGTTGGGACCGTTACAGTTTGTGTTATATATTAACGATTTGACACAAACGTGGGGAGCATGATTGGGAAATTTGCAGATGACAAAGATTGACTGAGTGGTGGACAGTGTAGAGGATAGCTATAACCTTCAAAACAAGATAGATGGAATGGTGGAGTGGGTGATAAAGTGGCAAATGAAATTTAACACCGAGAAATGTGAGGTCATCCATTTTGGGAGGTCGAACAGTTGTAGGGAGTACACAATAAATGGGAATATACTAAGAGTAGATGAAGCGAGAGATCTTGGCATACACTACACAGGTCTGTAAAAGGCAGCAGTTAAAGTAGACAAGATTGTTAAGAAAGCATATGGAATCCTCTCCTTCATTGGCAGAGATATAGAATATAAAATGTTAGAATTGTATAAAACACTGATGAGGTCACAACTGGAAGAGTGTGTGCAGTTCTGGTCCACATTACAAGAAGGATGTGATTGCTCTGGAGAGAGTACAGAGGAGGTTTCCAAAATGTTGGCAGGGCTAGAAAAGTGTGGCTAAGAGGAAAGATTGGATAGTTTGGGGTTATTTTCCTTGGAACAAAGAAGGCGGAGGTGTGACTTAATTGAGGTGTACAAAATTATGAGGGAAAGAGATAGGGTGGACAGAATAAAATTGTTTCCCTTGGTGGAGAATTCTAGAACCAGGGAACATAGATTTAATATAACTGGCAGATGGTGTAGAGGGGACATAACAAAAAACTTTATGCAGAGGATAGTGGGAGTCTGGAATTCGCTGCCTACCTCTTTTAAAAAGGTACACGAGTCTACGTCTTAAATGCTCTGGAGGGCTGTGGACCGGGTGCAGAAAGGTGGGATTAGAAAGGGCAGGGCTGGCATGGACAAGATGGGCCAAATGGCCTCCATCTGTGCTGTAACTTTTCTAGGATTTTAAGACACAGTGAACTGTTAGGATCTGGAATGCAATGCCCAAGAGCGTGGCAGAAGCACATTCAAACACAGAGTTGCTCTTGCAGGGAGGAGCCAGCATGAACATGACAGGTCGATAACCAATCAACATTTCTAGCCATTTTGAATAGAAGCAAATTTTCTTTGCACAAAATTGTACAAAAATTAATAGGGAGCCGATTGGTCTATCGATACTTTATTTCACCCAAGCAAGCTGGGTTTGAAGCAATCCAGAGTTAGGATTCAGAGAAGAAATGTAACCATAAGCTATGCAGCAATGCTGAATGCAAAATTTGCATAAGCGAAGGTGTGTACAATGACAAAGAAATAATTACAAAAAATTTGGCAAGTCTTACCAGGTTGGAGATTCAAACCCTACTCTAGAATTTGAGCACATATACCACGCTAATTTGTCCAGAAAGTAAACATAATGCTACACATTTGATGTCGGACATTTTTCAAGGTGAGACATTAAACTGAGGCTCCACATGACTAGATATAAAGATCCCATAGCACTATTCAAAAAGCAAGTGTGTTGTCCTGGCTAGCATTCCACACCAACATCAAAAAATTAACTGTTTATTTCATTTGTTGTTCATGGGCCCTCCTGGAATGCAAACCGACTGACATATTTGAACAAAAAAAATTTGCTCAACAGCTTAAACCAAACAAACTAATTGCAAAGTGCTTGAAAATGTGACACGGTGTTATGAAATGCTCAGTTATTGAAAGACGATTCAGCAATTCAGAAGTGGGTAAAAGTGGTCAAGGAATGTGGAAAGCATTAATACAGTATGTGGCAGAAAATACAACTTTGGTCTTTGATATCGGTGTCATCCATTAGACACAAACTCAGAAGACAAACTTCAAACTCAATTCTAATTCTTTTAAATATACATTGGATAAATATTAATGCTTTCATCACAAGCCATAATACACTTTTTCTATAGTTTAAAAAAAAATTGAATTAAAATAATTTGGGTCTTTAGTGTTTCAGTACATGCTTTCAACCATAAAAGAATTAAAATGTTTAGAAGACTAAACAAAATTAGTGAGACAGTGCACAAAAAGCAAGCACGTTGAATAATTAAAACCCAAAACGTTGAGTTAAACAAATAGGAAATCAAAATCATGAGAATGGATTTTATTTTTTTCTTCGCTTTCCAGACATTACCAAATCTAACACATTGCATTGCAGCTCAATCCATTAGCGTATGAATGCTTGCAAGATATTCATGAGGAAACTATTCCCCAGCCCAAAAGTGGAAGAAAAAAATTAATATCCTCAGCACATATACAAACAATGCACAACAAGATTAGAGTTCTTTTGCATGATATTTGCCGTTTCCTATCTCTGTCTGGTGCATCTACTCAATTTTGTTCCAACATAATTTCAGAGATTCAAATTAAGGGAGAACAGGAATGGGTTGGATGGGGGGAATGCTGAAGAGAGGGGAAAACAGTTTTAGGGAAGCTGATTCCAGGGCTGTTGCCAGCAACAGTAGAAAAACGTAGTCCGAAATGAAATAAAATATATCCAAAAGCATGAATATTCATGTCAAACTGTACAGCTCTGGTCATCGTAAAAAAATATATACAAACAAACATTAGCTTTAATGTAGATATGTTAATTTAGAGCACAGATTTTCAAACTTAGAAACTTTTCACCATGATTTATATAACTATTGCTGGTATAGATGTACTGAAATTCTTGTTCGTCTAATAAATGAAACTAGATTAAATGCTTCTGCCTTCAGATACATTAGTTCAGTAATATTAGTTTCAGGCTTACATTTCTTTGTAAGATACAATATACGCACTGCAAAGTATTAAATTGAGCCAACGCTAAATTGAGCTCGGCAAATGAGGCACAGAGCTTGACATGTAGCTATGTAGCAAATAAAAACTACAACACAAAATGCTCAAACATTTAGCTTTTCTGATCATTGCCGTATCAGCATTTGTATTCTGATTTTTCAATTCTATACCAGGGATACAAACATGGCATATGGGCAAAACCAAATTTGCAATTAGAAGATTGGGGCAAGGGAAAAGAATGTTTAGGAAATAATTTTTTTTACATACATATCAAAGTTTTATCCTCATTAAATTGTTTCATGAAATTGAAGTAGTTTGATGCTAAATATTAACACTCCTTTTCATGGAAAAAAATCCAGCATTCAATTTTAAAGTAATACTGTTGGAGATTTTAAATTAATTGGTCATATATGTCAAATACTGTGCAAATCTGAGTAATATATTTAGTAATGTCATGGGAGCAATCAAGTAATATACATTATGCATGTAGTCTTGGTGATAGAACCCTACATCACTACAGCCATGCATAAATAATATGTGCAAAAATTACTTGTCTTTTATTACTGTCTATAAATTTGTAGAGTTTAGCTCTATCTAAAACTCAAAACTGCAAATTCAAAAACGATGTATTCTCCTCCACCCAGCCCCCGCAAAACCTACAAATGGTAAAAGATAAGGTAAAGTCGCCATATCCCAGATGACCATAGGCTGCTTCCCCCTTTGAGGGGAGAACTGACTGGTGGTGATTTAAACTGAGGATCACCACACCTCAGGTGAGGGGCAAGATTGAGAAGGCAGGGCCTTCATGAATAACCTTATCACAAATGGTATACAGTGCAGAATACAAATTGCACTGATTGGGTGCATTGAAAAACATCCTTTAAAACTCAAATCATAATGAAAGACATTCATAGTAAGAGATGTCTTTGTTGTATGAACATATTGCAAATTACAACTGTATATGTACTAATGTTGCAAGAAGGTGTCTTTTCAAATACTGATTTTTCCATAATATATATGCATACAACGCGTACACACTTGCCAGCGTTCAGCAGTTCCATTTCTTTGTAACAATTTGGCATGTCTATTTTTTACTTGGACCTTACAGGTTAACAATCGGTCTGTCCCTTTAAGATGTTCTTAAGAATTACTGTTAACATCCATGAATGACCAGTAACACATTTGTCGCACATGCCTCCCTTAAAATAGCAAGCAGAATACTCCATTAACATGCATTCATCTGCTAACATTACTAGTTATTTTTCTTTCATAGTACAAAATTAGCGTTGAATTCTGATAAGCAATAAAATTCAATGTCAATAGTGAAAAATTCAAAATCAAAAATCAATATGCTGAATACAGAATAGAATTAACTTAATTATTTTAGAAAAGGTTGTGTTTCTAGATTTAAACAAATGTAATTGTCTTTCAAATTATTTAATTTGACAGTGCAGTCCCCCACCTTTAACTGGGCAAACTTAAAAAAGAGATCTTGCTGGCATGGTGGATGGATTTAGGTGGGAAGGAAACATTAAACCACTAAATGTTTTGAATATTTACACTGAACATTTAAGCACACAAAACGTAATTTTCCTTTTACAAAAATCACAGTGCAGCATCCTTTTTCATAACTTTTGTCCATTGCAAAACAGAAAATAAGAATCTTAGGATGTTGCAACACAGATGAGAAAAGATATTTGAAACTGTTGCTGTGTTCAGAAAATAGATTATAAATAAGGGTTTCAAGTGGATTCTTGAAATTTAGTGTAACAGGATCATAGCATTTAGAAATTCTAATTCTACCAATCAATTTAGTGATGAAGTAAACATAAGGAGAGGTATTCTGCAGTAGTTCATACATGTATCTAGTATATGGAGAAATTATTACCTCAAGTGAATAAGACAAAGGAAATTTCAGTAGTAGTGCCTAAGAAAATATGGTGAATGAATAATAAGACTAAACAGCATTATTGTAAAATCCCATTTTAGCCATTATTAACCAGTAACCTGTACCCATTTAGTTATTCAAAATTCTTAAGTTACCGGTTAAATTTACTTGAGTTAATTACCCCAAATTGAAAATTTGTATCTGCACTTGAGTTAATGCACTTTTTCCTGGGGAAGCGAGGGAGGGAGAGGGTGTGTGTGTGAGAGAGAGAGAGAGAGAGAGAGAGAGAGGGGGAGAGGGAGACAGAGAAAAATTACATATTACTACTGATCATGTATTCCTGATTAGTTGACCATACAAGAGTTTCAATGATTGCCAGTTATTTCACTCTCTTCAAACATTTGTTGTGTATTGTACACACCAACTAATGCAATTATCAAAATGATGTGTAGTTGGTAATGCTACACGTTTCCTGTTCAGAGTGCACTTATGAAATTATCTTCAAGTTATGAACAATGTAAATTTACAGATTTCCATACTGAAATATAACCAAGCAAATGCCGATAATCATTGTTCTCATTGACAGATAATTGACCTGGAGTCTTAACAAATAGTTCAACAAGTCAGGAACTGTTAAACAATTGTGTCTTAATTTAAGAGAGGTAGATTTATCATCAGGGTAGGGCAAGGGGTATACCTGTAAATTTTCTTTACAGATATCAGTGTTGAAAATTGCAGTGCTAAATAATTTGCTCAAACCATGTATTCTCCAAATCCAAAAATTTAAGTACGAGAGATACAACTTCAGGACCTTTAGAAAGGATTTTGGTCAAATAGTTTTAGACTTCAATTCCATTATTCAACACAAAAGCATATCACACCCTGTAACAGTTTTTGAGGTTCTAGAAACAAAGAATAAATAAGTATTCTGTTTAAATTAGGGCTGTAAACAGTCAAATGAAACAGTGCGTTTGGATGACTGCAATTTCAGCTTAAATATAGGTGTGTCTTTATACCAACACCTCTTTCTTTTGGAGCAATTTTGACAGTTGAGATCTTTATGAACCCAGATATTAAGTGAACATTAAATACGAAAGATGAAAGTCAACAGCCCCAGTTTAAATTTAACCTTAACTGCAAATAGAAAGTACATAAGCTGCCTTAAATTTTTGCCCTTTCATAAATGTTCCTAATTTTAAACTCGACTACAGCAGCTTTTTCATGATATTGGCTCTGAAGATTTATGAAGTTCTTTCTGAATGCGGTGCAATGGCGGTATTAGACAATTCCACCAATCATGCATTTAGAGCTGGAATCCTTCCATTGGCGCCTCTTGCTGCTGGAAGATGAACTGTTGCTGATTTTCATCCACTTGTGGTGCAATGCTAGAGTCCTCCTCCTCTATACCAAAATAATGCTCAATCAGATCAAAGGCCTTTTGATAGATTTCCTGGTTTTCATGACTTTGGAGAAATTCGATTTTGTCTAGACCTGCAATTAGAGATCACAATTCAATGTTATTTATAAGTTGCACTGTTTATTGTTACTTCACAAAGTAACTTACACAAAGTGAATAAAATGTTACGCACTATTCATTGGTGAGATTTCATAGAATTTACAGTGCAGAAGGAGGCCATTCGGCTCATCGAGTCTGCGTCGGCTCTTGGAAAGAGCACCCGACCCATCCCCACACCTCCACCCTAACCCCATAACCCAGTAACTGCACCCAACACCAAGGGCACTTTTGGACACTAAGGGCAATTTAGCATGGCCAATCCACCTAGCGTGCACATCTTTGGACTGTGGGAGGAAACCGGAGCACCCGGAGGAAACCCACGCACACCTGGGGAGAACGTGCAGACTCCGCACAGACTCCGCACAGACAGTGACCCAAGCCAGAAGTCGAACCTGGGACCCTGGAGCTGTGAAGCAATTGTGCTAACCACTATGCTACCGTGCTGCCCGAGATGGATCATATGATTACTTGCCTGAGGAAACTGCCATCAATTATTTCAAAAGAAACATATCAGTGTTCCCTTTTTGGGGAACAGTGGAGTCAAGGTGAATATGAGCCAGTTCAAGAAGATGCAGAACAAGATTTTTGCATAAACCTTTGTTTCCCCTTTGCCACACAGACTCCAGGAATTTTATTTTCTAGTCAGGGCTGGGAACCTGACTCCTGGATAATTTCAGAGTCCCAACCCCCAGGCAACATCACTCCTGATGCTATCTTGAAATGTAAATGCCCTAATTACGCCAGAGGCAGGTTCGACACCCAATTATTGGCCACCGAACGCAACCAAGGAGGCAGGAGCTGCCTGCAGATCCTGAGCAGCAAAAGCAAATGGTAGCCACGATGAGGCTTGCCACTGCCTTTATGAGGAGTAGGCAGCGTCTTGGGAGACCCAGTGGCCTCTCACAAAAGTGGCCAAACAGAAGGTAAAAGGCACAACCTGGTCAAGATCCCAAGAACTAACTGGAGCTCAAGACAAATAAACTTTGAACTTCTGCTCGGTTTGAACAGCTATGCACCAACATGTAACAAGCAATTAGGGTTCAGAGATGTCAATTTTGATAACTCCATCCTTCCTGGCCTGCTAACAAGCTGAAGGAGATTAATGTCAGGGTGACATTGGCTGAAAAAGACCTGAATATTAGTGGCCCAAGACAGAAAGTTCTGAAATATTTTTGTGACAAGAGATCATTAATTTACTTTTATGATCCAAGTGAAACGCAAATGCTTCTAGGCATTCAACATACAGTCCAAGTGCCAGAGTCTGATCAGCCAAAGGCTTCTATCCAGCCAACCAACCTTTCTTAACTTCCACCTGGATTACCTTGCGGGCCACTTCTGAATGATGCTCTCCGCAGATGAATACACCCCTGCTCCATCAGAAGCACCAATATGCACAGGAATGGGAAGATCTCACCCCATAGAGTGCCCGTCTGCACCAAGTTTACACGGTGCGTTTGCAGGAAGATGAATGGGTGCGAGCGCAGTCCCAATGAACGTGGTTCTCAGACCCTAAACCAGAGTGCTGAACATGTAAAAATAGCCCCTGGATGAGGATCACCATTCAAGTGCTATTGCAGCACCTCCTCCATTCACAGTATTTTGATTTGTCTCATTGCAGGCGTTGCTCACAAAACTGAATCTAAAAAACACTGACAGAACCCAAGAGCCGGTTTTCAATGAAGACAAGTGTTGATGCAGATTGGTCCCTGGCCTCTTGTGTATGTCTCTTTTGTTGAATCAGTTTGAGCTCGAGAAATGGAAGAGAGGTTGCTGAGTTTCACCCAGAGGCCTTTTAAACCCAGTTCACCAAACAATTTCCAATGTGGAACTGTCAAAGGAGGTAGGTACTTTGGGAGATTAGTTTGTCCAACAGTCACTGTCCATTTAATCTACAAAAGTATCATTTAAGGTACAAATTTGGTAAAGTTTTCAATTCACTTTATAGAGTTTTACATTCATTTTTAGGATGTGGGCATTGTTACCAAGGCCAACCTTTACTGCCAATTCCCACTAGATAGGTGTTCAGCATATGCATCCCTCATAATAAAGTGAAAGTGCAGCTGTGGGGGCTGTCCCTGCACTTTCTAGGAAACATTTGAGAACAAAGAGGCAGACTCTTTGGGGGAAAAAACACGACCTGCAATCCTGAGTGAATGGATCCCTGCATAGTAATAAAAACAAACTGATTCGCCCCATTGAATCTTGATCTACCAAAAAGCTTTAAGCAGGCAATGCTCATCTCGGCGAATGGCAAGCTACAAGTGTCAAGGGGTAAAGCGCTTCACCGTCATGTTTTTGATACATTTCCTGTGAGCTCCAGTACCTCAGCACCAGGTACTCTAGAATGACCATGCTGTAAACGGCCACGGTGGCACTCACCCGGACATGGCTGCTGGTCCTGGGCTTCAGGCACCAATGGATCCGACTGACCAGGATAACTGCAACCCAGCTCGCTGCAAACGGGAACTTTTGTCTCCTCCTCACCGGTGTCTTTACACACTTTGCCACAAGCCATTGGCTCGTATTCTTTCGGTCGCTCCTTATTCCCCCACTGCTGACTAGTGTTTAATAGGTTAAAAGGCTGCAGATGGGAAGAGCTGCCAAACGAGCCCCATCCCAGAGAATAAATTGTTCTTCCCGACCCTAGCCTAACCAGCCCAGCACAAGACCTCCTGACCCCCCACCTCCTACGAAGGACCCCCTCGGCATCCTGGCTGCATTTGTTGGGAGTGTACTGACACCTTGCCACTCCTTGGACTGCAAGCTACCAGTCTACATTCCTCAATACTTCGACCAATTGAGGCTAATGTGAGTTTTGGCTGGAGGATTTGGAGAAACCCAGCTGGCGAGTGAATGGTGCGTCAATTATATGCAAAATAGCTCTAATGAGATATTTGCATGGTCGGGCTAGCGGGAAACCCACTATGGTCAGCGGGACGGGCACTGACACTTGCGATGGGCCTGGCGAGAATCCAGATTTCGGCCTGAAGTGGGATTCTGTGGGCCATTGCGAATCCAGAGCCAGAGGATCCCAGCAAATAATTAGTTGGGAGGAAAGTTCAACTTCTCCAGTACTGGGTATTGGACAAGCAGATTAGAGACAGTGAAAGTTTAAGAAAAATGGTGGTTACACCGAGCTATGTGTTTTCATAGGTTGGGGTGTAATGGTATTGCACTAGTGATCCAGCAACCCAGAGTAATACTCTGCG
Source organism: Scyliorhinus torazame (assembly GCF_047496885.1). Lineage (NCBI taxonomy): Eukaryota > Metazoa > Chordata > Chondrichthyes > Carcharhiniformes > Scyliorhinidae > Scyliorhinus > Scyliorhinus torazame. Next base: position 233,067,910 of record NC_092710.1, on the reverse strand, counting down.
GAGCCAGGTTCAAATCCCACCATCGCAGATAATGAAATTTGAATTAAATTTTTAAACAATTGAATTAAAAGGTCTATTGATGACCATGAAACCATTGTTGATTGTCGTAAAAATCCAACTGATTCACTAATGCCCTTTAGGGAAGGAAATCTGTCATCCTTACCTGGTTTGACCTATTATGTGACTCCAGATCCACAACAATGTGGTTGACTCTTTTTAAAAAAATCCCAGCCAGCGACACCCACATCCCATGAAGAAATAAAAATTAAAACACTACAATGGACATATTTTTGAATGATATTGCCAAAGGGCATTATATAGATGAGAAATAGTAAGGAGTTAAGGCTAGATCCTTCTCGTAAATGGTGCAGAACAGGAAGAGAAGCCATTGCTAGTGATTTTCTGACTAAAACTGGATAAATAAAATTGGAACCATGCAAATGTTCCACTCAGCCGAATGGCTTAAACCTAAACATCAGGGAAAGGGTGCAGAGAAAATAATTAGAACTAAAAGCTGACAAGTTTCCAGGTCCTGATGGACTTCATCTTGGGTCTTGAAAGTGGCTGCTGAGATAATAGATATATTGGTTTTAATTTTCCAAATTTGTTCACGACTCCAATGAAAACGGGAATCAGATATTTTAGCTTCTTCATTGCCAACCAAGGATTATTACATTTCAGAGAAGCAAAATGAAAGTTATATCCTCTCTTTCAAACATACTATTTGCTCCGATTATCATGAGTTTTCTCACCATAGGCTTCTTCAATAAGTGCACAGTATGGATTGATACCATTTCCATTCTGTTTGGCCTCTTGTTCTCCTAGTCGCAGAATGTTTTCTAGTCCATTCAAAGCAACTTGCACTATTTTGGAGTCCATGACTGTAAGTAAGTCACAGAGTGGTTTGATGCAGCCCAATTCCACTAAATACCTTCAAAGGTAAACAAAAAAGGTGCCAGTTAACAACTGCTGTTTTAGTGAACTGATTATACAACATAATCTAAACATCCTCAAATAATTTACAGATAGGCATAGATGTTGAGCATGAACAAATTTTGTTTAGCACGTATTCTAAGATTTTGATTACTGTAATAATAAAGAATTATTAACTAGCTTTAGTTGTGCTACACAACTGTGTAACATCCACTGTTGAGCGACCCAATGATAACTTTCAGATAACGTAACAATTTACTTCAATTTACAATTCAGGTAGAAGTTTTTTTGAAGAATTCAAAAATTTAGAGACAATTAATCACCCATATTAAACATTTGTTACATAATTTGAAGTACGGGTTGAAAACTTGGAAGAAAATCACACTAACACCCATTCAAATTATTTTCTGGACAGATTTTTGTTGAGAGAAAACAGAGAATTGAAGCGAAGCATTTTATCAAGACTATACAGTCATGGATTCTATAGTCATGGTGCTTGAACATTTCACTGGGATTTCCTATCATAGCTCATTTGCAGCTGGTACATGGAAACAACTTCCTAAGATTAAGGATCTAAAAATACTGATTATACAGTACCCTGGTAGAATAAATATGACTAATGGTGCACAAGCTTTTAAGAAACTAAGTGTATCAACAAAAACCAATAATCCATAACTGATTTCCAAACATTGTAAAGACCATAAGTCATGGGAGCAGAATTAGGCCACTCGGCCCATCGAGTCTGCTCTGCCATTCAATCATGGCTGATATTTTTCTCATCCCCATTCTCCTGCCGTCTCCCCATAACCCCATATCTCCTTATTAATCAAGAACCTATCTATCTGTCTCAAAGGTACTCCGTGATTTGGCCTCCACACCGTTCTGCTGCAAAGAGTACCACAGATTCACCACCCTCTGACTGAAGAAATTCCTCATCTCTGTTTTAAAGGAATGTCCCTTCAGTCTGAGATGGTGTCCTCTGGTTCTAGTTTTTCCTACAAGTGGAAACATCCTCTCCACGTCCACCCTACCCAGGGCTCGCAGTATCTTGTAAGTTTCAATAAGAACCCCCCTCATCCTTCTAAACTCCAACGAGTACAGACCCAGGGTCCTCAACCGCTCCTCATATGAAAAGCTCTTCATTTCAGGGATTAGATGCAGGGCCCCAAATCTGCTCACAGTACTCCATATGGGGTCTGACCAGAGCCTTATACAGCCTCAGAAGTACATTCCTGCTCTTGTATTCTAGCCCTCTCAACACAAATGCTAACATTGCACTTGCCTTCCTAACTGCCGACTGAACATGCACGTTAACCTTAAGAGAATCGTGATTAAGGACTACCAAGTTCCTTTGTGCTTTTGATTTCCTAAGCATTTCCCCATTTAGGAAATAGTCCATGCCTCCATTCCTCCTTCCAAGTGCATAACCTCACACTTTACCACATTGTATTCCACTGCCACTTCTTTGCCCACTCTCCTAGCCTGTCCAAGTCCTTCTGCAACCCCCATGCTTCCTCAATATGACCTGTCGCGCTACAGATCTATGTATCATCTGCAAACTTAGCAACGGTGCCTTCAGTTCCTTCTTCCAGATCATGAATGTATATTGTGAAAAGTTGTGGTCCCAGCACACTAGTCCCTGGCTGCTATCTGAAAAAGACCCCTTTATCCCCACTCTGCCTTCTGCTAGTCAGCCAATCCTCTTTCCATGCCAGAATCTTACCCTTAACACCATGGGTCTCAACTTATTTAACAGTCTCCTATGCGGCACCTTGTCAAAGGCAATTTTGGAAATCTAAATAAAGCACGTCCACTGGTTCTCCTTTGTCTAACTTCCTTGTTACTTCCTCAAAGAATTCTAACAGATTTGTCAGACATGACCTCTCCTTGACGAAGCCGTGCTGATTCAATCCTATTTTATTATGCACTTTTCAAGTACTCCACGATCTCATCTTTAATCGGACTCTAAAATCTTACACCAATGACCAAAGTCAGGCTAACCGGCCTATAATTTCCCGTCTTCTGCCTCCCTCCCCTCTTAAAGGGGTGTCACATTAGGCACTTTCCAGTCCTTTGGGATCCTCCTCGTCTCCAATGATTCCTGAAAGATCACCAACAATGCCTCCACAATTTCCTCAGCTGTCTCTTTTAGAACCCTGCGATGTAGTGCATCTGATCCACGTGATTTATCCACCTTCAGATTTCCCCAGAACCTTCTCCTTAGTGATGGCCGCTATACTCACCTCTGCCCCGATTCTTCTGGAGCTCTGGCATCCCACTGGTGTCTTCCGCCATGAAGACTGATGCAAAGTAACTCGTCAGTTCCTCTGCCATTTCTTTATTTCCTATTATTACTTCTCCAGCCTCGTTTTCCAGTGTCCAAAGTCTATTTTTGCCTCTCTCTCTTACCTTTGAATATTGAAAAAAAACTCTATCTTCTTTTATATTACTAGCCAGCTTACACTCATTTCACCTTCACCCCCCTTATTGCTTGTCCTCTGCTCGCTTTTAAAGGATTCACAATCCTCTGGCTTCCAACTAATTCTCACCACTTTGTACGCTTTTTCTTTTGCTTTTGCGCTGTCCTGGACTTCCCTCGTCAGCCACGGATGCCATGTCCTCCCCTTAGCAGGTTTCTTCCTCCTTGGTATTAATCGCTGTTGTGCCTCCCAAATAACCCCCCAAACCTCCTGCCATTGCTGTTCCACTGTCTTCCCTGCTAGGCTCCTTTTCCAATCAACTCTGGCCAACTCCTCCCTCATGCCTTACCCATATTTAATTTGATAAATCAAAGATTCATCAAAAAAAATCAAAGAATCAAAGATTCATTCACCTGAGGAAGGAGCAGTGCTCCGAAAGCTAGTGACATCGAAACAAACCTGTTGGACTTTAACCTGGTGTTGTAAGACTTCGTACTGTGCTCACCCCAGTCCAACGCCGGCATCTCCACACCATATTTAATTGTAATACCATTACATCTGATTCTAGCTTCTCCCTCTCAAACTGCAGGGTACATTTAATCATATTGCGGTCACTGCTCCCTAAGGGCTCCTTCTCCTCAAGTTCCCTAATCAGGTCTGCCTCATTACACATCAAATCCAGAATTGCCTGAACTCTAGTAGGCTCTGTCACAAGCTACTCCAAAAAAACATCTCTTAGACATTCCACAAAATCCTTTTCTTGGGATCCACTACCAAGCTGATTTTTCCAGTCCTCCTGCATATTGAAGTCCCCCATGATTATTGTAATATTGCCTTTTTTTACATGCTTTCTCCACATCCTGACTACTGCTAGGGGGCCTGTACATAATTCCCATCAGGGTCTTTTTACCTTTGTGTGATTCCTCAACTCTACCCAGAGATTCTATGTCTTCTGATCCTGATTCTTCACTCCTCGTTATCAAATCAACTTCATTCCATACCAACAATGTAATCCCGCCCCCTTTGCCGATCTGCCTGTCCTTTCAACAGGACACATATCCTTGTAGATTTAGATCCCATTATTTTTGTTCTCTATTTCCCATGCAGTTATGACACCTTCTGAGCTAATGCTCTGGTTCCCACCCCCCGCCATACCAGTTTGAATCCTCCAGAGTGACTCCAGCAAACCTCCCAGCCAGGATATTGGTGCCCCTCCAGTTCAGATGCAACCCGTCCTTCTTTGACAGGTCCCACCTGCCCCAGAAGAGATCCCAATGGTCCAGAAATCCGAAACCCTCCCGCCTACACCATTGGTTTAGCCACATGTTTAGCTACACTCTCCTCCTTTTTCGAGATTCACTGGCACAAACAAAGAACAAAGAAAAGTACAGCACAGGAACAGGCCCATCGGCCCTCCAAGCCTGCGCAGACCATGCTGCCTGTCTAACCTAAAATCTTCTACACTTCCGGGGTCCGTATCTCTCTATTCCCATCCTATTCATGTGTTTGTCAAGATGCCCCTTAAACATCACTATCGTCCCTGCTTCCACCACCTCCTTCGGCAGCGAGTTCCAGGTACCCACTACACTGTGTAAAAAACTTGCCTCGCACATCTCCTCTAAAGCAATGCCCCCTGGTAATTGACCCCTCTACCCTGGGAAAAAGTCTCAGACTATCCACTCTGTCTATGCCCCACATAGTTTATTCAACCTCTCCTCATAGCTAATGACCTCCATACCAGGCAACATCCTGGTAAATCTCTTCTGCGCCCTCTCTAAACCCTCCACAGCCTTCTGGTAATGTGGCGACCAGAATTGAACACGATACTCCAAGTGTGGCCTAACTAAGGTTCTATACAGCTGCAACACGACTTGCCAATTTTTATACTCAATGCCCCGGCCAATGAAGGCAAGCATGCCGTATGCCTTCTTGACTAGCTTCTCCACCTGTGTTCCCCCTTTCAGTGACCTGTGGATCTGTACACCAAGATCTCTCTGACTTTCAATACTCTTGAGGGTTCTACCATTCACTGTATATTCCCTACTGCATTAGACCTTCCAAAATGCATCACCTCACATTTGGCTGAATGAAACTCCATCTGCCATCTCACCGCCCAAGTCTCCAAACTATCTAAATCCTGCTGTATCCTCTGACAGTCCTCATCGCTATCTGCAATTCACCAACCTTTGAGTCGTCCGCAAACGTACTAATCAGACCAGTTACATTTTCCTCCAAATCATTTATATATACACTACGAACAGCAAAGGTCTCAGCAGTGATCCCGGTGGAACACCACTAGTCACAGCCCTCCAATCAGAAAAGCACCCTTCCATTGCTACTCTCTGCCTTCTATGACCTAGCCCGTTCTGTATCCATCTTGCCAGCTCACCTGATCCAGTGTGACTTCACCTTTTGTGCCAATCTGCCATGAAGGACCTTGTCAAAGGCCTTACTGAAGTCCATATAGACAACATCCACTGCCCTACCTGCATCAATCATTTTTGTGACCTCCGCGAAAAACTCTTAGCAAGTTAGTGAGACACGACCTCCCCTTTACAAAACCGTGCTGCCTCTCGCTAATACGACCCCTTGCTTCGAAATGGGAGTAGATCCTGTCTCGAAGAATTCTCTCCAGTAATTTCCCTACCACTGACATAAGGCTCACCGGCCTGTAGTTCCCTGGATTATCCTTGCTAACCTTCTTAAACAGAGGAACAACATTGGCTATTCTCCAGTCCTCTGGGACATCACCTGAAGACAGTGAGGATCCAAAGATTTCGGTCAAGGCCTCAGCATTTTCCTCTCTTGCCTCCTTCAGTATTCTGGGGTAGATCCCATCAGGCCCTGGGGTCTTATCCACCGTAATATTTTACAAGACAAGACGTCTTTTTGCATCTCAATGTGACCCAGGCTATCTGCACACCCTTCGCCAGACTCAACATCCACCAATTCCTTCTCGTTGGTGAATACTGATGCAAAGTATTCATTTAGTACCTCGCCAATTTCCTCTGGCTCCACACATAGATTCCCTCCCCTGTCCTTCAGTGGGCCAACCCTTTCCCTGGCTACCCTCTTGCTCTTTATGCGCGTGTAAAAAGCCTTGGGATTTTCCTTAACCCTATTTGCCAATGACTTTTCCTGACCCCTTTTAGCTCTCCTGACTCCTTGCTTAAGTTCCTTCCTACTTTCCTTATATTCCACACGGGCTGTCTGTTCCCAGCCTTCTAGCCCCGACAATTGCCTCCTTTCTCTTTTTGACGAGGCCTACAATATCCCTCGTTATCCAAGGATGGCGAAATTTGTCATATTTCCTTCTTCCTCACAGGAACTTGCCGGTCCTGAATTCCTTTCAACTGACATTTGAAAGCCTCCCACATGTCAGATGTTGATTTACCCTCAAACATCTGCCCCCCCAATCTAGGTTCTTCAGTTCCCGCCTGATATTGTTATAATTAGCCTTCCCCCAATTTAGCACACTCACCCGAGGACCACTCTTATCCTTGTCCACCAGCACTTTAAAACTTACTGAATTGTGGTCACTGTTCCTGAAATGCTCCCCTACTGAAACTTTTACCACGTGGCTGGGCTCATTCCCCAATACGAGATCCAGTACAGCCCCTTCCCTAGTTGGACTATCTACATATTGTTTTAAGAAGCCCTCCTGGATGCTCCTTACAAACTCTGCCCCGTCCAAGCCCCTAGCACTAAGCGAGTCCCAGTGTCCCATGGCACAGGAGAAATTACAACCCTAGAGGTCCTACTTTTTAGCTTACTACCTAACTCCCTGAACTCCTTCTGCAGGACCTCAACACTCTTCTTGCCTATGTCGTCAGTACCTATGTGTACTACGACCTCTGGCTGTTCACCCTCCCCCTTCAGGATAACCGGTGTTCGTTCAGAGACAAGTGTTATAAGCAGAAAACAAAATAAAGAGTCAAGCTACACCATTCTGAATCCAAGAATTAAGAGTCTGTCTTCAATACTTATATGCTTACTCTAAAAGATTAGTGGATTGGGTGGAAAAGCGCATCCATGGGCACGATGACTACCTCATCTATTGGTTACAATTACCTGATTTGCTCTGGAGTCCCTCCAGAAGTTGCATTTGTGATAGCCCACGCAGCCTCCTTCCTAGTGCGGAATTCAGCCTTTTGGAGAACATCTATCAGCACTGGGAAAATATTTGCATCTATTACAGCCTATTAAGTATAAAAACAGAATATGAATATCAAATCAATAGTCGAGCATATTAGGTACAAAAATGATATAAGACGATAATTGCTGTTGAAAATAAAATTTCAACTGAGGTGTCTCGTTTCCCCTTTTAAAAAGCTGTTTTTTTGCAAATATTTGTGGTGCTTGAGACATACACTGGACGCTTCCAATAGCAAACAAAGAGGTTTATTAATGAAAGGCAAAGGCAGTTAAATAACAAGCACAGAACACTATACAACAGGTCTTTACAACTCTGCTCCCTGGCCCACACTGCCTGGGGTCCTGCTCCCAGGGACCCGCGCAAACTCCCCATTGGCCCAAGGATTTGCCTGGAGTTGGTCAAAGTCGTCCGTGGAGCCCGCTCCCTTAAAGGACTGCACCAACACATGCCGCACCCCCTCCCCCCCCTTAGGTCCCTTATTACACTACCCCAAAACTATATTCAAATGTCACACTGGTTAAGAGACCATGGTAAATAGCGTCAATCTAAAGGTCAATTGGTCCGATGACCTTCGGGTCCTCCCGGATCTCACTGCCCCAGGCTCAGCACTCTTTTGGGAAATTGGGTCAGTCAATACTGCCACAGGCGGCAACACTTCAACGATAGGCGAACTGGCCTCATCGGTCTAGACAGGCACAGCAGGTTGAACCGAAACGGGAATATTTGGCTGAAACGAATCACAGGTGTATTGCCAATGCTCGTTGAATTTGTGAATTCGAAGCTGGGGGTTGCCACCTCTCGACTCAAGCGGTCAACGTGCTTTCTGAAGGTCTTCCCATTAACATTGACCGCATAAGACGCCGCTCCGATCAGACCATAGATATCATAGAATTTACAGTACAGAAGGAGGCCATTCAGCCCATCGAGTCTTCACCAGCCTTTGGAAAGAGCACCCTACCTAAGCCCATACCTCGAACCTATCACTTTGGTGATCGTGACCACAATTCGATTAAGTTTACTTTCGTGATGGAAAGGGATAGGTATATACCGCAGCGCAAGAGTTATATCTGGGTGAAAGGCAATTATGATGCGACGAGTCAAGACTTAGGATGCATCGGATGGAGAGGAAAACTGCAGGGGATGGGCACAATGGAAATGTGGAGCTTGTTCAAGGAACAGCTACTGCTTGTCCTTGATAAGTATGTACCTGTCAGGCAGGGAGGAAGTGGTCGAACAAGGGAACCGTGGTTTACTAAAGCAGTCGAAACACTTGTCAAGAGGAAGAAAGAGGCTTATGTAAAGATGAGACATGAAGGTTCAGTTAGGGCGTTCGAGAGTTACAAGCTAGGAAGGACCTAAAGAGAGAGTTAAGAAGAGCCAGGAGGGGACACAAGAAGTCTTTGGCAGGTAGGATCAAGGATAACCCTAAAGCTTTCTATATATATGTCAGCAATAAACGAATGACTAGGGTAAGAGTAGGGCCAGTCAAGGACAGTAGTGGGAAGTTGTGCTTGGAGTCAGAGGAGATAGGAGAGGGGCTAAATGAATATTTTTCGTCAGTATTCACACAGGAAAAAGACAATGTTGTCTAGGAGAATACTGAGATTCAGGCTACTAGACTAGAAGGGCTTGAGGTTCATAAGGAGGAGGTATTATCTATTTTCACACTTTCCAGAATTGCTAAGTCCCCTGGGTAGGATGGGATTTATAAGAGGATTCTCTGGGAGGCTAGGGAGGAGATTGCTGAGCCTTTGGCTTTGATCTTTAAGTCATCTTTGTCAACAGGAATAGTGCCAGAAGACTGGAGGATAGCAAATGTTGTTCCCTTGTTCAAGAAGGGGAGTAGAGACAACCCAGGTAACTATAGACCAGTGAGTCTTACTTCTGTTGTGGGCAAAATCTTGGAAAGGTTTATAAGAGATAGGATGTATGATCATCTGGAAAGGAATAATTTGATTAGAGATAGTCAACACGGTTTTGTGAAGGGTAGGTCGTGCCTCACAAACCTTAAGAGTTCTTTGAGAAGGTGACCAAACAGGTGGATGAGGCTAAAGCAGTTGATGTGCTGTATATGGATTTCAGTAAAGCGTTTGATAAGGTTCTCCACGGTAGGCTACTGCAGAAAATAGAGGCATGGGATTCAGGGTGATTTAGCAGTTTGGATCAGAAAGTGGCTAGCTGGAAGAAGACAAAGGGTGGTGGTTGATGGGAAATGTTCAGACAGGAGTCCAGTTACTAGTGGTGTACCACAAGGATCTGTTCTGGGCCACTGCTGTTTGTCATTTTTATAAATGACCTGGAGGAGGGCGTAGAAAGATGGGTGAGTAAATTTGCAGATGACACTAAAGTCGGTGGAGTTGTGGACAGTGCGGAAGGATGTTACAAGTTACAGAGGGACATAGATAAGCTGCAGCGCTGGGCTGAGAGGTGGCAATTGGAGTTTAATGCAGAAAAGTGAGGTGATTCAGTTTGGAAGGAATAACAGGACGACAGAGTACTGGGCTAATGGTAAGATTCTTGGCAGTGTGGATGAGCAGAGAGATCTCGGTGTCCATGTACATAGATCCCTGAAAGTTGCCACCCAGGTTGAGAGGGTTGTTAAGAAGGCGTACCGTGTGTTAGCTTTTATTGGTAGAGGGATTGAGTTTCGGAGCCATGAGGTCATGTTGCAGCTGTACAAAACTCTAGTGCGGCCGCATTTGGAGTATTGCGTGCAATTCTGGTCGCCGCATTATAGGAAGGATGTGGAAGCATTGGAAAGGGTGCAGAGGAGAGTTACCAGAATGTTGCCTGGTATGGAGGGAAGATCTTATGAGGAAAGGCTGAGGGACTTGAGGCTGTTTTCGTTAGAGAGAAGGTTAAGAGGTGACTTAATTGAGGCATACAAGATGATCAGAGAATTGGATAGGGTGGACAGTGAGAGCCTTTTTCCTCGGATGGTGATGTCTAGCACGAGGGGACATAGAGGGGAAATAGATATAGGACAATGTCAGAGGTAGGTTCTTTACTCAGAGTAGTAAGGGCGTGGAATGCCCTGCTTGCAACAGTAGTGGACTCGCCAACACGAAGGTCATTGAAATGGTCATTGGATTGACATATGGACGATAAGGGAATAGTGTAGACGGGCTTCAGAGTGGTTTCACAGGTCGGCGCAATATCGAGGGCCGATGGGCCTGTACTGCGCTGTAATGTTCTATGTTCTATCCCCACACCTCCACCCTATCCCTGTAACCCCATCTAACCACAACCAGTTCTTCTAACAAAGGCAAAACTGAAGTAGAATGACGGGCTTCTTGGTTGCACAGTGGTTAGCACTGATGCCTCACAGCTCCAGGAACGTGGGTTCAATTTCGGCCTCGGAACATGGGCGTTGAATCAAAGATTTACACAAATCTTGGCTTTTAAGCCCTTAATCTAGCCCAATTCTTCGTGGAAGACGTCCTCATACCTCCTTAAAACAAATTGGAGGACGCCATCAGATATTTTGAAGATTTCCAGCCAATTCTGCAACCAGTCCCTTCCCAACAAACTGGGTCCATATTCTTCCACGACAACCAAAGACAGATTGGCCTCCTGTCCTCTGTAGGCCATTGGCTGTTCCAAGGATATTCAAATCTCCCCTCTGTATGTTTAAAGCTTAGCTGTAGTACTCTTGAAGCTTTAAAGACTGCGTTCCTGCATGAAGATATCGGCAGGTCTTCTCACCTACCAGTCACCGAAGCCCAGGTGCCAACTTCAATTTTAAGGGGTCTACCATTTACCATAAGACAATTTTAATTGGAGTGGTCTTAATCCATTTGTGTGTATCCAATTGTTGCATTACATGTTCGTCTTCAGAGCTATTCTCGTGCTCAGCGGCACTATGGACTGCCGTTGCTGTCTTTGTTTTGGACTGGCGTGCTTTGGCTCGTACTGCTATGTGCTTGTATGTGCCCTCTTTGGTTACATTGGAAGCACAAGAGCTCCCAAACATGGCAGGTCTCCTGGGGATGGTTCCCGCTACCGCAACAATAGCAGTGTACCCCGAACACTCCGACTCCTTCCCGCTCCTTGAGTTCCGGTCCTGTCCCGAGGACAGTGTCTGACCCTGTGCTGCGCCCTTGTATCTCATCTCGGACCTCGCAGCCATACCACCCCATACTTGGTTAACCTCCTCTTTAGCCATGCTTTCAAGTTCAGCAGTACATTGTTGAGCGCATTCCTTCCTCTGAGCTATCCCGATCGTTTTTTCCAATGTAATTGTGGTCTTCGCCAGAAGCTTCTTCTGGATATTAAGGTTATGGATTCCACAAACCAACCGACTGCACGACATGCCACTAAGCATGGCCCCCAACTCAGTGCTCAGCAAGCTGATGAAGTCTGTCTATGAAGGCTGAGACAGACTCTTTATGGACCCTCACTAATAATAATAAATCGCTTATTGTCACAAGTCGGCTTCAATGAAGTTACTGCGAAAAGCCCCTAGTCGCCACACTCCGGCGCCTGCTCGGGGAGGCCGGTACAGGAATTGAACCCGCGCCACTGGTCTTGTTCTGCATTACAAGTCAGCTGTTTAGCCCACTGTGCTGAACCAGCCTCTACAGAGATAAACCTAAAACTTTGGGAGAATAATCAAGGGCCTTGGGTTGAAATATTCTTTAACCAATTTCACTATCTGGTCAACGATCTCTTATCTACTCTTTTACCAATTTAAACACCTTAACTTGATCGCCTCTCCACTATTAAAATTCAAAAGGGAACACAATCCATGTTTATACAGTCTGTCATCATCTTTAAGCCCTGGTAAAATTCTGATGAGTCTGCACTGTACCTTTCCAAGGCCAATGTTTCTTTCCTGGACTCCAAATGGTACATGTCCAGAGCAAAGTCTACCGATAACCATGAAACCATTATCGATTGGTGTCCTTCAGAGAAGGAAATGTGCTCTCCTCATCTGGTCTGGCCTGCATGTGACTCCAGATGAACAGCAAGTGGTTGACTCATAACAGCCACTCAGTTTGTGGACAATTAGGGACAGGCAACAAATGCTGGCCTTTCCAGCAAAGCTCATATCCCATGAAAAACTAACATTAAATACTACATTCTTTAAGGCTTTTAGATTCTGTGAACCTACGATCCAATTTTTAGTGATTTAAGTACATTGACACCGAATTTTCCTTTGCTGCTCTTCAGCTCCGAGACTACAAATAGGGCAAAATTAGGACACGAATCGACAATGGTTTCATGGTTATCGGTAGACTTTCCAGATCATTAGTGAATACAAATTTCAGCATCTGTTGTGGTGTGATTCTAACCCATGTCCCCAGAGCAGTACCCTGGTTACTGGGTATTATAAAATATTCCAAAGTCTTGGCTTCCTTCCAAGTGTATGTCCTCACACTTCGGCACATATAATGCCATCTGCCAGAGCTTTCCTCCCTACTTTCTTTCCCAATCTACAAAACGTGCTGTGCTTCCTAACCTCATATCATCCAAAAACCTTGATATAAAATTCTCCATTATAAATGCACACAATTTAGATAGTGGGAAATTGCGGACATAGTACATAGAAACATAGGGTTTAGGAGCAGAAGCAGGCATTTCAGCCCTTTGAGCCTGCTCCAACATTCAATCAGAATGGCTGACCTCTTCCTGGTCACAAATCCACCTCCCGACCTGTTTCCCATATCCCTTAAAAAAAAAAAATCAGAAGCGTATCTATCTCCTTCTTGAAACCATTTAATGATTAAGACTCTGCCGCACTATGGGGCACCGAGTCCCACACATTCCCCGCCCTCTGCGATAAGTAGTTCCTCCTCATCTCAGTTTTAAATGTACCATCTCTCAACCTATAACTGTGACCCATTGTTCCAGATTGTCCCATAAAGTGGAACATTTGGTCTAAGTTTACTTTATCAATCCCTTTTAGTATTTTATATACCTCGATCAGATTCCCTTGCATCCTCCTGCACTCCAGCGAGTATAAGCCCAAACCATTTATCTCTCCTCATACGTCAACCCAGTCATCTCTGGAATCAATCTGGTGAACCTCCTTTGAACTGCCTCCAATGCCACCACATCCTTCCTCAAGTAAGGAGACCAAAACTGGACACAATACTCCAGATGTGGTCTCACCAACACCCTATACAATTGCAACAACAGTTCTCTACTTTTATGATAGACCTTTTGCAATAAACACTAAAATTCCGTTTGCATTTTTTTGCTACATCTGCATACTGACTTTCTGCAATTCCTGAACAAAGACACCCAGACCCCTCTGCCCAGACGCATTTTTAATCTGCTTTCCATTTAGATAATAATTTGCCTTTCTATTTTTTCGGCCAAAATGGATAACCTCACATTTATCCACATTAAATTTTGGCCCATTCTCCTAGCCTACCTGTATATCCCTCCGTAAATTCTTATTTCCTCTTCACTGCCTGCTTTCCCACTTGTTTTAGTACAGATGCCTCAGGAACATCGTTGGTAATATTCCATCTATCAGAGAACCAATAATTTATCCCTGTTCCCTGTCTCCAACTTCCCGACTATTCTGCCCGCGCCGCTGCCCCCACAGAACATTGATATTTACAATCATATGAAAATAACAAAGAGAAAGGCTAACTGACCATCACATCTGCCTCATACATGCGACGGCACGGTAGCACAGTGGTTGGCACTGTTGCTTCACAGCACCAGGAACCTAGCTTGGGTCACTGCAGTGCAGAGTCTGCGCGTTCTCCCAGTGTCTGTGTGGGTTTCCTCTGGGTGCTCCAGTTTTCTCCCACAAGTCCCAAAAGACGTGCTTGTTAGGTGAATTGGCCATTCTGAATTCTCCTGTGTACCTGAACAGGTGCTGGAGTGTGATGACTAGGGGCTTTTCACAGTAACTTCATTGCGGTGTTAATATAAACCTACTTGTGACACTAATAAAGATTATTAAAATACAGATATGATGCCTTCGGATGGTCACTTCCCCACGCACCAACATTTTTTTAAGGCAGAAAACCTACATGACCAATTTAAGGGGAAAGAATCTAGAATTCCGGATCTCAAAATATCATAGGTTACTCCACACAAGTAGGGCGGGCACAATATAAACCATTATTCAAATATCATTTCACTTTTACTTAATGCAGCTAAATTATGACAGGTAACAGGCAGATTTTACATTGCTTTTGGAAGTACAACAAAGTACATTACCTGGATTTGTGCTCTATTTCCAGCAGTGATGTTGGAAACTGTCCAGCAAGCTTCCTTCCGTATAGATTCTTTTGGGCTGCTCAATAAATGAAGGAGGCAGGGAAGTGCAGAGCAATTCAAAATCACCTAAATTAAGTAATAAAACATTAAAATTGAGAGACATTGCTACTTAGTAATATAGAGATGTAACAGTTGTCACAATTTAATGTCCAAACTCAAATTAAAAGAGTAGCCCAAAAGCGTGCAAACAAAAACATTTTAAACTTCAGTCTCTCCAACTCAATTTAACTACTATTATGATCCTCATGGAAACCAATAGCCTAAAAGAACCAATTTACCAAATTCACCCAAAGGAAGATACTGATAGACAAGATTTCACATTTCATAACTTTTCCATGTAACAATTAAACACCAATTAACAGCCACATTATATTTAATAGAAATTATAAAAGCACATTTCAAATAGCCAATACAACAAAGATGGATTTCATGGCTTTACTATGGATAACCTTAGACATGGGGTCATATTCAGCCACAAAGTTGTTCAAAACTGTCTCTCTCAGATAAGAGTTCCACTTCCTATTTCCAGGCATTTCACCTCCTGTAGCCACTCTCAACCTATTTGGGACCTACGGGCAAAGTCATCAGCAAAATGGTCAGCTCTGTTTAATTAGTCCTTTCCAAATAACTGAAGCAGCACAGTAACACAACTTTTCTTATCCTCATTCCCAGATTCAGCCTTCCAACACACAACTCTCCTCAGCCTGTCTGCACTACTCCGCCAGTGAAATCTATCTGATGATTCTTAGTCTTCGCCCCGCCCCCCCTCCCCAGCTCCCACAAAGAACCTCCATTTCCTTAGCAACCGGAGATATCAGCCAGATTTCCCAGCAATTTGATGCGACATCTAGAAACCTAAAGTCATAACCGCCTTTCCCAGATACCTAAAGTTTTCATTTCTCTTTCAATTAGAGATTGTCTCAAAAAATACTAGACTCTGAAACCAAGGCCAGTGCATACACAAGGTTGGATACGCTCACAGTGGATTTCAACATATTAGATATATTTTAGAAAAGACTAGAACTGGTGAAGTGGGCTCCACATATTTAGTTTATAGCACAGAAAGTGCACTATATTGTCAGCAAATAAAAATTTCAGAAAACATTATTGCAGCAGAATTTAAATATTTTGATTCTGCTGTAGAAAATAATGTTATTCTTATTTCAATATAACTAACACATTATATTCCTAGAAGGAAAATATATAGTCCCTTATATACCTACGGAGCAAAAAAAAAAAAGACAGATCCTTGCTTAAGTAAATGATTGCACATTATATTAATCATATTACTTGTAATGATCTTAAAAGGTCAGATTGTCTCTAAATATCTCCACTTTGTGTGAAAATGACCGGTAGATAAATAATGTGGCAAATTCTGTGGGTTTGGATATAGGTGTAGGGGTCAGGGTATGACATTATATCATAGGAAAATGAGAAATCAGAGGAAATGCTGGCTCTAACGTGGCAATTTCTGCTTTTAATTAACTTCAGTGAATTAAGCTTCATGCACAAAAGCCACTCGCATGAGGCAGGCTGTTAATTTCAATGGTAGTCACTCAATTACAGTGTTACATATCAAATTGCAAAAGCTATGTTATGTGTGGGCCCACAAGTTTCCTGGGATTTCTGGAACTTACCAGTAAAGTGAAACAAGAATACTATGACATTTGAGAGGCTTGTGTCATGACCGGGATATTTTCTTCCGTGATCACTCGCCAGCGAGTATGATTGTCCACCTAAGAAACTCTGTGTTACTGGTCATGGGTTCTGTGGGTCCTTGCCTGGCTGATGAGACGATGCTGGAGCCGCATCTTCAATCACATACTTGGCAGATGCTTCTGGGAGGTGGGATTGGTTCATGGACTTTAGATGCCTGACATTCCTTTCTCTGGCTACTTTCCCAGACCTCGTTGTGTTGTCAGGTGTCGTCTCAATCTCTTCGGAGCAAGGGTCTCCCAGGTGTTGATGTCGATGTTGCTTTTCTTGAGGTAAGCCTTAGGACATCTTTAAAGCGCTTCCCTTTTCCTCCGCTTGTTTGGGAGCCTTTCTTGAGTTTAGCAAAGATGATTTGCTTTGGCAGTCGGAACTCTGACATGCTAAGCACATGGCCAGCCGAGTGGAGTTGGTATTGGATGATAATGGCCTTGATGCTGGTACTCTTGACTTCAAGGATGCTGGCGTTAGTCCGCCTATCCTCCCAGCTGATGCAAGAATCCGTCTTCAGGACCTTGAGATGGCACCTATCCTTGGCTCAGGTTTCTGAGCCGTAGAGTTGGGAGGACGACTGTTTTATACACAAGGATCTTGGTGTCAGAATGGAGCCAAAGACTCTGGTCGTTCGGTGTTTGAAGGAGGCGCTCACAGGTTGTATACGATATTGGAGAGGTGGCTCCTCAGGTAGGAAACATTCCACGTATGGTAGTTTCTCCGTTGATAGTGATGGAGGGAAAGACCGGATCTTGCCTGGAAATAGGTTGGTAAAAGACGCGAGTCTTCTTGAGGTTGAGGCCAAGACCAATTCTTTGGTATGCCTCTGCAAAGGCGTTGAACAGGATTTGGAGATTCTCTTCTGAATGGAGATGGTGATGTCATCTGTATACTGAATTTCCATGAGCGATGTTAATTTTGTTTTGTTCTGTTACCTGTGGGCCCAAGAGTTTCCTGGAACTTCTGGAACTCACCACTAAAATTAAGCAAGAACATGGCGACATTCAAGAGCCTTAAGCCATGACCACCATATACACCAATAAGCACTCTTATTCACAACTGCTTTCTTACCTGCCCTTGTGAAAGTGTTTGTTCCAAGTCGTTGTGCTGACAGGTTACTTTATACACTTTGATACCTCTATAGTTAGAAAAGTCATTTCCATATACACTTGATACATCTGATCTGCAATTAGATCAGCAGGAATACTGCTTGTAATGTCAGACTGGAACTTAGGCAAGGATCAAGATAACCATCAGCAGCAGAAACAGTACCTGCGCTAGCAGAAGTAGGAAGAGCTGCACTAGCAACAGGAACATATGCCACACCAACACTCTCTTGATAGGAGAGGGATCAGCAGTGAGGTAGTTTTCAGAGAAAAAAAATCACAGTGCAGAGGACCTACAGGCAGAGAATGAGCTTCTCTGACATGTCTTAACAGTGTGTCTGTACTCTGTGTTGCACCAGGTGATGGCAGACATTTGCAGTTTGCTAGAACAAGACATGTTGACAAGTGGGCCTGGTGGCCATGCGTTGGAAGTCACTGTCAAAGTCTTTTTTATATAAATTTAGAGTGCCCAATTCTTTTTTTCTAATTAAGGGGCAATTTACCATGGCCAACTGACCACACAGACACGGGGAGAATGTGCAAACTCCACACGGACAGTGCCCCGTGGCTGTGAACATGCCCGGGCCCACAGCGCATGAGACAGCAGTGCTAACCACTGCGCCATCGTGCTGCCCCTTGGCTGTCAAAGTCAACACTACTCCCAGCTGCTTTGCCTCTTAATTCTCGCAGGACTCTGCTAGAGACATTTGTAGAATCTTGCATTCATGAGCCCACAAATGCACAAGACTGATGGTTTATTTGACAGTGTAGGCAATTATGTGCACTTCTCTTGCAATGACAACATTCAGAAAGAGTTGAAGCTTGGTTTCATAGATCATAGAATTTACAGTGCATAGAATTTACAGTTTGCAGTTCTACTTGGTCTCCTGCACATATTATGATGGACTCCTGCACATATTATGATGAAGCAAAGTCACATTGGACACAAAATGTTAACGCTGTTTCTCTGTCTACAGATGCTGCTAGATCGACTACGTTTTTCCAGCACTTGTTTTGTTTTCAGATTTCCTGCATCTGCAGTAGTTTGCTCTTAATAACCGTAATAACGACATCTGAATCGTCCTGGAGTCATCAACTCATAAGAGCTTCCACTCCATCAATGTGCAATTGCCATGTAACCACAAAAATATATTTATGCCCATGTGCAAAAAGGTTCCTGCTGCTTTCGACCTAGGGCAGCCCATCCTCTCCAATCTCTTTTCACCTTGAAGCAAACATACTTGCTTGGCTGCTGAGAGACAAGTAATAACCATTTAAAACATGGTTGTCACTCATGGGGAACCCAACCACAGGCTCTTGAGCAGTACAATGAAAACCAGACACATAAGTTGACATGCTGCAGATGCCTGGAGCGATCTGGATGCACACTTCGGTACACACCATTCAGGATATCCATCATTGTTATGGTATGCGGTACTCAGCAAAAAGATGTCTGCCATTCCCTGAGGCACCCCCTTTCCCCCACAGCACTCCACAAAGTTAAAGTCAAGCCCAAGATTTCAAGTAATGAGATGAATGACCACATATCAATTTGAATGAATCGGCCTTGAGAAACAATAGACCGACCAAGGTAAATGTCTACTTTTGCGATCTTTACCATCCCCCTAAAACAGAACAGGCAGGCAGAGCCTTGATTTAGCATCACAACTAGAGGAAAACTTCACAGAACCCTCGGAATACCACACTGAAATATATATCCCGATTATATATTTAGGACCTGGGTGGAGATTGAACCGGTGACTTTACAGCTCAGTCAAAATGACACTTATAACCCAAGACCAAAGTAAAAAATGCAACTGGATAATAATAAAAATGCCACATGTACTTTGGAAGGGTAGTTAACTTTTACAGGCAAAACGTATCAAGAAATATCTGATACAATTGATTTCAAGACCAAAGGGTAAAAAAGCTATATACGGACATGGAAAATACTATGTTTCAGTATTAGATTCACAAATAATAATTTATGTACAGAAATTGCAGTTGTGCTGAAGAGATGGTGAAATTAAGTCTCACAAATATACTGCGAATCTGAAGGGCAGAATTTTTTAAAATGTTCTCACCTGTGTTTGGATGTCATCGCCAGTAACTATGTTTCCTACAGCTCTCAGTGCAGGTGAGACAACCTTATAATCATTATGCCTATTAAAGAAGTGCAGGGCAAATTAGCGCTACTCATTGCTAAATTTCAAAGGAAATTATCGAAAAACTTTTTTCCAGCAAGAGTAGACGTACAGAACACAACTGATTTTTATTAAAAACTAAGCCCTCTTATTTAAGGCAATGAACACTATTGCTGCCAAATCAGATATACTTTAAAAAAATTTAAACTATGCAAGACAGAAGTTTTATGAAATTAATAGTAACATTCTTTTAGATTACTTCCTACTATAGGAACCTATCCAAACATTATGACCATGGTCACTAGTTTATAATGACTACGTCAAATTCAATTCTTTAATTATATGGGATTGAGATTTCTGCTGGTTAGAAAAATTACATCCCACAATTCCCAGAAAATCATAAATCTTCTGATTTAAATAAAATATTTGAGACAGAAAAAGGCCAACATATCAAAAGCCAAGAAAGAAAATCTAGATACTTACATCAAAAGCTCCACTAATCGTCTGCAAACTCCAGAATCAATAACTATTTGTATTTTCTCATTGGGTCCATCGGAAAGATAAGAAAGGGCCCAGCAAGCATCAGCCAAGACATCAGGATCACTGCTAAATAAAAGTCTTGACAACACGTTCAAGCAAGGTGATACCTAAAACAGGACAATAGAAACATTGATAAGATGTACGCTGATTTAAGTCACTGCACAATGGAGCAGCTTTACTCAGGTTCAAGGTTGTTGGAAGGATCTGAACAATTCTGAAGACACATTGAGATTATTTTCACCAATTTGAATGTTGTGCGTTCTATCGCTAGAATGGAGATGAGTTCTTGAAGGCACAAGCAAGTAATTATTTAAATTTCAAGAAACAGAAGAGTGATTGGGACACAGTCTGAAGAAATAATTAAAACATTTTAAGAGCTTCAAAGTTTAGCAGTTACTTCAATACTGAAAATGTTATTAGGTTTGTGAAATGTTCCAATGTAAAAAAAAAAATGTCTTAAGCTATACCTTTTCAAAATCTGGAGGTGGATTCTTTCCTCTACACAGGTTGGACAAAGCCCACACAGCATTTCTTGTTGTAGTAAGACGGTTCGACTTAGTTAATAGCCTGAGTTTCAAAAAGTCTACATTAGAAAAAAAAACTAACAAGGTAGCAATACTATATTTTTTACTCTTAATTACAGAGCCACAGCACTTATCAACATACTAAAACTGATTTATTCAAATGACTTTGATGACAACGGTCTGGTAACACCTCAAATGTTTTACCCTTTGCTTTAAAAATACATGATGTGGAGATGCCGGCGCTGGACTGGGGTGAGCACAGTAAGAAGTCTTACAACACCTGAGGAAGGAGCAGTGCTCCGAAAGCTAGTGATTCGAAACAAACCTGTTGGGTTAAAAATATTTAACAGGTTTAGGAGAAATAATACGGGCCAATATATTCATGGAGGCTGCAGGGAAGATCTGGGCCCAGTGAGGGGGACCAGAGAGTTGGGATGAGCCTTAGGGTGGGAGGGATTGTGTCTGTACAATAGTTACCCAGATGTTAGAAGAGATTTTAATTCTTCCAATTTTTTCTGGGTACCTACGAGTGTAACAGAGTTAGCGTTTTAAAATCATATCTTTGGATGGTTCCCAGAGCAGGGCAATTTGTCCAGGGCAAGTTTGCACTTCTGGGCAACTGCTGTGCAAACTTTACCTGTGAAGCTCAGAGGGGGGCTCCACATCTTTGCCATACCTCCTAATCCAAAGCTGGAAAGTTTGGAAGTTACAGCCCGATGAAACTCATCTTTCAGGCTACCTCTACAAATCTGATTCATCCAATGTGTATGTGGATGAAACTCTACAAGCCCTCAAATGCTTCTTCCCATTTACTCCAACCTGCAGTGATGTTAATGTTAGTAGGTTTATAAACTATTCACACAATTGACTTCTTACCACTGCCATTTCTTATCTTACCCAAGCTGGTTCTACATTGATCTTTAGAATGAAGGTCATCTCACTATTGTACTAATGCTATCCTTAATTAACAGAGAAACCTCACCACCTTTTCCTAGCTTCCTGCCCTTCTGAAACATCAAGTATCCTGTAAAGTTTTAGGTTTTGTCCCCTTGCAGCCAAGTCTCTGCAATGCTATCAAGTTATATTTATTTGTATACACATATTTTGTTGGTCTACTGCCATGAACTTACTGCAAGAGAGGAGGAAGAATTCCACAATTTAATACAAAGTCTCTGCATTCCGCATTGTCCCCCGCAATGTTGCCCAGAGCCCACACTGCCTGGAAGACAATACAACAATCAAAACCATTGAAAGGTATGCCCACTTTAAAAAAGTTATACTTTTACATTTAAGAGGGATTAACATGCTACAAAAGCAATTTTTGCAGAACACAGAATTAGGTCACAGACTGGCACGTTGGGGAACAAAAAAATTTTTTTTTTCAAATGAGAGGCATTGAGTATTGTTAATGGGCTTCATATTATGAAAGGACAAAATAAGAAAACACATGAAAAAAGGTCTTCCTACCCTTTTCATTTACTCAGTGTACTTGAACTTTACATTCAGGAAACAGTAAACATCAACATTCACTACAATAGAAACGTCACTTTCCAACAAGATAAAATCATTCCAAAGTTTAATGTTTGAATGTCAAAAGGTACTTCCATAATGTGACAAAACTGATGTGCAGTTTTTCCTTTCATTAATTTATTGCTGTTGGGGAGGGAGGGGGCAGGAATGATCAACACCATTTGACTATTAAAAAAGAATGAATTGGATATAAAATTATATTTAAGAATTAAAAAATATAAAGCAGAGAGAGAATACCTGTTCTTGCACATCCTCATATTCAGAGTTAAGTAGCTCAATGAAGATAGGAACGGCATCAGCTTCTATAACTACTTTAGTATGGAGAAATGTCCCAGAAGCAATGTTTGTCAAAGCCCATGCAGCCTCAAACTGCAGATTTAAAAAGGACACAAAAGTTAATATCCAATGCATTACTGTAGCCCCTTTGCCATTACTTAAAACGCTGAAAAGGCATCAGTTTTAGTTTGCTATTATTACACATCTATTTTGCGTGTTCTGGAAAAGACAAATATTTCATTCTAATTATCCAATACTAGTAACTTTGCGCTGTAAGTCACGATATCTATGACTCTATAAAATGAAATAACTTAGAAACATGATACAATTCTCAAGAATACGTTAATGAGGTTGGAGTTATAAAAATATGGGGCAGGATTTTCCTCCCACCGGCACCAGATTTCTGGTGTGTTGCATGCGCGGGATTCTCGCCAATGGGGTTTCCCATTGTGGGCAGCCGCACGCCGTCGGGAAATCCCCAGGCTGCCGGCGCAACGGAGAATCCAGCCGGTGACTTTAATCGAGTCAGTGCAATACAACGTTTCAGAGGCCTGCAGCTGAAACATCTGAAATTGCCAATCGTAAATTATCTGAGAGGCTATATGTGGCCGGAAAGTGGAGCTGAGTCCACAAAAGATCAGCCATGATCTCATTGAATGGCGGAGCAGGCTCGAGGGGGCCAGGTGGCCTACTCCTGCTCCTAGTTCTTATGTTTGGTTGATGGACAATTCTCATTGAACTGAAATTCTGCTATCAACCACTTTCCACACTGAAAAAGTAAATGCACTAAAACATCGGCCAGTGGTGAATCTTTTTCATTCAAAGGAAATAGCTAAAATAGATTGTTTTTGTTAAATAAGTTTAATTGTTTAAAACAAAAAACGTGAGCAACCTTTTTCTTCACTCAAGTATTGTGGTTGTAAGGAACTCTCTTGTGAATCCTCGATGGACTCTTTGTTTCCGTTTTGATTCCTGTTCTTTTGGCTATTATAATTCCTGGGGCCCACACATTTAATTTAAAAAAAGTAGGAGATGCTGACATTAGCTGCGGCACTTCTGGACAAGACTTTGCTGGCAACCAATCAGTTCCATTGCAAACCTGGAACCAAACAGATTCTCCATGTAGATTGGTTTGGATTCCTCAGTGTTTTTGCTTTCAATTTCATTTTGGTGCTGCAGAGCTAAACTTAATCTTTTTGAGTCTCTCTCTCCCAGAAGAGGGAAATTCTCTCTTAAATCATGGCTGGAACTCCCTTCAGGTACACAGAGCAATTTATGAGTACTCAAAGCCTGAAGAGGGAGTTGGTGGAAGGGGAACTTTTCGGATTCCTGTCCCATTAAAGATACCGGACCACACACAAGCCTCGGAAAAACTGCTGCTCTAATATTCTGTTTAACTGAGACAAGCTGTTGGTGAGTTTGCTGAAGCTGACCACATCTCATAAACTGAGCAGTCCTGAAGTGCATCTTCCGTGGGTAATGCTCAGCCCACTACAAGTTACAGTGTGTCCCCAGAGGGGATCCCACAGCCTGAGTAGTCCAGACCCAAACCATCTCAGAAGGGATCACCGCCCACAAAGGTCATCAAACCCAGCAGTGAAGATCCTCAGATTTCTCAATCCGTTATTTTTTTAACCTTCCTTATCTAAGAATCTAACCTTCCTTATCTAAGAATCTAACATCAGAGGGTAAACTGTGACATGTAGATGTGGTGGGAGGGAAAGGGGGAAGCAAAGGGGTGAAAGGTGGATAAGGTGGGGGGATGGGTAAATATATATAAAGAAAGACAAGAAGGAAAGAAATGGTAAAAGACAATTAAAATGAAATGGGATGAAAACAAATGGGTTGAGTTGGGGTAGAGCTAATCATCTGAAGTTGTTGAATTTGATGTTGAGACCGGAAGGCTGTCGCGTGCCTAACCAGAAGATAAGATGTTCCTCCAGAGGAACATCAAATTCAACAACTTCAGATGATTAGCTCTACCCCATCTCGACCCATTTGTTTTCATCCCATTTCATTTTAACTGTCTTTCACCATTTCTTTCTTGTCTTTCTTTATATATATTTACCCCTCCCCCCATCTTATCCACCTTTCCTTACCCGTTTTCCTCTTTGCTTCTCTCTCTCTCTCCCCCCCCCCCCCCTCCCCCATCTACATGTCAGTCTACCCTCTGATGTTAGATTCTCTGCAGTTTGACCTTTCACACTTTTTGTTCTCTCTGGGGACTGCCATTAGCACTCTTTCCCCTTGGTTTCTGTGGCTATCAGAACCCCATTTTCCTGGGTTTCTGTGGTTATGACTCATCTTTCATTCTCGCTTCACAGTAAAAATATTTCCCACTTTCCCCGTCTTTGGCAAAGGTCATCTGGACTCAAAACGTTAGCTCTTTTCTCTCCCTACAGATGCTGCCAAACCTGCTGAGATTTTCCAGCATTTTTTGTTTGGTTTCAGATTCCAGCATCCGTAGCAATTCATTTTTAGATCAATTATGATCTTATCAAATGTAGGAGTAGGCTCAAAAGGGCTGAAAGGCCTACTCTTGCTCCTCAAGTCCCATGTATCTATGTAGGAAAGGAGCTAATAAACTGAAAAACAAAGAAATGGAAAATAGAAAGAAAATGGAAAACTGAATAGAAAAATCAAAATGTAAAGTGCTAGAAATATTATAGACACCCAAAGATCCTACGTTTCAGGAACTTAAACGGAGAATTAGGAGGGCTAAAGGGACCATGAAATGATTTTAGCAAACATGGCAAGGAACATCCCAAGGCTTTTTAGGCATTTATTAGAAGAGGGTAGCAAGAGAAAGAGTACGCCCATTCAAGGACAATGGAGCGAAGTTATTCCTGTGGAACCACAGGAAGTGGATGAAATCCTTAATGAGTACTTCGTATCGGTATTCACCAGGGAAAAGGATATGATGGATGTTAAAGTCAGGGATAGGTGTGTGAACTCTCTTGAGAACGTCAATATATCAAAGGGGGAAGTGTTGTGTATCCTAAATTGCATGGTGTCCCAAGGGTCTGGTGTGATCTATCCCAGGTTACTGTGGGAAGCCAGTTGGACACAGAACTAGCTTGGTTATAGAAAACAGAGAGAAGCGGTGGAAGGGTGTTTTTCAGAATTGAGATCTGTAACTAGTGGTGTTCTGCAGGGATCAGTGCTGGACCTCTGTTGTTTGTCGTAAATACAAATGATATGGAGGAAAATGTGGGTGGTCTGATCAGTAAGTTTGCGGATGACACGGAGATTGGCAGCGTTGTTGGTAGTGTCGAGGATACTACAGGATATAGATAGATTGGAGACTTGGGCACAGGAATGGCAGATGGAGTTTAATCCGGACAAATGCGAGGTGCTGTATTTTGGAGGATCAAATCCAGGTATGAATTATACTGTAAATGGCAGAACCCTTAGGAACATTAACATATAGAGGAATCTGGGTGTGCAGGTCCACAGTTGCCCGAAAGTGGCAACACAGGTAGCCAAGGTGATTAAGAAGGCATGTGGCATGCGTGCCTTCATCTGTCGAGGCATTGAGTACAGGAGTTGGGAAATCATATTGCAGCTATATAAAACCTTAGTTAGGCCGCATTTGGAGTACTGAGTGCAGTTCTGGTCACATTATCAGAAGGATGTGGAAGGTTTGGAGAAGTGCAAAGGTGGTTCACCAGGATGTTGCCTGGTCTCGAGGATGTTAGCTATGAGGAGAGGTTGAACAAACTAGGATTGTTTCCACTGGACAGACAGAGACTGAGGGGAGACCTGGTAGAAGTCTACAAAATTATGAGGCATTGACAGGGCGGATAGGTTAGAGGCTTTTTCCAAGGGTGGAAGTGTTAATTACAAGGGTGTACAGGTTCAAGGTGAAAGGGGGAAAGTTTAAGAGAGATGTGCGGGGTAGATTTTTCACGCAGAAAGTGATGGGTGCCTGGAACGTTCTACCAGAGGATGTGGTGGAAGCAGGCATATTAGCAACATTAAGAGGCATCTGGGTGGGTACATAAATAGGGAGGAAATAGAGGGACACGTACCAACGGCAGAGTTTTTTTCTTTAAGTTAGTACATCATGATCGGCACAGGCTTGGAGGGCCGAAGAGTCTGTTCCTGTGCTGTACTTTTTTTTGTTCTCGAAATAGGGAAGAAATAACAAAGACCCTAGGAATTATATTCCATGTTTTATTGAGAGCAGATGTGCTGAGGTCAGGACAGTGACTAATACCCCCACCTGCGTAATGGGAGACAGCGAACATGGGTAATACAAATTGGTTAATTTAACATCTATGCGTGGAAATTTTAAAAATCTTTTCATTAAAAATTTAATTAAATTAAATTACTAAATATGTAGATGGAGAAAATAATCAGCAGCAGTCAACACAGGTGGCAAAATTGTATTTGACAGAAGTATTTGAAAAGGCAACAATATAGTAGATGGGGAAATGCTGATGTACAGGATGCAGATTTTCAGAAAGCTTTTGTAAAGATATCCCTGGAAATAATTAATTAGTATTGAATCAGGGAGAAGGCAACAAAACAGCTGCCTCCCTTCTTGCCTTTCACATGCTGCAAGGGGCGGCACAGTGGTTAGCATTGCTGCCTCACAGCGCCAAGGACCCGGGTTCAAATCGGCTTTGGGTGACTGCGTGTGGAGTTTATACTTTTTCCCCAATGTCTGCGTGGGTTTTCTCCGGGTGCTCCAGCTTCCTTCCAGTCCAAAGGTGTGCATGTTAGGTGATTGACCATGCTAAATTGTCCTTTGTGTGCAAAAGTTAGGCTGGGTTATGGGATTTCAAGCGGGGTGGGCCTAGGTAGAATGCTCTTTCGGGTCGTCGTTGCAGACTCGAGTGGCCGAATGGCTTTGTTCTGCACTGTAGGGATTCTATGATCCATCATTGGACCTTTCTATTTCAATTTCTGAGGATAGACTGTCTACTAGTATCCATTACAAACCCACTGGCTCCCACAGCTGCCTCGACTACAGCTCTTCACACCCACATCCTGTAAAGACTCCATCCCATTCTCCCTGTTCCTTCGCCTCCATCACATCTGTTCCGATATTACCACTTTCTAAAACAGTGCTGCTGATATGTCCCCATTCTTCCTTAATTGTGGTTGTCCACCCACTGTGGTCAACAGGGCTCTCAACCATGTCAGACCCATGTCCCCCCCTTGCCCTCCCTCCCAGAACCAGGATAGCGTCCCCCTTGTCCTCATCTTTCACCCCACCAGCCTCCTCATTCAAAGAATCATCCTCCGCCAGTTCTGCCAACTCCAGCATGATGCCATCACCAAACACATCTTCCCCTCACTCCAAGTCAGCATTTTGAAGGGACCGCTCCCTCTGGGCTACTCTGGTCCACTCCTCCATCTTCCCACGGCACCTTCCCATACAATCACAGAAGGCGTAACACATTCCTCTTTACCTCCTCCCTGTTCACCATCCCAGGTCCTAAACACTCTGAAAAGTGAGCCAGCACTTCACATGCAGTTCCTTCAACCTGGTCTACTCTATATTGGAGAGACTAAACACAGACTGGGTGCCCGCTTTGCAGAACACCTCCGGTCCATCCGCAAGTCGGACCCAGACCAGTAGATTTATTCAACAATTTCAATTGGGCAGCACGGTAGCATTGTGGATAGCACAATTGCTTCACAGCACCAGGGTCCCAGGTTCGATTCCTGCTTGGGTCACTGTCTGTGCGGAGTCTACACATCCTCCCAGTGTGTGCGTGGGTTTCCTCCGGGTGCTCCGGTTTCCTCCCACAGTCCAAAGATGTGCAGGTTAGGTGGATTGGCCATGATAAATTGCCCTTAGTGTCCAAAATTGCCCTTCGTGTTGGGCGGGGTTACTGGGTTATGGGGGTAGGGTGGAGGTGTTGACCTTGGGTAGGGTGCTCTTTCCAAGAGCCTGTGCAGACTCGATGGGCCGAATGGCCTCCTTCTGCACTGTAAATTCTATGATAATCTATGAATTGCAGTACATGAATTTCATAGGTCTGATAACTTTGATGCAAACTCATGATAGTTGAGGCATGTATCTGCTCATAGATTTTAAACACAATTTCTAGCAAGACACACAAAATATGAGTGTCTGTTGTAAAGTACAAATATATTCCTATTGCAAATAGATAATTGTTGTGTAGCGCAAATGGCTTGAGATTAACTATTAAAATACATAAACTTTTTAAAAATTAATTACTCACTTGGAGGGTAAAATTCTCATTCCTCTTCAAAAACTCCACAAACCTTGGCACAATACCAGGTGTATTTATGACCTCATCTATGGGAGGATTAGGTTCTGGAAATGAAAAATGATAAAATGTCAAAAGAAAATCCATATCACTATCTTTCCACACTTGTCATCCTGCTTTAGGACAAATGGATCATAGGACAGACGGATCATGGTTAAAAAAATATATATATTTTAGCAACATATGCAGCTTTATTTATAGAAAATTGAATTAATGGCTTGAAGCATCGTTTTGTTTCAAATCACAGGGACAGAATCTCAGATTAATTTAGTCATATGAATCATCACTATTTTAACAGTCACAAAAACGCAGTTACTCTCTGATGGCGGTCAGATCAGATAAATAGTAATCTACGCCAAGCTCTTCGACAGAAAACAAAAACATCTGATTCAAAGAAGAGTATAGATGTGTATGCCAGGAACAGCGTGCCATATCTAAAAAGGTGTCAACCTGGAGAAGCTACAACACAGGACTACTGCAATTCCACAATCAACGGACCAGATCTAAGTTTTGCAGTCCACCCACAACCAGCCCTGAATGTTGGTGGACAATTAAACATTTCATTGGAGGAGGCTCCATAAATATCCCCCTCAATGATGGGGGAGCTGAGCAAAAGTGTAAAAGATAAGGCTGAAGCATTTGCTACATTTGTCAACCAGAAGTGCAGAGGCGATGAAGCATCCCAGCTTCCTCCGGCAGTCCCCAGCATCATGGATGTCATTCTTTAGCAATTCAATGTACTCCAGGTGATATCAAGAAACGTAGCTGTAAAGGCTACAGGCCCTGACAATAGAACTTAAGACTTGTGCTCCAGAGCTTTCTGTGCTCCTAGCCAAGCTGTTCCAGTACAGCAACAACACTAGCATCCACACAGCAATGTCAAAAATTGCCCAGGTGTGTCCAGTGCACAAAGAAACAGAACAAACCCAATCCAGCCAATTATCACCCATCAGCCGACACTCGATCATCGGTGAAGTGCTGATAGCTCGGTTGAGGACCCTTTCTAAGCGGCACATGCGTCTCAATAATTTGCTCAGCTGCCCAGTTTGGATTTCACCAGGGCCAATCAGCTCCTGACCTCATTATAATCTTGATTCAAAAATGGACACCACCACCAACCTCCAACGTCAAATTATCAACGCTGACATTTGCCATCCTGATGCTGGCGATTAAACAAAACACTTTACAGGTGCGAGAAAGTCTGTTGATTTGCTGCTGCAGGTGTTCCTCAGTATGGAATGTTAGAGCAGCATAGAGTAACTCTCTGATGAGGGCTTGGTGCACCTTTAACTTAGATCTTAAGTCAGTAAAGGTTTAACAGCTTGTCAGTTCTGGCACAAGTTGACATCCTCTGTAACTGACCAACATGCATGTGACAACAACAATGAGAAGAATATCTCAAAGTGTGTCAGTCCCAGAATTAAACCCTATTTGACCCTACAGTAGATCTCAAAAGGTTCTGATATTGCTCCTTCATAGCTGACTGTTCCCATCATGTTGTCATGGAAAGAGGAAATCACATTGAGCACCATCAGCAGGCTGTCAACTTTCTCCAAAAACTTAAATAAACCACCTCTGCTCACATGGTTGAATGCTTTGGTGTGATCGATGGTACTATATAGAATCCTATAGCACAGAAAAGGCGATTCAACCCATCATGTCTGTGCCGGTCAACAACAACCACCTAACCATTCTGATCCCATTTTCCAGCACTTAGCCCATAGCCTTGTATGCCTTGTATGCCCTAGGATTGCAAATGCACATTAAATATTTCTCAAATGTTATGAGAATCTCTGCCTCCACCGTCCTTTCAGGCAGCGAATTCCAAACTCCCAGCACCCTCGGCATAAAAAAAGTTCTCTTTCGTATCACAGAACATTACAGCGCAGTACAGGCCCTTCGGCCCTCGATGTTGCGCCGACCTGTGAAACCACTCTAAAGCCCATCTACACTATTCCCTTATCGTCCATATGTCTATCCGATGACCATTTGAATGCCCTTAGTGTTGGCGAGTCCACTACTGTTGCAGGCAGGGCATTCCACACCCTTACTACTCGGAGTAAAGAACCTACCACTGATGTCTGTCTTATATCTATCTCCCCTCAATTTAAAGCTATGTCCCCTCGTGCTAGACATCACCATCCGAGGAAAAAGGCTCTCACTGTCCACCCTATCCAATCCTCTGATCATCTTGTATGCCTCAATTAAGTCACCTCTTAACCTTCTTCTCTCTAACGAAAACAGCCTCAAGTCCCTCAGCCTTTCCTCACAAGATCTTCCCTCCATACCAGGCAACATTCTGGTAAATCTCCTCTGCACCCTTTCCAATGCTTCCACATCCTTCCTATAATGCGGCGACCAGAATTGCACGCAATACTCCAAATGCGGCTGCACAAGAGTTTTGTACAGCTGCAACATGACCTCATGGCTCCAAAACTCAATCCCTCTACCAATGAAAGCTAACACACCGTACGCCTTCTTAACAACCCTCTCAACCAGAGTAGCAACTTTCAGGGATCTATGAACATGGAGACCGAGATCTCTCTGCTCATCCACACTGCCAAGAATCTTACCATTAGCCCAGTACTCTGTCTTCCTGTTATTCCTTCCAAATTGAATCTCCTCACACTTTTCTGCGTTAAACTCAATTTGCCACCTCTCAGCCCAGCGCTGCAGCTTATCTATGTCCCTCT
Organism: Scyliorhinus torazame; assembly: GCF_047496885.1. Classification (NCBI taxonomy): domain Eukaryota; kingdom Metazoa; phylum Chordata; class Chondrichthyes; order Carcharhiniformes; family Scyliorhinidae; genus Scyliorhinus; species Scyliorhinus torazame. The sequence continues at coordinate 233,036,391 of NC_092710.1, read as the reverse complement.
GTAACTTGTATCCTCTCTAAACGTCCTGCCCCTTACCTTAAATCTATGCTCCCTGGTCATTGATCCCTCCACCAAGGGGAAATGTTTCTTCCTGCCTACTCTCTATGCTCCTCATAATTTCAATCCTGTCCTCCCTCAGTCTCCTCTACTTCAAAGAAACCAATTCAAGTCTATCCAATCTCTCTTCATAACATTCTCCAGCCCAGGCAACATCCTGGTAAATCTCCTCTGCACCCTTTCAAGTGCCATCACAGCCTTCCTTATAATGTGGATTCCAAAATTGCACACAATACTCCAGCTTTGGCCTAACTACATTTTATACAGTTCCAGCAATTCCTTTTGCCACTGGTCAGCCCATCTGACCAGCCCTTCTATATCCTCCTGTAATTGAGGGCTATCCTCTTCACTATTTATCACCCCAACATTTTTCATATCATGTGCAAACTTAAAGATCAAGCCTCCTGCATTCATATCTAAATAATATATATAAAGCGCAAACAGCCAGGGCTCCCAACAATGCTCCCTGCAGGACCGCACTGGACACAGTCTTCCAGGCAGAAAAACGCCCCTCAACCATCACCCTCTGCTTCCTGCCACACAGCCAATTTTGGATCCCCATTGCCAAATTTCCTTGGAGCCCATGAGCTCCAAGTGGTCGCCTTTGTTCAAGGCATTTCTCTTGCAGCTGCCAGACTGAGAAGATTGGAGCCCATGGGCATATAGTGGTCGCCTTTTTTCAAGGCATTTCTCTTGCAGCTGCCAGACTGAGAAGATGTCAGTTGCGTACCTCCCACTCCACTCAAAAAATACTGATTTAAGGTCAATGTGTTCAGGTTGAGGGAGGGGCAGGATTGGTAGCTTAACATCCCGGGATACAGAATCTTCAGGAGGGACAGGGGAGGGGGAAAAAGATGGGGATGCATTGCATTATTAGTTAAGGAGTCAATTACTGCAGTACAGAGAGATGATATCTTGGGGGTGGCATTAAATGAAGCTTTGTGGGTAAAGTGTAGGAATAAAAAAGGGACAGCTACGTTGCTATGTGTTTATTATAGACCCTCAGATAGTCAGCAGGAAATTGAGGAGCAAATATGTGCGCAATTTGCAGAAGTGGTAAAAATAATAGGGTAATTATAGTGGATGATTTCAACTTTTCCAACATTAACTGGGATAGTCATTGTGTGAAGGGCGTAGATGGAGCAGAGTTTGTAAAATGTATACAAGAGAACTTTTTAGCTCAACATGTGGAGGGTCCAACAGGGTATGGTGCAATGCTGGGCCTAATTCTAGGTAATGAAGCTGGACAGGTGGTTGATGTGATGGTGGGGGAGCATTTTAGTGATAGCGACCACAACATGGTGCAATTTAAGTTTGTTATGGACAAATTGCAGAAAAAGGTCTTAGATTGGGGAGAGCAAACTTTAGTAAAATAAGTCAGGATCTGGCCATGGTAGATTGGAACAAGTTACGGGTGGGGAGATCTACAGAAGAGCAGTGGGGGTGTTCAAAAAGGAAATGGGGAGTAGAGACCCACATATTCCCTCTAGAGTAATGGGAAGGAGTAACAGGCCCAGGGAACCATGGATGACGAGAGATATTCAGGATGAAATGAGAAGGAAGAGAGAGAGGCTTTTAATAAGTACAAGGGGAGCAAATCAACGAGGCATTAATGGAGTACAGAAAGTGCAGGATAGAGCTTAAAAAAGCAATTAGGAGAGCAAAGAGGGGATATGAGAAATCTCTAGCTGGTAAAAGTAGAAAAAATCCCAAGATATTCCATAAGTGTATCAATGGGTCGAGGATAACTAGGGAAAACGTAGGGCCCATGGGGGGAATCTGTGGGTGGAGCCAGAGGGCATTGGTAGGGAGTTAAATGAGTATTTCACATCTGTCTTCACCCAAGAAAATGAGGTGCCAGATATGGAACTGGGGGAGAGCGACTGCGAGGTTATTGAGCAAGTTGTCATAGGTAGGGACAAGGTATTGGAGCTGTTGGCAGGTTTAAAAGTGGAGAAATCTCCAGATCCGGATGAATTTTGTGACCACGTGTGTAGATGTGGGTAGTGCAGTTGATGTAGTTTACGTGGATTTCAGCAAAGCATTTGACAAGGTCCCACATAGGAGACTTATAAAGAAGGCAAATGCACATGGGATGCTGGGGAACTTGATCATAGATTCTTAGAATTTACGGTGTAGGAGGCCACTCAGCCCATCAAGTCTGCACCGACCCTTAGAAAGAGCACCCCACTGAAGCCCATGTCTCCAACCTATTCCCGTAACCCCACTAACCTTCTGGACACGAAGGGCCAATTTAGCCTGGCCAATCCACCTAACCTGCACATCTCTGGACTGTGGGAGGAAACCAGAGCACCCAGAGGAAACCCATGCTGACACAGGGAGAAAGTGCAAACACCAGATAGACAGTCACCTGAGGCCGGAATTACACCCGGGTCCCTGGAGCTGTCAGGCAGCAGTGCTAATTACTGTGCCACTGTGGATTCAAAGCTGGCTGAGCTGTAGGAGACAGAGGGTGATGGCGGACAGCTACTTTAGTGACTGGAAGCTAGCACCCAGCGGCGTACAACATGGAGCTGTGCTGGGTCCCCTATTACTCGTCTTTTATACCAATGAATTGGACGACATTGTGGGGGGTAGGATCAGTAAGTTTGCGGATGACACAAAGATAGGCTGGGTGGTTAACAGTGAGGTTGAAGAGTCTTAGGTTACAGGAAGATATAGACGGAATGGTCAAATGGGCAGAAAAGTGGCAGATGGAATTTAATCCTAAAGTGTGTGGTGTGCACTTTGGAAGGAGCACTTTGTCAAAGTAATATTCGATGAATGACAGAACATCGGAAAGTCGAGGCAAAACAATTGGCGTGTTTGTAAATATATCTCTGAAGGCAGTTAATAGGGTGGTGAAAATGCAGATGGTAGACTTGTCTATTTTCAATCGTGGCATAGATTACAAAAGCAAGGAAGTCATGTTGGAGTTTTATAGAACATTGGTGATACCACAGCTGGGGTACTGTGTGCAGTTCTGGTCACCACTTTATAGGAAGGATGTGATTACACTGGAGCAGGTGCAGAGGTGTTTCACCAGGATGTTGCCTGGGATGGAACATTTAAGTTATGAAGAGAGGTTGAATAGGCTTGGGTTGTTTTCGCTGGAGCAGAGAAAACTGGGGGATGACCTGATAAAGGTGTACAAGATTATGTGGGGCATGGACAGGATGGATAGGGAACAGCTGTGCCCCTTAATTGAAGGGTCGGTTACAAGGGGACACAAGTTCAAGGTGAGGGAGGTACAGAGGGGATTTGAGGAAAAACTTTTTTACCCAGAAGGTAGTGAGGGTCTGGAAGAGACGGGTTACCTCACAACCTTTAGAAAATACGTGGATGAGCACTTGGCATGTCTGAACATGCAAGGCTATGGGTCAAGTGCTGAAAATGGGATTAGGATTGGCAGATCAAGTGACTTTCATATGGCAGTGCAGACTCAATGGGCAGAAGGGACTTTTCTGCACTGAATATTTCTGTGATTCTGACATCTGGATATTCTGAAAGTTGTAACCAGCATTCAATGGCACACCACCTAACAGTCTCTTAGCATATTCAGTCTTCTCATTCAGGTCTGTTGTAATTAATGAGAACTGACCGCTTAGCTTCAATGACGGGTTCCAGCAAAGCAAAAGCAGTGCCCGCTTCGACCCAGGCAGCATTTTGCCGCTCTTGCTTCCCATATGTTGAAAGTATGGTATTGTAGATGATATGTTGAAATATGCTCCATGGCACTTTTACACTGTGTGGGAATGGTACATTTAAGTTATGAGAGGTTGGATAGGCTTGGGTTGTTTTCGCTGGAGCAGAGAAGACTGAGGAATTCACATCTGGCTATGATCAGATCAGGTTGGCAAAGCCCCGATCTTGGATGCAACTATAGTACTTTGTGGCATGGTTTGTTCTGAAAGGTTTTACACAATGTTTGTGATAGGAGCAAAGCTCAAGTAGTCTGGTTCTAGAGAAATCCCCTCTGTACCTCCCACCCTCTAACCTTGAACTTGTGTCCCCTTGTAACCAACCCTTCAATTAAGGGGGACAGCTGTTCCCTATCCATCCTGTCCATGCCCTTCATAATCTTGTACACCTTTTTCACGTGAATGAAGAAACTGATGTTTCTTATCTGGGCAGGCAGTATGGCCCCTGTTGATTAAAGGGAGTGATCTATATTTCAGTCAGCGCTGTAGTAGCGATGTGTGTTGAGAATGCTGTTCAGAGATTCACATCTGGCTATGATCAGATCAGGTTGGCAAAGCCCTTGGATGCAACTATAGCACTTTGTGGCATGGTTTGTTCTGAAAGGTTTTACACAAAGTTTGTGATAGGAGCAAAGCTCAAGTAGTCTGGTTCTACACATAGGATCGGGTTGATTGAAGGAGTGCTAGAAAGATGATAGAGCTGGATTTTCTTGGTTTCATGCCAGGGTTTACTCCCTTAGCCTTCAACTCTCCCGAGATATCTATAAGGCAGTGGAGTATTTGCCCATAGCTGGGAATTTGGTTCAGGAATGCTCAGGCATGTTCTCATACCAGTTCCTCTAAAGCTTTAGCCAGCAACTGCAAGGAACCCAGTTTTGTCTTACCGCGAGGAGGCACAAATGAGGGGTTGTCGATGGAAGGCTTTGTACGGACAAGGAGAGACTTAGGCATTGCTGCTAGCTAGTGGTGTAAGCTTAAAATTAAAAGTAAACAAAAACAAAGGCAGAAAGCTTGCCAACTATATTCACCAACATTAGATACATCAGACCTTTTGAACACACTTTAATGGTTTCAGGAACAAAATACCTAGAAATTCACAAAATCATCTAGAACGGTTTCAGGACAGGAAGGGGACATTTGCCCTGTGTCTTTGTGCCAGCTCTCTTGAAAGGGCAACACAGTGCAACTCAGCTAGCCTCATTCCTCCCTTTCCCCATAGCCCCACTAATCTGCTTTCTTCAGGTACTTACCCAATTCCAGTTTAAAAATTGTAATTCTGCTTCTGTAACACTTCAGGCAGCGTATTCCAGATCCCAACCACTCATTACATAGAAATGCCTTTTTCTTCTGTTGCCATTACTTTATTTTTACCCATCACCTTAAATCAGTGTCCCCGAGTTCTCAAACCTTCCACCAAAGAGAATTTTCTTTCCATCTACTTTGCCGAGACACCTCATTATTTTGAAATCTTCTTACAAATAACCTCACAGAGGAGAAAAAAAGTCTGCGACATGGTAGCACAGTGGTTGGCACTGTTGCTTCATAGCACCAGGGTCCCAGGTTCGACTCCCGGTGTGGGTCATTGTTTGTGCGGAGTCTGCACGTTATTCCCAGGTCTGTGTGGGTTTCCTCCGGGTGCGCCGGTTTCCTCCCACAAGTCCCGAAAGATGTGCTGTTAGGTGAACTGGACATTCTGAATTCTCCCTCTGTGTATCCGAACAGGCGCCGGAGTGTGGCAACTAGGGGCTTTTCACAGTAGCTTCATTGCAGTGTTAATGTAAGCCTATGCATGACGATAATAAAGATTATTATTATATCTCTCATCCGTGGAATCATTCTTGTAAGTCTTTACATTCTCCACAAAAAGTGTGGTGCCCACAATTCGACACAATAGTCCAGCTGAGGATGAGTTATAAGGGCTCATCAACTTGCTTGTTTTTTTTGTTGCAATCCATGCCTCAGACTAAAGCCCAGGGTCCTGAATGGCCTATTAACTATGTTCTGAACCTGCCCTGCCACCTTCAATGATTTATGTGCATATACTCCTTGGATGTACTCAAAGTCACTTTATAATGAACGAGTGACATTAAATCATACCAGTTCTTTTAATAAAGCATTCATCCAGAGGTTCTCACCTTTTGAAAGCAATTTCCGAAACTTCTGTGTGGCCGCAAGCTGCTGATCGGGATCTTCTGAAAATATCATCTGTACCATTTCCATTGTGATTGCACCTTCCTACAATTGAGGGCATTTAAGAACATTGACACTTCAGTGGTTCAAAACTACATTAAACAGACACAAAAATGATCTTATTCGCTTTACTTACTCCTTGTACAGATACTACAGTAGAACTTATATCAGGGTCCTGAATGGGGCTTTCAAACATGGCTTCTTCACCTCCAGGAACTGCCACATTTCTGCGTTTGAACAACTGGGATACAAACCGAAAAAAACAATCAGTTAAAAAGTGTGACCCAAATTTATCAAAATGTATTTGCAGAGCTATTATCACATACATACCTGCTCTTCCCTTTTTTGTTTGCGTAGCTGGATTCCCTCTTCTTCTCGTCGCCTTCGCATTTCTTGAGTGTTTAATGCTTTGTTCTTGTAGCTTTTCATTCTGTAATTATCTCTTACTGGGCTTGCCATGTCTGCAATTAAACGTCCACAATATAATCTGAGACGGTTGTTGTTGCAAAAGTAGGTAAATCACAACTCATAGTTTTTCACCTTAAATTCAACGATGAACATACTTCAAAAAACATATTTAGCACAGCATAGAAACATGCATATAAAAGCAAAATACCACAGATGCTAGAAATCTGAAATAAAAACAGAAAATGCTGGATAAACTCAGCAGGTCTGGGATCATCTGTGGAGATACAGACTTAACGTTTAGAGTCCAATATGACTCTTCTTCAGGCAGTGCGACGGTACAATGGTTAGCACTGCTGTCTCTCAGCACCAGGGACACAGGTTCAATTCCGACCTTGGGTGATTGTGTGGAGTTTGTACGTTCTCTCTGTGTCTGCATGGATTTCCTCCAGGTGCTCCAGTTTCCTCCCGCAGTCCAAAGAGGTGCAGGGTTAGGTGGAGTTGTGGGGACAGGGTGGGGGAAGTGGGCCCGGATGGGATGCTGTTTCAGATGGTCGGTGCAGACTCAATGGGCAAATGGCCTCCTTCAGCACTGTAAGGATTCTATGGAACAGGGAGGTGACGGAGTTATATGGATGCAAAATATTAACTCTGTTTCGCTCTCCACAGGTGCTGTCAGACCTGCTGAGTTTATCCAGCATTTTATTTTTAATTTATATTTTACATTATATAATAAAAATATCCATTCTGAGTAAAAGTATGACATCTGTGTATGTCATAATTGAGTCATCAACCTTTTTTTTTTTGCAAGTGGCAAAAAATCACCATGCAAGCACTAATGGAAAAAGCACGAAGGAACCAACCATTTTTTTTAAACAAGTTTGTTAATCATTCAAATCACTCAAAATGCCTTTGAATGTTTTTGCCCCACAATTTTTCAGTAACTGAAGCTTAACTTTTTGCCTAAATAATTTGCAAAATGCTACATACTTCACAAAATCATGCTTAAATATATTTACTGAATTCTCGTTGATTTTAATACCGTTAAGTATCTCTCTTGTTTCTTCCTCCCTTATTTAAGAAGCCTGAACTTTGGTTAGATTAATTAACCTTATAGTAGCTGGAGAGGTTGTGCATGTAATTTCTCCATCAGCAAGCAGGATCAATGGTTGCCTCCCTCATGTCACAGGCTCAAGAAGCAGGTTTTTTTCAAAAGACAGCGAAATAAATTGAATTTGCAAAATGTTTGATCAAGCAAAATCCATAGCGTTTTTACAGATACATAAAGGGCAAAACAGTTACCAGGGAGAGGGTAGGGCATCTTAAGGATAAACAGGGTCATCTATGTGCGAATCCACAAGGGATGGGAGAGATCCTGAATGAATATTTCTCGTCAGTATTTACTGCTGAGAAAGACACAAATGTTTGGGAAATAAAAAGTGATGTCTTGAGGAGTGTACATATTACAGAGAAGGAAGTGCTGGAGGTATTAAAACACATCAAGATAGATAAATCCCCGGGACATGATGAAATGTATCTCAGGACGTTGTGGGAGGCTAGGGAGGAAATTGCCGGCCCCTGGCGGAGATATTTAAATCATCGACAGGCACAGGAGAGGTACCTGAAGATTGGAGGGTAGCAAATGTTGTGCCCTTGTTTAAGTAGGGATAAGCCTGGGAACTACTGACCGGTGAGTCTTACTTCTGTAGTGGGTAAGTTGTCAGAAGGTATTCTGAGGGACATGATCTACAGGCTTTTAGACAGGCAAGGGCTAATTAGAGAAAGTCAGTGAGGCTTTGTAAGTGGAAAGTCATGTCTCATGAGTTTTTTGAAAGGGTAACCAAAACGGTAGACGAGGGCAGTATGGTCGACGTCATCTAAATAGACTTTAGCAAAGCCTTTGACAAGGTACCACATGGTAGTTTGTTGCAAAAGGTTAAATCTCATGAAATCAAGAGTGAGAACATAAGATAAGAACATAAGAACTAGGAACAGGAGTAGGCCATCTGGCCCCTCGAGCCTGCTCCGCCATTCAATTAGATCATTGGTGATCTTTGTGGACTCAGCTCCACTCTCCGACCCGTACACCATATCCCCGAATCCCTTTATTCTTTAGAAAGGTATCTATCTTTTTCTTAAAAACGTTTAAAGAAGGAGCCTCAACTGCTTCACTGGGCAAGGAATTCCAGAGATTCACAACCCTTTGGGTGAAGATGTTCCTCCTAAACTCGGTCCTAAATCTACTTCCCCTTATTTTGAGGCTATGCCCCCTAGTTCTGCTTTCCCAGACCAGTGGAAACAACCTGCCAGCATCTATCCTATCTATTCCCTTCATAATTTTATATGTTTCAATAAGATCCCCCCCCGCATCCTTCTAAATTCCAATGAGTACAGTCCCAGTCTACTCAACCTCTCGTCATAATCTAATCCCCTCAACTCTGGGATCAACCTAGTGAATCTCCTCTGCACTCCCTCCAGTGCCAATATGTCCTTTCTCAGGTAAGGAGACCAAAACTGACCACAATACTCCAGATGTGGCCTCACCAACACCTTATACAATTGCAGCATAACCTCCCTAGTCTTGAACTCCATCCCTCTAGCAATGAAAGACAAAACTCGATTAGCCTTCTTAATCACCTGTTGCACCTGCACACCAACTTTTTGCGACTTGTGCACCAGCACAGCCAGGTCCCTCTGCACAGCAGCATGTTTTAACATCTTACCGTTTAAATAATAATCCATTTTGCTTTTATTCCTCCCAAAATGGATAGCCTCACACTTGGCAACATTGAATTCCATCTGCCAGACCCTAACCAATTGGATACAAAACTGGCTTGGCGACCGAAGCCAAAGGCTGGTTGTTTAGGGTTGTGTTTCAAACTGGAGGCCTGTGACCGGCGGTGTACCTCGGGGATCAGTGCTAGGTCCACTGTTATTTATGATATATAAAAATGATTTAGGATGAGAATATAGGAGGCATGATTAGTAAGTTTGCAGATGACACCCAGATTGGTGGCATAGTGGATAGTGAAGAAGGTTATACAAGATTTCAACAGGACCTTGAGCAATTGGGCCAGCGGGCCGATGAATGGCAGATGGAATTTAATTTGGATAAATGTAAGGTGATGTATTTTGGTAGATCAAATAAGGGCAGGACCTATTCAGTTCATGGTAGGGAGTTGGGGAGAGTTACAGAACAAAGATCTAGGAAGACAGGTTCATAGCTCCTTTTTTTTTTTTTATAAAATATTTTTATTCTCCTCCTTTTTCACATTTTCTCCCACATTTACACCCATCAACAATAAACAATAATCAGCAAGATATGTCAATCCCCATAATAACAACGATCCCATCCGCCCACCAACCCCCAAACATCAGCCCGCATGTTTACATAAACAAATGACAAAAAGGAATCAGGGATTACCCGTAGTCACCCTTAACTACACAGCTCCCCTTCCCCCAACTAATGTTCGATGTTATCCAGTTCTTGAAAGTGCCTAATAAATAGTGCCCATGGCTTGTAGAACCCCTCCGAGCTTCCCCTCAGTTCAAACTTAACCTTCTCAAGGGTCAAGTATTCCAACAGGTCCCCCCACCACGCCAGGGCACTGGGTGGAGAGGCTGCTCTCCATTCCAGCAGGATCCGCCTTCTGGCGATCAACGAGGCGAAGGCTATGATATCTGCCTCCGCTCCAGTTTCCAACCCTGGCTGGTCCGACACCCCGAATATGGCCTCCTGGGGACCCGGGTCCAGTTTCACACGCACCATCTTGGAAATTACCCTAAACACCTCCTTTCAGTACTCCCCTAGCTTTGGACAGGACCAAAACATATGAATGTGATTCGCCCCCCCCCTCCGCAACGCTCACACACAGCCTCTACTCTTTCAAAAAAATCGGCTCATCCTCGCCCTCGCGAGTGCGCTCTATATACCACCTTCAGCTGCATCAGCCCCAACCTCGCACATAAAGTGGAGGCATTCACTCTCCGGAGCACCTCACACCAGACCCCCTCCTCTATAACCTCTCCCAGCTCTTCCGCCCACTTTGCTTTGATCCCTTCCAGTGGTGCCTTATCCTCTTCCAGAATAGCTCCGTACACCGCTGACACTGCCCCCTTGTCGTCAACACCTCTTTCAGCAATGTGGAGGCCGGTTCCTCTGGGAAGCTCTGTATCTCCTTCCTGGCAAAATCCCGAACCTGCATGTACCTAAACATTTCTCCCTGCTCTAGCCCATACTTCGCTTCCAGCTCCCTCAATCCTGCAAACCGACCCCGAAGAAACAAATCTTTCAACGTTTTAATCCCCTTCTCTTCCCATTTCCGAAAACTTCCATCCCACCTCCCTGGCTCAAATCTGTGGTTCCCCCGAATTGGCATTTCCCTTGACCCTAAACCCAACCCGAAGTGTTGGCGAAACTGCCTCCAGATTTTCAATGAAGCTATTATTACCGGACTCCCTGAATATTTCCACGGAGATATCGGGAGCGGCGCTGTTGCAAGTGCCTTCAGCCCCGACCCCCTGAACAAACTCTCCTCCATTCTGACCCACGGAGAATCAACCCCTCTGACCCAGCTCCGCACTTTCTCCACGTTCGCCGCCCAGTAGTAGTACAACAGGTTCGGGAGACCCAAACCCCTGCCTGCCTTCCCCTCTGTAGCAGCATCTTTCTCACTCTGGCCACCTTCCCTCCCCATATGAATGAGGTAATCCTTCCCGCCATCTCCCTGAAAAAAAGACTATGGCAGGAAAATCGGTAGGCATTGAAAAATAAACAGCAATCGCGGCAACACATTCATTTTAACCGCCTGTACCCGACCCGCCAGTGACAGAGGAAGGCCATCCCATCTTGCCAGATCGGCTTTCACTCTCCCCACCAAACCAGTGATGTTGTACCTGCGAAGCCTCCCCCACTCCCGGGCAACCTGCACCCCCAGATACCTAAAATGAGTCCCTGCTCTACGGAATGGCAGTCCCCCCACCCCTGCATCCACCCCCGGCCGAGACACCACAAAGTACTCACTCTTGTCCAGGTTCAACTTGTACCCCGAGAAAGACCCAAATACCCACAGTAGCTCCAATATTCCTGCTATCGGCGCACTCGGCTCCGACACATACAGCAGCAAGTCGTCGGCATATAAGGACACCCTATGCTCTATCCCCTCCCACACTATTCCTTTCCATGCTCCCGAACTTCTCAATGCGATGGCCAACAGCTTAATCGCAAGTGCAAACAGCAGGGGGGACATAGGACATCCCTGTCTCGTCCCACGGTGGAGAGAAAAGTATCTCGAACTGACATTATTTGTGCGGACACTCGCCTTCGGTTCCTTATATAATAGCTTTGCCCAGTTCACAAACCTTGGTCCAATCCCAAACCGCTCCAGCACTGCCATCAGGTACCCCCATTCTACCCGATCAAACGCCTTCTCGGCGTCCAATGCCACAACTACCTCTGTTTCCTTTCTTTCCGCCGGTGCCATAACAACGTTCAAAACCCTCCTAATGTTCGAAAACAGCTGCCTCCCTTTCACAAACCCCGGCTGATCCTCCCCCATCACCTTCGGAAGGCACTCCTCCAGCCTACCTGCCAGTACCTTCGCCAACACTTTTACGTCCACATTCAGAAGTGACATGGGCCGATACGACCCACACTCCGTCGGATCCTTATCTTTTTTTAGAAACAGGGAAACCGATGCCTGCCCCAAGGTTTGCGGCAACACCTCCTTCCCTATCGCCTCCTCAAACATCCCCACCATCAGGGGTGCCAACCTAACCTTAAATTTTTTATAACATTCCACCGGAAACCCATCCGGCCCGGCCACCTTCCCCAACTGCATCCTCCCAATCGCATCCTTTATCTCCTGCTCCACTATTGCTCCTTCTAATGTAGCCCTGTCCCGCTCCCCTAGCCTCGGGTACTCCAACCCTTCTAGAAATTCCTGCATCTCACGGTCTCCCCAGAGTGGCTCGGACTTGCACAACCTCTCATAAAACTCCTCAAAAACCTTGTTAATCAGCACTGGGGCCACCACCAACTTCCCTGCCCTATCCTTCACCTGAAGAATTTTCTTTGCCGCTGCCTCCCTCCGGAGCTGACCTGCTTACATTCGCTCCGCGTTATCTCCATGTTCATAAAACTGCACCCCTTGCTCGCCTCAGTTGGCGCACCGCCTTCCTGGTGGACAGTCGGTCACAGCTCGTCTGTAGTTCCTTCCTCTTTTCCAGCTTCGCCGGGTCCCCATCCTTTGCATACCTCCAACATCTCATCTATTAACCTCTGCCGCTCCAACCTCTCCTCCTTATCCACCCTGGCCTTAAACAAAATTACCTCACCTCTCACCACCGCCTTTAGAGCCTCCCAGACGACTGCCTTCGACACCTCACCCGTACAATTGAAACCTACATATTCCTTAATTACCTTTTCAATTTTCTCACAGAACACTTGGTTCCCCAAAAGCCCCACATCCAGTTTCCACCATGGTCTCTGCGCTGCCCCCTTCTCCAGCACCATATCCACCCAATGTGGAGCGTGATCTGACACTGCAATTGCAGAGTATTCCGACCCCCCGACTCCAGCCTGCAAAGCCTTCCCCACCACAAAAAAGTCGATCCGCGAGTATACCTTATGGACTGCTGAGAAAAATGAATACTCCCGTTCCCTTGGGTGCAGGGTCCACCCCTCCCATTTCCACCATTAGCCCAGCCAGCGCCTTCGCCCCCCCGATGGGACCAGCGAGGGCGGCCGTGATCTGTCCAACCTTGGCTCCTGCACCAAGTTCCAGTCCCCCCCCCAAACACCTTCCTCGCGAATCCCACATCTTCCCAATTGGGACCGTATACACTTAACAGCGCCACTAATCTCCCCTCCAGTGCCCCTGTCACAATCACATATCTACCCCCCTGATCTGCCACCACCTTCTCCATCTGGGAGCGCACCCTTTTGCTGACCAGCACCGCAACCCCTTGAGCTCTTCCATCAAATCCGGAGTGAAACACTTGGCTAACCCAGCCCTTTTTAAGTCTCACCTGGTCCTTCACCCTCAAGTGAGTCTCCTGCAGCATTGCTACATCGGCTTTCAAACTTTTAAGATGTGCAAGCATCCTTGACCTCTTGACCGGACCTCCTAGCTCTCTCACGCTCCACGTGATTATCCTTACTGGGGGTCTCTCAACCCCCCACCTTTCTTATCCACCATCACCATACCACTGGGCCCTGCCCCATAAGCCTGACCCACCCCTGTCCATTGTTAACATCAAACCCCTTCTCCCCCCCTCCCAAGAACCCCCCCTACAAAAACATCCCCCAACATCCATCCCTCCACCCCCTCTTGCTCGCCTCGTAGGCCCATTGAAGCCTGCTATCCAGGCACCAACATCCGCAGTCCTCCTCTCACCTCACCCCCGTTCACTAACTGACTTTAGTTAGCTAGCGCGGGTGGCTCCCCCCGCCAAGACCTCTCGCCCCCTTCCACCCAGTCCCAGAGAAAGAAACACCAAAACAAACCCAACAATCCATCCCCTACAATTCACTAACATAACATTTAACCGTCGCAACACAGAATGCCATTAACTTGAACTCTGTAACAATGCAAAGAGAAGTAAATTTCAATACAAATCAGTAGAAAGTTGTAACATTTGTACATTTTCCAGCCGCTCAAACACAGTCCACAGTCTCTCTTCCAGTTCCGCTCTTCACGTCTGTCCCATGCTTTCTGCCCTCACGAACGCCTCAGCCGCCTCAAAATAAAAGTCCTTGGCGTTATAGGTTACTCTCAACTTCGCCGGGTACACCACACCAAATCGCACCCCCGTCTTGAACAAAGCCACCTTCACTCGCCCAAACGCCGCTCGGCTTTTTGCCAACTCCACCGTCATGTCCTGGTAGATCCGAACCGCAGTACCATCCCACAGCACCTCAGGCTCCTGCTTCGCCTAGCTTAATACTTTCTCCTTCATGCAAAACTTATGGAAGCAGATAATTACTGCCCTTGGCGGCTCGTTCACTTTGGGCTTCGGCCTTAATGACCGATGAGCTCGGTCTAGCTCGTACAGGGTGGGGCTCTCACCCTCCCCCATCAGCTCCGCCAACTTCTTAGCGAAGTATTGCGTTGGCCTTGGGCCCCCTGTCCCTTCGGGCAAGCCCACAATTCTCAAATTGTGCCGCCTTGAGCGGTTTTCCAAGTCTTCCAGCTTTGCTCGGAGTCCTCTGTTAACCTCCACCACCCTCCGCAGCTCCTCCCCCATCGAGGTGACCTAGTCGCTGTGTCATGTCACGGCCTCCTCCACCTCCTTCATCTTCTCGCCCTGCTCTCTCACCTCAGCCGATGCCTTTGCCACCTCCACCCTCATCAGTCCGATTGCCTCCTCCACCCATGACCTCATCACGACCACCATCTCTTTCCTCAAGGCCTCCATGTGCCTCACCAAATGTTTTTCCAGCTCTACCGCCATCAGCTCGGTCATCTTTCCATCGTAAGTAGTGCGGCCCCGCCTTGCAGTTCGGCTTCCGCCATCCTGTCAACACTTTTGCTCGTCTTCTCCTTCGGCGGCGAACCCATGTTTCCTCCTTTCTTCGACGCTGCTCTTCGCATCCTTTAGCGGCTTATTGTTTTTTTATCTTTTTCTTTTCTCCTCTCTCCCCCTTCACCCTCCTGCCCTTCATCAATCTGACATTCTTCTTTTTGGAAAAAAAAAGGGGCGAGAGAAAAAAAAACTTTCACCAAACATCCTTAAATCTTCTTTCTTTCTCCTCTGCATTCACCTGGGACCAGGCTTCAACCTTCTTTCTTCTTCCTAGGCGGGAGCCATCCGACATGGTGCCCTGGCTTTGGGCCTGCCGCCTCGGCCTCCTCGTAGCTCCGCCCCCGCTACTCTGACCTGGCGCGCCGGGCCCGGCGCCTCAGCCCCCCGAGCGGGGTTCTTCGCCGGTCTTTAAGCCGGCTGGCTGCTCGTGGCGGCCCTAAAGGCCGACGATAGTCGGGGGGTGCGTGAGGCCTCGGGGATTTCCCCGTAATCGCCGCAAATCGGGGCCACAGGCAGGAGCTCTTGTTGCTGCGGCCACCCTGCTCGCCCACGCCACCGGAAGTCAGGTTTCATAGCTCCTTGAAGGTGGATTCACAGGTGGACAGGGTGGTGAAGAAGGCATTCAGCATGCTAGGTTTTATTGGTCAGAATATTGAATACAGGAGTTGGGACGTCTTGTTGAAGTTGTACAAAACATTGGTAAGACCACATATGGAAGGAATACTGTGTTCAGTTCTGGTCACCATATTATAGAAAGGATATTGTTAAACTAGAAAGAGTGCAGAAGAGATTTTCAAGGATGCTACCAGGACTTGATGGTCTGAGTTATAAGGAGAAGCTGGATAGGCTGGGACCGTTTTCCCTAGAGCGTAGAAGGCATCGGGGTGATCTTATAGAAGCCTATAAAATAAGGAGGAGCATCGATAGGGTAAATGGTCTACATCTTTTCCTAAATGTGGAGATGCCGGCGTTGGACTGGGGTGAGCACAGTACGAAGTCTTACAACACCAGGTTAAAGTCCAACAGGTTTGTTTCGATGTCACTAGCTTTCGGAGCGCTGCTCCTTCCTTCACCTGAGGAAGGAGCAGCGCTCCGAAAACTAGTGACATCGAAACAAACCTGTTGGACTTTAACCTGGTGTTGTAAGACCTCGTACTCTTTTCCTAAAGGTAGAGGAGTCTAGAACTAGAGGGCATAGGTTTACAGTGAGAGAAGAGATACAAAAGAGACCAGAGGAGACATTTTTTCACACAGAGGGTGGTGAGCATTTGGAATGGGCTGTCACAGGCAGTGGTAGAGTCGGGGACAATTTTTTCCTTTCAAAAAGTTACATGGGCAGAGTGGGCACAGAGGGATAGGGGCCAAATGCTTGCAAGTGGGACTAGCTTAAGGTGAAGAATCAGGGCAGCAGGGACCAGCTGGGCTGATGGGCTTGTTTCCATGCTTCCAAACTTCAGTCCCACCAGTGCTCCATAACATCTTTCTGGATGTTTGTGGAAGTCTGTGACCACTTCCCCAGACTTCCTTTAAATCAAAATTCTTTGAATATCACCCAGTCGCACAAACTCCTGTGCGCCACTCCAATGATCCCTGGCAGCAGAACTGTCCAAAACTTCCAAATCCATAGAACTGTTACAATGCAGATGGAGACCGCTTGGACTATCGAGTCTGCACCGACCCAATTTTGGCTCACTCCCCCCGTTTTATCGTCATAACCTCACTCAACATGCATACCGTTGGATGGTGGGAGGAAACCCACACAGACACGGGGAGAATGTGCAAATTCCACACAGTCGCCCAAAGCCAGTATTGAACCCATGTCCCTTTCGCTGAGGCAGCAGTGCTAATCATTGTGCCATCATTCTAATTTGGACACTTCTATAACTAAAATGGATATGGACTGATACTTTCACAACTAACCTGCTACAATGAGTAATCCTCATGATTCCAGTGGGGGCTTGCACTTCATGTACCCGTGGCAACAGAGTGAAGAAACTTGTGCTGCAATTCAATGTCAGAGGTCTGGCAGAATCAGAACCCATTCAATGAACACCAAATTGCAGCACACAGTTTCCATTCCGATATATATTTTGTGACTCTGAATCAAAGAAAAACTCATGTCTTTTAATTTCACCTTTTTTTTTTTAACCTCATGGAAGAGATGTGGGTGCGACTGGTTAGGCCAGCATTTATTGCCCATCCCCAACAACTACTCCTGCATATTTGTGACAGCACCATTTTTTTAAGCTCCTTACCACAGCTTAAACTCCCACATCTCTCTCTCTAACAGCACTGTGAGTGTACCTACACCACATGGACTGCAGAAGATCATGGCAGCGACTCAGAACCACCCACCTTTCTCAAGGGCAACTAGAGATAAGCAACAAATGCTGACCTAGCCAGCAACCCCCACATCCCAGGATATTTTTAAATCCTCTGCCACTGAAGAATGGCCAATTAACTTAACACCTATTTTAAAGGCAAAATACAAATTTTCCACTTCAAACACCACCCTTGGACAGTCAACGTCGTGCCTGACCTGCACACCCCTCCCGCAGTCCATCATTCATCTCCACACCCCACCCCAAACTCTCCATCGCTGGGATGGGGGAGACAGACAGGCTGGATTATCGAGATTATCAATATAATTACAATAACCAGAAAAATATATTTAAAGATAGCGGTGGAAGAGTTTGATGCGGTTGGGGGTGACTTTCACCTAAAAAGGTTGGTTAAAAAAGAGCATTTTCCTCCTCGACCCCTCGGGGGGGGGGGGGGGGGGGGGCGACGACTGGGACTTGTGCGGCAAATGGCTGACGCGGGGCCCCGAGTTAAACCCTGAACACGGGTAACAAGGGGCCGGGATCCCGGGAGCTGACACCGATCGCAGCCGGCGCCATGGATCGCGGGGCCCTCGGGGGCGGGAGAGGCTCAACTCACCTCCAACTGTCACTCGCTTCGCCCTCGCGCGCGCGCCGATGGTTAGACCCGGGCCCACAATATGGCGGCAGCACGGGCGCAGCAATCCCAACAACCACCTCGCCACCCACACGCTCTGCGCCTGCGCGCCCGTTAACGCGCGCCGACACCTCAACTCGAATTCTGTCAAAGTTTTCCTCCCCCATTTTATTCTCTGGGGAATATCCTACTTTCCGTTGATTATACACTTATGCGATTCAGGGTGTGTGAATTGTCCCCATTCCTTTTTCAGATGAGGTGTATTCACGGGAAGGCACCCCTTTTTGGGGGTTGTTGGGAGGGGGGGGAACCTTTTCGCTGTAACATCGCGGTGAATAAGATCTATCCCCGCCTTGACGGCCGCTGTGCGCCTGCGCGCGATTGGGAGGCGGTGTCCGCTGGGGGGCGGACAGATGTCGATGTAACACCGGAAGTCCCGTTTGATGGTTAGAATCGAAAGTTTCCAGTTGATTGTTATTTTACGAGTCTTGTTCTTGGCGGCAGAGACAAGGTCGAGAATAGTTTTAGATCAAAATCAGTGCCTCTGAGGACGCGAAAGCCTCTATCGCGGTGATAGCACCAGGGCTGGACGGTGAGTTAGTCCAGTCCCCCTTCTCTTCCGGCCAGGCGGCAGGACGCATTCAGAAAGTAGTTAACAAAGCACACAGGGTCTTAGGTTTCATAAATAGACACGTGGAGTATAACTGAATCTTTATAAAGCTCTGATTAGGCCCCAACTCGAAGATTATGTCCAATTCTTGGCATACTTTTTAGGGAGGGTGTTCCTGTCCTTGAGAAGGTGCAGAGGAGATTCCCGAATGGTTCCAGGCATGGGAGATTTTACCTACAAATGGAGAAGCTGGGATCGTTCTACTTGGGGGGAAAAAAAGGAGGCGGAGTAAAATAGGCACAATGATCTAGACCAGAAATGACAAAGGCGTGTCCAACCCAGTTGTCTCTGCAAAGCCTTACTAACATCTGGGTAGCACAAGTGGATAGCACCATGGCTTCACGGCGCCAGGGTCCCAGGTTCGATTCCCCGCTGGGTCACTGTGCGGTGTCTCCGTGGGTTTCCTCCGGGTGCTCTGGTTTCCTCCCTCAGTCCAAAGACGTGCAGGTTAGGTCAATTAGCCATGATAAATTGCCCTTAGTGACCAAATAGGTTAGGAGGGGTTATTGGATTACGGAGATAGGGTGGAAGTGAGGGCTTAAGTGGGTTGGTGCAGACTTGATATTCCGAATGGCCTCCTTCTGCACTGTATGTTCTATCTGGGAGCAACGACAATTGGGAGCGCTGTCCACAAACTATTTCAGCATGTTTCTGGACGAGTAATCCAGAGGCCCAGACTAATGCTCTGGAGACATACGTCCAAATCCACCCCCCTCCCCGGCAGCTGGGGAGAGGTTAAATTCAGTTAATAAGCCGGAATAATATGCTAGTCCCATTAATAACAATAACTACAAACTTTATTGTAAAAACCCATCACGTGATACACGATTCACAACAATGTGGTTGACTTTTAACTGCCCTCTGAAATTACCTAACAAGCCACTCAATTCAAGGGCTATTAGGGATGGGCAAAAAAGTAATGCTTACACCCTAAGAATTAAAAAAAAAACGCTGGGTGTCACTATATGAGTTCCTAGGGGGTACTTTCTCAAACCCAAACAGTTCATCTTGATGTTCTTCACTTTAGCATTTGCTCAGAAGTGGGGATGTTCACTGATGATTACACAATTTCAATTACAACTCTTCAGATTCTGAAGCAGCAACCGAAGGTGGACAATATTGCAACTCTGCATTTATTTAAAAATATATTCTGCTTGGTGGATTTTTGAAAGACCTACAATTGGTAATGTAAAAGTAAGGAGTATAGCTATTTAAGAATCATAACTACAGTATATAATTAAAATATTATCAACTTGGTCCAAATATATGATGAACCTGAATAGTGGGTTAGATATAAGGTATAGTTGGTTCTGTATGTATCTTTTTTTTATTATTTCACTGAATATGACCATTGTTGGCAATTTGTTGCCCAATTGCATCTGTTTGATTGCACCACCTTTTTAAGTGTTACCTATAACTCTACTGCCACACTGAGCTATTTATGTGAATTTTCAGTGGAAACTATAATTATACAGTATGTTTAACTTTCAACTGTTTTTTGACAGTAGGGCTGACTTTCTTACTGTAAATTGTGTTCTAGACAGACCATTCTTGAAAAGAGAACAACCTGCTGAAATAGATCACTCACTTTGAGATCTATAATTTCTCAGGTAATGGAGGCTGCATTTGCAAGCTGCTAAAATGTTGCCAGATCACCTTGAGGAGATCCCTATTCTGGCAAGGAGCATTTAATGTCTGTTGGATTTACATATGATTGAATTATTTAAGACATTTTGAAATATATACATTTAAGGTTCTTCTATTTAATTAAACGTAGATACCCACTTTTTCTTCAGTAATCCAGATCTGAAAAGTTTGATAAATGTAAGTTTTTCAGGACAGTGGCCAAGTTCCACTCTGGGACTTGAGTACAAAAATCAAGGCTAACACTTCAATGCAATACGCAGTGGAATACATCACTCGTGAGGCATTAAACAGATCCCGTCTGGCCTCGGGTGAGGGAACAAAATGAAAAATAGTTGGGGAGTTATCCTTGGTGTCCAGGCCAATATTTATCCCTCAGCAAGGTGTAAAAAAAAACATTATCTGGACATTATCACATTGCTGTTTGTGGAAGCTTGCTGTGTGCACATTGGCTGCCGCATTTCCTACATCACAACAGTAACTATATTTCAAAAAATGCTTTGTTGGCTGTGAAGTGCTTTGGGATTTCTGGTGGTTGTAAAAAGTGTGATATAAATGCAAATCTGTTTCATGATATGTAGCTGATACTTTGGACTGATACTTTATTGACCTCCAACAATCCTGAGGAAAAATTTGTTTCTTCTGTTGGCTTTCCAGTAACCCCATCAGAAAGTATGGACATTAGGTTAAGTGAAGATTGATCTAGGTTGTGATACATTTTCATTGAAGAATCTGAAAGTGAATTCTCCCTTAACTCTTGATCTGATCATCTAAGGCCATAGAATACTTGGACAGCAACTCCAGAAAGTAAAATTATACTTAACCAACTTCAATAATGACTTTAAAGGTAAAGTCAGCCATAGTCCCAGATGACCATAGGTGGCACAGTAGCACAGTGGTTAGCACTGTTGCTTCACAACGCCAGGGTCCCAGGTTCGATTCCCGCTTGGGTCACTGTCTGTACAGAGTCTGCACTAGGGGATTTTCACAGTAAGTTCATTGCAGTGTTAATGTAAGCATACTTGTCACAATAATAAAGATTATTATTAGGCTGCTTTCCCCTTTTGAGGGGGAGAGCTGACTGGTGGATTAACCTGAGGATCACCATACCTCAGGCGAAAGGCAAGGTTGAGAAAGCGGGGCCTTCAGCTGGTACGGGAATTGAACCCACGCTGTTGGCCTTGTTCTGCATCACAAACCAGCTGTCTAGCCCACTGAGTTAAACCAGCCTCTGGTTGACTTTATAATGACTTTACAGACCTTTTGATTATGTGTTCTGATTGAGGTTTGGTTGCAGTTGATGTGACGGTCTCCTCTCTGTCTGGTCTTGGTCTTTCAGGTCACATGGAAAAGGTCCTCAATACTTAGTTTTACATCTGGGGTCTTCTATTGTTTCTGTGCAATGAGGCTTTACAAAACTCAGTTTATAACTCCTTTTCTGACCATCACAACACCTTGCAGTCAGCAAATTGGCCTGATGATTGGCTCTGACTGTTACTAGTCTAATTTGATTGGTTTTAAATTAATAAGACATCTATGCAGCAGTGAATAGAGTCGTATTCATGTTGTCCAAAATCCTATTAATTTCCCCTGATACAATATTCATTTTATACAAAACAATTAATTTCCACTGAAAGCAACCCAATTTGCTGTATCAAACTTGCAGGGATTACTGGAGTTTGTAATGCATTTGTCTAACATAGACAGCCATGTGCCTGAACTACTACAAATCACAAAACTGATGGTTTAAATGTATTTGGTATTACAATTGAATAATCAATACTGTAGCCTAATTGCATGCATAACTCAATCTAGGACATTCCATTTTTCAGGATTAATTGTAGCATTGATTTATTTTAATATGGTATCACAAAATAAAACTGACTGTTTGTACTAGTTAGTATCCTATTGTGAGGCCAAAGCTAACCATCCAAATTTACCTACACTGGCTATGCTTCCACAAACTATTTTATTTTCAACACAACTGCCAGTTGGGAATCAAGGTATGTTTAAAAGGAAGTATACTCGCTAATATTACAGGACCTGGCATACTCTCTTATTTATGCATGTCCTATTTATTGCATCATAAATATTACTGAATACTTTTTTATATTTACACACTGCAAGGTATTGATATGCGATCTCATGATATTTTTCTTTTTCTTAAATAGCTGAGTGTGTCAAGTCAGTAATCCGACATGTTTACCTGCGATATTTGTGGGCAAAGTGGCCTGTCGGATCCAGACATGAGGACACACATTCTTATAATGCATGAAGAAAATGAGTACAATTGCCCAATCTGTCGTCTGTCAGGAATCAGTTATGATGAATTAATGTTCCATATAGAGACCTCCCATAGTGAGGTGAAACCTGTGGATGATAGTAGGACAATTTGTTCCATTGATAAAGAAAAGGATCTTGGTGCTTCATTTCAGACCAGTAAGTTAGTTCATTTAGAGCATAAAACAGTTCCAGAACAAAAAGAATTTGAAGTGGACAGGATGGAAGAGCCAAAACCAGAGATGTCTTGCTCTGCTTCTCCTCCTAGCTGTGAGAGACCATTTAAACATAACATAAACAGAAAGGGTGAATCCAAACGATTAATGCCATCAGGAGCTGTCAATGGACATGTTTCAGGACCGGTTTGGAGGCAACCAGAGAAAACAATATGTGATAACAATCATAGAGGATCAGAAGACAATGAACTTCCTAGCAGTTCTGAAGAATCTGTGAAGTTTGATGCCCCAGAATGTCCTTTTTGTGGCCTAATAGGAAATTCAGGAGAGGATCTAGATGAACATGTTAAAGACAAACATTCCGAGTTGCTGGAAACTCCTCAAAAAGGTGTGAAATATGTGTATGAGGTAATGCTTCTAGTCTTCAGCAGTGCAAGTGTATCAGAATTAAGAGCTACGTTTTGGAGACAAAGAAATGTCACATATAAAATCAATGTCCAGGATAGAGCTCTATGATGGCTTTACCCTCCTATATTTGTCCCAGCTCATCTTGTCCATATAACCCAACTCCTCCCTAACCTTATTCCCACTAAACTACTGACCATCTGACTTCCCTTCCTGACTCCAATGCTCGCTGACATTTTTAATTGTGTTCTCTCCTTGGGTTCTGCCCTTGTACGAACACAGCAGGTGTTATTTGCTGAGCTTGCCAGATACCAGAGAGAAACCTGTTTTCCTGATCATAAACCTTTTAAAAAAATATTTTGAAAACAATAAAGACGAGCTCTTGATTCCAAAATCATAGAACTACAATAATATCTTTAGGATTTAAAAAAGTAACAGATTTATCAACCAGAAATAAGCACATAATTTTGAAGTTATAGTTAAAACAGTCTTCCAGAACGACCCCCAAAAGCCCCACTTGGTCAGAACACACAAGTGAACTAACTATCTTCTTAGCAAAAACCTCCTTATAGATTTTTAACTATAAAAATACAGTAATATTACCCAAGGAAAAGATGCTATCACTTTACTAAAGGTGTACCACACATCTCCTCAAATATTTCCACTGTGATGTGGACATCCAAAAGAAAAGGTTCAGAAGCAGTCTATTTTCTGAAAACAGACTTCTGGCATGACTGGATCTTCAAATTTACAAACCCACACCTTCTCCCAGCACAGATCTGGTCACAGGACATTTTCCCCCCACACAGCCACACCAACTCAGCTCAACATCGTTTCTTCAATATCTTATTTCCCTTCCATTGTTCTCTTTGAACTCCACTTTTCCAAATTGAGACTTTTTCATGTTTTCCTATTGCCTCCACTTTCGGGTCAGTAACATTCAATATCCCTTCCCCTGTTTACGTATGAAACCATGATACTTCGGAACTTCCCTTCGAAATTCAACAGCGGAAAAGTCAGGTCACTGCTTATCTCATAATGCAAATTTAAAATCCAACCTATTGTAAATTCAACAGCCACATAACCTCTCATCACAAATGCCTACATGCATAAATACATACCTAACACCTTTATCCCTCTTACCTCCCAGTTCCCATAGAAAAAAACTACCTATTAGCCTCCCCCCAGTTTAATTAATCACAGACACACACAGCCTTCTTTACAGAATACCACTATATTCCCAATAATATTTTAAACAATAACATTCATCATCATAACCCCTCCTTCAAATCTGCTGTCATCACCACTCTCAAGAACCTAACCCCTGGCCCCCCCTGTCCTTGCAAACTACTGCTCCATCTCCAACCCCTCGTTCCTCTCCAAAGTTCTTGACTGGTGTTGCCTCCCAAACCCCCGCCTATCTTTCCTGTTTAATCCCTCCTATCGAGTTTTCATCTCTGCCCTAACACTGAAAGTTCTTATAAAAGTCACACCCTGTATGATGTTACAAAGGTAACAAACCCTCCTTGCCCTTCTCGACCTGTCTGCAGCTTTTGACACAGTTGATCACACTATGCTGTTCCAGTGTACTTCCATAAATGTCGAGATGGTTGGGACTGACCTCATTTGGTTCCATTTTAATCTATCTAATTGTCACCAGAGAATCACTTTCAGTGGCTTCTCTTCCCATTCCGCACACTTACCTCTGGTGATCCCCAAGGATTTAACCTTGGCCCCCTCCTATTTCCCATCAGTGCTGCCCCTTGGCAAAATCATCCAAAAACACTGTTAATTTCCACATGCATTCTACTGGATAAGCAGGAATTGCCTCCCAAGTAAAATACTGGGATGGCTGAAGAGATTGTCTTTTGGTCCTGCCACAAATTCCTTTCCCTCCCATTGACTCAGTCCCCTTCCTGGGAGCTGTCTAAAGCTGAACCACTCTGTGCAAAACTCTGTTGGATCTTGAGATGATCTATTGATCAGTATAAATATGCTCAGTAAGATTGTCTATTTCCTCCTCCATAACATCGCCTAACTTTGCCCTGCCACAGCTCTTTACTGCTGAAACCCTGATGCATGCCGCTGTCACCTACAGGCATAACTATTTAAACTCAGTCTTGGCCTGCCTCGCACACTCTACTCTCTGTAAAGCTGAGGTCATCCAAACGTCCGCTGGCTGTGTCCTAACTCTCTCCAAATCCTGATCGCCTGTGTTTGCTAACCTCCACTGACTCCTGGTGAAGCTTTGATTTGAAAATTCTCATCCTTGGTTTTCAAATCCCTCTATGGTCTGGCCCCTCCCTGTCACTTTAATCCAGCCTTTTGCATATCTATGATGCTCTAATTCGAGTCTCTCGTGCATCCTTGACTTTGATTGCTCCTCTATTGCTGACCTCACTTTAAGCTGCCTTATCTCTCGATTTCTCTTTTTAAACCAGTCCATTTCTCCACCTCACTTTCCTCCTTTAAGACACTCCTTAAACACACCTCTTTGACCAAGCTTTGGGTCATCTGCCATATCTCCTTGGGTAGCTTGGTGTCACATCTTGTTTTATAATGCTCCTGTGGAAATTCCTTGGGATGTTTTATTATGTTAAAGTCATTATATGCACTCATAAGCAATTGTTAAAAAATACAAATATGCCTGACCGGCTAAGTCTAAATTTAAAAAAAATGTTCCTAAAACTGATCGTTTCCCGACCAAGATCGTTATTTTTCACTGCTTTTCCAGTCCAGTTGCTAGAATATGTTTAATTGTACCCCCAGTATGTTCTGCAGAACTCTTCTTTCAGTGGAGCAGTGCTATAATGTTGCTCTTACTGATTTTAATATTACTTGTATTGGAGTAGAGTCTGCATCACAATGAGCTGCTTGTTCTACGGTGTGTCCTGTAGGTGGCATCAGTCACCTGGCTTCCTGTTAAATCTCGCAAACTGATAGAGGGTGTCAGCAAATGTGGGACAGTAAACCATTTCTGTGAAGCGTTCTAAACTATTCCTTTCCACTTAAAAGAAGCTTAATAGCAAAAGTCTCACCTCTATAGATAGAGGCTAAATTTACTTTCAGAGTAAAACTTTCGTAACAAAAATCTTATTTCAGTATTGAATGTACTTCACAGCCCTCTGGGGTACATAACTCCAAATACTCACAACCCTCTTTAATGTAGAAATTCCACTGCATCTCAGTCCCATTATTCTGAGACTAAGTCCCCTTCGTCTGTCCAGCCAGAGGGAACAGCCTCTCAGCATCTACCCTGTCAAGCCATCTCATAATCTTGATAAGTTTCAATGAAATCACCTCTGATTCTCCTAGACTCCAGAGATTATAGGTCCAATTTACTCAAATCTTTCCTCACAGCAAAGACCATTAGGAAGTCAACCAATAGTATGTAATAGGCCTAGCCATGAAAATCACCTGGGCCTTTCTGCTGCCAGTCTTAAAATCAGAATTTTCAAATATATATTCTTTTTACTGGCAGTGAGCATTGCTGGCTAGGCCAGCATTTATTTCACATTCCTAATTGCTCTTGAAAAGGTGGTGTCTTCCTGTCCACCTCGACAATCTCGGCAGTAATCATCCATGCTCCTCTCTCCTCCTCCTATCCCTATGCACCATGAATGACATAATCTCCCCACGAACCACCGCCTTCAACGCCTTCCCAGAACGTGGCTGCCGACACCTCCCCATTCTGATTAAGCTCCATGTAACCCTCCAATCGCCAGCTTCACCTTTTTGCCAAACCCCTTATCTGCCAAAAGACCCAAATCTAGCCTCTGTCCCGGCATCTGCACCTGCCCCGAGCTAATCCTTGGCTCCAGCCAATGTGGCACATGATCCGAAATCACGATTCCTGCATACTCTTCCCCCACCTCCCCCATCAGCACCACTTGACTCACCACAAATAAATTAATTCCAAAGTACACCTTGTACACGTGCGAGAAGGAGTGCTCCTTCCCCACCCAGGTTCCTAAATTCCATGGATCATCTATTTTCATACATTCCATAAACTCCTTTGCATTCTCGTCCTTCCCATTGACTTGGAGCCCAACCTGTTCACCTTCAGCTCTATCATACAGTTCGCAATCCCCCCTCCACCTGGTCACCTCTCGTGACCTCATCTCCCACTTCACCTCCATTCACCAGCATTATTTGCTAACGTGGCATGTCCCATTCTAAGGCCCCCCCCCTGCTTATGCACACCTCCATCACCGGTCCCTTCTTCACCTGTGCAATCGGTGTACTTTGGAATTAATTTCTTTGTAGTTAGTCAAGTGGTGCTGATGGCCCCTTACCCACCTGAATACCCATCCAACTTGCAACCCCACCCAATGGACCCCACCTTGCACATCCCTCACCCACAACAAAAAGCACTCAAAATCACAAATTGCCTCCTGTCAAAAAGAAAAACACCACAAACAGGGGAGGGGCTGGGATGATCACCCTTACAGAATGCAGCTCCCCGAAAAAATTCCCACCCTCCGGCAACATTAAACAGCCAAAACATCAAAACTTTGTGGATTAAATTTAGAGAACCCAATTTCCAATTAAGGGAAACTTTAGCGTGGCAATCTACCTATCTGCACATCTTTGGGTTGTGGGGGCGAAACCCACGCAAACACAGAGAGGTTCTGCCGCCTGGACCTGTTTTCCTGCTCCACCCTCACTTGCAGCGACTTGCATAGATCCACCAGGATCCCCACCCCTGCCTCCAAAGACACAACCTGATCACTCTGATCAGCCACCACCTTCTCCACCTCCACCTCGCGTAGTGTCGCTCCTTGCGCCTCGAGACATTTATCCACCATGTCTAGCTTTTGACCAGTTGCCATGCATCTCCTTCCTTTGTTGGCAAAATTCCTCCTTGATGAAGGCCATGAACTGCTCCATCTGGGGCTTTCCAATTGACGACGACCCTTCCCCTCCGCCATTCTCAAAATTGTTGCTGCGTGACAGGCCCCCTCCAACTCCTTAGCCAAGTCTTTAACTGTTTGTTACCGGGTCTGGTAGCCAGTGGACATGCCAATCTTGGGGAGAACCTCCTTCTTCTACCTCTGCCGGAACTACCCCGCTAATGGTATAAAGTGCCCAAACAAATGCCTTCGAGCCGGAGTTGCCCTGTGTGCACCCAATCATTACATGGCTGCCACCGGAGGTCATACAGCAGCATTCTTTAGTCGCACTCCATTTAAATAATATTCTGCTTTTTTACTCTTCCTGCTAAAGTGAGCAACCTCACATTTTCCCACATATTCCATCGTCAAATCTTTGCCCACTTAATCTATCTATACCCACTTCCAGACTCTTTGTATCCTCCTCACAATTTGCTTTCCTACAAATGTTAGTACTATCAGCAAATTTGGCTACAATATAGTCAGTCCCCTCACACAAGTCATTAATATAGATGATAAATAGCTGAGGCCCCAGCACTGGTCCTTGTGGCACTCCACTAGTTACAGTATGTCAAGTTGAAAATTATCCATTTGTCCCTACTCTCTGTTCCTGTTAGAAGGCAATCCTCTATCCATGCTAATATATAGCCACCAATGCCGAGAGCTCTTGTATTGTGTAATAAACCTTTATGTAGCACCTTATCAAAATACTTTTAGAAATCCAAAAAGCTTCATCTATTGGCTCTCCTCTAGTATCCACCCTGATTATTTCATCCTCCAAGAACACTAATGAATTTGTCAAACACAATTTCCCTTTTATAAAGTCATGTTGACTCTGCCTGACTGTATTATGATTTTCGAAATGTCCTGCTACTTGTATGTTCCCCAATGGCAGATGTGCAATGGTGAATTTGCTTATCCTTCCTGCAGTCTTGTTCACAAAAGGTTGCACAACCTGTTTAACGAGTGCAAAGGCTGAGACTTTCCGGTGTTACCTTCCGGACCCCCATATCTGCCTCATGCTAGTTGTACTCCTCTTTACCTGACTACAGACCAAATCTGAGGTTGTTAACTCAAGGGATATGACTATCTCCTAGAACAAATTGTCCAGCTAACTTTCTCCTGTCCTGATGAATCACAGTGTCCGAAGCTCTGATTTCAGATTATCAAATCTGAACCAAACTTCCTTGAGCTGTGGTTGCTGTACATCACCTTGGTGTCCACCAGATCCCATGTACTGCAGCTGCAACCCATCATCTTTCCTGCCAAGTAGTTTAACCAGCTAAGCTCTAAATTTAATACAGTACTTGTGTCTCCTGGTCCTAATTTAAACTCTCCATTCAACTCCATTTTACCACCCTAGTTAGGTTGAAAATATATTGTAAAACTCAACAACCAATCACCTAATTTATGTCTCGAGACCTCGGCCCTCAGGTCTTACTGTCTCTTACTCCTTGGACCCACTTGTTTTCAAAATACCTGAATAATACCACTTCACTTACCAAACTCCTGAGCTAAGCACACCATCAAAGTGAACTCTGTGCCACATTGTGTGTATTTCTTCCTACATATACAAAAAACAGCAGGGCAAGGCAGCTCATTATAGCACATCATAAAATAATTCATTCAATCTTTTTTTTTTAAAAAGCTTAATATTTTGCATTTCTTGACTGGAGTTTAATTTTCACCTTGTGTTTATTAGGTTGTGGAAAGCAGAGACTGTATCCATGTCCCATGTGCAAACTGGTATTTGGAAATTGTCAGGTACTGCAAGAACATGTGGAGTTGCATTTAGCTGAGAGCAGAGCTGAAGGTAATACACTGTGTTATTCTTTGCAACGAGGTTAGAATGTGAAAAGCGGTAATTTACTGGTTTAATCAGGCATATTAATTTTATTGTCCAACATGTCAGCTCGTGACATTGAAAGGCACTTTGAATGTTTGCAAAGTTTCCACACAATTTATTTCTGTTTATTGATTACCTCCTATAGAATTCTTCCATTTCTTGCTTGATTCTGAATTGATCCCTATTTAAAGCCTTTGCAGATGTTTATTATGCAAGTGAAACATATTGCTTGTTGCTGTAATAGTACTCAGAAAACTGTATTATTGCTTTATTTCAAATTTCTGGTTATTAATGTTTTCATTTTATGTATTCTGAGCTTTGTGTTAAGGCATGTTCAAGGTCAGAATGGAGCATATTGTTGTGTTTTAAATCTTGCAAGTTTTATCACTTGGCCTGGTCCAAATTGCTAGGTTGTTGCATAGTGTTCATTGAAAGTTGCAACTTTGCCTATTCCCTGTTTTTCTCTCAATTTTTCCTTAGGATGCCTCTTCCTTCCCCTCTAAAATACTGTCCTCTAAAGCCAACCTTATGGAACATAAAACATAGAACATACAGTGCAGAAGGAGGCCATTCGGCCCATCGTGTCTGCACCGACCCACTTAAGCCCTCGCTTCCACCCTATCCCCGTAACCCAATAACCCCTCCTAACCTTTTTGGTCACTAAGGGCAATTTATCATGACCAATCCACCTAACCTGGACTGTGGGACTATGGAAGCCCATTTGGACTGTGGGAGGAAACCGGAGCACCCGGAGGAAACCCACGCAGACACTGGGAGACCGTGCAGACTCTGCACAGAGAGTGACCCAACAGGGAATCGAACTTGGGACCCTGGCACTGTGAAGCCACAGTGCTATTCACTTGTGCTACCGTGCTGCCCAGATAGTTTCATTTAGCCACTGGGTCCAGTAAATCTCCATCCTTGGTGATTTTCCATCTACACTTAAATGCCTTAACCCCATTCCTCCTTTCCTTTATAATCTTACTCCTCAAACCTTGTCGCCCACTATCATAATCAGCCCTTTGGTCCTGTCAGCTTTTGTGGCCTCTCCACTGTCTAAATCTTAATCACTGAAGATAGTTTATCTTGCCTTTCACTCATCCCACTACCATCACTATCAACTCTTGGAAAAACTCCACCCTTACTAATCTCTTGCAAGGAACTGTCCTATGATTCTTTACTCATTGTGACAACTCTATTGACCCTCCCCCTCACTTTTGACAGGGTCTGCCAGCCTGGCCCCAGCAAAATCACAGACTTACCTTTTAATGCAACTCCCATCACTGCACAGCCCTTTCTGGGATTGCCTGCTGTCTCAGCAGTGGTCACTGCTCAAATCTATTTGTTTGGCCTGCAGCTCTTGGTAATGGGATTTCCTCTCAGATGAGGGCAGTGCTTCACCTCCAGTTAATTGAAGGCCTGACTGCTGTTAAAAAGCTATGGGGTGAAACGGCCAAGCAAAGGCATACTCGCCACAGACCTGGAAAATGGGGCAGGAATCTCAGCCCAAGCGTAAACTTCAGTTTCAAGTCTCCTACCTCTTCTGGTCTCTGAGTACAGCCTACATCAGCCTGAAAAAATACAAATTTGAACTCTCCTCATATAGTTACTTATTGTTAAAGCACACCATCAGCGTGCTTAATTGTAAGATCTTTTATTATCATTTTGAAACCAACTGCACCTCATTCTCCTAATCAATGATAACCCATAGCTCCTTTTCTTCATAATGAATCATCTCCTCTAATCTCTCCCACCTTTTCCCGTCCTTTCTAAACTCATTTGTTCAATTATACCTACTTCACATTCCCTTTACTTGCTCCCAATCAAAACCCTGGCACTGAACTATCTTCACCAGCCACCATGTTTGATCGTGTTTGTAGCTCCCTATTCTCAGGCATCACCCCTCCCATTCAGAACTGCCATCATCACATTTGCGGCACGGTGGTTAGCACTGCTGCCTCACAGCTCCAGGGACCGGGTTCAATTCCAGCCTCGGGTAACTGTCTGTGTGGAGTTTGCACTTTCTCTCCATGTCTGCGTGGGTTTCCTCTGGGTGCTCCGGTTTCCTCCCACAGTCCAAAGATGTGCAGGTTAGGTGGATTGGCCATGCTAAATGGCCCCTTAATGTCCAAAAGGTTAAGTGGGGTTACTAGGTTATGGGGATAGGGTGAAGGCGTGGGCTTAAGTAGGGTGCTCTTTCCAAGGGCTGGTGTAGACTCGATGGGCCAAATGGCCTCATTCTGCATTGTAAATTCTATGATCCTATGAAGCTCATCTTCATTCCATTCATCTCACCCATATTTTAATATCCTGTTACCCATATAAGATATTTGAATGTGACATTGCTTTGAGGCTCTGTGCCAAAAGGTCCTGTTCAAACTTTTTCAGTGTAGCTTCTGCCCAGTTGGAAACATCAAGACCACCAGCCTGGGAAAATTATAAATGGTTTCTTTTGCGATCTTGACCACAGTACATAATTCTTCTTCTTCCATCTTGTCCTCCTGTAGCACTGTGATATATTGACTCCACTAGTTTGGCCAGCTCCTTGGAACTATCCTTGTATAGTTCCAATCCTGCCTGCCTGAATACAGCCAGTGCACATGCAGCAATAACCTATCCTCCTGTCCCAGCATCGGTACCACCAGCGTTTCTCATGGATTTAATTTTATCTTTATTCCCCTTTTACTTCCTCATCTATATGATGCTCCTAGTGGCATGTGCAATTTCCATGTGGATGCTGGTGAAATTCAGTTCTACACTTCCTCCATCCCTTCCCTTGGCCCCCACAGCTGCCTCTGTGACCTCTGTCAGACCTGACATCAATATGTGGATTAGTCGATATTTTCTTCAACTAAGCATTAAGAAGCCTTATAACATAACCTCTACTTCCTTATCGGTGTCTTTGACCTCTTCCCCACTTATTCATTCAAGCAGGTTCAAATATTGTCCAACTGAGTTTACTGCTTATTCAACTTCTACACCTATATTTACCCCACTCGCACTACGAGAAGGCCAAAGGCCCATTACGTCTGAGCATTTATCCAGTTGGAAAACTGCCTGGTGTTCAAAATGTCAGTAGCCATAACTGATTTGATTGTTCTGTTCAGTTCCTGTTGAAATAATTGTCAAATTTTCGGTTTTTGTTTTCCAACTTCTTTCAGATAGGATGGATTGAGCTCCGTGTTTTGTAAGAAGCAGAGTGTTCAAAGAGGCAGTTTATTAAAATATAAATTTTCAATGATAGTATAAGAAGGCAGGGAAAAGCATTTTGAATGAGTTAATATGATCTTTGCGGACTATGAACAATGTTCCTGTTATAAAACAGATGCTTCTGATTTATGGGAATAATTCCTGGAGTACTGAAGTTTATATAAACTTGATTATTTTAAAGCAGGTTATTTTTTATATATATTCTTTCATGGGATGTAAGCATTGCTGCAAAGCTAGTACATAAACGTATTAAACATTTGGCGCTACTTAAGTATTTTTAGATATATATTTAATATTTGTATTGTGAATGTGTTTCTTCATTGAATTATCTCCAGAATGTGTCTTGGCTGATCGTCGATTTGCCCAAAGACTTCAGGAAGAGGAAGAAAAGAAAAGAAAAGTTTTTGAAGCCAAAAGAGAACATGAGGAATTTCAAAAACTTCAGGTATTTGCAGAAAAAATTACAAAGAACAATACAGCACAGGAACAGGCCCTTCGGCCCTCCAAGCCTGCTCCGGTCATAATACTATCTGTGGCCAAAACCCTCAGCACATTCTTGTACCGTATCCCTCTATACCCATTCTATCCATGTGTTTGTCAAGATGCCTTTTGAACGCCACTAATGTATCTGCTTCCACAACCTCCCCTGGCAATGCGTTCCAGGCACCCACCACCTTCTGTATTTTTTTTTTTTAAACTTGCCTTGCACATCTCCTCTATGCTTTGCCCACAGACCTTAAACCTATGCCCCCTGGTGACTGACCCCTCCAACCTGGGAAAGAGTACCTGCCCATCCACTCTATCCATGCCTCTCATAATCTTGTAGACCTCTTATCAGGTCACCCCTCAAGCTCCGTCGTTCTAATGAAAACAGTCTTGAGTCTATTCAGCCTCTCCGCATAGCTAACACCCTCCAGACCAGGCAACATCCTGGTAAATCTCCTCTGCACCTTCTCCAAAGCCTCCGCATCGCTCTGGTATTGCGGTGGCCAGAATTGTGCGCAACATTCCAAGTACGGCCTTACTTACCGAGGTTCTATACAACTGCAGCATGACTTGCCAGCTTTTATACTCGATGCCCCGTCCAATGAAGGCAAGCATTCCATATGCTTTCTTGACTACCCTGTCCACTTGTGGTGCCACTTTCAAAGATCTGTGGACCTGCACGCCCAGATATCTCTTACTTTCTATATTCCTAAGAGTTTAGCCATTTACGGTGTATTTCCCCTCTATGTTAGACCTACCAAAATGCATTACCTCACATTTGTCTGGATTAAACCCCATTTGCCATTTCTTTGCCCATGTCTCCAACCTATCTATGTCCTGCTGTATACTCCGACAATCCTGGGCAGCACGGTAGCACAAGTGGTTATCACTGTGGCTTTATAGCACCAGGGTCCCAGGTTCGATTCTCCGCTAGGTCACTGTCTGTGTGGTGTCTGCACGTTCTCCCTGTGTCTGCGTGGGTTTCCTCCAGGTGTTCTGGTTTCCTCCCACAGTCCAAAGATGTGCAGGTTAGGTGGATTGGCCATGATAAATTGCCCTTAGTGACCAAAAAGGTTCGGAGGGATTATTGGGTTACGGGGATAGGGTGGAAGTGAGGACTTAAGTGGGTCGGTGCAGACTAGATGGGCCGAATGGCCTCCTTCTGCACTGTATGTTTTATCTTCAACACTATCTGCTACTCCACCAACCTTGGTGTCACCCGCGAACTTACTAATCAGACCAGTTACATTTTCCTCCAAAACATTTATATATACTACAAACAACAGAGGCCCCAGCACAGATCCTTGTGGAACACCACTAGTCATGACCTTCCATTCAGAAAAATACCCTTCTACTGCTACCCTTTGCTTTCTATGACCTAGCCAGTTCTGTATTCTTCTTACCACCTCCCCTCTGATCCTGTGTGACTTCACCTTTTGTACTAGTCTACCATGAGGCACTTTGTCAAAGGCTTAACTGAAGTCCATGTAAACAACATCCACCGCCCTCCCATCATCAGTCATCTTTGTCACCTCCTCAAAATCTCGATCAAGTCAGTGAGGCACGACCTCCCTGCTGACTATCGGTGAGTCCATTTCTTTCCAAATGCGTATAAATCCTGTTCCTGAGAATTTTCTCGATAATTTACCTACTACTGACATGAGGCTCGCTGGCCTATAGTTTCCAAGTTATCCCTGCTATCTTTCTTAAACAGCGGTACCACATTACCTATTCTCCAGTCCTCTGGGATCTCACCTGTAGCCAATGAGGATACAAAGATGTTAGTCAAGGCTCAGCAATTTATTCACTTGCTTCCCTCGGTATTCTGGGATAAATCCCACCCGGCCCAGGAGACCTATCTACCTTAATATATTTTAAAAGATCCAATACCTCCTTTTTGATGTCAACATGACCCAGACTGTCCATACACCCTACCGAAGAATCATCTTCCACAAAGTCCTTTTCTTTGGTGAACACTGATGCAAAGTACTCCTTTAGTACCTCGTCCATTTCCACTGGCTCAACACATAGATTCCCCCCACTGTCTTTAAGTGATCCAATCCTTTCTCTAGCCATCCTCTTGCTTTTTACACATGAATAAAAAGCTTTGCGATTCACCTTAATCCTATTTGTCAGGGACTTTTCATGATCCCTCCTAGCTCTCCTAATTACCCACTTAACTACCTTCCTACTTTCTTTATACTCCTCAAGGGTTTCGACTGTCTCCACCCTTCTAGACCGTACAAAAGCCCCCTTTTTCTTTTTGATGATGTTCACAATGTCCCTCGTTATCCAAGGCTTCCTAAACTTCCCATACTTATCCTTCGTTCTCTCAGAAACGTGACTTTCCTGAATCCTAATCAACTGTCTCTTGAAAGACTCCCACATGTCCGATGTTGATTTACCTTCCAACAGCCGCACCCAATCCAAATTCTTCAATTCCTGTCGAATGTTATCTTGCTTGTCACAGTTCAACTAGTTGCCACTATCTGAAAATCTTAGGCTATGTCAGTCTAGTATTGTTGCTCTTTGCACCTTTTCTCGAGCCACGCTGTCTATGCTACAAATTTCAGATCTGCCTTAGATACGCATGCATTTAGTGATGCTGATCTATTTTGTGAACAGCCTAAGCATCTTACATTCAGGGCGGTCCTTGTTGTCCATTAGCTAGTGTAATAGCACACCCTGAGAGTGTAACAGTATGATGATCTGATATTCCATCATTCATATGTTCCCTTGCATGCACTTAACTGAAGTAGAAAGCACTTTAATAAGATGAAGCTTGATGGAGGTTGTTTATTTTACATCAGGCAAGTAAATGTAAAGAGTAAAGGGGCAGCACGGTGGCTCAGTGGGTTAGCCCTGCTGCCTCACGGCGCCGAGGTCCCAGGTTTGATCCCAGCTTTGGGTCACTGTCCATGTGGAGTTTGCACATTCTCCCCGTGTTTGCGTGGGTTTCGCCCCCACAACCCAAAGATGTGCAGGCTAGGTGGATTGGCCGTGCTAATTTGCCCCTTAATTGGAAAAATGAATTGGGTACACTAAATTTATTTTTAAAAATGTAAAGAGTAATAATTGGAACCAAATGTCATCTCTTAATTAACTTCACATGAATTTCATTAACCAAAACCCACCACAAGGGGCTTTTCACAGTAACTTCATTGAAGCCTGCTTGTGACAATAAGTGATCATTATTATTATTCCTTTGAGCAGGCTCACATAACCTTTTCTCGGCAGTTTTCTGATTTTAACCCATTCTAAGTTCAAGATGAGTGACTTTTCCTCAGTAAGTCAAGCTCTCTTCCCTGAATTAATATAACTGAATTAATTACTTCATGTGTGTCTCCCTTCCTTCCTCTGTTAGCAGAGAATGTAAGAATTGTCAGGACGATAAAAGGTAAGTAAGCATGGGTAAGGAGAGAGAAGGCAAGAATAGGCTGAGAGCCAAAGGGAGATTTGTATTCATTTAGTGCCTTCCATAACCGTTGGACATTCCAAAGCACTTCAGGACCAAAAAATGTACTTTAAAAGTAAAATGTACTTTTAAAGTATAGTCACTGACGCAGCCAATTTTTGCTGAGCAACATCCCACAAACAGCAATGAGAAAATGATTAAATAACTTGTTATAGGTATCGGTTGAAGGATAATTAATGAAGACACAGGGAGGACTCCTGTGCTCTTCTTTGATTAATGTTATGTGATCTTTTGTGCTACCTTAGAAAGTAGATGGGGTAACGTTCCCAAGTCTCATCTGAACGCGGCATCATTGACGGTGCAACAATCCCTCAGTACTATACTGAGCTGTAACCTACGTTATATGCTCAGGTCTCTGGAATGGAACCTAAACCCATAATTCAAACAAAATCAGAAAATTTTAAAGAATCTCAGCAGGTCTGACAGCATCCGTGGAGAGCTTTCGACGTTTCGAGTCTGGATGACCCTTTGTCAAGAAACGGTAGCTCCCATCTCTCTCCACAGATACGGTCAGATCTGCTGAGATTGTCCAGTATTTTTTGTTTGCGTTTCAGATTCCAGCATCCGCATTAATTTGTTTTCAGCTTGAACCCATGGCTATATGACTCGGGCAGGAGTACTACACACAGAATGAATGCTACGAGTGGGTAAGAGCTGAGTTAGAAGCCAGGACAAGCATAAAGGAAAATTATGGGAACAGGCCAAAGATCGTTAGAAATCTGGGGAGGCAGGGAGTGAACTGAAGATGGACACAGAATTCAAGTAGAGTTGAAGCCTAGAGAAGTGGCTTAACTGCTGCAACTAGTATCAGAATGTAACAATCTGATCCTATCTTCATCGCATTAAACAGGTGGACTGGAAACCATTTAAAGATTGGTGAATTGCATGTGAGAACACATGTAGAAGACGGGATATCAGATCACAATGGGACCCTATTCCATCCGTAGATTATGCTTTTATGTTGGACGGCATGGGCACTTTAGGTGCGAGTTTCCAGACCAAGCCACCCTATAGCCCTGCGGTGTGTTTTCCAGGCCACCAAAGGCATCTTATCCTGTCATTGTTGATGGCGTTTCGTGTGGCTCGCCCATATCGCCATTGGGGAACCCGCTACGGGTTGGCGGGACCAGAAGACCCCGTTGGCAGAAATGGCTTGAAAATCCCACCCTTGGACAGTTTACCAAATAGATCTGTGTCACTGTGTTCAAGAGAATATCTAAGACAGACCTGTAATTGCGAACATGGACATTGTAGCTCTCAAGATGTATCAACCTGAACAAAGATTGGAGGGTTGTGAAAGGGGGGTGGATGACAAGTAGAGGATAAGGGCAAAGGTGGAAGAAACAAAATAAAAACATCAGTTAATGGAAAAGAGAAGGTGGGAAAAAGTAGAGCAAGGGAAATGGGCAAGGGGAAAGAAAGAAGTGGTGATATATAGAACATAGAACATTACAGCGCAGTTCAGGCCCTTCGGCCCTCGATGTTGCGCCGACCTGTGAAACCACTCTAAAGCCCATCTACACTATTCCCTTATCGTCCATATGTCTATCCAATGACCATTTCAATGCCCTTAGTGTTGGCGAGTCCACTACTGTTGCAGGCAGGGGATTCCATGCCCTTACTACTCTCTGAATAAAGAACCTACCTCTGACATATGTCTTGTATCTATCTCCCCTCAATTTAAAGCTATGTCCCCTCGTGCTAGACATCACCATCCGGGTAAAAAGGCTCTCACTGTCCACCCTATCCAATCCTCTGATCATCTTGTATGCCTCAATTAAGTCACCTCTTAACCTTCTTCTCTCTAACGAAAACAGCCTCAAGTCCCTCAGCCTTTCCTCATAAGATCGTCCCTCCATACCAGGCAACATTCTGGTAAATCTCCTCTGCACCCTTTCCAATGCTTCCACATCCTTCCTATAATGCGGCGACCAGAATTGCACGCAATACTCCAAATGCGACCGCACCTGAGTTTTGTACAGCTGCAACATGCCCTCATGGCTCCGAAACTCAATCCCTCTACCAATAAAAGCTAACACACCGTACGCCTTCTTAACAACCCTCTCAACCTGAGTGGCAACTTTCAGGGATCTATGTACATGGACACCGAGATCTCTCTGCTCATCCACACTGCCAAGAATCTTACCATTAGCCCAGTACTCTGTCTTCCTGTTATTCCTTCCAAAATGAATCACTGCTGGTGAAATATGACAAAGAGGCAGAAGGGAAAGAGAGAGTTGAGGAAGATGGAGGGGAATAAAGAAGAGAAAAGGAAAAATTTTAATCTACTCTGCAAATAGCAAAGCAACAAAAAAAATTCATTTGTTCTGGTTTGCAAACTTAGTCTTTTCAATTCAAACATTTTTGATAGCACCTTAAAGCTGTTAAAAGTAGAATGATGTTGAAAAATGACTGGTGACAGCCCACAGCAGTTTCTCTTCAGCACAGGTTTGGTTGCTAAAGGCATTGAGACATTATCCACATCATGCAGAGTGCAAATGAATTTTGAAAAGAGGTTCTGAAAAAGCCCTATTTTCATAAGCAAGGGGCCTGATGCTATTTCAGGTGTATGTCCCAGACATCTACAGCAGCCTTTACCAATGAGGTCGACAGGACATTTTGGTGTAGAAGGTGCATGCTCACACGCTGCCATATTAGATGCCCATTTTGTGCCTGTATAACAGGCACGATGGTAATAAATTTCTAGGTCATGATGTTTCATCTCTAAATTGAGTTTAACATCAGAATACTAACTGTTTACAAAGCTATATCTGCTTCTGAGGTAATACTTTGGCCATACTATTGGTTATGATGGGAGTAAGAATAAAATGTTATTCAGTTGAGCATAAATACCCATTAAATTTTACTTTAGTTTCTAACTTACTTGATCATTGGGTACTGAGTACACAGTAGAAGAGCAGCCCGTTGGACATGTACAGCAACTGAAGAGAAAGGAGTGGGGAAAATTTGACTTGTTCTCATTAGACTTGATCTTTGCTTGATTATTTTTCTATACTATCTCTCCATAACATAACTCGGTAATTCCCTGTAAGTGTTCCACTGCTGGTGACATTTTCCGTACCACGCTTTGTTTCAAAAAGCATATTATCAATCTGTGTACGCAACTCTATAGAGACCTTCTGTAGTGCAGAAAGTCTTTAGTACAGTGTATATTTCTTCTGTCAATTTGCTGAATATAACACATTGGTTTTCCTTGCCACGCAGTTATAAAGCAGCAAATTCTCTGAGCCAAACAACGTTGTGGGAGATTGGCTAGTGCAAATATGCAGTGATGATAGTTAATTATCACACCATTGAATTATTTAAGCAAAGCTGATTCCATAAATGTATACTGATGGCTAATGTTCATGCAACCCTATCCACTGTTTTTGGTCAATCCTGTATCAAACTGGAATATTAAAGTTATTAATGTTGCTTTTCTTCTCCCTATAGCAGCAATATGGATTAGATAATTGTGGAGGATACAAACAACAGATAATGAATAATATGGAGAGGGCTGTGGCACGGGGTCAGTTGAATCCTGCAGAATACCATCGCAGAAAAGCAGAAGTACTGGAGACATTAGCAGTTGGTGAAGATGATGGCAGAACTAGAACTCTAGGTATGATTGATTTTTCATTTCCATTATTCTCTGGGAACTCTGATCTGACCAGCTAATAGCTCATTATAGAGCCTGATTTTGACTGTAAATTGGAGGTTAATAGCATATTCAAAGCATAGTCCTTTTTTTTGTTTGTGTAAACGGAGTAGGCAATAAAAAGCCCAGATAGCAAAGATGAGTTCAAGTCTGAACACTCCAGGGCCGAACCATTGTTTGAGGGGCTGGACTGAGCTCAGGGAGAGAAAAGAACCCTGTTCAAACAGTGAGGGCAGATGTATTTGGAAAGCTACCAGGCGACGTCATGTAAAGCTGCTACAGAGACCAGCTTTTAAAAGGGGTCTGAAGAAGCTAATCTAACAGGAATATATTCTGTAAATCCAGGTATCATTGTTGCCTACCAGTCTAAGTGGAGATGAGAGCTGTCTGTCCATTTTACATGGTGATCAATAAGAAATCATGGCTGGGATTCTCCCTTGTGGGGACTAAGTCCCCACACCGGTGGGAAAACCAGCGCCGGCGTCAACGGCCCCCCAAGGGGAGGAATTCTCACCTGTCTCGGGGGCTAGGTGGACGCCAGAGGGGTTGGCGCCGTACCAGCCGGTGGCAAAGGGCCAGGGCGAGTTGGCACATGTGCGGAACGGTCAGCGTGATCTCGCGCATGTGCCGACCGTGCATTCACGCCGGCCATGGCGGAACCCGAAAAACTGCAGCGGAGAAAAATGGCACCCGGCGTCGGGCGGGATTCCCGCCTCCCCCCGGGGATTCTACGATCCAACGTGGGGTCGGAGAATCCCGCCCCATGTGTTCAGGTTAAAAGATACATGTAAGCTGTGTCATAGTTTGAAGTTTAAAATTGTTTTTCTTTTAATAAAGTTTTGTTTGCAAAAATAACCAGTCCCTTTTTATGCTATCACTCCTGGAATAATTGATCTTTCCACACTGTTTGAAAAACAAAACATCTTTGCAGTTCTGGTCCAGTATCTTAGCCACTGTTGGGATCTGACCATGCATCTGTAACTGGTCCCAATACCCACTCTTGGGGGGCACCAATACAAACCTTCAATTGAACTGGATGTTTTTAAATACTAATCAGAATCATGCTTCGTGACAGACACTTGAGGCTCCACAATAAAGCAGATTAGTTTCTAATGCAGATGCTGTGTTGTAAGAAACTCTGTCTTTATCTTTCTTTCCCCATGATCACATTTAACTTTCTTTGAAACATTCTTTTTAAAGATTCCAAAATATCAAGACAGCAGTCTGGACTATACAAGGCCAAGCCAAACTATTAAGACAATGCATCTTGTATATATACGCTATCATAGAGTTGTCAACAATTAACTTGAGAACCGAACCAACAATAGAGAAAATATTTGCTTTTCTTGACCTTGGCCATCCTAAAGTGCATTACAGTGGTTTTTTTTAATGTAGTCTCTGCCATAATGTTGGAAATGCAAATTGTGCATAGCAAGCTGTCGCAAACAGGAATGTAATAATAACTAGATAATTTGTTTGTAGTAATTTGGTTGAGGGCTAAATATTGGCCTGGAAACTGGGGATAATTCTTACTCTTCTGCTTCCATCTGAAATGACAGACAGAACTCGGTTTAAATTCTGATCTGAAAGAAGTCACCTCCCAATTGTAAGGTTTAAGTTTTGTGGGTCACAAATTACCCAAAAAAGGGGTTGAACTCAACAATGATTTTAGAATAGTTTATTAAGAAGCAACAGTTTAAATATTAATTCAGAAGCTAAGCAGACAGGGAAATCATACAACCTGTGACAGATTAGGATGATTTATCAGTGCCAGAAGGCAAGTGGATGAACAAAGCCATTTTTTTAATCGGGGGCAGCATTTTCTTATCTTGTTTTCAGCC
Organism: Scyliorhinus torazame; assembly: GCF_047496885.1. Lineage (NCBI taxonomy): Eukaryota > Metazoa > Chordata > Chondrichthyes > Carcharhiniformes > Scyliorhinidae > Scyliorhinus > Scyliorhinus torazame. The sequence continues at coordinate 232,993,971 of NC_092710.1, read as the reverse complement.
TTTTGTTTTGTTCTTCTTCTCGAGCTAACTGAGCTGCTAGGAAACTGCTACTCCCAGTTCCTCCATCTGAAGGAGACTGGCCCTAGCATGTGTCACCAGTAATTAGTTTTAACAAAAAGACCAAAAACATTTATTAAACATGAAAAGTTAGATTATGATACAATACTCCCCCTTAGCTTAACAAGTGCACACAGATTTTAGAGTTAACACGGCTTACAAAATATATCTTAAGCTACAACGGCCTCAATAACACGCAGTAAGTCTCTTTAAACACACAAGTTGGCTGTGGTTAAATACACTCTCCATTCTGAACTAAGTGAATGTCTGTGGATTTTTCTCCAAAATCCCCCGAGATGATTGTCACATGGGAGTTCTTTGAAGAAGGCAGCAAGGAAGTTAGACAAAGGAGAACTAGTGGACGTGATTTATTTAGATTTCCAGAAGGCCTTTGACAAGGTGCCGCATAGGTGACTGTTAAATAAGTTAAGAGCCCATGGTGTTAAGGGTAAGATCCTGGCATGGATAGAGGATTGGCTGACTGGCAGAAGGCAGAGAGTGGGGAAAAAGGGGTCCTTTTCAGTATGGCAGCCGGTGACTAGTGATGTGCCTCAGGTGTCTGTGCTGGGACCACAACTTTTCACAATATACATTAATGATCTGGAAGAAGGAACTGAAGGCACTGTTGCTAAGTTTGCAGATGATACAAAGATTTTTAGAGGTACAGGTAATATTGAGGAAGCAAGGGGGCTGCAGAAGGATTTGGACAAGCTAGGAAAGTGGGCAGTGAAGTGGCAAATGAAGTACAATGTGGAAAAATGTGAGGCTATGCACTTTGGAAGGAGGAATTTAGGCATAGACTATTTTCTAAATGGGGAAATGCTTAGGAGGGACTTGGGAGTCCTTTTTCATGATTCTCTTAAGGTTAACGTGCAGGTTCAGTCGACAGTTAAGAAGGCAAATGTAATCATAGAATCATAGAAGTTTACAGCATGGAAACAGGCCCTTCGGCCCAACCAGTCCATGCCGCCCAGTTTTTACCATTAAGCTAGTCCCAGTTGCCCGCACTTGGCCCATAAATAGAATGTTAGCATTCAAGTCAAGAGGGCTAGAATACAAGACCAGGGATGTACTTCTGAGGCTGTATAACCCATTTGGAGTATTGTGAGAGTTTTGGGCCCCATATCTAAGGAAGGATGTGCTGGCCTTGGAAAGGGTCCCGAGGAGGTTCACAAGAATGATCCCTGGATTGAAGAATTGTCGTATGAGGAACGGTTGAGGACTCTGGGTCTGTACTCGTTGGAGTTTAGAAGGATGAGGGGGGATCTTTTGAAACTTACAGGATACTGCGAGACCTGGATAGAGTGGTGGACGTGGGTAGGATGTTTCCACTTTTAGGGAAAACTAGAACCAGAGGACACCATCTCAGACTGAAGGGACGATCCTTTAAAACAGAGATGAGGAGGAAGTTCTTCAGCCAGAGGGTGATGAATCTGTCTTTGTCTTAAAGACACTCAGTGATTTGGCTTCCACAGCCTTCTGCGGCAGAGATGGATAGGTTCTTGATTAATAAGAGGATCAGGGGTTATGGGGACAAGGAAGGAGAATGGGGATGAGAAAATATCAGCCATGATTGAATGGCAGAGCAGACTCGATGGGCCCAGTGGCCTAATTCTGCTCCTCTGTCTTATGGTCTTATGGAGTTTCCAAACTCCATTCCCAAAATATATATCTTCAGATTAATAAGAATGAGGCCTTGGGTTTTTGAGCAGGCATAAAGGTGCATAAATCCCATAGCCTGATGAGACATATCCCAGGCTGCTATGGGAGGCAAGGGAGGAGATTGCTGGAGCAATGACGGAGATATTTAAATCTTAGTTGGCCACAGGTGAAGTGTCAGATGACTGGAGGATAGCTAATTAATTACCTTTATTCAAGAAGGGCAGCAGGCATGAGCTAGGTAATTACAGGTCAATGGTAGGGAAATTATTGGAAAATGTTCTCGGGGAAAGGATTAATCAACACTTGGAAAGGCAGGGATTGATCAAGGATAGTCCGCACTGTTTTGTTGGTGGGAGATCCTGTCTAACTAATTTAAAGTCTTTTGAAAAGGTAACTAAATATATTGATGACGGTAGCACAAATGATATGGTTTACATGGACTTCAGTAAGGCCTTTGACAACTTCCCACATGGAGGGCTGGTCCAAAAGGTTAGAGTCCATGGAATCCAAGGCAAGATGGCAAATTGAATCCAAAATTAGCTTGTTAATATTAGGCAAAGGGTGATGGTGGAGAGTTGGTTTTGTGATTGGAAGCCTGTGACCAGCTTTGTATCAGGGATAGGTGTAGGGACCCTTGCTGTTTGTTATATACATTAATGACGTGGACATGAATGTAGAAGGTTCAATTAGTAAGTTTGCAGATGACACAAATTGGTGGCATTGTTTATAGTGAGAAGGATAGCCTTAGGCTATGGACTGATATTGATCAGCTGGTAAGTTGGGCAGAGCAATGACAGATGGAATTTAATTCTGGTAAGTTTGAGGTGATGCATTTTCAGAGGTCCAATAAGGGTAGGAAATACACAAATGGTAGATTTTAGGGCGTATTGAGGAACAAAGGGGCCTTGGTGTACCAGTCCATGGGTCCCTGAAGGTGGCAGTGCAGGTAGATAGGATGATGAAGAAGGTGTATGGGATGTTTGTGTTCATTAGCTGGGGCATAGACTATAGGAGCAGGGAGGTCTTAGAACAACTTAATAAAACATCATTTAGGCCGCAGATGGAATATTGTGTGCAGTTCTGGTCGTCACACCATCGGAAGAACGTGGTTGCATTTGAGGGGTTACAGAGGAGGTTCACCAGGATGTTGCATGGGATGGAAAGTTTGAACGATGAGGAGAGACTGGATAGGCTGGGTTTGTTTTTCTTGAAGCAGAGGAAGGTGAGGGGAGATCTGATAAAGGTAAACAAAATTATGAGAGGCATAAATAAGGTTGATCATAAGAATATTTTCTCCATAGCAAAGGTGTCTTAAGACCAGAGAGCATAGGTTTCAGGTAAGTAAGTAAGTTTGGAGGGCACCTGAGGAAACATTCTTTCACCCAGAGGATGGTGGAAATATGGAAAGCGCTACCTGAGAGGGTGGTGGAACAGGTACTCTTGCGACATTTAAGAATCAATTAAATGAGAAGTTAAATTGCCACGGCAGAGTAGGCTATGGACCAAGTGCTGGTAAATGGGATTGGTATAGACCGGTATTTGAAGCTCGTCATAGACATGGTGGGCCGGAGGGCCTGTTTCTGTGCTTTGTGACTCTGCTCACACAACCTTTTCAGGAAGAGAGTTCCAAAGATTCACGATTCTGAGTGAATTTTGCCTCATCTCCATTTTAAATGGGCGACTGCTTGGCCAGAACTTTCCAGCCGTTCTCGCGGGTGGGATCGTCCTGTCCTGCCGATTATGGACTCCTGCTGTGGGTTTCATGGCGGCGAGGGGTGCATTCAACAGGAAACCCCGTTGACGATAGTGGAACCAGAAGATCCTGCCACCAGCCAATAGCGGGCCACCTCAACCTGCCGGTAAATCCTGCCTACTATTTTTAAACAGTGACCACTAATTCTAGATTCACTAACAAAAGGAAAAATCCTCTCCATATCCACCCTGTCAAGGTCTGTCAGGAACTTGTTTGTTTCAATCAGGTCGCCTCTTACTCTTCCAAACTCCAGTGGGTACAAGCCTAGCCTGTTGAACCTTTCCTCATAAGAGAACTCACTTATTTCAGGTATTGGTCTGTAAACCTTCTCTGAACTACATTTTCATATTTCCTTAAATAAGGTGACCAATACTGTGCACAGTGCTCCAAACGTAGCCCCGCTAGTGTCCTGTACAACTGAAGCATGACCTCCCTACTTTTGTATTTGATTCCCCTTGCATTAAACTATATTAGTATATTAGCATTTGTAATACTTGCTGTACCTACACCTAGCCTTTGTGATCCATGGACTAGGACTTCCAGATCCCTCTGCATCTCAGTGCTCTGCCGTCTCACCATTTAGATAATATCCTTTTTTATTTTTATTATTTGACAGTTTCATATTTTTCCACATCATATTTCATTTGCCAGATCTTTGCCCACTCACTTAACCTATCTCAATCTTTTTTTAGCCTCCTTACATCTTCTACACAACTTACTTTCCTACCTATTTTTGTGTCATCAGCAAATTTGGCAACACTCTCTTCAATCTCTTCATAGAACAAAGAACAGTACAGCACAGGAACAGGCCCTTCAGCCCTCCAAGCCTGCGCCGATCACGTGTCCTATCTAGACCACCCGCCTGTAACCTTCCATACCCCATCTGTTCATGTGCCTATCCAGATAAGCCTTAAAGGTCGCTAATGTATCTGCCTCAACCACCTCACTTGGCAGCGCATTCCAGGCCACCACCACTCATCCAAGTCATTTTTTAATATATATATATATATATATATGTGTATCTATACATTGTAAACAGTTGGGATCCCAGCCCTGATCCTTGTAGCATACCACTCGTTAAATATTGCGAACCATTTATGCCTACTCTCTGCTTCCTGTTAGCCAGTCGATCTTCTATCCATGCCAATATGTTACACCCTATAACATGACCTTTTATTTTCCACAATAATCTTTGATGTGGTACTTTATCAAATCCCTGCTGGAAATATACTCACTTATTGAATTGTGTTCTTGTTTTACAGGTCTAATAAGGGCGCTAAATGAGTATTATCAGCGAAATGGTGCAGAAATAAGGCATGTGTATCTGTGTGCAGAAGCAGATCACTATCATGCCTCTCTAGGAGACAAAGGCTGGGGATGTGGATACCGAAACTTTCAAATGCTTCTTTCCTCACTTATGAAGATGGAAGAATATAAGTGTGATTTACACGGTACAGATATTACAGAAAAATATTACTGTTGGAAGGATGTTGGGAGCAGGCTCTAAGAAACACTATTACTAAGCAAGCTCGCGCAGTATTTATTCGTAACTTGGTAATCCTAGATAACCGAGGTCTTCTGCCTCTGAGTTAGAAGCTCTGCGTTCGAATTCCACCCAGGACGTGACAGCCAAGGAACATGCATTCATGATGCAGCCAAACAGGCATATCAACCTGCAAATTTTTCCAACGTACCAATGGCAGGCAGTAAGAGTAGGCGAGATTCCTGGGAAGCTTTCTGATGGAAAGAAAGTTGGAGCCTCTCCCGTCACTATCCATAGCTCTAACTACAACATGCAGAGAATGATGCATGTTTGCACAGGAATTCAGACTCCCTGTGTGAACTGCAACACACCACCACCAATTCTAGATCATAGTTGTACTTGCCTTACATCTTCCTTGTTGACCTCATGTCAGTTTGTGGTCATTTTCTTTTTTTATTCGAGGAGACCATTGCATTATTTCAAAATGCTAAACAGTAGAGAACAGAAATCTGTATTTCACAGAGACTTGTCTCAGCTTTTTATATTATTTATATCATACATTCCAGCATTGTCCTTGTTTAGATTCTGGAAGCAAAAGTAGCCACTTAGATTCATTAGAAAAACAATGAGAGTCCAAAACCTGTTTCAACATTTTAACCTTGTCAGATGCAGTGTTCCGGTAAAATATATAATTTCTTGTGTAAATCTGAACATTTTTTTAATAAAGCATTATGAAACAGTGATGTTAGCACTTAAAGCTATTTGGTTAGAAAAACCTTAAAATCTCTTTTTACCCTGAGATCTAACTTCACAACAAACTGTAAACTGTGCTGAAAGATGGGACTAGCGAGGCACGGAGAGCTTGGGTATGAGGAAGATTTCTATCTATATTGCACCTTATCACATATGATATGTCATTTTAAAATTCAGTGACAACTGTGAAAGGAGCCAGGCTAGTTATTTTGCACAAAAATAATAATGAGATGGCTGACTACATTTAATATTTTGGTGCTGATACTTGAAGGAAGACATTTTTTGCCAGGGCATCAGACAGTACAGGTCATCTTCAAAAAATACCCTTGGATCTTTAATGCCTACCAGAACTGCAGATGCTTCATCCAAAAGACAAGCAGCTCTTTAAATGCAGGCCTTGATCAGTCTAACACTGGAATGACAACCTAACTTGTGGATTCCAAGTTCTGGTGTGAGAATTAAATCCATAACTTTCTGCATCCAAGGGCAAATCTATATATTTTATATAAATATATATATATTTTTATATATATATATATATTGAGTGACCTTTTTTGTTGCAACCGCTAGATGTCATATTTGGCCATTGTCCTCCTGGACCAGTGGAAAGAAGAAAGTTAGCAGTTTAAATTGGATTATACTGGGCGGGGCCGGAGAATCCCCACGACCGGCGCGATTCTCCGCAGAGTGTGGTTGGTGCGGCGCCGGTCAAGGGCCACTCTACGCGGCCGGCCCGATTCTCGGCCTGGGATGGGCCGAGTGGCCGTCGTAAAAACGGCGTGTCCCACCTGCTCTCAGCCGGTGGGAACTCGGCGTTGAAGGGTCGGGCGGTGGCCTGTTGGGTGGGAGGTGGGTTCTGACCCTGGGGGGGGGGGGGGGGGTCCTCCAATGTGGTCAGGCCTGCGATCGGGGCCCACCGATTGGCGGGCCAGCCTCTCTGGCTGGGGGCCTTCTTTCCTACATGCCGGCCCCTGCAGCCTTGTGCCACATTGCGTCAGGGCCGGCGCATTGAAGGAGGCCACTGCGCATGTGCGCGTTGGCGCCGGCATCACTGCATGCACGGATCCCGCGGCACCGGGATCGCCAGCTGGAGCGGCGTGAACCACTCCAGTGCCGTTCTGGCCCCCTGTAGGGGCCAGAACTAGTCATTGGCTCGGCCCGTTCATGCCGTCGTAAAACGCGCCGGCGTTTATGACGGCGCGGGTGCACACTCTGCCGTGGGATTAGAGAATCCCGCCCACTGTATTTGCATATTTGAACAAATGTTCTTTTTCCATTTGGATGGAGAGATGTAAACATTTTTCATTTGTTCTTTTAGGCCTTGTAATCCCCTGCATTCCAAAAATCCAGGCTATGATTGAGGAAGCATGGAAGGATGGTTTTGATCCTCAAGGTGCTGCATATTTTAAAAATAAATTGCAAGGCACTCGAGCTTGGATTGGAGCAACAGAAATCTATTCTTTATTGACCTTTCTGAGAATAAAGTTAGTATATGAGTTAAAAATACTCTGAATTGATAAAAATGAACCTCCTAATCTACTGGTTATACTCTACCTTTTAATTGAGTTGCAAGAGTTAACCTGATTCCAAAATTCACTTGTAATGATTAAGAGACTAATATTAGTACTTGTAAAATGACAACACTATTAAAATACTGTTAAATACCAACTGAATTAATGTACCTATCCATTTTCCCAATGGATATATCATTGAGGTATATGCATAACGGGTAAAGAAATTAAGGATTTCAGCTGACTATTCCAACTGTCCCGTAATAATCATTTATACTTTGTAGTAAAGAGTCGTGTTTTATCAAGAATATTCAGTCTCTTGTTCCACAAAGACAGGAATAAAACTGATGTTTTTCTCCCGATCTACCTTTGTTCCACCTCCACATGGTACCTGAGTGGCCATATGCTGCCATTTGAAAGAATGGTGAAGAGCATCTGCAGCTGACGGCATTTCCAAATAAGCATATGAAATCAATACTGTTACTAAAGAGTTCGGATTAGATGAAATTTGTGATCAAGTAGATGAATGTTGGAATACGTAATTTTTAATTTTCAGATGCAATTTCCACATCAAAGATTTTTAGTAATTCGCGTACACCCATGGATCAAATGTAAAGTTTCTTTTCTGTCTGACATTGTGTTTGAATCTTGCACATAGTGTACTGCTGCAGCATGTTTTTTTTATTTATCCTCATCCATCCTGATACACTGAATAATATTGGCAATTAGACAGATTTGGATCTGTGCTCACTGAAACTTGTATAAACTCATCTGAGCCAACAAAGTCCAAATCCCAGAAGCAACGTGCTTGTATTCTTATTTGCCTCAAGAAAAGGCACTAATAATATGTTTTTACAGCTCAAACACTTTGGAATTATCTTACTTTTAAAGTACAGGAAAACATGGAAATACTTATTGTAATACTAAAAACCTTAAAAAGGATACTACAACATTAAGTATTTTCATATGGTGATGTGATAAAGACACCATCCAGCACAAAGCAGCGCCAGATTGATTGGTACCCCTTCCACAAACATTCAATCCCTTCACTATTAGCCGTGTGTACCATCAACAAGATGCACTGCAGGAACTCACCAAGGCTCCTTGGATAGCACCTTCCAAACCCATGACTGCTACATCTAGAAGGACAAGGACCTGGGAACACCACCACCCTAGAAATTCCTCCATGTCACTCACCATCCTGACTTGGAAATATATCGCTGTTCCTTCACTATTGCTGGGTCAAAATCGTGGAACACCCTCCCAACAACACTGGGTGTACCTACCTCAGGGGCTGCAGCGGTTCATGAAGGCAAGTCACCACCATCTCTGGGACAACTAAGGTTGGGCAAAAAACTCTGGCTTAGCCAGTGAAGCCCACATACTGTACAAAAAAAAAAAAATAATACATTTAAGAAATCCATTGACTTGATCATTGCATCCATGATCTTGCTGTATCAATGCCAATGCTGTACTTATTCCTGCCTGAAAATTATTTGGGTTGCTTTACATATGAACAAAGAGCAGGATTAGGCATTCGGCCCCTCAAGCCTGCTCCACCATTTAATAAGATTGACTGATCTGAGAGTAACCTCAAATAGAAAACCGAGGAATACATCTTGCTGCTGATAATTGTAACTATCAAACATTTTTCGTCTAAACTAATCCTGTGTATTTCAGGTGTCAAATCGTTGATTTTCACCATCCGACTGGACCATCAGACACACATCCTCGGTTGTTTGAGTGGCTAAGACAATTCTATTCTTCAGGCAAGGATGCAGGGCCACGGTTACAACCCAGGGTTGTATGGACAAACAAGCCACCAATCTATCTACAGCATCACGGTAAAAAATACAAATGTGATTTCTAGTGTTTCCAACTTCTTTTCACTGATTCTCAGCTGACCTAAAATTATGTGATTATGTATTTAATATTGTCCACAGTGGTGTGTACTTGCTGTGCAGGGAGAAGCAAGGAAAGTACAGTTTTTTTTTACATTCATATGGGTCTATGTTGTAGGAAGACTAGGTTGTTGCTCCTTCTACCCCGGAGGAATTTGGGTATAGAAGCACTCCAAGGAAAGGGAAATGTGGGTATGGAAGATCTCTCCCCAGAAGATTCTGTGGATGGAATAGGTGCAGGAAAACAAAGTATGTTATAGTTGCTTGTATGTATTATTATAGGTTATTACCAAATATATGTTCTATATAGCTATCCATGTTTAAAGCTTTAGAAGTAATGGAAGAACATTTTGTCCACTGTTTACATGAGCCTTGACAATATGTAAAACAATTTGTGGCACCGTCACCGATAAAGACGGTTCAACTTTTATAGCAGGTAATACAGGAAATCATGGCCTATGCATTGGAATCACTGCTTTCTGTATGTTTTCCTATACTTTATACGAATACGTAACAATATGAATAGGATTGTGAGAAAACATGCACGATGAGAACCATAATTTTATCTTGAATCTTTGCTGGCATGTTGCGTAAATATCTATAATGACCACTGAATGTAGCGTTCATCATCTTTAAGTACATTTGAGCCTTAGCCAGCCATTCAGATTATCTACAGGTTGAGCATCCCTTATCCAAAATGCTTGGGGACGAATGTGTATCAAATTTCAGAATATAATGTGCATCTGGCGCATTGAGGTCCGCAGGAACCTTCCCAGGGCCTTGTCGAATTTCCCACTCGTCACGTCGCATCAGCGCTCAAAAAAAAAAAGTACATATTTCGGAATTTCTCAGATTTCGGATAAGGGTTGCTCAACCTGTTATTGATTAAATGGTTTATTCCTAAAGATTCTGACTGTTTTTCCAGCCATTGATGGTTCATGGTTCAGTGATTGTTACATTTCAGGCTTTCTCCCAACATTTCTATCTTGCAAAAATGGCAAATAGATAGTTTCCCTAACCTGGCCAAGGATACAATAATATGAAATCTGCAAACTTGTATATGTTGTGCATTGGGCCGTATTCCCACAATTAACAGTAAATCCCTCATTACAATAAATAATCTATGGAAGATCACATGAGAGATTACTTATCTCTTACGTAAGGTAACCAGTGTTGTGCTGTCATACTAATGTGTAATGGTTAAACAAAATAAACTTGTTATTTGCAAGAACAATAAACCAAAATAACAAAACTTAGCATGAGAAGGGTACAGTACTTAGAAACAATAAACTGCATTTATATTTTTTTCGAATACAGTTATTTGACTGCAAGGCATCAGGATACATACACTCTCCTAAACCTTCATAATGTTATGATATAGTCTGCATTTACATTGATAACTCTCTCTGCCCCTCAGCTCCGAAGGAAGCATTTAATTTTTCATCTTTGTATTTTGTCTGTCATTTATCTATTCTGCCTGGCAGCCCACTGGCTGGTAACATTTGGATTAAATCATAAATTATGGATAATTTGAAGCTCATCTTACATGTCAAAGGTAAATAAATGCTTAGAAATAATAATAAGGAAAAGTAACAGCTAAAATAAAATGTAGTTCAATAAAGAACATTGAATTAAATAGGCAGATGAACAAGAGCTCAATATTTAAAAACTTGAGCCCATTGCTGAAGGGCTTTTATTTAGAGTTGGTTTATCAGAAACCTATTTTGAAATAAAATAATTTGTATATTTTTGAAACTTCAGGTCACAGCCGAACTGTTATCGGCATAGAAGAAAGGAACAATGGAACACTTTGCCTTTTGGTTTTTGATCCTGGCAACCATGAAATGCAGAAACTTTTGCGCCGTGATATGACTGGTGTCAGTTTGAAAATGATTCGTAGGTTTATTGGAAGTATGAAACATAAACAGTATCAGATAGTGGCAGTAAATGGTCTCCTAACAATGGAAGAGAAAAATGTAAGTGGACTTTTTTTTAAAAACTGAGCATGTTCTATTCAACAAGTCAAAACTTAGATATTTGTAATGAAATCTCCAATCGCTCTTTAACCATGACCTTGTGCTTCCACTCTCCTGTCATTTTAGTTCTCTGTCCCACTCCCACTCTGGCTCCTTTGTCCATGGTCTCCTTTCTGTTCTAATGAAGCTCAACAGAAGTACAAGGACAGCACCATATCTTTTGATTAGGCACATACAGCCTTCTGGATTCAACATTGAGTTTGACAATTTTAGATCACCATAATTGTACTTGTTTTTTTTTCTGGTACCGCGGCTTTTGGAATGATTCTGCTATTGCTATAAACACTTCTCCTGGACCCATCTTTGTCTCTTGTGACATGAGGAGGCAGTGGTGTTCAAATTCCACCATGGCAGATGGCGAAATTTGAATTTAATATAAGTCTGGAATTAAAAGTCCAATAATCGTTCAGGCCCCTTATTCAATGTGAGTCGCGTTGAATAACCATGTGTTTCTCGGCATTGCGAGTGCCGGGAAATCGCAGCTAAACGCGCTCACTAGGGGACTTTGTTTCCTTTTGGGAGAATCACGCCCATAGTTACTCTGGATGCTGTTGAGGGGAGTGGCCACTCCGGGGAAAGCAGCAACAGCCAAATTTGTTGCACCGTGGTTGACTCTGCTACACAGGGGAGGAGTAAAAAATGTGGGAATGCAATTGTTATAGGGAAATAGATAGGCATTTCTGTGGCTGCAAACGAGACTCCAGTGAACAGTCAGTGGTCGTGGTACACATTGGTGCAAATGACATAGGTAAGAAACGGTTGAGGTCCTGAAAGTAGAATATAGGGAATTAGGAAGTAAGTTGAAAAGTAGGACCTCAAAGGTAGTGGTCTCAGAATTACTAACAGTGCCACGTGCTAGTCAGAGTAGAAACAGCAGGATATAGCAAATGAATACGTGGCTGAAGAGATAGTGTGAGGGGAAGGCTTTCAAATTCCTGAGACATTGGGATTGATTCTGGGGGAGGTGGGACCAGTACAGACTGAGATCCTGTATTTGGGGGTTGGGGGGAGGGGTGTAAACTAAAATTGAAGGGGGATGGGAACCTATGCAAGGAGGGGAAATCAAGAACTAAGAAAAGGGCTGACTTCCGATGACGGCGGGCGGGAGGCAGCTGCACATTGGAGGGCGCCCGTTCGGGAATGGCATTTTCAGGGTCTCACGTCTGGTCCCAGGGGTAACAGGCGGCAAAAGCAGGGAGAAGGCACAGTGAAGGGAGATGTAAAAAACAAGTTAAAAAACGGCCATGTAAAAACGTAGCTGAAAGTCCGTCGGGGAGTGGAAAGGTCACCGCGGGGACGGCAAGATAAATGGAGGCTGGGGCACCAGGGGAGGCCGTATTGTCCACGGCTGAAGAAATTACTACGGTGATGGCCGCGGAACTCGAAAGGCAGTTCACAAAACACATGGAGGCGATGAGGCAGGAGATGGGGGCGGTATTGAAAGTGCTGGTGGAGGAGGCGATTGCCCCGGTGAGGGTGGTGGTATTGTGCGCAGTGGCGGAGGTGCGGGAGCAAAGCGAGGCGCTGAAGGAAGTGGAAGAGACATTATTGCAGCACAGTGATCAAATTACTTCGATGGGGAAGGAGATGCGGAAGGTGATAGAGATCAACAAAGGTCTGCGAGCCAAAATGGACGACTTGGAAAACAGATCCAAACGACAGAATCTAAGGAATGTGGGTCTTCCCGAAGGAGTGGAAGCCCGAGGCCGACTGAGTATTTTGCCACGATGTTGGCGAAGTTATTGGGGGAGGATGATGATCCCTCCCGATATGAACTGGATCGGGCTCATCGGTCGTGGAGGCCTGTACCAAAGGAGAGTGAGCCGCCAAGAGTAGTGACTCTGTGTTTTCGTAGGTAAGTGTGAAGGAGAAGGTCCTGTGCTGGGCAAAGCAGAAGCGGGTGGTGCAGTGGGCTGGAGCTGGTATACGCATATATCAGGACTTTACGGTGGAGCTGGTGAGGAGGCAGGCTGCCTTCAGCTGGGTGAAGAAGGCACTGTACATCAGTAAGGTGCAGTGCGGCATAGTATACCCAGCTAAGTTGAGGGTGACCTACAAATCCAAGGACTTTTATTTCGGGACGGCGGAAGCAGCGGAGGAGTTTGCGAAGGCAGAAGGACTGTGACTGAATTGAGAAGTGGGCATGTACTGATGCAGCCTCATGTAGCTGTATTTTTTTCACTGCGGCGGGTGTATGTGCTAAATGAGCCAACGTTGTATATATTTGGATAAGGGAAGAGATGGGACTTTCACTTGCAATGATGGTTCTGTGGGGCTTTGGTGTGTATGCGGGGTTTGTGTGCTGAAGGTGATTTCTTGGCTTTCCTGGGGCCAGGCAAGGGGGAAAGCGACCCGGGCGCAGGCCTCCACGCTGGCCAGTGAACGGGAGTGAGGTGGGGGGAGGGGCTGTGGCCATCGGAGCCTGGTAGAATAAATCCCGATGAGTCTAGCTGGGGTGGAAAGATGGGGGGGAAGGAACAGAGGTTGGGGGAGGGGTTTGGTAAGAGGAAGTGGAGGGGAAGAGTCGTGGGGGGCGGGGGGGGGGGGGGGGGGCTTGCAATGCATGGGTGTCATTTACTGTACTCTTTCGGGGATTGGATGGCATTGAATGTTCGGGGGAGGAAGAGGGACTCTATAGGTTAATGGTGACCATAGGCGATTCCTAAATCCTTTTTCTTTTATTTCTCCTTTGTTTGTCCCACCGTGCGAGGGTTTGTTTTATTTGATGCTTCTATTGTTAGGTGGGTCGTTGCTTGGGGTGGTGGGAGGATGGGATTGTTGTTGATAAGGAAATTGACTTTGTATTTGTTACCATTTACCGCTTGTGGGTGGGGTGTAAATTCTGGTGAAAATGGAGAAAAAAATATTTTGCAAAAAAAAGAACTAAGAAAAGGAAGGCAGAAAGGGACTAAGATAAGTGATAGGCATTGGAATCAATGGGCAGAATCAAACAGGGCCACAGTGAAAAATAGTGGGAACGGCACAAGTAATGTTAAAAAGACGAGCCTTGAGGCTTTGTGCCTTAGTGCACGGAGCATTTGCAATAAAGTGGATGAATTAATCGGCAAATAGTTGTAGACGTGTATGATATATTGTATTGCAGAGACATGGCTGCAGTGTAACCAAGGATGGGAACTGAACATGAGGGGTATTCAGGAAGGACAGACAAGAAGGAAAAGGCGATGGAGTTACATTGCTAGTTAAAGAGGAAATTACTGCAATGGTGAGCTATTGGCTATTAGCTCTGACGATGTGGAATCTGTATGGGTTGAGCTGACAAATACTAAGGGGCAAAAACGTTAATGGGAGATTGTATATCGACCCCTAAACTGCAGTGTTGATGATGGGAATGGCATTAAACAGGAAATTAGAGATGCATACATTAAAGGAACATTTATAATTATGGGTTACTTTAATTTGCATATAGATTGGGCAAATCAAATTAATCACAATAACGTAGAGGAGGAAGTCCTGAAGTGTATACGGCTGGTTTTCTAGACCAATATGTCGAGGAACCAACTTGCAAACAGGCCATCCGAGATTGCGCATTGTACAATGAGAAAGGAATGATTGGCCATCTAGTTGTGCGAGACCTCTTGGTGGTGATCAACCATAATATGATAGAATTTTTCATCAAGATGGAGTGACTAGGTTCTGACTCTTAATAAAGGAAACTAGAATGGTATCAGCCGCACGTTGACTCTGATGGATTGGGAAACATTACTTAAAGGGAAGACAGTGGATAGGCAAAGGCAAACATTCAAAGAGCACGTGGGTAGATTGCAACAATTTTCTGGTCCAAAAGTAAAACTAAAACGGGAAAGGTGGCCAAACCATGGCTTCCAAGGGAAATCAAAGATAGTATTAGATCCAAGAAACAGGCATAGAAATTGGCCAGAAAAACGGCAGACCTAAGGGGCAGCACGGTAGCATTGTGGATAGCACAATTGCTTCACAGCTCCAGGGTCCCATGTTCGATTCCGGCTTGAGTCACTGTCTGTGCGGAGTCTGCACATCCTCCCCATGTGTACATGGGTTTCCTCCGGGTGCTCCGGTTTCCTCCCACAGTCCAAAGATGTGCAGGTTAGGTGGATTGGCCATGATAAATTGGCCTTAGTGTTGGGTAGGGTTACTGGGTTATGGGAATAGGGTGGAGGTGTTGACCTTGGGTAGGGTGCTCTTTCCAAGAGCCAGTGCAGACTCGATGGGCCGAATGGCCTCCTGCACTGTAAATTCGGGAGCAGTTTAGAATTCAGCAAAGGAGGACAAAGGGATTGATTAAGAATTGGAAAATAGAATACGAGAGTAACCGTGCGGGGAACGTAGAAAACTGACTAAGGGCAGCACGGTGGCGCAGCGGTTAGTGCTACTGTCTCACAGCGCTGAGGTCCCAGGTTCGATCCTGGCTCTGGGTTACTGTCCATGTGGAGTTTGCACATTCTCCCCATGTTTGCGTGGGTTTCGCTCCCACAACCCAAAGATGTGCAGGGTAGGTGGATTAGCCACACTAAATTGCCCCTTAATTGAGAAAAATGAAGTGGGTACTCTAAATTTTAAAAAAAACTGACTGTATAAAGAGCAGGAATGTATTTTTGCAATCATAAAGGGCCCTGGTGAGGCCACACCTGGAAAATGGTGGGCAGTTTTGGTCTTGTTATCTGAGGAAGGATGTTCTTCTCAAGGAGCGAGTGCAGAGAATGCTTACCAGATTGATTCCTGGGATGGCAGGAGTGACATATGAGGAGAAATTGAACTCTTTAGGATTATATTTGCTGGAGTTTAGGAGAATGGGGAGGAAATCTGATAGAAATCCATAAAAGTCTAACAAGACATGGTAGATGCAAGAAGGATATTCCCAATAATGGGGGTGTCCAGAACTAGGAGTCATGGTTTAAGGATACAGGGTAAACCATTTAGGACTGAGTTGAGGAGAAATTCTTTCACCCAGAGGGTGGTAAGTCTGTGGAATTCACTGCAACAGGGAGCAGTTGAGGTAAAACATATTTTTTTCAAGAAGGAGTTAAATGTAGCTCTTGGGCGAAATGGATCAAAGGATATGGAGCGAAAGCGGGAACTGAGCTGGAGGATATTGAATGGCGGAGCAGGCTCAAAGGACCAAATTACCACTTCCTGCTCCTGTTTTCTATATTTACCTGAAATAATTATAAGAAATAATAGTACTTTAACTTCAGTGTAATTATTTTAAAGACACAGACCAAATACTGCACGGAGCATCCCTAGCTCCTCCCTCCCCCCCCCCCCCCCCCCCCCTATACAACTCAGCACCCTACCACCCACCGTATTCTCCCCACTCCAATCCAACCGGGCTCGATCACTCCCCCAAGTCTGACTTCCCACCATGAGTTGTCCCGGGCAATATTTACCCCTCAATCAACATAACACAAATGGATTATCTGGACCTTATATTGCTGAGTTTGCTGAGTGCAAATTAGCTACCACATTTCCTACATTACAACAGAGACTACTTCAAAGATTATTTCATTGGTGCAAAGTGCCCATGAAAAGCATTATATAAACACAAGGCTTTCTTTACTGGATTAAAAATTTGAAATTCATCTTGAGCTCTAGAAGGAAGCTAAAGTTATGAATAATCTGTTTAGAGCTGAAAAAACTTGTTTCTAAGGGAGGTGCAATCAGCAATGCAATGGAATGAAGTTTCTGTCAAAAACCCAAGATTACCATCAACCTCTCCAATTATTACTTGCTGGAACTGCCTTAGGTGCCTTCTTGCAACAACGTTGACCTTCACATGTTTGAACTATTCCCTTTGATTTTTCTGACATGCTACTCCCTTCTCTGCTGGAATCCTAGCCCTTAATTTCAAATATATGGTTGAAGAGAAAGCAGCACAGCAGATATATCTGGGGAAGTGCTCTATTTTAATAGTTGTGTGCATAATCATTCTAACGATGGAAGTTATAATCAAAACCTAGTCAAAAGTATAATCTTGCTTTCAAATTGGAATAATTGCATAACTGTTTGAAACCTACCATTGATTCATAATAATATTTGCTATATCTATTTTCTTCCAGACTCGGAAGCATGCATCTGCAGTGCTGACAGCAGAAAAGGTGCCGTAATGAAATTCTTCATATTTGGATTCACCATGCAAGATATGCAAGATCTCCTTCACATACACCTTTGCTTAGGTCAAGCGGAAATTTCAATTTATACATATTTTTCCTTTGATCTTGGAATTACATAAATGGTGTTTAATATAAGACCTTGGATATTTTAACTTGACATTGGTTCCTCATAACATATTAGGTCAAACAATGGCAGTCTTAATCATATTTGCTAAAGTGGGCTGCAACTGTCTGTGACAAGTTGTATCTCTCTCTTAACTGATGAGCATATCTCAGCATCTTGAAAGTTTGAAGAGTGCAGTTCAAATTTACTTATTTTTACTGACCTGATATAAGTCTTGCATTGTTCTGTACTGGAAACTTTGGTGATACTTATCAGTGTTCTTTTATGCATATAGAACCAGTCTGTTAACCTTTAGAAAATTGGGACTTGCATGGTGAAACTGTAAATAGATCCACTAATGAATACTTCAGGTTTGCTTGTGTATGTTTTGTACTTTTTGTACATGCATTGCATATCATTACAAAGATGTAAACTTGAAAATATGGTCCAGTAACTGGAAAGTTATTTAATATTTTAATTGCGTCTGTATAGCAGACAAATAAACACTTTAGATTTACACCTGTGTATTTGAATTTGTTATTATCTTTGCAACAACCATACAGTTTGAATTAAGTCTGATCTTCTACATGTAGACACATGGGTCCAGATTTTCATGGAGCCTTCCAGGAACTTCCAAATGGTAGGCTGTGCCTGGAAATGCAAGTCCCCTGTTTCCGACTAATCCAAATTTTGCTAGTGGGGGAGGAAGAGCGTGGTTCCCTGCTGAGTTGAAACAGACCCCATTTTGCCTGTTGCGAGGGTCTTAATACCGTGTGGGAGCCATACATTATGGAGTGGATGTAAAGGCTGTTGAAGAGTGGATAAGATCTGTATAACTGTCATGATCTGAAGTTAGTTAAATCCCCAGCCCTTTAAAAATAAAACATCCTGCTGTTTGATTTTTTTTTAAACTCGTCTAGCAGTTTCCAAAATGGGGCTCCTATGAATACTTGCCATATTTACCAAAGTTAGAATTACCTCAATAGGAAGGGTTCTGAGTTCATAGTTTATTTGACAGCTCAAAGATGCTATCAAAGAATAGACTATCTGATGTGGGATTATTAATAGAAGTTGGGCAGCACAGTGGTTAGCACTGCTGCCTCTCGGCGTCGAGGTTCCAGGTTCGATCCCGACTCTGGGTCACTGTCCTTCTGGAGTTTGCACATTCTCCCTGTGTTTGCGTGGGTTTCGGCCCCACAACCCAAAGATGTGCAGGCTAGGTGGATTGGCCACGCTAAATTGCCCCTTAATTCGAAAAAATTAATTGGGTGCTCTAAATTTAAAAAAACAGATGAATAGAAGTTTGTTTTTGCCAAGATATTAACCACTTGAGATCTAAAAGGTTTGACTGAACTTTCATGATTGAGTATTTTTTGTATAGTGAAGACAGTGTAACATTATTGGAGCTTTATTTAATCTTAAAATGACTCCTACAATCTGAGTATGCATGGAGCGTGTATAGAGTGGGTGGGTTACATGAGATGACATGCAGAGGGGATGGGGGTAGTGGTGGGTGTGAGGGATAAAGGGCCTAAATTGTAAAGAAACACTGGCACAAACGCCCAAGGTTGAGTTTTAACCTCTGATCTCTCCTCCAGGGGTCTGATCTCCAGGTGGCAGGCCTGATTTTATCCCGCACTCACCACCACTACCCCCTCAGACCGAAGTTCATCCATTCAGGGGCCTTTCTAGCAAAGTTGGCAGCAATCCAGGGAATTTCCTGACTTCAGCCACCCACATCAATAATTAAAATCTGGGCCACATAGTTCAACTGCATTAATTCTGCTCACTGAAAATTTTCAGTTGGCACTCCTTTTACATAAATTGCAACTATCAACTGGTCAGATAAGTACTCTGTGATTTCTTTGCCTTTCTTCATTTGATGCTTTTTCATTGAATGAAAAGTAATTTTTATTGAATTAAACTTGTTCCATTTCTTAGCTGGCATCTGGTTCATGGGTATAATGGGCGGGATTCTCCCTTTTGGGGACTAAGTCCCCACGCCCGCAGTCCGGGGTGATTCTCCGTTTCCCAGGGGGCTGGCTGGGCCCCGGCATGAGTCCCGCAGCTCTGGCTGTCTGTGAGGCCCTGCTGTCCAGACTGAGTGGCCGCATGTACGTATGGCGGCCGTAAGCAGATCTGCACATGTGCGCGGCAGCCCACTTCGGCTCGGGCGCCGCTGACATGGCGGACTCACACAGCGGGCCCGCGCGGAGGAAGGTAGGGTGTCCCGCCCCCCCCCCCACAGATCTCGATGGCCCGTCGATCGGTGGCCCCCGATCGCTGGCTTGGCCACCGCTGAGGCCCCTCTTCCCCCCCCCCCCCACCCCGAGTGAGATTCCCCGCACCCCACCAGGACTGCCACCGCGGCCGTTGGTCTGAGCTCCCGCAGGGTGGTACATGATGTGAACCACACCAGCGTGAACTCGGAGAATCGTCGTGGGGGCCTCTTCCAACGGCCCTCGACTGCGTGCGCGCATGACTGGTGGGTCCGCCGAGAATCGCGGAAGCGCCGTCGTGCTGGATTTCTGGCGTGAACGGCTATTCTCCACCACCGCGCCGGCCGCGATTCCAGTGTGGAGGGTGGGAGAATCCAACCCATCATCTTCACTTAAAGGATATGGGCTCCCTCTCACTTCAGGATGCTCCTACTGAAACAATTCTGTATGGATGTTTGCCACCTATTAAACAAGTTTAATTATCCCTTCTTTGGCAAATGCAGACACACAAATTAAAGAGATTTATTATCAAGTGTATGTTTGAACATCATCGAAAAGTGTGGTGCTGCCCAGAATCGGACACAATATCCCAATGTTTTATAAAGATTCACCACAGCCTCCTTGCTTTTTGTACTCCCTCTATTTATAAAACCCAGGACACTATATGTCTTATTTCTAATTTTTTCCAAACTTCCCTGCCTTCAATGATCTGTGTATATCCCTCATGTTAGCATTGATGAATCTGAAAGAATCACTCTGTACTCAGTTCTGTTCCAGAAGTCAAAAAGGTTTATTTGTTGCTCCAGCAGGGAGCGAATGGCTGGCTAAGCCCAAGTTCTCTCCAAAGAACAAAAGGGAAACATCATCATTTATACACTTCAGATAAGTAACAGCCCAGCATGGCTGATCATGATCCAATCATTTGTTAACAGGCACGGTGGGATGGTGTAATCTGAGTTGAAGGTTTATTCATGACTTGCTGATGTTGTCGGACCCCATGTCTCTTGTCCTTGTTTCTTTGCACATCCATTTCCCCTTATCATAATCTTATCAGTGGCTGGTCCCATTATCCTTAACTTTGCCCTCATTATCCTTAACTTTGTCAGTGGCTGGTCCCATTGTCCCAATTTGTATTACCGAGAGGCAGCATGGTTTTGTGAACGGGAGGTCGTGTCTCACTAACTTGATAAGAGTTTTTTGAGGAGGTCACAAAAATGATTGATGCAGGTAGCCATGATGTGGAGATGCCGGCGTCGGACTGGGGTGAGCACAGTAAGAAGTCTTACAACACCAGGTTAAAGTCCAACAGGTTTGTTTCGATATCACGCTTTTGGAGTGCTGCTCCTTAGGTGAATGAAGAGGTATGTTTCTGGTATGTTTCATAACAAAATTATGAGGAGCATAGACAGAGTGGATAGTCAGAGGATTTTTCCCAGGGTAGAGGGGTCAATTACGAGGGGGCATAGGTTTAAGGTGTGAGGGGCAAGGTTTAGAGGAGATGTATGAGGCAAGTTTTTAACACTGAGGATTGTGGTGCCTGGAACTCGCTGCTGGAGGAGGTGGTGGAAGCAGGGACGATAGTGATGTTTAAGGGGCAGCTTGACAAATACATGAATAGGATGGGAATAGAGGGATACGGACCCAGGAAGTGTAGAAGATTTTAGTTTAGACGGGCAGCATGGTCGGCGCAGGCTTGGAAGGCCGAAGGGCCTGTTCCTGTGCTGTACTTTTCTTTGTTCTTTTTCTTTTTTCTTTTGTCTGTATTCATGAGGATAAGTCTGGGGGTTGGTGATACAGGATGTTCTGACTTAACAGGCTGTTTCTGTCTGACTCAGTGTGGATCTTTTTTTCCCAAAGAATGTGGTCAAGTCAAAATGTGGTCAAGTCCCACCATGCTTTGGGTATGTTGTTTTAACTTGAGAGCATACATTGCTTCTTGATGTTTGCTACAGACATTAAACATATTTGTATTTGTGACATATTAAGTACGCAGGTGCCTCTGCCTGGGAAGTGCCCTCAAACAATCCCCCCTTTCCAATATAGGGAAATCTAGTGTCAATTTGTCGGACTTCAACCAGACAAAATCAAAGTCCTCAGCAGAGGGCTCAATTTCTGCACCACAACCAAAATGGACCTCATCAGTCTGCGGCAGACACGGAGGAATTCATCAGGCAAATGAGGCTCCGGGAGTTCTTCCACAGACCCCAAGAGGCCGACAGTGAACCCATTGTGACAACTAATAAACCAGAACAGCAGAACGAGAGATCTGTGGTACGGCAACCGAAGAGGAAAGAGTCGATTAGACCCCTCCGGAAGGCCGCTGCCCTAGACTCGACATGTCTGCTCAAGCCGTCAGGAGTCGCGTCAACGCCAGATTCATCAGTCGTATTCACAAGACAGCCCTGAACGTCACCCAAGCACAACGTAACACCATCCGTGCTCTCAAGACCAACCACAACATTGTCTTCAAACCCCAGGACTGATCAAGACCTTGGATCCAGACCTTCAGAGCACCCTACGTGCTCTCATTGGAGATCTCTGGAAATACACAAGGCCAACACACCAGGCCGTCCTATCGTTTCAGGCAAAGGGACCCTGTGTGAGAACCTCTCTGGCTACATCGAGGGCATCTTGAAACCCATCGTAAAAGGAACGCCCAGCTCGATACGATGGACCAGTTGAACCAGGAACATTCCTCATCACAATGGACATCTCGACACTCTACACCAGCATCCCCCATGATGACGGTATTGCTGCAACAGCCTCAGTACTCAACACCGACAACTGCCAATCTCCAGACGCAATTCTGCAACTCATCCGTTTCATTTTGGATCACAACGTCTTCATATTCGACAACATGTTCTTCATCCAGACAAATGGAACAGCCATGGGGACCAAATTCACACCTCAATATGCCAACACCTTCATGCACAAGTTTGAACAAGACCTCCTCACCGCACAGGACCTTCAACCGACGCTATACACCAGGTACATTAATTACATTCTTTTCCTTTGGACCCATGGCGAAGAATCACTGAAACGACTACACGATGACATCAATAAGTTCCATCCCACCATCAGACTCACCATGGACACACTCGTCTCCATCAAGGACGGTCCCCTCAGGACTTCGCTTTACTGCAAGCCCATAGATAACCTTACGATGTTCCACTTCCACCCTAATCACATTAAAGAAGCCACCCCTATGGACAAACCCTCCGGATACACAGGATCTGCTCAGATGAGGAGGAGCGTAACAGACATCTACAGACACTGAAGGATGCCCTCGTATGAATGGGATATGGCACTCGACTCATCGATCGACAGTTGCAACGCACCACAGCAAAAAAGCGCACCAACCTCCTCAGAAGACAAACACGGGACACAACCGACAGAGTACCCTTCGTGGTCCAGTACTTTCCCGGAGCGGAGAAACTATGACACCTTCTTCGCAGCCTTCAACACGTCATCAATGAAGACGAACATCTTGCCAAGGTTATCCCCTGATCCCCACTACTTGCCTTTAAACAACCGTGCAACCTCAAACAGGCAATTGTTTGCAGCAAACTACCCAGCCTTCAGAACAGCGACCACGACACTACACAACTCTGCCATGGCAATCTGTGCAAGACGTGCCAGATCATCAACATGAGTACCACCATTACACGTGAGAACACCACCCACCAGGTATGTGGTACATACTCATGTGACTTGGCCAACGTCGTCTACCTCATACGCTGCAGGAAAGGATGTTCCGTAGACCATGCAGACGATGTGACAACGGTGAACGGACATCGCACGACAATCGCCAGGCAGGAATGTTCCCTTCCAGTCAGGGGACACTTCAGTCAAGGGCATTCAGCCTCTGATCTTCGGGTAAGCGTTCTCCAAGGCGGCCTTCAGGACACGCAACAATGCAGAATCGGCGAGCAGAAATGTATAGCCACTTTCCGCACACACGAGTACGACCTCAACCGGGACCTTGGACCTTGGATTCATGTTGCATTAGATTGACTCCCCACCATCTGGCCTGGGATTGCGAAATCCTACCAACTGTCCTGGCTTGAGACAATTCACACCTCTTTAACCTGTGATTATTCCTCTCTCCAGTTGCTCTGTCTGGACTGTAAAGACTTAATTACCTGCAAAGACTCTCATTGTCTTGCATCTTTGACTTTTGTCTATATATGTGTTTCTGGAACCTACCTCTTCATTCACCTGAGGAAGGAGCCGTGCTCCAAAAGCTAGTGATTCGAAACAAACCTGTTGGACTTTAACCTGGTGTTCTAAGACGTCTTACTGTGAATCCCCCCTTCGGTAAGGGGAGTGGGTATAGTACACCTTTAACCAAATTTGTTAATGTTCATTGATCTATTTTATTCACTCGATATTCCTTGTCTTTTGTGCTGGCAATGCGACTTCAGGAACTCCGGTCATCTAAATCAAATTGATGTGTTCCAAATTAGATTGTTCCTCTCATACGAAACATCTTCCTGGCTTCAATTATAGTTTTTACCTCCTTTTGTCGTTCACGGTGCAGGCCGCTATGCCCCAGGCCAATGCAAAGATTGAGTGTACTCCTACTAGTGTGTGAGATATTATCCTAATCCAGGGATGATGTTCATATTCATCTCCCAGTTCCAGACCTTCTCCCACCAACTCTGATATTGTAGCTCCTTGTCAGTTTCTTCCTCCAAAATGTTAATCTTTCTAACTGAATGGCCAACCCCAAGTGGTAATTTCTTTAACACCTCAGCTAAGTGTGGGATGAGGGCCTGTTTTGATTCCTCGTAAGTAATCATGTAGCAGATCTATGACGTTGATAATCTCGGTCCCCCTGCACCTGATGTGACTGTTTCTGGCCTGCCCTATGGTGACTGGTTGCGAAGGTGTTAAGCAGAATTCTGGCTGAAAGTTTGGGCATTGCAGGTTATGATAATGGTCAGAGCTCTTGGTGGAGGAGACGGAGTATTTTTCCTTTCCTCCGTAAGCTGCCCTGGCAAAGTGCATGGGGGCAGGTGTAATCTCTAAGACACAACCATGAGCTCTGTTAAACCCACATTCGTCCAACTCTCCCTGTCCCACCAGATGGGGGCACACCATATTGTCCCCTTTCTGTTTACAGCCCATGAGGGAGATCCCATTTAATGTATTATTCCTGCGTAAAGCAGAGGTCTCGGTGAGATAGTACTGGCGGGAAGTGTTAGCCCGTATGATTCCAGTGTACTCCAGTGGAAGGGAGGGAATGGCTCTGAGCCTGGTATGATAAGGATCATCAGGACCACCCCTACCCCCATTATATCATCCATTTTGCAATCGGGGATTGCTGAGTATACTCTGGTTAGTTCCTTCAGACCACAGTTGTCCAACGTCCCTTGTTGTCTGGCTAGCTTAGCCAGTTGTGGGCTGTCTATCCAATAAGGCACCTCTCCCCTTTGGATCTGATTAAGGTTGTGCCTTAGTTGGCCCACCATCCATAAGCCATATGCGTGACAGAGCTGCTCCTGCCGGAGCCTTCCAACATCCCTCCTTTCTTGGTCAATGAGATTGTTGTGTCTTAGCATGGGCCTCTAACACTATTATCCAGGGTTGGATCTACTATGAATTAATGAAGCTCAAGCTTCAGGGCCCCTAATCCCGGAGGGGCCCCAGAAGCGACTTTAGTCCACATTGCTTAAAAATTTTGGGTCTACTGTATGAGAAGGGTTTTTTAAAAAACAATAATATTAATAATATAGTGTAATTCTATACAAAATAATAGTTAAAATAAAAATTAAAAGGTTATTAAAGTATCATGTAGGCTAGCCGTAAATGAAAAAACATTCAAATTAAGGATGTTTCATTCTAAATATATTTAATATAAAATAATTATAAATAATTTAAAACACTATGAGCATTTATGACAGAAATACAAACAGTAGATGATGTGTCGTATCAGAAAAGAGGAGCCGTTGAAAAGGCAATCACAATGCTAACATGAATTTTCAACGTGATAGCACTCGTGATAGCGATCTAGACAAGAATTTTTTTCAATAAAGTGTTCATAAGGATACAATATCTTAATTACCCCTACTCAAAAATAAATATTATAGTTAGAAAAGTAAGGTAAGTAATTAAGGTGAAATAGTGTTCGATTAGCCTAAGCCTATTGTTTTTATGAAGAGGTGAACGGAAGGTAGGCTACGACCACATAGCCTAGGCTAATACTATATTACAAGTAATTATGAAAAAGTAATAAAAGGGTGAATTTGTGTTAAATTACAGGTGTTTATTATGAAAAGTGTTCAAATAATGGTAAAATTGTGTTACATTACCTTAGCCTATGAGTTTTGGTGGACTAGTCTTGCCTAACTTAGTCTAGCCCAGCATCGGCTAGCTTGAACATAGCCTAGTTTAGCCTATTTAGCTTATTTATTATAATTTTTTTTTAAATGGCGCTTTACTTTCTGAGAAGTGTTTTTTTTTAAATACCTTTCTCAGAAAGTAGAACTAAAATGTTTTCCTTTCAAAGCATGCAACAATAGTCGCACGACTCAAATTGATTAATTTTTTGTTGTATATATTTCAACAATCCCAAAGTTTGAGAGTCAGTAGAACCAATGTTGTAAAGGTGGAGTGTCACAGTAAGTTGGCTGTTCTGCTGTGGCTAATGTAATTTTTTCCCCTTCCTAACAGAGGTCAAGATCCTCGAGGAATAACAATGAGTTCACGAAAGTATTTAAGTGGATACCAAAAACGCAAACTCAATGAAAAGCGATCTGACAAAATTTCTAAATGTCAAAAACGAACAAACTATTTTGCAATGTCAAGTTTGTCAACACCTACAGTTGAAACAAGCCAAGCAAACACCATTGAAGCCAGTGACAGTGCACAAACCGTGGGAGCTCTTTCTAGCAATATTCAACCCATTGTTGACGCTTTTGATACAGATGACGATCACAGTGGTCACCATGAAAGTACCGCGGAACAAGCAGAGACTGAGCAGGAACATGAAACAGGAAGCAAATTCAGTGATTTCAAAGAATATAGTGACCTCGAAAACTGGCCCATCACAGTTGATAATGATTTCATACAGAATTGTTTAATGCAAGACATAGGTTTTTTTCAAAATAAAAAACCAGATGATGTATATACCGAATCAAGCAGGGTTTACAAGGAGCAAAACAGAAGTTTCTCAAACAAATATTTCGAAAAAAGATTGAAAAATGGCCAGTCTGTGATGAGATCCTGGTTAGTTTACTCAAAGAGCAAAGGCTGTATATTCTGTTTTGTTTGCAAACTCTTTTCTAAATGCTAAACATCACTTACAACAGGTGGGTTTTCTGACTGGATGAATGTACTCAGAACTCTGGAGAATCATGAAGACAGCATGGAACATAAGAGGGCGATGTTGTGTTGGATAACAAGAAAGTAAAATAAAAATACTGTGGATCAGCAACTTGAATAACAGATGAGAAAAACCATACAGTACTATTTTGAAGTACTGAAAAGAGTTGTAGCTGTTATAAAGTTTTTAAGTGAAAGAGGTTTGGCATTGAGTGGTCATGAGGAGAAGTGGGGCTCACCAAATAATGGAACCTTCATGGGGACCATTGAACTTATTGCAGAGTTCGACCCATTTTTACATGAACATCTCGAGAAATGTAAAAATGAAAAAGTAAATGCTACTTACCTATCCAAACCCGTGTATGAAGACTTGATAGGAATCATGGGAAAACATGTACAAGATGAAATTGTGAATCAAATCAACAACCTAGACACCAAATACTACTCTATTATTGTTGACTCTACGCCTGACCTGACATATGTTGACCAGCTCGTAATTGTGGTTCGATACTGCTATAATGGAAAACCCTGTGAGAGATTTTTCACATTTATACCAATAGAAAACCATTCATCCACAACCTTGTTCAACAAAATACAACAAGTCCTGGGTGAACATAAGCTTTCACTTGAAAATATTTGTGGTCAGTCCTACGATAATGCATCTAACATGAAGGGCTCGGAGAAAGGGCTGCAAGCACTCTTTAAAAACATTAACAGCTTTGCAGACTATGTACCATGTGCAGCCCATTCACTTAACCTTTTTGGAGAAAAGGCAGTATCTACTGTACCTGAGGTTGTTGACTATTTTGGCATTTTGCATGAGCTGTATGTTTTCTTTTCTGGATCTCCACGAAGATGGGAGATTTTAAACACACAGGGCAATCTACATTTTTCTCTGAAGAACTTAAGTGTAACTAGATGGTCTGCACACTATGAAGCAGTCCAGGCAATAAAAAATGGATATATGGATATTTTACAAACTCTCAAACATATTTTTGAAGACTCAGAAGAGAAGCCTGAATGTAAACGAGATGCAAAGAATTTATACCACAAGTTGGTAAAGCTGGAATATGCTATTTTAACAGTCGTTTGGAAAGAAGTGCTGGAGCATTTCAACAAAATAAGTAAGAAACCCCAAACCCCTGGTTTTGATGTATTTGAAGGTTATCTTCTGCTGTCATCTTTACTTTCGTTTGTTAAAGAACTCGGAGAAAATTCAGCCGATAGGATTGCACACTATGAATCAGAAGCAAAGGTTTGTGTGAAGATATCACCTCAAGTTATTCTGATGCTTCCAAACGCATTGTTACAAGGACATTTTCAGATGGAACAAGTGGTATTGCTTCTTTGAGAGGAGCTGACAAATTTAGGAGATAAGTTCTATATCAACTCTATGACTGCTTGACAATCCAGTTACGCAAGGGGATTGACCCATATGAGCAGATTGCAAAAAGGTTCAAGTTCCTCTCAGAATTGGTGAACAATTCTGAAATTGATGAGGACAGTATTAAACTTATAATATCATATTACAAAGATGATATTGATCACAAATTAGTAAACGAGTGTTATCAGTTCAAAGAATATTTGCACCTTAGGAAATCCCAGAACACAGAAGAAAACACGCCATCTAAAATGCATTGGGCAGAAGTTCTTCAGCTTATTTGTGAGCAACACCTAATTGAAGTGTTCCCCAATATTACTGCTGCGCTTAAGCTGTACTTGACAATGCCTATCATGAGCTGTGAAGCAGAAAGGAATTTTTCAAAGCTATCCTTTATAAAGAACAAATTTTGGTCTACCTTGACTGAAGAGCGCTTAAATTCTTTATGCATATTGTCTCTAGAAAATGATATTGCAAGGACGCTCTCATGTGACAAAACTGTATGTGAATATGTTGCTAGAAAAAACAGAAAAAAGAGTATTTTTTTAAATGTGCTTCATGTTGTATGTATTTTCATTGGTGTCTAAAATAAAAGATTATATTGACTGTGATCTTTTCTACGTTTCATTTCATTATTCTATGATGCATCGTGCATGTATATAACATTTCCCTAATTTTCATCCCCCCCATAATCGAAAAATATAAGGCATAGGATATTTTTATTCACACCAGTGACTTTGACATGTGAGATAATCCAGTACAGCAATTTTAATCAAAATCTGAGATGTAGTGGTTAAATTTTTTTTAAATTTGTGGTGATCTGTCGTGGAACAACCCCGTTGAAGAAGATAACAGTGGTTACCCAGACCTCGTTGCTGGCTGCGAAGGGGCCCCCATTACAGTTCAAGCTTCAGGGCCCCAAAAATGTAGGTCCGCCACTGCTATTATCCCATGCAATTGTATGCCCATGCCCTCTTCCCCCGACTGGCCTGATCTTCCTGACTTCTCTCTGCTCTCTCCAATTCTTTCATTATTCCTTTAAATTGCTCCACCTTTTAGTCCTTGTATGTCTAGTGAGATTACCATAGAAGTTCCTGTGTTAAATCCTGTCACCCCATCATTGACAATGCCCTTTCTTATCCTGTGTAGCTTGTCCTGTCCTCGAACACTACTGGTATCCATGGCATCAGCAGCTTGCTTCATTACAACCTTATTTAAAACACTACACACTTTCTTCTTCTGAACAATATCCTGGCATCTGAACCCGCACAATATTGATCAGTACAGGCACAATCTTGTGCCTAACATTCTCATACATTATCTTCCCCTTGTTAACAAGAACAATCCTGTTCTCTGGTCCCTCAGTGGTCGTATGGCATAACCATTCCTTAGGCAGGGTGTGGATTTGTTCGGGAGCGTCGGAGGGGAAGGAAAACATATTGGGATAAAGCAACTGCTCCCACCTCCTCATAATAACCACATATTCCCACCCCTTTTATATGTGGGATTGCTGTATGGCGCCCTGTAGGGGGTGCTGCTGCATGGCGCCCTGTGCGGTGTTCCCAGATTATCCTGGAAGTGCATCCAACCTATGCATATGCTGTCTTTTTCCGAATGTACCTGCAGCCACGCATTAAAATAAGTTCTATCATTGTTCCAGTCTCTGGCTGCTGAGATACATATCCCGCCAATAAAATTATATAAAGACCCATAGTTCATGCAGCTATGTTCATCCTGTGTCTGTTGCAAATTCGGAGATGTTCCTGCGCTCTTATGTCCTTGTAATTGTTTTGAGGTCTCGAGAGCCATCACGAGTCCCCACAGCTGAAGCAGCCACTATTGTTCCATCCTTTTGAATGTTTAATCTGAAGATTTAAAGGAAAGGGTCCTGGTTATCACCAGGTGTTAGGTTTTGTCCATATAAAACTTCTCCTGTATGGGCTGAACACATCCGTTATTCAGGTGTTAGTAGTTCTCATATTTTACAACCTTTTCATATCTAGTTTTCTCGAGGTTGCATGCCTGATTCTGTTGCACTTGAACCCGACCCTGACGGGCTTGTGCCGGTTTCGGTAATCACCTCAATATAACCCATATCCTCTCCCCAACTATCCACTTGCAGTTACTTGTAAAGCAAAACACAAAAGATCCATTCTGCTTGGGACAGAGTGGGTTAACTAATCTGAATATATCTGACAATTCAAAACTTAAGGTTTGTAATTCCTAATTAAAAATACATCTTCAGCTGTTCACAAGCAAGGGTTAATTCTCTGCTGGTTTGAAAAGGGGTGGAGTTCACAACCAGACATCATTTTGTCATCACCCTTCTTTTGTTTTAACAAGAAACATGATTATGGAGCTATTTTATTTACCGATCTCTCCTTTATACTTCTTTCTGCAATCTCAGAATTATTCCTTCAACATTCCGGCAATTGTGTCAGGGAAGTTTTAACCTTGGACTAATCCAACACCGGATTGGTCACATCCATTTCAACTATCCCAAATTCCAATGAACCCTATCAAAATAATATGATCTTATGCTTACGTGCGTGAATTTGTATCCTGATTAAAATTCCTCATGTTTATCAAAAATACCCTGGATTTGTCAGTAAACATGGATAATAACCTTTGAAAAGAAAAATTTGTTAATTGCATTTCCCATTGTTAGCTGTTTGACTCAAATCATTTAAACGATGACCTCAAAAATGACAGTATCACATGACACACAACGATCACCCATACTCAAACAGAGGAACATAGTACTTCAGTGCTTTGACCAAAACAAATTACATAAGAGCCCTTGAAGCTTCTGTCTTAAACTCCCAAAGGGTCTTTAATTAGAAACTCACGGTTACTTTCCCAGAAAGATAAACATTAGCAAATGTAGTCCAAAACACGATAACGCAAATGTATGAACACCCACATAAAACAAATGAGAAACAGATTCTCACAGCCTGGAATTTTCTCTCACGGCTACAGATCTTAAAGAGACACCAAATTCACAATTGTCTGATTGAAATACTAAGCAAGGTTCTGCATTCTCCTTCATGATAAAACTTCAATTTATTTTATTTATTTTGCTCCATTTAAGTCAATTTCCAATGATTGATTTTCGAGGCATGAGCTATTCTTTGTGGATTTAAAATTTCAAATGCATTCTCGCCCAAACACAATGAGATTCTTACATTAGTACCAAATTTCTCCAGATCCTGCTTAAAATTTTCACGTTTAAGTGGTCTTGTTGAACTCCCATAAATTCACGATTAAACCCCATATAAATTAACATAAACTGATATATAATCATAGATACGCAATTTTTTGCGCAATTTAAAACAAATCACCTGTCTGTTGCAATGGTTAAGTTTCCTATTGTCCTAAAGGGTGGAGAGTGGGCAGAGAAACTTGGCATGCCATTGCGGCCCTTCACTTAATTTAAAGACTTTTTCCTTTAATTTTACTCAAATTTCTTTCTTGTTCTTTAAACTGATTTCAAGTCCCATTGTTCGCTACTTAACCAGTGTTTGAAAGAAATCTTACTAGTTTTTTTAAAAAACTCAAATGAATTGGATTACTGCCGAGTTTATCTGGCCTGGACGACTTGAATGACTTAATCTCGAACTCAAATCCAATCTTGCCAATTTGAAACAACCTGAATTTCTTTTCAGACAGGAACCCATTTGTTACGTTTTTAACCTTAATCTTCTATTTACTTTACTCCCTTTTTATGGGTTTGGGCGGGGGAGGGGTGGGGGTGGGGGGTCAGCTGCGGATATCATCCTCAGATATTTCTGAAAAAGCTTATTGAGCTTTCCAGCCCAGCAGCGGAGTATCTATTGAAATCCACCCGGCTTCCTCAGTTTATCAATTGGGTTGCAATGCTGCTGGGTGAGGAAAACTGTTCCTTCCCCTCCTCATTCCTCAATGAATCCGAGGTCTGTCTTTTTGGATTTAGCTTTATTTGATTTTTCTTTTTCCTTTGACTTGTCTATTCTATCTAAATGGTGATTGAAGATCTAAACTTTGTGAGAATTTGGT
The DNA here is from genome assembly GCF_047496885.1 of Scyliorhinus torazame. Lineage (NCBI taxonomy): Eukaryota > Metazoa > Chordata > Chondrichthyes > Carcharhiniformes > Scyliorhinidae > Scyliorhinus > Scyliorhinus torazame. The sequence goes on along the minus strand of NC_092710.1, from coordinate 232,961,644 downwards.
GCGCCCCCTCGCTGGAAACCTCACCACTCAATAAAGTTCAAATCGGATTTACTCATTGATAAACGTTTGTTCTGGTGGCCAAATGGCACATGGGGGAACCACTCCTGTCCCCATTTGAGCTCTGCTTTCTTTTTTACTGGCTAAACTTGGGTCGGATTAGAACCGTTTGGTAATCTACTCTCAGAGGTCCGCTTTAACTCCAGCGCAGCTTGTAGTAGAACGCCCTCGGCCGACTGTCATAGAACATAGAACATACAGTGCAGAAGGAGGCCATTCGACCCATCAAGTCGGCACCGATCCACTTAAGCCCTCACTTCAACCCTATCCCCATTACCCAACAACCCCTCCTAACCTTTTTGGTCACTAAGGGTAATTAGCATGGCCATTCCACCTAACCTGCACATCTTTGGACTGTGGGAGGAAACTGGAACACCCAAAGGAAACCCATGCAGACACGGGGAGAACGTGCAGACTCCGCACAGACAGTGACCCAGCGGGGAATCAAACCTAGGACCCTGGCGCTGTGAAGCCACAGTGCAACTGTGCTGCCCAAGTGCTGCTGTCGGGTCACAAGTCTGTCACTCTTCGCACAAATCAATGATAAATATCTTAAAACTTTAAGCAATGACTGACAACACCCACGTCTCTGAACGAACTACCTACCACCATTTGACTGTTGGTCAGACCCTGTTCACAGGTTTGGAATTCGTCGGTCGCTGAACACCACATGGTCCCGGGGTAAATTTTAAAATACTTATTGTGAGGAAACGTACTCACCCCGTATTCCGTTGATTTAGAATGATCGATCGAATCCTGCTGACTACGCCATTCTGTTAGTGTCTATGAATCTGAAAGAATCTGAATGAATATTTTGCTTCAGTATTCACTAGAGAAAGGGACCTTGTTGCTCGAGAGAACAGCATGAACCAGATTAATTGGCTTGAACAGGTTTATATTAAGAAGGAGGATGTGCTGGAAATTTTGAAAAGGATAGATAAGTCCCCTGGGCCTGACGGGATATATCCAAGATTCCTACGGGAAGCGAGGGAGAAGATTGCTGCGCCGTTGGCGATGATCTTTGCTTCCTCACTCTCCATTGGAGTAGGACCGGATGATTGGAGGGAGGCAAATGTTGTTCCCGTTCACGAAAGGGAATAGGGAAATCCCTGGGAATTACAGACCAGTCAGTCTTATGTTTGGTGGTGAGCAAAATACTGGGAAGGATTCTGAGAGATAGGATTTATAATTATTTAGAAAAACATAGTTTGATTAAAGATAGTCAGCATGGCTTTGTGAGGGGCAGGTCATGCCTCACGAGCCTCATTAAATTCTTTGAAGATGTGACGAGACACATTGATGAAGGTCGGGCAGTGGATATGGATTTCAGTAAGGCATGTGATTAGGTTCACCATGGTAGGCTCAGTCAGAAAATTAGAGGGCATGGGATAAAGGGATATGTGGCTGTCTGGATACAGAATTGGCTGGCCGAAAGAAGACAGCGAATAGTAGTGGATGGAAAGTATTTTGCTTGGAGATCGGTGACCAGTGATGTCCTGCAGGGATCTGTTCTGGGACCTCTGCTCTTTGTGGTTTTTATAAATGACTTGGATGTGGAAGTGAAAGGGTGGGTTAGTCAGTTTGCCGATGACACAAAGGTTGGTGGAGTTGTCGATAGTGTCGAGGGCTGTTGCAGGTTACAAGAGGACATTGACAGGATGCAGAGCTGGGCTGAGAAGTGGCAGATTGAGTTCAACATAGATAAATGTGAAGTATTCATTTTGGAAGGTCAAATTTGAATGCTGAATACAGGTTTAAAGGCAGGATTCTTGGAAGTGTGGAGGAACAGAAGGATCTTGGGGTCCACGTACACAGATCCCTCAAAGTTGCCACCCAGGTTGTTAGGGTTGTTAAGAAGGCGTATGGTGTGTTGGTTTTCATTAACAGGGAGATTGACTTTAAGAGGCGCGAGGTTTTGCTGCAGCTTTATAAAACCCTGGTTAGACCACACTTGGAATATTGTGCCCAGTTCTGGTCGCCTGCTTATAGGAAGGATGTGGATGCTTTGGAGCGGGCGCAGAGGAAAATGACCAAGTTGCTGTCTGGATTGGAGGGCATGTCTTATGAAGAAAGGTTGAGGGAGCTAGGGCTTTTCCCACTGGAGCGAAGAAGGAAGAGAGGTGACTTGATAGAGGTGTACAATGTGATGAGAGGCATGGATCGAGTGGATCACCAGAGACATTTCCCCAGGACGGAAATGGCTATCACAAGGGGACATAATTTTAAGGTGATTGGAGGAAGGTATAGGGGAGATGTCAGAGGTAGGTTCTTTATACAGAGAGTGGCGGGTGCGTGGAATGCACTGCCAGCGGAGGTGGTGGAGTCAGAGTCATTAGGGACATTTAAGCGATCCCTGGACAGGCACATGGACAGCAGTAAATTGAAGGGGTGTAGGTTAGGTTGATCTTAGGTTAGGTTGATCTTAGGTTAGGATAAATGGTCAGCACAACATTGTGGGCTGAAGGGCCTGTACTGTGCTGTACTGTTCTATGTTCTATGTCATCACTCAGCACTCAGGTCTGTTCCAAAAGTCAAAACAGTTCATTTGTTACGCCAGCGGGGAGCGAGCCTCCATCTAATCCAAGCTCTCTCCAAAGAACAAAAGGAAACCTCATCATTTGTACACTTCTTCAGATGACTAACCAACCAGCATGGCTGATCATGATCCAGTCATTTGTTAACAGGCACGGTGGGATGGTGTAATCTGCAGTTGAAGGTTTATTCATGACTTTCTGATGTTATCAGACCCCATGACTCCTGTCCTTTTTTCTTTGAATATCCAGTTCCCCTTATCGCAACCTTGTCAGTGGCTGGTCCCATTATCCTTAGCTTTGCCCTCATTATCCCTAACTTTTTGTCAGTGGCTGGTCCCATTGTCTGTATTCATGAGGTTAAGTCTGGGGGCTGGTGATGCAGGATGTTCCGACTTAATTAAGCATACAAAGTAGCAAAGGTTAGTGGGAGACTAGAGGACTGGGAAATCTTTAGGGGGCAACAGAAAGCGACTAAAAAAGCTATAAAGAAGAGTAAGATAGATTATGAGAGTAAACTTGCTCAGAATATAAAAACAGATAGTAAAAGTTTCTACAAATATATAAAACAAAAAAGAGTGGCTAAGGTAAATATTGGTCCTTTAGAGGATGAGAAGAGAGATTTAATAATGGGAGATGAGGAAATGGCTGAGGAACTGAACAGGTTTTTTGGGTCGGTCTCCACAGTGGAAGACACAAATAATATGCCAGTGACTGACGGAAATGAGGCTTTGACAGGTGAGGACCTTGAGAGGATTGTTATCACCAAGGAGGTAGTGATGGGCAAGCTAATATGGCTAAAGGTAGACAAGTCTCCTGGCCCTGATGGAATGCATCCCAGAGTGCTAAAAGAGATGGCTAGGAAAATTGCAAATGCACTAGTGATAATTTACCAAAATTCTTTAGACTCTGGGGTGGTCCCTGCGGATTGGAAATTAGCAAACGTGACACCACTGTTTAAAAAAGGAGGTAGGCAGAAAGCGGGTAATTATAGGCCAGTGAGCTTAACTTCGGTAGTAGGGAAGATGCTGGAATCTATCATCAAGGAAGAAATAGCGAAGCATCTGGATGGAAATATACGGGCAGCTCGTGCCTAACTAATTTAGTGGAATTTTTTGAGGACATTACCAGTGCGGTAGATAACGGGGAGCCAATGGATGTAGTATATCTGGATTTCCAGAAAGTCTTTGACAAGGTGCCACACAAAAGGTTGCTGCATAAGATAAAGATGCATGGCATTACGGGGAAAGTAGTAGCATGGATAGAGGATTGGTTAATTAATAGAAAGCAAAGAGTGGGGATTAATGGGTGTTTCTCTGGTTGGCAATCAGTAGCTAGTGGTGTCCCTCAGGGATCAGTGTTGGGCCCACAACTGTTCACAATTTACATAGATGATTTGGAATTGGGGACCAAGTACAATGTGTCCAAGTTTGCAGATGACACTAAGATAAGTGGTAAAGCAAAACGTGCAGAGGATACTGGAAGTCTGCAGAGGGATTTGGATAGGCTAAGTGAATGGGCTAGGATCTGGCAGATGGAATACAATGTTGACAAATGTGAGGTTATCCATTTTGGTAGGAATAACAGCAAAAGGGATTATTATTTAAATGATAAAATATTAAAACATGCTACTGTGCAGAGAGATCTGGGTGTGCTAATGCATGAGTCGCAAAAGGTTGGTTTACAGGTGCAACAGGTGATTAAGAAGGCAAATGGAATATTGTCCTTCATTGCTAGAGGGATGGAGTTTAAGACTAGGGAGGTTATGCTGCAATTGTATAAGGTGTTAGTGAGGCCACACCTGGAGTATTGTGTTCAGTTTTGGCCTCCTTACTTGAGAAAGGACGTACTGGCACTGGAGGGTGTGCAGCGGAGATTCACTAGGTTAATCCCAGAGCTGAAGGGTTTGGATTACGAGGAGAGGTTGAGTAGACAGGGACTGTACTCGTTGGAATTTAGAAGGATGAGGGGGGATCTTATAGAAACATATAAAATTATGAAGGGAATAGATAGGATAGATGCGGGCAAGTTGTTTCCACTGGCGGGTGAAAGCAGAACTAGGGGGCATAGCCTCAAAATAAGGGGAAGTAGATTTAGGGCTGAGTTTAGGAGGAACTTCTTCACCCAAAGGGTTGTGAATCTATGGAATTCCTTGCCCAGTGAAGCAGTAGAGGCTCCTTCATTAAATGTTTTTAAGATAAAGATAGATAGTTTTTTGAAGAATAAAGGGATTAAGGGTTATGGTGTTCGGGCCGGAAAGTGGAGCTGAGTCCACAAAAGATCAGCCATGATCTCATTGAATGGTGGAGCAGGCTCGAAGGGCCAGATGGCCTACTCCTGCTTCTAGTTCTTATGTTCTTAATAGGCTGTTTCTGTCTGACTCAGTGTGAATCTGTTCTCACAAAGAATGTGGTCAAGTCAGAATGTGATCTCACCATGCTTTGGGTATGTTGTTTTAACCTGAGAGCATACATTTGCTTCTTGATGTTTGCTACAGACATTAAACATATTTGGTATTTGTTGCATATTAAGTATGCAGGTGCCTCTGCCCAGGGAGTGCCACTTCAGCTTTCACACCTCTTTTGAAATGTTTATATTATCTCTCCTCGCTGTGAGTGAGCCAGGAATGTCGGGGCAGGGTGACAGAAGGGGGGTAACAGAAGGGGCTGTGGAAGAACTGGGGGTGGGGGGAAAGGAGGGAGAGAGTTGATAGGGGGATGGGTTGACAGGAGGGAGAGTGATGGGATGGAGAGGAAGGTGTGACAGGAGGAGGGGTGAGGTGAGGGGAGAAATTGTGATGGGAGGTGAAGGCAAGAGGAGGGAGTGGCAGGAGGGAGGTTGATAGGAGTGTAAGGAGAGAAAGGTTGGTGGGAGGAGTTCTGAGGGACATGGGAGGGTCGGTGGGAAACACATATTACAATCCAGGACCAGACCCCAACAGTGGCTCGGATACTGGACAAAATCCCCAATATTGTCTTCCAATGGCGGCATGTCGGTGGAGGTTGCACATTAGGTGGCTCCTGCTGGAGTCTCAGGTTTTTGGACTTTTATGCCCAGTTTCAGGGGCTGTTTGTGAATGAGTTGATGTGGGAAGCCATAAGGAGGTCGAGAAATGTTGAATCCCCAGAAGAAGGGTGCTGGAAAGAAGGGGTAGAGTGAGTCCACCGACAAGTGAGGCTGTGGGGAAGAAAGATGGCGGGGGCTGGGTCGTCGGGTGGGGCCACTCCCCTCACGGTGGGAAATCCGACCAAAGTGAGGTCGGTGGTGTCGGCTGTTTGCCAAGTATATGGAGATGCTTCGGAGGGAGATCATGATTACGATGAAAGTGTGGATGGAAGAGGCGATTGCCCCAGTAAAGGCGGCAGTGATATCGGTTGAGGTGCGGGATGAAGGAGAGAAATTGAAGGGGGTGGAGGAGACACTGTCACAGCACAGCAACCAGTTCACCTCAATGGGTGAGGAACTGCAGAGAGTGGCGGAGGTCACCAAAGGGCTTAGATCCAAAGGACTTAGATCCAAAGTGTGACCAGGAGAAAGCTCGAGGAGGCAAAGCTTGAGAATCGTGTGCCTGTCGGTGGGAGTGGAGGGCCCAAGGCTGACCGAGTACTTTACAAAGATGTTTGCGGAGTTAATGGGGGAGGGGCAAGATCGCTCCCACTCCAGACAATGCACAGCAGCCGCTCAGGCTGAAGCCCAAAGTGAATGAGCCACCAAGGGCAGACATAGTCTGCTTCCACAGCTACCATATGAAGGAGAGGTTTTTGAGCTGGGCGAAGCAGAGACGAGATGTGAAGTCGGAAGGTGTTGGTATACAAATATACCAAGACCTGACGGCGGAGCTGGCGAGAACGTGGCCAGCCGTTGGACAGGTAAAGGCGGCATTGTATGACAGCGGAGTGAAATTTGGAGTGATCGACCCTGGGAAGTTGAGAGTGACTCGTAACTCGAAGGACTTTTATTTTGAGATGAAGGAGATGGCGGAAGCATTCGTTAAGGATGAAGGACTGGGACTTCCGGTTGCGGCGATGCACTGCTAAGCTGCACGTTTCGGCAGCTCCCGCTCTAACGGACTTCTGGGCTCTTTTCGGGAGCCCCAACGGAACTTTTTTCAGACCAAACCCAGTGTGGGGTGACGAAGTAAGGAGTCCCCACTGGTGTGTATGGAAACGATCGGTGGTAGTGGCCAGATTGCGAAGGATCCTCTGGAGCAGCGGCAGAGAAGAGAAGGAAGAAGCAAGATGGCGACGGATGGAGACCAGACGACATGGGGGCCGGATCAGCAGGAATTCCTTAGACGGTGTGTGGAGGAATTAAAGAAGGAGGTGCTGGCACCAATGTTGTTGGCAATCGAAGGGCTAAAAGAAACGCAAAAGGCCCAGGCGATAGAGCTCCGTGGGGTGAAGGCGAAGGCAGCTGAGAACGAGGATGAGATTCTGGGCCTAGCGGTAAAAATGGAGACGCACGAGGCGCTACACAAGAGGTGTATCGAAAGACTCAAAGTCCTGGAGAACAGATCGAGGAGAAAGAACCTCCGGATTCTGGGTCTCCCCGAGGGAGTGGAGGGAGCTGACGTTGGGGCTTAGGTGAGCACGATGCTCCATTCGCTAATGGGAGCTGAGGCCCCCTTGGGACCCCTGGAGGTGGAAGGGGCTTACCGGGTCCTTGTGAGGAGACCCAAGGCTGGAGAACCACCAAGGGCAATAGTGGTGAGACTTCACCGCTTCACCGACAGAGAGGCGGTTTTGAGCTGAGCCAAGAAGGTACGGAGTAGCAGGTGGGAGAAGGCGGTGATACGAGTGTATCGGGACTGGAGCGCGGAGGTGGCGAGAAGGAGAGCGAGCTTTAATCGGGCCAAGGCGGCGCTACACAAGAAGAAAGTGAAGTTTGGGATGCTGCAGCCGGCGCGATTGTGGGTCACGTACCAAGATAGACACTACTACTTTGAAACGTCGGAAGAGGATTGGACCTTCATCCAAAAAGAGAAATTGGACCAGAACTGAGGGACTGATGCTGTGGGGGAGACGACGATGTTGATGTACAGAAATGTAAATTGGGGAATGGGAGGTTCACCGTATCGGGACGATAGATGGGGAGGGGAAAGGGAAGAGAAGAATCCCTGTTTTCTTTGACGGGGGGACACTGAGAAATGTGGGCGCCGGTGGAAAAAGGGACATTGGTGGGGGATGGGGAATGGGAACGGGGCTGTAGGGGGAGCTGCGCCATAGGGGGCGGGGCTGATCTAGGAAAGCGCGGGTTTTTTCCCGCGCTAGGGAGATGATGGCGGGAAGATAGGCGCCACGAGGATGAGAGCTCCACACACGGGGGGGTCAAAGAGAGAGCGGGGGAAGCCGGGGTCAGTTGGAGTCAGCTGACTTTTGGAAGCATTATGGGGAGTAACCATGCTAGATGGGGATCTAGCGGGGGGGGGGGGGGGGGGGGAGCGGGAGATTTCTGGGTTGCTGCTGCTGTGATCGAGAGGGAGCTGGCAAGGGAAGAGGTGGTCGGGACGGGAGTGCGCCGCCTGGGGGACTGGTGGGTGCGCGGGACCTGGACGTGGGACAGGCCTAGAGTAGGTGATGGCTAGTCGGCGGGGGGGAGGGGGTGGGGTAGCCCCCCAATCCGGCTGATCACGTGGAATGTGAGAGGCCTAAATGGGCCGATTAAGAGGGCCGGCGTGTTCGCGCACTTAAAGGGACTGAAGGCAGACGTGGTCATGCTTCAGGAGACTCATCTGAAGGTGGCGGATCAGGTTAGGTTAAGGAAAGGATGGGTGGGACAGGTGTTCCACTCGGGGTTGGACGCGAAAAATAGAGGGGTTGCGATATTGGTGGGGAAACGGGTGTCGTTCGAGGCTAGGAATATAGTGGTGGACTACGGTGGTAGATATGTGATGGTGAGTGGTAGATTGCAGGGAAGGGAGGTCGTGCTGGTAAATGTATATGCCCCGAACTGGGATGATGCGGGATTTATGAAGCGGATGCTGGGACGTATCCCGGACCTGGAGGTAGGAAGCCTGGTAATGGGGGGGGATTTCAATACTGTGCCGGATCCAGGGTTAGATCGGTCTAGATCCAGGACCGGAAGAAGGCCGGCAGCGGCCAAGGTGCTCAGGGGGTTTATGGAGCAAATGGGGGAGTGGATCCGTGGAGATTTGCAAGGCCGTTGGCCAAAGAGTTTCCTTTTTCTCCCATGTTCATAAGGCTTACTCCCGGATAGATTTCTTTGTTTTGAGTAGGGCACTGATTTAGAGGGTGGAAGGAATGGAGTACTCGGCCATAGCCGTTTCAGACCATGCCCCGCACTGGGTGGATCTGGAACTAGGAAAGGAGAGGGAACAGCGCCCACTGTGGCCACTGGATGTGGGAATATTGGCGGATGAGGGGGTCTGTGGAAGGGTGCGGGGATGTATTGAAAGGTACCTGGAGGCCAACGATGATGGTGAGGTCCAGGTGGGGGTAGTATGGGAAGCGCTGAAAGCGGTGGTTAGGGGAGAGTTGATCTCCATTAGGGCTTACAAGGAGAAAAAAGAGGGCAAGAAAGGGAGATTAGTGGGGGAGATTTTGAGTGTGGACAAAAGAGTGTGGAGGCCCCGGACGAAGGATTATATAGGGAGAGGCGAAGACTTCAGACGGAGTTTGACCTGCTGACCACAGGAAAGGCAGAGGCACAGTGGAGGAAGGCACAGGGGATGAGATACGAATATGGGGAAAAGGCGAGTCGGTACTGGCCCACCAGCTTCGTAAGATGATAGCGGCGAGGGAAATAGGGGGAGTTAGGGATGAAATGGGAACTACGGTGCGGAGTGCAGGGAAGGTAAATGAGGTGTTTAAGACCTTTTATGAGAGGCTATATAGGTCCCAACCCCCGGAGGGAAAAGAGGGGATGCAACAGCTTTTGGACCAACTAAGGTTCCCGAAGGTGGAGGAACAGGAGGTGGCAGGTCTGGGGGCGCCAATCGGGGTGGACGAGGTGACTAAAGGGCTGGGGAACATGCAGGCAGGGAAGGCCCCGGGACCAGACGGGTTCCCGGTGGTATTTTATAGGAAGTACGTGGACTTGTTGGCCCCGCTGTTGGCAAGAACCTTTAACGAGGCCAGAGAAGGGGGTCTCTACCCCCGGCAATGTCGGAGGCGACGATATCATTAATCCTGAAGCGAGATAAAGATCTGCTGCAATGCAGGTCATATAGGCCTATCTCGCTCCTGAATGTAGACGCCAAGTTGCTGGCAAAAGTGCTGGCGATGAGGATCGAGGATTGTGTCCCGGGGGTGGTGCATGAAGACCAGACAGGGTTTGTAACGGGGAGACAACTGAATGTTAACGTGCGGCGGCTGTTGGGGGTGATAATGACGCCCCCAATGGAGGGGGAGGCAGAGATAGTGGCAGCGATGGATTCAGAGAAGGCATTTGATAGGGTAGAGTGGGAGTATTTATGGGAGGTGCTGAGGAGGTTTGGGTTCGGGGAGAGGTTTTTCAGTTGGGTTAAACTCCTCTATGGGGCCCCAGTGGCAAGTGTAGTCACAAATCGGCAGAGATCGGAGTATTTTCGGTTGCACAGGGGAACAAGGCAGGGGTGCCCTCTGTCCCCATTACTGTTCGCACTGGCAATTGAACCACTGGCCATAGCGTTGAGAGACTCCAGGAAATGGAGGGGGTGGTTAGAGGGGGATAGGAACACCGAGTGTCACTCTACGCAGATGGTCTACTGCTGTATGTGGCGGATCTTGTGGAGGGGATGACAGAGGTTATACAGATATTGAGGGAGTTTGGAGATTTTTCGGGATATAGGCTTAATATGGGGAAGAGTGAGCTTTTCGTAGTACACCCCGGGGACCAGGGAAGAGGGATAGACGGCCTGCCGCTAAGGAGAGCGGAAAGGAGCTTCCGATATTTGGGGATTCAGGTAGCCAGGAGCTGTGGAACTTTACACAAACTCAATCTGACGCGGCTGGTGGAGCAGATGTAGGAGGATATCAAGAGGTGGGATATGCTGCCGCTCTCACTGGCGGGCAGAGTGCAGGCGGTCAAGTTGATGATCCTCCCAAGGTTTCTTTTTGTGTTTCAATGTCTCCCCATTCTGATCACTAAGGTCTTTTTTAAGAAAATAGATAGGAGTGTGATGAGTTTCGTGTGGGCAGGGAAGACCCCGAGCGTAAGGAGGGGGTTCCTGCAGCGCAGCAGGGACAGAGGGGGACTGGCATTGCCGAATCTGGACGATTATTACTGGGCCGCCAATGTGGCGATGGTTCGCAAGTGGATGAGTGAAGGAGAGGGGGCGGCGTGGAAGAGGTTGGAGATGGCGCCCTGTAAAGGAACGAGCCTAAAGGCGCTGGTGACGGCGCCGCTACCGCTCTCCCCGAAAAGGTATACCACGAACCCAGTGGCGGCGGCAACCTTAAGGATCTGGGGGCAATGGAGGCGACATAGGGGTGTGATGGGTGCCTCGGTGTGGTCCCCGATCAGGAACAACCATAGGTTTGTCCCAGGAAGGAGGTTTCCAGAGCTGGCATCGGGCAGGAATTAGGAGATTGAGAGATTTGTTTATTGACGGGACATTTGCGAGCCTGGGAGCGCTGGAGGAAAAGTATGAGTTGCCCCCGGAGAATATCTTTAGATACATGCAATTGAGGGCGTTTACGAGGCAACAGGTGAGGGAATTTCCACTGCTCCCGACACAGGGGATCCAGGATAGAGTGATTGCGGGGGTATGGGTCGGGGAGGGCAAAGTGTCCGAAATATATCAGGAGATAAGAGACGAGGGGGAGGCGCTGGTAGAGGAGCTGAAGGGAAAATGGGAAGAAGAGCTGAGGGAGGAGACTGAGGAGGGTCGGTGGGCTGAGGCCCTAAGTAGGGTAAATTCCCCCTCCTCGTGTGCCAGGCTTAGCCTGATACAATTCAAGGTTCTACACAGAGCACACATGACGGGAGCGAGGCTGAGCAGGTTCTTCGGAGTGGAGGACAGGTGCGGGAGGTGCTTGGGAAGCCCGGCGAACCACACACATATGTTTTGGTCATGTCCGGCACTGGATGAGTACTGGAGGGGAGTGGCAAGAGTGATTTCAAAGGTGGTGAAGGTCCGGGCCAAGCCAGGTTGGGGGTTAGCTATATTTGGGGTAGCGGATGAGCCGGGAGTGCAGGAGGCGAAAGAGGCCGATATTCTGGCCTTTGCGTCCCTGGTAGCCCGGCGAAGGATTTTACTCATGTGGAAGGAAGTGAAACCCCTCCCCGGCGTGGAGCCCTGGATAAACGATATGGCAGGGTTCATAAAACTGGAACGGATGAAGTTTGCGTTGAGAGGATCGGTTCAGGGGTTCTCCAGGCGGTGGTAACCGTTCCTTGACTATCTCGCGGAACGTTAAGGGAAAATAGATCGTCAGCAGCAGCAGCCCAGAGGAGGGGGGGCGGGGGGGGGAGCAACCTGTTTTGTTCTGGTTGGGGTGGAGGGGGGGGAGCACTATTTTTTGTTACTTTGTTAGTTCACTATTTTATTTAAATAATGCTATCTATTAGTTATTGTGTTATCTTTTTTGATTGATTTGTAAGGTGGAAAAATTGTGTTTGAAAACTTTAATAAAATATATATATTTTTTAAAAGGCTGAAGGACTGGGAGTGAGATGATAGTTGGGATTTGGACTTGGTTGGTGGAGACGGGGATTGTGTTTATGGAGGGTTTTCTATTTGATTGGGGTTTTGTTTTCTGACTCTTGAAGGGGGGGGTTGTTTACATGTGTTTTGTTTTTTTTCCTTATGGTTGCGGTTCTGTATTGTTTCTTGGTTTAAGGGAAGTGGGTTTTGGCATGTGGGACCGGGTTGAGGAGTGATGTGTTGGGTGTTCTGGATCACAAACAGGTCATCAACACTGGAAGTGGTGCAACTCTATTTTATTATAAGGTTAACTATATTAACATACTTGAACTGTGGGTAAATGCAATACCAGCTTTAACTGTTGACCCTTGTCTAGTCCTAACCAGGTGATGCACTCAGCACATGGTGAATGTCTGTGTTGCAGGCTGCGAGCTCTGTGCTCCGAGCTGGCTGCTACTCGAATGAGCGGGAACTCTCCTGTCCCCTGTCTTTATAGTGCGTGTGCTCTCACTGGTGATTGGCTGCGGTGTTGTGTATGCTGATTGGTCCCACTGCATGTCCATCAGTGTGTGTGTGTGTGTCTGCACCATAATATACTGGTGTATATTATGACATCCCCCCTTTTATATAAAGAACATGTGCCTGCGTGACAATAAATATTGTGTAGTGAATGTACCTGACTATGTGTGTGTGTGTTATTTGCATGACTATGTACATGAGGCTAATCTATTTACACGGGAAGGTGCCTGGTGCAGAGAAATAGGGTGTCACACCAACAACGAAATGAACATTATATACAAACTACTGGAACGATGAAACAGGATAACAGAATAGATCAAAGAGTCCAACATCGTAAAACTCATAAGTTAAGTCTCTGAGGTGGGCGACAAATTCTGGTTGACCGCCTCAAGAGTGGGTCAGGAGCCACCAGCTGAGGAACGGGCTGGGCCACGGCAGAGTGAGGAGGTTGCAGAATATTCGGAATCTCCACATAGTCCAGGTTGGGGACAACAGGAGGGTGTGGCACCGGTGGAGGATCACGTAGCGAGCGTGGAACAAGACGAAGGGCACGCCGATTATGGCGGCGAATGGAACCATCTGGCAGACGAACCAAGAACGAGCGGGGAGTCACCTGCCGAAGAACCACAGCAATTGCAGACCAGCCACCCTCCGGAAGATGGATGCGGACGTTGTCATCCGGCGCCAGAGCAGGGAGATCAGTCGCCCGAGCGTCATGAGCCGCCTTGTGTTGTGCACAAGACTGTTGCATCAGCTGAAGGACCGGGATGTGATCGAGGTCTGGGACGTGAATGGATGGCACTGTGGTCCTGAGGGTGCGACCCATGAGCAGCTGGGCTGGTGCCAGGCCCGTGTAGAGTGGGGCCGAACGATAGGCCAGCAAGGCGAGGTAGAAGTCGGATCCTGCATCGGCAGCCTTGCAGAGGAGCCGTTTGACGATGTGGACGCCCTTTTCCGCTTTGCCATTGGATTGGAGGTGCAGGGGACTGGATGTCACATGCACAAAGTTGTACCTGCTGGCAAAGTTGGACGATTCCTGGCTCGCGAAGCAGGGGCCATTGTCCGACATCACAGTGAGTGGGATGCCGTGACGAGCAAAGGTCTCCTTGCAGGCACGGATGACGACCGATGATGTGCTTTCGTGCAGGAGTATGACCTCCGGGTAGCCCGAAAAATAGTCTACAATCAGAACATAGTCCCTGCCGAGCGCATGGAACAGGTCAACGCCTACCTTAGACCAAGGGGATGTGATCAATTCATGGGGCTATAGGGTCTCACGTGGTTGGGCCGGCTGGAACCGCTGACAGGTGGGGCAGTTGAGCACTGTGCTGGCGATGTCCTCATTGATGCTGGGCCAGTACACTGCCTCTCGGGCCCTCCGTCGGCACTTCTCCATGCCAAGATGGCCCTCGTGTAGCTGTTCCAAAACGAGCTGGCGCATGCTGTGCGGGATCACGATGCGGTCCAGCCTCAGGATGACACCATCGACTACTGCCAGATCGTCTCTGATATTATAGAACTGCGGGCGTTGGCCCTTGAGCCACCTGTCCGTCATGTGGCGCATGACACGCTGTAGTAGGGGGTCAGGCGCAGTCTCGCGGCGAATGTGGATAAGGCGTTCATCCGTGGCCGGCAGATTGGAGGACATGAGGGCCACATGGGCGTCAACCTGACAGACGAACCCCTCTGGGTTACATAGGGTGTTGACTGCCCTGGACAGAGCGTTGGTTATGATCAGGTCCTTGCCCGGGGTGTATAGGAGCTGGAAATCGTACCGCCGGTGTTTAAGCAGAATGCGCTGGAGGCGAGGGGTCATATCATTCAGGTCTTTTTGTATAATGTTGACCAGCGGGCGATGGTCGGTCTCGACAGTGAATTGGGGGAGGCCATACACGTAATCATGAAATTTGTCGACCCCAGTCAACAGGGCCAAGCACTCCTTTTCGATCTGCGCGTAGCGCTGTTCCGTGGGGGTCATGGCACATGACGCATATGAAATGGGGGCCCATGATGTGGCCTCATCGCGTTGCAGGAACACCGCCCCAGTGCCGAATTGGCTGGCATCCGTTGAAATTTTTGTTTCCTTCGTGGAATCAAAAAATGCCAATACCGGGGCCGTGGTAAGCTTGGTCTTAAGCTCCTCCCATTCGCACTCGTGGGCGGGAAGCCATTAGAAGTCTGTCGTCTTCCTGATCAGGTTCCGGAGAGCTGTGGTATGGGAGGCGAGGTTGGGGATGAACTTCCCCAGGAAGTTGACCATGCCCAAAAATCGAAGGACCGCCTTCTTGTCCGCTGGCTTCTGCATGGCCGTAATGGCTGCCACCTTGTCCGCATCCGGCCGCACACCCAACCGGGAGATGTGGTCCCCTAGGAACTTGAGTTCCGTCTGGCCGAAGGAACATTTGGCTCTGTTGAGGCGAAGGCCTTGGTCCCGTATTCGTTTGAAAACGCGCTGGAGGCGACTGATATGCTCCTGCAGGGTGGTGGACCAAATGATGATGTCGTCAACATAGACGCGCACAACCTCAATGCCCTCCATCATTTGCTCCATGATCCGGTGGAATACTTCTGATGCCGCTATAATCACAAACGGCATCCTGTTGTAGCAGTATCTGCCAAACGGGGTATTAAAGGTACACAGCTTCCTGCTGGACCTGTCTAGTTGAATTTGCCAGAATCCTTTGGAGGCGTCAAGTTTGGTGAAGATGTTGGACCGAGCCATCTCGCACGTGATCTCCTCGCGCTTGGGGATAGGGTAATGCTCCCTCATTATGTTGCGATTCAGATCCTTTGGGTCAATGCAGATCCAGAGCTGGCCGGAAGGCTTCTTTACGCACACCATGGAACTGACCCAGTCGGTTGGTTCTGTCACTCTGGAGAGCACTCCTTGGTCCTGGAGATCCTGCAGCTGCTGCATGAGGCGCTCCTTGAGGGGTGCTGGGACTCTGCGAGGTGCATGAACCACAGGAGTGACGTCTTGTTTGAGCAGGATTTTGTAAGAGTATGGAAGCGTGCCCATGCCTTCGAAAATGTCGTGGTGCTGGTCGATGATGGCATTGAGTTGCGCCCTGAAGTCCGCATCCTGGAAGGCAGACGTGTCCTCTGCAGAGAGAGAGTGTACTCGTTGAACGAGGTTTAGGAGTTTGCACGCCTGTGCCCCTAGCAGAGAGTCCTTCAAGGAGCCCACGATCTCGAAGGGGAGGATGGCTTTTCGCGAGTTGTGCATCACTTCGAGTTGGCATGAACCGGTAGCAGGAATGATGTTGCCATTGTAGTCCACTAGTTGGCAGGTCGACGGAAGAATGGTTGGTTTAACCCCAAGGGTCTGAAAGGTTGACCACGCTAGGAGATTAGCGGAAGCACCAGTGTCCAGGCGGAATCGTATCTGGGATCGGTTGACCGTTAGGGTGGCACACTACTCGTCGTCTGGATCAATGCTGTGCACCGACAGCGGCTGGTGGCTTTGGTTCGGGGACAGCCTGTTCTTTGTTATAACAGCGACTCGAAAAGGCTCCCTCGGGTCCTCGGTGTCACTGGTCTGCGGGAAGTCGGAATCGGACTTGGTTTGGGGATAGGCTTGTTGCAGGGCTCTTCAGAGGTTTATTTCATTTCCTGGTTCAATTTGAGGCATTGTGCTGTCATTCCAGGTGGAGGAAGGTTGTTTTACAGCTTTAAAAGATTTTTTCTTTGATTTGGGACGTTTCCCCTTTAAATGGGCGTGGTCCGGGGACTCTGACGTCATGACGCGCGTGACATACATAGAACATAGAACATAGAAAATACAGCACAGAACAGGCCCTTCGGCCCACGATGTTGTGCCGAACCTTTGTCCTAGATTAATCATAGATTATCATTGAATTTACAGTGCAGAAGGGGGCCATTCGGCCCTTTGAGTCTGCACCGGCTCTTGGAAAGAGCACCCTACCCAAACTCAACACCTTCACCCAACACCAAGGGCAATTTGGACATTAAGGGCAATTTATCATTGGCCAATTCACCTAACCTGCACATCTTTGGATTGTGGGAGGAAACCGGAGCACCCGGAGGAAACCCACGCAGACACGGGGAGGACGTGCAGACTCCGCACAGTCAGTGACCCAAGCCGGAATCGAACCTGGGACCCTGGAGCTGTGAAGCAATTGTGCTATCCACAATGCTACCGTGCTGCCCTTGAGAACAAATAAATCTACACTATATCATTTAACCGTAATCCATGTACCTATCCAATAGCTGCTTGAAGGTCCCTAATATTTCCGACTCAACTACTTCCACAGGCAGTGCATTCCATGCCCCCACTACTCTCTGGGTAAAGAACCTACCTCTGATATCCCTCCTATATCTTCCACCTTTCACCTTAAATTTATGTCCCCTTGTAATGGTTTGTTCCACCCGGGGAAAAAGTCTCTGACTGTCTACTCTATCTATTCCCCTGATCATCTTATAAACCTCTATCAAGTCGCCCCTCATCCTTCTCCGTTCTAATGAGAAAAGGCCTAGCACCCTCAACCTTTCCTCGTAAGACCTACTCTCCGTTCCAGGCAACATCCTGGTAAATCTTCTTTGCACCTTTTCCAAAGCTTCCACATCCTTCCTACAGTTCCTGACGTAGCATGTAGGAGGCGTTTGCACATGCGCAGATCGCGGTTCCTTTACTGATGGCCGTTTTCATGATTGCGCATGCGCAGCGTCGCGCAACTGCGCAAGTGCAGTCCCTTTAGAAAGATGGCCGCCGACCAAAATCGTTCTATGCTCCGGGATTTCGGCCTCGAGGTGAGTACTGGCGCTTCTCTTACCTTTCCTTGCTGGTTGGAGTGTGTTTTCCTCACAGTATTTGCCGAATTTGTCCAGGACTGCCTGGAAGTCGCTCCTGTTTTGCCCCTTGGAGAACTTGAATTTTTAAAAGATTTCTTCTGCTCTGGTGCTGGCGATGGTGAGGAGAAGCTCTGTTTTTTTCAGCATCGGCCACGTCTTCTAGTTCGGCTGCCAACAGGAAGATTTCAAACTTTTGCCGGAATGCCCGCCAGTTTTCACGGAGATCGGCGTGGCACTGGAGCTGCTGCGGAACCCGGATCTTGAACATCTTGCCTGGGTATCGTTGCTGGTTGTCACTGTAAGCTGAGGTGCCGGCGATGCGGAGCGGCGGCGGCCGTTTGATGTTCTCCATACTTCAGGATGCCGGCATGCTGATTAGTTGCAGGTGGGTCTCAGAAGTGCTAGTGTGCAACCACTCCTTGTACCATGATGTGTTGGGTGTTCTGGGTCACAAACAGGTCACCAACACTGGAAGTGGTGCAACTCTATTTTATTATAAGGTTAACTATATTAACATACTTGAACTGTGGGTAAATGCAATACCAGCTTTCACTGTTGACCCTTGCCTAGTCCTAACCCGGTGCTGCACTCAGCACATGTTGAATGTCTGCGTTGCAGGCTGCGAGCTCTGTGCTCCGAGCTGGCTGCTACTAGAATGAGCGGGAACTCTCCTGTCCCCTGTCTTTATAGTGCGTGTTCTCTCACTGGTGATTGGCTGCGGTGTTGTGTATGCTGATTGGTCCCACTGCATGTCCATCAGTGTGTGTGTCTGTGTGTCTGCACCATGATATACTGGTGTATATTATGACAAGGAGGGGGTGGGGGGGACGGGGGGGCTTTGGCCGGGGTCACCGCACTAGAAAACATAGGCTGGCTGGGAACGGGATTGTGGTGGGGGGAGGGGCCGCAGTCGTTGGAGCCTATTTGAACAGGTTTCGATGGACCTGAGAAGTGGATGGGGGGATTCTTGGGGGGGTTCCATGGTAACAAAAGGATGGGGCGGGCCTGGCCAGATGGGCAAGGCCGGGTAAAGGTGATGCCAGATAGGTGGGCCGGGGGAGGGGAAATGAGGGACCCCTGCTCAGAATACTGATGTGGACTATGAGGGAATTGCCCTGGGAGGACACCTATACGACCTGTGGCACTAAGTTCAAAGTGGGCTGTTAGCGGTGTGCGCTGCTGCATGGCTGCCTTGCCGGCTGCGGTAATGGTACTCCGTGTCTGTCCACCCCGACTCCACAGCCCACCCCCCGGCCAGCGGCACAACTGTCAGCAAACTATGGCGATGTTAGACACCTTTCGTACAACCTCTCTCTCCCCCTCGGCAGCCTCTACGCCGGTTTCTCGATTTTTAAAAGCACAAGTGAACCATGCCGCCTGGAACTCGGCCCATCGTGGAAGCCCCGGAGAATACCGGGTCGGGCATGCTAATGATATGCAAACGGTGTCTACTGTACCTGAGTTCCTAAATGCATTGATTCGCTGTTGAGGTGCTAGAGCATTGCGATTTGGCGTCAAATCGGCGCCTGCCGCGAGTTTGGGTGGTAACCGGTTCTCCGCCCAAAGAATCTTTCCCGATTTCAGTGTTGGCTAACAGAGAATCCTGCCCAGTGTCTCTAATTAACTACTCCACAGGGAACCTTCTTAATATAAACAGAAATCCATGAGCCCATACATTTACAATGCTTTACTTGTCCCTCTGGCTCCCAGAAAGCAAAGCTCTCCTGCACCCAGGATTTTAAAAAATACTACCGCAGCAGTCGCACACACACTAACCCAGGTTATTAACTCTTACTGAACCAAATACATATCATACAATATATCTGACATTCCTACATTCAATACACACATTAAACAGAAGGTAAACCTCAAGGGATGTGCCTTCAGTTCATAACAACAAAAGGGACATGGTTTTGCTTCACACCTGCTTTGTCACCAGGTCTCTCTACTCACCTCAAAATACAACCCATACTGAATCCAAGACAGGCACATCTTGTTGCAGGCAACATAAAGTTGAAAAAGTAATATGAAATTCAGTCAGCAGATAAAGCCTCTGCTTCACTAGGGCAGGATAATCCAGGCCATTAGTTTCCTACACTTATTGCTTGGATTTTCATGTTTATATCAGTCATATTTTGATCAAATGCTGGTTTACAGCAAAAACGCCCTACCCAGTAATTCTTTAACACATGATTTTGATAAATCCCTATTCTGTATCTGGGGGAAGCTTTCTTTGTGCATTTGTGGAACAAAATTGTTATGCATAAGGGCAAATAAAACGCTTGCAATTTAAAAACTCTAGAGGTTTGCAGAGGAAACCATCTCTTATAGAGGAAGGTTGTTAGGTGACCTGTTGGCATATATCTCTAATAGTTGCTGTTTTCTATGGTGACACCTAGAGTCCCAGATTTTGTGGTGGTTTTGATGGTGAACTGTTAATGTTCACTGTCATGAGCCATCATAACCTCAATGTGCTGATGCTGGGTCTGAATGGGGGTGTTCCCCGGTCCTGATGAAGACACTAAGTGCCAGAGCCATTCAGGACATGTTAATGTGTCAGCAATAATTCCATGTGAAACTAGTGCAATTCCAGTTGGCGTCGAATTTGCTGCCATTCGGGATTGGCATTAATGAGCCAAACAAGCTGGAGCTGCATATGAGCACTCCACTCCCCACACATTCCCATTCCATCTGAGACAATGGCACCCGAAGCGTGTCCCGAGGTTTGTGGACGCAGAGCTGGAGATACTGCTGTTTGACAGAGGAGAGGTGGGATACCCTCTTCCCTGGGATGGGAAGGAGGCTACCACATGCCAAGGTCATCAGGGCCTGGGCGGAGGTGGCAAAGGCAGTGAGCTTGGGGGCCCCACTGTGAGGACCGGCTATTAGTATTGGGAGAAGCTGCATGACCTCAGTGTGGTGATATGCCTTCAATAAGCACACGACGAGTGATGAATGTAACTGAGGCTTTAATACACTAAACAGCAAGCCTCCTGGTTTCTGACCCGAACTGGGTCGGAGGCGGAGACTTGCCACCTTTATACATGAGCCCGAGGGGATGAGCCACAGGCAGAGCCAACCTGGACAAGCCCAGGCATGTACAACACAACACAATGCAATACAATGCAATACCGTGGTTTACCACATTCACCCCCTGTTTAAAAAAGAGTCCGGCGGGGGTGAAGTTGTCTTTAAGGTCAAGTCTGTCGGGGACCTTGACCTTCCACCGTGATCGCCTCAGTCCCAGCTATGGTGTGGGCACTGGTGTCGTGACCTGCGCGTCCGGGAGCATGTTGTCTTCTTCTTCACCCAGATGTTGAGTCAGTGAAGGGGGGGCGGTGTATGGGCGGAGGTGGTGGTGATTGTCGCCGGAGGGCTTGTGGGTGCTAGTTCGTGAGGTAGGTGAGCAGGGGCGGGGGAAGACGGTGTAGGGCCGGGAGTGGTGGTGGTGGTGGTTGCTGGGGAACCTGCAGGTGACAAATCCTGAAGGGAGACTGTGTCCTGTCGCCCATCCTGGTGTGCCACGTAGGCATATTGTGGATTTACAAGGAGCAGGACCATCTTGACGAGGGGGTCGGTTTTATGGCTCCTCGCATGCTTCCAGAGAAGGAAAGGCCCTGGTATTGCCAGCCAGGACGGGAGCGAGACCCCGGAGGTGGATTTCCTGGGGAAAGCAAACATACGCTCGTGAGGAGCCTCGTTGGTGGCTGTACACAGGGGCGACCAGATGGAGTGGAGCACGTCGGAGAGGACCTCCTGCCAACGGGAGACTGGGACACTTCTAGACTGTAGGGCCAGGAGAACGGCCTTCCAGACCGTCGCATTCTCCCTCTCCACCTGTCCGTTTCCCCGGGGGTTATAGCTGGTCGTTCTGCTGGAGGTGGTGCTCTGTCTGGCCGATAGAAGCGCGGTTTGCACTCCGCGCAGACCTGGCAGTCCCTGGTCATGGTCCTGACCTCCTCGATGGAGTAAGGCAGGGTGCGAGCTTTGATGAAGTGAAAAAAACAGGTGACCCCTGGGTGACAGAGGTCATTGTGGAGGGCCCAGAGTCAGTCTACCTGTGCGCTGGCACATGTACCGCGGGATAGGGCATCTGAGGGCTCATTGAGCTTCCTGGGTCGGACCAAGATATCATAGTTGTAGGTGGAGAGCTCGATCCTCCACCTCAGAATCTTGTCATTCTTGATCTTGCCCCGCTGTGTGTTATTGAACATGAAGGCAACCGACCGTTGGTCAGTGAGGAGAGTGAATCGCCTGCCGGTCAGGTAATGCCTCCAATGTTGCACAGCTTCTACGATGGCTTGGACGTCCTTTTCGATGGAGGAGTGTCGAATCTCGGAGGCATGGAGGGTACGGGAGAAGAAAGCCACGGGCCTGCCCGCCTGGTTGAGGGTGGCGGCCAGAGCAAAGTCCGACGCATCGCTCTCCACTTGGAAAGGGATGGACTCGTCCACAGCGTGCATCGCGGCTTTGGCAATATCTGCCTTGATGCGGTTGAAGGCCAGTCGGGCCTCAGCCGTCAGAGGTAAAATGGTGGATTTGATCAGGGAACGGGCCTTGTCCGCATAATTGGGGACCCACTGGGCATAGTACGAGAAGAACCCCAGGCATCTCTTCAGGGCTTTGGGGCAGTGGAGGAGGGGGAGTTCCAGGAGGGGGTGCATGCTGTCGGGGTCGGGCCCTAGGACTCTGTGTTCCACGACGTAGCTGAGGATGGCTAGGCGGGTTGTGCAGAAGACACATTTTTCTCTATTATAGGTGAGGTTCAGGTGTTTAGCGGTGTGGAGGAAGTGCCGGAGGTTCTCGCCATGGTCCTGCTGGTCTTGGCCGCAGATGGTGACATTGTCTAGGTACGGGTACGTGGCCCGCAGCCCGTACTGGTCAACCATTTGGTCCATTTCTCTTTGGAAGACCGAGACCCCATTGGTGACACCGAAGGGGACCCTGGGGAAGTGGTAGAGGCGTCCATCTGCTTCGAAGGCAGTGTATTTGCGGTCCTCCGGGTGGATAGGGAGTTGGTGGTACGTGGACTTCAAGTCATCCGTGGAGAAGACTCGATACTGCGCAATCTGATTGACCATGTCAGATATGCGGGGGAGGGGGTACGCACTGAGCTGCGTGTACCGGTTGATGGTCTGGCTGTAATCGATGACCATCCAGTGCTTCTCCCCAGTCTGGACGACCACCACTTGATCTCTCCAGGGACCACCCCGCAGCCTCCTGGGAGCCCAGCTCACCCGACCGTACGCTGGCCGCCGCTACCTCCGACCGGCCTACCAACCGCCTTCCGAAGCTCACCTCCATCACGCTCGATCAGTCCCGGCCGCACCACCTCGCGAAGTCTACGATGACCGTCCAGATGAACGGGCACGAGACGGCCTGCCTTTGGGGCTGTTACTAGCCTCAATGATCCCCTCTCAAGGAGTCGCTGGACCTCCGACCTGAGAAAGGCCCTGTCCTGGGCACTGTATCGTCTGCTCCTGGTAGCGACGGGCTTACAGTCCGGGGTGAGATTTGCGAAGAACGAGGGTGGGGCGACCTCAAGGTCGCGAGGCTACAGACGGTGAGGGGGGGCAGGGGTCCACCGAACTTTAAAGTAAGGCTCTGGAGGTGGCACTGGAAGTCGAGCCCCAGTAATAGGGCAGCGCAGAGATGGGGAAGGATGTAGAGTTTGAAGTTAGCATACTCTACGCCTTGTACAGTGAGGGTGGCGACACAGTACCCCCAGATTCCTACTGCGTGGGATCCGGTAGCCAGGGAAATTTTCTGGGTCGTGGGTAGGATTGGGAGGGAGCAGCGCCTTACCGTATCTGGGTGTATGAAGCTGTCTGTGCTCCCGGAGTCGAAAGGGCAGGCCGTCTCGCACCCGTTGATCTGGACGGTCATCGTAGGCTTCGCGAGGTGGTGCGGCCGGGACTGACCTAGGCGAGCTTCAGAAGACGGTTGGTAGGCCGGTCGGAGGTAGCGGCGGGCAGCGTACGGTTGGGTGAGCTGGGCTCCCGGGAGGCTACGGGGTGGTCCCAAGACGGCGGCCCACACGAGTCGCGCGTGGCGGGTGGCAGCGGCGATGGCTTCCAAGATGGCGGCCCTTGTGGGTCGGGTGAGCGAGTGGCGGTTGGATGATGCGTTAAAGATGGCAGCCCCCATGGGTCGCACGTGGCGGCCGAAATTGAAGATGGCAGCGAAGATGGCGGCGCCCACGAGTCGCACATGGTGGGTGGCGCGGCAGCTGGGGCGGTCCCGACAGGCTTGCACAGCACCTGGGTTGGTTGATGGCTGCGCCCACGAGGCCCACGATCGTGCTGCGCGGTCGGAGGTGTAGGCCCCATGTTCTGGGAGGCCACCTCCAGCGAGTTGGAGAGTTGTACTGTCTCTGGGAGGCCGAGTGTTCCCCCCCTTCTAATAATCGCTGGCGGATATAGTTAGAGTTCATGCCCGCGACATAAGCGTCCCTGATCAGCAGCTCCGCATGCTGGGTAGCTGATATCGCCCGGCAGTCGCAGTTCAGGCAGAGGATGAACGACCACCCCAAAACCGCCCATCGATCAAGGAATCGCTGCAGCATTGGAGAATATCGAACCAAGTGATTGGGACAAAGTCCAATCACTTGGGACCAGGTACAGGGTCCGCCCCGAAAGGCGGGAAGCCCCTGGGGACTATAAGAGTTAAGCCCCAAGTTCAAATCACTCTCTTCAGCAACTCTTCAGCAACTCTTCAGCAGCTCTCTTCAGCAGCTCTTCTCTTCTTCACCTCTTCTTCCTGCCCGGGTCACCCAGCAACATGAACCAACATTGACCGTGACCGGTGCAGTGCCTCCAGTGATCACCGAAACCAGTAAGTCTTAATTCAACGCTCGCTACGAGATAGGCGCTCCTAGCTACCAATCCGAACCAACTTCGAATCCTGCAGACTCAGAACCCGAACGAAAGGCCATTTGTTCCCCTGACCTGGTGGGCCAGTCCGAAGTTAGGTATAGGCCTGTTAGTTGTAGAAGTAGCTTAGACGTAGAATTTGTGCATGAGTAGTGATTACTGTGTACAATAAATGTGCATTGATTTAAATCTTACTAATCGGTGTATTGGGTTATTGATCATTACTCGGACTTGAACCTCGTGGCGGAATCATAAAGATACCCGGCGACTCGAGAGCAAAGGTAACAAAACAGAGCAATTGAACCAAGGAGAAAATCAGCAACACTCGCCCCCAGCCGCAAACCCTCAACACCCCGGACCAACAGTTCGGGTACGACACCAACTTTTCATCGCCTTTTCATCACTGCTGTCGCTAGCACCCTCCAGGACTGGCAGCGCCAGGTGACACGGAACCCCTGGAGCTCACTCTGGCTGCACCCCTCCGTTCCAAGGAGCCATCGGACACCCCGGGAGAGGATGAGGTGACGGGCCCATGCAGATCACTCCTGCAGGGGAAGTGCTGGAACAGTGCAGCGCCTCTGTATCCCCCCACACCTGTCCCTGGTGCATCCAATGGGCAGCAGGCAGAACAGGGTGGCACCACATCACCTGTGACACCCGGAAGACTGCCGGGTTCATCCTGGCCCGGCCGCTCGAGAGGACTGCCGCCAAAGGGGACCCAGGACTCATGGAGGGATACGCAGCAGGCTGCCTTCACATCTGGGGAACCGACTAGACGGAGTATTAGGACACATAAGAAAGGTAATAATCTTTTAGTGTCACAAGTAGGCTTACACTAACACTGCAATGACTGTGAAAATCCCCTAGTCGCCACAGTCCGGGACCTGAACGGGTACACTGAGGGAGAATTTAGAATGTCCAATTCACCTAACAGCACGTCTTTCGGGTCTTGTGGGAGGAAACCGGAGCTCGGAGGGGGTGGGGGGGGGGGGGGGGGTTTGGGGGGTGGGGGGGTGGGGGGGTGGGGGGGGGGGAGCAACTCGGTAGCATTGTGGTTAGCACTGTGGCTTAACAGCGTCAGGGTCCCAGGTTCGATTCCCTACTGGGTCACTGTCTGTGCGGAGTCTGCACGTTCTCCCTGTGTCTGCGTGGGGTTCCTCCGGGTGCTCCGGTTTCCTCCCACAGTCCAAAGACGTGCAGATTAGGTGGATTGGCCATGATAAATTGCCCTTAGTGTCCAAAAAAGGTTAGGAGAGGTTATTGGGTTAGGGGGATCAGGTGGAAGTGAGGGCTTAACTGGGTCGGTGCAGCCTCGATGAGCCAAATGGCCTCCTTCTGCACTGTATGTTCTATGTTCTAGGAGGACACTGTACTTAAGAGAGGTCTGATTCTGTGATCAAATTAACATGAGCTCCAGTTTCAACTTGAAAAAGATTTTGGACCCATATACTATTAATCGTACATTCCAGTCTTTCTTTATATCAACAGATGTTATCGGCTTTAAATATCGTGTTTCAGCATTATCAATCTTGTTGACTGCATCAAGAAAAAATGTGTCTTCTAAATCGTATTGTTGTGCTTGGACATCGGAATGAGAATTCTTTTCCTTCATTTAATCCATTTTGCACACTTCGAATTTTCATTGCATTGTTAAAAGAGCTTTTCATTTTAATCTGAGGCCTTATTTTTATTTGAATGGCACTGTGAAGCGTAATGCCTAAGTTTGACACAGTTCGTACATACTTTCCGATTGTGGGCTTTTTTTCTTGAGTGGGCGTTGCTACAATGCGTGCACGTCATGATGCTCATGATGTCATGACTATGCACAAAACGGTTGACTTCTGGAACGTGTTGATTCTTCAACTGCGCATGTGCAAAATGGACTTCCGGATTGCGCTGATTTTTTAACTGCGCCACAGCATGAAAATGAAATGAAAATGAAAATGGCTTATTGTCCCAAGTAGGCTTCACATGATGTTACTGTGAAAAGCCCCTAGTCGCCACATTCTGGCACCTGTTCGAGGAGGCTGTTACGGGAATTGAACCGTGCTGCTGGCCTGCCTTGGTCTGCTTTAAAAGCCAGCGATTTAGCCCTGTGCTAAACAGCCCCTATCATGGCGTTAGCCACAATGCTGCCTTTTGCGCCTTTTTCCCGGGATTGTGTTTCTGCATACTGACTCGTGGCAAGCTCACTCACTCGGCATAAACATATTGCATCTTCTAACGATAAATTGTGCTGCCTAAGCAAACGCTCACAAAGTTTTCATTTTTACACGATTTGGTCACAGAGGAGGGAATCTGTCAGCATAGAAACGTTGCAAGTCTGCGCTCTTAACGGAGACTCGAGATGAAAGAATCTACCGATTCGCTTACTTTTGTCCCCATTTTTTAAACCTGTATCTTTCATATGTTTCATTAATTCGAGTCTTACAATGCAAATCATACCTTTCCATCACTGTATTAATGTTTTTCATTTTGTCACTATTTTCAAACTGAAACAAATTAACCAGGTCTACGGCTTCAGGTCCAGCCACAGTGAGAAACAGCACAATTTTCTGCTGGGCACTGGCTGACTCTAGTGCTGAAGCAGAGGGATACAACTGAAACTGTTGCTTAAAACTTCTCCAATTTACATTGAGTTTACCAGAGGTTCTGAAATGTCTGGGAGTCTTCAGACCTTCCATCGCCTCTTGTTTCACTCTGTGCTTCAAGATGCGACTGGCTTGTACAGTGCAATATCTTTTTTTTTAATCAAGATTTTTTTTTTCCGACGGTCTTCTTGCTAATTTAATTAAACCTAACTAAAAACCTTTGTTAATCACTCCTAATACCATGTTGTGTTCTTTGCTTTTGTTCTTTCAGGATGGTGACGGTTGTAGTGCTAACAAAGAACAGTAAGCTGTGTATAATAAATGATGTGGAGATGCCGGCGTTGGACTGGGGTGAGCACAGTACGAAGTCTTACAACACCAGGTTAAAGTCCAACAGGTTTTTTTCGATGTCACTAGCTTTCGGAGCGCTGCTCCTTCCTCAGGTGAATGAAGAGGTCTGTTCCAGAAACACATATATAGACAAATTCAAAGATGCCAGACAATGCTAGGAATGCGAGCATTAGCAGGTGATTAAATCTTTACAGATCCAGAGATGGGGTAACCCCAGGTTAAAGAGGTGTGAATTGTCTCAAGCCAGGACAGTTGGTAGGATTTTGCAGGCCAGATGGTGGGGGATGAATGTAATGTGACATGAATCCCAGGTCCCGGTTGAGGCCGCACTCATGTGTGCGGAACTTGGCTATAAGTTTCTGCTTGGCGATTCTGCGTTGTCGCGGGTCCTGAAGGCCGCCTTGGAGAACGCTTACCCGGAGATCAGAGGCTGAATGCCCTTGACTGCTGAAGTGTTCCCCGACTGGAAGGGAACATTCCTGCCTGGTGATTGTTGCGCGATGTCCGTTCATTCGTTGTCGCAGCGTCTGCATGGTCTCGCCAATGTATCACGCTTCGGGACATCCTTTCCTGCAGCGTATGAGGTAGACAACGTTGGCCGAGTCGCACGAGTATGTACCGCGTACCTGGTGGGTGGTGTTCTCACGTGTAATAGTGGTATCCATGTCGATGATCTGGCACGTCTTGCAGAGATTGCCATGACAGGGTTGTGTGGTGTCGTGGTCACTGTTCTGAGGCCAACAGCGAACCCAAGCAGACTACCAATGAACCGGAACAGCAGACCGAGAGATCTGCGGTGCGGCAACCGAAGAGGAAAGAGTCGAATTGGACCCCTCCGGAAGGTCGCTGCCTTAGACTCGACATGTATGCTCAAGCCGTCAGGAGTCGCGTCAATGCCAGATTCATCAGTCGCATTCACAAGACAACCCCGAACGTCACCCAAGCACAACGCAATGCCATCCGCGCTCTCAAGACCAACCACAGCATCGTCATCAAACCAGCAGACAAAGGGGGGGCCACTGTCGTACTGAACAGAACGGACTATTGCAAAGAAGTATACCGACAACTGAACAACCAAGAACACTACAGACAGTTACCCGCAGATCCGACCAAGGAACACATCCGCCAACTTAACAGACTGATCAAGACCTTGGATCCAGATCTTCAGAGCACCCTACGTGCTCTCATCCCACGTACTCCCCGCATTGGAGATCTCTACTGCCTCCCAAAAATACATAAGGCCAACACACCAGGCCGCACTATCGTTTCAGTCAATGGGACCCTGTGTGAGAACCTCTCTGGCTACATCGAGGGCATCTTGAAACCCATCGTACACGGTACACCCAGCTTCTGTCGCGACACGACGGACTTCCTACAGAAACTCAGCACCCATGGACCAGTTGAACCAGGAACATTCCTCGTCACAATGGACGTCTCGGCACTCTACACCAGCATCCCCCATGACGACGGCATTGCTGCAACAGCCTCAGTACTCAACACCGACAACTGCCAATCTCCAGACGCAATTCTGCAACTCATCCGCTTCATTCTGGATCACAACGTCTTCACCTTCGACAACAAGTTCTTCATCCAGACGCACGGAACAGCCATGGGGACCAAATTCGCACCCCAATACGCCAACATCTTCATGCACAAGTTTGAACAGGACCTACTCACCGCACAGGACCTTCAACCGATGTTATACACCAGATACATCGATGACATTTTTTTCCTTTGGACCCACGGCGAAGAATCACTGAAACGACTACACGATGACATTAATAAGTTCCATCCAACCATCAGACTCACCATGGACTACTCTCCAAAATCAGTTGCATTCTTGGACACACTCGTCTCCATCAAGGACGGTCACCTCAGCACTTCGCTTTACCGCAAACCCACGGATAACCTCATGATGCTCCACTTCTCCAGCTTCCACCCTAAACACATTAAAGAAGCCATCCCCTATGGACAAGCGCTCCGTATACACAGGATCTGCTCAGACGAGGAGGAGCGTAACAGACATCTACAGACGTTGAAAGATGCCCTCGTACGAACGGGATATGGCACTCGACTCATCGATCGACAGTTGCAACGCGCCACAGCGAAAAACCGGACCGACCTCCTCAGAAGACAAACATGGGACACAACCGACAGAATACCCTTCGTCGTCCAGTACTTCCCCGGAGCGGAGAAACTACGTCATCTACTTCACAGCCTTCAACACGTCATTGATGACGATGAACACCTTGCCAAGGTCATCCCCACACCCCCACTACTTGCCTTCAAACAACCGCGCAACCTCAAACGAACCATTGTTTGCAGCAAACTACCCAGTCTTCAGAACAGTGACCACGACACCACACAACCCTGTCATGGCAATCTCTGCAAGACGTGCCAGATCATCGACATGGATACCACTATTACACGTGAGAACACCACCCACCAGGTACGCGGTACATACTCGTGCGACTCGGCCAACGTTGGCTACCTCATACGCTGCAGGAAAGGATGTCCCGAAGCGTGGTACATTGGCGAGACCATGCAGACGCTGCGACAACGAATGAACGGACATCGCGCAACAATCACCAGGCAGGAATGTTCCCTTCCAGTCGGGGAACACTTCAGCAGTCAAGGGCATTCAGCCTCTGATCTCCGGGTAAGCGTTCTCCAAGGCGGCCTTCAGGACCCGCGACAACGCAGAATCGCCGAGCAGAAACTTATAGCCAAGTTCCGCACACATGAGTGCGGCCTCAACCGGGACCTGGGATTCATGTCACATTACATTCATCCCCCACCATCTGGCCTGCAAAATCCTACCAACTGTCCTGGCTTGAGACAATTCACACCTCTTTAACCTGGGGTTACCCCATCTCTGGATCTGTAAAGATTTAATCACCTGCTAATGCTCGCATTCCTAGCATTGTCTGGCATCTTTGAATTTGTCTATATATGTGTTTCTGGAACAGACCTCTTCATTCACCTGAGGAAGGAGCAGCGCTCCGAAAGCTAGTGACATCGAAACAAACCTGTTGGACTTTAACCTGGTGTTGTAAGACTTCGTACTGTGTATAATAAACAAAGCTAATTTATTAAACTACACTGAATTAGATTCGAACATATTACTAAGGAATTAGTTAAGTAAAGATTACACTACACATCTCCACTATTAACAAACTATTAGTTCAATTATCTCACATCTACCCTTGCTCTATCCCACTCTCTCCAACAATCTCCCTCTATCTCCCAGGAGTCAAGGGGGCATATGATATTTATATGGTTGCTCTGTAGCACCATCTAGTGACTAGAGTAGTAACATTACATTTACCCTTTATGTGCATTACAATATCCACATACTGTGACACACGTTGCCTGGGTATCAGGCTCAGAAGTGCATGATGTACAGGCGGTGGTCACATGGTGCATGCGTCCACTGTTCAGGGTACACTCTGCCCTTCCCCTGCTCCCCCTGCTGTGGGGCAGCGCCTCGGGTAAGTGCACTGAGGAGTGCCCAGACGTCTGAACAACGGTCATCCTGTTGATGGGTTGCCTGGGGTCTGAGGGTTCCCAGGGGGATTCCTGGGGAGGGGGGAGGGCACCTATATGGGTGGTGGAGGTCTGCACGTTTACAGGCCACAGTGGGCAGCGTGCGGACTGCGGCAATGGCAGCCTGTGCCCGAACACGCCGGTGCAGGAGGCCCACCCCGGCCCCACAGTCCATCTCCTAGTCACTCCCCGTTACTTTCCCCAGCTGTGGCAGATGCCCCTCAGCCAGCGGCACAACTGTTAGCCCACTGTTGCAGTTTTGGACACTACTCTTACCTCCTCTCTCTCCCTCAGCAGCCACGGAGCCCGGTCCCCACTTTTCAATACCACAAGTGAACTGCGCTGGCGTCACTTCCGTGGGGCGGAGCATCATGGGTGGCCAGAGAGTACTGGGTCAGGCCCGTTCATGATATGTTAATGATTTTGCATGCCCATGCTGGCACGGGGAGTGGAATGCTTTTATGCCGCCAGCGATGCACTGGTGCATGGTGGTCTGTTGGGCGGATGCCGCCCGATTTTCTACCTGATCGCGATTCCGGCGTCACTGAACAGAGAACCACCCAGCAATTCATTTTCTCTACGTGAAACATCTTGTGGTTTGATTTTAGTGCTCTTTATTTCCCAGATGGATATCTGTGAAAAATCTTTGTTGGGCAACTTTAAAAAAAAAAAAATTTAGAGTGTCCAATTCATTTTGTCCAATTGAGGGACAATTTAGCATGGCCAATCCACCTACCCTGCACATTTTTTGGGTTGTGGGGGCGAAACCCACGCAAACTTGTTTGGACAACTCGATGATATTACTGTTGCTCCCATTGATTCCCATTAAAGAACACCAAATCAATTCCAAATCGAGAGGGTTTTCATTGTAGATATTGTTAGATCTCTCAGCAAGACTACCTTTTGAGGTCCACGGCAAGTGCATGCGCGGTGGCGACCGCACCGTGCATGCGCGGTGGCGACCGCACCGTGCATGCGCGGTGGCGCAGCAAACGTGCTGACGTCACGACGTGCGGCAACTGTGGCTCCGTCCATTTAAAGCGGCAATGCCCCGCAAAATCTCGACAATGCCTACGATGTCGAGCAGCTCAGCCTGCCAACTCATATTGCTTCAGCCAGCCTCGCAGGAATGTTCGGGCAATTCAACCCACGGTCACCGAGTCCGATTCCGACCTCCCGCACAGCAGTGACACCGAGGACCCGAAGGTGCCTTTTCGAGTCGGTGCCGTAATGAAAAACAGGCTGTCCACGAAGCAAAGACACCAGCCGCTGTCGGTGTACAGCATCGATCCAGACGATGAGTGGTGTGCCACCCTGACGGTCAACCGGTCCCAAATACGATACTGCCTGGACACTGGTGCCTCCGCTAATCTCATGGCGTGGTCTGCTTTCCAAAGCCTTCGTGTCAAACCAGCCAAAATTCCATCGGCTTGCCAGCTATTGGACTACAATGGCAACATCATTCCTGCTACCGGCTCGTGCCAACTTGAAGTGACGCACAAGTCACGAAAAGCCTTCCTTCCTTTCGAGATCGTGGGCTCCTCGAAGGACTCCCTGCTTGGCGCACAGGCGTGCAAGCTGCTGAACCTCGTTCAAAGAGTACACTCTCTTTCTCCTGATGACACGTCTGCCTTCCAGGATGCTGACTTCAGGGCGCAACTCGACGCCATCATCGACCAGCACCGTGACGTCTTCGAAGGCATGGGCGCGCTCCCATATACTTACAAGGTCCTACTCAAACAGAACGCCACGCCTGTGGTGCATGCATCTCGCAGAGTCCCAGCACCCCTCAAGGACCGCCTCAAGCAGCAGCTGCAGGACCTCCAAGACCAAGGAGTGATCTCCAGAGTTGCGGAACGAACTGACTGGGTCAGTTCCATGATGTGCGTAAAAAAGCCTTCCGGCGAGCTCAGAATTTGTATTGATCCCAAGGATCTGAATCGCAATATCATGAGGGAGCATTATCCAATCCCCAAGCGCGAAGAGATCACATGCGAGGTGGCTCGCACCAAGCTCTTCACCAAACTTGACGCCTCGAAAGGATTCTGGCAAATCCAGCTCGACAAATCCAGCAGGAAACTGTATACCTTCAACACCCCCTTTGGCAGATATTGTTACAACAGGATGCCGTTTGGGATCATATCAGCTTCAGAAGTGTTCCACAGGATCATGGAACAAATGATGGAAGGTATTGAAGGTGTTCGCGTCTATGTCGACGACATAATCATTTGGTCCACCACCCCGCAGGAGCATGTCAGTCACCTCCAGCGCGTGTTCAAACGCATACGGGAGCAGAGCCTACGCCTCAACAGAGCCAAATGTTCCTTCGGCCAGACGGAACTCAAGTTCCTAGGGGACCACATCTCCCAGTTGGGTGTGCGGCCGGATGCGGTCAAGGTGGCTGCTATCACAGCCATGAAAACGCCAGAGGACAAGAAGGCGGTTCTCCGATTTCTGGGCATGGTCAACTTCCTAGGGAAGTTCATCCCTAACCTCGCCTCTCATACCTCTCAAGAACCTGGTCAGGAAGACGACAGACTTCCAATGGCTTCCTGCCCACGAGCGCGAATGGAGAGAACTCAAGACCAAACTCACCACGGCCCCGGTATTGGCATTTTTTGATCCAGCAAAAGAGACAAAAATTTTGACCAATGCCAGCCAATCCGGCACTGGGGCAGTGCTCCTGCAACACGATGAGGCCTCATCATGGGCTTCCGTTGCATATGCATCACGCGCCATGACCCCCACGGAACAGCGCTACGCGCAGATAGAAAAGGAGTGCCTGGGCCTGTTGCCCGGTGTCGTTAAGTTTCATGATTATGTGTACGGACTTCCTCAATTCACCGTTGAGACCGACCATCGCCCGCTGGTCATATAATACAAAAAGACTTGAACGACATGACCCCTCGCCGCCAGCGTATTCTGCTCAAGCTCCGGCGATATGACTTCCAGCTGGTATACACCCCAGGCAAAGACATCATCATTGCGGACTCTCTCTCCAGGGCAGTCAACACTCCGTATGACCCAGCGGGATTTGTCTGCCAGGTTGACGCCCATGTGGCCTTTGTAGTCTCCAATTTACCTGCCACGGATGAACGCCTCGTCCAAATTCACCGCGGGACAGCGGCTGACCCCCTGCTACAGCGTGTCATGCACCACCTAACAGACGGGTGGCTCAAGGGCCAATACCCGCAGTTCTACAACATCAGAGACAATCTGGCGGTAGTCGATGGTGTTCTCCTGAAACTGGACCGCATTGTCATCCCGCACAGCATGCGCCAGCTCATCTTGGAACAGCTACACGAGGGCCATCTTGGCGTGGAGAAGTGCCGCCGACGGGCCCGAGAGGCAGTGTACTGGCCCGGCATCAATGACGACATCGCCAACACAGTGCTCAACTGCCCCACTTGTCAGCGTTTCCAGCCGGCCCAACCATGTGAGACCCTACAGCCCCATCAGTTGGTCACGTCCCCTTGGTCCAAGGTCGGCATCGACCTATTCCACGCGCTGGGCAGGGACTATCTTCTGATTGTAGACTACTTTTCTACCTACCCCGGAGGTGGTACGTTTAAACAACATCACATCGTCTGCAGTCATTCGTGCCTGTAAGGACACCTTTGCTCGACAAGGCATCCCACTCACTGTGATGTCGGACAATGGCCCCTGTTTCGCAAGCCAGGAATGGTCCAACTTTGCCAGGAGGTACAGCTTTGTGCATGTGACATCCAGTCCCCTGTACCCCCAATCCAACGGCAAAGCGGAGAAGGGCGTCCACAGAGTAAAACGGCTCCTCTGCAAGCCTGCAGATGCTGGGTCCGATTTCTACTTCGCCCTGCTGGCCTATCGCTCGGCCCCACAGTCCACTGGCCTGTCGCCAGCCCAGCTGCTCATGGGTCGCACCCTGGGGACGACGGTGCCGTCCATTCACGTCCCAGACCGCGACCACGTTCCGGTCCTTCAACGAATGCAACTGTCCCGTGCACAGCACAAGGTGTCTCATGACTCCCATGCAGCTGATCTTCCTGCTCTGGCTCCAGATGACAACGTCCGCATCCATCTTCCGGATGATGGCTGGTCTGCAACTGCTGTGGTTCTTCGGCAGGTGGCTCCTCACTCGTTCCTGGTTTGTCTGCAGGACGGCTCCATTCTGCGCCGCAATCGACGTGCCCTTCGCCTCGTTCCGCGCTCACTACGTGATCCTCCGCCATTGCCACGCCCTCCTGTTACCCCTGACCTGGACTATGCAGAGATTCCGGTCACTCTGCATCTTCCTCACTCTGACGCAGTCCAGCTCGATCCTCAGCTGGCGGCTCCCAACCCACCTTTGAGGCGGTCAACCAGAATTCGTCGCCCACCTCAGCGACTTAATTTCTGAACTTTGTGGACTTATGGGACGTTATGATCTGTTCTGTTCTTCCGTTTAATCGTTCAAGTGGTTTATATATAGTATTCATCTCGTTATTCTTGTGACACACTGTTTTTCTGCACCAGGCACCTTCCGATGTAAATAGCTTAGTTTTTGTGTACATAGTCCTGTAAATATTTTGCACACACGTAGTCAGGAACATTCACCACACACTATTTATTGTCACACAGGAACATTTTTTTATAAAAGGGAGGATGTCATAATATACACCAGTATATCATGGTACAGACACACACTGATGGACACACAGTGGGACCAATCAACATACACAACACCGCAGCCAATCACCAGTGAGAACACACGCACTATAAAGACAGGGGGCATCAGAGTTCCCGCTCATTCGAGTAGCAGCTAGCTAGGAGGACAGAGCTCACAGCCTGCAACACAGACATTCACCATGTGCTGAGTGCATCGACTGGTTAGGACAAGGCAAAGGTCTTTAGTTAAAGCTAGTATCGTATCATCCTACAGTCTGAGTATGTATAAACAGTTAATGGTTCAATAAAAAAGTGTTGTACTATTTCACGTGTTGGTGACCTGTATGTGATCGAGAACAACCAACACATCACTCATGTGTACTCAACCACTACGAAAACACAAAAAAGGAATGAAAGCGGACAGACCACCCGGCATCGAAGCAGGCACCGGAAACAACAACGGCAAACCCAGCCCTGTTGACCCTGCAAATCCTCCTTACTAACATCTGAGGGCTTCTGCCAAAGTTGGGTGAGCTGTCTCGCAGACTAGTTAAGCAACAGCCTGACATAGTCATACTCACAGGATCGTATCTTACAGACAATGTCCCAGACACCACTATCACCATTCCTGGGTATGTCCGGACTCACCGGCAGGGCAGACCCAGCAGAGTTGGTGGCACAGTGGTATATAGTCGGGAAGAAGTTGTCCTGGGAGTCCTCAACATCAACTCTGGACCACATGAAGTTGATATATTACTGGGTTGAGTGATATGTGTCGTTACTAGTTGCTGTATATACAGAAGGTCAGATGATGTGATCCTGAAGAAACCACAAGTCTTCAACATAAAGAAAACTAATTTGTTAAGTAACGGTCAACTATAATTGAGTTTGACACTCTACAGAACTATCACTAGTAATCAAGTAATTAAATATTAATATATTAACTGATTCAAAACTACACATGCTAACTATGCTGTGATATATCTATCATATACGACTACTATCTAGTCACTCTTGGGTTGAAAGAGACCAAGATCCTTTGGGAGCTGATACTTATAGTGGGATTTAGTGGTGCCCTCTAGTGGTAGTGTTATAACTAGATGTTATAATTAACCCTTGAGTTATCTACAATTATACATTTCATTTCAGAAGTCTCATGGCTTCAGGTTAAACATGATCCAGGAAAACCCCTGCTGATTACCATTCACCGACCACCATCAGCTGATGAATCAGTACTCCTCCATGTTGAACACCACTTAGAGGAAGCACTGAGGGTGGTAAGGGCACAGAATATGCTCTGGGACTTCAATGTCCACCACAAAGAGTGGCTCAGTAGTACCATCACAGACCGAGCTGGCAGTGTCCTAAAGGACATAGCTGCTAGACTGGGATTGCAGCAGGTGGTGAGGCGAATAACATACTTGACCTCATCCTCACCGATCTGTCTGCTGCTGATGCATCTGTCCATGACAGTATCAGTAGAAGTGACCACCGCACAGTCCTTGTGGAGACAAAGTCCCGTCTTCACACTGAGGATACCCTCCATCGTGTTGTGTGGCACTACCAACGTGCTAAATGGGATAGACTTTGAACAGATCTAGCAACTCAAGACTGGGCATCCATGAGGCACTGTGGCCCATCAGCAGCAGCAGAATTGCACTCAAAACCACAATCTGTAACCTCATGGCCTGGCATATCTCCCACTCTACCATTACCACCAATCTAGGGTATCAACCCTGGTTCAATGAAGATGCAGGAGCAACATCAGGCATACTAAAAAATGAGGTGTCAACTTGGTGAAGCTACAACACAGGACTACCTGTGTGCCAAACAGCATAAGCAGCAAGTAATAGCCAGAGCTATGCAATTGCACAGTGATCGCATTGGATCTCAGCTCTGTAGTCCTGCCACATCCAGCCGTGAATGGTGGTGGGCAATTAAACAACTCACTGGATGAGGAGGCTCCACAAATATCCCCATCGTCAATGATGGAGGAGGCCACACATACATGCAAAAGACAAGGCTGAGACATTTGAAACAATCTTCAGCCAGAAGTACCGAGCGGGTGGTCCACCTCTGTCTCCTCCGGAGTTCCCCAGGATCACAAATGTCAGTCTTCAGCCAATACGATTCACGACACGTGATATCAAAAATCATCTGAAGGCGTTGGACACTGCAAAGGCTATGGACTCTGACAATATTCCAGCAATAGTACTGAAGACTTGTGCTGCAAAACTGGCCACACCCCTAGCCAAGCTGTTCCAGGACAGCTACAACACTGGCATCTTCACAACAATGTGAAAAATTGCTCAGATGTGTCCCGCACACAATAAACAGGACAAATCAAATGCAACAATTACCGCCCTATCAGTCTACTCTCCATCATCAGCAAAGTGATGGATGGAGTCATCAACAGTACTATCAAGCGGCACTTACTCAGCTATAAGCTGCTCACGGATGCTCAGTTTGAGTTCCGCCAGGCTCACTGAGCTCCTGACCTCATTATAGCCTTGGTTCAAACATGGACAGTGTTTCGTTATCTGTGTGGTAGGTAACATGTGCTACTCAAACCTTGGTTAGTGATGAGGTCTTCTGAATCTCGATGAAGAAAACTCAAACTCGTCCAGTAGTAACAAACGGTTTATTGAGTAACTATAACAATAATTGCATGAGTTCTTTGCTTTAACTTTGATACTAGTGATAAGGTTAACAAGATCTAACTACAGTAACTATACGTAACTCCACTAGCCATCTGAACTAGTCAGCTATTGCCCTAGTCACAGTGCACCCAAGAGAGCCAGAGACCCAATGTGGCTGCCTTGTATACCCCTGTTGGTCCGGCCCTCTAGTGATCGTGTGGTGCTACTGATTACACATTAACCCCTTGTGTGCATGCACATATAGAGATCACTACAGACAGAAGAGCCGAATGCCAGAAGTGAGGTGAGAGTGACTGCACTTGACATCAAGACAGCATTTGACTGAGTATGGAATCAAGGAGCCCTAGCTAAACTGCAGTCAATGGTAATCGGAAGGGAAATTCTCCACTGGTTGGAGTCATACCTGGCACAAAGGAAGATGCTTATGGTGGTTGGAGGTCAATCATCTGAGCTCCAGGACATCACTGCAGGAGTTCCTCAGGATGGTGTCCTAGGCCCAACCATCTTTAGCTGCTCCATCAATGACCTCCCTTCCATCATAAGGTCAGAAGTGGGGATGTTTGCGGATGAACACGTTCAGCACCATTCGCGACTCCTCAGACAATATCCAGGCTTGGGCTGACAAGTGGCAAGTTCGCACTACACAAGTGCCAGACAATGACCATCTTCTACAAGAGAGGATCTAACCACTGTCCCCTTGACATTCAATAGCATTACCATCGCTGAATCCCCCACAATCAACATCCTGGGGGTTACCATTGATCAGAAACTGAACTGGACTAGCGATATTAATACTGTGGCCACCGGGCAGGTCAAAGGTTAGGAATCCTGCGGTGAATACCTCTCCTCCTGACCCCCCCAAAGCCTACACCATCTGCAAGGCACAAGTCAGGAGTGTAATGGAATACTCTCCACATGCCTGGATGAGTGCAGCTCCAACACTCAAGAAGCACGTCACTATTCAGGACAAAGTAGCCGCTTGATTGCTCCTCCTTCCATAAGCATTCAAACCCTCCACCACCGATGAACAGGGGCAGCCATGTGTACTATCTACAGATGCACTGCAGTAACTCTCCAAGTTTCCTTAGATAGGCGGCATGATAGCACAGTGGTTCGCACTGTTGCTTCACAACTCCAGGGTCCCAGGTGCGATTCCCGGCTTGGGTCACTGTCTGTGTGGAGTCTGCGTGTTCTCCCTGTGTCTGTATGGGTTTCCTCCGGGTGCTCCAGTTTCCTCCCACAAGAGCAGAAAAACGTGTTGATAGGTAATTTGGACATTCTGAATTCTCCCTCTGTGTATCCGAACAGGCGCCGGAATGTGGCGACTCGGGGCTTTTCACAGTAACTTCATTGCAGTGTTAATGTAAGCTGACCTGTGACAATAAAGATTATTATTATTATTATTATTACCTTCCAAACCCACGATAACTACCATCTAGAAGGACAAGAGCACCAGATACCAGGATACCACCCTGACTTGGAAATATATCGCCGTTTCTTCACTGTCATTGCGGAAACTCCCTCCCTAACAGCACAACTCAAGGACTGCAGCGGTTCAAGAAGTTCAACTCACTACCACATTCTGAAGGGCAACTAGCGATGGGCAATAAATGCTGGCCTAACCAGTGACATCCACATCCCGTAAATGAATTTTAAAATAAGTCCAAGTGGTGTACGTAGACCCACATAGTGCTGTCACGGAGAGAGTTCCAAGATTTCCAAGTCAGGATGACAAGTGACTTGGAGGGGAGCATCCAGGTAGTGGTGTTCCCATGTGTCTGCTGCCCTTGTCCTTCTAGATGGAAGTGGCCGTGGGATTGGAAAATGCTATCGAAGGAGCCTGTCTCAATCTCTGTTTGCTATTTCCACTTTGATACACTATCAGTTGTGACAAGAGTAGAGTGTAATCGAGGCTTTATTAAGCAGAGATGTGTAGCCTCCCGCAGCTGCTGCCGAAATGGCTGCAGCTCGGTGAGCACACACATTTATACTCCACCTACTGGGCGGAGCCAGAAGGAAGGGCTCTACCTCTGTACCTGTAGTACAGGGACCTTACCGTATTACATCTCATATGTGATATATACAACAGTGGTGACTACCACACACCTACCCACTTACCAAGTCCTAATCTGAGATTCTTGTGGTAACATAGCTCTTATTGTAGTTCAGTTCTGAGGCTATGCTCCAATTATTGATGCGATTTATGAGCCATGGCTGGAGAGGATATGCCTTTACAGATTGTAATCCAATAGCCTGATTGGAATAAAGGTGACACAGAGGATTGGTGCAGGTTGAAAGAATCATGTCAGCTATCAGGAAGCCAGACACAGATCTGGATGATGAGCAGCCTGTGATTGTAAACCAGCTGCGTAGCCATGGAGTGGAATGCCTTTCTATTCAGAATGAAGCTAAGATGGTGATGAAAGCGCACAAGGTAATGTGGGTGCAGTCTGTAGCAGCTTGGGCCCAGCAATGCAGGCAAAGCTTAGTGTTTGCTCATTCTGCTTTGTTCTATTAGGAGTCTGGTGCAAATGCACTTACTGAAAAGTGTTACTGATAATACTTGCTCCAACCTGGAATGGCCAGTTGGCTTCAACATTAAAAACAGCCATCCCTATTTAATCACACAGCACCAACAGCAGTTTGCATTTTAAAAATATTTTCCTTAGTAAAATGCACAAATTCGCTTCAGAGGAGTGTTATCAAACAGCATTTGCCACTGGATTGGACGGCAATTGACCAGTTGCTTAGTTAAAGAGCCAGGTTGAAGGAGTTTCTTAAAAGACACAAGGGCCAGGATTCTCCCCTAACCGGCGGGGCGGGAATCACTCCGGCGTAGGGCCGCATGAAGGTGCGGAATCCTCCATACCTTCAGGGGCTAGGCCGGCGCCGGCGGGGTTGGCGCGCTGCAACAACTGCCGCCGAAGGGCCTCCGCCGGCCAGCACGAGTTGCGCATGCGCGGGAGCGCCAGTATGTGCTGGTGTGATCCCAACACATGTGCAGGAGAGTTCTTCTCCGCGCCGGGATGGTGGACGTTTACAGGGGCCGGCGCGGAGGGAAAGAGTGCCCCAACGGCACAGGCCCGCCCGTGGATCGGTGGGCCGCAATCAGGGGCCAGTCACCGTGGGGGCAACCCCCGGAGCCAGATCCCCCCCCCCCCCAACCCACCCCCCCGAGGACTCCGCAGGCCATCCGCAGAGTCAGGTCCCACCGATAAGGACCTTGTTTGATTTACGCCGTGGGACTGGACGAAAACGGGCGGCCACTCGGCCCATCGCGGAGCGGAGGATCGCTGGGGGGGGCCACTGCCAACGGCCCCCGACTGGCGCGACGCGATTCCCGCCCCCGCAGAAAAACCGGCGCCGGAGAATCCAGCAGGCGGCGCCGTTGTGGGATTCACGCCGCCCTCCGCCGATTCTCCGGCCCGGCGGAGGGTCGGAGAATCCCACCCATAATAATTAATTGGAGTGGATTAAGAGCAGTTAACATTGGAAAAGGAAGGCACAGCCAGCAATGCTGGAGTGATTACAATTGGAAATGCCCAAGAAGGCATAAGGGTCCTATTTGACACTCTGCTCATGCTCATTTCGTGTCAGAACTGTGCCAGGATCAGATCTATCCAAAGGTGTCCAGTGTGTGCACCATAAGTATTAAAAACACTCATTATATTAGTTAAATAAGACACTCAAAATTGATCTAGCACAGCACGTCAAGATAAAATTCACCGCAAGATAGATTTCACTCAGCAACTCGTGCTAATAGGCAAGATGGACCTTTCGGCTGTGAGACTTGTACAAAATCACATCCAGCAATTTGAATAGTGAATAATAAATAGACAAAGGGCGGAATTCTCCAGCCGTTGAGATACTGGGCACAATCTACCGTTGTGCTTGAGTGGGAGTGTGATGTGGCTGGTAGATGCTGTCCGGCAGCCAGCACGCCTTGGCGAGATGTACCCAGATCTTGCGAGGCATCGCAAACAGGATCCCACCTATAATGGCGTGACCAAGCCGCACTCACTGAAATCAGTTTCAAAGCAACTTCAGCGAGCTCACCGGGGATCTATGGCCTTCTGGGATGTACCAGCCTTTCCGGGAACGGTTCTGGGCGCCATTCAGTACTGGTCCTCACAAACGTGGACCAGGCAGAATGGCACGTTGGATGGAGGGTGGGTCTCCCAGGCCATCAGAGATCCCTGGGTGGTCAGGGACAGGGCTGGATAGCCCCCTGGCCCTCCACCTGGAATGCAGGTAACTTCGCACTGCCACGCTGGCCCCTTGGCACTGCCACCCGAGCACTGCCAAAGTCCCCGTGTGGCACTGAAAAGCCTGTAGGAGCACTGCCAGCGTGCCTGGGTGCCAGGATCAGGGCCTGAGGGGAGCCATGCGGGAAAGGAGGGTGGAGGGTGGTTATGAAGGGTGAGGGGGGTTGCAGGGCAGGTTTGTAGGGGCCTCTAGAAGATGGGGGTGAAGGGTGGGGGTCCTGGAAGGTGGGCCTGGAAGGTGGGTCCTGTAAGGGGGCATGGAGGAGGGCCCTCAGAGGTGGGCCCTCAGAGGTGGGCCCTCAGTGATCCCATAGCGGGATGCCCTCACTTGGGGGGATGTGGGTTAATGCCCATGTGTGTGGGGGAATGACACTGCCCATGGCTGGAGAGTGTGGGAGACCCTCAAGCTCACTTAGAGATCGGGGCACCCTTTCAGAATAGCGCCCTGACCTCTGAGGAGTCAGCCTGGCCAATGAGTTCAGCTCCCCAGTGATGAAAATCATTCAAAACGTGGTCTAAACCGGCGAGACACTCTCCAGGTCTCGAAAAAGTGATTATAGACGGAATGTATTGACCAACCCGCCACGTATGTTTTGGTGGAAGAGGCATCCCGCCAGTGGGATTTCCTGGTCCTGCCGTTGTCAAAGGGATTTCCCGTTAGCTGCATCCCTCGTTGCCTGGAAACCCGTGCACCAGTGGGACCGGAATGGCCCGCCGGCGTGAACAGCCGGTGAACACCACCCTCAATATTATTAGATAATGGTGGGGAACTCCCAGCAAGACCCATCACAAATGACGAGGGCATGATCTAACCAAGTGGTGAATGGGAATTGCCGGGAGTTTCCCGGCAGCTGGCCCAGGGAGGCCGTCACCTCTAACGATAATTCGTCCACATAACGAGGCCCCGTGAGCTTCACGCCGCAAATGACTGTCCGGCTTGCTGATGAATGAAAATGAAATGAAATGAAAATCGCTTATTGTCACAAGTCAGCTTCAAATGAAGTTATTGTGAAAAGCCCCTAGTCGCCACATTCCAGCGCCTGTTCGGGGAGGCTGTTACGGGAATTGAACCGTGCTGCTGGTCTGCCTTGGTCTGCTCTCAAAGCCAGCGATTTAGCCCTGTGCTAAACAGCCCCTGATTCACCGGGACCGCGCTCGTCAGCCCCTCACTAACGAGGGGGAGCAGCCCCAAGCAGCATGCAAGTAGACAGCATCCAGGATTGGGTAATGCAGACCTGGCCAGACTGTTGGACACGGTGGAGTTGAGCCGGGACACTCTGTTCCACAGAGATGCTCCACTGGTCAGCCAGTGACGCCTGGGAGGAAATGGCAGCAGCCGTCAGCACGGGGGGCCTGACCTGGAGGACCGCCACAAAGTGCCGGAAAAAGCTCAACGATCTCCACACAGCTGCACGGAGTTGGCATTGGACCTCGACACTGTCTCAACCTGTCACTCCCGCCACCTGCACCCGACTCCTAATGATCATGCGCCTGGCATTGACCCTGCCCAGCACCATGCCTAGCAGTGGTTTCCCCCACCCCTGCCCCCACACCCCTCCCGGTTCATGAAGCCTGTGGCTCACGATGTTCTCTGTGTCCCTGCAGGAGAAGCTGGCTCATAACAGGCGGGGTGGCGGGGTGCTGGTCATCAGGTTCCTCACCCCCTATGAGGAACGGGCCCTGGAGGTTGTGGGGTGGCCCAGGACAGATCGGTCACCTACGCCAAGATTGGCCTATGCCGCAGAGGTGAGGAACCATGGTCCCCACCCAGATGATCGATCACCTGTGAATTGTATATGCCAGCAGGTTGATCCTTCCCCCCCCGCCCCCCCCCCCCCACTGACCACATGCCCATTGCCACACAGGATCTCAACCCGATTGCGCTGGCCCATCTGGGGTGGTTCCCCCCACCAATGCCTCCCAGGAGACTACCTCAGAGGAGAGCTCCGAGGGGCCACCAT
Source organism: Scyliorhinus torazame (assembly GCF_047496885.1). Lineage (NCBI taxonomy): Eukaryota > Metazoa > Chordata > Chondrichthyes > Carcharhiniformes > Scyliorhinidae > Scyliorhinus > Scyliorhinus torazame. Next base: position 232,917,270 of record NC_092710.1, on the reverse strand, counting down.
AATAGTTGTGTCACAGCTGTCATCCCCACCCTCCATTAGCACAGAAACCCCCATTAGGCGAAAGCAGTGGGCAGGCTTTTGGGGCACATTCTGGTGAGCACCACACAGTTGCAGATGCACATCAGGTTCAGGCAGGAACATCCAGATGAGACAGCAGTCAGAGGACCCAGCTGACCCAGGTGCGACTAAGAGATTCAGAGGGGGTTTCAGCGACACTCCAGTGGGCCCACAGCCGAATGGAGGAGTCCCAAAGGCTGAAGGAACAGAAGATGGCGGTGGCAATGTGTGGGAACGAGGCGAACACTGCTAGGGTGGTGACTGCAGTGGCAAGCCTGACGTCAGCACCCTGAGTGGAGATATCTAACACATAGCCCAGTCAGTGACGGCCATCACGGAGCACCTCAGCAGCATGTCCCAGTTGCTGGGGAACGTGTCCCTGATGCATATGGACCTTTCCGAGGCATGTCCCAATCTCAGGTGGGCATTGCGGAGAGCGCTGAACAATGGTGCAGATATTGGGGAGCCACTGGCAGAGCCAGGTGACACAGGCTGACCCCCCATCCCATTGAGATCCCTGTGCCCTACGGGTATCAAATGGGAGAAGAGGGCACTGGGGGCCAACCCAGGGACACCCTACAAGGTGGCAGCGGCGGCACCAGCACTCCCGAGTTCCACCCACCCCCCACCCTGACAACCGCACATCTCGGAGTCAGCATCAGGATCAAGGTGGTATGGAGGGAAAATCATATGAGGAAAGGCTGATGGACTTGAGGTTGTTTTCGTTAGAGAGAAGAAGGTTAAGAGGAGACTTAATAGAGGCATACAAAATGATCAATGGTTAGATAGGGTGGACAGTGAGAGCCTTCTCCCGCGGATGGAAATGGCTAGCACGAGGGGACATAGCCTTAAACTGAGGGGTAATAGATATAGGATAGAGGTCAGAGGTAGGTTCTTTACGCAAAGAGTAGTGAGGCCGTGGAATGCCCTACCTGCAACAGTAGTGAACCCGCCAACATTGAGGGCATTTAAAAGTTTATTGGATAAGCATATGGATGATAATGGCATAGTGTAGGTACGATGGCTTTTGTTTTTTTGACTTCCCATGTCGGTGCAACATCGTGGGCCGAAGGGCCTGTACTGCACTTTATCGTTCTATGTTCTATGTTCTAAGGTGTCATGGCAGGGCATGTCTCGCTGTCGTGCGGGCCGAGCATCATCTGCCCCAGGGCCCCCAGAGGACATCCGCCAGGGGCATCAAAAGCCAAGATAAGTGGTAAGCAGCGGGCTGCCTCCAGTGTTGATGTGCACCCTGGGGACACGCATAGACATAGTGGCAGAGCTCGGAGGGCTAAGCAGATAGAGGATCAAAGAGGACACTGGGATGGAGAAGCGTTGGGGAAGGGGGATGGAGAAGGAGGGAGGGAAGTCAGGGGTAGGAAGGGGGATGACACCATCAGGGGCTAGAAGCAGTTGGGGTTATTACTGTACAACAATAAAACACCCGTGACATGCAAAGCTTCTGGCACGTTATTCCACACTGCGGGCCGACCTCTGACCCCTTGCCCCAGTCCCCCTGGGCACAGTAGTCCCGGATCTGCACCCCCACCCAAAGCATCCCATGTGCAGGTGATGGCTGCGAGCGCGCACTTGGCAGGCAGACAGGAGTCAGACTATGGCCTAGTTAGGAGCAACAGTGCTCCGCTCACAGCAGGCTATCATCACCCTCCTGCCCTCGACATGGACCCGCTGACAGTGCCAACACAGGCCAATCACCATGAAGTGATTTAAGACAGACCCTCGGAGGGTGGGATAGCGTGCTGGCGGTGGTGGTGTGGGGGGGGGGGGGGGGTGGGGGAAGAGGGGGTGCGAATGGGGGCTGCATGGGTGGGGGGGGATTACGGACGAAGACATGTCCAATGTGAAGCGGGTGAGAATGAGTGCCTCCCTGGCCCCTAAAGCATGCCAAATGGACCCTGGCCGCTGCCGCCTGTCCTCCATTCTCCAGCTGGTCCTGCAGATCCTCAGCAGGCTTATCCTCTCGCTCCTCCTAGTCCGGCGACATCCTCCTCGGATGTTACTCTCCCTCCATCTCCAGCACGTCCATCTGCTGTGGAAGCACATTTTTCAGCAGTCCGATGCATCACTTAATGGCTTTCCAGGAGGCCACATGGGCCTTGTTATATTGGGTGTCCGACTGCAATATTGGCATCATTAACCAGGTCCTAAGTGGATAGTCAAAGAACAAAGACCAAAGAAATGTACAGCACAGGAACAGGCCCTTCGGCCCTCCAAGCCCGTGCCGACCATGCTGCCCGACTAAACTACAATCTTCTACACTTCCTGGGTCCGTATCCCTCTATTCCCATCCTATTCATGTATTTGTCAAGATGCCCCTTAAATGTCACTATCGTCCCTGCTTCCACCACCTCCTCCGGTAGCGAGTTCCAGGCACCCACTACCCTCTGCGTAAAAAACTTGCCTCGTACATCTACTCCAAACCTTGCCCCTCTCACCTTAAACCTATGCCCCCGAGTAATTGACCCTTCTACCCTGGGGAAAAGCCTCTGACTATCCACTCTGTCTATGCCCCTCATAATTTTGTAGACCTCTATCAGGTCTCCCCTCAACCTCCTTCGTTCCAGTGAGAACAAACCGAGTTTATTCGACCGCTCCTCATAGCTAATGCCCTCCATACCAGGCAAAATTCTAGTAAATCTCTTCTGCACCCTCTCTAAAGCCTCCACATCCTTCTGGTAGTGTGGCGACCAGAATTGAACACTATACTCCAAGTGTGGCCTAACTAAGGTTCTATACAGCTGCAACATGACTTGCCAATTCTTATACTCAATGCCCCGGCCAATGAAGGCAAGCTTGCCGTATGCCTTCTTGACTACCTTCTCCACCTGTGTTGCCCCTTTCAATGACCTGTGGACCTGTACTCCTAGATCTCTTTGACTTTCAATACTATTGAGGGTCCTACCATTCACTGTATATTCCCTACCTGCATTAGACCTTCCAAAATGCATTACCTCACATTTGTCCGGATTAAACTCCATCTGCCATCTCTCCGCCCAAGTCTCCAAACAATCTAAATCCTGCTGTTTCCTCTGACAGTCCTCATCGCTATCCGCAATTCCACCAACCTTTGTGTCGTCTGCAAACTTACTAATCAGACCAGTTACATTTTCCTCCAAATCATTTATATATACTACAAAGAGCAAAGGTCCCAGCACTGATCCCTGTGGAACACCACTGGTCACAGCCCTCCAATTAGAAAAGCATCCTTCCATTGCTACTCTCTGCCTTCTATGACCTAGCCAGTTCTGTATCCACCTTGCCAGCTCACCCCTGATCCCGTGTGACTTCACCTTTTGTACTAGTCTACCATGAGGGACCTTGTCAAAGGCCTTACTGAAGTCCATATAGACAACATCCACTGCCCTACCTGCATCAATCATCTTAGTGACCTCCTCGAAAAACTCTATCAAGTTAGTGAGACACGACCTCCCCTTCACAAAACCATGCTGCCTCTCACTAATACGTCCATTTGCTTCCAAATGGGAGTAGATCCTGTCTCGAAGAATTCTCTCCAGTAATTTCCCTACCACTGAATTAAGGCTCACCGGCCTGTAGTTCCCTGGATTATCCTTGCTACCCTTCTTAAACAGAGGAACAACATTGGCTATTCTCCAGTCCTCCGGGACATCCCCTGAAGACAGTGAGGATCCAAAGATTTCTGTCAAGGCCTCAGCAATTTCCTCTCCAGCCTCCTTCAGTATTCTGGGGTAGATCCCATCAGGCCCTGGGGACTTATCTACCTTAATATTTTTTAAGACACCCAACACCTCGTCTTTTTGGATCTCAATGTGACCCAGGCTATCTACACACCCTTCTCCAGACTCAACATCTACCAATTTCTTCTCTTTGGTGAATACTGATGCAAAGTATTCATTTAGTACCTCACCCATTTCCTCTGGCTCCACACATAGATTCCCTTGCCTATCCTTCAGTGGGCCAACCCTTTCCCTGGCTACCCTCTTGCTTTTTATGTACGTGTAAAAAGCCTTGGGATTTTCCTTAACCCTATTTGCCAATGACTTTTCGTGACCCCTTCTAGCCCTCCTGACTCCTTGCTTAAGTTCCTTCCTACTTTCCTTATATTCCACGCAGGCTTTGTCTGTTCCCAGCCTTTTAGCCCTGACAAATGCCTCCTTTTTCTTTTTGACGAGGCCTACAATATCTCTCGTTATCCAAGGTTCCCGAAAATTGCCGTATTTATCCTTCTTCCTCACAGGAACATGCCGGTCCTGAATTCCTTTCAACTGACACTTGAAAGCCTCCCACATGTCAGATGTTGATTTGCCCTCAAACATCTGCCCCCAATCTATGTTCTTCAGTTCCCGCCTAATATTGTTATAATTAGCCTTCCCCCAATTTAGCACATTCATCCTAGGACCACTCTTATCCTTGTCCACCAGTACTTTAAAACTTACTGAATTGTGGTCACTATTACCAAAATGCTCCCCTACTGAAACATCTACCACCTGGCCGGGCTCATTCCCCAATACCAGGTCCAGTACCGCCCCTTCCCTAGTTGGACTGTCTACATATTGTTTTAAGAAGCCCTCCTGGATGCTCCTTACAAACTCCGCCCCGTCTAAGCCCCTGGCACTAAGTGAGTCCCAGTCAATATTGGGGAAGTTGAAGTCTCCCATCACCACAACCCTGTTGTTTTTACTCTTTTCCAAAATCTGTCTACCTATCTGCTCCTCTATCTCCCGCTGGCTGTTGGGAGGCCTGTAGTAAACCCCCAACATTGTGACTGCATCCTTCTTATTCCTGATCTCTACCCATATAGCCTCACTGCCCTCTGAGGTGTCCTCCCGCTGTACAGCTGTGATATTCTCCCGAACCAGTAGCGCAACTCCGCCTCCCCTTTTACATCCCCCTCTATCCCACCTGAAACATCTAAATCCTGGAACGTTTAGCTGCCAATCCTGCCCTTCTCTCAACCAGGTCTCTGTAATGGCAACAACATCATAGTTCCAAGTACTAATCCAAGCTCTAAGTTCATCTGCCTTACCCGTAATACTTCTTGCATTAAAACATATGCACTTCAGGCCACCAGACCCGCTGTGTTCAGCAACTTCTCCCTGTCTGCTCTGCCTCAGAGCCCCACTGTCCCTATTCCCTAGTTCTCCTTCAATGCTCTCACCTTCTGACCTATTGCTCCCGTGCCTACCCCCCTGCCATACTAGTTTAAACCCTCCCATGTGACACTAGCAAACCTCGCGGCCAGGATATTTGTCCTTAGCTTCCAAGAGCCTCCTGGTCACCCTGGGGTGTCTTTGCAAGATGCCAGGGATCTCTAACAGCCCCATGATATAGCTGTCATGCACAATCCCTGGGAAGCGTGTACACATGTACAAGATCCTCAAGTGATGGTCACACACATGTTGAACATTCTGGGAGTAGAATCCCTTCCTGTTGATGTAGGGCACTCCTGATACCCCGGAGCTTGCAAAGCAACATGCATGCCACCTAATACCCCCTGGACTTGGGGCGATGGCAGAGAACCCTGTCATCCGGGAATCATTTTGGGCTTGGTCCATGTCAAGGTTTATATGGTTAGCTGCCCAGGCAAACAGGGCATCCGTGAACTCATAGATGCACTTGTGGCGTGGTTGTGATGTGCTGCATAAGGCCCCTCTCGACCTCTGGAATGATCCTGAGGTGTAGACGTTCAGGGCTGTGGTGTCCTTGACGGTCACTGGGAGTGGGTATCCTCTTCCTCCATGTGGCACAGGTGCTGCACTGTCCACCTGTTGAGGCACAGCCTCCAGTGGCACACACTGTCCATCATCTGTTCGAACGACCAGCGACGCCTGTACAGCTTGGGTCGTTGCCTGCCTCCCTCTCTGGGCCCTCCCTGGCCTGAAGGAATCTGTAAGGAATTGGTGAGGGACAGTTAATCAGTGATGGCTTCCATTCCAGTACTCCAGACAACCACTGGTAATTGTACCTGGACCGGGCGCTGGTTCCACATTACTGAGGCCCAGATGTTGCATTCTGCCTATGTGGTGTTGAAGCCTCTGGCGTTCAGGCAAAGTGCAGTGCCCAGGCATCATGGTCTGGTTGTGATGTAAGGCAATAATGCTCACCTGCGACATGGCACTTGTACCCGTAGGAATGGATTTGGGGGCTGTGAAGTACCCACATTACCACGATTGCCAATTTCCTGTTAGCAATAGCTTGCAGCTGTGCACCCGGAGGCCATCACAGTCATTGGGGGTTATGGGTGGTGTGGTGATGTGCATCACTGTAAATACACAAGGGGTTAATGTAAATACATGTAGGCTAGCTAGACACTAGAGGGAGCACCAGAGACATCGCACACACACATTCAACCAATAAATCAGTTAGATAGGACACGACCAATGGATATTCACGATACACACAGAGGTGACACGGCCACAGGAGGGCATTACATCAACCCATATATAAAGGACACCACACACATGATCTGCCTCTTTCCAGTGGAGACAGTCAGTGAGGACAGACACAGGGTTGATTCAATATTACACCCACCACGTGGATTGCAGCAGCTGGTTAGTCAGTCTGGGTAGCTATAGTAGGATTAGCAGTTGTGTCGAACCCGAGTAATAGAAGTGTAAATAGTTTAATAAACGTGTTGAAGTTATCTCCACGTCTGAACCTTCCTTTGTCAAGTGCACCACAAGGAAGCCGCTTATGTTACACCTAGAGCATAACAAATCATGGTACCAGCAGTGAACTGTTTCAATCAATATAGCCATACCTCAGCGTACAGTGACAACCAGCAACGATACCCATGCAAGATGTTCGAGATCCGGGTTCCGCAGCGGCTCCAGTGCCACGCCGATCTCCGTGAAAACTGGCGGGCATTCCGGCAAAAGTTTTAAATCTTCCTGGTAGCAGCCGACCTACAAGACGTGGCCGATGCTGAAAAGACAGAGCTTCTGCTCACCATCGCCGGTGCCAGAGCAGAAGAAATCTTTTAAAAATTCAAGTTCTCCAAAGGGCAAAACAGGAGCGACTTCCAGGCAGTCCTGGACAAATTCGGCAAATACTGAGAGGAAAACACACTCCAACCAGCAAGAAAAGGTAAGAGAAGCGCCAGTACTCACCACGAGGCTGAGATCCCGGAGCAGATAACAATTTTGATCAACGGCCATCTTTCTAAAGGGACTGCACTTGCGTAGTTGAGCGAGAAGCGCACAGAATGGGGAGGTCCATTTGCGCGAGACGCTGCGCATGCGCAATCATGAAAACGGCCCCGGTACAGGAACAGCGATTTGCACATGCGCAAACGCTTCCGACGTATGATGTCACATGCGTCATGATGTCAGAGGCCCCTGACCACGCCCATTTAAAGGGGAAACATCCCAAATCAAAGAAAAAAGCCGTAAAACAACCTTCTTTCACCTGGAATGACAGCACAATGCCTCAAATTGAGACAGGACATGAAATTAACCTCCGAAGAACCCTGCACCAAGCAGTTACCTATGCCCAAACCGATGATTCCGACCTTGAATACTTTGAAACCGACTTTTACATTTTCTCTGGACATCGCGAGCCCCATGCCAGTTCCGACGCAAACAGTGATGATATGGTCCTAGAGGACTACTATTCGGACAAAGGTTTTTTTCATTAGAAATGGCGACTCCCGTACTGAATCCGACGCAGACGCGGATTCGTTCTTCGGATTTGAGGATCTTCAGCCCAGCATATACGACATCCCGACTCGTGAGTGCAGGATGATGCTGCAGCCTGACACCAAGAGACAGAGAGCGGTACACGCCCACAGAGAGCGGCCTGCTGCCACACAGAGAGTGGTCCATGCACCGCTAAGGGTTCCCGACTCCACGATAGAAGACACGCAAGACTCCACACCGCAGTCCTTGTATGAACAATAAGTGACTCCAGTGTCACAAGCCTCCGCAGCGAGCTTGTGGACAGCCTCCACGATAGAAGCAACGCAAGACTCCGACGCGCAGTCCTTGCAGGAACAAGACCATGAGGGTCTAGCAACCTCCTCTGACCAACTAGTGGCAGGCGATGCAAGTCTGCCATGCTCAAGTAAACAGCAAGAAGACTATGACAGTCTACCACGCTCCAGTGCACAGCAGGACGACCATGACGGTCCATCATGCTACAGTGAAGAACTAAAGCGACGATGACAGTCCAAGCCCAAATGAAGGACAACAGCAAGTCAATGACAGTCCACCCACATTGTTTGCACCACCAGATGAAGACTCTGACAACCCAGGTGAACAACAAGCAGTTACTGAGGGTCTACCCACGGTATGTGAGACGAGTGACGACAGCATCCCACTTCCCATGCAAGATGTGCAAAGTGACAGACCTCAGCTAGTGTGTACAGAGGCACTCGACGACCACTGTGAGACCACTGGTGATTCCGGTGACACCACAATACTTCCACCCTCATTCGTTCGAACCTCTCCACAGGTCAATGCATTCCTGCATGTTCCGACTCCAGGCGGGCAGCTTCAAGAAATCTCAGCTGACTCTCTTTGAGGAGGTGACCAAGCATGTGGATGAAGGTAAAGCAGTGGATGTAGTGTACATGGATTTTAGTAAGGCATTTGATAAGGTTCCCCATGGTAGGCTTCTGCAGAAAGTAAGGAGGCATGGGATAATGGGAAATTTGGCCAGTTGGATAACAAACTGGCTAACCGATAGAAGTCAGAGAGTGGTGGTGGATGGCAAATCTTCAGCCTGGATCCCAGTTACCAGTGGCGTACCGCAGGGATCAGTTCTGGGTCCTCTGCTGTTTGTGATTTTCATTAATGACTTGGATGAGGGAGTTGAAGGGTGGGTCAGTAAATTTGCAGACGATACGAAGATTGGTGGAGTTGTGGATAGTAAGGAGGGCTGTTGTCGGCTGCAAAGAGACATAGATAGGATGCAGAGCTGGGCTGAGAAGTGGCAGATGGAGTTTAACCCTGAAAAATGTGAGGTTGTCCATTTTGGAAGGACAAATATGAATGCGGAATACAGGGTTAACGGTAGAGTTCTTGGCAATGTGGAGGAGCAGAGAGATCTTGGGGTCTACGTTCATACATCTTTGAAAGTTGCCACTCAAGTGGATAGAGCTGTGAAGAAGGCCTATGGTGTGCTCGCGTTCATTAACAGAGGGATTGAATTTAAGAGCCGTGAGGTGATGATGCAGCTGTACAAAACTTTGGTAAGGCCACATTTGGAGTACTATGTACAGTTCTGGTCACCTCATTTTAGGAAGGATGTGGAAGCTTTGGAAAAGGTGCAAAGAAGATTTACCAGGATGTTACCTGGAATGGAGAGTAGGTCTTACGAGGAAAGGTTGAGGGTGCTAGGCCTTTTCTTATTAGAACGGAGAAGGATGAGGGGCGACTTGATAGAGGTTTATAAGATGATCAGGGGAATAGATAGAGTAGACAGTCAGAGACTTTTTCCCCGGGTGGAACAAACCATTACAAGGGGACATAAATTTAAGGTGAAAGGTGGAAGATATAGGAGGGATATCAGAGGTAGGTTCTTTACCCAGAGAGTAGTGGGGGCATGGAATGCACTGCCTGTGGAAGTAGTTGAGTCGGAAACATTAGCGACCTTCAAGCAGCTATTGGATAGGTACATGGATTACGGTAAAATGATATAGTGTAGATTTAGTTGTTCTTAAGGGCAGCACGGTAGCATTGTGGATAGCACAATTGCTTCACAGCTCCAGGGTCCCAGGTTCGATTCCGGCTTGGGTCACTGTCTGTGCGGAGTCTGCACGTCCTCCCCGTGTCTGCGTGGGTTTCCTCCGGGTGCTCCGGTTTCCTCCCACAGTCCAAAGATGTGCAGGGTAGGTGGATTGGCCATGATAAATTGCCCTTAGTGTCCAAAATTGCCCTTGGTGTTGGGTGGAGGTGTTGAGTTTGGGTGGGGTGCTCTTTCCAAGAGCCGGTGCAGACTCAGGGGGCCGGATGGCCTCCTTCTGCACTGTAAATTCAATGATAATCTATGATTAATCTAGGACAAAGGTTCGGCACAACATCGTGGGCCGAAGGGCCTGTTCTGTGCTGTATGTTCTATGTTCTATGTCCAGTGAACCTGCTAAGACTCCGGACGGGGAGCATCAACAAACCAACACTGACTCAGTTAAAACAGACCAGACTCCAGATGGGGAGCAACCAAATGCCGACTCTGATTCACGTAAGCCGGTCTTTACTCCAGACAGGGAGTGCCGCAACCTCAGTGATTTCACGCTCAGGGTGACAGCAGATGCCACAACAACAGGCGATGGATCACTTAACAATTACACTGGGTCAGTAATAACAAGCAGCGGCTACAGTCCAAGAGGAATACACCAATATTCACCACAGCTATATCCACACATTTTTCCACACCAGCAGTGCAGCCAATGGTAGCTCATGCTGGACAAACCCAGTATTCAGGCATGCAGCAGCCAGCAGTCAATGCAGCATATTCTCAAACAGGCCAGCACTACGGATTGCCCACTAATGGAATCAAGACCGAAGGAGGACTACCGCAAGGGCAATCCACTACAGACTGGATGCCTTAGTTACAGCCCAGGATTTTCTGCACCCCAGCCTGGCCAGAAGGCATATTCCTATCAGATGCAAGGTTCTAGTTTCACACCATCACCAGGTATTTATGCGAGCAGCAATTCTGTTTCCAATTCGACAAGCTTCAACGGTTCTCAGCAGGATCACCCTTCCTGCACAGCATGTGGCCAGAACCAGTATGTACAGTCTTATCCAACTTCACCATATGGCACATCCATGACCTCGAATGATACTGTTGATGGTACCTCTTCAACGTCAACACCTTATCAGCTACAAGATGCCATCCGACTGCACCATCACAAACATCGAAAAAGAAAGGGACTCCAAATCAGACAGTGAAGTGATTTGACCATTTCTTGGTTCCTGTGGCACAGGGCCGTTGATGTAGTTCATAACCAAGAGAGACATTTGACCATGATGATTGATGGTTTTTGAACTCGAATGATTTGGACTTATTGTTTAATCACTGTTCCCATGACTTGTATATACCTTATCTTATCTACCTGTTTTTTGTTCAATTTTCTTAAAGTGTACAGAAAATATATAACATATAAAAAAGGGGAGATGTGGTGATGTGTATCACTGTAAATACACATGGGGTTAATGTAAATACATGTAGGCTAGCTAGACACTAGAGGGAGCACCAGAGACATCACAGACACACACACTCAACCAATAGATCAGTTAGATAGGACACAACCAATGGACATCCACGATACACACAGAGGTGACACGACCACAGGAGGGCATTACACCAACCCACATATAAAGGACACCGCACACATGATCTGCCTCTTTCCAGTGGAGACAGTCAGTGAGTACAGATGCAGGGTTGATTCAATATCACTCCCACCACGTGGATTGCAGCAGACTGGTTAGTCAGTCTGGGTAGCTATAGTAGGATTAGCAGTAGTGTGAACTGGAGTAATAGAAGTGTAAATAGTTTAATAAATGTTTTGAAGTTATCTCCACGTCTGAACCTTCCTTTGTCAAGTGCACCACAAGGAAGCCGCTTATGTTACACCTACAACATAACAAATCAGGTGGTTGGTGGGACAGATTGGCAGGAGCCGGAGCTTCCCATGTTATGGGTACAGCCAATTCAGGGGGTACGCATGGCGGTCCGTGGATCCCTCCCACCAACAATAGAGGTCCCCCCCCCGACCAAGGCCGTCCCCCGTGGGGCTGATTCCCGCCCATAGTTACTTAATAAACAAGTTCCAAAGGATAATTGGTACATTTACTGTCATTCACTATTCACTCAACAGCTGACAATTACATTATCGTTGAGATTAGTGTCAGAGGTTATCAAAAATTGACTAAATCACTTTGGATCAAAACTCTTTTCTGACCAATTAGTAGCAATGATTAGCTATTCTATACAGATCAGTGTCTATGTACTAACAGTTTGCAGTGTTTCCAAAGTTCAAATAAACTTTTCTCTTGTATTTAGCATGGCTGAGTTGAACTTTCTCCCATAGGCCATGATGTCAGCTACTGTCAATTACTCCTTTTGGTGCCAGGGTCAGCATGTTCCACTCAAATCTTCTGCACCAGCTGTTCCACTTTACACAGCAAGAACTGCCTCAGATCTGTCTACCTTTATGATCATTGTCCTTGAGCTCAGACAACATGTACAATTAAGTGACACAATTATCTCTTCTCTGTCTGCCTATTATCACCGGACGTGGAGATGCCGGCGTTGGACTGGGGTGAGCACAGTAAGAAGTCTTACAACACCAGGTTAAAGTCCGACAGGTTTGTTTCGATGTCACTAGCTTTCGGAGCGCTGCTCCTTCCTCAGGTGAATGAAGAGGTATGTTCCAGAAACACATATATAGACAAATTCAAAGATGCCAAACAATGCTTGGAATGCGACCATTAGCAGGTGATTAAATCTTCACAGATCCAGAGATGGGGTAAGCTCAGGTTAAAGAGGTGTGAATTGTATCATCACCTGATTTGACTTGTAGAAACTCTTACTCTCTGTCCTGTTTATGCCTTGAACTTGTGAAAATAGAGAAGACAAAGTAAAAATCAATCTAAAAAATCTCTAAGAATCTGGCTGAGAGGCGTGAACCGAACATCCCTTTATATACTTAAGTTAAGAGAAAAACGTATTTCCATTCAGTTGACCGATCTGGCTAATGAATGTCAGATTTGACCTCTTTTGGCATTTATCACTTCTAACAGCCATGTGCAAGACTTAAAATGTACTCAGGCTAATGTGCCAATGATAGCGAGTCATGCAACATTTCACTTTTACTCTACTCACTATTCAGCCTTTTTAACTAGAGGACTAGATAAGGCCAGAAAATCTGGAAACTCAATTTCATACTTATAAAACAGACATAGAACATAGAACGATACAGCGCAGTACAGGCCCTTCGGCCCACGATGTTGCACCGAAACAAAAGCCATCTAACTTACACTATGCCATTATCATCCATATGCTGATCCAATAAACCTTTAAATGCCCTCAATGTTGGCGAGTTCACTACTGTTACAGGTAGGGCATTCCACGGCCTCACCACTCTTTGCGTAAAGAACCTACCTCTGACCTCTGTCCTATATCTATTACCCCTCAGTTTAAAGCTATGTCCCCTCATGCGAGCCATTTCCATCCGCGGGAGAAGGCTCTCACTGTCCACCCTATCTAACCCCCTGATCATTTTGTATGCCTCTATTAAGTCTCCTCTTAACCTTCTTCTCTCTAACGAAAACAACCTCAAGTCCATCAGCCTTTCCTCATAAGATTTTCCCTCCATACCAGGCAACATCCTGGTAAATCTCCTCTGACCCGCTCCAAAGCTTCCACGTCCTTCCTATAATGCGGTGACCAGAACTGTACGCAATACTCCAAATGCGGCCGTACCAGAGTTTTGTACAGCTGCAACATGACCTCATGACTCCGGAACTCAATCCCTCTACCAATAAAGGCCAACACTCCATAGGCCTTCTTCACAACCCTATCAACCTGGGTGGCAACTTTCAGGGATCTATGTACATGGACACCTAGATCCCTCTGCTCATCCACACTTCCAAGAACTTTACCATTAGCCAAATATTCCGCATTCCCGTTATTCCTTCTAAAGTGAATCACCTCACACTTCTCTACATTAAACTCCATTTGCCACCTCTCAGCCCAGCTCTGCAGCTTATCTATGTCCCTCTGTAACCTGCTACATCCTTCCGCACTGTCGACAACACCACCAACTTTAGTATCGTCTGCAAATTTACTCACCCACCCTTCTGCGCCCTCCTCTAGGTCGTTGATAAAAATGACAAACAGCAACGGCCCCAGAACAGATCCTTGTGGTACGCTACTTGTAACTGAACTCCATTCTGAACATTTCCCATCAACCACCACCCTCTGTCTTCTTTCAGCTAGCCAATTTCTGATCTACATCTCTAAATCACCCTCAATCCCCAGCCTCCGTATTTTCTGCAATAGCCTACCTTGGGGAACCTTATCAAACGCTTTACTGAAATCCATATACACCACATCAACTGCTCTACCCTCGTCTACCTGTTCAGTCACCTTCTCAAAGAACTTGATAAGGTTTGTGAGGCGTGAACTACCCTTCACAAAGCCATGCTGACTATCCCTGATCATATTATTCCTATCTAGATGATTATAAATCTTGTCTCTTATAAACCCCTCCAAGACTTTACCCACAACAGACGTGAGGCTCACCGGTCTATAGGTGCCGGGGTTGTCTCTACTCCCCTTTTTGAACAAAGGGACCACATTTGCTATCCTCCAGTCCTCTGGCACTATTCCTGTAGCCAATGATGACATAAAAATCAAAGCCAAAGGCCCAGCAATCTCTTCCCTGGCTTCCCAGAGAATCCTAGGATAAATCCCATCAGGCCCCGGGGACTTATCTATTTTCAGCCTGTCCAGAATTGCCAACACCTCTTCCCTACGTACCTCAGTGCCATCTATTCTAATAGCCTGGGTCTCAGCATTCTCCTCCACAACATTATCTTTTTCCTGAGTGAATACTGACGAAAAATATTCATTTAGTATCTCGCCTATCTCTTCAGACTCCACACACAACTTCCCATCCCTGTCCTTGACTGGCCCTACTCCTACCCTAGTCATTCTTTTATTCCTGACATACCTATAGAAAGCTTTTGGGTTTTCCTTGATCCAACCTGCCAAATACTTCTCATGTCCCCTCCTTGCTCGTCTTAGCTCTCTCTTTAGATCGTTCCTCGCTACCTTGTAACTTTCAGTCGCCCCAACTGAAACTTCACACCTCATCTTCACATAGGCCTCCTTCTTCCTCTTAACAAGAGATTCCACTTCTTTGGTAAACCACGGTTCCCTCGCTCGACGCCTTCCTCCCTGCCTGACCGGTACGTACTTATCAAGAACACGCAGTAGCTGTTCCTTGAACAAGCTCCACTTATCCAGTGTGCCCAACACTTGCAGCCTACTTCTCCAACCTATCCCCCCCAAGTCATGTCTAATGGCATCATAATTGCCCTTCCCCCAGGTATAACTCTTGCCCTGCGGGGTATACTTATCCCTTTCCATCACTAACGTAAACGTCACCGAATTGTGGTCACTGTCCCCAAAGTGCTCTCCTACCTCCAAATCCAACACCTGGCCTGGTTCATTACCCAAAACCAAATCCAAAGTGGCCTCGCCTCTTGTTGGGCTGTCAACATATTGTGTCAGGAAACCCTCCTGCACACATTGTACAAAAAACGACCCATCTAATGTACTTGAACTATATCTTTTCCAGTCAATATTTGGAAAGTTAAAGTCTCCCATAATAACTACCCTGTTACTTTCGCTCTTATCCAGAATCATCTTCGCCATCCTTTCCTCTACATCCCTAGAACTATTTGGAGGCCGAGAGAAAACTCCCAACAGGGTGACCTCTCCTTTCCTGTTTCTAACCTCAGCCCATACTACCTCGGAAGAAGAGTCCCCGTCTAGCATCCTCCCCGCCACCGTAATACTGCTCTTGACTAGCAGCGCCACACCTCCCCCTCTTTTGCCTCCTTCTCTGAGCTTACTAAAACACCTAAACCCCGGAACCTGCAACATCCATTCCTGTCCCTGCTCTATCCATGTCTCCGAAATGGCCACAACATCGAAGTCCCAGGTACCAACCCATGCTGCCAGTTCCCCTACCTTATTTTGTATACTCCTGGCATTGAAGTAGACACACTTTAAACCACCTACCTGAACACTGGCCCCCTCCTGCGAAGTCAAATCTGTGCTCCTGACCTCTATACTCTCATTCTCCCGTACCCTAAAACTACAATCCAGGTTCCCATGCCCCTGCTGCATTAGTTTAAACCCCCCCAAAGAGCACTAACAAATCTCCCCCCCAGGATATTTGTGCCCCTCAGGTTCAAATGTAGACCATCCTGTCTGAAGAGGTCCCACCTTCCCCAGAAAGAGCCCCAGTTATCCAGAAATCTGAATCCCTCCCGCCTGCACCATCCCTGTAGCCACGTGTTTAATTGCTCTCTCTCCCTATTCCTCATCTCATTATCACGTGGCACGGGCAACAACCCAGAGATAACAACTCTGTTTGTTCTCGTTCTGAGCTTCCATCCTAGCTCCCTGAAAGCCTGCCTGACATACTTGTCCCCTTTCCTACCTATGTCGTTAGTGCCAATGTGGACCACGACTTGGGGCTGCTCTTCCTCCCCCTTAAGGACCCGGAAAACACGATCCGAGGCATCACGTACCCTTGCACCTGGGAGGCAACATACCAAACGTGAGTCTCTCTCGCTTCCACAAAATCTCCTATCTGTGCCCCTGACTATCGAGTCCCCAATTACTAATGCTCTGCTCCTCTCCCCCCTTCCCTTCTGAGCAACAGGGACAGACTCCGTGCCAGAGGCCCGTACCCCATGGCTTACCCCTGGTAAGTCCCCCCCCCGCCACAAGTATCCAAAGCGGTATACTTGTTACTCAGGGGAACGACCGCAGGGGATCCCTGCACTGACTGCTTCTTCCCAGTCCCTCTTACAGTTACCCATCTATCTCCAATCTTTGGTGTAACTAATTCCCTGAAGCTGCTATCTATGACCCTACCTGCCTCTGCCTCCCGAATGATCCGAAGTTCATCCAACTCCAGCTCCAGTTCCCTAACTCGGTCTTGGAGGAGCTGGAGATGGCTGCACTTCCTGCACGTAAAATCAGCAGGGACACTAACGGCATCCCTCACCTCAAACATCCTGCACGTTCTCCCCGTGTCTGCGTGGGTTTCCTCCGGGTGCTCCGGTTTCCTCCCACAGTCCAAAGATGTGCAGGTTAGGTGGATTGGCCATATAAAATTGCCCTTCGTGTCCAAAAAAAAGGTTAGGCGGGGTTATTGGGTTACGGGGATAGGGTGGAAGTGATCACACGTTGTGTGATTAAGGGCTTGAGGGTCAAGAATCACTGATGACATGCATGAGCTCATCTGGTGGTGGAACTACACCACCTACCACACAGAACATAGAACATACAGTGCAGAAGGAAGCCATTCGGCCCATCGAGTCTGCACCGACCCACTTAAGCCCTCACTTCCACCCTATCCCCGTAACCCAATAACCCCGCCTAACCTTTTTTTTGGACACGAAGGGCAATTTTACATGGCCAATCCACCTAACCTGCACATCTTTGGACTGTGGGAGGAAACCGGAGCACCCGGAGGAAACCCACGCAGACACGGGGAGGATGTGCAGACTCCGCACAGGCAGTGACCCAGCAGGGAATCGAACCTGGGACCTTGGCGTTGTGAAGCCACAGTGCTATACACTTGTGCTACCGTGCTGCCCAAAGGATTCCCACTGGATTAGACTCCCCCACAGACATCCACAGTATGCGCCCCAAGTATCAGAAATACTCAGGGTCCTCGGACCCTTTTGTGAAATTAGTCTCTCCTAGTGTTTGATTCTCCATGTGATAAATTCACTCGGCACTTCTTTACTAACAGACAGAAAAGACCTATCTGCAGCGCTATTTGCAAAAGATCACATCACAAGCAATTTGAGTTAATAATTGGTCACTGAACAAGATGAGAATCCAAAGTCCTAAAGGGCGATCAACACATCATTCAGGCCTTGCAATGGTGCCTTTTAAAGGACATATCAACTCCATACAGGGTTAGTTGCCGGTTCATCCTTTTAGGCTATCAGTTAACAGGGTATAAAGTTTGGCGATGTTATGCGTCCTACACCTGATTTGCAAACAGTTTGTCACCGATGCTCGATTGCTTCTGAATAGTCATGGATGGGGAATCTGGTGGTCATGGATGGCTTTTGGGGCTGCAAACAGTGAAGGAGCCAGGAGAGGGCAGGACAAGGAGAAGGCAGCATTGCACAGAGGACCACAGCCATAACTATCTTCAAAAGGTGCTTTATTTCTACCTTAACTTCAATGAGGAATGTGTGCAGTGGTTTTGTTTTATCAGGAAGTGTACAACTAAACTATGTCACCTTCTGGAGCCTCAGACCAGCTATTTGCAATACTAACCAAAATTAACCATACTAACCATAATAAACTGTACTAACCTCCACGGTGGCCTGGCCTGCGATCAGGGCCGAGTGATCGGTGGGCGGGTTAGTTCCGTGGGGCCAATGTTCCTCCGCGGCAGGCCCCTGTAGAGCTCCGCCATCTTGCCCGGGGGCCGGCGCGGAGATGGGAACCGGCGCCCATGTGTGGACTCGCGCCGGCTGGGGCGTGCCGGCTTTCGGGCGCCGGAGTTGCGGACATCACTCCGGCGCCGGAGTTGCGGACATCACTCCGGCGCCGGAGTTGCGGACATCACTCCGGCGCCGGAGTTGCGGACATCACTCCGGCGCCGGAGTTGCGGACATCACTCCGGCGCCGGAGTTGCGGACATCACTCCGGCGCCGGAGTTGCGGACATCACTCCGGCGCCGGAGTTGCGGACATCACTCCGGCGCCGGAGTTGCGGACATCACTCCGGCGCCGTACTAGCCTCTGCCCGCTCTGCTGCTACAGCTCCCCCTCCTCTCCGAGCGGCCCCCACACACGCGGCTGCAGGGCATCTTGCAAAGTTGAGACCATTGCCACGGCGGCCAGCATTGTTTGTTGAATGCAAAATGCCATTGTATGCAAGGTTGTGGAGGGCCAACATGTTCGCATGGTGCATACCCCCATGCCCAGCCAGGTTCCATGGGCTACAAGGTGCCCCCAATTGGCACTGCGGGCTCCGCCCATGCATGTTCCCTCTCCCCTTCCCCCCCCCCCCCCCCACGCACCCTTGCCCGTTCGGTATTCGGCACCATCGGTACCCCGGTCCTGGCGCCTCTCCCTGCTGCCAGGGGTACCTTTCGCCGGTACAGCCTTCACTGAGGAGTGCCGCGGGTGTTGCCCTGGGTGGTCTGCGGGTGGATGGCGGCCGATTGGGCGGGTGTTTGGGGCCAGGTGGTGGCGTGTGTGGTGGAGGGTGGGGTGCGGGAGTGGGCGCAACTATATGGCCGATATCACTGTGTGGAGCCAGCAGCCGAGGTGGGTGGTCAGGGAGTGTGCAGCAAGATGGCCACCGTAATGGCGGTCGGTGCCTGGGCCCCAGTCCTGTGGGGGGCACCCCAGCTGCTCGGCCTGTTCCGCCTCCCCTCCCACCGTATCTGGCCCTGGCAGAGTGCCGCCCTCCGCAGCAGCACCGCCAGTGTCCGGAACGACAGTCCGCAGTCACGCTATACCATTTCCTACCTCCCCTCTCTCTTTCACTGTCTTTTTCTTCTTGTACATTGAATACATGAGACAGACTTTCTCTTGCTCAGCCACCACGCCAGGTTCACGACTTTTGAAACCACAAGTGAACCACGCCATCGGGAAATCAGGCCATCAGAGGCAATGAATCTTGGAGGCCCGGGAGAATAGGGTGTCAGGCCCGCTAATGATATGCCTACTGTACTTTTAGTAATGGGTGATGTGGCGCAGTTTCAGACGGAGATGATCCATTCTCTGTGCTCTATGGCCACGGGCATGGAGACCCTGGCCCAGAACAGAGTGGCCTCCAGGACTGGCAGTGCCAGGTGGCGGGGGGAGCCTCGGGGGAGCCCCGTTCGCACCCCCGTCCCAAGGAGTAATTGGGCCATCGGGCACCCAAGGGAGGAGGAGGTGATGGGCCCATACCGGTGACTCCCGCAGGGGAGGTTGTGGAGCTTCAGGAGGACGCCATCAACGACTGCCAGATCGGCTTGAATATTATAGAACTGCGGGCATTGTCCCTTGTGCCATCCGTCAGTCATGTGGCGCATCACACGTTGTAGCAGGGCGTCAGCCGCAGTCTCACAGCGAATGTGGGTTAGGCGTTCATCCGTGGCCGGCAGATTGGCGGCCATGAAGGTCACATGGGCGTCGACTTAGCAAACGAACCCCTCTGGGTTGGACGGAGTGGTGACTGCCCTGGACAGAGCGTCGGCTATGATCAGGTCCTTACCCAGTGTGTACACGAGCTGGAAATTGTATCTCCGGAGCTTGAGCAGAATGCGTTGTAGGCGAGGGGTCATGTCATTGAGGTATTTTTGGATGCTGCTGACCAGTGGGCGATGGTCTGTCTCCACAGTGAACTGGGGAAGGCCATACACGTAGTCATGGAACTTGTCGACAGGCCTAGGCACTCCTTCTCGATTTGCGCATAGCGCTGCTCTGTGGGGGTCATGGACCGTGACACATAGGCAACAGGGGACCATGACGAGGCGTCATCTCGTTGCAGGAGCACCGTCCCTGTGCCGGACTGGCTGGCGTCCGTTGATATTTTCGTCTCCCTTGCAGGATCGAAAAACGCCAATACCGGGGTGGTGGTCAGCTTGACCTTGAGCTCCTCCGATTCACGCTGGTGGGCGGGAAGCCACTGGAAGTCCGTCGTCTTCCTAACTAGGTTGCGGAGAACAGTGGCGTGGGAAGCGAGGTTAGGGAAGAATTTTCCTAGGAAGTTGACCTTCCTAAGAACCGGAGCACTGCCTTCTTATCCGCCAGCTTCTGCATGGCCGTGATGGCTGCCACCTTGTCCGCATCCGGCCGCACACCCAACCGGGAGATGTGGTCGTCTAAAAATTTGAGTTCGGTCTGGCCGAAAGAACATTTGGCTCTGTTGAGGCGCAGGCCTTGGTCCCGTATTCGCTTAAAAACGCGTTGGAGGCGACTGATATGCTCCTGCGGGGTGGTGGACCAGATGATGATGTCATCCACATAGACGCGCACACCCTCGATGCCCTCCATCATCTGCTCCATGATGCGGTGGAACACTTCAGATGCTGATATGATTCCAAATGGCATTCTATTGTAGCAGTACCTGCCAAATGGGGTGTTGAAAGTACACAGCTTTCTGCTGGGCTTGTCCAATCGAATCTGCCAGAAGCCCTTTGATGCCTCCAGCTTGGTGAATATGTTGGCTCGAGCCATCTCGCACGCGATCTCCTCACGCTTGGGGATAGGGTAATGCTCCCGCATGATGTTACGATTTAAATCCTTCGGGTCGATACAGATCCGGAGCTCGCCGGAAGGCTCTTGACGCACACCATGGAACTGACCCAGTCGGTTGGTTCCGTCACTCTGGAAAGCACTCCTTGGTCCTGGAGGTCCTGCAGCTGCTGCTTGAGGCGGTCCTTGAGGGGTGCTGGGACTCTGCGAGGTGCATGAACCACAGGCGTGGCGTCCTGTTTGAGCAGGATTTTGTATGTGCAGGGAAGTGTGCCCATGCCTTCGAAGACATCTCGGTGTTGAGTGATGATGGCACTTAGCTGCGCCCTGGAGTCCGCATCTTGGAAGTCAAATGTGTCCTCTGGAGAGAGGGAATGTACGTGCTGCATGAGGTTGAGGAGCTTGCACGCCTGTGCGCCTAGCAGGGAGTCCTTTGAGGAGCCCACGATCTCGAAGGGTAGGGTGATTTTTCGCGAGTTGTACATCACCTCGAGTTGGCATGACCCAGTGGCGGGGATGACGTTACCATTATAGTCGACCAGATGGCAATTGGATGGAAGAATTGTTGGTTTGACCCCCAGGGTTTGTAATGCTGACCATGCGAGGAGACTGGCGGAAGCACCAGTGTCCAGACGGAATCTGATCTGGGATCGGTTGACCGTCAGGGTGGCACACCACTCGTTGTCCGGATCAATGCTGTGCACCGACAGCGGCTGGTGCTTTCGATTCAGGGACAGCCTGTTCTTGGTTAAGACAGCAACTCGAAAAGGCTCCCTGTCCTCGGTGTCACTGGTCTGCATGAAGTCAGGATCGGACTCGGTGAAGGTGGGTTGGATTGCCCGAACATTCCTGCGAGGCTGGTTAAATCATTGCGAGTTGGCAGGCTGGGCTGCTCGACAGCAGGCAGCATAATGGCCAAGCCTGCCACAGTGTAGGCACTGTCGCGATTTTGCAGGGCATTGCCGCTTTAAGTGGGCGGAGCCACAGTTGCCGCACGTCGTGACATCAGTCCATTCGTTGCGCCACCGCGCATGCACGGTACGATCTTGCGTGGTGCGGGCCTGCGCATCGCGTTCCTCCACGTCACCGTCCCCTCGTTTGGCGCGTACAGGCGCGGGAGGCCTCGGAAAGCGCGCGAAATGGCCGCCCTCCTCCAGACTGCGGCCCGGGAGCTGTTCAATCGTTTGGACCCGTTCCGCCTCATGGGGCCCTTGCCGCGCCGTTTCAGCTGCCTGTATGTAGGAGTACCGGCTGGTGGCATTGTCATGCAGGACATAGGTCTCTATGGCAGTCGCTAGGGTTAGTTGTTTAACTTTAAGGAGCTGCTGACGCAAGGTGTCCGACATGACCCCAAAAACAATCTGGTCGCGTATCATGGAGTCGGAGGTGGGCCCGTAGCCGCAGGATTGCGCGAGGATGCGGAGGTGTGGTGTGTTAAATAGGATTCGAAAGGCTCGTCCTTACCCTGCAAGCGCTGCTGGAACAGGTACCTTTCGAAGCTTTCGTTGACTTCAACACTGAAGTGTGTGTCGAAATTGAGGAGCACCGTCTTGTACTTGGTCTTGTCCTCGTCGTCCGCGAATGTCAGGGAGTTAAAGATGTGGATGGCATGTTGCCCAGCCGTGGAGAGAAGAAGGGCTATCTTCCTGGTGTCCGATGCATTCTCCCTGTCCGTGGCCTTGAGGAAGAGCTGGAAGCGCTGTTTAAATATCTTCCAATTTACCCCGAGCTTGCCAGCGATGCGGAGCGGCGGCGGCGGGTTGTTGTTCTCCATGCTGTAGGATGCCGGAATGCTGAGAAGTTTCAGGTAGGTCTCACAAGTGCTAGATTGCGGCGACCTCTTGTACCATGTCAAGCAGCATGGTAAGCACTCCGTGTACCATTGGGCACCACGGTAGCATTGTGGATAGCACAATTGCTTCACAGCTCCAGGGTCCCAGGTTCGATTCCGGCTTGGGTCACTGTCTGTGCGGAGTCTGCACATCCTCCCCGTGTGTGCGTGGGTTTCCTCCGGGTGCTCCGGTTTCCATCCACAGTCCAGAGATGTGCAGGTTAGGTGGATTGGCCATGCTAAATTGCCCTTAGTGTCCAAAATTGCCCTTAGTGTTGGGTGGGGTTACTGGGTTATGTGGATATGGTGGAGGTGTTGACCTTGGGTAGGGTGCTCTTTCCAAGAGCCGTTGCAGACTCTAAGTAAACTAACATTAACTATCTAGACCAGACTAGATCTGATCCACGTGTAGAAGCTGTTGAATGATTTGTACACCCTGACTGTCACTACAGTTGTCACCAGTGGAAAGAGGCGGAGTGCTGAAGCCTCGTGTTTTATAGTTGGAAGCCCCCCTCTGGTGTTCTGTCTGGTGATTGGTCGTGTTCTGTTCTGTATGTTGATTGGCTCACCTGGGTGTCTGTCACTGCCTGCTTTTACCTCATGATGTGCATGGGTGCATATTATGACATCCAACTTTTTTTTAAAAATTGTCGGCTGCTTAGAGCATATACGACGTATTTACAAAAGTAACTACATGCAGCAATTGGTGAGTGAATGGATATGTACATGTAAGGTGTCTAGCGTGCAGAAACATAACAGTATATATACAAAGGAACTATTTATAAGTCCAGTCGTTGGGTCTGTCGTCGGATTCTTGTGGACCGCCTGAGAGGTGGAGGCAGGGATGATGGTGTCTTGACAGGTTGGCATGCAGCCAGATTGGTGACCTCGTGGAGCGAGGTGTCCGGATAAGGCAGAACGACATCTGGGAACATGAGATCCGGTGGTGGGCAGGCAAGTTTGCGTAGTGCTCTTCTGTTGCACCTGACAATAGATCCATCAGCCATGTGAACCACAAACGACCTGGGAGCAGCCTGTCGAACAACAACAGCTGGAGCTGACCAGACTCCACCAGGCAACATGACGCGAACAGCGTCCTTCGGAGAGAGCACGGGCAGATCAGTAGCATGAGCATCATATGTCAGCTTTTGCCGGGTTCTGATCTGCTGCATCTTTTGCAGCACTGGGAGGTGATCCAGGTCAGGTACATGAATGGCCGGAACAGTCGTCCGCAGGTTGCGATTCATAAGGAGCTGTGCCGGAGACATATCGTTGGACAGAAGGGTTGCCCTGTACACCAGAAGAGCAAGATTAAAGTCAGAAGCTGAGTCCGCAGCCTTACAGAGCATCTGCTTCACGATATGGACCCCTTTTTCGACTTTCCCATTAGATTGCGGGTAATGCGGGCTTGAGGTGCTGGAAGTGGTATTGCTTTGCGAAGTTGGGCCATTCTTGACTATAGAAACAGGGACCATTGTCGCTCATAACCGTGAGCGGGATTCCATGCCTGGCAAATGCCTCCATGCAGGCCTTTATGACAGTCCTGGATGTTAGGTCAGACAGTTTTACTACCTCAGGTAACTGGAGAAGTAATCAATTATCAGGACGTAGTCACGCCCGTTCGGGTGAAAAAAGGTCAACTCCGACCTTAGACCACGGAGAGGTCACGATCTCGTGCTGCTGGAGCGTTTCTTTGGGCTGAGCAGGCTGGAAGCGCTGGCAGGTGACGCAATTGAGGACCATGTTTGATATGTCCTCATTGATGCCGGGCCAATAGACAGCCTGCCGGGCCCTGCGCCTGCACTACTCAATACCGAGGTGTCCCTCGTGCATCTGCGTGAGCACCAAGCTCTGGAGGCTGCGCGGAATGACAATGCGATCCAATTTCAGGAGGATTCCCCCAACAACTGTTAGGTCATCCTTTACATTATAGTATTGGGGGCATTGCCCTTTCTGCCAGCCATTCATGAGGTGTTGTATGACCCACTGCAGAAGATGGTCCTTGGCGGTCTCTTCTCGAATAATGAGCCGTTTGTTGGATGTCGGGAGGGTGCTGGCACACAGTTGCACCTGTGCCTCAATGTTGTGTCTGAAGTCTACCTGCTCACATGGCGAGGTGATGACATGCGACGGCATCCGCGATGATGCGCTCCTTTTCAGGTGTATAAACCAGTTAAAAATCATACCGGCGGAGTCGAAGGAGAATGCGCTGGAGCCTGGGCATCATGTCATTTAAGTCCTTGTGTATAATATGCACCAGGGGTCTGTGGTCCGTCTCTACTGTAAAGGTCGGGAGACCATAGACATAATCGTGGAATTTCATGATGCCAGTGAGAAGGCCCAGGCATTCTTTCTCTATTTGAGCATATCGTCATGGCCCTTGACGTGTAGGCCACTGGGACCCAAGGATGAGGTGTCGTCCTTCTGGAGGAGCACCGCCCCAATGCCGTCCTGGCTGGCGTCTGTGGAGATTTTAGTCTCCCTCACTGGGTCAAAAAAAGCTAGAACAGTGATGTGTTGGGTGCTTTGGATCCGTGGAACACATACAGGCCACCAACACTTAAAATAGAACAACACTATTTTATTAAGCTAGTAACTGTTGAACATACCTTCACTGTGGGTTAACACGATGTTAGATTAAACTAAAGACCTATGCCTATCCTAACCAGTCTATGCACTCAGCACATGGTGAGGATCTGTGCTGTAAGGTGTAAGCTCTGTCCTTCTGAGAGGCTGCATCCCGAATGAGCGGGAAAACTGATGCCCTCTGTCTTTATAGTGAGTGTGCTCTAACTGGTGATTGGCTGCGGTGTTGTGTGTGTTGATTGGGCTTGCTGTGTGTCCATCAGTGTGTGTGTGCACCATGATATACTGGTGTATATTATGACATCTCCCCTTTTATAAAAAAATGTATGCTTATGGCAATAAATAATGTGTGGTGATAATGTTCCTAACTACGTGTGGCGTGCGAAGACATATTTACAGGACTATGTACATGAGAACTAAGCTATTTACAGGGAAGGTGCCTGGTGCAGAGAAGCAGTATGCAACAAGAGTAACAAGATCAACACTATATATAAACCAGGGAAACGATCAAACAAAGCAACAAAACAATTCAGAGAGAACATAAATTTGTAAAGTTCATAAATTTAGTCTCTGAGGTGGGCGGCGATTTCTGGTTGACCGCCTCAAGGGTGGGCCGAGAGCCGCCGGTTCAGGAGTGGGCAGGACTGCGTCAAAGTCAGGGGGAGGCAGAGTGACAGGGAGCTCTGCATAGCCCGTGGCAGGGTCAGCAGGAGGGCGAGGCGACACTGGAGGATCACGTGGCGAGCGTGGAACAAGACGAAGGGCACGTCGATTGCAGCGCCGAATAGAGCCATCTGGTAGAGGAACCAGGAACGAGCGGGGGGCCACCTGCCGAAGGACAACAGCGGTTGCAGACCAGCCACCATCCGGAAGATGGACGCCGACATTGTCATCTGGAGCCAGAGCAGGGAGATCAGCTGCACGGGAGTCATGAGCTGCCTTGTGCTGTGCACGAGACAGCTGCATCCGGCGAAGTACCGGAACGTGGTCGAGGTCTGGGACATGGATGAATGGCACTGTCGTCCTCAGGGTGGGATTCATGAGTAATTGGGCTGGCGACAGGCCAGTGGACAGTGGGGCGGAGCGATAGGCCAGCAAGGCGAGGTAGAAATGGGACCCAGCATCGGCAGCCTTGCATAGGAGCCGTTTGACTATATGTACTCCCTTCGCCGCTTTGCCATTGGATTGGGGACTGGACGTCACATGGGCAAAATTGTACCGCCTGGCAAAGTTGGACCATTCTTGGCTGGCGAAGCAGGGGCCATTGTCCGATATAACCGTGAGCGGGATGCCGTGTCGAGCAAAGGTTTCTTTACATGCATGAATGACTGCAGACGAGGTGAGGTCGTGCAACCGTATCACTTCCGGGTTATTCGAAAAGTAGTCCACGATCAGGACATAGTCTCTACCCAGCGCGTGGACCAGGTCGATGCCCACTTTGGTCCATGGTGACGTGACCAACCCATGGGGCTGCAGGGTCTCATGTGGTTGGGCCGGCTGGAAGCGTTGACAAGTGGGGCAGTTGAGCACTGTGTTGGCGATGTTGTCATTGATGCCGGGCCAGTACACTGCCTCACAGGCCCTTCGGCGGCACTTTTCCACGCCAAGGTGGCCCTCGTGTAGTTGTTCCAGGAAAAGTTGGCGCATGCTATGCGGGATGACAATGCGGTCCAGTTTTAGAAGAACCCCGTCTACTACCGCCAGATCATCTCTGACATTATAGAATTGAGGGCATTTGCCCTTGAGCCACCCGTCCATTAGGTGGCGCATGACACGCTGTAGCAAGGGGTCAGCCGCCGACTCGCGGGGAATTTGGACAAGGCGTTCATCCGTGGCAGGTAGATTGGAGGCCGCGAATGCCACATGGGCGTCAACCTGGCAGACAAATCCCGCTGGGTCACATGGAGTGTTGACTGACCTGGAGAGAGCGTCAGCAATGATGAGGTCCTTGCCTGGGGTGTATACCAGCTGGAAGTCGTATCACCAGAGCTTGAGAAGTATACGCTGGAGGCGAGGCGTCATGTCGTTCAAGTCTTTCTGTATTATATTGACCAGCGGGCGATGGTCGGTCTCGACGGTGGATTGAGGAAGTCCGTACACATAATCGTGAAATTTAACCACACTGGTCAGAAGGCCCAGGCACTCCTTTTCTATCTGCGCGTAGCGCTGCTCCGTGGGGGTCATCGCACGCGACGCATATGCAACGGGGGCCCATGATGAGGCCTCATCACGTTGAAGGAGCACTGTCCCAATACCGGATTGACTGGCATCGATCAGAATTTTGGTCTCCTTCGCTGGATCAAAGAAGGCTAAGACCGGGGCCGTGGTCAGTTTTCCCTTGACTTCCCTCCATTCGTGCTCGTGGGCGGGGAGCCATTGGAAGTCTGTCGTCTTCCTGACCAAGTTCCTGAGAGCCGTGGTATGCGAGGTGAGGTTAGGGATGAATTTCCCTAAAAAATTGACCATGCCCAGAAATAGGAGGACCGCCTTCTTGTCCTCTGATGTTTTCATAGCTGTGATGGCAGCTACCTTGTCCGCGTCCGGCTGCAAACCCAATTGGGAGATGTGGTCCCCGAGGAACTTAATTTCTGTCTGACCAAAAGAGCATTTGGCCCTGTTGAGGCGGAGGCCCTGCTCATGTATACGTCTGAATACGCGCTGGAGGCGACTAACATGCTCCTGCGGGATGGTAGACCAGATGATTATGTTATTGACATAGACGCGAACACCTTCAATACCTTCCATCATTTGTTCCATAATCCTATGGAACACTTCTGATGCAGAGATGATGCCAAACGGCATCCTGTTGTAACAATATCTTCCAAAGCGGGTGTTAAAGGTGCAGAGTTTCCTGCTAGATTCATCGAGCTGGATTTGCCAGAATCCTTTTGAGGCGTCGAGTTTGGTAAAGAGCTTGGCGCGAGCCATCTCACATGTGAGCTCTTCGCATTTGGGAATTGGATAGTGTTCTCTCATAATATTTCGATTGAGATCCTTGGGATGAATGCAAAGTCTCAATTCGCCGGAAGGCTTTTTTACACATGCCATGGAACTGACCCAGTCGGTCGGTTCCGTGACTTTGGAAATCACTCCTTGGTCCTGGAGGTCCTGCAGCTGCTGCTTGAGGCGGTCCTTAAGGGGTGCTGGGACCCTGCAAGGTGCCTGCACCACAGGCGTGGCATTCGGTTTTAATAAAATCCTGTAGGTGTACGGGAGCATGCCCATGCCCTCGAAGACGTCGTGGTGCTGGTTGATAACTGCGTTGAGCTGCGCCCTGAAGTCAGTGTCCTTAAAGGCAGACGCGTCAGCAGGAGAGAGAGAGTGAACTCTCTGAACTAGGTTCAACAGCTTGCATGCCTGCGTGCCAAGCAGGGAGGCTTTCGAGGAGCCCATGATTTCAAAAGGAAGGATGGCCTTGCGTTACCTGTGCGTCACTTCAAGTTGGCATGAGCCGCTGGCAGCAATGGCATTGCCATTATAATCTAATAGCTGGCAGGCTGATGCCAGGATGGCTGGTTTGACACAAAGGCTTTGGAGGTCAGACCGCGCAATGAGATTGGGGGAGGCACCGGTGTCCAGGCGGAATCGTATTTGGGACCGGTTGACCGTAAGGGTGGCACACCACTCATCGTCTGGATCGATGCTGTATACCGGTAGAGGCTGGATTCTTTGCTTCGCGGACACCCTGTTTTTTGTAATGATACCGACTCGAAGAGGTGCCTTCGGGTCCTCGGTGTCAATATCGGGTAGCAGGTCCAAATCGGGCTCGGTGACCATGGGTTGAATGGCCCGGACATTCCTGCGAGGTTGGCTGGGACGACGAGAGTTGGCAGGCTGAGCTGATCTGCATAAAGCAGCATAGTGGCCAAGTTTGCCACATTGCAGGCATCGTCGGGATTTGGCAGGACATTGCCGCTTTAAATGGGCAGAGCCACAGTTGCCGCACATTGTGGCGTCAGTACGTTCGCTGCGCCACCGCGCATGTGCGGTGCCGTCGTACGTGCTACCAACACATAAAATAGAACAACACTATTTTATTAAGCTAGAAACTGTTGAACATACTTTCACTGTGGGTTAACACGATGTTAGATTAAACTAAAGACCTATGCCTATCCTAACCAGTCTATGCACTCAGCACATGGTGAAGATCTGTGCTGTAAGCTGTAAGCTCTGTCCTTCTGAGAGGCTGCATCCCGAATGAGCGCGAACTCTGATGCCCTCTGTCTTTATAGTGAGTGTGCTCTAACTGGTGATTGGCTGCGGTGTTGTGTGTGTTGATTGGTCTTGCTGCGTGTCCATCAGTGTGTGTGTCTGCACCATGATATACTGGTGTATATTATGACAAACAGGAGCGGTGGTTAGCTTCGTTTTCAACTCAAGCTACTCTGCTTGATGTGCAGGTAGCTACTGGAAAGTGGTGGACTTCTTCACCAGGTTCCTGAGGGCCGTGGTGTGTGACGCGAGGTTGGGAATGAACTTCCCCCAAAAATTTACCATCCCCAGGAAGCGGAGGACCGCCTTCTTGTCCTCTGGGGTCTTCATTGTGTTGATGGCCTTGACTTTGTCTGAGCCTGGTTGCACGCCCTGCTGGGAGATCTGATCACCCAGAATCTTAATTGACAATTTGCCAAAGGAGCATTTGGTTTTATTTAATTTCAGGCCGTTGGAATGTATGCGCCCGAAGACTCGTTGTAGATGTGAAATATGCACATCATGAGGTAAAAATAGGCAGTGACAGACACCCAGGTTAGCCAATCAACATACAGGACAGAACACAACCAATCACCAGGCAGAACACCAGAGGGGGGCTTCCAACTATAAAACACACGAGGCATCAGCACTCCGCCTCTTTCCACTGGTGACAACTGTCGTGACAGTCAGGGTGTATATATCAGTCAGCACCTTCTACACGTGGATCAGAGCTAGCCTGGTCTAGTAAGTTAGAGTTAGTATGTAGAGTGTCAACCCACAGTCAGCTGTGTGCATTGTTATAGAAGTTTAATAAATCGTATTGAACCAATGCCTACGTTTGGTGTATGCTTTGCAGTTCATCTGCATCCTGTTGCAGTCCGTGTTACCCCAGGGTGAATAACATGACACGCGCTAACTGCAAACATATTGCACCCCCACTTTAATAGGCACTGGCGACTTCCGGTTGTGGCTATGCGGAGCTAAGTCGCACATTCGGCAGCTCCCGCTAAAAACTCTTTTCAGGGCCCCCAACGGCATTTCTTCAATGTTTCCCGCTGTGGGAAGGAGATTACAATAGTTCCCCGACAGTATATGGCTCTTACTAGGAGCGGGGCGACTAAAAAAGTGGTGGTGGACCCGAAGAAGGTGCGAGGGAAGAAGAACAAAATGGCGGCGGGCAGGGACCAGGCATCGTGGATGCAGTGGGCGCAGGAGCAACAGGAGGGTATCCAGTGCTGCTTCAGGGAGAATAAAGCGGACCTGCTTGAGCCGATGAAGGCTTCTGTAGACACGCTGCTGGTGACCCAGACGGCCCAGGGGGTGGCGATCCGCGAGACCCGACAAAAGATCTCCGACAACGAGGACGAGATCTTAGGCCTGGCGGTAAAGGTGGAGACGCACAAGGCTCTCCACAAGAAATGGCAGGAGCGGTTCGAGGAGATGGAGAATCGGTCGAGGCGGAAGAACGTGCGGATTCTGGGCCTCCCGGAGGGGCTGGAGGGGCCGGACGTGGGGGCCTATGTGGTCACCATGTTGAACTCGCTGATGGGAGCGGGGTCCTTCCAGGGACCCCAGGAGCTGGAAGGGGCCCATAGAGTGTTGGCGAGGAGGCCCAAGGCTAACGAGCCTCCTCAGGCGGTGCTGGTGAGGTTCCATCGGTTTGTTGATCGGGAGTGTGTGCTCAGGTGGGCCAAGAAGGAGAGGAGCATCAGGTGGGAGAATGTGGAGGTTCGGATATACCAGGACTGGAGTGCGGAGGTGGCGAAGAGGAGGGCTGGGTACAATCGAGCGAAGGTGGTGCTGCACAGGAAGGGGGTGAAGTTTGGCATGATGCAGCCGGCGCGACTGTGGGTCACCTACAAGGACCGGCACCATTCTTTTGAGTCTCCGGAGGAGG
Source organism: Scyliorhinus torazame (assembly GCF_047496885.1). Classification (NCBI taxonomy): domain Eukaryota; kingdom Metazoa; phylum Chordata; class Chondrichthyes; order Carcharhiniformes; family Scyliorhinidae; genus Scyliorhinus; species Scyliorhinus torazame. The sequence goes on along the minus strand of NC_092710.1, from coordinate 232,885,742 downwards.
CGTAGGCCTTTGTTCAGGCCGAGAAGTTGGACACAAATTGAGGGTCGGGATGGGCGTTTGGAGATTGCGGTTTATATGTTACATTTTGAGGGGGGTCCTTTGCTCGTGTATTTTTTTTTCTCTCTGGTTCGGTGAGGGTGGTTAGGGCGGGTTGGGCACTGTTTTGGTTGGGTTGGTTGGGGGGGCTCTTGGAGGCGGGTAAGCAAATGGAACAGGGGTGGATGGCCGGCAGTGAGATCGGGCCCCGCGGGGGAGGGGGCGGCCCGAGTCGGGGGCTGAGGGGACTGGGCCTGTAAAAGGAGCTGCGTCAGAGGTGGCGGGGCCGGGTAGGTGGTAAGCGCGGGCTTTTTCCCGCGCTGAAGGCTGGAGGGGGCGGGGCCGGGGCGGGAAAGCGAGGGTTGTGTCCCGTGCTTGGGATGGAAGGGGGAGGTGTAGAGCCTGCGGATGGGGAATGGAAGAGGAGGGTGTGTCACACAATGGGAGGAGTCGAAGGAGAGGCGGGAGTGGCCGGGGTCAGCAGGAGTCAGCTGACTTGCGGAAGTGCAATGGGGGGAGTAAAGCAGTTAGGAGGGGTCCTAGCCGGGTGGGGGTGGGGGGGGAATCGAGTTGCTGCTGCTATGGTCAAGGGGGAGCTGGAGCGAGTGGGGGGGGGGTCGAGACGGGGGTCTGCCGCCATGGGGAACGGGCCGGGCGTGGGGTGCGGGCGCGTGGCTGGCTGAGGAGGGGCTATGGCTAGTCGGCGGGGGAGGGGGGCGGGTAGCCCCCTGATCCGGCTGATAACCTGGAATGTAAGCGGACCGAACAGGCCGGTCAAGCGGGCCCGCATGTTCCCGCACCTGAAGAGGCTGAAGGCGGATGTGGTCATGCTCCAGGTGACACACCTGAAGGTGGCAGACCAGGTAAGATTGAGGAAAGGGTGGGTAGGTCAGGTGTTTCATTCGGGGCTGGATGCCAAAAATCGAGGAGTGGGGATCTTGGTGGGAAAGAGAGTGTCGTTCGAGGCGTCGAGCATTGTGGCAGAAAATGGCGGTAGGTACGTAATGGTAAGTGGTAAGTTGCAGGGGGAGAGGGTGGTGCTGGTCAATGTGTATGCCCCGAACTGGGATGATGCGGGTTTTATGCGGCGCATGTTGGGTCGGATCCCAGATTTGGAAGTGGAGGGCCTGATAATGGGGGGGAGACTTTAACACGGTGTTGGATCTGGCATTGGCTCTCTCCAGGTCTAGGACGGGTAGGAAGCCGGCGGCGGCTAAGGTGCTGAGGGGGTTTATGGACCTGATGGGAGGGGTGGACCCTTGGAGATTTGCAAGGCCGGGGGCTAGGGAATATTCTCGCGTGTCCATAAGGCTTATTCCCGGATCGACTTTATTATTTTGAGCAGGGCACTGAAAGCGAGATTAAAGGATACCGAGTACTCGGCGATGGCCATTTCCGATCACGCCCCGCATTGGGTGGACTTAGAGCTGGGGGAGGAGAGGGACCAGCACCCGCTGTGGCGCTTGGAGGTGGGGCTGTCGGCGGACGAGGAGGTGAGTGAGCGGGTCCAAGGAAGCATAGAGAGGTACCTGGAGGCCAACGATAACGGGGAAGTCCGAGTGGGGATGGTATGGGAGGCGCTGAAGGTGGTAGTTAGGGGAGAGCTGATCTCCATTAGGGCCCATAAGGAGAGGAGGGAGCAGAGGGAGAGGGAGAGGCTGGTGGGGGAGATGGTGAGGGTAGACAGGAGGAATGCGGAGGTGCCTGAGGAAGGATTGTTGAGGAAGAGGCGTAGCCTCCAGGCCGAATTCGACCTGGTGACCACCAGGAAGGTAGAGGTGCAGTGGAGGAAGGCCCAGGGGGCGATGTATGAGTACGGGGAACAGGCAAGCCGGATGCTGGCGCATCAGCTGCGGAAGTGGGATGCAGCTAGGGAGATTGGGGGAGTTAAGGACAGGGGAGGGAATGTGGTGCGGAGTGGGGTGGGCATCAATGGGGTCTTCAGGGACTTTTATGAGGAATTGTATCGGTCCGAGCCCCCACTGGAGGAGGGAGGGATGGGCCGCTTTCTGGACCAATTCAGGTTTCCAAAGGTGGAGGAGGGACTGGTGGCGGGATTGGGGGCCCCAATTGGGCTGGAGGAGCTGACCAAAGGGATAGGGAACATGCAGGCGGGGAAGGCACCGGGCCCGGACGGTTTCCCGGTCGAATTCTATAAAAAATGTATGGACTTGGTGGGCCCGTTGCTAGTTAGGACCTTCAACGAGGCAAGGGAGGGGGGGGGGGGGGGGGGGGGGGGGGGGCTTTGCCCCCGACGATGTCCCGGGCACTGATCTCCTTGATCCTGAAGCGGGACAAGGATCCCCTGCAATGTGAGTCTTACATGTCGATTTCATTGCTAAATGTAGATGCCAAGGTGCTGGCGAAGGTCTTATCCACGAGGATTGAGGATTGTGTGCCGCAGGTCATCCACGAAGACCAGACGGGGTTCGTGAAGGGGAGGCAGTTGAACGCGAATGTGCGGAAGCTTCTGAACGTTATCATGATGCCGGCGAGGGAGGGGGAGGCGGAGATAGTGGTGGCGTTGGACGCTGAGAAAGCCTTTGATAGGGTAGAGTGGGGGTACCTGTGGGAGGTGCTGAAGAGGTTCAGGTTTGGGGAGGGGTTCGTCAGGTGGGTTAGGCAGTTGTACGAGGTCCCGATGGCGAGTGTGGCCATGAAAAAGAGGAGGTCTGAGTACTTTTGGTTGCATCGAGGGACGAGGCAGGGGTGTCCCCTGTCCCCCCTGCTCTTCGCACTGGCGATTGAACCCCTGGCTATGGCACTGAGGGAGTCGCGGAACTGGAGGGGTTTGGTGCGGGGTGGGGAGGAGCATAGGGTGTCGCTCTATGCGGACGACTTGCTGCTATATGTGGCAGACCCGGTGGGGGGAATGCCGGAGGTAATGAGGATCCTCAGGGAGTTCGGGGATTTCTCGGGGTACAAGCTCAACATGGGGAAAAACGAGCTGTTCGTGGCTCACCCACGGGACCAGGAGAGGGGGATTGGCGAGCTCCCACTAAAAAGGGCGGAGAGGAGCTTCAGGTATTTGGGGATCCAGGTGGCCGGGAGCTGGGGGACCCTGCATAGGCTTAATTTCACAAGGCTGGTGGAGCAAATGGAGGAGGAGTTCAAGAGAGGGGACGCGTTGCCGCTGTCCGTGGCGGGTAGGGTGCACTCAGTCAAAATGACGGTGCTCCCAAGGTTTTTGTTCCTGTTCCAGTGCCTCCCCGTGTTTATCCCGAAGGCCTGTTTAGGCGGGTCAACAGGAGCATAATGGGGTTTGTGTGGGCGCGAGGGACTCCGAGGGTGAGAAGGGTGTTCCTGGAACGGAGTAAAGATAGGGGGGGGCTGGCCCTGCCCAACCTCTGTGGGTACTACTGGGCTGCCAATGCGACGATGGTGCGCAAGTGGGTGATGGAGGGGGAGGGGGCTGCATGGAAGAGGCTGGAGACGGCGTTTTGTGTGGGTACGAGTCTGGGGGCACTGGCAACGGCGCTGCTGCCGCTCCCTCCAAGGCGGTATACCACGAGCCCGGTAGTGGCGGCTGCCCTCAAAATCTCGGGGCAGTGGAGGCGGCACAGGGGGGAAGTTGGGGCCTCGGTGTGGACCCCAATACGGGGGAACCACCAGTTCGTCCCAGGGAGATCAGATGGAGGGTTTTCGGGGTGGCACAGGGTAGGGATACGAAGGTTGGGAGACCTGTTTATGGACGGGAAGTTCGCGAGCCTGGGTGAACTGGAGGAGAAGTATGGGCTCCCCCCGGGGAACACCTTCAGATTCTTACAGGTAAGGGCATTTGCCAGGCAGCAGGTGGTGGAATTCCCGCGGCTGCTGCCATGCACAGTACAGGACAGGGTGCTCTGGGGGGGAGGGGGGGGTGAAGATCTCGGAAACTTACCAGGTGATGCAGGAGGAGGAGGAGGCCTCGGTGGTGGAGGTGATAGGTAAGTGGGAGGAGGAGTTGGGAGAGGGGATCGAAGAAGGGACGTGGGCAGATGCCCTTGGGAGGGTGAATTCTTCCTCTTCGTGCGTGAGGCTCAGCCTCATACAGTTTAAGGTGCTGCACAGGGCACACATGACCGGGACAAGGATGAGCCGGTTCTTTGGGGGTGAGGACAGGTGTGTTAGGTGCTCGGGCAGCCCAGCGAATCACACCCATGTGTTCTGGACATGCCCAGCGTAGGAGGAATTTTGGAGGGGTGTAGCGAGGACGGTGTCGAGGGTGGTAGGTTCCAGGGTCAAGCCGGGCTGGGGGCTCGCAATATTTGGGGTGGCAGAGGAGCCGGGAGTGCAGGAGGCGAGAGAGGCCGGTATTCTGGCCTTTGCGTCTCTGGTAGCCCGGCGGAGGATTCTTCTTCAGTGGAAGGATGCGTGGCCCCCAAGCGTGGAATCCTGGATCAATGATATGGCGGGGTTATTAAGTTGGAGAGGGTGAAATTCGCCTTGAGAGGGTCGGTACAAAGGTTCTTCAGGCGGTGGCAACCGTTCTTAGACTTCCTGGCAGAACGGTAGACATTGGTCAATGGCAGCAGCAACTCGGGGGGCGGGGGGAGGGAGGGGGGGGGGGCGTTATTTTGTTTTTGTTTATTTACACTGGGGGGTGTATATATTTGCTATGTTTGCTTTGTGTTAAGTCGGGGTGTTAATTTATTATTTATGTACAGGAGGGAGGGGGGTATGGAGGGTTGTTTTTTTGACTGTGTTTTGTATTTAACCGTGTTGGGTTCCTTTTTCATTTTGTTATTGATATTCTGTGAAAACCTTAATAAAAATTATTTAAAAAAAATAAATAATAGGCAATGGCTGCCTTAAATTGCAACAGTGAAGATAGATTTGCTGCCCTTCCCCATCAACACCTCAAACTGATACAAAGCCAATGTACAGGGTGGGGTAGCACATTGACCAAAGTTACGTATGTACCAAAAGGCAGCTTGCAATTACCTTGGTATGTAAAAATTCAGGGTGGTTGTTAATTTTCCAACCAATGGAAACTCCGATGATGTGAAGCACGAGTTGGCTATGATGAATTGGGAAATATTACTTTAAGGGATGACATTGGATAGGCAATGGCAAACGTTCAAGGAGCACATGGGTGAACTGCAACAATTGTTTATTCCTCTCTGGCGCAAAAGTAAAACTGGAACGGTGGACAAACCAGGGCTTGTGAGGGAAATTAGCAATAGCACTAGATCCAAGAAAGAAGCATACAAATTAACCAAGAAAAACAACAGGTCTGAGGATTGGGAGCAGTTTAGAATTCAGCAAAGAAGGACCAAGGGATTGATTAAGAAGGGGAAAATGGAACATTACAGCAAGCTTGTGGGGAACAAAAAGACTGACTGTAAAAGTTTCTATAGGTATGTGAAGAGAAAAAGATTGGTGAAAACAAATGTAGGGTCCCTTACAGTCTTTGACAAAGAGTCATCCAGCTTGAAGCATTAGCTCCCTTCTCTCTCCACAGATGCTGCCAAATCTCCTGAGATTGCCCTGTATTTTGTGATCTAAATGCACAATTTGGTTCTGTCTTCATAAAGGAGGACACAAGTAACATACCAGAAATGTTGGGGAACACTGGGTTAATGAGAGGGAGGAACTGAAGGAGATCAGTATTCATAGAGAAATAGTATTGGGGAAATTGATGGGATTGAAGGCCAATAAATCCCCAGGGCCTGATAATGTACATCCCAGGCTTCTCAAGGAAGTGGCTCTAGAAATAGTGAATGCATTGGTGGTCATCTGCCAAGATTCTATAGACTATGTAACAGTCCCTACACATAGTATCATAGAATTTACAATGCAGAAGGAGGCCTTTAGCCCATCGTGTGTGCAACGGCCCTTGGAAAGAGCACCTTATTTCAGCCCACGCCTCAACCCTATCCCAGTAACTCTACTAAGGGGCAATTTAGCATGGCCAATCCACCTAACCTGCACATCTTTGGACTGTGGTAGGAAACCGGAGCACCCGGAGGAAACCCACGCAGACACAGGGAGAAAGTGCAAACTCCACAGTCAGCCGAGACCGGAATTCAACCCGGGTCCCTTGAGCTGTGAGGCAGCAGTGCTAACCACTGTGCCACCGTGCAGCTCTACATACAGGTTAAAAGATTCTTTTTTAAAAAATGTAAATAACTCATACTCCCGAACGTCTCTTGCTTTTCAAATTTAAAATTTTAACTGTGGAGCCATAAGTAAAATCTGTTAACCCAAAAAGTCCTTCCTCGGTAGCCTATTTGGCACAGTGGGATTTCATTTATTTGTGAAACATTAGGATTTGCTCAGAATTCCTGCAAATCACTGTGATCCCATTACCTTTAAAGTATGCAATCTTTGATTGGTAATGAAGCTGCAAACTTGGGAGCATGGGGCTGCTTAGTCTGGGATTAGGCATAACCATTTGTTAATTTGATTTTGGAATAAATGTCACTGGTTGTCAGGAATGAGACAAGGGAAATGTATGAAAATAAAAATGCAACATGTTTCAGGCTTTAGTGTTACAAGCAACAGGCAAGCTGAGAGGAACTGAAGTTGGGATCGGATTGCCCCAAAAGTGTAAATATGTGGAAAGTTCTGCAAATGCATTATCAGCCCATCTAATTTTGCTCTGCCAGCTGCACCTAGGTAATTTGATACATTTAGGTGCAGGAACGTGAATTCTTACCATATTTTTTCCAGTTGATTTGATTGTTAATTTACATGGAAATCAAACCACGAAAAGCAGCTGAAGCATCAGTTTGCAAAATTTGAACACAAGTATTTTTCCTGCAATTGCAATTTGGAAAACATTCAACAACTGTATTATCTGGTGTGGGTTCCGCCCCCTAACCAAGGATAAGCTAGAGTACACAGGATAATAAAGCTGAAAGATATAATAGAATGTACATTCTGCAGAGTACAAAGAAATGTAAAGTGCAGCAGTGTTAACTTATTATGTGTTCTGTAAGGAAGATTGTTTCCTGGAGTTTCATCAAAAGAAGGGGCTACTGCAGCAGAGAAGGTAGGTTTTGGGAATGGGGGAAGGAAACCCAATTGAAACTTGTTTGTAAAATATATATTTACGTTTTTATTTTTCAATTGCTTTGATAAGGAAGTGCTGCTTTAAAATAAGTTTCTGTTTTCAAGATAATAGCTCTACGCCTATCAGTACAAAATGAATGTCAAATAAAAATGACAATTTACTCTTTCAATTGTTTTTTATTTACTGATGATCGCTTACTCAATCAGGTATTTACTCTGTTCTCCCAACCAACCATTGTAACTTTGTTGGGAGATTGGTGAAAACCTTGATGTTAATGCTTGATTTGTGGGCAGCATGGAAGCATAGTGGTTAGCACAAATGCTTCATAGCTCCATCCCAGGTTCGATTCCCGGCTTGGGTCACTGTCTGTGCGGAGTCTGCACCTTTTTCCCGTGTGTGCATGGGTTTCCACCGGATGCTCCGGTTTCCTCCCACAGTCCAAAGATGTGCAGGTTAGGTGGATTGGTCATGATAAATTGCCCTTAGTGTCCAAAATTGCCCTTAGTGTTGGGTGGGGTTACTGGGTTATGGGGATAGGGTGGAGGTGTGGGCTTGGGTAGGGTCCTCTTTCCAAGAACCGGTGCAGACTTGATGGGCCGAATGGCCTGCTTCTGCACTGTAAATTCTATATCAAAGTTTGACTAGGTTTACCATAATGATAAAGACGTTATTTCTACTTTTCTTTCTAAAGTGCAACATGGTCTCTGCACAATAGTTCAAAGGAGTACTGCACTGATAGAGGTGCTGTATTTTGGATAAGATATTAAACTAAAGCTCCCTTTTCCTATTCAGGTAGACATTAAAGCTCCCATTTGAAGAAGAGCAGGCATCCTGATCAACATTCCTCTTTCAACCAGAAGCACCTAAAACAGGTTATCTAGTTATTCATCTCATTTGTTGCTTGTGGGACATTGCTGTGACCACATTGGCTCCAATTTTAAGCTCATATAAGAACAGCGACCTCCATTCCGAAGGAATCATCGGATGTAAAGTGCTTTGCGACATCCTACAGACTTGATAAGGTGCTATTTAAATCCTTTGTTTTACCAGCTGATCAGTATGGATTACTATTTGAATTGAAATTAAACAACTCACATTCATACATGTTTTTTTCCTCGGCTAAAACATATTTATATATTTATATATCATGTGTGCAATTAATTTTTTTAGTTCTCAATTTGTGTAAATAGCTGTTAGCAATGGTCTATAAATGTAACAAATCAGGGTGTTGAAACTGCATAATGTTCATGAGTTATTGAACGTTTAACAACTTAAATTTCTCTGTTTTAACACAGAGCATAGTCTATTTATAACAAATTGACTTGGTAGTTTCAAATAGCTACAACTTTTGATGACGAGGATTCCAGATTTCTGCTATCCTTTGTGTGTAGAAGCACTACCTTATTTTCCTCTTAAACGATGTGGAGATGCCGGTGTTGGACTGGGGTGAGCACAGTACGAAGTCTTACAACACCAGGTTAAAGTCCAACAGGTTTTGGACAAACCTGTTGGACTTTAACCTGGTGTTGTAAGACTTCATACTGTGCTCCCTCTTAAATGGCCTTGTTCTGATTTTAAATACTATATTGGACATTGTTGTCCATGACTTCCCCATCAGAGGAAATAATTTATTCTTATCTCTCTTGCCCTTTTAACATTTTAAGTGCTTCAATCAAACCAGGCCTCAATCTTCTATATACAAGTGAATATAAGCCAGGTTTATGCCACCTGTCTTCATAATCCTTTTAGTACCAGTAGCATTCTGGAGCAAATAGCAGGGAGACTAACTTCAGATGTATATGTGTCAATAGATTTTGGTTGGTATCTCACACTGAAATGTCAGGAACTGAGGCAATAATACTTGATGAGAGCATTCACATCACCCCAAGTGCTTTCAGAAGTCCTTAAGAAGAAGCAACTTCAGATTGATGTACTGTCCAGAGACTAATATTAAATATACACTTCCCTGCTCAATCTGCTAACTTTTGTTTGAATTGTTTAAGCCATTACATGCACTTCCCTGCACAATCTGCTAACTTCTGTTTGAATAGTTTAAACATGGCTGAGAACATAACGATTGAAGAAAATGCATTTTAGGATCTTGACTATTTTGTCAATCTTACTCGAAATTCCAGTCACTCTTGTTCAAAGAATTCCAATGGGTCAACTTTCTTTTCATTGTATGTTGTCCAAACTGCCGACCACCTATAAGAAGTGAACTGGGTGATGGTGATGGTGGTGATGGTGGTGGTGGTGGCGGTTGCGGGGGAGGGGGGTTACTGCCATTTCTGGTATTTTCTGCCAGAAATGAAGCAGGCCATTGCTTATGCCCAGTCATATTTGGGTGGCTCTAATCAAATTGTTTGATCATGGAACAATCCTGTACATCACACATTTAAGAGAGTGTCTACTCCCGGGATCTACCCGGCTCGCCCCTCGTGAGATCTAATGCGATCTCGCGAGACATTGCGATGTAAATCCCACCAAATGTGGGCGGGATCACATTTTGGCAAATCTGCATATTAGAGCAAGACAACTAGTCTCACTTTAATATGCAGTTTCCTGAGGCACCCGATGCTTTGGGATCTATTTCCTTTCCCTCAGTGAGCTCGGGAGAGCAGTGTTCAGCACTGGTCTCCATAAACGGGGACCAGAAGGAACAGAATCCATGGGTGTCTCCCAGGGGATTGGAGGCCCCCAGGTGTATGCCCTTTGGGCAGAGTGGTACTCTGGCATTGCTGGTGCCACCCAGGCATCCTGGTACTACCAGCTTGGTGTTGTGAAGGTGCCCAGGTGGCACTTCCAGCTGGCAGGAGCACTGCCAGGGTACCAGGTTGGCACTGCCAAGCTGGCATTTTTTGTGCAGCGGTAATCGGGCCAGGGGTGCTCTGTACATGTATTTGGGGGGGGGTGCGGGGGAGCCCGGGAACCCCTCATAGTGAATTGGGGCTTGGGGATGGGGGATTCGGGATCACGTGGGGACTCCAGAGATCGGGTTGCCATTTAAAAATGGCATCCCGATCTCTCACTACACTGAGGAGTTCCGGCTAGTGGAGCTCCTCAGTGCAGAAAACAGGGCTATGTGCAGCCTTGTCTGCGCATTCTCCGCTAAGGCCCCATCTAACCTGAGTGACATTGAATAGCGTTGTGTTTCTCGCTGTGAGCGACAGGAAACACGGGTACATTGAAGTTCCTCTGTCCAATTCCAGTAGATTTACTTCAAAAGTATTGGGAAATCCTATTGGTGTGAAAAGTGCTATAGAAATGCAAGTATGTCTGTTTCTTTGTTGCTTGCTTTCTACCAATGACCTCTTGAATTCTAATCCAACATTATGACCAAAGGGCTACCTGGTGATTTTGTACCTCAATTTATTACCTAACTCCTTCAGATGAGGTTGCAAGAACCTGACCTTTCCTAGATCATTAGTTTACATATGACTCATAACCTCTGGCTGCATATCCAGTTTCTGCACTCTGCTTTGTTCCCGATTGTCACAGCTGGCCATTTTCCATCTGTTTTCCAACAGACAAAATCATATGGGTAGGTTACTGCTCAATTGACAGAGACATTCAGTCAGTGACTGATAAACACTTTGATCTTGCTGATGAAATATCAGTGTTAACTCGGAGCAATACCCGCTTTTCATGCTAAACTATTTCATGCTAAACTATTTCATGCTAAACTTTTCATGCTAAACTTTTCATGCTAAACTATTTAAACACATCAAGCACTTGAAGGAAGCCAAACATTTTCAAAATCTACCATCAGGATCATAGAATGATGCCTGTGTTGGTTCTTTGAAAGAACTATGCAATTATCCTCACTCTCTTGACCTTTCCCCCAAACCCTACAAATGTACTGCCTTCAAGTATTTGTCCAACTCACTTTGAAAGTTACTAATGAATCTGTTTCACCATCCATTCAAGCAGTGTATTCTGAAACATTTGCCGCGATCTACCGGCCGTATTGCACTCTTGCTCAAGCACAACGCGACCTCTCGATGCCGAGAGAGGCCTCTCGCAGGCTTCCCGACCGCCTTCACGCTTCCTGGAATCTACCTGAGTCCCGTGAGGCGCGGAATCGGAATCCGCCCATTGGGGCATGACCAAGTGGCCCGCTCTTAAGTAGAGTTTAAACCTACTTTTTACCCGGGATCTACTGGCCTCCCGGAATCTACCGGCCTCCCCATGGAGGCTGCAGCTGGACGCCATTCAGTACTGGTCCACACAAATGTCTTCTGGGCCATCAGAGACCCCTGGATGGTCAGGGATAGTGTAGGGTGGCTCTCTGCCCCTCCCAATGGAAAGTGGGCACATTGGCACTGTCCAGCTGGCACCTTGGCGCTGCCACCCTGGCGTGGGTGGACAGGCCATCAACCACGTGGGAGACATCCCAATCAGACCGTGATGCCTGTGTTTGAACACTGCGGGAGGCAACACCACACAAGCAGCAGCCAATATCCGAAGATCCAGATGATGGGACACAGCTCTAGGGACATGTCCATGGCCGGATGTAGGGTGAGTGCCATGGGGAGGGGACCAGCGTGCGGTCCAGGTGATGTTCTGAGCGGGTGTCCAGGGTACCGTCTGGGGTCCGGACAGGGGGCCAACTGTGGCCGGGTGTGCATGGGCAGGGCATTCCAGTGGGGAAAGGGGGGGGGGGAATCAGTGGCGGATTGGAGGGTCCTGGGGTGGGAGCCAGCGCTGTTTGTCAGTCTAACACCCTCTCCCAATGTCTAACAGATATTGAACCCTATGGCAGGGACTTTGCACTCAGAACTTGCCCTAGTGGTACTGCTAGTAGCCGGGCGGCCAAGCGGCAAATACGGCAGCAGCAGCAGTGTCCAACACCCTGAGGAGCCACTGTCCATCAGAGACCCCTGGGTGGTCAGGTGTGGGGGTGGGGGGGGGGGGGGGGGGGTCCTGTGGTGGCCCAGCATCTACAGGCGCCACTGGTCATTCGGACAGATGACGGACTGCGTGTGCCGCAGGAGGCTCCGCCTCAACAAGGAGACTGTGCGACATCTGTGCCATGTCCTCGTGGACTTGACACCATGTGGAGGAGGAGGGCACCCGCTCCCAGTGGCCCTCAAGGTCACTGCAGCCTTGAACTTTTATGGCTCGGGATTATTCCAGGGCTTGAGCAGTGACCTGTGCGGTATCGCACAGGCCACAGCCCACAGGTGCATCCAGCAGGTCACAGATGCCCTGTGTTCCCAGATGGAAAACTAACGGCATTCTGCCTAGACCTTCAGCCATGGCGGTCACCGACAGCACAACGCCTTGGACACCTCCACTAATGTTGCCGACATTGTGCACCAGGCTCTCCACTGCGGTTGCCACCTTAGCAGTGTTGGCCTCGCTGCCATGCAAGGCTGGCAACATCTCCTGCGCCCGTAGCCTTGGGACTCCTCCAAGTGTCTATGGATCTGCTGGAGTGTCCCTCTGAATGTCATGGCTGCATCCTTGCGTTTCCATCAGCTCTGGGATGATCTCCTCCACAGGCTCAGGATTAGGCTGGGACCCAGCTGGGTCCTGGGATCGAGCAGAACTCCGACTGTTGTCTCACCTGGGGGTTCCTGCCTCTACCTGATGTGCATCTGCAGTCCACCTGGTCACATTCCCGGCACTCAGCCTCCACCACTTCCTCCAAAGCAGCGCTGGCTGCCCTGTGACTGACCCTCGGGGGAACAGGACCTCTCTCCTAGCCTTCACTGCATCTAGGGGCCTATCCAGATCTTCATCTCCAAATCTTAGGGCCGGTCTCTTGGGCACCATTGTTGTGAGCTGACTGGAGTTGGCTGTGCAAGAGCTGTTTAAGTGCTGATCGACCTTGTTAGCGGGGGCATGGTAAATGTGGTGGGCGAGTCTTTATTTGCGGCGAGAAGCCTGTGGGGCCTCGTTAAGTGGACCAATTAACATGGAATAGCATTGCCGGCCTCGCTGGGCCAAGCGCCAGGAAGCTCGCAGCAGTTTCCGCTGAGCAACAACACTTCAAAACCTTTCCAGAGAATCTTGCCCTAAGTGTGGGCTAAATCACTGAGAATCTCCCCAGGACCAAAGAAAGTGGGTTGGATTCTCCGCTGTCCGGATTCTCCGTTGCGCCGGCAGCGCACTCATGTCCGGGGATTTTCTGGCGGCTGGCGAAATGGAGAATCCCGGCCCCGGCGTGGGGTGCGCTGCACCCGAAAACTGATGCGGCGGGACAGAGATCCCCAACCCCTGTTTCCTGATCTCATGCTACCTCCTGCGCACTCTTTCCCAGATTCCCGCTGCCCCACATGCTCTCCTCCCAGGACAGATATACACTGCAACTTACATGCAAATAATATCCCAAACTTAAAAGCATTATTAAACACTCTGCGCTGAGTACATTGTAATGTCACAAGTCTTCTATTATTATTCCTAATAACTTCAAAATGGATCTTTCAACTGAAAAACTTTGAAAATCATTGCTCCAGATCATAACGTATATAAAAATTCATCGCATTTTCCCCTCAGGTTTTTTTACCAGATAACTTTTGTATCCTTCAGCCACCGACCCTCTTGCCAGTGAATATAGTTTTTCTATATTTATTCTAATCTCTCAGAATTTTGAACACTTTTTCTTACCCAACAAAGGTAGCTCAGTGAATTAACTCAATGGTGAGATGTTTGGAATTGTGGAGGAGCAGAGAGATTCTGGAGCCCATGTGCAGAAATCAGTAAAGACACAAATTAGGAGCAAGAGTAAGCCAAATTTCTGCCTGTGGCGAACCACTGTAATAGGAGATGTAAGGTAAGACCTGCACTACAGGTTCGCCGGTAGCTCCTGCCGGCTGGCTCCGCCCACGGAGAACTGTATAAATATGCATGACCTCCAGTGCCCTGCCATTTCGCCAGCTGCAGCAGGAGGCCACGCATCTGACTGTAATAAAGCCACAGTTGTACCCAACTTTAGTCTTTGTGCAATTGATCGTGCGTCAATTTATTACAGTCAGATTTTCCACAGAATGGATATCAGAATTAAGCCCGATCGCCTGCAGCTGGATCCGCACTCGCCCGACGCCAGAAAAGACCACACATTGGCTAGCATATTTTGAGGCCTACATCAAGGCTGCGGACCCCGAGCCAACGGAGGCTCAGAAGATAAAAGTCCTGTACTCCAGACTGAGCTCCAGCGTGTTTCCATTGATCCAAGACGCCACGAATTACACAAAAGGAATGGAACTCCTTAAGGAACGCTACGCACAGAAGGCGAACACGCTCTTCGCCAGGCATGTACTCGCCACCCGCTCACAACTACCTGGTGAGTCCATCGAAAACTTTTGGCGGGCCCTAATTCCACTCATCCGGGACTGTGACTGTCAGGCTGTTACGGCCGCCGAACTCGCAAATCTCCTCATGCGCGATGCCTTCGTGATGGGGATTGCGTCGGACCGCATCCGAGAATGATTACTGGAAGGGGCCACGCTCGAACTGGCGGAGACGAAAACCTTGGCGCTCTCCATGACGGTCCCATCCCGTAACGTACAATCGTATCCCTCCCGCCGCGCTGCCCACCCTTCTGCTCCTTCCTACCCCCCTGGGCCCCGCCGAAGACCTCCTCAGCCGTGGCCCTGCCTTCCCAATACGCCTGCGCCGCACGCCGATCCGCGCACCCCGGGAGTCCCCGCTGCTACTTCTGCGGTCAGCAGAAGCACCCCCGCCAACACTGCACGGCCCGCACTGCAGTTTGTAAAGCCTGCAGTTAAAAGGGCCACTTCGCGGCGGTGTGCCAGGCCCGTGCAGTCGCTGCGATCGCGCCCGCTATCACCCCCTCCCCCACGCCAGACGCAAAATGGGAGCCGCCATCTTCCCCTCCCGGGTCCATGTGCGACCAATGGGCGCCACATGGACCCGACCCCGCAATGTGCGCACCATGGGCGCCGCCATCTTGTCCCCCACAGGGTCTCTGGACATCCTGACATCGGAACCACAGCTTGCTTCGATGACGCTGGACCAATTTCGCCCGCACAACCTGGCCACCGCGTCGACGACAGTTAAAATCAACGGCCACGCGACCTCGTGCCTGCTGGACTCCAGGAGCACTGAAAGCTTTGTTCACCCAAATATGGTAAGGCGCTGCTCCCTCGCAGTCCACCCTGCCAATCAAAGGATCACCCTAGCCTCCGGATCCCACTCCGAACCGATCCGAGGCTTTTGTACAGTCACCCTCACGGTCCAGGGCATAGAATTTAGTAACTTCCGCCTCTATGTCCTTCCTAATCTCTGCGCTGCTCTCCTGTTGGGCCTGGACTTCCAGTGCAACCTCCAGAGCCTCACCCTCAAATTGGGTGGGCCCTTACCCCCCCGCCCCTTACCGTTTGCGGCCTCGCGACCCTCAAGGTCGATCCCCCCTCCCTTTTTGCCAATCTAACTGCGGATTGCAAGCCCGTGGCCACTAGGAGCAGACGGTACAGCACCCAGGACAAGACCTTCATCAGGTCAGAGGTCCAGCGGCTGCTTAAGGAGGGTGTTATCGAGGCCAGCAACAGCCCCTGGAGAGCCCAAGTGGTAGTGGTTAAAACAGGGGAGAAACACAGGATGGTCGTGGACTACAGCCAGACCATCAATCGGTACACTGCCCCACTGCCCCAAGGCCCTCAAACGTTGCCTGGGGTTCTTTTCCTACTACACCCAGTGGGTCCCAAACTATGCGGACAAGGCCCGCCCACACATTCAGTCCACCCAATTCCCCCTTGCGGCCGAGGCACAACATGCTTTCGCCCGCATCAGAGCAGACATCGCCAAGGCCGGGATGCGCGCAGTGGACGAGTCACTGCTTTTCCAAGTAGAAAGCAACGCTTCAGACGCGCCCTTGCCGCCACTCTAAACCAGGGAGGCAGACCCCTGGCATTCTTTTCCCGCACCCTTCATTCTCTATCCGGTCACTATTGTGCACTGCCACTAATAACACACCCCATGAACGTGCTTTCACCTTCCCCAGGAAGTCCACATCCAGGGTGTCGCTTCCGACTTGGCTCGCAGCTCCAGGACCGGTCCTTCTCCGTAGGCACGTCCGACTTCACAAGGTGGACCCCTTGGTGGACAGGGTTCACCTGCTCCATGCCAACCCTCAATATGCCTACGTTGAGTTCCCCGACGGCCGCCAAGATACGGTCTCACTCTGGGACCTGGCACCATCAGGTTCCACCCCAACACCCCCCCCCCACCTCACCCACCTGAGTGGGTGAGAGGTGCACCCCACTCACCTCTCACCGCGCCGCCAATATTGACCCCACCAGACCACCCACCCCCTCCCATTTTCCGCACAAGAGGATGAAGAGGACTTCTGCATGCTCCCGGAGTTCCCCGATGACTGGCCAGCATCAGCACTGCCACCACCGCCATCGGTGCCACCTCCACCACCACCGACATCGCCGCCACCGTTACACCGCTCCCAATGAAGCACCAAAGCACCGGACCGGCTGAAACTTTGGTGGACTCCGGACCATCAACATGGACTTTTCTTTCCCTACCACTGTACATAATTGCACTAATTGTTATATAGTTTCGCGTCACCCCCGCCAGACTCATTTTTAACAGGGGGTGAATGTGGTGAAGCACTGTAATAGGAGATGTAAGGTAGGACCTGCACTACAGGTTCGCCGGTAGCTCCTGCCGGCTAGCTCCGCCCAGGGAGAACTGTATAAATATGCATGACCTCCAGTGCCCTGCCATTTCGCCAGCTGCAGCAGGAGGCCACGCTTCTGACTGTAATAAAGCCACAGTTGTACCCAACTTTAGTCTTTGTGCAATTGATCGTGCATCACTGCCCCCTTACGTAACCTATCTATATCCCTTTGCAGACTCCTTAGGTGGGATTCTCCGCCAGAATTGAGAAGCGCGATTGGGCAGAGAATTTCCTGTCAGCTAAAAACCGAGGCCAGCACCGGATCCCCAATAGAATGCCATGCTCTGGTGCCCTGACAGCAGTGTGAATGCATTCCACACTGCATACCGGCATGGCCATTCAAATTGTACAATAAACGCCATTGGCATATCATTAACGTACCTCACCTGGCAATTTTCATGCCCCACCCCCCGCGATGCCCAGCCTCCGCCAGGAGGGGTTCATTTGTGGCATTTACAATCGGGAAACAGGCACTAGGGCTGCTGAAGGAGAGAGATGGGATACGAAAAGTGTCCAACATCGCTGTAGTGTGCTGACAGTTGTGCCGTTGGCAGGTGGCTTCTGCCAGGGCGGGGGGTGGGGGGGGGGGGTAGGTAGCAGGGGCAGCCATGAGGTGGCTGTGCGGTAGGAGTGGATGGGCACGGACCACCATTTCCGTAGCCTGCAAAGCAGCAATGTGGCTGCTCATGCCGCTGACTTTACTGTGAACTTAACGCCACTGGTCACATCGGTGCTTCCCCAGGCCACCCCCCTAGGTACCCTCTGACCTCAGCTGACCATCAATGGGATGGGCGTGCCCCAGCACAAGCAGAACCATCTTCTTGGCTGGGGTGAGGGTGTCTAGGATGTGGAATGCCTGGATGCAGCTCTTGCTGGTCAGGCTCCCCAGTGCCAATCCCACCCTGTCGAATCACAAGCCAGCATTTGTTGGAATTACACTAGTTCCACGTGACATTGATGCTAGCCCATTAGACTGTCCTGAATCGCTACGGGACCAGCACTGCTTTCAGAGCTGTAGAACTCACGCGATTCATTCCTGGCGTTAGCACTTGAGGTGGGATTCTCTGTTGCCCACTGCCAATATCATAATCGGTGATCGGTGGGAGTATGCCTTCCGACACCCAAATCGGGGGAGGCGCCAGTTTGATGCCGGTTTTTGAGTCTCCGTCCCCTCTGAAATGGTGTCACCGTGTTGCATGGCGCACGCCATTGGAAAGGCGTTGGCGCATCATCGGAAGCCCCTCCCCCAATGCTCTGCCCCTGATGGACCGGGTTCCCGACGGCATAGAACACTTACGCTATTTTGTTTCGTCGACCCCGCATGGCGGCTGCAGACTGTGCCCAGCGCTGTCACAGTTGGGGGGAACCATGCAGCTGGCCAGGGGGGGGTCTTCAGCAAGGGCAGGGGGGACTTTGGGGGAGTGGTCCGGGGGGTGGCGAGCGGGGGGGTTACTGGGAGTCATCATTTGGCAAGCCGGCTCCATGCGCGGCCGGCACCATGTTGTATGGGATCTCGCCTTGGGCCACCCGCTTACAATTGCAGCCTGATAGCGGGATTGCCTTGGGAATTCTTCGTGTTCCTCGCCATGCATAAATTTGCATGGCAAGAGATACTGAATTGCTTCCTCATTTCAGTTCCAATTCACCTCTGACGGGAGAACATAGGGCGGGATTCTCCGTCCCGTCGCACCCGATCTTTGGTGCAGCTTGCCCCGCTGGCAGCGGGATCGCACGTTCCACCAGCCGGCCAATGGGGTTTCTCATTGTGGGCACCCCCATGCCTTTGGGAAATCTGCGGGTGTCAGTACGTTGCCGGCAAAGCAGAAGATCACGCCGACGGAGAATCCAGCCCATAGTTTCCCAAATGGAGAATCCAAGCCGTTATGTTAGAGCTACATAAACTCTGGTTCTTCCTTTTTTACAACAAATTTAGAGTACCCAATTCATTTTTTACAATTAAGGGGCAATTTAGCATGGCCAATCCACCTAGCCTACATACCTTTACGTTGTGAGGGTGAAACCCACGCAAACACGGGGAGAATGTGCAAACTCCACACGGACAGTGACCCAGAGCCAGGATCGAACCTGGGACCTCGGCGCTGTGAGGCAGCTGTGTTAACCACTGCGCCACCGTGCTGCCTCTACTCTGGTTCTTCTTAAGCAGTTCTTCAAAATTGAGGTTGACTTACTTCCACTCTGTTTGATGTTTCTGAGATGGCAGATCAGACTATTGCAAATCTGCAGACTGCTGCATGCCGGCAAGTGGTGCTTGAGTGGTTTGATAGATGAGTTATTTGGAGCTTTGTGCACTTTCTCTGGCACCATGACTTCTCCTCTGCATGTTTAAATGCCGTCCTGAATTAACCTCCATTTTGGTCAGTCAAAAGCCAGGGACTCCAATAAGTCTGCGAAGATGTTTGATCTCTTCAAGGATGCTTTGAGGACATTCCTACAAAGCTTCTGCTATACTCCTGGGAGTCGCCTGCCGCAACCAAGTTCTGGGTAGGACAATGGCTTCAGGAATCTGGTGTCAGGCATACGTACAGAATGTTCTGCCAAGCGGAGCAGGTTTTAATTGATTAGTACCTCGATGCTGCGATTATTGGCTTGGGGCATGACACTGCTGAAGAATGGTCTTTTTTGGCACTACATTTGGAGGATTCTGTGAAGGCACCATTGGTGATGTCTCTCCGGTGCTTTGAGGTGTCTTATGTAAGTTGTCCAAGTCTCTGAAGTATATAGAAGACAGGTATTACTGCTGTCCAATAAACTGGTTTGAGATATTGGTCCTCATATGTTGGGCAGGATTCTCCCGCAATCGGCGGGATGGCACGATGCTGGCGCCAAGAACGACGCGAAACACTCCGACATTGGGCCACCCGGAAGTTGAGGAATCCTCCGCACTTTCGGGAGCTAGGCCGGCGCCGGAGGAGTTGCTGCCACCCCAACCAGTGCCGAAGGGTCGCCGTGGTCCCGCTCATGTGCAGAACCGCCGGCGTGTTCTTGCGCATGCGCAGGGGGTTTTCATAGAATTTACAGTGCTAAAGGAGGCCATTCGGTCCATCGAGTCTGCACCAGCTCTTGGAAAGAGCACCCTACCAAACCGCACACCTCCACCCTATCCTCATAACCCAGTAACCCCTCCCAACACTAAGGGCAATTTTGAACACTAAGGGCAATTTATCATGGCCAATCCACCTAACCTGCACATCTTTGGACTGTGGGAGGAAACCAGAGCACCCGGAGGAAACCCACGCACACGCGGGGAGAACGTGCAGACTCCGCACAGACAGTGACCCAAGCCGGGAATCGAACCTGGGACCCTGGAGCTGTGAAGCAATTGTGCTAATCACTATGCTACCGTGCACGGTTTCTTCTCCGTGCCGGCCATGGCAGAGCCCTGCAGAGGCCGACGTGGAGGGAAAGAGTGCCCCCACGGCACAGGCCGCCCGCAGATCAGTGGGCCCCGATCGCAGGCCAGGCCACCGTGGGGGCCCCCCAGTGCCGGATCCTCCCGCCCTCCCCCCCCCCTCCCCCCCCCCAAGGACTCCGGTAGATGGCACACCAGCCAGGTCCCGCCGTGATGGACCATGTCCATTTCATGACGGCGGGACTGGCCAAAAATGGGCGGCCGCTTGGCCCATCAGGGCCCGGAGAATTGCTGGACGGGCCGCTGCCAACCGCCCACGACCGGCGCGGCGTGAACCCCGTCCCCGGCCAAAAAACGGCGCCGGAGAATTCAGCTGCCGGCGTCGGAGCGGCAGAATGGGATTCACGCCGCCCCCCGGCAATTCCCCGACCCGGCGGGGGGTCGGAGAATCCCGCCCATTTTCCTCAGTCGGCTAAAGGCTGAGCTGGTATATTGGAGGAGATGATGAATTTGTTATCGATCGCTGCCTTAATTGACAGGAGCATTCCACGATATGGAAAATGGTCCAGGATTTCGCCGTAGATCTCAATTGAGGAGGTTTTGTTGTGGGAGCTGGTTGGACGAGGATCTTAGATTTCCGGGCGTTTAGTGAAAGGTCCATTTTGTCATTTGCTTCGGAGAAAGAGTTGGTGATGACCTTGACTTAGTTTCTGAATGAGTGCACACACAACACTGGAGCTCACTACCTGAGGTTGCAGTGATTTTAGTTTTGGATTGAAGGCAGCAGAAGTTGAACAGTTTGCCATCTGTCCTGTAAATTATCTTCATACTTGTGGGTAGTTTTCTGGAGGTGAGTGATGCACGATCAATGATCACTAAAGCGAGGTTGTAGTCCAACTGAAGGCTTTAATAAGCTAGATGTTTCCCCAGCAGCTCAGGTACAGAATGAGGGCTGCTGGGGCGGCACGGGTTCTTATACTCCGCCTATCAGGGCGGAGCTATTATACACTCTAGCCAGTAGAAAGCATACAGCTTCCACCAATGGTGCTTTAGCCTATCAGGTACCGTAATACCTATAATACCACATTCACCCCCTGTTAAAAGAAGAGTCCGGCGGGGGTGGTGGCCAGAAACTACAAAACATAACAACATGGTATAATTAGTTATGGAGGTACCGTAATACCTCTGTACAGTGTTTAGTAACTATTTACAAGTCTGGTAGCTATGTACATTTGATGGTTTATATTTACAGATTACAGTTAAAATGAAGCAATCAGTCGATCGGGGGCCCTGGTCGTCCTCTGTGATCGTCGGAGCCTCTGTGGTGACTCCGGTGGAGGCTCGGGCATCTGTGACTCCGGGAGCGTGGCTTCGATCTCCATGGCAGCTTTGTCACCCCTAGATGGCGCTGGTGGGGAAAACGGCTGACCTGGGAAGGGAGCGCCTGTGGGGGGGCGTCGTTGGGCGGGGGGGCCTAGACGGGGGCGGTGGATGGGAGGGTGGGACTGGTGGCTGGAATGTGCGTGGAGTTCCGGCGGGCGCCAGGTTCCGTAGGGAGACCGTATCTTGTCGGCCGTCGGGGTACCCTTAGGCGTGGAGCAGATGGACCCTCTCGACCAACGGGTCCGACTTGTGCACCCGCACGTGTTTTCAGAGCAGGATGGGTCCGGGTGCTGCCAGCCAGGTCGGGAGCGAGGTCCCAGAGGAGGACTTCCTAGGGAAGACAAGGAGACGTTTGTGAGGTGTCTGATTGGTGGTCGTACAGAGTAGAGACCGGATGGAGTGGAGGGCATCCGGGAGGACTTCTTGCCAGCGGGAGACTGGGAGGTTCCTGGACCATAGGGCCAGTAGGTCGGTCTTCCAGACCGTTCCATTCTCCCTCTCTGCCTGTCTCTTACCCCGGGGGTTGTAACTGGTCCTTCTGCTCGAGGCGATGCCTTTGCTGAGCAGGAATTGACGCAGTTCGTCGCTCATAAAGGAGGACCCCCTATCACTGTGTATGTAAGCGGGGAACCCGAAGAGTGCAAAGATGCTATGGAGGGCCTTGATGACGGTGGTGGCGGTCATGTCGGGGCAGGGGATGGCGAACGGGAACCGGGAGTACTCGTCAATCATGTTTAGGAAGTACGTGTTGCGGTTGGTGGAGGGGAGGGGGCCTTTGAAGTCCATGCTGAGGCGTTCAAAGTGAAGGGAAGCCTTTATCAGGTGTGCTCTCTGGCCAGTAGAAGTGCGGTTTGCACTCCGCGCAGATTTGGCAGTCCCTGGTGGCAGTCCTGACCTCCTCGATGGAGTAGGGCAGGTTGCGGGTCTTGACGAAATGGAAAAAGCGAGTGACCCCCGGGTGGCAGAGGTCTTCGTGGAGGGCTCGGAGGCGGTCCACTTGTGCAGTGGCACATGTGCCGCGGGATAGGGCATCAGGAGGCTCGTTTAGCTTCCCGGGACAAAACAAGATCTCATAGTTGTAGATGGAGATTTTGATCCTCCACCGCAAGATCTTGTCGTTTTTTATCTTGCCTCGCTGTGCATTATCGAACATGAAAGCAACCAACCGTTAATCAGTGAGGAGAGTGAATTTCCTGCCGGCCAGGTAATGCCTCCAATGTCGCATAGCTTCTACTATGGCCTGGGCATCCTTTTCGACTGAGGAGTGGCGGATTTCGGAAGCATGGAGGGTACGGGAGAAGAAGGCCACGGGTCTGCCCGCTTGGTTGAGGGTGGCCGCCTGAGCTACGTCGGACGCATCGCTCTCGACCTGGAAGGGGAGGGACTCGTCGATGGCGCGCATCGTGGCCTTTGCAATGTCTGCTTTGATGCGGCTGAAGGCCTGGCGGGCCTCTATCGACAGCGGAAAATCTGTGGATTGGATCAGGGGACGGGCCTTGTCTGCATAGTTGGGGACACACTGGGCGTAGTAGCTAAAAAACCCGAGGCAGCGTTTCAGGGCCTTGGGGCAGTGAGGGAGGGGGAACTCCATAAGGGGGCGCATGCGTTCAGGGTCGTGGCCTAAAACCCCATTTTGCACTACGTAGCCGAGAATGGCTAGACGGTCGGTGCTAAACACGCATTTA
This sequence comes from Scyliorhinus torazame, assembly GCF_047496885.1. Lineage (NCBI taxonomy): Eukaryota > Metazoa > Chordata > Chondrichthyes > Carcharhiniformes > Scyliorhinidae > Scyliorhinus > Scyliorhinus torazame. The sequence continues at coordinate 232,862,616 of NC_092710.1, read as the reverse complement.
TCCTTATTATATGTTAGGTTAAGGATTTTAGCAGTCTGGAGAAATTTTCGGAGGTTGGTGTCGTGGTCCTGCTGGTCGTGGCCGCAGATGGTGACATTATCGAGATCCGGGAATGTTACCCGTAAACCGTACTGGTTAACCATTCGGTCCATCTCGCGCTGGAAAACCGAGACCCCGTTGGTGACACCAAAGGGAACCCTTAAGAAGTGATAGAGCCGCCCGTCTTCCTCGAAGGCAGTGTATTTGCGATCACTAGTGCGGATGGGGAGCTGGTGGCGGACTTGAGATCCACCGTGGAGAAGACCTTATAATGCGCGATCCTGTTTACCAGGTCGGATATGCGGGGGAGAGGGTACGCGTCCAGCTGCGTAAACCTGTTGATGGTCTGACTGTAGTCGATGAACATCTTATGCTTCTCCCCAGTCTTTACCACCACTACTTGAGCTCTCCAGGGACTGTTACTGGCTTCAATGTCCCCTTCCCTCAGTATCCTTTGGACCTCTGACCTAATAAAGATCTGGTCCTGGGCACTGTACCGTCTGCTCCTGGTGGCGACGGGTTTGCAATCCAGGGTGAGGTTCGCAAACAGGGAAGGCGGGTCGACCTTAAGGGTCGCGAGGCTACAGACAGTAAGGGGGGGGTATAGGGCCGCCGAATTGGAAGGTCAGACTTTGAAGGTTACACTGGAAGTCTAAACCCAGGAGTGTAGCCGCGCAGAGGTGGGGAAGGACGTAGAGATGGACATTTTTGAACTACCTTCCCTGGTGTGAGGTTTGCTACACAAAACCCCTTTATCTCCACTGAGTGGGAACCGGAGGCCAGTGAGATTTCTTGATTAACAGGGTGGATGAGGAGGGAACAGCACCTTACCGTGTCGGGGTGTATGAAGCTCTCCGTGCTCCCAGAGTCGATTAGGCAGGACGTCTCGTGCCCGTTGATGAAAACGGTCGTCGTAGCGGTTGAGAGTGTTCGAGGTCAAGACTGATCCAGGGTCACCAAGGCCAATCGCAGTAGTTGGGAATTCTGTTCAGGCAGTGTATGGTCGGCCGAGCTGGGGTCCTGGGGGTTCATCCAAGATGGCGTCTCCCATTGTTCGCACATGGTAGGGGGTGCACAAAATGGCAGCGTCTATCCCTCCAACGTGGCGTCCGCGGAACAAGATGGCGGCGCCCGGGGTCCGCACGTGTTCTGGGATATGGAGGTAGCGGCGACCACTGGCCGCACGGGGCCCGTGGAGAAGTTTGTAGTTGCGGTCCGCATTCGCCGCTGGAGACCGGCCACCACTCGGGCTTGACATACCCCCACAAAATGGCCCTTTTTGCCGCATCCCTTGCAGGTGGATGCGCGGGCCGGGAAGCGCTGGCGGGGGTGCTTGGCCTGCCTGCAAATGTAGCAGCGGGGCCCCTCAGGGTTGCCAGGCCACCTTGCAGCGCAGGCCTGTGGGGGAACAGGGGAAGTCTCAGGGTCGGTCGCGGCGGGGTTCCACGCTGCCCAGGGGGCTGCCGCGCGGTAGGGAACGTAGGCGCGGGCGTTCCTGGAGGCCACGTCCAGGGAGCCTGCAAGGGCCTGTGCCTCCCTGAGACCCAGGGTGTCCTTCTCTATCAGGCGCTGGCGAATTTGTGACGAACGCATAACTGCCACGAAAGCGTCCCAGACTAAGAGTTCCGTGTGTTCGCTCACCGACATTTGCGGGCAGCCGCAGCTTCTTCCCAGCACCAGGAGTGTGCGGTAGAATTCCTCCAGCGATTCCCCAGGGGTTTGTCGCCTTGTTGCAAGCAGGTGCCGGGCGTAGACCTGGTTTACCGGGCGAATATAATGTCCTTTTAGCAGCTCAATTGCTGCATCGAAGTCTCCCGCTTCCTCGATGAGGGTGTAAATCTCCGGGCTCACCCTTGAGTGCAGGACGTGCAGTTTCTGCTCTCCCATGGGTGCGTTTTCGGCCGTCTCGAGATACCCTTTAAAGCACGCCAGCCAGTGCTTAAAGATTGCTGCTGAGTTTGCCGTGTGGGGGCTAAGTTGCAAACACTCCGGCTTGATTCGTAGCTCCATCCTTTCTTCTTAAAATTCTAGCTTATTAAATTGATGCACGATCAATGACCACTAAAGCGAGGTTGTCGTCCAACTGAAGGCTTTAATAAGCTAGATGTTTCCCCAGCAGCTCAGGTACAGAATGAGGGCTGCTGGGGCGGCACGGGTTCTTATACTCCGCCTATCAGGGCGGAGCTATTATACACTCTAGCCAATAGAAAGCATACAGCTTCCACCAATGATGCTTTAGCCTATCAGGTACCGTAATACCTATAATACCATAGTGAGGTAAATGGAGAAGAGGGTTGGTGCGATGACGCATGCGATGATCGGGAAAACTCTGGTTCAACACCAACTGGAGTAGAGTGTTCTGGCAACCACACCTCAGGCAGGATTTTTAGACCATGGCAATGCAGATTCACCAGAATCATACCAGGGCCAATATAGTTCCCTTCAGTGTAAAAGATTGAGGGGTGGTCTATTTGCACTGTTTAGGATAATTAATGGAATTGATAGGGTCAATAGAGAGAAACTATTTCCTTTGGTGGGGGTTTTCAGAACCAGGAAGCACAATCTTACAATTAGAGCTATCCATATAGACTTTTCCACACCAACAAATTGAAATCTGGAATACTGTGCTCCAAATGCTATTGAGAGCAAGATCAATTGAAAATGTTCAAACAGATAATTATTTTATTGGATAAGGGTATGGGACCAAGACAGGTAGCTGAAACTAAGTTGCAGACAACCATGATCTAATTAGTTTATTTGGAATCACAAGCTTCTGGAGGCACCTGATGAAGGAGCTGTACTCCGAAAGCTTGTGATTCCAAATAAACCTGTTGGACTTTAACTTGATGATGTAAGACTTCTTACTATGCTCACCCCAATCCAACACCAGCATCTCCACATCATGATCTAAATAGTGGAATGGACGAATGGCTACTCTTGTTCCTATGTTTCTCGTTGTTTGACTTTCTCTGCTCCAAGGAGAAAGATTCTCCAGTCTCTGTGCAGAACTAAAGTTACCCATTCATTGCATAATTCTAGTAAATTATCTCTGCATCCTCTCCATAGCCCAACTTCCTTCCTGAAGTGTGTGGGCACAATGCTAATAGCTAGGGGATGACCAATGATTTATAATGGTTTAGCATCATTTCCTTGCCTTTATACTTTATGCCCCAGTAGAGGATTCCTTATGCTTTTTCAAAAATGCCTCATCAACTTGCCCTTCCACCGTTAATGATTTGTTTATCAGCTCTCTCTGTTTCTGCACCTACTTTGAGACTGTCCCGTTTAGGTATGGCTGTAAGCCATCGCTCAGCTGGTTACAGTATTTCCTTGAGTGAGAAGATTATGGCTTCAAATCCAAAATCAAGGCAGACACTTCAGTACAGCACTGAGGGAATGCTGAACAGTTGGAGGTGCAGCTGTCTAGGATCAAGATGTTACTCTAGGTGGATGTAAAACGATCACTATTTCAAAGAAGAGCAGAGGAGTGCATCATTACTCCCCGGGCAATATTTATCGGTAAACCAACATCACTTTCAGAAAACGGGCGGGATTTTCCATCCGTTGCCTTTTTTTTGCATTACAACAGTGACTATACTCCAAAAGTATTTTGTTGGCTAGAAAAGATCTTGGGATGTCATTAGGCTGTTAAAGACAGGATACAAATGCAGGTCTTTAATGCAATTTTGTATTATGTACATTAATGCTGTTTCTTTGGAATGGGGTTTACAGATCTGCTGCTTTGGGCCGAATCGCACAGGATTGGGCAGTTGGTCTCCCAAGCATTGATGCTGGTCAACCAAGAGAAAATGTCCTGGCTGTCATGACTTGCAATGAAACTCCAGTGCCTGAGCCCGGCAGGCCTCCCTGCTGTTTGGAAGTCCACCAATTTATTCATATTTGTGAGGATGATGACTTCAGGGCCATCAAAAATTACCTGGAAACCCTGTGACTCCATTGAGAGCCATTAGGGGAGCAAGGAGGAGAGGGAGACTCAAAGCAGAAGCTAAATGATATGGACATTGTGGAGAAGGTGCAAAACAGATTTACTAAAATGATACCATACCTGGGGCTGGTTTAGCACAGGGCTAAATGGCTGGCTTTGAAAGCAGACCAAGGCAGGCCAGCAGCACGGTTCAATTCCCGTACCAGCCTCCCCGAACAGGCGCTGAAATGTGGCGACTAGGGGCTTTTCACAGTAATTTCATTTGAAGCCTACTTGTGACAATAAGTGATTTTCATTTCATTTCATTTTTCATTCACCTGAGATGTTAAACTTATAAGGAAAGATTGAATAGGATGGGCTCTCTTCTCTCAAACAGAGAAGATTGAGGAATGATCTGACAAAGGTCATCAAGATATGAGTTTGATAAAGCAGCTATAGAGAAAGTCATGGGACAGATATTTAATGAATTCAAAATCCATTCATTCACTTGCAAAGTTGCAATTACTCCTGAGTCAACATTTTCACTTATTGGAGAGACTAGAACTCAGGATCATAAATTAAGATAGTCACTTATTAAACCAATAGTGAATCTGAAAGAAACATTTATAACCAAGAAGTGGTTGGACTGTGGAATCTACTATCACGAGAAGTAGTTGAGGTGACTCGTACACATGCATTTAATGGATAGCTGTATAAACACGTGTGGGCAAAGAGTATAGACGGATATGCTGATATGGTGAGAAGAAGGATGGGGAGAGGTTCATGTGTAACATTAATACCAGCAAGGTCCTTTTGGGCTGAATGGTCTGTTTCTCAGCTATATGCACACTATATAACTGGACGGAGTGAGATAGAATCATGAACTGGGGAGAGAAAGAAAGAGATGAATACAAATTGTGGAGGGAGGGAACAAGAGAAGTACAAACTTGAGGGAGACAGGGTGGCAAAGGATAAGTTCATGTTGGCCTGTGATGTGTACTGTTGTATAATGTGTCATGTTTTCAGAGTCAGGCTGTTCTGGGTCTTCTCTGAGGACTATAAGCCTCTTCTCAAATGTTTGGAAGATGCTGTCTGAGGAGGCTTGCTGAGTTCCTGCAGTGCATCATCTAGATGGTACATACTCCTATCACTGTGCGTTGGTTGTGAAGGGGGTGAGGTTTTGGGGGCTAGGGTGTCAACCAAGCGAGCTGATTTTTCTAGATGGTGTTGAGCTTCTTGAGTGTTGTTGGAGCTGCACTCATCCAGGCAAGTGGGGAGTATTCCATCACCTGACTTGTGCCTTGTAGATTGTTCCCAGGCTTTGTGGAGTCAGGAGGTGAGTTGCTCACCACAGGATTCCTAGCTTCTGGCCTGTACTTGTAGTCACGATATTTATGTGGCTCGTCCAGTTTAATTTCTGGTCCATGGTAACCCCCAAGGATGTTGACAGTATGGGTTCAGTGATGGTAATGCCATTGACTGTCAAGGGAGATGGTCATTGCCTGGCACATGTGTGGCATGAGTATTACTGGTCACTTGTCAACCCAAGCCTGGATATTGTCCAGGTCTTGCAGCATTTGGGCATGGACTGCTTCAGTATTCCGCGAATGGTGCTGAACATTGTGCAACTATCAGCGGCCATCCCCACTTCTGAGCTTATGATGGAGAGAAGGTCATTGACGAAGCAGCTGAAGACGATTGGGCTCGGACAATACCTGAGGACCTCCAACAACTACAACTGACTTCCTTTGTTCTTGGTATGACTCCAACCAATAGCGAGCTTTCCCCCTGACTCCCATTGACTCCAGTTTTGCTAGGGTGTTTTGATGCCATACACAGTCAAATGCTGCAATAGTCTTTCAGCATGGTAGCACAGTGGTGAGCACTGTTGCTTCACAGCCCCAGGATCGATTCCCTGCTGGGTCACTGTCTGTGCGGAATCTGCACGTTCTCCCTGTGTTTGCATGGGTTTCCTCCGGGTGCTCCGGTTTCCTCTCACAAGTCCTGAAAGACATGCTGTTATGTAATTTGGACATTCTGAATTCTCCCTCAGTGTAAGTACCCGACCAGGTGCCAGAATGTGGCGACTAGGGGCTTTTCACAGTAACTTCATTGCAGTGTTGATGTAAGCGTATTTGTGACAATAAAGAGTATTATTATGAACAGGTTATTGTTAAGAAAGTACTGTTTGATAGCACTGTTGATGATTCTTTCCATCACGTTGCTGATGATTGAGAATAAACTGATGGGGTGCTAATTGGCTGGATTGGATTTGTACGGTTTGTTGTGTACAGGACGTATTAGAACAATTTTCCACATTGCTGGGTAGATGCCAGTGTTCTGGCTGTACTGGAGAAAGGTTGGTTCGGGATGCGACAAGTTCTCGAGCTCAAGTCGTTAGCACTATTGCCGGAATATAGTCAGGGGCCATAGCCTTTACAGTATCCAGTATCTTCAGCCCTTTCTCTTGATTCGATTTATTATTGTCACATGTGTTAGTATACAGTGAAAAGTATTGTTTCTTGCATGCTGTACAAACAATGCATACCGTACATAGGGAAGGAAGGAGAGACTGCAGAATATAATGTTACAGTTATAGCAAGGTGTTGAGAAAAGATCAACTTAATACGAGGTAGGTCCATTCAAAAGTCTGATGGCAGTCGTGAAGAAGCTGTTCTTGAGTTGGTACGTGACGTCAAACTTTGGTATCTTTTTCCTGATGGAAGAAGGTGGAAGAGAGTATGTCGGGGTGCATGGGGTCATGAATTATACTGGCTGCGACTTCCGGTTGCGGCGATGTACTGCTAAGCCGCACGTTTCGGCAGCTCCCGTTCTAACGGACGTTTGGGCTCTTTTTGGGAGCCGCAACGGAAATTTTTTCGGACCAAACCCAGTGTGGGGTGATGAAGGAAGGAGTCCCCCCTGGTGTATATGGAAAAGATCGGTGGTAGTGGCCAGATTGCGAAGGATCCTTTGGAGCAGCGGCAGAGAAGAGAAGGAAGAAGCAAGATGACGACGGATGGAGCCCAGACGACATGGGGCCCGGATCAGCAGGAATTCCTCCGATGGTGTGTGGAGGAATTAAAGAAGGAGGTGCTGGCACCGATGTTGTTGGCAATCAAAGGGCTAAAAGAAACGCAAAAGGCCCAGGCGATAGAGCTCCGTGGGATGAAGGCGAAGGCAGCTGAGAATGAGGATGAGATTCTGGGCCTAGCGGTAAAAATGGAGACGCGCGAGGCGCTACATAAGAGGTGTATCGAAAGGCTCGAAGCCTTGGAGAACAGCACGAGGAGAAAGAACCTCCGGATTCTGGGTCTCCCCGAGGGAGTGGAGGGAGCTGACGTTGGGGCTTATGTGAGCACGATGCTCCATTCGCTAATGGGAGCTGAGGCCCCCTTGGGACCCCTGGAGGTGGAAGGGGCTCACTGGGTCCTTGCGAGGAGACCCAAGGCTGGAGAACCACCAAGGGCGATAGTGGTGAGATTTCACTGCTTCACCGACAGAGAGGCGGTTTTGAGCAGGGCCAAGAAGGTACGGAGTAGCAGGTGGGAGAAGGCGGTGATACGAGTGTATCAGGACTGGAGCACGGAGGTAGCGAGAAGGAGAGCGAGCTTTAATCGGGCCAAGGCGGCGCTACACAAGAAGAAAGTGAAGTTTGGGATGCTGCAGCCGGCGCGATTGTGGGTCACGTACCAAGATAGACACTACTACTTTGAAACGTCGGACGAGGCATGGACCTTCATCCAAGAAGAGAAATTGGACCAGAACTGAGGGACTGATGCTGTGGGGGAGATGACTATGTACAGAAATGTAAATTGGGGAATGGGAGGTTCACCGTATCGGGACGATAGATGGGGTTTTTTTTTTCTCTTCTTGACAGCGGGACACTGAGAAATGTGGGCGCTGGTGGAAAAAGGGACAGAGGTGGGGGATGGGGGAGCTGTGCCATAGGGGGCGGGGCTGATCCAGGAAAGCGCTTTTTTTTTTCCCCGCGCTAGGGACATGATGGCGGGAAGATAGGCGCAAGGAGGATGAGAGTTCCACACACAGGGTGGTCAAGGAGAGAGCGGGGGAAGCCGGGGTCAGTTGGAGTCAGCTGACTTTCGGAAACATTATGGGGGGAGTAACCATGCTAGATGGGGATCTAGCGGGGGGGGGGCAGGGGGGGTCAACTGGGTTGCTGCTGCTGGGATCGAGAGGGAGCTGGCAAGGCAAGAGGTGGTCGGGGCGGGAGTGCGCCGCCTGGGGGACGGGTGGGTGCGCCTGGACGTGGGATTGGCCTAGAGTAGGGGATGGCTTGTTGGCAGGGGGGGGGGGGGGGGGGCGGGCAGCCCCCCAATCCGGCTGATCACGTGGAATGTGAGAGGCCTAAATGGGCCGATTAAGAGGACCCGCGTGTTCGCGCACTTAAAGGGACTGAAGACAGACGTGGTCATGCTTCAGGAGACTAATCTGAAGGTGGCGGATCAGGTTGGGTTAAGGAAAGGATGGGTGGGACAGGTGTTCCACTTGGGGTTGGACGCAAAAAATAGAGGGGTGGCGATATTGGTGGGGAAACGGGTGTCGTTCGAGGCTAGGAATATAGTGGTGGACTACGGTGGTAGATACGTGATGGTGAGTGGTAGATTGCAGGGAAGGGAGGTCGTGCTGGTAAATGTATATGCCCCGAACTGGGATGATGCGGGATTTATGAAGCGGATGCTGGGACGTATCCCGGACCTGGAGGTAGGAAGCCTGGTAATGGGGGGGGATTTCAAAACTGTGCTGGATCCAGGATTAGATCGGTCTAAATCCAGGACCGGAAGAAGGCCGGCAGCGGCCAAGGTGCTCAGGGGGTTTATGGAGCAAATGGGGGAGTGGATCCGTGGAGATCTGCTAGGCCGTTGGCCAAAGAGTTTTCCTTTTTCTCCCATGTTCAGAAGGTATACTCCCGGATAGATTTCTTTGTTTTGAGCAGGGCACTGATTTAGAGGGTGGCAGGAACGGAGTATTCGGCCATAGCCGTTTCAGACCATGCCCCGCATTGGGTGGATCTGGAACTAGGAGAGGAGAGGGAACAGCGCCCACTCTGGCGACTGGATGTGGGACTATTGGCAGATGAGGGGGTCTGTGGAAGGGTGCGGGGATGTATTGAGAGGTACCTGGAGGCCAATGATGATGGTGAGGTCCAGGTGGGGGTAGTATGGGAAGCGCTGAAGGTGGTGGTTAGGGGAGAGCTGATCTCCATTAGGGCTTACAAGGAGAAAAAAGAGGGCAAAGAAAGGGAGAGATTAGTGGGGGAGATTTTGAGTGTGGATAAAAGATATGCGGAGGCCCCGGATGAAGGACTATATAGAGAGAGGCGAAGACTTCAGACGGAGTTTAACCTGCTGACCACAGGGAAGGCAGAGGCACAGTGGAGGAAGGCACAGGGGATGAGATACGAATATGGGGAAAAGGCGAGCCGGCTGCTGGCCCACCAGCTTCGTAAGAGGATAGCGGCGAGGGAAATAGGGGGAGTTAGGGATGAAACGGGAACTACGGTGCGGAGTGCAGGGAAGGTAAATGAGGTGTTTAAGACCTTTTATGAGAGGCTATATAGGTCCCAACCCCCCGGAGGGAAAAGAGGGGATACAACAGTTCTTGGACCAACTAAGGTTTCCGAGGGTGGAGGAGCAGGGGGTGGCAGGTCTGGGGGCGCCAATCAGGGTGGACGAGGTGACTAAAGGGCTGGGGAACATGCAGGCAGGGAAGGCCCCGGGACCAGACGGGTTCCCGGTGGGATTTTACAGGAAATATGTGGACTTGTTGGCCCCGCTGCTGGCGAGAACCTTTAACGAGGCCAGAGAAGGGGGGATACTACCCCCGACAATGTCGGAGGCGACGATATCATTAATCCTGAAGCGAGATAAAGATCCGCTGCAATGCGGGTCATATAGGCCTATCTCGCTCCTGAATGTAGACGCCAAGTTGCTGGCAAAAGTGCTGGCGACGAGGATCGAGGATTGTGTCCCGGGGGTGGTGCATGAAGACCAGACAGGGTTTGTAAAGGGGAGGCAATTGAATGTCAACGTGCAACGGCTGTTGGAGGTGATAATGATGCCCCCAGCGGAGGGGGAGGCAGAGGTAGTGGCAGCGATGGATGCAGAGAAGGCATTTGATAGGGTAGAGTGGGAGTATTTATGGGAGGTGTTGAGGAGGTTTGGGTTCGGGGAGGGGTTTGTCAGTTGGGTCAAACTCCTCTATGGGGCCCCAGTGGCAAGTGTAGTCACAAATCGGCAGAGATCGGAGTATTTTCGGTTGCACAGGGGAACAAGGCAGGGGTGCCCTCTGTCCCCATTTCTGTTCGCGCTGGCTATTGAACTACTGGCCATAGCATTGAGAGACTCTAGGAAATGGAGGGGGGTGGTTAGAGGGGGAGAGGAACACCGAGTGTCACTCTACGCAGATAATCTACTGCTGTATGTGGCGGATCTTGTGGAGGGGATGACAGAGGTTATACAGATATTGAGGGAGTTTGGAGATTTTTCGTGATAGAGGCTTAATATGGGGAAGAGTGAGCTTTTCGTAGTACACCCCGGGGACCAGGGAAGAGGGATAGACGGCCTGCCGCTAAGGAGAGCGGAAAGGAGCTTCCGATATTTGGGGATTCAGGTAGCCAGGAGCTGGGGAACTTTACACAAACTCAATCTGACGCGGCCGGTTGTGCAGATGGAGGAGGATTTCAAGAGGTGGGATATGCTGCCGCTCTCATTGGCGGGCTGAGTGCAGGCGGTCAAGATGATGGTCCTCCCAAGGTTTCTTTTTGTGTTTCAATGTCTCCCCATTTTGATCACTAAGGCCTTTTTTAAGAAAATAGACAGGAGTGTTATGAGTTTCGTGTGGGCAGGGAAGACCCCGAGCGTAAGGAGGGGGTTCCTGCAGCGTAGCAGGGACAGAGGGGGACTGGCGTTGCCGAATCTGGACGATTATTACTGTGGCGATGGTTCGCAAGTGGATGAGTGAGGGAGAGGGGGCGGCGTGGAAGAGGCTGGAGATGGCATCCTGTAAAGGAACGAGCCTAAAGGCGCTGGTGACGGCGCCGCTACCGCTCTCCCCGAAAAGGTATACCACGAACCCAGTAGTGGGGGGAGCACTATTTTTTGTTACTTTGTTAGTTCACTATTTTATTTAAATAATATTACTTATTAGTTATTGTGTTATCTTTTATGTTGATTTGTAAGGTGGTAAAATTGTGTTTGAAAACTTTAATAAAATATATATTTTTAAAAAATTATACTGGCTGCCTTTCCGAGGCAACGGGAATTGTAGACAGAGTCAATGGATGGGAGGCTGGCTTGCGTGATGGATTGGTCTACATTCACGACCTTTTGTAGATTCCTGCTGTTTGTGCAGAGCAGGATCCATACCAAGCTGTGATACAACCAGAAAGAATGCTTTCAATGGTGCATCTGTAGAAGTTGGTGAGGGTCGTAAGTGACATGCCAAATTTACTTAGTCTTCTGAGAAAGTAGAGTTGTTGGTGGGCTTTCTTAATGTCATGCGGAGTGAATAGAATTAGCTGAAGATTGATATCTGTGATGCTTGGGTCTTCCGGAGGAGGGCAAGGTGGATCATCCACTCAATACGTTTGGTCTGGGTTGCCACAAATGCTTCAGCCTTGTTTGTTGCACTGATGTGCTGCATCCTTGAGGATGGGACTATTTCAGGACCCCCCTCCTTCAATCAGTTTGTTTAATTAAGTTGAAAGCTAGCAAAACAATAGCCTTGCATGTACAGAATTAATCCCATCTTCTGTTAATACATCAGAGGCTTCTAATTTCATTTTGGTTTAGAATGAGAACAAGAAGGTTGTCGTTTCCTGCCACATTCTATACCCTGAGATGTTATATGAGACTCCCCAACTACTGTTGCCACTGGAGATAAATGTATGCGAGAAATATTAGTAATATGAACTGTGGGTGAACTTAAGAACGTGACTTGGCAACAATTTGAAATATAATGTTTTTAAAAACTCTGTTCCTGCCACATTGCAGTGGGTTAAAGCTGTGATTTTGGCACCAATGCGTAGAATGCTTTTACATAATATTATAACGTACAGTTTCATGAATTTGTGCTCTTGGAATTGTGTTGTATGCTGACAAAGTATATATCAGGAATTTGAGCACAACCATTCATGCGATTTTATATATTATCCCAACTCTGCCCTCCCAACTAAGCTGACTCTGTGCTCTTTCAAAAATCTAAACCAATCCTGAAAATGTGAAAACATGAAATGAAAATGAAAATCGCTTATTGTCACAAGTAGGCTTCAAATGAAGTTACTGTGAAAAGCCTCTAGTCGCCACATTCCGGCGCCTGTTCGGGGAGGCTGGTACGGGAATTGAGCCGTGCTGCTGGTCTGCCGTGATCTGCTTTCAAAGCCAGCGATTTAGCCCAGTGTGCTAAATAGCCCTTAGCTTAAAGCACCTAGTCACCACATTCCGGCGCCTGTTCGGGGAGGCTGGTACGGGAATTGAACCTGCGCTGCTGCCATTGTTCGGCATTACAAGCCAGCTGTTTAGCCCACTGTGCTAAACCATATGTCCAAATGGAAATCTGCTCATTTAGCAGCCAGTAGGGTTGAAATGTCATTCTTATCTATATTATACCTAAATCAAACAACAGCTTGGATTTATACAATACATTTAATGCAGCAACAACATCCCAAGGCACATCAAAGGAGCGTAGGAAAATTGACCCTGAATATGGAGTGGAAATGTTTGACATGGTGATTTTAGACTTGATCAAAGAGATGAGGTTTGAGGAGACCTTAAAGAATGCAAGAGGTTTTGGAAGGGAATTTCAGAATTTAGGATGTAGACAATTTACAATAGAGTGCCAAAGTGGGACAAAGGAATTTTTGGATGTGCCAGATTTAAAGCAAAGCAAGAACACTGTAGTATAGTGAAATTTTGCAATACAAGCAAATGATGAATTAACATCAGAATGTGAATTTCAAATTTGAGGAGTTTGGGGACTGGGGATGGGAACCAATTTAAGTCCAGTGAATAACATGGAGAATGGATGAGTGGGACATTGGTATCAAATAGGATGCAAGCGACAAAGGTTTGGATGAACAAAGTTCAATGGAACGTGGAAACTCGGAGGTTGGTCAGAATAACATTGGAAAAGTCAAGTTTGGAGGTAACAAGCATGGATGAGAGTTTCAGGGACAGAGATGTGTGAAACTTGGTGGCCTTTTTAATGGTGAGGGTGGAAGTTTCAGACGCTTAGAGATTGGGAACAATCTTTGAAACCTGAGACAATGGCTAGAGTCAATTGATGGCCAAATATTACTCTCTAGTGACATTAGGAAATAAGCCACATATATTCGGTATAATCTAAATTGACTAAAACATATTTATTATATCTTTTTCCTCCTATTAAAAACATAACAATTGGATACAGATTATTGATGTTTGCCTTTTGTACTTTTCTCAACAGTGCAAGCATGTCTACGACTAACAATCACTACTTTCAGTACAAGGGCTGTAACTTTGTTTCCACTATCTACACAAAGGAACATTTAGAACAACTGCAACATTTTGAAATAAAGGACACAGATGTCTTCATTGTGACGTACCCTAAATCTGGTAAGAAACTTGTTAGTTTCTGAATGTACATACATAGAGTTTCACAGAGATTACTGTTTATACTCCTTTTATGACTCTGGCCTGCCCCCAACCAGTGGTGAGTATTTGATTTTAAAGCAACACCCTCCCAGGAGGCCTGCCATGTTAAGTACTGATGCCAACATTAAGAATTATGTGCCTGCGTTCAATATTGTCTGAAGTTTAACATAATTCCTCTAAGCTGCTCCCATGCCCCCTACAATTGAGTTTCCTTCTACAATCCAATGTCTAGATAATGAGACCTGGGGTTGTGGTATTAAAATCCCATGTGTGAACTGTATGGTGCGATTTTTGCATGTGCCCCATGTGCATTCCTGTGATAATTAGAAAGCAGACGAGAGGGTGGCCTGATAGAAGTCTTCAAGGTTATGAATTGGTATGGTAGGGTTGATGCAAATAAAATGCTTCTACTTGTGGGAGAGCCTAGAACTAAAATCAAAGAATGGTTACAGCACAGAATATTGCCAGTCTGCCTATACTGTCTCTCTGCAAGAACAAAGCCTCACTGTCCTGCCTTTTCCCCATAGCTCTGCAACTTTTTTCTCTTCAGGTAATAATGCAATTTCCTTTTGAAAGCGTCCACCATGCTTTCAGGCAGTACATTCTAGATCCTAGCCACTTGCCACGTAGAAAAAGGTTTTCCGTATATCAACATTTGGTCTTTTGCCAATCACTTAAAAGGTAAAAGAACAGACAAGAGGCTTCAAATAAGTAGAGTTTGCACATTCTCCCCATGTCTGCGTGGGTTTCACCCCTACAACCCAATGATGTGCAGGGTAGGTGGATTGACCATGCTAAATTACCCCTTAATTGAAAAAAATAATTGGGTATTCTAAATTATTATTATTTTTTTTAAAAGAACAGACAAGAGGCCACAAACAAAGTCAGTCATTGATAAATCCATAAGAAAATTCAGGAGATTGGAATGTGAAATTCGCTACACAAGGAAAAGTTGAGGCGAATGGGGTAGACAACAACAACTTGTGTTTGTCTTTGGCAGCCTTCCATTTCATCAGATGATGGTTTGCACCTTGGGGGTCAACTCTGTATTAAACATCACCTGGTTCAGCTCAGGTGTCCCACTTTGGCAAAGCAGACTGCGTTACTTGCTGCAGCTGAAGACATTTACTGAGGACATTTGCAGGCCTCTGTTTTTGTATAGCACTTTTTTTAACACAGTAAAGTTATCAAACAAAATTTGACACTAAAGCACGTCAGGAAAAGTGAGGGCAGACTTGGTCAAAGAGGTCAGCTTAAAGATATAGGCTTAAAGATATAGGCAAGATGTAGGCTTAGGGGCTCAACATAGTTGCAAATGATGGACTATTAAAATTGGGAATGCACAAGAGGCCAGAATTGGTTGAATGCAGATATTTCCGAGCATTGCAGGACTTGAGACAGTTTGAAAAAAATTAATTTAGAGTACCCAATTTGGGTTGTGGGGTGAGACCCATGCAGACACGGGGAAAATGTGCAAACTCCACACGGCCAGTGACCCAGGGCCAGGATCGAACCTGGGTCCTTGGTGCCATGAGGCAGCAGTGCTAACCACTGCACCACCATGCTGCCCAGGGCTTGAGGCAATTATAGAGATTTGGGGGTGGTTAGTGGTGAGGCCATGAGGGTATTTACAAACAAGGTCTTGAAATTTAAAACTGAGGCATTGCTTAACCAGGAGCCAACATAGGTCAGTGAGCACAGAGGTGATAGGTGCAGGAGACCTCCAGGAGGACAATGGAATGCTTTAGGGATGTCGTCAAAGCATTCTTGAAGAGTTCAAGTATCTCCACTGACTCAAAGGGGTCCCTGGCTTGTGACTGACCAAAATGGAGAAAGTTCAATCGGGAAGGCACTAAACAAAACAAGGGCTTTGTTGGGTACGCTCAAGAGGTGCAGTTGAGGCATCAACAACTCATCGATCCAAACCTCCAAGCACCTCCTGCCCCTCAGGTGGCAGAGTCCACAGATCACAGATTGGGCTTCTCAGCCATCTCAGACCACATTTGAATCAGTATGGATGCAAGCCATCCTCGGTCTCGAGGGACTGCCTAACAAGAAGATGGGTGAATGGAACTTGCTGCATGCTTAGTTTTCAATGACCTAAAGGGTGGTGAGTGGGGGGCCAGTTAAGAGTATTCAAATTAGTTAAGTCCAGAGGCTAGAGGTAACAACCACTTGGATAAAGGTTTCAGCAGCAGATGGCTGAAGCAGGGGTGTAGTCAGGAGATGTTACAGAAGTGGAGATAGGTGATTTTTTTTTTTAGTGTACCCAATTCACTTTTACCAATTAAGGGGCACTTTAGCGTGGCCAATCCACCTAACCTGCACATCTTTGGATTGTGGGAGCTAAACCAACGCAAACACTGGAAGAATGTGCAAACTCCACACGGACAGGATATGGTGATTTTAATGATTGTGCAGAAGGGGTCGGAAGCTTATCTTGGGTCAAATATGACATTGCGGTTACATGAACAGCCTGGCTCAAACGCAGATAATTCCCAGGGAGAGGGATAGAGTCGGTGGCTTGGGATTGGAGTTTGTGGTGGGGGATCATATATTTAGTTGGAAGAAACTTTTGCTCAGTCAGTACTGGATTTCAGACAAGCAGTCTGATAATAGTCAATAAAGCGGGTAGATGTGGTGATGAGGGAATATTGGGTGTCATCAGTGTATACCAGAATGAGGGATCTGATGCTGTGCCCTGAATTTTTCAGCTCCCAGGTCAGGAGAACAGAGTCGGGAAATTTCCTGGCTCTGAAAATCCAACCCAGGAGAAAGTGCCCAAGACGTTGGGATTTCTGTTCCAGGGTGGCCAAGCTCTCTGGGAGTCAAGATGGGTGACCCCAGGATGAATGTGGAGGTTGCCAGGTGTGGAGGCAGGCTGCATGGAAGGTTTACTTTGGTGCTTTGGCACTTTGTCAGACATCTGTAGGAAAGCATTAAAACAGCCCTCCAGCCCTCACCCATCACAGCATTTCACTCCGCACACACTCCCCATGCCCCATTAATGCCAGGCCATGCCATCTCATGGCCACTGCCTATACTCATGGCCCCTCACACCCTCCATGCCAACCTACACCCTCCACCCACCCCATTGCTTTATCTAGCCCCAATCCCAACTATGCCAATCCATGCCTCCACCCACCACTCTTGCCCTTACACTAACTATGCCAAATCATTCAGTATCCACCAAGATCAGACCTGAGGACCCATGTTGAGATTAAATAAAGTAAAGTTCCAAGTATCTAATGCAGACTTATTTTTAAGACTTTGGAAAGACTATGGAAAGAAGCATTTGATTCCATAGGCTCATATCAAAGCTCTCTAACCACGTGGAGCAGTTAGTCAAACATTGAAATGGAAGGCAGCCCACGGTGATACTGGAAGGGAGGGAGCAGTAATTTTGGATGCCTTGATGGTGTGACAGTTATTTTTGACAGTTCCACTTGACGGTTGCTTTTGACATGTCTCATGCGATTATACACTTATTATGCACACATTTCCAATTTTAACAATTCCAAATGGGACCTGACCTACCCCAAAGGTGTCCCGGGACCATATCCAAAAGGGTACCCTACCTCTCCAAAGGACTCTGCAAAGTTAAAACCTGCTGCCAACTGATCTGCACACTTTGGGTTTCACTCGAGGTTAATGAAAATTGGACATGGCTAGAGGCAGCTACCTTTGCGAAAGGTACCTGAGCAAATCCTGACCTGGCCCCATTCACTCCCCTACAAAAATGGTAAGTGCCATGTTTTGGGGTGGTACTTCTGGATTTTGGCCTCCTCCACCATTTTCACCATGAGGGAGTGGCTCTCTGTTGTTACAAAAATCCAGGCCTGTGTTTTTGGGATGGTGTTATCAAGGAACAGCACCAGGTTAAAGTCCGACAGGTTTATTTGGAATCACTAGCTTTCAGAGCATAGCTCCTTCATCACCCCAGTCCAATGTTGGCATCTCCACAATAGGAACAGAATTAACCTTGGGAAGGAAGATTTTGTGCATAGTTATCTATATTTTAAATTTCTGCAAACTTGTGGATTCTTCAGCTTGACAGGAAGCCAAAGATGTGACTTCTAACCCTCTCCATGTTGGAGATGGGCCTTTTGAGCCGTCAGTTAAATCTCAATTAAATTCGGCTAGTAACCACATTGTTTCAAATAAATATAGTTTGCAAGAAACACATTTCAGTTACAGACTTCCCTGCTCCCACTGCTGGGAGAAATACACATTCCCGGAAAGTATGTACTTTGGGTGAATTTATCCTGCATGTGCTGAAGTTAACTTAATAGAAATGTTTTTTTACATAAATTAAACAAAATTCCGCCTAAGCAACATAGTTAATAATGTTACAGCATCCTTCACGTAAACAGCTTAGATTGCAAACCTGATAGTAGATGGAAGATGGTATTGGAGTCCAAGATCCAGCTCTGTTCCCTCAAGTATATTCTGATTAATCTGCCTTCCTAGTCTCCGTTTTAGCTGATGCTGTTAACAGTTCTCTCTCTTCAGGTGCTATCCCTCTCTCTTTTAAATGTGCTATCATCACCTCTATGACATTCTATGTGACTGTGAGATAGGTAAATTATCCCTCCTCATCCATTTAACCTGTCAGCAACATTTGAAGTGGATGACCAGCAAGTCATCCAGCTGAATGGGACTACTCCTTTACTGGTTCTATTCTTATGCAACTAGTAATAGCCAAAGTATCAGCTGTACTAGCTTCACCTCCTGCCTTACGTAATTATCTCAAGTGTCCCCCTAAGATCTGTCCTTGATCATAGAATCACAGAATTCCTACAGTGCAGAATGAGGCCACTTGGCCCATCGAGTCTGCACTAACCCTCCGAAAGAGCACCCCACCTCGGCCCATTCCCCTGCCCTACCCCCGCCACCCATAACCTAACCTGTACATCTTTGGACACTAATGGAAAATTTAGCATGGTCAAACCGCCTACCTGCACACCTTTGGACTATAGGAAGAAACTGGAGCACCCAGAGGAAACCCACGCAGATGTGGAGAGAATCTGCAAACTCCACACAGACAGTCACCCAGGTCGGAATCGAACTGGGGTCCCTGGCGCTGGGCCCGTACAATGCTGTTACAAAAATCCACCAAGCCACCTGATCTTCTCCCATTTCTCATCAACATGCTACCCCGTGATAACATTGCCTGACAGAACATCCTTAGTTTTCACAAGTGTGCAGTTGACACCCAGAAGTACCTCACCAACCTCTCTCTCAACCCCCTCCAGTATTGCTAAATTATCAGACAGGACTGAATGAGCAGAAATTTGCTCTAATTAAATATTGGGAAGACTGAAACCATTGTCTTCAGTCACTGCCCCAATTTCCATTCTCTAACTACTGACTCTACCCTCTTCCTGACAACAGTCGGAGACTGAATCAGACCGTTCACAACCTTGGTGCCATATTTGACCCAAAGCTTAGTTCGGAGCACACATTTATGTTATCACTGAGACTGCCTCTTTCCATCTCTGTAATGGAGGCTCTGCGTCAGCATATCTGCTGCGGAAACCTGCATTCGTGCCTTTGTTATCTCTCGCCTTGACTATCCAATGGATTCTTGGTTGGCCCAAATTCTACCCTCCATAAACCTGAAATTATCCAAAGCCCTGCTGCCCAATGCTCAACTCACACCAGGTTTTGCTCACCCAGAACTCCTGTGCTTGCTTCCCGACTTTTGCTCCTGATCCAGCAGTGCAACAATTTTAAAATCCTCATTCTTATTTTCAAATGACTCCATGGTCTCAATTCTCCCCAACTCTGTAATCTCCTCCAAACCCACAACCTGCCTGAAATATCTGTGATGCTCTAATTCTGATTTCCTGAGGATCCCTGCATTTAGTCACTCTCCAGTGGTGGCCGAGCCTTTGGCTGCCCAGGCCCAAAGCTCTGAAATTCACTCCTTGCACCTCTCTGCCAGTCTTCCATTCTTTTCTTCTTTAAGACATTTCTTAAAATGTATCCCTTTGCCCAACTTTTGGCCATTTGCCCTAATGTCTCCTTAGGTGAATCTATGTCTAATTTTGCTTTGTAATGCTTCTGCTATCCCATGTACCTTGAGGTATTTTATTATTTCAAGGATGTTACAGGTACAATAAAATAAGTGATTGCTGCCAGAAATGGCTAATAAACTTAAATCAGACTGTTGTGCCTTGGCGCGATGCCACATCTGTCACATCCTTGCAGCTCATTGGGCAAATGACCATGGATGTGACAGGCCACTGACATGATAGACAAATACAGCAGTAGTAGACACCGCTGACTTTTCAGGACCAACACAGGAGCAAGCCCAGTAAGGTACAAGGACATTCACAAATACCCAGCAGGGCGTTCACCATATATATGAAGTAGAAGAAGTTCAATGTTCGGGTTCTTAACACCACACACAGTAGACCAAGCCTAATTAAAAGAGCTATGAAAAGAGTTAATATTACTCATATCATGTTGATAAGTTAGTTGCATTATATTTGACTTTTTGTCGAATTAGTTAATTGAAGATTGTGGAGCAGAACATGACTGCGAGACAAGTGATACCCATTCCCAATTACAGAGACGTCACATGCACAGGTCCCCTGCTTGCACAAACCTTCAATCATCTGACCCTCTTACATCACCTAGTTTGACTGTTGGGGCTGTTAATCAGATGTAACTGTTGTAGTGCAAAGAAGAATGTTTTTGCACTGTAAAAAGGTGGCATCGCTAACCCCATTATTCCTGCCCCTTATCAGACTAACAGTCCTCCTTCTCATGTTGCAACTTTGCAGCAAAGATATGAGTGACCTTGTTTCCCATGCAATTAGCTCTGCTCTATTCCACATTCTTGCTAGTGGATATCATCCATCTTTTGATAACTTGGTAACAACTGATTTTAGTAATTTGGTTAAACCTTTATTAACCCATATCTTTAAAGTAAATAATCGGGGCAGGCACGGTGGCACATTGGTTAGCACTGCTGTTTCACAGCGCCGAGGACCCGGGTTTGATCCCGGCCCTGGGTCACTGTCTGTGTGAAGTTTGCACATTCTCCCCGTGTCTGCATGGGTTTCACCCCACCACCCAAAGATGTGCAGGTTAAGTGGATTGGCCATGCTAAATTGCCCCCTAATTGGTCTTATTCACCTCGTCTCTTCCAACAATCCTGTTCTGACCCTGATTTCCTTTGTCAGTACTCTCACATCCGTGTTCAACAAATAGATGGGCCTGCAGGACCCACGCTCCACTGGTCCTTCCCCTTCTTCCCGTTTCAGCAAAATCAATGCCTGAGCAACGTTGCTGGCAACTCACTCCCCTCCATCGCCTCACTAAACATCCCCAACTGGTGGGGGGGCAGCTCTGTAGCAAACAGTTTATTAATCTGTCTGTCCCGGGACCTTCACCGCTTGCATTCCCCTGGTACTATCCATAACCTACCTCAGCCCCAAAGGCTCCTCCAGTCCCTGCCTCTTCCTCTCCTCCAGCTCTGGGAACCTCTACCCAATCAGAATCCTCCCCATATCCCCCACCTCTCCCCCCGGGTTGGCCTTATACAACTTCTCATAGTACCTCGTGAACACCTCATTTATCTTTTCCGGCTCTGATAACAACTCCCCTTCTCCACCCTTGCCTGCAAAATATCCCTGGACGCTGCTTGACGCCGCAACTGGTGGGCCAACATACGACCCGCCATCTCTCCATACTCGTCCTGCACCCCCCTCACCCTCCGCAGCTGCCCCGCCGTCTTGCCCATCATCAATGTATCAAACTGCCCCTGCAACCACTACCTCTCCACCAGCAGCTCCTTCGTGGGGTCCGCCGAATATCTCCTATCTACCTCGACTATCTTACCCAACAGCCGCCGGTGCTCCTCTCTCCTCCACCTATCCCTATGCACCTTAAACAAAATAATCTCAGCCTGGACCACCACCTTTAAAGCTTTGCTGACACATTCCCATTCTGATTAAACTCCACATAGTTCCTCATCACCACTCGCACCTACTCATAAAAAGCCTTGTCTGCCAGAAGTCCCAAATCCAACCTCCAACCCGGCCTCTGCACCTGCCCCGAACTAAGTCTCACATCCAGCCACCACGGCGCTTGGTCCAAAATCACAATTCCCGTATATTCCATCTCTACCACCCCATCAGCATCGCCCAACTACCACGAAAAAAATTAATTCTAGATTGTATATGTGCGAGAAGAAGAAATACCCCATTCCTCCCGGGTTCCTGAACCCCCACACGTCCACCATCCCCATTCTATCCATAAGCTCTCACCATCCTCGACCTTCCCATCGACTTGGGGCTCGGCCTGTCCACCTTCAACTCCATAACATAGTTAAAATCTCCTCCCATAACCTGAAGTTGCGTTTCCAAGTCCAGAATTAGCCCTAGTACACTCTTTACAAACCCCACATCGTCCCAGTTAGGTGCATAAACATTGGCTAACACTACCGGCGTCCCCTCTAACACCCCACTCACTATCACTAACCTCCCTCCTGGATTGCGCATCTCCTTGGCCCTCACAAACCCCGTTTCCTTGCTCAGCAAAATGGCTAACCCACCCCCTCCCCGCAACTTTGAGTCAAACCCCGAGTGAAATACTTGTCCCACTCATCCTTCCTCAATCTAATCTGATTCTTTACCCAGAGATGCATCTCCTGCAACCCCGCAATCCACAAATTCTGTCGTCTGGGCCTGTTCTCCTCCACCTTCAACCGCAGTGACTTGCATCGATCCCCCAGGATCCCCACCTCTGCCTCCAAGGACACAATATGACGTGTCACTTCTCCCTCAATTGCCTTCGACCAGTCACTGTGCATCTCCTTCTTCTGCTGTCAACATTCCTCCTTGATGAAGCTCATCAATTGTTCCATCTGAAGCTTTCCCACTGCCGACGACCCTTCCCCCCTCTGCCATTTTTACAATTGCGCCACAAAGCTCCTCCAACTTAGCCAGGTCTTCTGCCGGGTCGGATAGCCAGCAAACATGGCAGTCCAGGGGAGAACTTCTCTTACACTTTCTACTCCACTTTTCTGCTGCATCTACCCAATACACAGGTGAAAAAAAGCCAAAACCAACATGCCCTGTGTTCACTCACTCCCATGGCTGCCATCGGAAGTCTTGACCTCTCCAATATAGCGCTACACTCCATATGCTTAACCCAATGTCTATGTCTGTGTATTTACATTATGTATCTATCGTATGTCCTATGTTTGTCATGTATGAAACGATCTGCCTGGACTGTACGCAGAACAATACTCGGTACACGTGGCAATAAATCTAAAAAACGTTTTTGAATATTCTACCCAAGCCATAATGTGGTTGGCGTGGGCAGATGGGTAAGAGTGGTGATTTTTTTTGCCATTTGAGTAGGGTCCCCTGTTTACATTAAAGGCATCACCCCCCCCCCCCCCCCCCCACCTGCCTCATTTTGTGCTGCCCTGTCTGGCCTCAAAAGTTCGTAACTGCCCTTCTCCTTGCCCCCAACCCCTCCCCCCTCTCTCCCTCAGGTGTCCCTCCCTGCCCAAAGGTTCCAGACTTACCTGAGTCCAGGTCCTCTGGGATCCCTTCCTCATGGGCCTGCGTAGAGTCCCAGCAGCAGCAGAAGAGACAGAAAAATTTATCATGGGGAATGATGAAATGGACAAATAGTTTGTGTCTGCCTTCACAGTAGAAGACACAAGCTGCACACTAGGACAGGAGGAAGGTCTAGGTGCTAAAAAGAGTGAAGAAGTGAAGATAATTAATATCAGCAGCGATAAAGTACTGGAGAAATGTAAGTGACTAAAATCTGAGAAGGTTTCAGGAACTGATGGCCAATATTCGAGGATTCCAAAACAGATAACTGCAGAGATAGTGAATGCTCTGGTTATGATTTGTCTCAAAATTCCCTAGATTCTGGAATGGTCCCAGTAGATTGAAAGTTGTCAAATGTGACACTGCTATTCAAGAAAGGAGGATGAAAAAACAGTGAACTAAGATCAGATGTCATCTAGAAAGTGCTAGAATTTATTATTTAGGAAGTCTTAACAATGCACTTCGAAAATTATAGAATGATCAGGCAAAGTCAATGTAATGTAATCAAAAAGGAAATAGTGTTTGACAAACTTATTAGAGTTTTTTGAGGATGTAACTAATGGCATAGTTAAAGAGGAACCAGTAGACGTAGTTGGGCAAAATTCTCTGATAATGGGGCTATGTCCCCACGTCGTGAGAAAACGGGCGCAAATCACTCTGGACTTTCCTGGAGAAAGTCTGAGTGATTCTCCGTGTCTGAGTGATTCTCCGTTTTGTAGGGGGCTAGCTCCTCGCAGCTCCGGCAGCCGATACGGGGCTCTACACTACTCGTTGCGGATCCGCGCAACATGGTGGACCCACACCACGGGCCGGCCCCGAGATTGCGCACGCCCGCGATTGTTGGCCCCCGATCGCGAGCCTGGCCGTCCTGGAGGCCCCCCCCCCCCCCCCCGGTGACGGATCCCCCTGCACCCCCCCCCCCCCCCCCCCCCAACCAGGGCAGCCACAGACTGAGTCGGCAGCCGCCACTCCGAGCTGCCGCCGGGTGGAACCATGAGTGAACCACGGCGGCGGGAACTCGGCCAGTTGTCAGCGGAGAATCGCCGCGGGGGCCTCTTTCAATGGTCCCCGACCACGCCGCATCGACCGCGCGCACGCGATTGGTGGCAATTCTCTGGTCCCTGGAGAATTGCGTGAGCGTCGTCGGACCCGATCATGGTGTGCCGCCATTCTCCGCCCCCGCGCTGAGCGCGATTGTGGAGCAGAGGCTCGGTGAATCCCGGCCACTATATCTCACTTTCCAAAAAGCATTCGATAAGCTGTCACACAAAAGGTTCATAGGCAAGAAAAGGAATCATGAAGTTAGGGAGAATATACTCGCATGGTTAGAACACTGATTAATAGGAGGCAAAAAATGTACATAAATGGGGGGCTCTCAAGTTGGCAGGCTGCAACAAGACTCAGTACTGGAGCCTTACCTATGTACACATTAAAGACAGAGAAATATTGCTGATGATACAAAGCTAGGTGGAAAGGTAAGTTGTCAGAAGGATATAGAGAGCTGCAAAGAGATATAGAGCATGATCTACCAACACCTTGCACCCGAAAAACAGTGAGGTGCGGCCAGTAGATGCCGGGAGATCCCCCTTCTGGGATCTACCCGGCTCACGAGATATTATGCGATCTCACAAGAAGTCGCAATGTGAATCCTGACCATTGTGGGTGGGATCACTTTCTGGCAAATCTCTTATTAAAGTGAGATAGCTAGTCTCACTCTAATATCTATTCCAGAGATCTAACCAAGGCATGAGATTAGATGGATTGGTGCTTATGAGAATGGTACCTAGATGATCGGACCCCCCCCCCGGCTTTTGGGCTCTGGGCAGGATAGCACTGCTTGTGCCAGCCTGGCATTGCCGAAATGTCCAGGTGGCATTGCCAGGGTGCCAGGCTGGCATTTTCTCATTGTTGGGATTGGGCTGGGGTGCCCTGTGGGGAGTGGGGGGAGGAGGACCTCCTGTTATGTGAGTTGGGGGGATTTGGGGCCATATTGGCTCGAGAGATCGGTATGTCATTTAAAAATGAGGTCCTGATCTCTCCCTGCACTGAGAGTTCTGGTGAGCGGAGCTCCACAGTGAAAGGAACAGGGCTAAATGCGACCTTGGCCACGTGTTCTCTGTTGAGGCACCCGATCTACCCAGATGGGCGCTAGATAGCAGGGTGTTTCTCGGCGCTCTGAACATTGGGAAACACCCGGCTAATTGCACGTGCTACGGGACTCTGTCCCCATTCGGGTAGATCGCGCCCCTAGATTCAGAATGCTGATCTATGTTACTTCCACCAATATGCTCAAATATGTATAAACTGTGACCATGCAAACACTTGAAGTGGCCAGCTCCTCTGGTTGGTTGTATATTCTTCTCCCAATTGTCAGTTGGGTCCTCTCTCTCTCTTCCTCCTTGAGATTTCCTTCTGCCAATTCCTTCTGCCAATTTGAAGGAACTACTCCTTTGGCTGTAGTACAGGTCTCTGAGGTGTTCATTTTTTCATGATGTGGAGATGCCGGCGTTGGACTGGGGTGAGCACAGTACGAAGTCTTACAACACCAGGTTAAAGTCCAACAGGTTTGTTTCGATGTCACTAGGTTTCGGAGCGCTGCTCCTTCCTCAGGTGAATCAATGGAAAGTGACATTCACCTGAGGAAGGAGCAGCGCTCCGAAAGCTAGTGACATCGAAACAAACCTGTTGGACTTTAACCTGGTGTTGTAAGACTTCGTACTGTGTTCATTTTTTCAGGGGGTGGGGATAGTTTACTATATTGACAAGAAATGTTCTATGAAGCTGCTTTCAAAATGCAATACCCAATTATATTCTGAGGCCTTTGTTTAAACCATACTTTGTATTCTTCCAATTAAGATGTGTATCTTTTTCTTTCCCCAGTAATTTTCCATTATATGAAGCCTGTTATGGTCAATTTTCCAGGAAAACACCTTGAGTGGAGTTTTGCCACAATTTGTCAACAAGGGTGTCAGGCCCTGACTGAAAACTGGGGTGTTTCTTTCCAGGAACATAACTGAGTTTGCAGACCAGATTATCTGGCACTTAGTGCACAGAAAATCTGGGGGCATGGTTAAAGCTATCACTCTGGTGGGGCGGGGCCTAATAGAGCCAAATAGGTCAACTCTACAGTGATCAGGATGCCACCTTTAAAGGGAGTGTTTAAACAATCTGTGTTTAAAATAATTTTTCCCAAGTCCCTCATGGACACAGAGGACCATCCCCACATGCTTCAGGAATACCACCACCATTGAAGGTTTCTAGGGGCACTCTTTCCCCTCCCTCACTTCCCGCTTCCCCATACTGTCATCAGGGCTCTCTCCTTCCCCCCCCCCCCCCGCCCCCCAACCACACATAAGAGGAAGCCCCTCTTCTCCCCCATGGAGAAGGGTTACCCCAACAGTACCACTTGGCACTGCCAGGGTGAAATGCCCAGCCTTGGCCCTCACCCCTGGGCCTCCAGGCACCTCTGCACCCCTGGCGTGGTCATCATGACTGGCTTTCAATTTTGAAAACCAGTAGTGATTTGCACCAGTGTGATGTCATGCCACGGGGGGAGGTGGATACACCGTGGGCAGATGTTACGGCGTAAAGCTGTTTAAGTGCATTTAGATATAATTTAATTAATGGAAATCAGATTCATGCCCACACCAGCGGGGGACAGGGAAAATCTCAAACCGAATTCTCCGGCACAAATCCCATTTTGACCAACGCGCGCCATTCAGCGGCCATAACAGGATTTACACTTGCGACAAACAGGGAAGCTAGATCTCGCCCCTTATCTTGATTCAAGCCCCAGTCTTAACTTTGTTGTTTCCCTTGAAAGCACTTGTTTTGGTCCCTTGGCTTGGTAGGTACAGCAGGGTTAATTTTAAAAGATTGACAGACAAGCATCCCTTCATTAGTGCCTTCCAAGTTTCCCAAGGCATGTTAGTTGAATGCCAAATTTAAAGAAGTCAAAAGCTTGCCCTCCACCCCATACCAAACATCAAGCCATTGTTTTGAAGGCTGTCATTGATGTTATCTTCCCCAGTAATTTTTCCTTTGACCTTATAGTCCTGAACCCTAAACAACCCACTCTTGCCTCCTTGTGGACACGGTAGCACAGTGGTTCGCACTGTTGCTTCACAGCGCCTGGAGGAAAGTCATACAGACACGGGGAGAAGGTGCAGATTGTGCACAGACAGTGACCCAAGCCGGGAATCAAACCTGGGACCCTGGAGCTGTGAAGCAACATTGCTAACCACTGTGCTACCGTGCTGCACATGAAACATTCTCTGTTCTAGTTTTACTCAGGCACCCCACCCTTGTCTTTATTTCCAATCGATTGATGACTGTATCAGTGTTGTTTCCTGTTTTCAAAACTGGAAAATGTTGTCAGCTCTGTTTCCAATTTCCACCCTACCCTCAACTTCACATAATCTATCTCTGACTTGCCATTTTGCGAGATGGGCTACTGACCAGTATCTAAACTTAAGCTTCCTTGACGACACTTCTCCACCAGATCCTCCTTCCTATAAGAACTCTATTCCACTCTTCAGTTTCTCTGACTCCATCGCATCAATTCAAACAATGCCAGCTTCCATGTCAATGTTTTTCAACTAAGGATTCCCCCTCACTATATTTGACTGGGCCCTGCCTATGTTTTTCATTACCCACACTTTTTTCTCTCACCCTTTCCCCTCCCTTCCAGAACAATGATAGGGTTTCCATTGTCCTCAACTTCCATCCACCCAACTTCCACATACAAATGGATCATCCTCTGCCATTTCTGCATGGATGTGTGCCACCACCAAACACATCTTCCCCTTGCAAAGATGTTCTCATTCTATTTTGATCTTAGAAAGTAAAAGGATGAGCATTCCAAAATTGACTGTATCATAAACTACCAAACATATTTATTTTTTAAATAGTGAACAGTGATGCTAACTCCTTACTCAGATCAGCTTAAATCATGTTCCACCATTTTTTTCATTCTGATATTTGACAATTGAAAAGTCCTAGGCGCAACTCCTCCATTTGCTCCGTCATTTAGCTCTGTGTTTTCCTTAGAAAGGAAGATTATGGTTGAGGGGCTTGGTTATATTGCCATCTATTTGTTCATTGACTTTTAAAAAAAAATTTAGAGTACCAAATTTTCTTTTTCCAATTAAGGGGCAATTTAGCGTGGCCAATCCACCTGACCTGCACGTCTTTGGGTTGTGGGGACAAAACCCAAGCAGACACAGGGAGAATGTGCAAACTCCACACGGTCAGTGACCCAGGGCCAGGATCGAACCCGAGTCCTCAGCGCCACAGGCAGCAGTGCTAACCACTGCGCCACTGTGTCGCCCCTTTGTTCATTGACATAAAGTGTGACGTAATCTTACGATCTCAAGAGAACTCTTGCGTTAAGAGGAGGTTGAAACAAGCACCATAGATTGCTATGTGCAAGGTGCCCTTTGAAGCTTCGAAACATACTTTCACAAACAGGGTCGACTTAAAAGCTGAGTATAGAATGTGAACCATCAGTGCTGGTGCAGGAGAACTTATTTTTGATTGTTGGTTGCAATGCATGGCCTGCTTTATCTTAAACTCCCAATCAACCTCTTGGCATAATGGTTGTACTGCCTGCTTTATCCCATGCGTGACTTATAAGGCCAGCATGTGAACATACAGACACGATCGTAAACATACATCTTTGATCTGAAAAATGTAGACCAACTCCTCATGTGCGTATAACTCTAAACATGCATTTATTGGCTGAGAAATGGGGATAGTGGTGCAATTTGTATGCTGAGTATAGGTCTAAACAGGCATTTTGGTGCTGAAAAAATTACGTTGCCTTGTATGCCAGGTCAACTTATACACTGTGCTCTTCTGTAATTTAAAATCTCTTCTTTCCTTCAGCAAAACTAGTTGGCATTTGAGTGAAACATTGTTGTTTCCAAAACCGGTGACTGGGAGTGTGGTTGTATGTGTGTGTATATATATATTTTATATATATATATATATATAAAATAGGACCCTAATCTTCTATTTAAAAAAACCTATGGCTGGAAACAGATGGAAGGTCCCACAAATAATGGCAGCAAAAACATCAGCATAAATGGGATGGTTAGCATGCTGACCTCATTTTGAGCCTTTATCGTCTCTCTAAATGGCAAGTAGGTGGAATTAAACCCGGCCCCATTACTCCATGTGGTGAAAGTTTACAGGCGCCATATGAGGCATCTGATTTGTGATTTTCTTTTGATTACTGTTTTTTCCTGTTGTACACCAGGTACTATATGGATGCAGCAAATCATGAGTTTAATTTATTCCAATGGTGACCCAGCTGCCGTACAAAGCAAACCAGCGATAGAACGTGTTCCTTGGATTGAGTTGCCAAATTCAAATTTTCCTGCACGCCCATCCCCTCGCCTGAGTGTCACACATTTGCCCTACCAGTTAGTTCCAAAAGCATTGAAGGAAAAGATGGGAAAAGTAAGAAGTTTCTCTCTCCTATTATTTGTTTTACAAAGTACTTTGTCTCGTCCGTGTTGTTTATATGTTGACATTGAATGCATTTTTCTTATGACATTCTGAATGTGTGACAAGATAGATGACTAATAAAGACATTCCTCATAATTGAAAAATGAAAATCGCTTCTGTCACAAGTAGGCTTCAAATGAAGTTACTGTGAAAAGCCCCTAGTCGCCACATTTCGGCACCTGTTCGGGTAATTTACCAGTGTGCTTCCAAAATGCACTTATTATATTTGCCTGTGATTTGAGTCTTTCAGCTCTGGCTCCAGTTTAGATGGGGCTAGCACCGTTATTACCTTCCAACCACACCAGGCAGCACTGGAGCATAGTGGTTAGCACTGTTGCTTCACAGTGCCTGGGTCCCGGGTTCGAATCCTGGCTTGAGTCATTGTCTGTGCGGAGTCTGCACGTTCTCCCCATGTCTGTGTGGGTTTCTTCCGGGTGCTCTGGTTTCCTCCCACAAATTCCGAAAGACGTGCTGTTAGGTAATTTGGACATTCTGAATTCTCTCTCTGTGTACCCGAACAGGCGGCGGAATGTGGCGACAAGGGGCTTTTCACAGTAACTTCATTGCAGTGTTAATGTAAGCCTACTTGTGACAATAAAGATTATTATTAAGTCTGTGAAGATTGGGCATCTTACCCAATATTCCCTGCTGTCACTTCTCCTCACTTGCGTGTTTTTGACAATTTTTATCCCCTTCTTTCTGATGTCGCTCTTCCATGGGCAGCACGGTAGCACAGTGGTTAGCACAGTTGCTTCACAGCTCCAGGGTCCCAGGTTCAATTCCCGGCTTGGGTCACTGTCTATCCGGAGTCTGCATGTTCTTCCACTGTCTGCGTGGGTTTCCTCCGGGTGCTCCGGTTTCCTCCCACAGTCCAAAGATGTGCAGGTTAGGTGGATTGGACATGATAAATTGCCCTTAGTGTCCAAAAAGGTTAGGTGGGGTTACGTGGATAGGATGGATGCATGGGCTTAAGTAGGGTGCTCTTTCCAAGAACCAGTGCAGACTCGATGGGCCGAACAACCACCTTCTGCACTGTAAATTCTATGAAAAATATTCCTGTTTGCCTGTCATAAACGGCGAGGGTTGCAGCAACTATACTTTCTGACCCATCTGGTTCTTATCTTTGTTCCTGCCCAGTTCTGTGAGTCCACACTTTGAGAAGCTGGCAGACGTTTTTCTCTTGCCTATCTGCCATATCTGATGGCCCACAGTGGCTTCTAATATTCATTGTCATTCTTCATATTCACACTTAGCCCTTCTGTTGTTAATCTGCTGCGAAATCAATATAACTGGAATTGAAAATCCAGTCCACCAGGTCCCTCCGTGTTCTTTTGCACCTGTCTAATTTTCCAGATGTGCCAGAAGGTGAGGGGAGGCGAAGAGTGGTGAGTGTATTTAATGGGCAGGTACAAAGTTAAGAGATGAATCAGATGGGTCAGAAAGTCTGGTTCCTGCATCCTTCGCTCTTTTGACAGGCGGACAGGAATATGGGGCGAGCGACATGAGAAACAGGGGGGTAGAAATTGTCAAAAGCACACAAGTAAAGAGAGGCGACAGCAGGAAATATTGGGTAAGATGCCCAGTACCATTTAATGGCAAATAAAATATGGCACCCAATCAGATAGTCACAATTATAACTTAAATTATGTATTTGGAAATGTATCAAAACTGCAGTTTCTAGTTGCGGGGGACCATACGGGCCCAGTGTTTCAAATCTGGCTGTCCCAGTACCAGTCATTTTCAGAATGTGACATACGTTTTTTGTGAGCTCCGGATCTACTCATCTTCAAATCTGTCTTTTTTATCCTGGTGCACATTTTGTATTTGTCTGTTCTTGGGTTGCATGGCTTGCGCTGTGCCCCAGGAAGTTTCTGACCGGTGTCTTGTCAAAATAATAGTCCTCGTTTGTTCGTGGTGGTTGGAGTGGGCTGGGATGGGCTCAGCTTGCAGTGGTACAGCTGCGATTATAACATAGAACATATAGTGCAGAAGGAGGCCATTCGGCCCATCGAGTCTGCACCGACCCACTTAAGCCCTCACTTCCATCCTCTCCCCCTAACCCAATAAACCCCTCCTAACCTTTTTGGACACTAAGGACAATTTATCATGACCAATCCACCTAACCTGCATGCCTTTGGATTGTGGGAGGAAACCGGAGCACCCGGAGGAAACCCACGCAAACATAGGGGGAACGTGCAGACTCTGCACAGACAGTGACCCAGCAGGGAATCGAACCTGGGACACTGGTGCTGTGAAGCCACAGTGCTAACCACTATGATACTGGGCTGCCCTCACTTTGACAGTGCTGTGTGCATCGAATGTTGTTGCCAACGAAGATGTTGTCTTGGCTGAAGATCGCAGCTCTGTGATGCAAGTTGTCAGGGCTCATACATTTCATCGAATCCCTAAGTGCAGAAGGAGGCCATTCAGCCCATCAAGTTTTCACCGATCCTCTTTCTAGGCACACTTCCAAGCCCTATCTTTGTAACCCCACCCTAACCTGCACATCTTTGGAGGAAACTGGAGCACCCAGAGGAAACCCACGCAGACACTGCGAGAATATGCAAACTTCACACAGATAATAACCAAGGCCAGAGTTGAACCTGTGTCCCTGGTGCTGTGAGGCAGCAGTGCTAACCTCTGTTTCACCCTGTCGCCTCACTTCAACGTATTGCAGAATATTTTTTATGATGGAGGCGCACAAAGAGATTCTTGCACTTTCCCTGATGAGCACCTGCCTCTGCGTTGTCGAGATCCTGCTACTTGGCGTGTCATCCATCCTGATGGAGTCGGGAGAGGGGGCCAGATGGCATGTGCCTTCAATCTTGATCTCTGGCGAGAGATGGAAGGCAAGTTCCCGACTGAGTTTGAAAATAGGCTGCCAAGTTTTAGTAATCTGGGGGGTGCATCAGATTCGATGGAGCACAGCAAATCTTGTCTTCGGGGGTCAGAGGTTGGTTGGGATTACCGATCACTGGTCCTGTGTTGTCTTGTTCTTGATGCTTGTCATGAGGGATTGGAGGTTACCGAGCTGGTTGAGTCATCTCCCCCAGCCAGGGCCTAGGCTGTGGACTACCTGGGCATTGGTGAGATGGCATTATGGGATAATGGTGTCTCATGCTTTGATCGTTGGAATCCTGAGAGAATCCTGAGAGATCCTGAAGAGTATTCATTGATTATGCATTATCCTTTGCCCTTGCCTCTTTGTGTGACTTGGAAGATGTCTTTATCCTGCAGTTTGCCCTGCGATTCTCCTGGACATTACTCCCTTGGTTATCCTGATTTAGCAAATTCATGTTGAGTCAAATGTGAGAAATGTGACTTGTGCACAGTTTCACTCCTCTGGTATTAAGTCTCATGACTTGTGGTGGGGGGGGGAACGGGGGCTGATTTTTATTATCGGCCCATTTGTAAAAAAAGTGAGTGGAGCTGGAGCAGAGAAAGGTGGGGTTCTGTTCTTTGTTAACTGAAAGTAAGAATCTGTGTCTTTACCCCTTGATGGCCCAGGCAGACTTTTCAGTATCCTGGCGAGGACTGGGTTTTGATTCCTGTGACTCTTCCTTTCGGTTGAATTTGTTTCTTCTCTTCGTTTGGGTTTCTCTCTTTATCTTTCTTCATAACTATGGAAAGTATTAGAACATCAGGTTTATTATTAGGGCAAGTTGAAGTGGCATCAGTATTCATGGCTGATTACTGGGGAGGAGGGTGGTCTTGGGTATTCTTCGTGCATTGGTAGTTGATGTGAGTTGGTTTGGGCATCCCCTCCCTGGGTGTTTTTTCAATTTGTCCTTTTTCCGTCATCCGGATGAGCATTGTGCTAGTCGTTATCCTGGCCTAGTCCGGTGGTGCTGGGGACGAGGGAGCTGGCCCTCCTTCCCAGAACTCGCAATTGATGAGGGACTTGACAGTTTTTCTTCTCCCGGGCTGGAACAATTATCCTTTGCCCTTCAGTGCGGGTGGGAGTGGTGCATTGCCCCGGATGGAGCTGGGGGATATGTAGGCTCTGGGGGGTGTAGTTCTTGGGGATGTGTGGGAGGTCTTGGCGATGTAATTTCCTGTGTTTTGGATGATGCTGGGCTAAACCAAGCCTGGTGCTGTGGTTGGTATCCTGCTACCCCTGAATGAAAGGAGTTTTCCTCTTTGGGAGTGCCTACAAGGGATAGCTGGAGAGGCTGGTTTAGCCCCCCCTCCCCCTCCCGAGTGCATGGGGATCTGGGGATGGGCTGAGTTCTGCACTTGGTGGCTATCCTGATTTTTATTTCCCCTGGGGTGGGTGTGATGTCCTTTTTATTGAGTAGCTGTTTCTCCTCCTCATTGGCATGTGTTTGTGTTTGTCTGGGGTGTTTGGGGTTGGGTTGGGTTCTGACCCTAAACATCCAAAAGGGTTAGTTCTGGTGGTTCTTGATCTTCTTCATTTTGGAGACCTTGAAGGTTGAATCCTCCATTGGGTCTCTCTCTTTGCTTTTCCTCGTGTCGGTGCATGATGAAGTTGGATTTGAATTGACGATCTGGCTACTGAGGAGTGGGACTGCTGTGGGTACACCTTCTGCGACTGTGGTCACCTTGTGTTTGTTTGGCGTTCTTTTCTGGAGGGTTTTTCTCCTTTTTCTTCTTGTCTGGATGAGCATGGTATTGACTTTGTTTTTCTATTGGTCTGGCCAGATTGGTGGAGTGGGCCCCCCTGGTGATGCCGGGAAGGAGGGCGTCAGCCCTCCCTCCCAGGGCGCCCTATGTTTGGATGCTTCGATGTTTCCCTTTTCCTCTTGAGATGGGCGCCCCCTTGACAGGAACCAGAATGATTATCTTTATCCCAGTGCTGCGCTCTGATAGTTGCTTGAGTGGCTTACTCCCTCCTTGTTGGTGGTTGCTTCAGAGGCATCGTGGTGATTCAAGGTCTGGTTTGGGTCCTGAGCTGTTTTTATCCATTGGGGTGCTTTTCTACCTCTTTTCCTGTGGGAAACCTGGGTTTGAGAATGACTTAGATAGTTGCTGCTGGTCCTCTCTTCATCAGTATATGGAATGATATTGGTTCTGCTCTGGGCCTGAATTGGGGTTAAATTGCATTGTGGGGTAAGTATTCTAACTCTCCTTAGAACTGGGAGTTTCAGTATTTTCTTTTGAGTTGGGCATGATGGAACTGCTCTTGACTCCTACGTTGATGCAGATGGGTCTGATATCCATAAGATTAGATTAGATTAGATTCAGATTTATTGTCACGTGTACTGAGGTACCATGAAAAGTATTGTCCTGTGTACAGTTCAGGCAGATCGTTCCATACGTGAAAAACATAGGACATACGGTAATTACACAATATAAATACATAGACACAGACATCGGGTGAAGCATACAGGAGTGTAGTGCTACACAGTAGAGAAGATGGGTGAAGAGATCAGTTCAGTCCATAAGAGGGTCATTCAGGAGTCTGGCAACAGCGGGGAAGAAGCTATTTTTGAATCTGCCATATGAGATGGCTGTGATGGGATATTGATGCCTGGGGCGCTGTTGGGGGGTCAATGGATATTTTATGTTGGCGCATGCCTGATCTTGCCGCGGGAGATTTAACCTGATTTCTTCTGCTGGCTGTGGAGTTGTGCTGTGTGGGAGGATATGCACTGTTTTACCATGTCTTTATGACTTTATCTTGTTTTTTTCCTGTTGGTCCTTGGTGGGGTCATCTTGTTTCATTTAATGATTGTACCGAGCTAATTGTCCTGTCGTTATCCTGTTCCATTCTGTACTCATGTATGTTAGAAATATTTTCTTATCTCTTCATGCTACGGTATTATTTTGTAACTTTGTTGTATAATTTTCCAAAATGCAAAATCCTAATAAATATACTTTAAAAAAATATGCTGTGCATCAATTCTAACTCCGTAAAATAAAAAAAAACTAGGCATTTTGCCAAAGGCCTGCATTGGCACTGGATTAGTAATCCATTTCGCCGCTTGCACGCCAGTCTATTCCTACGCTCCACACAACCTTTGACCCCACCTGACCTGGTTTGGTTCACAGGCAGAGCTGTCTGACCCAAAACCTGGCAGGATCGGTCTCAGGTTTGTCGGTTTCGAAATACCGTGGACGGGATTCTCCATTTTGCCGGCGCCCGGGGTTTCCCGACGGCGTGGGACTGCCCCACAATGAGAACCAGCATTGATTGGCCAGCGTAACGGAGAATCCTGCCGGCGGGTCGTAGCAGAAAAGTGGCACAGCGGGGCGGAGAATCCAGCCCCGTACCTGTATTACATTGGCATAATATACTATATGGAATTCATCAATATGCTGAAGAGTGCTGGAGTGTCTGGGTGGGGAGTTCTCCCACCGCTGAGCTGGAAGCCCTCTGATTCATTCCAGCACCCATTCCAGGACTTGTTGGCTGCAAAAGAACCGAAGCACTGGTGCAGGCAAGCAAATGTTTAATGTACCAGCCCCTCACTCCCCCCAACCTTGATAAATGGGAAGGGTTGGAGGCAGGAAGGGCATTTGGATGGAACACCACCTGTTAAATGCAACACAATAATGGCTGAGTTGAAGGTGACCAACCAGCATTGTGGATACCCCATGTAATAATGGAAAAGGTGAGATCATTATGCTCAGGGTGATTAGTCTCATATGTTGCACTAAATATTTGAACAACTTATTGATCTTTTTGAAATTGATTTAACAAATAAGTGAAGAATCAATTACAATTTAAAGTCTGTAAAAAAATTTAAAAATAAATATAAATATATATGTATACATAGCACACAGAGCATGAAAACACTGGAATTGTCATGGAATTCTACTCCGTGTTCTTTGAAATGCCAGTCTGACTCCTCAACCCCAAAAAGTGAAAGAGGTTTTAATTGCAATTTTGATTAAATCTTCACTTTCATCATATAATTAGTCAGTATAGGGTAGTTATTTTGGCCCAGATTTCAGTCGAACAGAACCTCTGTTAGTTCAATTCATTCTTGTACATTTTGGGATTTGAAAGGTTTTTGCCGAAAACATTGCTGGAAGTGCACACTGGTCATGGTGCAGCAAGAAGGAGAGAATCTCTAGGACCTTGGTTCACAGAGGGCAAACAATATGGGCTGGATTCTCTGTTCCTGAGTCTGTGTTGACGCCAATGGAGGAACCGGGGAGTTCCACATCAGAAAAATCAGCGCCAAATCCGCACTGATTCCGCTACAGTGAGAGGCTAGCACCCGCACTGCGTGGAACACCACCGGAACACACAAAAAACAGTGCGGGAATCGCTGAGACCGGGATGGACACTCGCAGGGCTGACAAGCTGCAGCCACGCTTAAACAATACAAACCCCACACACACACTGACCGGGGCCAAAAACATGGGGCAGATTGTGCTGGAGCGCCCATACATCTGATTGGTGGGCTGGGGCCAGATGGCACCCAGAGGGGTGCCCCAGGGGG
Organism: Scyliorhinus torazame; assembly: GCF_047496885.1. Lineage (NCBI taxonomy): Eukaryota > Metazoa > Chordata > Chondrichthyes > Carcharhiniformes > Scyliorhinidae > Scyliorhinus > Scyliorhinus torazame. The sequence continues at coordinate 232,825,496 of NC_092710.1, read as the reverse complement.
TCACCCATAAGCCCCAGCCACTGGGTTTATAGCAGGCTGTCAGCGGCAAGCGCAGCCTTATGGCTGCCCTGCCGGCTGCGGTAATGGTGTTGCATACCCGTCCACCCTGACCCTAAAGCCCATCTCCTGGCCACCCCTCACTACTCCCCCCACTCCCTCGGCCCTGCCAGAAGACCCCAGCCAGCGGCACGGCTGTTGGCAAAGTATTGCGGTGCTGGACACTGTCCTTCTGCCCTCTTTTTCTCTCTCTAAGCAGCCACCATGCCAGGTGCATGATTGTTGAGAGCACACGTGGACTGTGCCATCGGGAACTCGGCCCATCGGAGATGGAGCATCGCAGCTGGGCCCACTAATGATATGCAAATGGGGCTTCAGCAACGCGCGGCCAGCGCCGCAATTACGCCGTTTTCGAGGAGGTGGAGCATCGCGATTTGGTGTCAAACCAGTGCCTGCTGTGATTTTGGCTTCCTGAGCAATTCTCCGCCCGATCGCACATCCCGATTTCAGCATCGGCCAATAGAGAATCCCGCCCTATATCTTCCTAACCAATGCAATTAGAGGATTTAGAAACAAACAGAGGAAGGACTGAGAAAGGGGGTGAATTAGAGAAGGCAAGTTCAATGTCAAATCAGATATAGAAACAAAAAGAAAGATTGGATTATTAAGGGAGAGAGAAAAATGAGAAAGGGAAAGTAAGAAAAATAATTAACATTTTTAAAATCACCAACAACATTTCACAGCCTTGACGATTGAAACTTCAAAAGTTTAATTGTTTACTTTCTGGGTAAGAGACATTTGACTGACGTCATTAACAATTAGCATACTATTAATAGGGTAATTATGCTGTTAATTGCTCAACTTTAAACTTTTCAAATAAAGTTTAATGGTCAATTAAAGTGAAAATACAGTAACCTTTTGAAACACAGGGGAGGTTAAGTGCAAGATGCTGATTTGTAAAGCTAATAGTGGTGATTTGCAATTCACAGAGTATCTCTTCCTCACTACAAACTGTCAGTTTAGTTTTGAATTAGTAACAGTGTGCATTGTTCATTGTTGTTTCTTTAATAAAATCTGGGTCAAAATTATATCTTAAAATTAAAGTAAAATAAACTTTTAATATCAGAATATACTCATATATTCTGCCAATGTTTTTCTTTGTATAATTTTTGGCATGCTGCTTTTCATACTCTTACCTTCCATTCAGATTATTTATGTTGCCCGGAATCCTAAGGATGTACTGGTCTCTTCCTATTATTTCCATCAGCATCTTGCCCTTTATGAATCACCAAAGGATTTTCCAGACTTCCTAGAAAAATTCCTTGATGGTAGAGGTAAATATCAAGGTTATAATTTCATAAACGTTATGTAAATGGAATGTCTGTTTGATCCTCAGTTGTCATCCTTCTGTATCATATTGTCCTTTATTTTTATATATGTGTAATAATGAGTGCGATCTGGCCGCGTCCCGCTCGAACAAAAGGCATCTTCCGGGATTTACCCTGCTCGCCAAGCGTTGGATCTCGTGAGATGTCGGGATCAGTATTTGGCAAATCTGCATATTAGGGTGAGTAGCTTGTCTCACTCTAATATGCAGCTCACCTGATCTACCCAAGGCATTGGGATCTAACCCCTTCGCCCTGAAAACCTTAGGCGAGCACCGTTCTATACTGATCCCCACAAATGGGGGTCAGGTGGAAGACACTTGGGGGACCCTCTCAAGGCCCCTGGATGTTTGGCCTCCAGGCAGAGTGGCAGCCTGACACTGCTGGTGCCACCTTGGTACTGGCACCCTGGCAGTGCCACCTGGGTGCTGGCACTGGCAGGGTACCAGATGAATATAAAAGCAAATGAAAGATGAGTCATAGCCACAGAAACGCAGGGAAACGGGGTGCTAATAGCGACAGAAACCAAGGGGAAAGAGTGCTAATGGCAGTCTCCAGAGAGAACGGGCAGCACGGTAGCATTGTGGATAGCACAATTGCTTCACAGCTCCAGGGTCCCAGGTTCGATTCCGGCTTGGGTCACTGTGTGGAGTCTGCACGTCCTCCCTGTGTGTGCGTGGGTTTCCTCCGGGTGCTCCGGTTTCCTCCCACAGTCCAAAGATGTACGGGTTAGGTGGATTGGCCGTGATAAATTGCCCTTAGTGTCCAAAATTGCCCTTAGTGTTGGGTGGGGTTGCTGGGTTGTGGGGATAGGGTGGAGGTGTTGACCTTGGGTGGGGTGCTCTTTCCAAGGGCCGGTGCAGACTCCATGGGCTGAATGGCCTCCTTCTGCACTGTAAATTCTATGATCATCTATGAAAGAACAAAAGGTGTGAAAGGCTAAACAGCAGAGAAACTAACATCAGAGGGTAAACTGTGACAGACATGGATGTGGGGGAGGAGAAGGGGGAAGCAAAGGGGAGAAAGGGTATGGAAAGGTGGATAAGATGGGGGGGGGGGGGGTAAATATATATAAAGAAAGACAGGAAAGAAAGAAATGGTAAAAGACAGTTAAAATGAAATGATGTAAAGAAATAGATTGAGGTGGGATTGAACTGATCATCAGAAGTACCAGTCTGATATTCCGCCTTTGCCAGGGATCAGGGATGGGGGTGCCCTGGCCCTGTGAGGTGGGGTCCCCGAGGAACCGCTTATAGGTGGGTTGGGGCTTTGGGGAGTTTATGGGTTGTACCTGGGGGGTCAAGAAATTTGGGTGCCATTTAAAATGTCATCCCGATCTCCTCCTGCACCTGGGTGTTCTGGTGAGCGGATCTCCTCAGTGCAGGAAAGTGGACTAAGTGAGGCCTAGACAGGGCATTCTCTGCTGAGGCCCTGGATTGCAACAGAGTCCCGTTCGATAACATGGTCTTTCTCAGCACTGTAAGCGCTGAGCAACATCGGCAAAACATGCTCGACACTGGACGCTGTTGCGATTTGGTTAGATCGTGCCCAATGTACTGATTGAATCTGACTCTTCAGCAGATATCTTCATCTAAATCTAGAAAATTGTTAATGTTGTCAACCCCTGGAGCATGTATGAGTCCACACAGAAGGATCAATTCTGCAAAGCTCTGGCCTCAGCAAAAACTTTGCTAGTGGCAAGAGATGGATGTCAAATCACATGGGTAGATTCATGTATTGGAAGTGGAACATGCTATATTGTGCAACAAATGATTTGGGATCTTTGCCAGAAGCTGAGCTTCCATCCTTGATAACTTGTCACACCAATGAAATTGAATTCGTCAACCCCATCTTCCCCCTGGCCCTCCACTCCAGGCGTGTGCTGAGAGGAAAGGGTGAGGGCATAAATTCGAAGGAAAGGTAGGAGGCAGAGTGCTTGTCACCTTCCTGACACCTTAATTAAGGAACAGGAAAGATCAAAGACGACATTCCCACCCAAAGGCCATATAAGGTCCTTAAGTGGCCAGCTGCCACCACGGGTAAAGGCTGTGCAGTGAAGCAGCCACCTGACTGCTGGGAATGAAGAGCTCCTGGTCCTCTGATTAGCTGGCAGCTCTTGAGGGTAAAGTCTTCACCATTAACGGAATGGAAGACTGATGTCTAGAAATTTCCCCCCCCCCACCTCCTCCCACCCCTCAGCAGCAGCACCACAACCCCCCCCCCCCCCCTGCTCCCAGCCCTGGCAACAGAACGACAACAGCTTGTATTTGTATAGCATTTTTAACAAACTAAAATATTTCAAGGCAATTCACTGAAGTATTACGAAGAAAAATTGAGACAGAGCCAAATAATATTCGGGTACATGGTAAAAGGCTTGGTCAAATTGTAAGTCTTAAGGAGCATCTTAGAAGAGGAAAGGAGATCAGAGAGGTTTAAAGAGGGAGTTCCAGAGCTTAGGGCTTAGGCTAATGAAGGAATGCCCATCAATGATAGTGCAATTAAAATTACAGTGCTCAATATTAATGTTTCAATCTGTCACCATTGAATGCAAGTTGGAAGTGAGAGCAGCTGTTACTAGCTGAGGAGACGTTAGGGCATTATTCTTAAGTTCTTACCTGTGGAGAGAGGAGAAAAAGGGAATCTGTACCTATGTTCTCTGGGTTTTGTGAATAAACCTTTGCTAAAGGAAGACTGGTTTCAGCTTTATCCTGTCATCAGGGAATGTGCATCGGATTGTAACACTCGAGAGGCCAGAATTAGATAAGTGAAGTTATCCCAGAAGGTTGTGGGCTGGAGGTGATAACAGAGAAAGGAAGCGGTGAGGCCATGGAGGATTTGAATACCAGGAGGAGAAATTGAATTCGGCCCTTCAAGCCATTCGTTATGATCATGACCAATAATCACGTTCAATAACCTGATGCGCCTCCCCTCAGCCCCCCCCCCCCCCCACCCCGATCCCTTTAGCCCCAAGATCTATATCTAATTCCTTCTTGAAATCACACAATGTTTTCACCTCAACTACATTTTGTGGTAGTGAATTCCACCGATTCACCATTCTCTGGGTGAAGAAATTTCTACTCACCTCATGTGATAGTCCTGCCATCCCAGGAATCAGCCTGGTAATAAACCTTTGCTGCACTCCCTCCATAGCAAGAACATCCTTCATCAGCGATTTGTTATGTTCTAGGTGTAACATAAGCGGCTTCCTTGTGGTGCACTTGACAAAGGAAGGTTCAGACGTGGAGATAACTTCAACACGTTTATTAAACTATTTACACTTCTATTACTCGGGTTCGACACTACTGCTAATCCTACTATAGCTACCCAGACTGACTAACCAGTTGCTGCAAACCACGTGGTGGGAGTGATATTGAATCAACCCTGTATCTGTACTCACTGACTGTCTCCACTGGAAAGAGGCAGATCATGTGTGTGGTGTCCTTTATACATGGGTTGGTGTAATGCCCTCCTGTGGTTGTGTCACCTCTGTGTGTATCGTGAATGTCCATTGGTCGTGTCCTATCTAACTGATCTATTGGTTGAGTGTGTGTGTGATGTTTCTGGTGCTCCCTCTAGTGTCGAGCTAGCCTACATGTATTTACATTGATGCACATCACCACAGTCAGATCAGGACAGCAAAACTACACACAATATTCCAGGTGTGGCCTCACTCATGCCCTAAACAATTGTAATAAAACGTTACTATTGCTATACTTAAATCCTCTCGCTATGAAGGCCAGCATAACATTTGCCTTCTTTACTGCCTGCTGTACCTGCGTGCTTACTTTCAGCGACTGATGCACGAGGACTGCCTTGCTATTTTTCCTACCAAAGTGGATAACATCACATTTATCAATGTTATACTGCATTTCCCATGCATATGCCCACTCACTCAGCCTGTTGAAATCCCGCTGAAGCATCTCGGTATCCTCCTCACAGTTCACCCTCTCAGCCAACTTTGCATCATCTGCAAATTTGGAATTACTACATTTAGTTCCCTCGTCCAAATCATTAATATATAATGTGAACAGTTCGGGTCCTAGCACAGATCCCTGAGGTACCCCACTAGTTGTTGCCTGCCAAACCAAAAAAGACCAATTTATTCCAACTTTATGCTTCCTGTCTGCTAACAGCTTTCTATCCATCTCAAGAGATTACCCTCAATCCCATGTGCTTTTCCTTTACATAGTAATCTGCTATGTGACATTTTGTCGAAAGCCTTCTGGAAGACTAAATAAACCACGTCCACCGGGTCACTCTGGTCAACTCTACTAGTTACATCTTCAAAGAGTTCCAATAGATTTGTCATTCATGATTTCCCTTTCATGAAATTTGATGCTGACTTTGTCTGATTAGGTCACTATTTTCCAAATGCTGTGCTATGAAACCTTGATAATGGACTCCAGCAAATTCCCTACTACCGACGTTAGGCTCACTGGTCTATAGTTCCCTGTTTTGTGGACTTCCGGTGGAGCCGCTCAGAGCTGCAATTGAGACAGTGGGGCAGAGGCTGGAGAATCAGGGCCTGGCGTTTCAGAAGCTGGAGGAGGCGGTGGGGGAGCAGGAGGAGTGGATGGCCTCATTGGAGATGGGGATGGTTCTGGACAGCCAGAAGAGGCTGAGAGAGAAATTGGAGAACCTGGAGAATCGCTCCAGGAGACAGAACCTGAGGATCGTCGGGATGCCGGAGGGCATCAAGGAAGTGGAGGATGCCATGTATGTGTGAGGATATTGGAAACGTTGATAGGGGAGGGGGCCTTCGACTGGCCCCTCAAAGAGGATCGGGTGCATAGGGTGCTGAGGAGGAGGCCGCAGGTGGGGGAGCCACCAAGGGCGATGGTGGTGCATTGATTCTTGAACAAAGAAAAGATCCTGCAATGGGCGAGGCAGGCCAAGAAGTGTACCTGGGAAGGGAGTGAGCTGCGGGTCGACCAGGACCTTGGTGCAGAGTTGGTGAAGAGGAGAGTGAGTTCAACCATGTAAAGACTGCCCTCTTCAAGAAAGGGGTGAAGTTTAGCATTTTGTACCCTGCCCGCTTGTGGGTGACACATTGGAAACAGGAGTTTTACTTTGATTCACCGAAGGAGGCGATTGACTTTGAGGGCCCATGAACTGGGAGGAGTGTGAAGACACTGAACTTTGGAGAGGAGCTTCTTTGTGTTCATTGTAAAGTGTATGGGGTGGGTAGTTTGGGGTGGGTTTTGACGGGTTGGGGAGTTGCGATGGTGAGTGTGCCTTTTCCTTTTCTTTGTTGGCGGTTGGGAAGAGTGGGGGAGGGGTGGACTAGAGGGGTGAGGGGCATTCAGAGGCCTTGGGCAGGGGCCACCATGCTAGTTGGGTGGGCTAGTTGATGGGAGTGGTGGGGGGTCAGCAGGTGGAAGATGCGGGGCGGGTGGTGAATGGGATTGAGTCTTCATTTGGGGATGGAGAGGTGAGGGGGAAGGGTTGCTGACATTGTTGTGGATGGTGTGGTACAATTGGGAAGGGAGAGATGGGAGTGGACGTCCGAGGGAGGGCCTGGAGGGGTGTGTGATGCGGGCTGGGGTCTGGTCCAAAAAGGGGTTTGGTTGATCGGCAGGGGAGGAATTCAGGGAGCCTGCTGACCAGCGTGGAATGCGAGAGGGCTAAATGGGTGGGTTAAATGGTCGCATGTGTTCCCGCATTTGTGGAGTCTGAAGGCAGATGTGGTGTTTTTACAGGGGATCAGACAAGGCTGAGGAAGGGATGGGTGGGGGAGGTGTTCCACTCGGGGCTGGATATGAAGATGAGGGGTGTGGTGGTGTGATTCACAAGAGAGTAGCGTTTGAGGTGGGGGAGCATTGTGGCCAACTTGGTGGACAGATATGTGGGAAGTTGGAGGTGATACTGGTGGTCCTGGTAAACGTTTATGCTCCGAATTGGGACAATATAGATTTTATGAGGCGTGTGTTGGGGAAGATACTGGACATGGACAATCATCGGTTGATTATGGGGGATGACTTCAACACGACCCTGTACCCGGATCTGGATCGGTCGAGTTCGAAGTCATCAGAGGTGTCAGCAGTGGCTAGGGTGCCATGGGGTTCATAGGGCACATGGAGGGGGCAGACCCGTAGAGGTTTGGGAGGCTAAGGGCGAAGGAGTTTTCATACTTCTCCCAAGTGCACCGGTTGTATTCCGGGATTGACTTCTTCATGGTGGCCGACTCCACACAGACAGTGACCCAAGCGGGAATCGAACCTGGGACCCTGGAGCTGTGAAGCAACTGTGCTACCCACTGTGCTACCATGCTGCCTTGCTACCGTGCTGCCCTTGTTAAATGCCTTGAATGACAATGTTCAAAAATATAGTTCCCTGTTTTCTCTCTACCTCCCTTTTTGAATAGCGGGGTTATATTAGCCAGCCTCCAATCTGTAGGAACCATTCCAGAGTCCAAAGAAGTTTGGAAAATGAATGCCAATGGATCTACTATTTCTAGAGTCACTTCCTTAAGTACACTGGGATGAAGATTATCAGGCCCTGGAGATTTATTCACCTTCAATCACATTAATTTCCCAAAACTATTTCTCTACTAATACTAAGTTTCTTCAGCTCCTCACCAAAACTTGTGTTACTCAGATCTTCCGGTACATTATTCATGTCTTCCTTTGTGAAGACAGAAATTTTACTTCTTTTTACTGTAGAAAATAAAGTTTGTTATTGTTGGAATGAAAGGTTCAATGTGCATCTTTGAAATATAGGATTGTTTTAACCCACACAGATCTCACGCGATAGGGATGATCCTTTTCCCCGTGTAGTTTGCAGAATACGAGCTCCCCCGATAACGGGATGGGGAAACAGGTCATGTTCTTTTGTATAAATAGAGTCAGCCTGTCAGGCACTGACTAGAGAAGACCCAGTAGGGAACTACTGGAACTGCAATTGTTAACGTGTTAAATAAAATAGGTTTTGTATTCTCTACAACTTGGTGTGGACTCTTTCCGTTGCTCCTTACTAAAAGGATTTTGCGGATGCATTTGGTTGTTATGCTGTAAGAAATAAATGAAGATGGGTAGAATTTTAAAGTGCCTTTTTTCTTGTGCATGAGCATGTTAATACTTTCAGAAAGTTGCAGGATTGGAAGGCCAATCTTTTGAGTTTTATTCCAGAAAAGTATCTTTTCTGAACTGAACTATTTCAGAATGTTTTGTGTTGTTTCCAATAATGCAAGGCCACACCAGTGTTCATACTCAGTATGAAACTTAAAAAGTGCAATAGTGCAGATTATCGCATAATATATTTTCTATAAAACAAAGTGAGAACTTGTATCCCAGTTTACGAATAAAATTTGATCACCTTAAATTGCTCAAAATGCTATAGGTTGTTATAAATGTATTTGTTCAATTATCCTTAAAATTTGAGTCAGCTGAAATGAAATATAACCATCAGTATTTGTTTTTCTTTCAACAGTGGAGTTCAGCTGCTGGTTTGACCACATCAGGGAGTGGTATACTCATAAGGATGAATTCAACTTTTTATTCATAACCTATGAGGAGATGAAGAAAGTAATAATATTTTACAAATATTGTATTTTTGTACATGTAGAGGACCAGGAGTAGTCCACATAGCCCCTTGTTCTGCTATTCAGCAAGATAATGGCTGATCTGCAAACTAACTCCACATACTCATCTTTGCACAATATCTCAGACATTTGATTACAAAACTGGATCAATCTCAGATTTAAAATAAACAATTGACCCCCGCACCAACTCTCAAGTGACAGAAGTGTTCCAAACTTCCATCATCCTTTGCACTTTAAAATGTTTCCAACTTTATTTCAAAAAAATCTCTTTGTTGCTTTCAAATCTTCCCCATGTCCTCCTCCCCCCTATTTATGTAATTTCCTCTACTCTTACAACCCTCCAAGAAATCTGATTTATTTTAATTCTGATCTGTTGATTCTTTGTTGGTAATTGCTCTACCATTAGTGGCTACGCTTTTAGCAACCTGGCCCCTTGCTGTAGAATTGCCTCCCTAAACCCCTCCATCTCTCTTTCTCTCTTTCCTCCTTTAAAACATTCCTTAAAGCCAACTGCTTTGACCTAGCTTTCATCCAACTGCCCTTAGATTGCCTTACATGGCTCAAGTTTTGTTTTATAATGCAAAACCTTGGGATATTTTCATACATTAAAGGTGCTATATAGTTTGGTGGGGAGAGTGAAATCTGATTGGTGGGGAGAGTGAAAGCTGATCTGGCAAGGTGGGATGGTCTCCCTCTGTCACTGGCGGGTAGGGTACAGGTGGTTAAAATGAACGTGTTGCTGTGATTTCTGTTTATTTTCCAATGCCTGCCGATTTTCCTGCCAAAGGCATTTTTCAGAGAGATTGAAGGAATGATTACCTCGTTCATATGGGGAGGGAAGGTGGCCAGAGTCAGAAAGGTGCTGCTACAGAGGGGAAGGCAGGCAGGGTGTCTGGGTTTTCTGAACCTGATATATTATTACTGGGCGGCAGATGTGGAGAAGGTGTAGAGCTGGGTCAGAGGGGTTGATTCCCAATGGGTCAGAATGGAGGAGAGTTTGTGCAGGAGGTCGGGACTGAAATCACCAGCAACAGCGCCGCTCCCGATGGCTCCGGGGAAATACTCAGGGAATCGGGTATTAATAGTTTCATTGAGAATTTGGAGGCAGTTTCGCCAACACTTCGGGTTGGGGGCAGGGTCAAGTGAAATGCCGATTCAGGGGAACCACAGATTTGAGCCAGGGAAGTGGGATGGAAATTTTCGGAACTGGGAATAGAAGGGGATTAAGACACTAAAAGATTTGTTTCTTGGGGGTCGGTTTGCAGGATTGAAGGAGCTGGAAACATAGTATGGGCTGGAGCAGGGGTAAATGTTTAGATACATGCAGGTTCGAGATATTGCCAGAAAGGAGATACAGAGCTTCCCGGTGGAGCTGGCCTCCACATTGCTGGAGGAGGTGCTGACGACAGGGGGACTGGAGAAGGGGGTAGTGTCGGCAGTTTATGGAGCTATTTTGGAAGAGGAGAAGGCACCACTGGAAGGGATAAAAGCAAAGTGGGAGGAAGAGTTGGAAGAGGATATGGAGGAGGGGTTCTGATGTGAGGTGTTCTGGAGAGTGAACGCCTCTGCCTCGTGCGAGAGGTTGGGGCTGATACGAGCTGAGGTGGGAAAAAAGCACACCTCACAAGGGTGAGGATGAGCTGATTCTTTGAAGGGGTAGAAGATGTGTGAACGTTGCTGGTGGGGGGGGGGGGGGGGGGGGGGGGGATGCAAATCACGTTCATATGTTTTGGCCCTGTCCAAAGCTGGAGGATTACTGGAAGGAGGTTTTTAGGATAATCTCTAAAGTGGTGCACGTGAAACTGCATCTGAGCCCTCGGGAGACCATATTCGGGGTGTCGGACCAGCCGGGGTTGGAAACGGGTGCGGAGGCAGATGATGTAGCCTTCGCCTCGTTGATTGCCCGAAGGCGGATCCTGATGGGATGGAGAGCAACCAAGACCCCCCTGTGCCCTGGCGTGGCGGGGGGACTTGTTAGAATTCTTGACTCTTGAGAAAGTTAAGTTTGAACTGAGGGGAAGGATGGAGAGGTTCTACAATTCAAGGGCATTATTCATTATGCACTTTGAAGAACTGGATAACATCGAACATTAGTTTGGGTGGGTGGGAGGGTTGGGGGGAGGGGGGCGGTGTGTGTTGATGGTGACTATGGGTGATTCCTGATTCCTTTTTGTCATTTGTTTATGTGAACATGCGGGCTAATGTTTGGGGTTTGGTGGGAGGATGGGATCGTTGTTACTGATATGGTGATTGACATATTTGTTACTGATTATTGTTTATTGTTGGTGGGTGTAAATTTGGAAGAAAATGTGAAAAAGGAAGAGAGTAAAAATATTTTTTAAGAAAAGGTGCTATATAGTAATGGTAGTAATAATAATAGTGGTCTGGCTCTAAATACTGACTATGTTCCCTAGCCTTAGATTCCCCGACTAACAGAAAGAGTTCCCTGTGTTGATCCTTTCACTTCACCTTAATATCTTGAAAACTTTGATCAAATCAAGCCTTAGTCTTCTAAATTCCAGGGAATACAATTCTGTTTGGGTCTTGTCTTCCTGTGATTTAAACCAGGGGCGTCATTCTCCGACCCCCCGCCGGGTCGGAGAATGGCCGTTGGCCGCCGTGAATCCCGCCCCCCGCCCCCGCCGAAGTCTCCGGTACCGGAGATTGGGCGGGGGGCGGGAATCGGGCCGCGCCGGTTGGCGGGACCCCCCGCTCAATTCTCCGGCCCAGATGGGCCGAAGTCCTGCCCAGAAATTGCCTGTCCCGCCGGCGTAAATCAAAGCTGGTATTTACCGGCGGGACCAGGCAGCGTGGGCGGGCTCCGGGGTCCTGGGGGGGGGCGCGGGGCGATCTGACCCCGGGGGTGCCCCCACGGTGGCCTGGCCCCCGATCGGGGCCCACCGATCCGCGGGCGGGCCTGTGCCGTGGGGGCACACTTTCCCTTCCGCCTCCGCCACGGCCTCCACCATGGCGGAGGCGGAAGAGACTCTCCCCATTGCGCATGCGCGGGAAACTGTCGGCGGCAGCTGACGCTCCTGCGCATGCGCCGCATTTCCGCGCCAGCTGGCGGGGCAACAAACGCCATTTCCGCCAGCTGGCTGGGCAACAAATGCCATTTCCACCAGCTGGCGGGGCGGAAATCCCTCCGGCGACGGCCTAGCCCCTCAATGTTGGGGCTCGGCCCCCAAAGATGCGGAGCATTCCGCACCTTTGGGGCGGCGCGATGCCCGTCTGATTGGCGCCGTTTTTGGCGCCAGTCGGCGGACATCGCGCCGTTGGGGGAGAATTTCGCCCCAGGTTTTATTCCAGTAAATTTATAATGAACTCCCTGCAAAGCCAATGTAAAATTTCCCAATTTGTGGTTCCCAGAACTGGAACACTACTCCAGATGCAGTCCAAACTAGGGCTCTGTATGGCTGCAGCATTGAATCTACCCCATTTTTTCTAATCCCCTCAATATAAAGACTGGCGTTGTGTTAGTCAATTTGATTTTTTTTCTGTGCCCATTTGTGATATAGATCCCCAAATCTCCATGGACAGCACAGTTTTGAGCTTGTCGCCATTTGGAAAGTACTCTCATCTATCTTTTTTAGACATCTGTGAATAGATGAGGAATTGCTCGTGTAGCCTATTTGCTTATGCAAAACTCAGTACAAGAAAGTTTAATTTGAAGTGAAACATATTACATATGGCCATTATATGGGGCAGTTAATATAGTTATGTTTTGAGAGGATGACTAGCATGGTAGATGGGAGAGTCAATTGATACTGGCTCTAAGGACTTTCAGGAGACATTTAATAAGGTTCCACACATGAGGTTAGCAATAATAAAAGCACATAAAATTGGAGGTAACCTTTTGACATGGTTGGTGATTGGTTGAGATGTAGAAGTAAAAGGGATGGCCAAGTGGGAAATGACAAATTGTGTTCCCCAGTATTCTGTATTCTGAGCTATTCAGCATACGTATTAATGGCTTGGTTAGTGGAATAGAGTTTGATACCCAAGTTCAGACTGAATGAGAACACTTAACAAAATGGGAGTTCAATATGCATAAGTGTGAGGTTAACCACTTCACACTGGAGAGATAAATCCGAGTATTTTCTCAAAGGTGACAGACGAGGAACAAAAGGAGCAAGGTGCCCATGTACACAAATCACCAAAAACTCATGTATATGTACAAATCTGTTCAAAATGTCCAGTGAAATACTGACTCCTATTTCAAGGAGATTGGTGAGACTGCATGTGAAGCATTGCATCCAGCCGTGTGCACCAAGCCTCAAGATGCACTGTCATTGGAAGTGGCAGAATCCAATCAAGGGCAATCACACATAGATGAGATTCCATGAGATCCAACATTGATGCCAGATTACATCTATAGTATGCCATGCAATAGGAAGGTGATGATCAGAATTTAAAAGCTTGTTGATAAATCAACTTATTGTATTTGCCTATTTGCAGTGTCTGAACTATGTGGAATAGCAGGGCACTTTCTGTAACTGAATCTTTTGACAAGTAATAGCCTCAGTGTATTAACATAATAATTTGAGTTACTTTAGACATGGTTTCCGAGACTAAAATCTTGAAGAGGGGAATGAACAAATGATTTTATTACAGTTTTATTCCTAAATAAAAGATTTGCATTTATATAGCACCTTTCATTACCTCAAAATGCCCCAGAATATTTTAGTCAATGAAGTAACTTCTGAATTTCAGTCACATCTGTCCTGTAAGAACAAGATGAAAGAAGAATTGTTCTGGTTTCTGTACAGACAGTTTCATGAATTCATACTTCCAACACAAAGACATATTGGCTGCAAGCTGGTATTGGAAATTAATGAACTAAGACAAGATTGAGGGACATCAGGTATGTGATCCTGCCAGTTGCAGGTCCATGCCAGGAGTACAGACTTGTAAAGAAAAGATCATTTCATTATACTGTGTAGTAAAATCATAAATACTTTGTTTACCACCTTCCCTAGGGCAATTAGCGATGGAAAATTAATGCTAGCTTTGCCAGTGACTATTCCATCCCATCCCATTGAGCAACTTAAAAAAACAAAATGTCATGTATTTATGATGTCGTTGCACATAGCAATCAGAGCAGTTTTTCCTGCAGTGTTATCATTTCCTGCCATTTAGAGAGGAAACAGTTTAAAAACCTGCAGTTAAGCTTTTCTAAATTAGAGCACATATCAATGATTTCATCACCTACCCAATTATTAGCGTTATGAATTATAGAATGATCCAGTAACCAGTAACTAATATGGGAGGTATTTCATTTTCAAGTGTCAAAGAAGCTTTTTCCAATCTTAAGGATGAGTAACTGTTTACCATACTGATGTCCACCAGGATCTTGGAGCATCGATACAAAAAATGTGCAACTTTGTTGGAAAACAGTTGAGTGATGAAAAGCTGGACAGTGTGGTGGAACACTGCAGGTTCGATATTATGAAAAAGAATCCAATGGCCAACTATGAAGGAATTCCCAAAAAATCTGAAGATGGAACATTTCTTCGGAAAGGTAAAGTAGTACAATTTTTTTCGAAAATGAGTAAAATCATAGAATACTTGTCTTATGGGGAGGCAGCGGCATAGTGGTATTGCCGCTGGACTAGAGACCCAGGTAAAGTTCTGGGGATTTGGATTGGATTGGATTTGTTTATTGTCAAGTGTACCGAGGTACAGTGAAAAGTATTTTTCTGGGAGCAGCTCAACAGACCATTAAGTACATGGGAAGAAAAGGGAATAAAAGAAAAAAAGAAAAAGAAAGGATTTGGGTTTGAATCTCACCATGACAGGTGGTGAAATTTGAATTTAATAAAAATCTGGAATTAAAAGTCTAATGTTGATTGTTGTAAAAACCTATCTGGTTCACTAATGTCCTGAAGGAAAGGAAATCTTGTTGTCCTTACCTGGTCAGTCAGGTAACCCATACTCATAACAATGGGGTTGACTCTTTAATGCCCTCAAGGATGGGCAATAAATGATGGCACAGCCAGCGACCCCATTTGGCCTGTCGTGCCCATGCCAACTCTCTGTGAGCTACTCAGCTTGACCCACACTCCGCCCTTTCCCCCCATAGCCATGCAAATAGTTTCTTTTTATCCAATCCCTTTTTTAAATCCATGATTAAATTTGCTTCTACCACAGTGTCAGACAGTGCATTCAAGATTCAAATCGCTCGCTGGTGCCTCCAGTTCTTTTGCCAATCACCTTAAATCTGTGTCCTCTCATTCTCAACCCTTCCACCAATGGGAACAGTTTCTCCCTATCTATTCTGTCCGGATGCCTCATGAATTTGAAACTTTTCTCAGGAAAATAACTTTTACTAATCTGTTCATGTATCTGAAGTCTCTCATTCCCAGAACCATTCCCTTAAGTATTTTCTGCACTCTTTCCAATTCCTTCACATCCTTTCCAAGGTGTATTACCTAGAATTGGACATAGTAATCTAGTCGAGGCTGGACGGCACTAATTTCTGAAAGTTGGTCATAACTCACTTGCTGTGAAATCGTGCTTCTGGTGTTACACTTTTCATTTTGGGAACACTCTTTAGGAATTTAAGCTTCGGGATCAGTATATTAGAACATGCTGATCTCAGTAACCAAGTCCCTGATAAACATTCCTGTTGTACAAAGTTTTGTGGTTGGAGTATTAATTTATAACACCTATATTAATTTATAACATGGAGCAGAGTTTCTGGTCAGACATTTAGCGTTGCATTGGTTTGTCCATAAATTGCCAGGGACTGTCGGTACCGCTCTGTTTTAAAAGAGAGACCAGTGGTTATAGTATGAGTGGTACAACTTTGCATCAAAGTTGACCGACCAGTAATCTCTCCCATCACCTTCCATGAGTGGAAGGATTAGCAGGCTTCTTATCAACCTGTTTGGCCACATGATGAACACTCTTTTTCTGTGACTAACAAGCCCTGTAAGAAATTGAACCCAGAGCTTATGGCTCAGGAACAGGAGCACTACCCATGGAGTTGCCCTATGTCCCGAGTGTTATATCAGGTAACATGAAATTGAACTGCATGAGTATCTGGATAAGAAGTGCTGCTGTGTCTGATGAGGATAAGCAGGATAAGCATAGATGGAAAAGATTAAGTACTGTGTTTATGCGTGACCAGGAATGCAGCTGATCAAAGATGAATCATGTAGAATAAAAAACTAAGATAGCTATGCCGGAGCTTTTCTTAATTTAGCTTTAGGAGTCTTTGCAGAAGATTAAAATAAATTTTGCTCATTTCCTGCTTTAAGTTTTTTTATAAACCCTCAATATTGTGTAACTAAATAAATTCTCATTTTACTTGTTAATGAGGAAGGCATGGGAATTCATATTAAATGGTGGGATACTGAGATATGTAAAGTGACCTTGGAATGTATGTCCGCAGATCCCTGAAGATGCCTGGTTGTTTTCTTTGGAACAGAGGAGGCTGAGGGAAGACATAAATAAGATGTATATCATTTTCGGCGCCTAGATAAAGTGGATAGGAAAGCCCTATCTCCTATCCTTGAGGAGTCTGTAACCGGGAGACAAAGATTTAGAGTAAGGGTTGAGAGGTTTAGAGGGGAATTTATTTTCATCCAGAGCAGTCTGGATCTGGAACTCACTGCCTGAAAGGGTGATGGAGGCAGGAACCCACATAGCATTTAAAAGGTGCTTGGACAAGCACTTGTAATTCAAGTCTACGGGCCTAGAGTTGGGGCTTGTGATTAGGCTGGAGGACAATGGCCGTTTTCCAAGCTGTAAACTTCTGTGATGCGATGCCAAAATTCCTTCCAGGAACTCACTGCTGGCATTACAGAGGAATCCTCTGAAAAAGGGTTACTGTTGTTCTTGGAAATTTCAATTAACGTTTTATGGGGTTCATTGCAATCTCTACAGAGACCAATAATCTTAAAATAAATTAATCCTCAAACAATCCCAAGGACAGTTTTAAAGTCCTTTAAACTCTCCCTCCTCTACATAAGGGGCTGCATTTTATCTGCCATCACCAGATATATTTCTGGTGAGGTGGTGGGACATGTATAACAGGGTGGTGTTGGATACCACCACTCAATGCTCCAGGTTTTCCACTGCGATCACCACCCTAGCAGAGTTGGCCTTGGTGCAAATATTGCCAGCATCATCCTTTGTGCCCCTAGCCTTTGGGACTCCTCCAGTCGGCTATGCACTCTCTGGAGTGTTTCTGACATCCCCTCCTGAATGTCATGACTGTGTCCTGTCATCTGCAACAGCTCTGGGAGAAACTTTTTCAGAGCCTTGGTGTCTGACTGGGAACCAGCTGAGTACTGGGACCCAGCAGACGCCTGACTGCTGTCGCCCTTGGATGTTCCTGCCTCAGCAACTGTGTGGTGCTGACAAGATTGTGCCCAGAAGCCTGTCCACTAATGTCGCCCACCACAGTGTGTGACTCTGCGCTTTCCAAGGGCCGGTGCAGACTCGATGGGCTGAATGGCCTCCATCTGCACTGTAAATGCTATGATAATTCTATGATTCTATGATGTGCGCACCTAGCAATTTGAAGCTGTCAACCATCGCCACCTCGGCACCATTAAAGCAGACTACCAAACCACTACCAAAGATTCCATTTGCCATTTGCAATATTCCATCTGCCATGTTCTTGCTTACTCATTTAGTCTGACTAAATCTCCTTGAAACCGCTTTGCACCTCCTCACAGCTCACATTCCCATAGTTTTGTATCATCAGCAAAGTTGGAAATATTACATTTGGAGACCTAATCATTGATATAGATTCTGAATAGCTTCAGCCCAAGCACTGATCCTTGTGGTACCCCACTGGTCACAGCCTGCCAACCTGTGAGTAATTATTTTATCCCTATTCTCTACTTTCTGTCCATTAACCAATCTTCAATCCATTACAGTGTATTTCCCCCAATCCCATTAACTCCAATTTTCCTGACTAATCTGTGTGAAAATGTATTGAAACATTCTGAAAATCCAAATACACCACTTCCAATGTTTGTCCCATATCTATTCTGTTAGTAGCATCCTCAAAAATCTCTGTGATTTCTCTTTCATAAATTAATCTTGATTCTATCCAAACTTGCCATTATTTTCTAAATGGTATACCAAATTTTCATCATTGGTATACATTCTAGCATTTTCCCTGCTACTGGTGTCAGGTTTGCAGGTCTGTAGTTCCCTGTTTTCTCTCTCCCTCCTTAAATATTAGGGTTATGTTTACTACTATCCAATCTGCAGGCAACATTCCACGGTCTATTGAATTTTGAAAGATGCATCAGTGCCCACTATTTCTACAGCCACCTCTTTCAACACTCTGGGATATAGGTCATCAGATCCAGGGGATTCATCAACTTTCAGTCCTGTTAATTTCTCCAGCAGTACCTTTTTACTGATACTAATTGCTTATAGATCCTCAATCTCATTCGTCCCTTGGCTCCCCAATATTTATGGGAGTGTTTTCTATCTTCCTCCATGAAGAAAACACAAAGTATTTGTTTAATTTCTCTGTCATTTCCTTATTACTTGTTGTAAATTCTTACTATCTGTCTGTAATGGTCCCACATTTGTCTACACTAATCTTTTACTTTTTTTACAAACCTATGGAAGTTACTACAGCCTGTTTTTATGTTCCCTACTAGTTTAATTCATGTTCTATTATCTCTTTCTTTATCAATTTCTTTCTCAGATGAATTTTAAAATTCGCCCAATCCTCAGACTTAACACTTTTTTTCTTTTAGTAACTTTACATCTCTTCCTTTGATCTGATAGTACCCTTCTCTTGTTAGCCATGGTTGGATCACTTAGATTGAGGCCTTAATAAAAGAAAATTACTGCGGATGCTGGAATCTAAAAACAAAGAGAAAATGCTGGAAAATCTCAGCAGGTCTGGCAGTATCTGTAGGGAGAGAAAAGAGCTAACGTTTCCAGTCCAGATGACCCTTTGTCAAAGCCCTTTCCCCTTGTGGCCTTTCCCCATTGAATATTTTCCGGGCCTGACCTAAGCTTTAGAACATCTCTCAGCATGTAGCCTTGACCCTTAGGATGTCTGTATTGTTTGGTCAATGGCAGCTGTTTGAAGTGGAAGACCAGAATTACCAGTTTGGAGCTTAATAGTCTTTTGCAGGGAACGTTTATCAAATACCGTTTGAAAGCCTAGATACAACCATGTCACAGGCCACTCAGGTTACAACATCTTCAAAGAAGTCAAGGGGTAGGAATTGCATTTCATTGCACCTGTTTTACTGGTGTAAAATTGGCAAAACAAGGACCAAAGGATTCTTGGAAAATGTTGGGTAGGGCCATTTCTTCAATTGTCCTTGCCAACCATCTAAAACAAATGTTGTGAGTAAACGAAATGTCACCTATCATTACCTTTATCATAATTGAAATATGACGAGCAGAGTAGGAAATAAAGCTGCTCACCTCAGGTTTCTTCAGTGACCACTACAGCCGAAGAATTAGCCACCCACAAAAAGCAAGTTTTGTTTTGAAAACAAAAATTGTAAATCCCAACGCACCCATCTTCCCGCCCTTCTTCTTTTTATTTGCTTATGGAATGATTATGTTCATCCGGACTTTCATTGTGCTTTTCAGGTATCATTGGAGACTGGAAAAATCACTTCACCGTGGCCCAATCTGAAATGTTTGACAGAATTTTCCACGAAAGAATGAAGAATGTGCCGTTAGAGTTTATCTGGGATAATGAATAATGAATGTGACGTTCTAGAAACAAATGAAAGCAGTTTTTTTGCAGACCATGCATTCATGCGTGTCCAAACAGATTATTTGTGGTGAATTATGCCAAGGGTGAATTTATACATGTTAAATACAGGTGAACATATATACCATTCAATGTATGAAAGTTCCAGGAGGAGCATTAATCATTTGACTACTACTATTAATCATTCGAATCCCATGGATTGGCAAACAAAGATATATTTTTTTTGTTTTATGGTTGGAGAATACATTTATAATTTCTGCATTAAAATTAATGAGGCAGATACTCAAATCTGACGAGATTTGCAACCATATTAAAAAAAAATGTGTAAAATAGAGAATATTATTTCCTAAAAAAAATAGAATTTTGTCATGCATTTCTCGAAGTTCATGCTTGGGAAAATTTATGGATTTATGGAGCATGTATGGTCACAGTGAATTTTTAATCTTAACATCAGAGTTTGGATGTTTTAGTTTCTGTTGGAAGCTCTTTCAGGTAGTTAATGATTGTTTTTTTATTTTTCCATGAAAGGATGTATAAATGTAGATATTCAGCTGTAAGATTTAAACATTGATTACCACAAAACACTAAAGGCATTTACATTCACTGCACAGGAACAAGGCATCAGCCCAGTTATGCACTAGGCTCCTCCCTCTCATCTTCCTGATTGCAACATATTCTCCAATTCCTTTCTCACTCGAGTATTAGCTTTCCCTTAAGTGCATTTATGGTATTTGCCTCAACTATCACATGGTTCTGTCTGCAATCATGGTGTTGACTGCTTACTTTCACTTCTGTAACATCACTACCCTACCCTACCTCAGCCCATCTGCTGTTCAGATCTGGGGCGTGATTCTCTGCCGGTGGGATGCTCCATTTTGCCGGCAGCCCGGGGGTTTCCTGACGGTGTGGGGCTGCCCCACAATGGGAAACCCCATTGACCAGCCGGCGTAACGGAGCATCCCGCCGGCAGGGTGAAACAGAAATGTGGCGCAGCGGGACGGTGAATCCAGTCCCAAGTGCCTTTTTTACTTCTCGGTACAACTATTCCAATGAATTCCTGGCTGGCCTCCAATCATCCACCCTGCATAAACTGGTGCTCATCCAAAATTCTGCTGCATCTTAATTCCCATGTCTAATTCACCCACCACCCCAGTCCTTGATGATATACATTGGACCCAGCCTGCCAACACCTCTGTTTTAAAATCCACATACTTGTTTTCAAATCCCCCCCATGTCTTTGCCCCTCACTATCTCTGTAGCCTCCTCCAGCCTTTGCGATCTCTGTACTCCTCCAAATCTGGCCACTTGTACATCTTTTAGTTGCTCCAGCATTGGCTGCCATGTTTTCAACTGCCTTAATGCTAAGCTCTGCAATTTTCTCTCTGAACCTCTCTCTCTCGCTAACTCTTATTTTTTAAGACTCTCTTTCAAAACTCCTATCTTCCTTTACAAAGGTTTTGGTAATCTGTTCAAACATTTTTTTATTCGTTCAGGGGATGTGGGCATCACTGGCTGGGGCAGCATTTATTGCCATCCCTAATTACCCTTGAACTCAGTGGCTTGTTCGGCCATTACAGAGGGTGTTTTAAGAGTCAGAAGTAGGCCAGACCAGGTAAGAATGGCAGATTTCCTTCCCTAAAGGACATTAGTGATCCAGATGGACTTTCATGACAATCAACAATGGTTTCATGATCAACATTAGACTTTTAATTCCAGACATTTATTCAATTCAAATTTCATCATCTGCCCTGGTGGGATTGGAACCAGGTCCCGAGGAACTACTGATTACTAGTCCAATGATAATGATAATCTTTATTTTCACCAGTAGGCTTACATTAACACTACAATGAAGTTACTGTGAAAAGCCCCTAGTCGCCGCATTCCACCGCCTGTTCGGGTACACAGAGGGAAAATTCAGCATTCTCAGTTGGTACGGGAATTGAACCCGCGCTGCTAGCCTTGTTCTGCATCACAAACCAGCTGTCTAGCCCACTGAGCTAAACCAATACCATTATGCCACTGTCTCTCCCATCTATGGCTCAGTGTCAATAAATGTGTTTCCTGGTATTGCTGTTGTGAAGCACCTTGGGATGTTTTGTTATATTAAAGGTGCCAAGTTGCTTTAATTGTTGTATTAGCAAGTTCCACATTTAGTACAGGCTCGCTCTGTTTGCCAGCTTTTTTCCCAAAGGAATAGCAACTTTCATAACTTTGTCGCCATCTGCATTCTGTTTGTTTGACTCTGTGCATCCCCGAGATAGTTGATTTCTGTGACAGGGGCACAGACCAATTACCTATTTTAGATGGTATTAAGATTCCAAGTGTGGTGCAGTTGCATTCATTCTCTGAGGTGATGAGTATTCCATCACACTCCCGACTTGATCCTTGTAGATGCTGAGGGTTTCAGGGGTCCAAGTGAGTCACTTGTCACGAAGAAGAAAGGGTGGAATTTTATCTGGCAAGGGTTGGGTGGGCAGCCAGCTGCTGGTGATCAGAACTGACAATGGGCGAAATTCTCTGTCTCGCGATGCTGCAAACGCGAATCGCAATCGGTTGGAGAATCAGGCGTCTGACCAAAATCAAGGTCTGCACCCAGCGCCGTTTTGGGCACCATGTCCCTTGCTGGTAGCGATAATGAGGTTTCTAGCCCATGTGTGGCGGCATGCAAAATCGGCATTTGCATGCATTTAAATGTGATGAACGAGTTTGACACAGTATGCTCCGCCCTTCCATGATGCTTCCCTCCTCTCCGGTCGACATCTCGTTGTAGTAAATTACTACAACTATTTACAAACAGGGACTGGGTGCCATGGAACTTTTTTTTTAGGGGCGGTGGTGGCGTAGTGGTATTGTTGTTGTTAGTAATCCAGAGACCCAGGATAATAATCTGGGGACTGGATTCGAATCTCACCATGGCAGGTGGTGGAACTTAAACTCAATAAAATATCTGGAATTAAAAAGTTTAATGACGATGAAACCATTGTCGATTGTCGTAAAAACGTTTCCTTTAGGGAAGGAAATCTACCATCCTTACCTTGCCTGACCTACATGTGACCCCCAGACCCATAACACTGCGGTTGACTCTTAAATGCTCTCTGAAATGGCCTAGCAAGCCACTCAGTTGTACTCAACCGCTATGAAAACACAAAAAGGAATGAAAATGGACAGACCACCTGGTATCGTCCCAGATCCCGGAAACGACAACGGCAAAACCAGCCCTGTCAACCCTGCAACGTCCTCCTTACTAACATCTGGGGGCTTGTGCCAAAGTTGGGTGAGCTGTCTCACAGACTAGTTAAGCAACAGCCTGACATAGTCATACTCACAGAATGATACCTTACGGACAATGTCCCAGACAGCAAGATTACCATTCCTGAGTACATCCTGTCTCACCGGCAAGACAGACCCAGCAGAGTTGGCGGCACAGTGTTAACAGTCAGGAGGGAGTTGCCCTGGGAGGCCTCAACATCGATTCTGGACCCCATGAAGTCTCATTGTTCCAGGTTAAACATGGACAAGGAAACCTCCTGCTGATTACCACCATCAGCTGATGAATCAGTCGTCCTCCATGTTGAACTTGGAGGAAGCACTGAGGGTGGCAAGGGCTCAGAATATGCTCTGGGTGGGAGACTTCAATGTCCATCACCAAGAGTGGCTCTCACCACAGACCAAGCTAGCTGGGTCCTAAAGGACATAGTTGCTAGACTGGAACTGCAGCAGGTGTTGAGGGAACCAACAAAGAGGCAAAATAATACTAATAATCTTTATTAGTGTCACAAGTAGGCTTACACTGCAAAGAAGCTGCTGTAAAAATCCCCTATGTGCCACACTCCGGCGACTGTTCGGGTACATGGAGGGAGAATTCAGAATGTCCAATTCACCTAACAAACAGGTCGTTCAGGACTTGTGAGAGTAAACCGGAGCACCAGGAGGAAACCCACACAGACACGGGAAGAACGTGCAGACTCCGCACAGACAGTGACCCAAGCCGGGAAAGATACTTGATCTCACCCTCACCAACCTACCTGCTGCAGATGCATCTGTCCATGACAGTATCGGTAGAAGTGACCACTGCACAGACCTTGTGGAGACAAAGTCCCGTCTTCACATTGAGGATACTCTCCATCGTGTTATTTGGCCACCACCGTGCTAAATGGGTTAGACTTTGAACAGATCTAGCAACTCAATACTGAGCATCCAAGAGGCGCTGTGGCCATCAGCAGCAGCAGAATTGTATTCAACCACAATCTGTAACCTCACGGCCCGACATATCTCCCACTCTACCATTACCACCAAGCCAGGGGATCAACCCTGGTTCAATGAAGAGCGCAGGAGAGCATGCCAGGAGCAACATCAGGCATACCGAGAAATGAGTTGTCAACCTGTTGAAGCTACAACACAAGACTACTTGTGTGCCAAACAGCATAAGCAGCAAGTAATAGACAGAGCTAAGAGATTCCACAGCGAACGCATCATATCTAAATCCTGTAGTCCTGCCACACCCAGCCATGAATGGTGGTGGAGAATTAAACAATTCACCGGAGGAGGAGGCTCCACAAATATCCCCATTCTCATTACAGCAGCCTTGGTTCAAACATGGACAAAAGAGCTGAATACCAGAGGTGAGGTGAGTGACTGTCCTTGACATCAAGGCAGCATTTAATTAAATGTGGCATCAAGGAGCCTGAGCTAAACTGCAGTCAATGAAGATCAGGGGGAAAACTCTCCGCTGGTTAGTCATACCTGGCACAAAGGAAGATGGTTGTGGTAGTTGGAGGTCAATCATCACAGCTCCAGGACATCAGTGCAGGAATTCCTCAAGGTAATGTCCTAAGCCCAACCATCTGCTTTATCAACAACCTCCTCCCTTCCATCACAAGGTCAGAAGTGGGGATGTTTGCGGATGACTGTGCAATGTTCAGCATCATTTGTGACTCCTCAGATAATGAAGCAGCCCATGTCCAAATGCAGCAAGACCTGGACAATATCCAGGCTTGGGCTGACAAATGGCAAGTTACATTCATATATTGTCACAGAATTTACAGTGCAGAAGGAGGCTATTCGGCCCATCAAGTCTGCACCGGCCCTTGGAAAGAGCACCCCACTTATGCACACACCTCCACTCTATCCCCATAAACCGGTACCCCACCTAACCTAAGGGCAATTTAGCATGACCAATCCACCTAACCTGCACATCTTTGGACTGTGGGAGGAAACCACAGCCCCCAGAGGAAACCCACCCAGACATGGGGAGAATGTGCACACTCTGCACAGATAGTGACCCAAACCACAAATCGAGCCTGGGACCCTGGAGCTGTGAAGCAACTGTGCTAACCACTGTGCGACCATGCTGCCCTGACATTCACCCCACACAAGTGCCAAGCAATGACCAACTCCTACAAGAGAGGATCTAACCACCGTCCCTTGACATTCAATGGCATTACCATCCCTGAATCCCCCACAATCAGCATCCTGGGGATTACCATTGCTCAAAAACTGAACTGGACTAGCCATATTAATACTGTGGCTACCAGGGCACATCAAAGACTAGGAATCCTATGGTGAGTAACTCACCTGATCCCCCAAAGCCTGTCCACCATCTACAAGGTACAAATCAGGGGATAATGGAATGCTCTTAACTTGCCTGGATGAGTGGAGCTCCAACAACACTCAAGAAGCTCAACACCACCCAGGACAAAGCAACCCACTTGATTGCTCCCCCTTCCACAAACCTTCAAACCCTCCACCACCCACAAAAAGTGGCAGCCATGTGTACCATCTACAAGATGCACTGCAGTTACTCACCAAGGTTCCTTAGACAGTGCCTTCCAAACCCACGACCACTACTATCTAGAAGGACGAGCAGCAGATACCTGGGAATCTTATCACCTGGAGGTTCCCCTCCAAGTCCCTCATCACCCTGACTTGGAAATATATTGCCGTCCTTCACTGTCGTTGGGGCAACATCCTGGAACTCCCTCCCTAACAACACAGTGGGTGTACCTACACCTCAAGGACTGCAACGGTTCAAGAAGGCAGCTCATCACCAGCTTTTGAATGGCAACTAGGAATGGGCAATAAATACTGTCGTAACCAGCGACGCCCACATCCTGGAAATGAATAAAAAAAGAACTGTTCATATTTCAGGAACACATTTTTAAAAAACAGTTGCAGTCACCCAAGTGAATCCTTTTGTTCTATCTAAGAGGTTTTCCTCTTCCATTTCTACCACTCCTAAATAGTGCTACATGGGTGACTTCATCAGAGCTGGAGGCAGTCTACTTGTTACCCTGCTTTAACACATGAAATGACTGTGACAGATAGCCATGAGGGCCCTCGTTAATAATGCCTCATCTGCACCTGTGTAGGGACAGACTTGGTCATCAGGACAGGAGGCAATGTCTGGGGCTCTGTATCAGGGTGCAGGGGAAGATGCAAAAGCATAAAAAAAGGGAGCGCATTGAGAAGAGTCTCTATTTCTTTGTGTCCTTTCCACATGTTCCTCCTATTGTTCTCCTTTTCTAGCAGAGAGCCGGAGAGCACTTTACTACATTTCAGTGAGGTGTTGAGTCACCACACTGCGGCTTTCTTCCATCGTGTGTAAAGTAACAGACAGATTGTGCAGGCCATTGACCTGGGCCAGCATATACACATGGTTTACCATGATTGATGTCCCTTGCATGTGGCCACTCTTTCCATGGAGGTGGGCATCAGCATGAGTGTGTTAAACAGAATGGATTCTGGTAGAAGCTGCTCCCTCCAAACTCTCTCCAAATGGTTCACATGCCTCAGGAAATGCTGATAGTAACCCCATAGATGGTGGTAAAGGAGGACTCGTGAAGGTAATGAATGGGAGGTAATTGGCATTATTTGTTGAAAATAAACATTCTCTGACCTATACATAGTACAAATATTACCTGTCACTGGTCACCCAAGCCTTGATGATGTTGTGGTATAACTGTAGGTTGGAATGTACTGTTTTAGTAACAGAGAAATTATGAATATTGATAAAATAATACAGAATCATTATTAGAAGGTCACTCCTCGCATTATAATGGAGTAATGGTAATTGATAACATTATTGATGGTTGGGTTGAGAATATTGTCCCTGAAGAACTCCTGTAGCAATGTCCTGGGGTTGTGGTGCTTGATCTCCAGCAAGCCTCCAAGTGGAGAAATCCAAGCTCTTTTGTGTCAGACATGACTCCAGCCACTGGATGATTTTTCCTTCTGTCCCCCA
Source organism: Scyliorhinus torazame (assembly GCF_047496885.1). Classification (NCBI taxonomy): domain Eukaryota; kingdom Metazoa; phylum Chordata; class Chondrichthyes; order Carcharhiniformes; family Scyliorhinidae; genus Scyliorhinus; species Scyliorhinus torazame. The sequence goes on along the minus strand of NC_092710.1, from coordinate 232,798,620 downwards.
TACATCTCTGTCTTGCCAGGGCACTATACTTGGTTTCATAGCAAGACTGTTTAAAGAATCACGGTCCATATTGGGAAAGGATCTACTTTGATTTGGGGGGGTGGACAGGAAGCAAATGAGCGAGGATATTGTCACAAGTGGACGTGACACAATGTCGTGATTGTTTTTGTGATTTATAATATTTTAGTGTGTGTTTGTAAAGAAACTCAATAAGACTTGTTCCTTTTAATGTAAATATTGTTTGCAACATTTTGAGGGAGATGTTCTATTCATTTTTTTGCGCTTGATCTCTGGGCATTTTCCTGTTATTCTGAAAATTAAATGGAAATAGTAATTAATGTAATAGAATTACATAAGTATGTAGTTTCTTTTTTATAATGTTCAAACTAAATAGATCGCGCAATCTAATGTTAATGTGAGATTTTTAATCTCAGTGATTAACTTCTTTATTGATGAATAATTAGTATTTCAGATGGTGAATGTTACAAAATAAATTTTATTAACCATTTATAACTTTTGTCCTTCTAAATTAATAACATTTTCAAGATGGTGTGCTTTTCTTTTTGTTATTTTCTTCTCCTTCATAATTTTTCCCATTCTGATGTCTCAGCGTATTAGTTTCTGCCAACATAGAGGATGCAATCTGCCCGGGCAGTGACAGGCTTACCAATGCACTGTGCTTATATGTTTGTGCCAGCTGCAAAGATGTGTGTGAGTTCTAAAGAAGGCAACAGTTTATGAAATTGAGAACATTAGCAAACATGTTAATGCAACAGGGGAGAGGGTCTGGTGACATATTTAAGTTATTTTTGGTCAATTGGATATTTGTCACATGCAGAAATTCTCACCAGAATTGAAAATCTCTGAACCAAACTACTAAGAAATCCACATTGGTAAAGAAAGAAAACACTTATATTCATGTACCACTGGTCACAAACTCAGGATGTCCCAAGGCTCTGCCTAAGCAAGGAGTATTTTCATAAAAATAAAAAACTGCAGATACTGGAAATGTTCAATGAAAACAGAAAATGTTGAGAGAACCCAGCAGGTCAGGCAGCATCTTTTTTTTAAATAATCTTTATTGTCACAAGTAGGCTTACATTATAACTGCAATGGAGTTACTGTGAAAAGCCCCCAGTCGCCACACTCCGGCGCCTGTTCAGGTACACAGAGGGAGAATTCAGAACATCCAATTCACCTAACAGCTCGTCTTTCGGGACTTGTGGGAGGAAACCAGAGGAAACCCACACAGACAAAGGGAGAAAGTGCAGACTCTGCACAGACAGTGACCCATGTCGGGAATCCAAACTGGGACCCTGGTGCAGGCCAGCAGCACGGTTCAATTCCCGTACCAGCCTCCCCGAACAGGGACCGGAATGTGGCGACTAGGGGCTTTTCACAGTAACTTCATTGAAGCCTACTTGTGACAATAAGTGATTTTCATTTAATTTAATTTCAGATAGTCCCATACTACCACTGTAAATGGGGTTTCAGCCACAATTTACGGAAAGTTATGGCAATGGAGCTGAAAGAGCAACAAGGAAATTCCCAAATTGTAATTTCCCAATGCATGCCATGTTAGGATCATCCTTTAGGCAAGTGGCCCCTATGCTTAAAACCATAATTGACAACAGGAGAACCAACAGTGCAATTACATCTTAAGGCCGGGACCCCCTCCTATTCCTCATCTGCCCCTCAGCAACATCATCAAAAAGCACAGCGTTAGTTGTCACATATACGCTGATGACATCCAGGTCTACCCCACACCCACCTCTCTCTCAATTGTTCCATGTTGCTAAATTATCTGACTGCTTATCCAGTATCCTGTACTGCATGAGAAGCGATTTCCCTCCATTTAAATATTGCCATTGCTTTCTGCCCCACTCAAAACTCTGTTCCCTAACTACTGATTCTATCTCTCTTCATGGTCAACTGTCCATGAATAAACCAGATTGTTTGCAAACTTAGTGACATATTCACCCCAGGGGGAGCTGCTGGATCCATATCTACACCGTCAATGAGACCACCTATTTCCTTCTCTGTGACATCCCCTGACTTTGCCCAGCCTCAGCTAAACAGCTGCTCAGACCCCAATTAGCTGCGGTAAATTGGAGGGACTGTGCAGGACTCAAATTAGTGAATGAAGATCGAGGGCAGAATTTAATGTGGGGAAATCCTGGAAATGGGTTTTCTGGGCAGCAGGGCATTTAATTGGGCAGGAGCATGGCAGAAGGGGACCCAACCACCTTCCCACATCTAGAACGTAGAACATAGAACAATACAGCGCAGTACAGGCCCTTCGGCCCACGATGTTGCACCGAAACAAAAGCCATCTAACCTACACTATGCCATTATCATCCATATGTTTATCCAATAAACTTTTAAATGCCCTCAATGTTGGCGAGTTCACTACTGTAGCAGGTAGGGCACTCCACGGCCTCACTACTCTTTGCGTAAAGAACCTACCTCTGACCTCTGTCCTATATCTATCACCCCTCAGTTTAAAGCTATGTCCCCTCGTGCCAGCCATTTCCATCCGCGGGAGAAGGCTCTCACTGTCCACCCTATCCAACCCCCTGATCATTTTGTATTCCTCTATTAAGTCTCCTCTTAACCTTCTTCTCTCCAACGAAAACAACCTCAAGTCCATCAGCCTTTCCTCATAAGATTTTCCCTCCATACCAGGCAACATCCTGGTAAATCTCCTCTGCACCCGCTGCAAAGCCTCCACGTCCTTCCTATAATGCGGTGACCAGAACTGTACGCAATACTCCAAATGTGGCCGTACCAGAGTTCTGTACAGCTGCAACATGACCTCCCGACTCCGGAACTCAATCCCTCTACCAATAAAGGCCAACACTCCATAGGCCTTCTTCACAACCCTATCAACCTGGGTGGCAACTTTCAGGGATCTATGTACATGGACACCTAGATCCCTCTGCTCATCCACACTTTCAAGAACTTTTCCATTAGCCAAATATTCCGCATTCCTGTTATTCCTTCCAAAGTGAATCACCTCACACTTCTCTACATTAAACTCCATTTGCCACCTCTCAGCCCAGCTCTGCAGCTTATCTATATCCCTCTGTAACCTGCTACATCCTTCCACACTATCGACAACACCACCGACTTTAGTATCGTCTGCAAATTTACTCACCCACCCTTCTGCGCCTTCCTCTAGGTCATTGATAAAAATGACAAACAGCAACGGCCCCAGAACAGATCCTTGTGGTACTCCACTTGTGACTGTACTCCATTCTGAACATTTCCCATCAACCACCACCCTCTGTCTTCTTTCAGCTAGCCAATTTCTGATCCACATCTCTAAATCACCCTCAATCCCCAGCCTCCGTATTTTCTGCAATAGCCTACCGTGGGGAACCTTATCAAATGCTTTGCTGAAATCCATATACACCACATCAACTGCTCTACCCTCATCTATCTGTTCAGTCACCTTCTCAAAGAACTCGATAAGGTTTGTGAGGCATGACCTACCCTTCACAAAGCCATGCTGACTATCCCTGATCATATTATTCCTATCTAGATGATTATAAATCTTGTCTCTTATAATCCCCTCCAAGACTTTACCCACTACAGACGTGAGGCTCACCGGTCTATAGTTGCCGGGGTTGACTCTGCTCCCCTTTTTGAACAAAGGGACCGCATTTGCTGTCCTCCAGTCCTCTGGCACTATTCCTGTAGCCAATGATGACATAAAAATCAAAGCCAAAGGTCCAGCAATCTCTTCCCTGGCCTCCCAGAGAATCCTAGGATAAATCCAATCAGGTCCTGGGGACTTATCTATTTTAAGCCTGTCCAGAATTGCCAACACCTCTTCCCTACGTACCTCAATGCCATCTATTCTATTAACCTGGGGCTCAGCATTCTTCTCCACAACATTATCTTTTTCCTGAGTGAATACTGACGAAAAATATTCATTTAGTATCTCGCCTATCTCTTCAGACTCCACACACAATTTCCCATCCCTGTCCTTGACTGGTCCTACTCTTTCTCTAGTCATTCGCTTATTCCTGACATACCTATAGAAAGCTTTTGGATTTTCCTTGATCCTTCCTGCCAAATACTTCTCATGTCCCCTCCTTGCTCGTCTTAGCTCTCTCTTTAGATCCTTCCTCGCTACCTTGTAACTATCCATCGCCCCAACTGAAACTTCACACCTCATCTTCACATAGGCCTCCTTCTTCCTCTTAACAAGAGATTCCACTTCCTTGGTAAACCACGGTTCCCTCGCTCGACGCCTTCCTCCCTGCCTGACTGGTACATACTTATCAAGAACACACAGTAGCTGATCCTTGAACAAGCCCCACTTATCCAGTGTGTCCAACACTTGCAGCCTACTTCTCCACCTTATCCCCCCCAAGTCACGTCTAATGGCATCATAATTGCCCTTCCCCCAGCTGTAACTCTTGCCCTGCGGTGTATACTTATCCCTTTCCATCATTAACGTAAACGTCACCGAATTGTGGTCACTGTCCCCAAAGTGCTCTCCTACCTCCAAATCCAACACCTGGCCTGGTTCATTACCCAAAACCAAATCCAACGTGGCCTCGCCTCTTGTTGGCCTGTCAACATATTGTTTCAGGAAACCCTCCTGCACACACTGTACAAAAACCGACCCATCTATTGTACTCGAACTATATCTTTTCCAGTCAATATTTGGAAAGTTAAAGTCTCCCATAATAACTACCCTGTTACTTTCGCTCTTATCCAGAATAATCTTCGCCATCCTTTCCTCTACATCCCTAAAACTATTAGGAGGCCTATAAAAACTCCCAACAGGGTTACCTCTCCTTTCCTGTTTCTAACTTCAGCCCATACTACCTCGGAAGAAGAGTCCCCATCTAGCATCCTCTCCGCCACCGTAATACTGCTCTTGACTAGCAGCGCCACACCTCCCCCTCTTTTGCCTCCTTCTCTGAGCTTACTAAAACACCTAAACCCCGGAACCTGCAACATCCATTCCTGTCCCTGCTCTATCCATGTCTTCGAAATGGCCACAACATCGAAGTCCCAGGTACCAACTCATGCTGCCAGTTCCCCTACCTTGATTCGTATACTCCTGGCATTGAAGTAGACACACTTCAAACCACCTACCTGAACACTGGCCCCCTCGTGCGACGTCAAATCTGTGCTCCTGGCCTCTATACTCTCATTCTCCCTTACCCTAAAACTACAATCCAGGTTCCCATGCCCCTGCTGCATTAGTTTAAACCCCCCCAAAGAGCACTAACAAATCTCCCCCCCAGGATATTTGTGCCCTTCAGGTTCAGGTGTAGACCATCCTGTCTGTAGAGGTCCCACCTTTCCCAGAAAGAGCCCCAGTTATCCATAAATCTGAATCCCTCCCGCCTGCACCATCCCTGTAGCCACGTGTTTAAATGCTCTCTCTCCCTATTCCTCATCTCACTATCACGTGGCACGGGCAGCAACCCAGAGATAACAACTCTGTTTGTTCTAGTTCTGAGCTTCCATCCTAGCTCCCTGAAAGCCTGCCTGACATCCTTGTCCCCTTTCCTACCTATGTCGTTAGTGCCAATGTGGACCACGACTTGGGGCTGCTCCCCCTCCCCCTAAGGACCCGGAAAACACGATCCGAGACATCACGTACCCTTGCACCTGGGAGGCAACATACCAAACGTGAGTCTCTCACGCTCCCACAAAATCTCCTATCTGTGCCCCTGACTATCGAGTCCCCAATTACTAATGCTCTGCTCCTCTCCCCCCTTCCCTTCTGAGCAACAGGGACAGACTCCGTGCCAGAGGCCCGTACCCCATGGCTTACCCCTGGTAAGTCGTCCCCCCCCACAAGTATCCAAAGCGGTGTACTTGTTTCTCAGGGGAACGACCGCAGGGGATCCCTGCACTGACTGCTTTTTCCCAGTCCCTCTTACAGTTACCCACCTATCTCCAATCTTTGGTGTAACCAATTCCCTGAAGCTGCTATCTATGACCCCCTCTGCCTCCCGAATGATCCAAAGTTCTTCCAACTCCAGCTCCAGTTCCCTAACTCGGTCTTGGAGGAGCTGGAGATGGCAGCACTTCCTGCAGGTAAAATCAGCAGGGACACTAACTGCATCCCTCACCTCAAACATCCTGCAGGAGGAACATTGCATATCTGACCTGATAAAGTCCATGTCAGGAAGGCTGTGGGCAGCCTTCCTGCCCGGGTGTCAATTGAGGCCCTTTAGTGGAAAATGAATGTCCACTTCAGAGTCTCATCCTGCTGTCGTTGGTATTCACCCAGCGGTGGAGGAGACGACTCACCAAGTGGGGGGCAGAAAAAGCAAACACTGTCGAAGTTGCTTGCAGGTTGGGGGGGGTGGGGGGGTGTTGCGGTCAGGATCCCTTGTGTCGGGCGCTTAATGCCTGATTGAGGAACCTGGGCATTGGCAAGGGGACACCCACTGACAGCCACCCCCTGTACTTGCTGCCGACCTCCCTCCCTCCCCCTGTAACCCCACGGCCGCCATCACTCGTATTTGTCCTATGTCCTTCGGTGATTCTGCTGCATCAGGTCAGTGTATTTCTTACAGCAGCCACTGCCTCCTCAGTGGTGCTGCCAAGCAATAAAGGTAAGCCAATCTTGATTGGCTTGTAGCTATTGGCAGACAAGACGTGTCCTTGGTCCTGGGGAAGGTCCACTGCTGCCCAGTCAAGTGCCTGAATGACAATTAATGAAGGGGGCCTTCCCGAACAGAGGTGGCAGAGCCCTCGCTGGCTGCCCAGATGCCTCTAGAATTTACTATACACCTCTATAAAGCAGCAGGATAATCCTCAACTTCCACGTTCTCTTCAGTCACACACAAAAAAAACACATTGCAAATTATGGGATTTGGTCCACCTACACCAACCCATCATTTGCATAACTCCAAATGAACACTCACTCAGTAAGGCTGAGAGAAAACTGAGTCATCGAGCTCAAACAAAAATGATCTGAGAGTGAAATTACAAAAAGACTAATCAGAAATGAATCCCACACCATTCTCTGAGACAGAGAAGTTTGTTGTAAAACATTTCCATAACATGACAATGCTACAAATAACAAGCAAATTTGGCACTATTGGTAACCCCAGTTTTAACCTTACCCACCAGCTAGCATGGATTCAGGGCAGAGGGGGAGTTAGATTTTGCATTATTGTAGTTCCTTTGCCCCAGATAACTTCCCACGTACTGCAGGATCTAGCCTTCCTCTTGATATCAATGGCACATCACAAATATTTTTTCTCACAAAAAAACAGACAATGCTGGGACATCTCAGCAGGTTTGGCAGCATCTTTGAAGAGAGAAGATGGAATTAACACTTTGAGTCCATATGACTCTTCCTCAAAATTAAAAGGAGGATAAATATGCTAGATTATATACTATATATACATATATAACATATACAGTGCACTATATGCTGGGGAGGAGGTGGTGTATGTTATTGTCACTGGATTGGCAATCCAGACATCCAGCATATAGCTCATGGGACCCGGATTTGAATCCCACCACAGCAGGTGATATAATTTGAATTCCATAAACATCCTGTTCCATAAGTCATCAAGTTCCATAAGTTTATGTTTCATAAACATTTTGCTGACCTTGAAGCGATTGTTGGAAAAACCCATCTGGTTCATAAATGTCCTTTAGGGAAGGAAATCTGACATCGTTACCTGGTCTGCCCTACATGTGACCCCCCGCCCCCCCCACCATGCCAGAGCCCTCAAGGGCAATTATGGATGAGCAATAAATTTGGGGTTTGCATTGGAACAAAATTTGTTATGGAATTGTTAAATGATATAAAAGAAGGGTCAAGATGGGGGAGTTGTTGACCTCAATGGTGAGTCCTGAGGGCTGCAATGTGCCTAATTGAAAGTTTGTGTTGGGTTTCTCTGGTGCAGTAGGCCAAGGACAGAAATGTAGGTATGCGAGTAAGATGCTGAGTTAAAATGGCAAGTGACAGGAAGGTTGGAGTCATGTTTATGGACTGAGCAAAGGTGTTCTGCAAAGCGGTCACCCAGTCTGTGTTTAATCTCCCCAATGTAGAGGAGACCGCATTGTGAGAGCAGTGAATACAGTAGATCAAATTGTAGGAAGTGCAAGTGAAATGGTGCTTAACCTGAAAGGAGTATTTGGGGCCTTGAATGGTGAAGATGTAAAGGAACAGGTGTTACACCTTCTGCGAGTGCCTGGGAAGATGCCGTGGAAAGGGGATGAGGTGTTGGGGGTGATGGAGGAGTGGACCATAAAGAGAACGGCCTCTGCGGAATGCTGACAGGGGTGAGGGGAAGATGATTTTTGTGGTGGCATCATACTGAAGTTGGCAGAAATGGCAGAGGATGGTCCTTTGAAAGTAGAGGCTGCAGATTCATCCGCAGAATTTTGCTTTTATTTTAGTGTTTAATTCAGGGTATTTCGAAGTGCGGGTCACGACCTACCCATGGCATGTGTGGGGAGGGTTGTGGAGCGATCGGTCATGGCATTCCCATTGTGGTCCTGATCACAGGAGAAGTGCCCAATGGCCACTACCAGCATTTAAGTCAAGAATGGGGGCCGCTGCTGGGTTTTACCATTCCAATACTGCCCATTTTCCAATTGTGCTTAGCAGTTTCTTTGGTCTGTCGTCTTCAAGGGAATTTGAGTATAGGAGAGAGGAGTTGAGTGTAGGAGTAGGGATGTCTTGCTGCAATTATACAGGGTTTTGGTGAGGCTGCACATTGAGTATTGTATGCAGTTTTGGTCTCCTGGTTTGTGGAAGGGCATTCTTGCTAGAGAGGGTGTCCACGAAGTTCACCAGACAAGAATCAAGCATTATAGAATGATAGACCCCCTACAGTGCCGAAGGAGGCTATTTGGCCCACTGAGTCTGCACCGACCCTCTGAAAGAACATTCCACCCAAGCTCACTTCCCACTCTATCCCAATAACCCCTTAACCTAATCTACACATCCTTTTTGAACTCTAAGGGGCAAATTAGCATGGCCAAGCCACCTAACCTGCACATCTTTGAACTGTGGGAGGAAACCCACGCAGATCCAGGGAGAATGTGCAAACTCAGACAGTGATCCAAGGCTGGAATTGAAGCCAGGTCCTTGATGCTTTGAGGCAGCAGTGCTAACCACTGTGCCACCGTGCTGCCAGGATGGCAGGACTGGCATATGAAGAAAGACTGGATCGACTGTGCTTGTACTCACTGGAGTTTAATGGAATGAGAGGGGATCTCACAGAAACATAAAATCCTGATGGGACTGGACAGGCGAGGTGCAGGAAGAATGTTCCTGATGTTCTCGATATTAGGGGCATCCAGAACTAGGGGTCACAGCCTAAGAATAAGGGGAAAGCCATTCAGGACTTAGATGAGGAAGAATGTCTTCTCTCAGAGTTGTGAACATGTGGAATCCTCTACCACAGAAAGCTGTTGGGTCCAGTTTGTTGGATCCATTCAAGAGGGAGCTGAATATGGCCCTTGCGGCTAAAGGGATCAAGGGGTATGGAGAGAAAGCGGGAGTGGGATACTGAATTTGCATGATCAGCCATTGAATGGTGGTGCAGGCTCGAAGGGCTGAATGGCCTACTCCAGTACCTATTTTCTATGTTTCTACCACCATTTTATTAAATGCTGCACACAAAATCACCAAGCCCCAGTTTACATCTGTGATAATTCTTTTGCAATTTGATAAAAAGTTAATCCACAAACTGAAATTCAACAAACTGTTATCAGCAAGTAGTTGAAAAAACATCAGGTAAAAATATGCACCCCTTACACTATGAACTGTATTGATGTAGCAATTACACCCCCTGTTCAGAGTGTGTAAAATGTAAGGTTCTCCATGATTATTAATTGTACTACTTTGGTTCTAAACTGCTCTTATTTCTTGACATTCTACAACAACATGTTTTCCCTTTGTTAGTCCTTATCATCCCCGCTCCTCCATAACTATTTAACCCCGGATTTTTTAAGCCAAGATTTTTCCTTCCAACTGTCCTTACATCATCCTTTACCCGACCTTTCTGTTTCAATTGCCCTGAAACTCTCAGGTTGTCGGCAACGTTGTGGTCTTGCGCTACAGGCAGGTAGGTGTTTCATGAACAATTAAATGCCAGGGTATGATGACAAATTTGAACCTCAATGCTTATTTCAAGCGTGCACAGAGTTGTGATCCACCAGTCGTATTCCTCCTGATCCACAAATAAACCCTGGGGCTCCTCTGCACAGGCTTATCCAATTCCCAGGCTGCAATCATCATGAACCCCTTCCTTCTATCTGTAACCTGGGTCTGTTTCATTGGGCCCCCAGTGGTGGCCTCCAGCTATACAATTTACATCTCTGCCCATTGGTCTGACATTTAGATTAAACCAGGCGGTAAAAGTTGCCTGAGTCTCAAGTTGGCACATTCATGGGCCTTTGCCTTCTGCAGCATTTATATACCCTATTCAATATGATGCTTCAGACCATCAGAACCATCAGCAAACTGCATTAAGGGCTCACTTTAAAATTAGACCGAATTGAGCCTCGACGTGACAAAATTACAGATAAGTGTTTCAGTAACAGAGGGCTAAACTGGGCATCAAGGTGGAGTGCAGAAGCTAATTTTGAAAGGAAGTACCTGAAATATGCCCATTTAAGGTTATATTAAAAAAATTAAATTTACGGGAAGGTAAATCTGGGGCGCGATTTAACCACCGTGTTGCGCCCAGCGTGGATTTGGGCACGCCGGGTAAATTTTGCGAGTTTGCGATTCATCCGGCCCACTCCCGATGGTGAGTTCCAGATAGCGCCCCAAAATGGCGAGCTTATCATTAACCCTCATTTGTATTCATTTGAATCACATTAAAGAGATTGAAGTCGAATGCAAAACCTCCTGGGAATTATCTGACTCACCAGCAAGAAACCACGCATGCGTTGTTTAATACTCCTTCATAAAAGCATGAACATAGAATATAGAACATAGAAAAATACAGCACAGAACAGGCCCTTCGGCCCACGATGTTGTACCGAACCTTTGTCCTAGATTAATCATAGATTATCATAGAATTTACAGTGCAGAAGGAGGCCATTCGGCCCATTGAGTCTGCACCGGCTCTTGAAAAGAGCACCCTACCCAAACTCAACACCTCCACCCAACACTAAGGGCAATTTTAGACACTAAGGGCAATTTATCATGGCCAATCCACCTAATCTGCACATCTTTGGACTGTGGGAGGAAACCGGAGCACCCGGAGGAAACCCACGCAGACACGGGGAGGATGTGCAGACTCCACACAGACAGTGACCCAAGCCGGAATCGAACCTGGGACCCTGGAACTGTGAAGCAATTGTACTATCCACAATGCTACTGTGCTGCCCTTAAGAACAAATAAATCTACACTATATCATTTTACCGTAATCCATGTACCTATCCAATAGCTACTTGAAGGTCCCTAATGTTTCCGACTCAACTACTTCCACAGGCAGTGCATTCCATGCCCCCACTACTCTCTGGGTAAAGAACCTACCTCTGACATCCCCCCTATATCTTCCACCATTCACCTTAAATGTATGTTCCCTTGTAATGGTCTGTTCCACCCGGGGAAAAAGTCTCTGACTGTCTACTCTATCTATTTCCCTGATCATCTTATCCCCTGAAACCTCTATCAAGTCGCCCCTCATCCTTCTCCGTTCTAATGAGAAAACGCCTAGCACCCTCAAACTTTCCTCGTACGACCTACTCGCCATTCCAGGCAACATCCTGGTAAATCTCCTTTGCACCTTTTCCAAAGCTTCCACAACTCACGGCTCTTAAATTCAATCCCTCTGCTAAGAACGCTAGCACACCATAGGCCTTCTTCACAGCTCTATCCACTTGAGTGGCCACTTTCAAAGATCTCTGAACATAGACCCCAAGATCTCTCAGCTCCTCCACATTGCAAGAACCCTATCGTAAACCCTGTATTCAGCATTCATATTTGTCCTTCCAAAATGGACAACCTCACACTTTTCAGGGTTAAACTCCATCTGCCACTTCTCAGCCCAGCTCTGCATCCTATCTATGTCTCTTTGCAGCCGACAACAGCCCTCCTCACTATCCACAACTCCACCAATCTTCGTATCATCTGCAAATTTACTGACCTACCCTTCAACTCCCTCATCCAAGTCATTAATGAAAATCACAAACAGCAGAGGACCCAGAACTGATCCCTGCAGTATGCCACTGGTAACTAGGATCCAGGCTGAATATTTGCCATCTACCACCACTCTCTGACTTCTATCGGTTAGCCAGTTTGTTATCCAACTGGCCAAATTTCCCACTATCCCATGCCTCCTTACTTTCTGCAGAAGTCTACCATGGGGAACCTTATCAAATGCCTTACTAAAATCCATGTACACTACATCCACTGCTTTACCTTCATCCACATGCTTGGTCACCTCCTCAAAGAATTCAATAAGACTTGTAAGGCAAGACCTACCCCTCACAAATCCGTGCTGACTATCCCTAATCAAGCAGTGTCTTTCCAGATGCTCAGAAATCCTATCCTTCAGTACCCTTTCCATGACTTTGCTACCACCGAAGTAAGACTAACTGGCCTGTAATTCCCAGGGTTATCCCTATTCCCTTTTTTGAACAGGGGCACGACATTCGCCACTCTCCAATCGCCTGGTACCACCCCTGTTGACAGTGAGGACAAAAAGATCATTGCCAATGGCTCTGCAATTTCATCTCTTGCTTCCCATAGAATCCTTGGATATATCCCGTCAGGCCCGGGGGACTTGTCTATCCTCAAGTTTTTCAAAATGCCCAACACATCTTCCTTCCTAACAAGTATTTCCTCGAGCTTACCAGTCTGTTTCACACTGTCCTCTCCAACAATATGACCCCTCTCATTTGTAAATACAGAAGAAAAGTACTCATTCAAGACCTCTCCTATCTCTTCAGACTCCATACACAATCTCCCGCTACTGTCCTCATATTTCTCACATATGTGTAAAAGGCCTTGGGGTTTGCCTTCATCCAACCCGCCAAAGATTGTTCATGCCCTCTCTTAGCTCTCCTAATTCCTTTCTTCAGTTCCCTCCTGGCTATCTTGTATCCCTCCAACGCCCTGTCTGAACCTTGTTTCCTCAGCCTTACATAAGTCTCCTTTTTCCTCTTAACAAGACATTCAACCTCTCTTGTCAACCATGGTTCCCTCACTCGACCATCGCTTCCCTGCCTGACAGGGACATACATATCAAGGATACGTAGTACCTGTTCCTTGAACAAGTTCCACATTTCACTTGTGTCCTTCCCTGACAGCCTATGTTCCCAACTTATGCACTTCAATTCTTGTCTGACAACATCGTATTTACCCTTCCCCCAATTGTAAACCTTGCCCTGTTGCACGCATCTATCCCTCTCCATTACTAAAGTGAAAGTCACAGAATTGTGGTCACTATCTCCAAAATGCTCCCCCACTAACAAATCTATCACTTGCCCTGGTTCATTACCAAGTACTAAATCCAAAATTGCCCCTCCTCTGGTCGGACAATCTACATACTGTGTTAGAAAAGCTTCCTGGACACACTGCACAAACACCACCCCATCCAAACTATTTGATCTAAAGAGTTTCCACTCAATGTTTGGGAAGTTAAAGTCACCCATGACTACTACCCTGTGACTTCTGCATCTTTCCAAAATCTGTTTCCCAATCTGTTCCTCCACATCTCTACTACTATTGGGGGGCCTATAGAAAACTCCTAACAAGGTGACTGCTCCTTTCCTATTTCTGACTTCAACCCATACTGCCTCAGTAGGCTGATACTCCTCGAACTGCCTTTCTGCAGCTGTTATACTATCTCTAATTAACAATGCCACCCCCCCCCCCGCCCCACCTCTTTTACCACCCTCCCTAATCTTATTGAAACATCTATAACCAGGGACCTCCAACAACCATTTCTGCCCCTCTTCAATCCAAGTTTCCGTGATGGCCACCACATCGTAGTCCCAAGTACTGATCCATGCCTTAAGTTTACCCACCTTATTCCTGATGCTTCTTGCGTTGAAGTATACACACTTCAACCCATCTCCGTGCCTGCAAGTACTCTCCTTTGTCAGTGTTCCCTTCCCCACTGCTTCATTACACGCTTTGGCATCCTGAATATCGGCTACCTTAGTTGCTGGACTACAAATCTGGTTCCCATTCCCCTGCAAAATTAGTTTAAACCCTCCCGAAGAGTACTAGAAAACCTCCCTCCCAGGATATTGGTGCCCCTCTGGGTCAGATGCAACCCGTCCTGCTTGTACAGGTCCCACCTTCCCCAGAATGCACTCCAATTATCCAAATACCTGAAGCCCTCCCTCCTACACCATTCCTGCAGCCATGTGTTCAGCTGCACTCTCTCCCTATTCCTAGCCTCGCTATCACGTGGCACCGGCAACAAACCAGAGATGGCAACTCTGTCTGTCCTGGCTTTTAACTTCCAGCCTAACTCCCTAAACTCATTTACTACCTCCACACCCCTTTTCCTACCTACGTCGTTGGTCCCAATGTGTACCACAACTTCTGGCTGCTCATCCTCCCCCTTAAGGATCCTGAAGACACGATCCGAGACATCCCTGGCCCTGGCACCCGGGAGGCAACATACCTTCCGGGAGTCTCGCTTGCGACCACAGAATCCCCTATCTATTCCCCTAACCATTGAATCTCCTACAACTATTGCTTTTCTATTCTCCCCCCTTCCCTTCTGAGCCCCAGAGCCAGACTCAGTGCCAGAGACCTGGCTGCTAGGGCCTTCCCCCGGTAGGTCATCCCCCCCACCAGCATCCAAAATGGTATACTTGTTTTGAAGGGGAACGGCCACGAGGGATCCCTGCACTGTCTGCCTGTTTTTTTTTTTCCCCTGACTGTAACTCAGCTATTCTTGTCCTGTACCTTGGGTGTGGTTACCTCCCTGTAACTCTTCGCTATCACCCCCTCTGCCTCACGGATGATCCGAAGTTCATCCAGCTTCAGCTCCAGTTCCCAAACACGGTCTTTGAGGAGCTGGAGTTGGGTGCATTTCCCGCAGGTATAGTCAGCAGGGACACCGGTGGTATCCCTCACCACCCACATCCTACAGGAGGAGCATGCAACTGGCCTAGCCTCCATCCCTTCTTACCTGACAGAATATAGCTGCCCTGTGGACTAACTAGATCTCCGCCCTCCGACTCTGCTCCCAGTCAGCTGCACTTTCTGTAAACTCCTGGCTCTCTTCTCACTCTTTGCGGAAATGTAGGAAACAAAATGAAAGGAGCACCTTACTCCCTCCTCACCTAACTCCCTCAATCACCAAACTCTCACTATAGCACTCAAATGCACCAAATTCAGTACCCCCTCAGTCACCAAACTCTCACTATAGCACTCAAATGCACCAAATTCAGCACTCCCTCAGTCACCAAACTCTCACTATAGCACTCAAATGCACCAAATTCAGCACTCCCTCAGTCACCAAACTCTCACTACAGCACTCAAATGCACCAAATTCAGCACTCCCTCAGTCACCAAACTCTCACTACAGCACTCAAATGCACCAAATTCAGCACTCAGTACAAACAAAGTCTGCACTGTAGGGGATCACTTTTATACTGTGAATCTAGCCTCTGAAAACTGACCTAATCCAATTAACTAATTAACAAGCTCCAGCTGCAAGTGCCTACAAGTAGAAGCTTTGTTTAAAGCTGATTGAAAATTCACCTTCTTCTTAACCAAACAGCAACATTTAAGTTAATTAACTAAATAAAAGAAAGACTAGACTTTAGATGAAAATGAAGCCTTATACTCCCTCAGTCACCAAACTCTCACTCTAGCACTCAAATGCACCAAATTCAGCACTCAGTGAAGCTGGAGTAATGGCTGTTTAAGCTGGAGCAAGCATCTCAAAGACACAGGAGCTGCTGGCCAGTACTCGTGGGGGTTGGAGGATCCCTCAGGAGGGTTGGGCTTGGTCGGGAGGCTAAAGCGTTCTAGGTCGGGGTCACCCCTGGGCCTGGGGGTTGAGGGGCATTGTGTCTGTGAGGCCTTCAAGCCATATTTAAAAATTGTGCATACCCATTACAGAGACAACTGCAGCTGCAGCCTTTCTGTCCTACTGAAAATTGCTTATTGTCACAAGTAGGCTTCAAATGAAGTTACTGTGAAAAGCCCCTAGTTGCCACATTCTGGCACCTGTTCGGGGAGGCTGGTACAGGAATTGAACCGTGCTGCTGGCCTGTCTTGGTCTGCTTTCAAAGCCAGCAATTTAGCCCAGTGCTAAACAGCCCCTTCCAAAGCCAGAGCCTTGCTGTGGATTCAATGCTGAAAGTCAATCTCACTCCCTTTGATTGTGATCAGCCTCTAACTTGACAATTGAAGGCTATTGAAAATGACAAATTAGCCTTGTTAGTTGTCAGAGCACTTCACAGCTGCAGGTTGTGTTTGCTGCTTGCTCCTGCTGGTGGCTGCAGATGCCTGGGGGCAGCTGTTGCTGTTTCCTTCCTTTTCTGTAGCCGGAAAGAAGTACTTTTTTTCTAAGATACCTGGGTCCTGGAACACCGGCCTCAGCGGGACGTATGAGTCCAGAAGGCAACCCGGTTTGAAACAAGAAGACGCTGTGGGACCTGACAGCACGACATTTTTCCAAATGGGCCACTTGCTTCTGCCGTTGAAGATCTCTGACGGTTTTGTTGCTGGTGTGGTGAGTGCTGCATGTAACTGGCACATCACTGTGGGTCAAACATGCTGGAAGTCAAAGCTGTTCAACTGCACCTTGAGTGCCAGTTGAATTGTGGATGCCAGGATTTGGTTCCAGTGAGATTGGGCCAGGTCTGCATAACTGTGGCTCCTGGACGGGAATGGCACTGATACGTGGAACAAGTCACACATTGATGGACAGATCATTTCTACGACAAAGATCGAGACATGACAACACATTCTCAGGCTTATTTTCCATTTCTGTTGAGGAATCTGCGAGGGGAGATACCATGGGTGGGCTTCACTAATAATGGGGCTATGTCCCCACGCCGGCGTGAAAACCGTGCCAACGACTCCGGCATCAACGGCCCCCGAAAGTGAGGAATTCTCCCCTTTCTAGGGGGCTAGGTTGCCGCCGGAGTGGTCCCCGCAGCTCCAGCCGGCGTGGAACGTCCCGCACGAGTTTGCGCATGTGCGGAACGGCCAGCGTGATTCCGCGCATGCGCAGAATGGCTGGCATATTTCCGTGCATGCGCGGGGGTTCCCTTCTCCGCGCCGGCCCCACGGGCAATATGGTGGAGCCCTATAGGGGCCCGGCGCGGAGTAAAGTAGGCCCCCCCAGAACCAGCCCGCCCGCCGATCGGTAGGCTCCGATCGCGGGCGAGGCCACCATGGGGCCCCCCCCCGGGATAGGATTCCCCAGCCTCCCCTCTAGGACATTCACCTTCCAGGTCCCGCCGTGTGGGAGGTGAGTAATCCATGTCGGCGTGACTTGGCCACACTCGTTGGCCACTTGACCCATCGGGGCCCGGAGAATTGCCGGGGGAGCCGCTGTCAACAGCCCCCAACCAGCGTGGCGGCGATCCCGCAGGCGCCCGAAAAACGGCGCCGGAGAATGGGGAAGCCGGCGTTGGGCAGCGGGGCGCGATTCCCACGCCCCTCCAGGGATTCTCAGACCCTGCGCCGGGTCGGAAAATCCCGACCCATGTGGGTTTTTTCCACGAAAATGAGTGGATTTAGCTTTGTATTGGTCCCAATGTGGAATAGTGACATTTCCTTATTGTTCAATGGTTAGTGTGATATGTGGAATGTTATGTAGTTGATTTTCAAATCTTTGTTACTGTTGGCCAGAAGACCAGAAGACATGGGAGCAGAATTAGGCCACTCGGCCCATCGAATCTGCTCTGCCATTCAATCATGGCTGATATTTTCTCATCCCCATTGTTGACTGTTTAATAATCAAAGTATTCTCAATTCTCAAGTGCTTCCTTCAGGGTGCACATGCCATGTCTCAGAGGATGATTAGTGCATAGCATCTCAAGAAAACGTTGAAGCTTGACCAGTGTGCCTGAGCTGTAAGAGCATCAGCACCAGAGAGGTAGCTGCCAACAATCAAATATTAAAGAGCTGGGCTTCAGCACTGGAAATCCCCTCACGGCCATAGGGTAAGTGTTCGGATCAGAGGAGGGCATCTGAACACCGTCTGCCTAATGTTCGCGGCAAAGGTCTGAGATCTGGGGCCTAGGGGCTCCTGATGTGGCTGGGGATGATATTGCAGAGCAAGGTTTGCCAACTCACCTGGCTAGCTGGGTGGCACTCTGAAAGAAGGCGAGACAGTCATGGTAAGGATGGAGGAGGCTTGTGGGATTTGAGTGTCACGGGATGGAAACCCTTACTTATTGTAGTTCTCTGTCTCTATCCTTCTCCAATTCCTTACAGATACCAAAATAGATGGTGGTGTCGGTCCCGCAGCTGCTGCCTTTGTGTTGCTGGTGACAATGCAGGCTGGAGGGAGCACCCCAAGTGCAGGGGGCCGCTGCACAACCTGAAGACCCGGCTGTCCATTAGGCTGAGGAGGAACCCAGAGGTGGAAGGCAGTGATGGACCAAGGTTTACAGGCGTCGTTGGTCTTTGAATAAGATGACAGACAGCATGTGCCACAGAAATCGTCGTCTCAGGAGTGAGACAGTGCGGCACCTGTGACACATCCTCATGGACTTGGCGCCCCTTGAAGGAGAAAGACACCCGCTCCCGGTGGCTATGAAGGTAACCGCAGCCCTCAACATTTATGCCACCGGTTCATACAGGGCTCAAGTATTTCACAATCTACAGCCCACAGGTACATCTGGAAGGTAACAGGTGCCCTGGATGCCCGGGCATCAGACTTTATCACCTTCAACCTTGGCCTGGCCCACCGCAATGCCCGGGCTGCAGAATCTTCCACCAGTGCCGGAACTCTTAGGTCCAGGGTGCAATAGATAGCATGCATGTCGCCCTGTGTGTACCGGAGCATCAGGGAGTGCCCATTACTAATAGGAAGGGGTTCCACTCCCTGAATGTTCAGGTTGTGTGCGACCACTGCCACATGTGTGCCCACTACCTAGGGAGCGTGCATGACAGCTACACTATGGGACACTCGGATTAAACCGATGTCTTTGCAGACTGGCCCAGGATGATGGGTTAGCTATTGGGGGACAAGGGATACCCTCTGAGGTCCTGGCTGATGAAGCCAATGCAGAGGCCTGAGATTGAGGTGGAGACCAGTTATAATAAGGTCCATGTTGCCACCCATTCTGTCATTGAATGCTGCATCGGCCTGCTCAAAATGCGGTTTCGATGCCTGAACTGCCCATGTGGTGCCCTGCAGTGTACCTCCCAGAAGGTTTCCTGATTTTTGATGGTCTGCTGTGCCCTCCACAACCTGGCACAGCAGTGGGGTGAAATACTGGAGGAGGATAAGGAGGAACATGCGGCCTCATCTGAGGAGAAGGAGACTTACCAGGAGGTGCTGGAGCAGGGGCCAGAGGAGGACTGGAGAGCAGAAGACAGGTGGCGGCAAGGGTCTAACATGCCCCTGAGGGCCAGATACTGACCAGATTCTCATAGGACGAGGCTATCTACATCAGCTCAACCCCCATCCCCATTTTCCTCCTTCCCCCCATTTCCCTCATTACCCCCATTTCCCTCCTTCCCCCAGGGGCAGCACGGTAGCATTGTGGATAGCACAATTGCTTCACAGCTCCAGGATCCCAGGTTCGATTCCGGCTTGGGTCACTGTCTGTGCGGAGTCTGCACATCCTCCCCGTGTGTGCGTGGGTTTCTTCCGGGTGCTCCGGTTTCCTCCCACAGTCCAAAGATGTGCAGGTTAGGTGGATTGGCCATGATAAATTGCCCTTAGTGTCCAAAATTGCCCTTAGTGTTGGATGGGGTTACTGGGTTATGGGGATAGGGTGGAGGTGTTGACCTTGGGTAGGGTGCTCTTTCCAAGAGCCGGTGCAGACTCGATGGGCCGAATGGCCTCCTTCTGCACTGTAAAAAAAATTCTATGATTCCCCTCCTTCTGCCCCAATCACCCTCAATCCCCCAAATCCTCCCAATCCCCCAACCCCCCCTCACCCCAATCCACCCCCTTCCCATGTCCCTTTCCCATCATTTCCCCCATTCCCCACCCCGATTACTCCACGCCCTCCCGACTACCCTGTTCCACCCTCCAAGCGTCTGTGTAACATCACTCCAGGTCGATGGACCTATATCATTATACAAGGCAGACAATGATGATCACTCACTGTGAGGAAAGCTCTGGTGCTCCTCAGCCTATGCCAAAGTCTGACTCCTGTCTTTCTGCTGATAGCGCGCTCACACCCATCCTCTGAACGGGAACTGCTTCGGGGGCATTTGATCTTGGACCACTGTGTCTGGGGATCAGGGGTTCAGGGGGAAAGGCAGGAGAATGGGGGTGAGAAAATACCAGCCATGATCGAATGGCAGAGCAGATTCAATGGGCCGAGTGGCCTAATTCTGCTCCAATGTCTTATGGTCTCATGGTCTTACTTGCAGCGACTGATGCACGAGGATACCAAGGTCTCGCTGAGTATCCACCTCTCTCAATTTACACCCATTCAAATAATAATCTGCCTTCCTATTTTTGCTATTGAAGTGGATAACCTCACATTTATCCACATTGTACTGCATCTGACATGCATATCCCCACTCACTCATCCTATACAAATAATTCTGAAGCATTTCTGCAACCTCCTCGCAGCTCCCCCTCCCACCCAAGTTTGTATCACCTGGAAATATGGAGTTAATACATTTAGTTCCCTCATCCAAATCATTCATATATAGTGTGAACAGTTGGGGTCCTAGCAAAGATCGCTGCTGTACTCCACTTGTCGCTGCCTGCCAATCGGAAAAAGACGCATTTATCCCAACTTTTTGCTTCCTGTCTGCTAACTAGCTTTCTATCCATCTCAAGACACTACCCACAATCCCATACGCTTTAACTTTAATAGTCTGCTATGTGATGCCTTGTCAAAAGCCTTCTGAAAGTCTAAATAAGCCCCATTCACCGGGTCTCCCTGGTCAACTCTACTAGTTACATCATTGAATCATAGAATCTACAGTGCAGAAGGAGGCCATTCAGTCCATCGAGTCTGCACTGGTCCTTTGGAAAGAGCACCCTACTTAAGACCATGCCTCTACCCTATCCCCGTAATCCCACCTAACCTGTTTGGACACTAAGGGCAATTTAGCATGGCCAATCCACCTAACCTGCACATCTTTCGACTGTGGGAGGAAACTGCAGAACCCGGAGGAAGCCCACGCAGACACGGGGAGAACATGCAGACTCCGCACAGACAGTGATCAAGGCCGGGAATCGAACCCGAGACCTTGGAGCTGTGAAGCGACTGTGATTAGCACTATGCTACTTCTTCAAAGGATAGAATTTTTCGAAGAGGTCACAAAGATGATTGATGCAGTTAGGACAGTGGATGTTGTCTATATGGACTTCAGTAAGGCCATTGACATGGTCCCTCATGGTAGACTGGTACAAAAGGTGAAGTCACACGGGATCAGGGGTGAGCTGGCAAGATGGATACAGAACTGGCTAGGTCATAGAAGGCAGAGAGTAGCAATGGAAGGGTGCTTTTCTAATTGGAGGGCTATGACTAGTGGTGTTCCGCAGGGATCAGTGCTGGGACCTTTGTTGTTCGTAGTATATATATATGATTTGGAGGAAAATGTAACTGGTCTGATTAGTAAGTTTGCAGACGACACAAAGGTTGGCGGATAGTGATGAGGACTGTCAGAGGATACAGCAGGATTCAGATCGTTTGGAGACTTGGTCAGAGAGATGGCAGATGGAGTTTAATCTGGACAAATGTGAGGTTGGAAATTTGGAAGGTCTAATGCAGGTAGGGAATATACAGTGAATGGTAGAACCCTCAAGAGTATTGGAAGTCAGAGAGATTTAGGTGAACATGTCCACAGGTCACTGAAAGGGGCAACACAGGCGGAGAAGGTAGTCAAGAAGGCATACGGCATGCTTGTCTCATTGGCCGGGGCACTGAGTATAAGAATTGGCAAGTCATGTTGCAGCTGTATAGAACCTTAGTTAGGCCACACTTGGAGTATAGTGTTCAATTCTGGTCGCCACACTACCAGAAGGATGTGGAGGCTTTAGAGAGGGTGCAGAAGAGATTTACCAGGATGTTGCCTGGTATGGAGGGCATTAGCTATGAGGAGAGGTTGAATAAGCTCGGTTTGTTCTCACTGGAACGACGCAGGTTGAGGGGTGACCTGATAGAGGTCTACAAAATTATGAGGGGCATAGACAGAGTGGATAGTCAGAGGCTTTTTCCCAGGGTAGAGGGGTCAATTACTAGGGGGCATAGGTTTAAGGTGCGAGGGACAAGGTTTAGAATAGATGTACGAGGCAAGATTTCTACACAGAGGGTAGTGGGTGCCTGGAGCTCGCTGCCGGAGGAGGTGGTGGAAGCAGGGTCGATAGTGACATTTAAGGGGCATCTTGACAAATACATGAATAGGATGGGAATAGAGGAATACGGACCCAGGAAGTGTAGAAGATTTTAGTTTAGACGGGCAGCATGGTCGGCACAGGCTTGGGGGGCCGAAGGGCCTGTTCCTGTGCTGTACTTTTCTTTGTTCTTTGTTGTTTGTTTTATTAGATTTGTCAAGTATGATTTCCCTTTCTTAAATCCATGCTGACTCTATCTGGTTACACCACTGCTTTCGAAATGCTGTGCTATGAAATCCTTCATAATGGACTCGAGCAACTTCCCTGCTACTAATAAAAGCAAATTATTGCAGATGCTGGAATTTGAAAGCAAAGTGAAAATGCTGGAAAATCTGAGCAGGTCTGGCAGCATCTGTAAGGAGAGAAAATGACTAACGTTCCGAGTCCAGATGACCCTTTGTCAAAGCTGAGCTTTTAGCTTTGACAAAGGGTCATCTGGACTCGAAATGTTAGCTTTTTTCTCTCCCTACAGATGCTGCCAGACCTGCTGAGATTTTCCAACATTTTCTTTTTGGGTCCCTACTACTAATGTTAGGCTCACTTGTCCATAGTTCCCTGTTTTCTCTCTCCCTCCCTTTTTGAATAGCGGGGTTATATTAGCTACCCTCCAATTGGTGTGAACCATTCCTAGTCCATCATAGCCAACTCATGTCCCATACCATCAGAGTTGCCTTTATTGTGTTTCCTGAGACCCTGGTCTCAGAATGAACTGCGTCACTATCCACCTTGATGAAGAATTCTATCATATTATGGTCACTCATCCCCAAGGGTTCTCTCACAACTAGATTGCCATCTAAACCTTTCTCATTGCACAATACCCAGTCCAAGATGGCCTGTTCCCTTGTTGGTTCCTCAACGAATTGGTCCGGAAAACCATCCCGTAGGCACTCCAAATATTCCTCCTCTATTGTACTGTGAATAACTTAACTCACCCAATCTATATGCAGATTCAAATCACCCATAATCACAGATGTTCCTTTATCACACGCATCTCTGATTTCCTGTGTAATGCTATTCACAACATTATCACTGCAGTTTGGTGGTCTGTATACCACCCCTACGAATGTTTTTTGCCCCGTGGTGTTTCTTAACTCATCCCAAACAGATTCCACATCATCTGTCCTGAATCTTACCATTGAAGAGCGGTGTTGTATCAGTCCAATTCAGATACTTCAACGAGCTCCTTAATTAAAATTTACCCAGATGTCTTTTTTTAATGAGTAGAACAAAGTACGGATAGGGCTATAATGCAACACACTTTATTAAATATAGTTAACCCATAAATTACCAACTATACATACAAGAAACACCCAGGACTCGACTATACTACCCACAAAGGTGGTTTAGTAAGTTGTAGATCCGATCCCTGAGTCGACTCTGGGTCCTCTTTGCAAAGGTAATTCTCGCTGGCTGTTTCTTGCTTGATTGCTTCCTTCTGGTCTGGTCAAGGTCACCTCACACACCGAGTCTTTGCTTCGAGTCTTTGCTTCGAGTCTTTGCTTCGAGTCTTTGCTTGTCTTCTGCTCTTCTGCCTCTTTTGCTTCTTCCGTTTGCTCTGCCCCTTCTGCCACTGGTATCTCTGAGATGCCAACTTTTATTCCCTCTCCATGCGCTTTTCTAGAAACTTCGCTGGCTTCCGGCCAATTAGGTCTCGGGAGGGGGTCCCAGCAGTTAATCGTCAGTTTGATGACTGTTTGACAGGCCACCTGAGCCCGCCCCAGGTGTCCCATCTCTTCTGGTGAGCTGCACATGACCTGTTCCCATATAAGCCAACAGTAGATGCTCTCGGTAATGGAAAGTCTGGCTCGATTTGGGCTACGAACAACAGACTTCCTGAGGTTTGACTGCCGAATGATTTTAAAATGACCACAGCGGGTTCTATCTTGGCTCTATAGAAGCCAAGAACACCCCACTAAACGTGTTGTTCAGCCGAATCGTGCCCACAATGTCTTGGCCTCAACTACTTTCTGTGGTCGAGAATTCCACAGGGTCACCACACTCTGGGTGAAGCAATTTCTCCTCATCTCTGTCCTAAATTGTCTAAATGAAATCACACAAGGTATTGCGATCTGTATCTCACTCTCTTTGGGCGAGATCCAAATCTGCATATTTAAATGACCATTAGGCTAATTGAAATGTGCACTTGCCCAATTCACTGGGGCCCAGGTTTCACCGGCTGTGACGGGGAGATCTCGCTAGGTTGCATTTAGTATTGGTCCACCAGTCGAAACTGCACCGGGAAGGGGGGGGAGGCCATTTGAAACCTTGCATGGTCCGGGACAGGACAGGCTGGCACCCTGGCATTTCATCTGGGAGCTGGGCACCTTGGCACTTCCAACCTGGTACCCTGCCAGAGTGCCCAGGTGGCACTGTAAAGCTGGCAGGGGCACTGCCAGGTGCCAGGCTGGCAATGCCCAGGTACCCAGGTGCCAAGTTCCCCATGCCAGGGATCACGCTGGGGAGTGGGGGGTCTTACCTGTAAGAGGTGGTGTGAGGTGGGGGCTCGAGCACCCTGGAAGAGGTAAAATGGGTGAAGTGGGGGGAGGGTCCAGAGGCTGCAGTGGGGGCGTTGAGCGAGGTCAAAAGATCGAAAGATCGTGGCTGTCTTTAAAAATGGTGCCCAGATCCGCAAGTAGTCTTCCAGCATTAGTGGGGTGAGCTCTTCAGTCCAGGAAATTACTTAAAGTGCTGAACTCCCATCCGCTGACCAGTCAAGCAAATAGTAGATATGACAGGACAAAGGCAGGCCTCTGGGATCATTTATGTAAATTAGTCTGGGCCACAAGACACAGGACACCTTGAGTTTTCATACCTGTCATATCTGCTCACTCATCAAAATCGAGGACCCTAACTGTAGTTGGCTGTGCTAATGCCTAATTTGGAACCACATGATGTTGACATTTGTTGTCAAAGATGGAAAAGGATATCAATTCTCTTGCATCAATGAGTGCTAAGTGCAGTCTCAGTCAAGAGGCTTTAAAAAAAAACTAATGCTGGATTTAAATATCTTCGTGGGAACGATGTTGACATATTAATTTCCCAGGCACCGTGGGTTGGTTGAACTTTGGAAGACATTACGATTAATTTTATCAGAGTAATTGTCAATTAATTTTTTCTCCACTTATTCTGAACTTTATATAATTTTCTGTTTTCAATCTTGGTGAAATTTCTTTCATACGAGGTATCAAGAACTAAAGGAAACTGGGGTTAGCCATACAATATTATTGGGCTGATTCTAACAGAAATTACAATTTAAACCACCAACGCAGGCATCTGGTTCAAACATGTTTACATTTCAATCTGTGTGCAGACGAAATCCAACTAAGTATCAGTTTTATCTGCAGTCCTGATGACAAGGTCTATAAAATATTACAAATGTATTCACACTGAATACAATGCACAACAAACTTTTATTAACAATCTTACAATAAAACAAAACTGGGAACGAGCATTTGATGACAAGCCCTGGGAAACGATTTATATCCCATGAGCGTTGACCTGATAAATGGCTAGTAATGAAGTCACAGCTGTGTTGTTATCAGTGTCCGATAGTTTGTCATCACGTGTTCTGTTTGCACAGTCGTCAAAATGAGATGGTAAAAGTGAATTGCAAATAACTCTCATTGAGAAGTCATATTGTTGTGAGTTCAAGCCCCAATCCAGGGGCGGAATTCTCCCCCCCCCACGCCGGGTGGGAGAATCGCCCGGGCGCCGCGCGACTCCCGCCACGCCGTCCCGACGCCCGCATGAGATTCTCCCACCCCCCTCAAACCGGCACGACGCGAATCGCCGCTTGCCGTTGGTAATGGGCGAGCGGCGATTCTCCGGCCCGGATGGAGAGTGTCACCAGGAGGACCATCACTCAGTGCCGCAATAAGCTCAACGACCTCCACCGGACCACACAGGTGATTTGACCTCGGCCCCCTGGCACCGGTCCCGCCTGTCACTCCCCCACCCCCCATCCCCAACGGCCCTACAGTTGGCACCGCACCACCACCCCCAGCACAAAATTGTGGCTGTTTCCCAGCACATTCTGGCACCCACCTGCACGCCCCACCCATGCCCAGTGGTGGTGCCCATGCCTAATCCCTGCCATAGCGCCCCCCCCCCCCCCCCCCCCCCTACTCCCTGTGCTATATGAAGCATGCAGCTCACAATGTCCGCTCTCTGTCTCCGCAAGAAAAGTTGTCCCACAGCAGACAGGGACGGGAAAGGGCCAAGCCAGGCGGCAGTGTGCCAGAGCTCGGACCCTCACCCCCTATAAGGAACGTGCCCTGGATGTTGCAGGGGTGGCTGAGGGCAGATCAGTCACCAACGTCAGGATTTGCCTGCACAGCAGAAGTGAGTATCCACTGGCCCCCACCCAGTTCTTCTGTCCCAAGTGAGTTGTTCATGCCAGACATAATGATCCTTCCCTCTCACTGACCACATGTCCATTCTCCTGCAGGATCTTCATCCAATGGTACTGGCCCATCTGGGGTGCCACCCCCTCACTGCCATCCAACAGAACACCTTGAACGAGAGCTCCAAGGATGCCATCTTCGAGGCATCACAGCTGTCATCCCACCCTTCACCAGCGCACAGACATATACCTTGGTGGGCAAAAGGAGTGGCCAGGTTTCTGGGGCACAATCTGGTGAGCATTACCAGATGCACATTCGTTGGAGGCAGGAGTGCCCGGGGAGGGACAGCAGTGGAGAACCTGGAGCACGAAGTCAGTCCTATGAGTGGTGATGCTCAATTATCCATGCCTGGGGGCCTCGACTGCATCTCCCGGTTGCTGGGACACGTGTCCTGGTCGCAGATGAACCTTGCCAAGGCACTGCGCAGCATGTCCCAGTCTCCCCACCCCCACAAGGCATACCACATGCAGGTGATGGGTGCAAGTGTACTGTCAGCAGTCAGACTATGGCATAGATTGAGGAACACCAGAGTTCACCTCACAGCAGGTAATCATTTCCCTCCTGCCTTGTATATTGACCCGATGCCAGTGCCAACACAGGCCCATCACAGACCCTGGAAGGGTGGAAAGGACGGTTAAGAAGGAGGGAGAGTGGGGGACCATCCAGGCAGTGTACAGCAATGCACCACCAGAGAAGTTGAGGCATCGGAACCTAATTGTTCAGCAGTCTGATGCAACACTCATTGACAGTCCGGGTGGCCACATGGACCTCATTATATCAGGTCTCCACATCGGTCACCGGCCTCCGTTCTCTCTTTATTAGCCAATCCTAAGTAGGTATCCCTTATCCTCAAGAGCCAACCGGTCATCCTGGGGTGTCCGTTGAAGACACCTGGGATTTCTGACTGCCCCAGGATGTAATTGACATGCACGCTCCTGGGGCAGCGTGCACACATGTGCATGATCTTCAGGTGGTGATCTCACACAAGGTGAAGGTTCAGGGAGTGGGACCCCTTCCTCTTAATGAAGGGCACTCCCGGACTTTCCGATGTGTGCAAGGTGACATACATGCCGTCTATTACCACCAGACCTGGTGCAGCCTGGTAATGGCGGAGAATCCTGCTGCTCAGGCATCTTGATGGGCCTGGTCCAGGTGGAAGTTTATATAGTCAGCTGCCCAAGCAAACAGGGCATCTGTGACTTCATGGATGCACTTGTTGGCTGCTGATTGCGATATGCCGCACAAGTCCCCGCTTGAGCCTTGGAATGAACCCGAGGCACCAAGGTTCAGGACTGCGATGACCTTGACAGCTACAAGGAGCATGTATCCTCCTCTTCCACATGGTACCAGGTCCATGACAACATGGCACAGGTGCCGCACCGTCACTTGCTGGAGCGGAGCTTCCAGGGACACATGCTATTCAACATCCCTTCAAACGACCAGCGACACCTGTATACTTTTGGCCGTCGCTGTCCTCCCCCTCTGGGCCCCTCCCTGGCTGATGGGCTGCTAGGTCCTCAGCATGGCCACCTGAATTGCCAACACGACCATGAGGGCAACTGCTGCGAGGTTCATAACATCATCCATCATGTGATATCTGTAATGATTTGGAGAGGGTGAGAGACTGACAATTGAATATGGCTTCCACCCCAGTACCCTCTAATCCCCCAAGCCTCTCCCACCCTTACATTCCCCTGCCATCTCTCAGAATCCCATCCAATGAACCCTTTGTGTTGGGGGAACCCCGCCCTGCAGACACACCCCTGGCCACGGGAGGAGCCCCTGGGCACTGGACCCCCGTCAGGAACAGTATTGGGGCCAGGCTTGGCTACGATCCTCTGCCACCCCCCCCCTCCCCCCCCCACCACCACCACACTCCCACATTGTGGTAAACCACTGATCATACATTACATGTACTACGGTACACTGCCATTGTACTATTATACTCCAGTTACTACGGTAAATCCTGGCCTGCTGGCTCCACCCAGTAGGCTCTGTATAAAAGTGTACGCTCTCCTGCACTGCCCCATTCTTGGGTCCAGCTGTAGGAGGCTTAACATCTAGCACAATAAAGCCACAATAGTTCACCATTCGTCGCGTAGTCATTGATGGTACATCAATTTATTGTGCTAGAATTTTGAAGATGAACGTCTTACTCAAGCTGGATCACCTGGAGCTGACTCCACACGCAGCCGACGCCACAGCGACTTTCGAGCACTGGCTAGCCTGCTTTGAAGGATATCTCGGAGCATCCACTGAAGTCATCTCAGTCCCACAGAAGCTCCAACTACTCTACAAATTGGTGAGCCCACAAGTCTTCCTCCTCATTCAGGACGCTCCCACCTACACGGAGGCGATAGAACTACTGAAAGGACAGTATATCAGGACAGTAAATCAAGTGATCGGCAGATACCTCCTGCGTGTCTTGCGGATACTTGGCAGAAACTGTAGATGCCAGGCGGTGTCGGCAGCCCAACACACGGAGCTGCTGATCAGGG
The DNA here is from genome assembly GCF_047496885.1 of Scyliorhinus torazame. Taxonomy (NCBI): domain Eukaryota; kingdom Metazoa; phylum Chordata; class Chondrichthyes; order Carcharhiniformes; family Scyliorhinidae; genus Scyliorhinus; species Scyliorhinus torazame. The sequence continues at coordinate 232,769,237 of NC_092710.1, read as the reverse complement.
CCACCTATGTCACGGGCATTAAGTCCAACTACGTCCGCCAGCGATTATTAGAAGGGGGTACACTCGGCCTCACAGAGACAGTACAGCTCACAAACTCCTTAGAAGTGGCCTCCCGCAACCTGGAGTCCTACACCTCCGACCACGCGGCACCTTCGTGGGCGCCATGGGACCCGCCATCATCCGAACCGGGTGCACCGCACGCCTGTGCTGCACGGAGCCAGCTAACTCCGGAGGCCCCAAATGCTACTTTTGTGGCCAGAACAAGCACCCCAGACAACGCTGCCCAACACGGAGCACGACCTGCAATGGGTGTGGCAAGAAGGGCCACTTCGTCACTGTTTTCCAGGCCCGATCCGTTTCTGGGCCCAGCATCGCGAACGCAACATCCCCCATGTGTGATCCAGGAGCGCCGCCATCTTCGCCGCCGCCCGCCACATGCGGCCGGTGGGCGCCGCCATCTTGGATGTCGCCCGCCACGTGCACCCCGTGGGCACTGCTATCTTCTGCGCCATCTTGGGACGCATCCCAGGACTCCTGCCCGCCTGGCCAGACGTTGGCCGCCGATACCGCCGCCACCGCCGACCGGCCCTCCCACCACATTCCGCAGCTCGTCTCCATCATCCTCGACCAGTCTCAGCCTCGCAACCTCGCGACCGCTACAACGACCGTGCGGATCAATGGGCACGAGCCGACCTGCCTCTTCGATTCCGGGAGCACGGAGAGTTTCATACATCCAGCTACGGTAAGCCGCTGCTCCCTCCCGGTTCTCCCAGTGACCCAGAAAATCTCCCTGGCCTCCGGATCCCATGCCGTACAGATCCGCAGGTACTGCGCGCAACCCTCTCCGTACAGGGTGTAGAGTACAGCAACTTCAGACTCTACGTCCTCCCCCATCTCTGCGCTGCCCTGTTACTGGGTCTCGATTTCCCGGGCCACCTCCAGAGCCTTACCCTAAAGTTTGGCGGACCCCTGCCATCCCTCACCGTCTGTGGGGTCGATCCACCCTCGCTCTTCGCGAATCTCACCCCGGACTGTAAGCCCGTCGCCATGAGGAGCAGATGGTACAGTGCCCAGGACAGGACCGTTATCAGGTCAGAGGTCCAACGGCTTCTGCGGGAGGGGGTCATTGAGGCCAGTAACAGCCCCTGGAGAGCTCAAGTGGTGGTCGTTAAAACAGGGGAGAAGCACCGGATGGTCATTGACTACAGTCAGACGATCAACCAGTAGACGCAGCTCGATGCGTACCCCCTTCCTCGCATATCTGACATGGTCAACCAGATTGCGCAGTATAGAGTCTTCTCCACCGTTGACTTGAAATCGCGTACCACCAGCTCCCCATCCGCCCAGAGGACCGCCAATACACTGCATTCGAAGCAGATGGCCGCCTCTACCACTTCCTTAGGGTTCCCTTCGGCATCACCAATGGGGTCTCGGTCCTCAGGCGAGAGATGGACCGATTGGTTGACCAGTACGGGCTGCGGGCCACGTTCCCGTATCTGGATAACGTCACCATCTGCAGCCACGACCAGCAGGACCACGACACGAATCTCCAGAAATTCCTGCACACCGCTAAACTCCTTAACCTTACCTATAATAAGGAGAAATGCGTTTTCCGCACAACCTGCCTCGCCATCCTTGGCTACATTGTGGAAAATGGGGTTCCTAGGGCCCGACCCCAACCCCTCCTGGAACATCCCCCTCCCTCACTGTCCCAAGGCTCTGGAACGATGCCTGGTATCCATTTCCCCCTGACAGCTGAGGCCCGCCGGGCCTTCAACCACATAAAGGTGGACATTGCCAAAGCCATGATGCACGCAATCGACGAGTCCCTCCCATTTCAGGTGGAGAGCGATGCGTCGGACTTTGCCCTGGCCGCCACCCTCAACCAGGCGGGCAGGCCCATGGCTTTCTTCTCCCGTACCCTCCATGCCTCCGAAATCCGGCACTCCTCTGTCGAAAAGGAAACCCAAGCCATTGGGGAAGCTGTGCGACATTGGAGGCATTATCTGGCCGGCAGGCGATTCACTCTCCTCACTGACCAACGGTCGGTTGCCTTCATGTTTAGTAACACACAGCGGGGCAAGATTAAGAACGACAAGATCTTGAGGTGGAGGATCGAACTCTCCACCTATAACTATGAGATCTTGTTTCGCCCTGGGAAGCATAATGAGCCCCCAGATGCCCTGTCCCACGGTACACGTGCCAGCGCACAAGTAGACCGACTCTGGGCTCTCCACAACGACCTCTGTCACCCGGGGGGTCACCCGGTTCTTCCACTTTATCAAGGCCCGCAACCTGCCTTACTGCATCGATGAGGTCAGGACCGTGACCAGGGACTGCCAGGTCTGCGCGGAGTGCAAACTGCACTTCTACCAGCCGGACAGAGCAAATCTGGTGAAGGCCCCCCGCCCCTTTGAGCGCCTCAGCATCGATTTCGAAGGGCCACTCCCCTCCACTGACCGTAATGTGTACTTCCTCAACATCATTGATGAGTACTCCCGTTTCCCTTTCGCCATCCCATTCCCCAGCATGACCTCTGCCACAGTCATCAAGGCCCTGCACGGCCTCTTCACCTTGTTCGGTTTCCCCACTTACATCCACAGATATCGGGGCTCCTCATTCATGAGTGATGAGCTGCGTCAGTTCCTGCTCAGCAAAGGCATCGCCTCGAGCAGGACGACCAGCTACAACCCCTGGGGAAATGGATAGGTGGAGAGGGAGAACGCGACTGTCTGGAAGGCACAATAAAGCCACAATAGTTCACCATTTGTCGCGTAGTCATTGATGGTACATCACACATACCCACCCTCTGGTCATGGGGTATCCCCAGTGCTGCAACCCAGCTCTTTGGTGTCCGATTGTTGACTGCTGCCCTTATGGTAGTTTTGAATTTCCTTCTATGTTTTACTTGTTTCAGATTTTAAAAATCGCCAATATATTTTCTCAACCACCTTATGGGAAATAGTGTTCATCGAGCAGCACCTTGTAAATCAACCCCTTGCACCATGTTATAGGAACTCGACGTGTGCCACCTCTGATTATTTTCCTTTGCGACCAGAACAAAGAATATAGCAAAAGAGCGGAATGAATCATCAACAGAGATCCCAGGCCCACACACCATCAGGAGTGAGGTTGGGAGAAATATTGTCAAGTTCTAAGGCAAAGTCATCGTTGTGAACCTATGGGGCTGCCGACATTGCCACTTCCCGGGAATCGATAGCGGGACACAGAAACAGCTGGTTTTCTTGTGAGTTGCGATTTTGTCTACTTTAAACAGAGATAACTAAATGTCAGGAAAGACAGGCTGAAGGCTGAGTAGCACAGACCAGGGAGTCAATCTGAAAATGGGGGGAAGAAAAGGCACCATGGCAGCGTTTGATTATGAGAAAGAGATGTAGAACTCTTATGTAGAGAGGTTCCGGTCATTCCTTGATGCACTATCAATTACCACAAAGACGAGAGTAGTGAATAATCGAGGCTTTATTGAGCAAAGATGTTGTGCCTCCTGTAGCTGGAACCAGAATGGCTGCAGCACCGGCGAGCACACACATTTATACACCACCTACTGGGCGGAGCCAGCAGGCAGGAATTTACCCATGTACCTCTATTATACGTGTCTTACTGTAATACATATAATACTGCTAGTGGTGACTACCACATTCACCCCCTGTTAAAAAAAAAGAGTCCGGCGGGGGTGGTGGAAAAACATTACAAGTTCAGTCTGTCGTGGGCCTTGACCCCCCCTCTGTGATCGCCTCAGTCCTGGTGGTGATGTGGCCGCCGACTTGGTCACCTGTGACTCCAGGAGCGTGTTGTCCTCATCTTCGTCATCCCTGAGTGGAACCAGTGAGAAGACGGATCCTCCTGGGGCGGGGGCTGCGGTGAGGTTCGCTGGAGGGAGGGTGAGTGGTGCAGGGGTGAATGAGGCAACCAGGGGAGGAGGAGGGGGGACGGAGTCAGGTCGGGGGCCGTGGAGGGGGGGGGGGATCCAGCGGGTGCCAGGTCCCAGAGGGAGACTATGTCCTGGCGCCCGTCGGGGTGTGCCACGTAGGCGTACTGCGGGTTTGTGTATAGGAGGTGGACTCTTTCGACCAAGGGGTCCGACTTATGGGTCCGCACATGCTTGCGAAGAAGGACGGGTCCAGGAACTGTCAGCCATGTTGGGAGCGAGACCCTGGAGGTGGATTTCCTGGGGAAGGCAAACACACATTCGTGAGGGGTCTCGTTAGTCGCAGTGCAGAGGAGCGATCGGATGGAGTAGAACGCGTCGGGGAGAACCTCCTGCCAGCGGGAGACCGGGAGACTTTTAGACCGCAGGGCCAGCAAGATGGCCTTCCAGACCGTCCTGTTCTCCCTCTCCATCTGCCCGTTTCCCCGCGGGTTGTAGCTGGTCGTCCTGCTCGAGGCGATGCCCTTGCTGAGCAGGAACTGACGCAGCTCATCACTCATGAAAGAGGATCCCCGATCGCTGTGGATGTTGGTGGGGAAACCGAACAGAGTGAAGATGCTGTGGAGGGCTTTAATTACTGTGGCCGAAGTCATATCAGGGCATGGGATGGCGAAAAGGAACCGGGAGTACTCATCAACCACGTTCAGAAACTACGTGTTGCGGTCGGTGGAGGGGGGAGCCCTTTGAAGTCCATGCTGAGGCGTTCAAAGGGGCGGGAGGCCTTCACCAGGTGTGCTCGATCTGGCTGGTAGAAGTGCGGCTTGCACTCTGCGCAGACCTGGCAGTCTCTGGTGACGGTCCTGACCTCCTCAATGGAGTAGGGCAGGTTGCGGGCCTTGATGAAATGGAAGAACCGGGTGACCCCCAGGTGGCAGAGGTCATAGTGGAGAGCCCGGAGTCAGTCCACTTGTGCACTGGCACATGTACCGCAGGATAGGGCATCAGGGGGCTCGTTGAGCTTCCAAGGCGATACAAAATCTCGTAATTATAGGTGGAGAGCTCGATCCTCCACCTCAAGATCTTGTCGTTTTTAATCTTGCCCCGCCATGTATTATTAAACATAAAGGCAACCGACCGTTGGTCAGTGAGGAGAGTGAATCTTCTGCCGGCCAGGTAATGCTTCCAAAGCCGCACAGCTTCCACAATGGCTTGAGCCTCCTTTTCGACTGAGGAGTGGCAAATTTCGGAGGCATGGAGGGTGTGGGAAAAGAAGGCCACGGGCCTGCCCGCCTGGTTGAGGGTGGTGGCCAGAGCTACGTCCGATGCATCGCTCTCCACCTGAAAGGGGAGGGACTCGTCGACCGTCGTGGCCTTGGCGTTGTCCGCCTTGCTGCGGTTGAAGGCCTGGCGGGCCTCGGCCGTCAGGGGAAAAACTGTGGACTGAATGAGTGGGCGGGCCTTGTCCGCATAATTAGGGACCCACTGGGCATAGTAGGAGCGAAATCCCAGGCATTGTTTCAAGGCCTTGGGGCAGTAGGGGAGGGGGAGTTCCAGGAGGGGGTGCATGCGGTCGGGGTCAGGCCCTAGGACTCCATTTTCCACGACATAGCCAAGGATGGCTAAGCGGTTGGTACGGAACACGCATTTCTCCTTATTGTACGTGAGGTTAAGGAGTTTGGCGGTCTGGAGGAATTGTTGTAGGTTTGCGTCGTGGTCCTGTTGATCGTGGCCACAGATGGTGACGTTATCTAGGTACGGGAAGGTGGCCCGCAGTCCGTACCGGTCAACCATTCGGTCCATCTCTCGTTGGAAGACCGAGACCCCATTAGTGACGCCGAAGGGAACCCTAAGGAAGTGATAGAGGTGGCCGTCTGCTTCGAACGCAGTGTATTAACGGTCCTCTGGGCGGATGGGGAGCTGGTGGTAGGCGAACTTCAGGTCCACTGTGGAAAAGACCCGATACCGCGCAATCTGATTGACCATGTCAAATATATGTGGGAGGGGGTACGCTTCGAGCTGCGTGTACCGATTGATGGTCTGACTGTAGTCAATGACCATCCTGTGCTTCTCCCCAGTCTTTACTACTACCACTTGAGCTCTCTAGGGGCTTTTGCTGGCCTCAATGACCCCTTCCCGCAGAAGCCGTTGGACCTCCGACCTGATGAAGGTCCTGTCCTGGGCGCTGTACCGTCTGCTCCTGGTGGTGATGGGTTTGCAATACGGGGTGAGGTTCGCAGACAGGGAAAGTGGATTGACCTTAAGGGTCGTGAGGCCGCATATGGTGAGGGGGAGTAGGGGTCCGCCGAATTTTAAGGTTAAGCTTTGGAGGTGACACTGGAAGTCCAGGACGAGTAACAGGGCAGCGCAGAGGTGGGGGAGGACGTAGAGCCGGAAGTTGCTAACCTCTACGCCTTGGACGGTGAGCCAAAAAGGCAGGTTGTCTCGCCTGTCGCTACTTCCACCACCGCTGACCAGCCCGGGACCCCCCAGCATCTGCCGCAGCTCGCCTCTATCACCCTGTATCAGTCCCAGCCCCGCAACCTCGCGACCGCAACAACGACGGTGAAGATCGATGGGCACGAGACAAAAAGAGCTGACAGGCAACTCTAGACCAGTGAGCCTAACATCGCTAGGGAAGCTGCCAGAGTCTATTATCATGGATTTCACAGCACAGCATTTGGAAAGCAGTGGTATAATCAGGCAAAGTCAACATGGATTAACAAAATAGAAATCATGCTTGACAAATCTACTGAAATTCTTTGAAGATGTATCCAGTAGAGTTGACCAGGGAGAAACGGTGGATGTGGTTTATTTAGACTTTCAGAAGGCATTCGACAAGGTTTCACACAGCAGATTACTATGTAAAGTTAAAGCACATGGGATTGTGGGTAGGGTCTTGAGACGGATGGAAAGCTGGTTAGTAGTCAGGAACAAAGAGTTGAAATGAATGGGTCTTTTCTGATTGGCAGGTAGTGACAAGTGGTGTACCGCAGGGATCTGTACTCGGACCCCAAATGTTCACATTATATATTAATGAATTGGATGAGGGAACTAAATGTATTATCTCCAAATTTGCTTATGATACACAGTTGGGTGGGAGGGTGAGCTGTGAGGAGGGTGCAGAGATGATTCAACGGGATTTGGACAGGCTGAGTGAGTGGGCACATGCATGGCAGATGCAGTATAATGTGGATAAATGTGAGGTTATCCGCTTCGGTAGCAAAAATAGGAAGGCAGATTATTATGGATGTAAATTGAGAGAGGTGGATACTAAGCGAGACCTTGGTGTCCTTGTGCATCAGTCGCTGAAAGTAAGTGCAATGGTACCGCAGGCAGTAAAGAAGGCAAATGGTATGTTGGCCTTCATTGCGAGAGGATTTGAGTATAGGAATAGAGATGTTTTACTGCAATTCTATAGGGCAGTGCAATGAAGCTTTACCAGGCTGATTCCTGGGATGGTGGAGAGCCCATATGAGGAGAGATTAAATCTTTTAGGATTATATTCACTTGAGTTTAAAAGAGTGAGAGGGGATCTCATAGAAACTTCTAAAATTCTAACAGGATTAGACAGGGTAGATTCAGAAAGAATGTTCCCATTGGTGGGGCGGGGGGGGGGTTCCAGAACGAGGGGTCTTAGTTTGAGGATAAGGGGTAAACCATTTAGGACTGAGGTGAGGAGATATTTCTTCAATCTGTGGAATTCACGAACACAGAAAGTAGTTGAGGCCAAAACATTGTGTGATTTCAAGAAGGAATTAGATATAGCTCTTGGGGCTAAAGGGATCAAGGGATATGGGGGAAAGGCAGGATGAGGGAATTGAATTTGATGATCAGCCATGATCATAATGAATGGCTGAGCAGGCTCGAAGGGCCTCCTCTGCTTCTATATCCTATGTATGTTTCTGTATATTATGACATAATTTAGTACTCCAGCTAAACTTGGAGAAAAGTCATATAATGATTTAATGACTGTCTTACAAGAACATTTTTCTCACTGTCTACTGTTAATAGCTGAAAGATTCTACTTTCACCGTCATGCAGAGGAGGAAGGGGAAAATGTTTCACGATTTGTTGCAACACTGCGAAAGCTAGCAGAGTACTGCGAACTTGGCCAAACTTTGGGTGACCGATTAGTTTGTGGCCTCAGGAATGAAGCCATCCAAAGAAAATTGTTGACCGAAGGTGCATTAACCTTGAAATCTGCTGTAGAAATCGCAACGTGCTGCGAGAGAAGCTTTGCTGATTAGAATTCAAGCTAAAGTCCATAAGGTGGAGTCCGTGATAAGCAGGTCCTCCAAGAACCTACCATGTCATCACTGCAATCAAGTGGGACATATAGCAGAGATTGTTGGAGCAAGGAGAACAAGTGCAAAAATTGTGGTACCGTTGGTCACATTGCCAAGGCATGTTGGTTACATCAGCTTCATCAGCACTAAATATGTGTACCAAGAAAAATACTGCAACGTCTACAGGTCGGGTTTGCCAGTTAAGTGATCCAACCAGCAATGATTTTACGTCTACCCAAAATGAAATGGGAACACTATTAAGATGGAAGTGGATATGGGTGCTAATGTATCATTTAGACCATAAGACCATAAGACATAGGAGCGGAAGTAAGGCCATTCGGCCCATCGAGTCCACTCCACCATTCAATCATGGCTGATTTCAACTCCATTTACCCGCTCTCTCTCCATAGCCCTTAATTCCTCGAGAAATCAAGAATTTATCAACTTCTTTCTTAAAGACACTCAACGTCCCGGCCTCCACCGCCCTCTGTTGCAATGAATTCCACAGACCCACCACTCTCTGACTGAAGAAATTTCTCCTCATCTCTGTTCTAAAGTGACTCCCTTTTATTCTAAGGCTGTGCCCCCGGGTCCTAGTCTCCCCTGCTAATGGAAACAACTTCCCGACGTCCACCCTATCTAAGCCATTCATTATCTTGTAAGTTTCTATTAGATCTCCCCTCAACCTCCTGAACTCCAATGAATATAATCCCAGGATCCTCAGACATTCATCGTATGTTAGGCCTACCATTCCTGGGATCATCCGTGTGAATCTCCGCTGGACCCGCTCCAGTGCCAGTATGTCCTTCCTGAGGTGTGGGGCCCAAAATTGCTCACAGTATTCTAAATGGGGCCTAACTAATGCTTTATAAAGCTTCAGAAGTACATCCCTGCTTTTATATTCCAAGCCTCTTGAGATAAATGACAACATTGCATTTGCTTTCTTAATTACGGACTCATTTATACCTTGTTATACCAAACTAAGGGCAGCACGGTAGCACAAGTGGATTGCACTGTGGCTTCTCAGCGCCAGGGTCCCAGGTTCAATTCCCTGCTGGGTCGCTGTCTGTGCGGAGTTTGCACGTTCTCCCCATGTCTGCGTGGGTTTCCTCCGGGTGCTCTGGAGAGGCTACTGAAGGTAAGAATCATTGAGCCTGTCACCATCGGTAATTTTGCAAACCTCAATGATCCCAGTCTTAAAGAAGGCTGGTTCAGTCCGAATATGTGGCGATTTCAAAACGCCGATCAACCCTGTATTATGTGCTGACCAGTGCCCTCTGCCACTTATCAAAGATCTTTTTACAGGACTCTCAGGCGGTCAACAGTTTAGCAGACTTGATCTCTCCCAAACCAATCTGCAAATGAACGTAGCTAGTGAGTCTCAGCGTTGCTGACCATAGTAACGTAGAAGGGTCTGTTTCAGTAACGTTCAGCTTCCGTTCAGGATAATGTCAGCACCATCTCTCTTTGAATGATCTATGGATCAGATCTTGAGTGGGCTATCGGTGTGTAATGCTACCTGGACGACATTTTGATTACAGGTTCTAACAATATGGAGAATGTAAAGAACCTAGAAGCTGCTCTTGCAACGCTGCAACTACATAATCTCAGGGTCAAGAAAGAGAAGTGAGAATTTTTTAAATCTTCTATTCACTACCTTGGACACATCATCGACAAAAACAGTCTTCACAAAGAACCTAAGGCGATGTTAGAGATCCTGGATGCTCCACGACAACAGAATGCGCCTCAGTTAAGGTCATTTCTAGGATTATTAAATTACTCTGGAAGGTTTGTACCGCATTTAGCAACAAAGCTGAATCCTCTACACACGTTGCTTTGTAGCAAACAGGCTTGGCTCTGGACAAAAGATTTTGAGACTGCTCACCAAAATGTCAAAAGAAGTTACAGGACTCGGAGCTATTGGCCTATTATAACCCAAAACTGAAGCTGTAGCTTGTCAGTGACACATCACCCTTTGGGATTGGAACAGTTGTCTGCATTTAATGCCTTCAGGCGAAGAATAGCATTTGCTTCCAGGATGTTGACTAGCACTGAGTCCAATTATGCTCAACTTGAGAAAGAAGCTGTCAGCATTATCTTTGGTATTACAAGGTTCCACCATTATTTATTTGGTTGTCAATTTATTCTATTGACCGACCATCATCCCTTATCAACAATCTTTGGGTTGGCAAGGGGATCCCTTCGCTTATTCACTGCTCAGGGCATCACAGTAGCACAGTGGTTAGTACAGTTGCTTCACAGCACCAGGAACCTGGGTTCGGATTCCCGGCTTGGGTCGCTGTCTGCGTGGGCTTCCTCCGGGTGCTCCGGTTTCCTCCCACAGTCCTAAGATGTGCAGGTTCAGTGGATTGGCCATGATAAATTGTCCTTAGTGTCCAAAAGGTTAGGTGGGGTTACTGGGTTACGGGGATGGGGTGGAGCTGTGGGCTTAAGTCAGGTGCTCTTTCAAAGGGCCGGTGCAGACTTGATGGGCCAATTGGCCTCCTTCTTCACTGTAAATTCTATGATTTCTATGATTACTGCTAGTCGATTACAACATTGGGCGTTAATCTTTTCGGCTCACGATTGTGCCATTGAATATCTTAGGTCTGAACAACCCGTGAATGTGATCGCTTTGTCTAGACTGCCGCTGCAAGATCAACAAGACAAAAAAGACAAGCTCAATTATTGAAACATCTGGTGAACACTTCAACCACATATTCTATCTGCTTCATGTGGAAAATGATCCTGTAACGTCTTCTCTGGTGCGTAAATTTACCCAAACAGATCCGGCGATGGCGTAGGTGTTGGGCATGATTCAAAAAAGCACTCTAACACATGAGAGCAAAAAGAATCCAGCCCTTGAGGACTACAACAGCCAAGGTTGTGGAAACAGTTACGACAGAATCATCCACACAATCAGAAACATTTCTTGAATTGGTTTCTCCAGACGTAATCATTCTACGAAATAGAATCCTGGAACAGCTGCACGAGGGCCACCCCAGTGTGGTTAGAATGCAGATGTTGACAAGAAGCTACTTCTCGAGGCCTGGGTTGGATTTCCAAATAGAGGAGAAGATGCAATCTTGCGCTGCATTGCGAAGTGTACCTCCACTAAAATCTTTGCATCCATGGAAAAGGCCTACCAGGCCATGGCAAAGAATCCATGTTGATTATATAGGACCAGGTGAAGGGCACACATTTTTGGTCATGGTTGATGTGCATGCGAAGTGGCCGGAGGTTGCCCATGAAATTGACAACTTCAGAACAGACCATAGAAACGCTTTACGAAGTATTTGTAAGATTCAGGCGACCTGAACAACTCGTGAGTGATAACTATGTTCAGTTCACATCAGCCAAATTCGAGGACTACCTGAAGGGTTGTGGCCTCCGCCATATCAAATCTGCCTCCTACCATCCAGCTAACAACGATTTAGCTGAATGTTTCATATAATCGCTCAAGCATGCAGTGATGGTTTTGAGGGATAAAGGCTCTCTATCTAAACGTGTCAATAGCTTTCTTATGACATATAGAAACACTGTACGTTCAACAACACAAAGCTCACGAGCTATATTGTTGTTCAAAAGGAAACTACGCATACAGGTTGACCTTTTGACCATCCTTTCAACTTCAGAGATAGTCAGACAACAACACCAGATTCAGGAAGAGAACAACATTCCAAAAGCAGAGTCTTTGTCCGTGGGGAACGCGTTCTTGCGAGAACATAGAACATAGAACTGTACAGCACAGTACAGGCCATTCGGCCCACAATGTTGTGCCGAACTAGTCTGAAACTAAGATCAAATCAACCAACTCCCAATCATTCTAGTGCACTCCATATGCCTATCCAATAACCGCTTGAAAGTTCCTAAAGTGTCCGACTCCACTACCATAAATGGGAGTGCGTTCCACGCCCCAACCACCCTCAGAGTAAAGAACCTACCTCGGACATCCCTCCTATATATTCCACCATGAACCTGATCGTTATGCCCCCTTGTAACAGCTACATCCACCCGAGGAAAAAGTCGCTGAACGTCCACTCTATCTATCCCTCTCATCATCTTATACACATCAATTAAGTCACCTCTCATCCTCCCTCGCTCCAATGAGAAAAGCCCTAGCTCACTCAACCTTTCCTCATAAGACCTACCCTCCAATCCAGACAGCATCCTGGTAAATCTCCTTTGCACCCTTTCCAATGCTTCCACATCCTTCCTATAATGAGGTGACCAGAACTGCACACAATACTCCAAATGTCATCTAACCAAGGTCTTGTAAAGTTGCAGCATAACCTCACAGCTCTTAAACTCAATCCCCCTGTTAATAAATGCTAACACACTATAGGCTTTCTTCACGGCTCTATCCACTTGGGTGTCAACTTTCAGAGATCTAGGGACATCAACTCCGAGGTCTCCCTGCTCCTCCAAATTCTTCAGAACCCTGCTGTTAACTCTGTAATCCGCATTCAAATTTGTCCTACCAAAATGAATCACCTCACACTTATCAGGGTTAAACTCCATCTGCCACTTTTCAGCCCAGCTCTGCATCCTACCAATGTCTCCTTGCAGCCTACAACAGCTCTCCACATTATCCACTACTCCACCAATCTTGGTGTCATCAGCAAATTTACTAACCCAACCTTCAACTCCATCATCCAAGTCATTGATAAAAATCACAAATAGCAGAGGACCCAGCACTGATCCCTGTGGTACACCGCTGATGACTGGGCTCCAGGATGAAAATTTACCATCTACCACCACCCTCTGTCTTTTATGTGATAGCCAGTTACTGATCCAATCGGCCAAATTTCCCTCTATGCCATGCCTCCATACTTTCTGCATGAGCCAACCATGGGGCACCTTACTAAACGCCTTACTGAAATCCATGTCTACGACATCAACTGCTCTATCTTCATCTATGTACTTAGTTACCTCCTCAAAGAATACAATCAAACTTGTGAGGCAAGACTTACCCCTCACAAATCCATGCTGACTATCCTGGATTAAGCTGTATCTTTCCAAATGATTATAAATCCTATCCCTCAGGACCCTTTCCAATAATTTACCTGTGACCGAAGTGAGACTAACCGGCCTATAATTCCCAGGGTTATACCTATTCCCTTTCTTGAACAAGGGAACAACATTTGCCTCTCTCCAGTCTTCTGGCACTATTCCAGTAGACAGTGAGGACATAAATATCAAAGCCAAAGGCTCTGCAATCTCATCCCTCGCCTCCCAAAGAATCCTCGGATATATCCCATTAGGCCCAGTGGACTTATCTATCCTCAGGCTTCTCAAAATTTCTAACACATCTTCCTTCCGAATATCTACCTCCTCCAGCCTACCAGCCTGTATCGCACTATCCTCCTCAACAACATGGCCCCTCTCCTTTGTGAACACTGAACAAAAGTATTCATTTAGGGCCTCTCCTATATCTTCAGACTCCATGCACACATTCCCACTACTGTCCTTGACCGGCCCTAACTTCACCAAAGAAATTTGACCTCAGGCGAAAAATGGACTCCAGCAATCTTATTAGCCAAAACGTATCCAATTTGATATACTGTACAATCTGACAATATTGGCATCGGCATAGTGACCAATTATTGTCTGCATAGAGTGAGAGTACAGAATCTGTACCAGATGTTTACACCGCAGAGGGTATGGAGAGCGATATGCTCTTGAGGACTACAACTGCCAAGATTATGGAACCTGTTACGACAGAATCATCCGCACAATCAGAGACAGTTCTTGAATTGGTTCTCCAGATGTAACACCGACCAGTGTACAGGAAGACGTGCCTAAAATCTCTAAGAGCCAAGTTGCTGAACATCCAGTTCTGCCAAAATGAGTCAGGTGTCCACCCAAGAGACTGTCTTACTTATGTACATATCTATCCGGACATAACAATGTTAGGTATGGCATAATGTGTTGGATCTGTGTTAAAGTGTTTAATTAAGTAAAAATGCTGGGGACACTAAAGGATTAAAGAGGGAGGGGTGCTAGGTATCAGAGTAACACCATTGGCTGGTGTAATTACACATGTTACGTAATGATGTCATTGGAGCATTTTAGGGTTTTTGTGGAGTTCATCATTGTACCCTTTTTGAGCATCATCGTGTAAATAAACCCCTTGAACCATGTTATCTAAACTCAATGTGTGCCACCACTGATTCTTTCTCTTTGCGGCTACAACATAGAATGGATGGGCTGGATTCACCGTCCCGCTGCGCCACATTTCTGTTTCACCCTGCCGGCGGGATGCTGCGCCACGCCGGCTGCTCAATGGGGTTTCCCATTGTGGGGCAGCCCCACACCGTCAGGAAACCCCCGGGCTGCCGGCAAAACGGAGCATCCCGCCGGCGGAGAATCCAGCCCATAATGCCTGAAAATATCTTTAAAACTATTTTTAAAACAAGTTCAAGTTTAGGAGATTTGAAAGTAATTGAAGAAAAATGAGTTTGTCTAGAATATGTTAGGAGAGAATGTACTTTAAACAGTGTTGCAATTCGTAGGTCATCATGAAAGCATTTGAGATAGTGCTTGAGAAATGCAGTGCAAACTGAAAATTTGCAACATATTATGAAATATTAGGCTGACAAACATCTGATTTTAAAGAATTTTTACTTCATATTTACATTCTAAAGACTAGCTCCATCTATATTTTTCAATGGTAGGGTGTTTATAAACTATTTGAAAAACAAATGCAGTTTCCATTACCACAAAATGCATTTCCTTGTTTTATTTTTTATTTTAAGAGTCAGTGGGCTGGATTCTCTGCCGGCGGGATGCTCCGTTTTGCCGGCGGCCCGAGGGTTTCCTGATGGCATGGGGCTGAGCGGGAAACCCCATTGAGCGGGCAGCGTAACGGAGCATCCCGCCGGCCTGCTGAACCAGAAATGTGGGGCGGCAGGACGGAGAAATCCGTCCAGTGCA
The DNA here is from genome assembly GCF_047496885.1 of Scyliorhinus torazame. Classification (NCBI taxonomy): domain Eukaryota; kingdom Metazoa; phylum Chordata; class Chondrichthyes; order Carcharhiniformes; family Scyliorhinidae; genus Scyliorhinus; species Scyliorhinus torazame. The sequence goes on along the minus strand of NC_092710.1, from coordinate 232,754,126 downwards.
TTTATGCAGGCGTCTATGCATCAAGAGGGAAAAATATCACAATTGTTTCCATTATTTTGGCAACATACACAAGCAACATAATCAGCTCCATTTTATTCTGATTTACAATGGGTAATTTTGGAATTGTCAATCTAAAATTACTCTTGAATTACAAGCCCAGAAAAATCAGTTTTAAAGCCTGAGGGAATTTATTCTGCTGAAACTGAATGAGGTCACAGCAGCACAGCTAATCCTTTAGATCCATTGACTCTGAAAATGACAGTGTGGTAGTCTCCACTGTTGTATATATCACATACGAGATGTAATACGGTAAGGCTCCTGCACTACAGGCACGGGGGTAGATCCCTGCCTACTGGCTCCGCCCAGTAGGCGGAGTATAAATGTGTGTGCTCACCGGGCTGCAGCCATTTCAGCAGCAGCTGCAGGAGGCAACACATCTCTGCTTAATAAAGCCTCGATTACACTCTACTCTCGTCTTGTCGTAATTGATAGTGCATCAATTTATTACGCAGAGATTTTACAACGACGGACCTCCGCATCAAGCCGGATCGCCTGCAGCTGAACCCTCAAGCTGACAACGCCAGGTCGGCCTTCGCACATTGGTTAACTTGCTTTGAAGCCTACATCGGATCTGCGACAGAACCACCCTCAGAGGCACAGAAGCTCCAGATCCTGTATACGCGGCTGAGCTCCGATATCTTTCCCCTCATCCGGGATGTGCCTACCTACGCTGAGGCCATAGCGCTACTGAAAGAGAACTACACTCAGCAGACCAACAAGCTCTACGCCAGGCACCTCCTGTCCACGCGGTATCAACTCCCCGGTGAGTCTGTGGAAGATTTCTGGTACACCCTGGTGAGGGACTGCTATTGCCAGGCCGTTTCGGCCGTTGAACATTCCGAACTCCTAATTAGGGACGCTTTCGTGACGGGCACAGGGTCGGTGTACATCCACCAGCGTCTCTTAGAAGGGGCTACCCTCGACCTCGCAGCGACCAAGAAACTCGCGATTTCACTAATGTTCGCCTCCCGTAATTTACAAGCGTACGCCCCCGACTGCATGGCGCCCCCCTCCTGGACATTGTGGACCCCACCAGCGAACAACCCATTGTGGACGCCACCAGTGATCGCCCCCAGCCAACCCCAAGCCTGTGCAGCGTGGCAGCCAGCCAACCCCGGGGGATCCAAGTGCTACTTCTGCGGACAGACAAAGCACCCCCGGCAGTGTGCCCGACGCGGAGCGCACACTGCAAGGTCTGCGGAAAGAATGGACATTTTGTTGCTGTGTGCCAGGCCCGCTCAATCGCCGCTGTAACCAGGCCCATTGTTCCTGCACCCCCCACGTGCGACCCGTGGGCGCATGTGGGTTTCGCCCCCGCAACCCACATGCGACCCGTTGCCGCCGCCATCTTCCTCGCCTCATACCACGTGTGGCCCATGGGCGCCGCCATCTTGCTTGCCTCAAGACATGTGGGTGCCGCCATCTTCCCCAAATCAGGCCTCATGCGGCCCATGGGCGCCGCCATCTTTAACGCCGCCCGCCACGTGCGCCGCATGAGCGCCGCCATCTTCCCGCCTCAGGACCCCTGCTCGTCGGGCACCTCATCGGGCCGCTCATCGCCTGCCGACCAGCCAGGGGCCTTCCAACACCAGCTACAGCTCGCCGCCATCACGATCGACCAGGGACTGTTTAGCACACTGGGCTAAATCGCTGGCTTTGAAAGCAGACCAAGGCAGGCCAGCAGCACGGTTCAATTCCCGTAACAGCCTCCCCGAACAGGCGCCGGAATGTGGCGACTAGGGGCTTTTCACAGTAACTTCATTGAAGCCTACTTGTGACAATGAGCGATTTTTCATTTCAGTCCCAGCTGCACAACCTCGCAATCGCGTCAACGACGGTAAAGGTCGATGGGCACAAGACATCATGCCTTCTTGACTCTGGGAGCACTGAGAGCTTCATCCACCCCGATACGGTAAGGCGCTGCTCCCTCGTGGTACACCCCATTAACCAGAGAATCTCCCTGGCCTCCGGATGCCACTCAGTGGAGATCAGGGGGTATTGCACCGCCATCCTCACCATCCAGGACGTAGAGTTCAGCGCCCTCCGGCTCTACATCCTCACCAACCGCTGCGCTGCCTTGCTACTCGGCCTGGACTTCCACTTCAACCTCCAAAGTCTAACCCTGAAATTTGGCGGGCCCCTACCACCCCTTACTGTATGCGGTCTCACGACCCTTAAGGTCGACCCGCCTTCTCTGGTTGCAAACCTCACCCTGGATTGCAAACCAGTTGCCACCAGGAGCAGACGGTACAGCGCCCAGGACAGGACCTTCATCAGGTCCGAGGTTCAGCGGCTGCTGCGGGAAGTTATCATCGAGGCCAGCAACAGCACCTGGAGAGCCCAAGTGGTAGATGTGAAAACTGGGGAGAAAAGCAGGATGGTCGTTGACTACAGTCAGACCATCAATCGGTACATGCAGCTCGACACGTACCACCTTCCACACATATCTGACATGGTCAATCAGATTGCACAGTACCGGGTCTTCTCGACAGTGGACCTGAAACCTGCCTAGCACCAGCTCCCCATTCGCAAGGTGGACCGCCCGGACACCGCGTTTGAAGCGGACGGCCGCCTTTACCACTTCCTGAGGATTCCCTTCTGCGTCACTAATGGGGTCTCGGTCTTCCAACGGGAGATGGACCGAATGGTTGACCGGTATGGACTGCGGGCCACCTTCCCATACCTGGATAACTTCACCATCTGCGGCCACGATCAGCAGGACCACGATGCTAACCTTTCCAAATTCCTCCACACCGTCAAACTCCTCAACCTAACCTACAACAAGGAGAAGTGCGTGTTCAGCAGCAACCGCTTAGCCATCCTCAGCTATGTGGTGCAAAATGGAGTTCTAGGGCCCGATCGCATGTGCCCCCTCATGGAAATCCCCCTCCCCCACTGCCCCAAGGCCCTCAGACGTTGCCTGGGGTTCTTCTCATACTACGCCCAGTGGGTCCCTAACTATGCGGACAAGGCCCGCCCACTCATCCAGTCCACTGTTTTCCCCCTGATGGCCAAGGCTCACCAGGCCTTCAACCATATCAAGCCCGACGTCGCCAAGGCCGCGATGCACGCGATCGACGAGACACTCCCCTTCCAAGTCGAGAGCGATGCATCAGACGTCGCTCTGGCCACCACCCTCAACCAGGCAGGCAGGCCCGTGGCATTCTTTTCACGCACCTTCCATGCTTCCGAAATTCGGCACTCCTCCGTCGAGAAGGAGGTCCAAGCCATCGTTGAAGCTGTGCGGCATTGGAGGTATTACCTGGCTGGCAGGAGATTCACTCTCCTCACTGACCAACGGTCGGTTGCCTTCATGTTCAATAACACACAGCGGGGCAAGATCAAAAATGATAAAATCTTGAGGTGGAGGATCAAGCTCTCCACCTACAATTACGAGATTTTGTATCGCCCCAGTAAACTCAACAAGCCCCCCGACGCCCTATCCCGAGGTACATGTGCCAGCGCACAAGTGGACTGACTCCGGACCCTACATGACGCTCTCTGTCACCCAGGAGTCACCTGGTTCCTTTGCTTCATAAAGGCCCGCAATCTGCCCTACTCCATTGAGGAGGTCAGGGCTATCACCAGAGACTGCCAGGTCTGCGCGGACTGCAAACCGCACTTCTATCGGCCAGACCGCGCGCATCTAGTGAAGGCCTCCCGCCTCTTTGAACGCCTCAGCGTGGATTTCAAAGGGCCCCTCCCCTCCACCGACCGAAACACGTATTTCCTTACTTCCTTAACATGGTCGACGAATACTCCAGATTCTCCTTCGCCATCCCATGCCCTGATATGACGTCTGCTTCTGTCATCAAAGCACTCAACACCATCTTCGCCCTGTTCGGTTTCCCCACCTACATTCACAGCGACATGGGATCTTCCTTTATGAGTGATGAGTTGCGTCAGTACCTGCTCAGCAAGGGCATCACCTTGAGCAGGACGACCAGCTACAACCCTTGGGGAAACGGGCAGGTGGAGCGGGGGAATGGGATGGTCTGGAAGGCCGTCCAGCTGGCCCTATGGTCCAAAAATCATCCGCTCTCCTGCTGGCAGGAGGTCCTCCCCGACGCCCTTTACGCCATCCGATCGCTACTTTGCACGGCGACTAATGCAACCCTCCCATGAACATCTCCTTGCCTTCCCCAGGAAGCCCACCTCCGGGGTTTCGCTCCCAACGTGGCTGGCAGCTCCAGGACCCGACCTCCTCCGCAAGCACGTGCGGCTCCACAAGGCGGACCCGTTGGTCGAGAGGGTACAGCTACTCCATGCAAACCCGCAGTACGCCTACGTGGCATACCCCGATGGCCGCCAAGACACAGTCTCCTGATGCGGAGAATCGCTACAACGATGCCCATGTAGCGACCAGGGGTGTGATAGAGTGGTGCTTTGGACTGCTAAAGATGCGCTTCAAGTGCCTGGACCGCTCTGGAGGGGCCCTCCAGTACCCATCCGAGATGGTCGGCCACATCGTTGTGGTCTGCTACGTCCTCCACAATATAGCCCAGCAGAGTGGCGATGTGCTGGAGGAGGAGGAGGGGGAGGCAGAGGGGCAGGAGGAGCACGTGGAAAGGCATGCCTCTCCAGATGAGGAGGATGGGGGGGGGGGGGGAGGGTAATCGACACGACATGGAGGCTGAATATGGGCGGGAGGCTGCACAACGCCACCGGCCGAGCCAGCAAGCACGGGAGGTGTTGATCGCCGCACGTTTCACCAACTAGAGGGGTAGGGGTTCGCTGGGCAGGGGCACTGACACCACTGTACTGTACCACCTCACCACCCACCACGCCCACCTCGCACAACACCCATGAGACGCACCTCCCCCACCACCCACCACACTTAGCTCCCACACGACCGCATGCACCACACCCCTCCATTACACATCCACCTGCGGCACAACGTGCTGGGCTCACACGGTTGCTTGTGGAAGCGGGTGTGGTCCATGCCATGGAGGATGACGACAGCCCGCTCTGCGATGAGCCCTGAGCTCCACATCGTTTGACAATGTCTGACTCGTGGCCACAGTTGCACCCTCCCTGGATGCGTGATGGACACTCCATCACATGGCCCCGAATCGCTGGGGGCGGGGTGGCATGGACGTCCGGGGGTGGGGGGAGGGGGGGCGCACATGACACCCACCGGGGCTCAACGTTCCATCACCCCTCGACCACAGTGGCACTCAATCCCCTACCCGACCCTGCAGGCATCGGACATATCACAGAGGCAGCTTGCATTGGTGTAACAGTGAGTTTAATTGGAAAGGTTCCATACATGTGCCCTCACCCTATAACTAAACTGTGCCCTGCACCCATGCCAACTTACTAAGTGTCTAACTTCCTGGCCTTACGGACCCTATCACTAGGTCTCTGTGCTTCCCCAGGCGGTACAGCAGGAGTGGAGGCGGACTGCTGGGACTTCTGCCCTGCGGCTTGGCTCCCCGTTGGCACTCGTTTCCTGGGGCGGCTCAACCTGGATGGGCCAGACTGCTCCTCGGGCGTCCTGGGTGGTGTGGTGCCACCCTCTTCTGCCCGCTGTCCACGAGATGCACCAGGGATGGAACTGGGTGAGTACGAGGCCCCAGCACCTCCTCCTCCCTCGGGCTGCCAGGTGGCCCGCAGGCCTCTGCATGGGACGGGGGTGCGAGCGGAGACAAGCCCCGAGGCACCGTCGACACCTGGCACTGCCAGTCCTGGAGGTCCGCTGTGGTATCGACTTGGTGGGCCATCCCTGTCTGGGACTGCGTCACCCTATCCAGCACCTGGGCAATGCCGCCGATGCTCTCTGCGAAGACCTGCTGAGTCTGGGCCATGGCCTGCTGAGACTGGGCCAGACTGCAGAGCGCTGCTGAAATCTCCAGCTGGCTCTGGCACATGGTTGCCTGTGAGAGGGCAGCACTGTCCTGGGCCACGGATGACGCGTGCACATGAAGCGCCATGCATTGCATGACCTGACCCATGGCCGACACCGTTGCCCCCAATTGCCTCCACCGCGGATGCCACCTGTGCGTTGTCGGCCTGGGTGGCAGCCATGACCGGCACCACTCCCTGCTCCTGGACGCGGATGGACTCCTCCACCTGCGTCAGCAGATGCTGGAATCTGGCAGTCACCCCGTTGTCTAGTCCCTGAGTGTCTGACTGCGTTGGGTCTCTGGGTGGGTCTAGTAAGTCCAGGAACCCAGGTACCGTCTGGGCAGCAGCTGGTTGCTGGGGCTGGGCTGCCTTCCGACCGTCCGGCCCCTCGGCTGCTCCTACCTCCACCTGCTGTACCGGAAAAGCTCTGTGGTGCGCACCAGTGAGTGTCCCAGAAGCCTCTTCACGAAAGTGCCCAACCGAGGTGATAGTCTCTGAGATGGCGGAGGGTGTGTCCATCCCCCGTGTGTCTGTCCTCCGTGTGTCCGTCCCCCATGTGTCCGTCCCCCATGTGTCCGTCCCCCGTGTGTCCGTCCTCTGTGTGTCCGTCCTCCGTGTGTCCGTCCTATGTGTGTCCATCCTCTGTGTCCGTCCTCTGTGTGTCCATCCTCTGTGTCTGTCCCCTGTGTGTCCGTCCTCTGTGTGTCCGTCCTCTGTGTGTCCGTCCTCTGGGTGCCCGTCCTCTGTGTGCCCGTCCTCTGTGTGTCCGCCCTCTGTGTGTCTGTCCTCTGTGTGCCCGTCCTCTGTGTGTCCATCCTCTGTGTGTTCATTCCCTGTGTGTCCGTCCTCTGTGTGTCCGCCCCCTGTGTGTCTGTCCTCTGTGTGTCCGTCCTCCGTGTGTCCGTCCTCCGTGTGTCCGTCCCCCATGTGTCCGTCCCCCGTGTGTCCATCCCCCGTGTGTCCATCCTCCGTGTGTCCGTCCTCCGTGTGTCCATCCTCCGTGTGTCCGTCCCCCGTGTGTCCGTCCCCCATGTGTCCGTCCCCCGTGTGTCCGTCCTCTGTGTGTCCGTCCTCTGTGTGTCCGTCCTCTGTGTGTCCGTCCTCCGTGTGTCCGTCCTCTGTGTGTCCATCCTCTGTGTCCGTCCTCTGTGTGTCCATCCTCTGTGTCTGTCCCCTGTGTGTCCGTCCTCTGTGTGTCCGTCCTCTGTGTGTCCGTCCTCTGGGTGCCCGTCCTCTGTGTGTCCGTCCTCTGTGTGTCCGTTCTCTGTGTATCCGTCCTCTGTGTGTCCATCATCTGTGTATCCGTCCTCTGTGTGTCCATTCCCTGTGTGTCCGTCCTCTGTGTGTCCATTCCCTGTGTGTCCGTCCTCTGTGTGTCCATTCCCTGTGTGTCCGTCCTCTGTGTGTCCGTCCTCTGTGTGTCCGTCCCCTGTGTGTCCGTCCTCTGTGTATCCGTCCTCTGTGTGTCCGTTCTCTGTGTGTCTGTCCTCTGTGTCCATCTTCTGGGTGTCCGTCCTCTGGGTGTCCGTCCTCTGGGTGTCCGTCCTCTGGGTGTCCGTCCTCTAGGTGTCAGTGTCCTGGGTGTCCATGTCCTGGGTCTCGGTGTCGGTGGCAGGCCTTCTGTGACATCTGCCCTTCCCGCTGTGGCCTGCATCCTTGGGGGCCACTGGACCTGGCACTGGCCATGGGCGTGATACGCCAGACGGCCCGGGATGACCGGCGGCTGGTCCTGTAAGACACAAGATAGCGTGTATCGTTAGACAGGCGGTCGGGGGTGAGGCTGTGGAGTGGGGGGCTGGGGTGAGGGTGTGGAGTGGGGGGCTGGGGTGAGGGAGTGGAGTGGGGGGCTGGGGTGAGGGTGTGGAGTGGGGGGCTGGGGTGAGGGGTTGGGGTGGAGGGCTGGGGTGAGGGGGTGGAGTGGGGGGCTGGGTGGAAGGGGTGGAGTGGGGGACTGGGGTGAGGGGCTGGGGTGGAGGGCTGGAGTGAGGGGGTGGAGTGGGGGTTGGGGTGAGGGTGTTGAGTGGGGGGCTGGGATGAGGGGGTGGAGTGGGGAAGCTGGGGTGAGGGTATGGAGTGGGGGGCTGGGGTGAGGGTGTGGAGTGGGGAAGCTGGGGTGAGGGTATGGAGTGGGGGGCTGGGGTGAGGGTGTGGAGTGGGGGGCTGGGGTGAGGGTGTGGAGTGGGGGGCTGGGAGGAAGGGGTGGAGTGGAGGGCTAGGGTGAGGGTGTGGAGTGGGGGGCTGGGGTGAGGGTGTGGAGTGGAGGGCTGGGTGAGGGTGTGGAGTGGGGGGCTGGGGTGAGGGTGTGGAGTGGAGGGCTGGGTGAGGGTGTGGAGTGGGGGGCTGGGAGGAAGGGGTGGAGTGGGGGGCTGGGTGAGGGTGTGGAGTGGGGGCTGGGATGAGGGGGTGGGGTGGAGGGCTGGGATGAGGGGGTGGGGTGGAGGGCTAGGGTGAGGGTGTGGAGTGGGGGGCTGGGAGGAAGGGGTGGAGTGGAGGGCTAGGGTGAGGGTGTGGAGTGGGGGGCTGGGGTGAGGGTGTGGAGTGGAGGGCTGGGTGAGGGTGTGGAGTGGGGGGCTGGGGTGAGGGTGTGGAGTGGAGGGCTGGGTGAGGGTGTGGAGTGGGGGGCTGGGAGGAAGGGGTGGAGTGGGGGGCTGGGTGAGGGTGTGGAGTGGGGGCTGGGATGAGGGGGTGGGGTGGAGGGCTGGGATGAGGGGGTGGGGTGGAGGGCTAGGGTGAGGGTGTGGAGTGGGGGGCTGGGGTGAGGGTGTGGAGTGGAGGGCTGGGTGAGGGTGTGGAGTGGAGGGCTGGGTGAGGGTGTGGAGTGGGGGGCTGGGTGAGGGTGTGGAGTGGGGGCTGGGATGAGGGGGTGGGGTGGAGGGCTAGGGTGAGGGTGTGGAGTGGGGGGCTGGGGTGAGGGTGTGGAGTGGAGGGCTGGGTGAGGGTGTGGAGTGGGGGGCTGGGAGGAAGGGGTGGAGTGGGGGGCTGGGTGAGGGTGTGGAGTGGGGGCTGGGATGAGGGGGTGGGGTGGAGGGCTGGGATGAGGGGGTGGGGTGGAGGGCTAGGGTGAGGGTGTGGAGTGGGGGGCTGGGGTGAGGGTGTGGAGTGGAGGGCTGGGTGAGGGTGTGGAGTGGGGGGCTGGGAGGAAGGGGTGGAGTGGGGGGCTGGGTGAGGGTGTGGAGTGGGGGCTGGGATGAGGGGGTGGGGTGGAGGGCTAGGGTGAGGGTGTGGAGTGGGGGGCTGGGAGGAGATGGTGGGTTTGGGGGCTGGGGTGAGGGGATGGAGTCAGGCAGGGGAGTCTCACTTGGTGATGCGCCTCCGACCTGGCAACCTGCAACCTCCCAGTCCTCGGCTCTGCCTGCGAGGTCCAGTGCCCTCTGCTCGTGGTCAGTGAGGGGGTGCAGTACGGGTGGACCCCCTTCAGTTCTTTCCTGCTCTCTTTGGTTGTGGGCGCTCTTATCCTGGGGGAGGTGGGGGGGGGGGGGGGGCGAACAAACATCAATGTTAGGCCATCCGACGCATGCAGCGCAGCTGTTGGGTATATGATGGCATGGGAGCACAGGGCACCCGGCCAATGCAGCTGGCATGGGTGGGTGCAGCCCATGTGGATCAGGGAGGGGGTTGCACCGCCACCTGGGGGATGGGGGTTCACATGTGTGGGGGTAGGGTTGATGGTGCCAAGGGCACGTTGCTGTGTACTCACACTGGCTGCCCTCGTTACGTCGTGCAGCTGTTTGCGGCATTGGTCGCTGGTACATGGTGTGTGCCCCACGACCCTGACGGCCTGGTCCACCTCCCACCACATACGCCGGACGGAACTGCGCGGGTGGTGTTGGCCCCGTCTGGGGCACAGGACCTCCCTCCTCTCCTCGGCCGCATCCATGTGCGTGTCGGCAGTGAGCGCCGCTCACGCAACTTAAGCAACTCAGCACCGCGTAATGAGGCAGCCCGCGTAGCCGTCGCCGGTCTGCGGCCGCTCCCTCTGCTCTTCTCGCAGCGCCCGTGCTGGCCCCTTTTGGGGCGCAGAATCGCTGCTCCCAGCCGCCCGCTGACGCCGTCGTAAAACGCTCCGGCCTTTACAACGGCGTCAACACTCTGCCGCTGGATCAGAGAATCCCGCCCCTGGTACATTGGAGATTTCTTTTTTTAAAATAAATTTAGCGTACCTAATTCTTTTTTCCCCAAATTATGGGACAATTTAGCGTGGCCAATCCACCTACTGTTTTGTTATGCTCTTCACGTAGCATAAGCTGCTTCCTTGATGTGCACTCTGACAAAGGAAGGTTCAGACTTGGAGATAGCTTTAACACGTTTATTAAACTATTAACAATTCTCCTACTTGGATTCGACGCTACTGTTAATCCTGCTTTCGCTACTCAGACTGACGAACCAGTCTGCTACAATCCACGTGGTGGGTGTGATGTGTAATCAACCCTGTGTCTGTGCTCACTGAGAGTCTCCACTGGAAAGAGGAAGATCATGTGTGCAGTGTCCTTACATATGGGTTGGTGTAATGCCCCCTGTGGTCGTGTCACCTCTGTGAGTATCGTGAATGCCCATTGGTCGTGTCCTATCTTACTGACCTATTGGTTGACTGTCTGTGTGCCATGTCTCTGGTGCTCCCTCTAGTGTATATCTAGGTGTAGTGTATGTACATTAACCCTTTGTGTACTTACAGTGATGAATATCACCACATCCCTCCTTTTTTCGTGTTACATATTTTCTGTACAGTGTGAAAGAAAATTGAACAAACTAGGTAGATAAGTGATGCTATGTACAAGTTATGATGACTGTGATGACTATACAATAGTATACAAGACCAAATAATAGTTACAATGACTTTGAGGATAAGACAATACAAAGTAAAAGTTAGGAGTCCAATAGTTCATGAATTTATATGGTCTGGTATAGAAGTGTCAATGGTGACGTTGTCATTCCCTTGTGAACGCCGTCAGCGTCCTGGCGTTTGGTCATCAGGAGGTGTTCAAGTGTTCAAATCACCTCATTGACTGATTTGGAGTCTGTTGCTTTTTTTTTCGAGGCTTATGGTAGCAATTCTTGATGGCATCTGTCCTGAAAGCCACGTTGCCTGTTGGTAGTGTAGCAAACATGAATTGGTAAGATGCATCGTCCTGCCATGGCATGTCATTGTACTGAGCTGAGCAGTAACAGTGTCCCTCATTTGCAGAGTTGTACCATGTCGTACCAGTCGTAGTGCCATTGGTGTTGTTTCTGTCATGCTTGTTGCCTTTGGTCCACTTCTTGCTATTGTCTTTGATGTTGTTGTTGTGTTGGTTGGTTTTGTTGTGGTGTTTGCTGCGCCCAAGTGCCACGCACTGTGGATAGTACGAGTCCTTCACACAGTTACTCGTGTTAGCGAGCTTTGTGGCATCTGCTGTTTCCTTGAGCGTGCCGTCACTGAGTTTGCGGCGCTCCCCGTCTGGAGTCATGTCTGGCTTACGTGAATCAGCTTTGGCTCGTCGATGCTCCCCGTCTGGAGTCTGGTCTGTTTAACTTGAGTCAGTTTTGGCTTGTGATGCACGATCAATGACCACGAAAGAGCGAGGTTGTAGTCCAACTGAAGGCTTTAATAAGCTAGATGTTTCTCCCAGCAGCTCAGGTACAGAATGAAGGCTGCTGGGGCAGCACGGGTTCTTATACCCCGCCTATCAGGGCGGAGCTATCAAACATTCTAACCAATAGAAAGCATACAGTTTCCACCAATGGTGCTTTAGCCTATCAGGTGCCGTAATACCTATAATACCACATTCACCTCCTGTTAAAAAAGAGTCCGGCGGGGGTGGTGGCCTAAAACATCAAAAGATGGCAACATGGTACAATTAGTTATGGAGGTACCGTAATACCTCCGTACAGTGTTTAGTAACTATTTACAAGTCTGGTAGCTATGTACATTTGATGGTTTATATTTACAGATTACAGTTAAAATGAAACAATCAGTCGATCGGGGGCCATGGTCGTCCTCTGCGATCGTCGGAGCTTTGGGGGTGACTTTGGTGGAGGCTCGGGCATCTGTGCCTCCGGGAGGGTGGCTTCGATCTCCATGGCAGCTTCGTCACCCCTAGACAGTGCTGGTGGGGAAAACAGCTGACCTGGAAAGGGAGCGCCTGCGGGGGGGGCGTTGGTGGGTGGGGGGGTCCTAGATGGGGGCGGCGGAAGGACCGATCCTCCTGTAAGGCACTGCGGGCGGTGGAGGGGAGGGTGGTACTGGAGGCTGGGCTGTGCGTGGGGATCCGGCGGGCGCCAGGTCCGGTAGGGAGACCGTATCTTGTCAGCCGTCGGGGTACGCCACGTAGGCGTACTGGGGGTTAGCATGGAGCAGATGGACCCTCTCGACAAACGGGTCCGACTTGTGTGCCCGCACGTGTTTTCGGAGCAGGATGGGTCCGGGTGCTGCCAGCCAGGTCAGGAGCGAGTTCCCAGAGGAGGACTTCCTAGGGAAGACAAGGAGACGTTCGTGAGGTGTCTGGTTGGTGGTCATACAAAGCAGTGACTGGATTGGAGTGGAGGGCATCCGGGTGGACTTCTTGCCAGCGGGAGACTGGGAGGTTCCTGGACTGTAGGGCCAGTAGGACGATCTTCCAGACCGTTCCGTTCTCCCTCTCTACCTGTCCATTACCCCGGGGGTTGTAACTGGTCGTCCTGCTCGAGGCGATGCTCTTGCTGAGCAGGAATTAACGCAGTTCGTCGCTCATAAAGGAGGTCCCCCTATCACTATGTATGTAAGCAGGGAAACCGAACAGTGCAAAGATGCTATGGAGGGCCTTGATGACGGTGGTTGCGGTCATGTCGGGGCAGGTGATGGCGAATGGGAACCGGGAGTACTCGTCAATCACGTTCAGGAAGTAAGTGTTGCGGTCGGTGGAGGGGAGGGGGCCTTTGAAGTCCATGCTGAGGTGTTCAAAGCGATGGGAAGCCTTTATCAGATGCGCTTTCTCTGGCTGGTAGAAGTGCGGTTTGCACTCCACGCAGATTTGGCAGTCCCTGGTGTCTGTCCTGACCTCCTCGATGGAGTAGGGCAGGTTGCGGGTCTTGACGAAATGGAAAAAGCGAGTGACCCCCGGGTGGCAGAGGCCCTCATGGAGGGCTCGGAAGCGGTCCACTTGTGCAGTGGCACATGTGCCGCGGGACAGGGCGTCAGGAGGCTCGTTTAGCTTCCCGGGACGATACAAGATCTCGTGGTTGTAGGTGGGGAGTTCGATCCGTAAACCTGTTGATGGTCTGACTGTTGTCGATGACCATCCTATGCTTCTCCCCGGTCTTTACCACCACTACTTGAGCTCTAGGGGCTGTTACTGGCTTCAATGACCCCTTCCCTCAGTAGCCTTTGGACCTCTGACCTAATAAAGATCCGGTCCTGGGCACTGTAGCGTCTGCTCCTGGTGGCGACGGGTTTGCAATCCGGGATGAGCTTCGCAAACAGGGAAGGCGGGTCGACCTTTAGGGTCGCGAGGCCGCAGACAGTAAGGGGGGGTATAAGGCCGCCGAATTTGAAGGTCAGACTTTGAAGGTTACACTGGAAGTCTAAACCCAGGAGTGTAGCCGCGCAGAGGTGGGGAAGGACGTAGAGACGGAAATTTTTGAACTCCCTTCCCTGGACTGTGAGGTTTGCTACACAAAGCCCCTTTATCTCCACTGAGTGGGAACCGGAAGCCAGGGAGATTTTTTGATTAATGGGGTGGATGAGGAGAGAACAGCGCCTTACCGTGTCAGGGTGTATGAAGCTCTCCGTGCTCCCAGAGTCGATTAGGCAGGACGTCTCATGCCCGTTGATGAATACGGTCGTTGTAGCAGTTGAGAGTGTTCGAGGCCGGGACTGATCCAGAGTCACCGTGGCTAATCGCAGCAGTTGAGAGTTCTGTTCGAGCAGTGCGTGGTCAGCTGAGCTGGGGTCCTGGGGGTTCATCCAAGATGGCGTCTCCCATTGGTCGCACATAGCTGGGGGTGCACAAAATGGCGGCGCCCATCCATCCAACATGGCGTCCGCGGAACAAGATGGCGGCGCCCGGGGTCCATACGTGGCCCTGGAATATGAAGATGGCGGTGACCGCTGGCTGCACAAGGCCCATGGAGAAGTTTGTGGTTGCGGTCCACATTCGCTGCTGGAGACCGCGGCAACCGCCGGACCTAGCATACCCCCACGAAATGGCCCTTCTTTCCGCATCCCTTGCAGGTGGATGCACAGGCCGGGCAGCGTTGGTGGGGGTGCTTGGCCTGCCACCTTGCAGTGCAGGCCAGTGGGGGAATGTGGGGTTCGGTCGCGGTGGGATTCCACGCTGCTCAGGGGGCAGGAATGTAAATGCGGGCGTTCCTGGAGGCCACGTCCAGGGAGCCTGCAAGGGCTCGTGCCTCCCTGAGACCCAGCGTATCCTTTTCTAACAGGCGCTGGCAGATTTGTGACGATAGCATACCTGCCAAGAAAGCGTCCCGGACTAAGAGTTCCGTGTGTTCGCTCGCCGAAACTTGCGGGCAGCCGCAGCTTCTGCCCAGCACCAGGAGTGCACGGTAGAATTCCTCCAGCGATTCCCCAGGGTTTTGTCGCCTTGTTGCAAGCAGGTGCCGGGCGTAGACCTGGTTTACTGGGCGAATATAGTGTCCTTTTAGCAGCTCAATTGCTGCATCGAAGTCTTCCGCTTCCTCGATGAGGGTGTAAATCTCCGGGCTCACCCTTGAGTGCAGGACGTGCAGTTTCTGCTCTCCCGTGGGTGAGTTTTCGGCCATCTCTTGATACTCTTTAAAGCACGCCAGCCAGTGCTTAAAGATTGCCGCTGAGTTCGCTGCGTGGGGGCTAAGTTGCAGACATTCCGGCTTGATTCGGAGCTCCATCCTTTCTTCTTAAAAAAAAAACTAGCTTATTAAATTGATGCACGATCAATGACCAATAAAGTGAGGTGTAGTCCAGCTGAAGGCTTTAATAAGCTAGATATTTCCCCCAGCAGCTCAGGTACAGAATGAAGGCTGCTGGGGCGGCGCGGGTTCTTATACCCCGCCTATCAGGGCGGAGCTATCATACACTCTAACCAATAGAAAGCATACAGCTTCCACCAATGGTGCTTTAGTCTGTCAGGTACCGAAATACCTATAATACCACAGCTTGTCGATGCTCCTCGTCTGGCCTGTTTCACCCGAGTCAGTTTTGGCTTCTTGATGCCCACCGTCCGGAGTCATTTCAGGTTCACTTGAATCTTCTGAAGTTTCGTGATGCTCCCCGTCCGGAGTCAAAACATTCAGGAATGCATTAGCTTGCGGAGAGGTTCGAGCGAATGAGGTTTGAAATAACGTGGTGCCACCGGAGTCACCAGTAGTCTCACTGTGATTGTCGAGTGCCTCTGTACATTCTAGCTGAGGTCTGTCACGTTGCACATCTGGTATGGGAAGTGGGATGCTGTCGTCACTTGTCTCACATACAGTGGGTAGAGCTTCAGTGTCTTCTTGTCATTCACTTGAGCTGGGTAGACTGTCATAGTCTGCTTGCTGTACACTTGAGCGTGGCAGACTGTCATAGTCTTTCTGTTGTTCTCTTGAGCGTGGCAGACTTGCATTATCTGCTGCTGGTTGCTCAGAGGAGGTTGCTAGACCCTCATGGTCTTGTTCATGCAAGGACTGCGCTGCGGAGTCTTGCATTCCTTCCATCATGGAGTCTGTCCACAAGCTCGCTGTGGAGGCTTGTGTCACTCGTGTCACTTCTTGTTCATGCAAGGACTGCGCTGTGGAGTCTTGCGTTGTTTCTATCGTGGTGTCTGTCCACGAGCTCACTGTGGAGGCTTGTGTCACTGGAGTCACTTCTTGTTCATGCAAGGACTGCGCTGTGGAGTCTTGCGTTGTTTCTATCGTGGTGTCTGTCCATGAGCTCACTGTGGAGGCTTGTGTCACTGGAGTCACTTCTTGTGTGGCGATGTGCAGTTGTCTCGCTGTGGAGTCTTTCATCGCTTTCTGTGTGGAGGCTGGGACCCTTTGTGGTGCGTGGACCACTCTCTGTGTGGAGTCGGGGAATCTTCGTGGTGCATGGACCACTCTCTGTGTGGCAGAAGGCGCCTCTCTGTAGGCTTATATCGCTCTCTGTCTCTTGGCGTCAGGCCGCAGCATAATCGTGCACTCACGAGTTGGGATGTCGTATATGCTGGGCTGAAGATTCCCCAATCCAAAGAACTCGTCATCGAGGTCGTCAATGTGCAACACGTCTAGTTGCAGTTTGGATTTGGTACTGGGGTAGCCACCTCCCAAGGTGAAAGCTTTGTCTGAGTCGTAGTCTTCTAGGACCATATCATCACCTTTTGTGTCGGAGCTGGCATTGGGCTTGCGATGTCCAAAGAAGAATTCAAGGTCTGAGTCATAGTCTTCAAGGACTGTATCATCTCTTTGGGTGGTGCTAACTGCTTGTTGCAGGGTTCTGCGGAGGTTACTTTCAGCTACTGGTCCAATTTCAGGCATTTGGCTGTTGTTCCAGGTGTAAGAATCGGGTTTTACGGCTTTAAATTTTTCCCCCCGTGTTTTGGCCCATTTCCCCTTTAAGTGGGCATGGTCTGGGGCCTGACATCACGACGCGTGTGACATAGTGCGTAGGAAGCGATTGCGTATGCGCAGATCGCTTCTCCTTTACTTGGGGCCTTTTTCTCAATTGCGCTGGCGCGGCTTCTCACGCATGCGCAAGTGGACCTTCCCGTTCTCTGCGCTTGTCGCGCAACTGCGCATGTGCAGCTCCTTTTCCAAGATGGCTGCAATCCATAACTGCCATTTTCTTCAAAGGAAATCCTACCTTCGCCTCGTGGTGAGTTTTGGCGCCTCTTTTACTGTTTTACCTTGTAAGTTCCTCGCAGAATTCTTGAATTTGTCCAGGACTGCCTGGAAATCGCTCTTGTAATGCCCCTTTGAGTAATTGAAGATCTGGAAGATTTCAGCTGCTTCTGGACCCACGATGGTAAGTAGAAGCTTTATTTTCTCTGCATCCGCCACACCATCTAAGTCGGACGCTACCAGGTAGATCTCAAATCTCTGCCTGAACCAACGACAGTTTTCACTGAGATTGCCTTGGTACCTGAGCTGCTGTGGAACCGGAACCCCGAACATCATCTTGCCTTGGTGTTGTTGCTGGTTGTCACGGTTTGCTGAGTTGCAACTATATGGACTTAACAGTCACTCCTGAGTACCATGTTTTGTTATGCTCTTGACGTAGCATAAGTTGCTTCCTTGATGTGCACTCTGACAAAGGAAGGTTCAGACTTGGAGATAGCTTTAACACGTTTATTAAACTATTAACAATTCTTCTACTTGGATTCGACTCTACTGTTAATCCTTCTATAGCTACTCAGACTGACGAACCAGTCTGCTACAATCCACGTGGTGGGTGTGACGTTCAATCAACCCTGTGTCTGTACTCACTGAGTGTCTCCACTGGAAAGAGGAAGATCATGTGTGCAGTGTCCTTATATATGGGTTGGTGTAATGCCCCCCTGTGGTAGTGTCACCTCTGTGTGTATCGTGAATGCCCATTTGATTGTTTCCTATCTTACTGACCTATTGGTTGACTGTCTGTGTGTCATGTCTCTGGTGCTCCCTCTAGTGTCTAGCTAGGTGTAGTGTATGTACATTAACCCTTTGTGTACTTACAGTGATGTGTATCACCACACCTACCTGCACATCTTTTTGGGTTGTGGGGGATGAGGCTCATGCAGACATGGGGAGAATGTGCAATCTCCACACGGACAGTGACCCAGGACTGGGATCGAACCCGGGACCTCGGCCCCGTGAGGCAGCAATGCTAACCATCATGCCGCCCCACTGTGGAGATTTCTGTCAGGAATATTGCTACTATTTTTCATTAGCTCTGCACATAGTTCAGTTTTTGGCAAGGGCGATGTTTTTTTTAAAAAATCTTTATTGTCACAAGTAGGCTTACATTAACACTGCAATGAAGTTACTGTGAAAAGTCCCTAGTCGCCACATTCTGACCCCTGTTCGGGTTTCCTGATAGTGCTGCTATTTCTGTGCTAAGGAAAAATACAATTAAGCTGATTAATCAGTTGCCACTCAAAGGAGTTTGCACACCTCGTAGGTCTCACTTAGACTTTAATGCAGGTTGCTGCCTTAAAAGATTGCACTGCCCTCTGGGATTAATTAAAGAGATATGCCGGTTGCTGGCTGAAGATTTTCAGCCCACTGTCACTGGGAGAGCGCATTTGTTATACCGAGGAAAATCAGTCCTGCCGTTGTTTTTACTAGATCCTTCCAGGCAGAGTCGGGGACTTTTAACAGATTCAACACCAAAAAGATCCGAACTGACAAGCGAGGGAGGTTTAGTGACTGGGTATATGGAATGCACATGCATGGGCCTCAAGTCACGAAGTGCCCTCTTTTGGTCAGGATGACAGTACAGTTCAGGGGTAGTAAGTTGTATTTTCTCAAGACACAATTCGTAGTCAGCTAAGTGTTTTGTAAACATTTTTGATGCTTAACCTCATGGTGATTCTTTCCAAAATAGGTTAAGACCCTGTTACAGAACTTGCATTGTGACAAAATGTAACATTTTTGCAATCTTCTTGGATCACTTTCACCATAAACCATTATCTTTCAAACAGGTTTACAATGCAAAGGAGCATTGCTAATGCTCACAAACAGTTACGATATTGGTTCTGCAATGCGTGTCGGGTAACTGAGCCCAATTTGGCAATGCCCCAGATTCTGGAAGCGATTTTTTCTATGCCCAAACAAGGATGGTTTTTTTTGGACTCCTTCAGGGGCTTTATATATCCTATACTAAACATTGCTATAACTAATCCCTAACAGGATTATAGATATTAGAGTTTGTTTTGCTAGCCAGTGTCATGATCAGTAGGGCTTTTGTAAAATATAATAGTGCTGAACGACCTCTCCAGGGCCCATTCCCATAGATATCAATGTGCATTTCTACCTGGCCACAGTAAGTGCCAGTTACAATTATTGACCATTAAATTAATCTGGGTAGCTGCAATATCCCACATGGGACCTACAGGGTGGGAATGCTGGTCTTCCCCCTACTCCTTGTGGAGTACGAGCTTCCCCAGTAGGGGGATTAACTTCTGTATATGAGGTCGGCCAGTAAGGCACCGACCAGAGAGGAACCTAGTAGGGATCGACCAGGTATGGTATATATCATTTGTCTCATAAAACTTTGTTCTCATTTACTTGGTGTAAACTCTCCGTGTCCCAAATAAATTAGCAACACTGCTAGTGATGCTGCGCAGGAATAATTGCAAAGTGAGAGTGTGCTATCATGTGAGCAGGACAGGCAGAGGAGGTGGTAGAGAGTGCAATCTTTGCCGGAATGAAGGAGAGTAAGACCTGCCCTTAAAAGGCCTGCCCGAGAAGGTCTTCTGTGGGCAAAGATCTTAAATTGAGATGAGCCAGCAACACAAAATGAGGAAGTTGTAACACTTCCTTCAAGTAGACCCGAGCTTCAAGCCAGAGCAAGGCTGATCTGCCCAGAGATTGTGAAGATTGCTTTTTCATTCTTTAATTCTTCAAAACCAGTTCCTTCCAGATGGGAGATGGGGCTATTAGCAACATATTATGGTTTATTGTCCATAGAAGTATCTGGAAGGTGGCACACTCTACAGAAGGGGATGTAGATTTAGAGTCATAGAGGTTTACAGTATGAAAAGGCCCTTCGGCCCGACTTGTACATGTGCCCAGGTTTTAACCACTAAGCTAGTCCCAATTGTCCGCATTTGGCCCATAACCCTCTGTACCCAACTTTCC